>NC_084838.1:14119967-15335467 GCF_033115175.1 Lepus europaeus | reverse complement strand
GGTGATACAGCCCAATGAATGAGAGGGGGAACAAGACAACTCGAGGAAGGTGTGTGCCTGATGGAGGCATTGTCCATATGTAAGGCGTGAGTAGGGATGGGGGGACGAGGGTTTTAATCGCTTTGTTAGCTGTTGGTGGCGGAGCTGGTCCTGTGGGCCTCCGCCATCAGAGATATGCACGGGTGCCGTAGTGCGCCAGCACGCCCACTGTCCAGGCGTACCAACACAGGGGGCTGAGAGGTAGGGGGATGAATGGACTACCTGTGGCAAATGGTCAGGACTAGAGGACCTGCGAGTACTTTGTAACTGGGTGGCATAGTACGACTGACCGCCAGAAGTGCATTGGAAGTATGAGGAATCGCAAGAGCTGTGCATGGATTCTTGAAAGGTCGAGCAAGGACAGGAGTGGTTTTTGCTATGGGGATCAGAAACGCGGGGTTTGGGCACACATATGTAGCCGCGTGGTAGGCCGGGGATCCCCTGGAGGGGCAGATATGCAGTTTTGTCCCCACAATCAGCTGTGGCGATGTGAGTACGCTGCAGTACGGTGTTGCTGGTCCCCCCCTTGCAGTCGCAAGGGTTGCCTACGTTCTGCAGTAAAGCAGTGGGGTTGGAGTTAAAGCCCGCATAAGAGCCAGGGAGCAAAGCCGCTGCCAGTATGAAGAAGCGGAAGGGGTGCATCTCACGTCTCGTTGTTTTGTTGCAATTTGTCGTCCTGTGAGAGCGTGGTAATCTCGGTTATCTCGGGGGAGATGTCGTCCGTAGGTGATAGAGGTGTATCTTGTGGCGGCGGGGCTGTTTTTCTGACCAATCTTTCCGGTATCCAGAGAGGTTCTCTTCCAGATTCCTGTGGGAAGACACAGACCGCGCCTCGGTTCCAGCATAATACCGGATCCGGGCCGTACCACTTTCCCGTGAGGACATCTTTCCAACGGACATAGCCTCGTGAAGATGGCTCCTTTAACATGTGTCTCTCAGCGGGGGACATAGAATGATCTGTCAAATTCAAAAAGTTTATAGTAAACAGTGCAAGGGAGAGGCGCATTCGAGGGGTTTTGCCCGTGGCAATTCCCTCCTTTTGTTTTAAGAGAAAAGCCTTGAGGGTTCGATGAGCCCTTTCAATTATGGCCTGTCCCTGAGGGTTATAAGGGATTCCAGTTTTATGTTGTACCTGCATACGGGTGCAGAAATCTTGGAATGATTTACTTGTGTATGCAGGACCATTATCTGTTTTTAAAGTTTTTGGTTTGCCCCAGGCTGCCCATGCAGCAAGGCAGTGATTAATGACATGGGTGGTACGCTCACCCGTCTCCAGAGAAGCAAAAATTACTTGGGAACAGGTGTCAACTGACACATGAACATACTTTAAGGTCCCAAACTCGGATATGTGGGTGACATCCATCTGCCAGATATGTCCTGGTAGTAATCCTCGGGGATTAACCCCCACCGAAGGCACAGGGGTTAAAGTAGGGCATGCGGCACAATGGCGAACAATATCGCGAGCGGCAGCACGAGAAAGACCGAATTTGGCGGCAAGGGTTTTTGCGTTTACATGGAACTCTGAATGAAACTGGATAGCCTGCTCTTCTGGGGAAGAAAATTGGAGTATCCAAATGGGGCGTGTGGCTTGATCAGCTATAGCATTGCCTGTGGTCATGGGTCCAGGTAAGGAAGAATGAGCTCTAATATGAGTAATAAAGAAAGGAGCAGACCGATTCCAAATAGATTTTTGCAGGGTGAGGAAAACTGTCGCTACGGAGGATGAAGAATTGACTAGTCCTGCGGCCTCAAGGATAGACACAGAATTAACCACATAGCGTGAATCAGACACAATATTGACAGGTCCGGGGAAATCAGAGAAGACTTGGTTAACTATAAGAAGTTCAGTTACCTGGGGGGAGTTAGTAGCGAATTGGAATGTTTTTGGCACAGATCCTGAAACAACATATGCACCGACTCCTGTTTTAGAACCGTCGGTATACACTACTGGGGCTCCCTGTAAGGGCTTTTGGGATGTGGACTTTGGAAAAATAACTGGGTGAGACTGAACAAAGGTTAGCAAAGGATCAGAGGGTGTTCTGTTTGTAATAGTTGCGGAAGTGGAGCAGACTAAAACCGCCCAAGCATCAGTACAAGCGATTAGCACACGTACCTGTTCCATGGAATAGGGGACAACAATGGTGGATGGTTCGCGTCCAAAATGTTGGATAGCCCTCTGAATGGCTAGGAGAGTTATCTCCGCCACTGCCACGGGATAGTAACTAATAGATCTAGTAGATGACATTGAGGGATGGATCCAGAGGAGAGGCCCATCCTGCCATAGGACCGCGGTGGGCTGTTTAAGGGTGTCGAGGACCCAAAGAGTAAGGTCTCCCGCAGGGTCCCAACGTTTTAGGGCAGCTTTACTAAGGGCATCGTTGACAATTGACAGTGCTTGTTTGGCCTCAGAGGTGAAGGTTCGGGGGGAAGCAAGATCCGGGTCTCCTTTAAGTATATTAAAGAGGGGCTGCAATGCAGCATTAGGAATGTTAAGGTAGGGCCTAATCCAATTGATATCCCCTAAAAGTTTTTGTAAGTCATTTAGAGTGGAGATAGCATTGATTTTTATTTGAATTTTTTGAGGTCTAATTTGAGTAGGGGCGACTATAGCCCCAAGATAAGAAACTACAGACGACAATTGCACCTTATTAGGTGCAATATGCAGCCCTGCCCCTTCCAGCACTTGTTGGAGTGTACTGTATAAGGCCAGGAGCCTCTCTGCTGTGGGGGCTGCACACAGTAGGTCGTCCATATAATGTAGGCACCTGCAGTCGGAATATCGGTCTCTAAGAGGTTTTAGTACTTGGGCTACATAGACTTGACACATGGTGGGGCTATTAGTCATACCCTGAGGCAAGACTGTCCACTCCCAACGCTTGTCCGGTTGTTCCTGGTTCTGGGTGGGGACAGTAAAAGCAAAACGTGGGGTATCCTTTTTGTCCAATGGAATGGAAAAGAAACAATCCTTAAGATCTATTACAATAACAGGCCATTGGTTGGGAAGTGCCGAAAGCAGAGGAAGACCACGTTGCACAGGGCCCATAGGCTGCATCTGTGCGTTGACTGCCCTAAGATCATGTAAGAGTCTCCATTGACCTAATTTTTTGCGGATGGCAAAAATAGGCGTATTCCATGGAGAGGTGGATGGGATCAAATGACCAGCGTTGACCTGCTCCAAGACCAGAGTGTTGACTGCCTCCAGTTTCTCCTGAGATAGGGGCCACTGTGGAACCCAGACGGGTACGTCCGTTAGCCACGAGATGGGTAAAGGCTCCACTGGTTTAGGAGGCGAAACAGTGACCCCTAGGAAAAACCCAGGCCAACTTTACTTGGTCTTTGTTTTGGCTCAATGGGGGAAGGGTGGCCCTGGAGCTGGACACCGAGTCCCTTGCCTGGGACGTAACCCATATTTTGTAGCATAGATCGTACTGCAGGGGAAGTGGTGACCAAAGCAACATCCATTTCGGCCAGGACGTCTCTCCCCCAAAGGGAAATGGGTAGAGGTAAAATGAATGGAGAAAACTGTCCTCTATGACCCTCGCTATCCTGCCATGACAACAAGGCTGCACTGATTTTTGGGAAATGAGCAAAACCAAGTCCTTGCAAGGTTTGTTCCGCCACATTTGTAGGCCATGTACTAGGCCAGTCCTTTGTTGCTATAATGGATTTGTCGGCTCCTGTGTCTAAAAGTCCCTTAATGTCCTTGCCATTAATCTGCAACACTAAAGTGGGACGTTCATTTAAAAGCATATGTAAGCCGGTAAAATTAATGCCAGAGGACCCAAAGTTACCAGTGCCGCGAACGTGGTTTTTAGCTGGGATTAAAGAGTGAAGACTGGGCAGTAATAACATTTGTGCGATACGGTCTCCAGGATTGATTACTAAAGGTCCCTGAGGGGCCTGAACCATGATCTTTACTTTACCAGTGAAATCAGAGTCAACTACCCCGGGGATCACAGCTAGCCCTCGGAGGGCGGCGGAGGACCGACCCAACACTAATCCAACCGAATCCGGGGGCAGAGGACCGGAGCAGTCGCTCTCCACTAATTGTACCCCCATCTCCGGAGTTAAGAGGAGAGGGGAGGTGGCGCGGAGGTCCAGGCCTGCGGACCCGTGAGTGGCACGGGCTGAGGGTGCACTGGGTGTAGCGCAGACACGGGAGGTGGAACCTGAGAGTAGATTTGATTTTGGGGGCTCCTCGCTGGGTTGGGGAGCCCCCTCTGGCCGTTTTTTGGCCCCTGGGCGCTACCTGTAAGTGGGTTGCCATCGATATCGAAAGCAGAACGGCATACCTCTGCCCTATGAGGGCCCTTGCGGCAACGGCGACAAGGCTCTATGCCTGAAGGCTGTGCCGTGGAATACCCATGGCTGAGATTGGGGCAATCGCGTTTTCTGTGACCCGGTTGATGACATTGGAAGCAAAGTCCTGAAGATATGGGGGGTCGGGTCGATTTAGATTTTGGACTGTTTTCTTTGACTTTTGCCAGCATCGCAGCTAGGCCCGCATTAGTAAGTGGCCCACCGGTATCTCTGCAGTATTTTAACCAGGAGTCCAGAGATTTATGTCTATATTGTCGAAGAATGTTTTTGCACTCTTTATTAGCCTGCTCAAAAATAATTTGTTTGACCAGTGGCTGAACGTCAACCTCGGAAGGGAAAATACGCGACGCAGCCTCAAGTATGCGAGCGACAAAATCAGCGAAGGGTTCGGCCGTGCCCTGAACGATCTTGGTGAGGTGGCTAGCTGAGTCACTTGGATTGGACGCCTGCCTCCACGCACGTTGGGCACAGTTGGAAATTTGCCTGTATACTTGTCTAGGGAATTGGGTCTGGTCAGCCTGATAAGGTCCACGCCCTAAAAGCATATCAGCATTCCACGTAGGGTGGCCGTCCTCAGCATTTTCATCTGCCTGGTCATGACAGCACTCTGTATTCATAGATTGCCACAAAAGAAAGCCGCCTGGACTTAAACAGGCCCGAGCCAATTGGGTCCAGTCGCTAGGTGTTAAAATGGACTGGCCGACTGATTCAAGGAGTGACAATGTGAATGGGGCTGTGGGTCCATAGTCATGGACCGCAGCCTTAAGTTGTTTTAATACTGTCATGTCCAATGGTTCGTGCCGGGCCTCTCGCGTGCCCAAAGCCAAAACAGGGTAAGCCTGAGCGGGGGCAGCGGGAGCGCCAGTTCGCAACTGTTTCCAGGCTTGTTGATGAAACTGTCTGCCTGAAAAAGGTGGCACATTTGGGACGTTTAATGGCCATGGCGGCACGGGTGTTAGATGGGGCTGAGGCACGCCTACATGACCGCCAGTAGGAGGCGCTGCGTCTTTAATCTGATGGGCGGGCACGACATCGATAGGAGGAGCCGTAGGCACTAGAGGGCGTAAACAGGCATCTTTTAACTTTTGCCGCAGCTGCGCATACGTAGGAGGCGGGGATTTAGGATCGCCGTCCCCTTCCCCCTCAGACTCAGAGGAGGCGGAGCCACATTCGGAGCCTGAGGCCAGTGAGGAAGTCTGGCATCCCGTGTCCTTAAATTGTATGAGGTCCCGGGCGCCGTCCGAGCTCTGAGAACGAACTTCCTCGAGAGCCTCGCGAACCGCCGTAAGAGTCGGGCGGTCCGCTCCCACCGACCTCTCCTCTTGGAGGCACGCCCGCAGTAGTTCCCATAAGGGGAGAACAACGGGGTCGATATCGGGTTCCTGGGGATCGTTAACTGTGCGCCGGAGATCCTTTCCTAATTTCTCCCAAGACTCAAGAGTTATTTGGCCCTCGTGGGTGAGCCACGGCGCAAAGAAATCAACACTTCCAAGGAACCTGACAAGTGTGGTCTTAGAAACCTTAATCCCTTTGCTACGCAATAATGCTTTTAACGGATTAAGCAACATTGAATGGCTAGATGAATTTCCCATTTTCAGTTTAAAGCGGGAAGACACGTCCGCTATCTTATTTTCAGTTTAAAGCGGGGGAACAAGTCTGCTATTCTTTCAGTTTAAAGCGGGGAAACAAGTCTGCTATTCTTTCAGTTTAAAGCGGGGAAACAAGTCTGCTATTCTTTCAGTTTAAAGCGGGGAAACAAGTCTGCTATTCTTTCAGTTTAAAGCGGGGAAACACGTCCGCTATCTTAGGGTGCGTCCACCCTCCAACCACGAGATATACCTCACTCGCGGGGCCCAGACGGTAAGACTGACCTCGCTTACCTTCTACTTACCGGGCAACGTAGAGGAAGCTCCCCGTACGGGCCACCAGCTGCTCGGCGCCGTCCTCGTCCAGCAAGAGACAGAGACCGAACACTTTGCACGGGGTTCCTTTATTGCTCGGCAAGCAGGAGATCCAGCTTCGATCTCTTCTGGGCAGGAACTTCCCTTACACCCGCGTAGCAAGGGTTTATATGCACAATACACGTCACAAATCAGGTGATAGGCTAGAAGCGCGGGGATAGGACAATCTCGTGGCAAGGCGGGAAGGAGCGAGCTAGAGCGGGAAATCTAAGGCGGGAAGGAGCGAGCAAGAGCGGGAACTCCCTGAGATGAGGAAGAACCCGGAAGCAGGGAGTCGGCGCCATCTTAGGGGCACGGTTCCTCCGGTCTGGTTCCCTACACTCTCCCTTCCTGACCATTTCATTTTCTGCCTGATCTCAAGATGCTCCCCAAGCACCAGACTCCCTGCCACAGCTCCTCTTCTTCCTTTGCTGGGTGACTAATAGCTTTGTGCTGATCTCCTGGCCATCCCAGGTCAGGGCAGCCTCTATCCCCACCGGACCCAGGAAAATAAACTGCTGGGAGTGGCAAGAGGCAGGAGAAAAAGGAGGAAAGAAGGAAGAAAGGCCAGGGAATAGAATAGGGAGATGCCAGAAAGAAAGAAAATGAATGCAGCAGGATGGAGGGAAAGGAAAGGATAAATACTTAAAAAGCCTGTATTCCAAAAATGAAGGAAGGAATATAAGGAGAATAGTATCATGGCATGGAGAAAGCAAGAAGAAGAGAGAAAGCATGAGTGATAGAGGGAGGAGAGGAAAAATGGAAGATAGGAAAAAAAAAAAAAAGGAGTGGAAAGGGGACCAAGGGTGGGGAAGAGTGAATCTAGACTGAAGGGGATGAAAGAGTGACCTGAAATATCAAGCAAGTTGGAGAAGCAGAGAGAAGCATAGACAGCAGGAAGACCAATAGATAGAGAAAAGGAAACCAACTCCAGCAGGAAGAAGATAAATGTAAGCAAAACAATACTGAGGGAGATTCTTAGATAAAATGAAAAGACTATTTTTTAAAGGCTATCTTTTCCCTTGCCTCTACAAATATGTCATTTCGTTTAATAACAAATGAGCACATTAAAATAGCTGAAAAATGAGAAATTCCATAGAGCTGTGTGTGTAGCGCATATAATTTGGTCAGTGATGTCTCTTAGGAAACCCCAGGACTTCATTTAAGCTTTAGGAACTATGCAAACATAATAACTAATGTTAACATAAAACTGGAAAAGCATGATGCACTTACTCTGTTTAACACAGATTTTGCACATATTATTGCATGTAGTTCTTACAATAATTCTGTGATATAATCACTATCATTTTCTTTGGTTGGCATAGGGAGATTTGTTAACTTAGAGGGGTTAAACTAACTTGCCAAGGCCGGCTAATCCTCCGCCTGCGACGCTGGCACACTGGGTTCTAGTCCCGGTCGGGGCGCCGGATTCTGTCCGGGTTGCCCCTCTTCCAGGCCAGCTCTCTGCTGTGGCCCTGGAGTGCAGTGGAGGATGGCTCAAGTGCTTGGGTCCTGCACCCGCCTGGGAGACCAGGAGAAGCACCTGGCTCCTGCCTTCGGATCAGCGTGGTGTGCTGGCAGCAGTGTGCCAGCCGCAGCGGCCATTGGGGGGTGAACCAACGGCAAAAAGGAAGACCTTTCTCTCTGTCTCTCTCTCTCACTGTCCACTCCGTCTGTCAAAATAAATAAATAAATAAATAAATAAAGTAACTTGCCAAGATTGGGTAGCTTTTGGAGCCATACTCAGCATTGAAACCAGGCAGCTCAGTTCATGCTCTTTATGATCAATGTAAATACTGACTAAGCCCCACTATGTACCTGACATACTGATGGTGGTGGTCAGGGGATCATCAATGATAAGTGAAATAACCTTGGCTCCCAGAAGAGTAATAGTTTAGCACTGAGGACAAGAAATGTAAATGCATGAATCACATTATGTAAGAGTAGTTCTTTCCTGGAGGCAAGAATTAAATGCTCTGTGGGTATAGATGTGGAACGGCATTTCATGGGCAGAGTGTGAAGGAAGAGTAGAAGTTCTCAGGAATTATTTTCTCTAAAAGGCAAATAATAAATATTTATTACTTTGTGGGCCACACATCCTTGTCACAACTATTGAACTCTGACTTGCTAGCACTGCAGTATCCACTGACAATATGAACTAATAAGCAATTGCACACATGTTCTAATAGAGCTTGTACGAAGGGTAATGAAATTTGAATTTCACCTGATTTTTCCTATGCCACAACATATTATATCCGTAAAGTTTTTCAATCACTTGAAAATGAAAAAAAAGATATCATGACATTTTTGACATTTTAGTTTATGGCTGGTTAGCCGGATTCACTTTCGGGGTTTTAGTAGTCCAACACTTATTCCGTTAAAAAAGAGAGAAATATTCACAGCTGAGACAAGCATGATCAAAATCCAGATAGGGATTTGGAATTTCCTGAGAATTTCTATTGTCTGTCTCAAGTGCCAGGTGTGGCCTAGGACCTGATGGAGGCAGGGCTGAAGATGTGTCAAGAGCTTAGCTTGGATTTTATGATGATGTGCAGCCTTTGAAGTGGGTTTTAATAGGATTTTACCACAGCTCAATTTAATTTTAGACATAAAACATTAACAGCAACTGGAAGCTTTGTAATAACTCAAGAATCAGTTTACAAAGGCCTCCACTAGTGCAGAGGCAACAGATGTGGAAGCCAGGGAAATTCTGACCACTGTTTAAAAGGTGACTTTCAGCCGGCGCCGCGGCTCAGTAGGCTAATCCTCCGCCTTGCGGCACTGGCACACCGGGTTCTAGTCCCGGTCGGGGCACCGATCCTGTCCCGGTTGCCCCTCTTCCAGGCCAGCTCTCTGCTGTGGCCCGGGAGTGCAGTGGTGGATGGCACAAGTTCTTGGGCCCTGCACCCCATGGGAGACCAGGATAAGCACCTGGCTCCTGCCATCGGAACAGCGCGCCTACCGCAGAGGCCATTGGAGGGTGAACCAACGGCAAAAAAGGAAGACCTTTCTCTCTGTCTCCCTCAACTGTCCACTCTGCCTGTCCAAAAAAAAAAAAAAAGTGACTTTCACTGTTGAATTTTTATGTGAATGGAAGGGGAGAGGGAGCAGGAAAGGGGAGGGTTGCAGGTGGGAGGGAAGTTAATGGGGGGGGGGGGGGGAAGCCATTGTAATCCATATGCTGTACTTTGGAAATTTATATTCATTAAATAAAAGTTAAAAAAAATTAAAATAAAGGTGACTTTCACTGGTGCTTATGGAAGAAATAATCTAAGACCAATTGTGTGTAACTGTTCCCTTTTATCCAAAGTTGGCATTTCCTTGATGATTGGATTTGTTGAGCATTTTTTTTTCATATACCTGTTGGATATGTGTGAATCTTCTTTAGATGAATATCTATCCTGGTCCTTTGTCAATTTTTTCAAAAACTCGTTTTCTTGGTATTAAGTTCCCCATATATTTTTTTTTTCCTTTGGACCTCAGATATCATTCTAGTCATTTTAGCATGAATGGATTAATTCAGGTAACACCTGTCAACACCTTGCCTCAAATATGCATTAGGTACCTCTCTCCTTCTGCTCCAAGGCTTCTCTGACTACATAGGAAGGAACGATTGTGTGAAATATTCTGCATGTGTTTGTGCAGCCTATAAACCAGACATCATTGCCCAAATAATTGACTTGACCATTTGGAGCTGGGAGGAGTTGTACAAGTTATTCTTCTTTTTTGTATCATAAGTGAATTATTCTGAGATTAATTTATAAATCTGCTCAGATGTCCTGGTGAGATTGAGCACCAGCTGCCTTCAGTGAGGATTCATTCAATAATGTATGCTTATATTCCTTTCTATGGCTCATGTCAGTGATTTCTCATACTTGCTCCATAGAACAATTGCTAAAATAACTATCTGTTGCAAAACCCATTTTATGTAGGCCTTATTCTAAGTAGGACTCAGTGGCAACAGATTAACAATAGATACTTTTTTTGCTCAGATAACCAGAAAATACAGATGTTCTTATTTTAGAAGGCAGCTAAATCAGTGGCTCCATTAACTCTAGGACTTCCAAACCTTTTCTGAAGGAAAAAGTGGATAGAGAAGTTCTTGCTCATTTAACTATACCTGTCCTCCCTTCTCACATTTCAGAAACAAGCAAGAATTAATATGTACATGGGACTTGAAAATATTCCTAATAAATTACTTTTCTTTTTTTTTGTACTTTATTTTTTTTTTAACTTTTATTTAATGAATATAAATTTCCAGTGTACAGCTTATGGATTACAATGGCTTCCCCCTCCCATAACTTCCCTCCCACCCGCAACCCTCCCCTCTCCCGCTCTCTCTCCCCTTCTATTTGCATCAAGATTCATTTTCAATTCTCTTTATATATAGAAGATCAATTTAGTATAAAGATTTCAACAGTTTGCACCCACATAGAAACACAAAGTGAAACATACTGTTTGAGTACTAGTTATAGCATTAAATCAAAATGTACAGCACATTAAGGACAGAGATCCCACATGAGGAGCAAGTGCACAGTGGCTCCTGTTGTTGCCCCAACAAATTGATACTCTAGTTTATGGCGCCAGTAACCACCCTAGGCTGTTGTCATGAGTTGCCAAGGCTATGGAAGCCTTCCAAGTTTGCCGACTCTGATCATATTTAGACAAGATCATAAAAGACAGAGTGAGGATAGTAACCAATGATCCTAAGAGTGGCATTTACCAGGTTTGAACAATTATACAGCATTAAGTGGGGAAGAGGACCATCAGTACACACAGGTTGGGAGTAGAGCCATTGGTGGTAGAGTAGAGGTTATGATTACAAAGGAATGAGGCCCAAGTGTGCTAGACAGGGTCTAGAACAAAGGATAGAGTCATTATTAGAGGAACTAAGAAAGGTGCTGTCTAAGCTACAATTAAGTTTTCTGATTTAGAGGCAAATAGAACCTGATAGAAGGGGCTTGATAATAATCTGTTGGGCATTAGGCCTTGTAAGTTAAGAGGCCCAGACCTACCTATCTCTTCACATGGGGTACATCCTAAGGGAGGTGTGCTACAGAAGGAAAATTGTGTATTTGGAAAGATGGTTAGACATTTATATTTCAATGTTAAATATAGAAAATTTAGAAAATAAAGAATTGCCAAAAAAAAAAAAACAAGTTGAATACACTTATAACCCCACAATCTAGAGATATCCATTCTTTCATATTAATGCATTTTTATCTAACCTTTTTTCTGTTTGGTTGTTTATATGTTTAGAAATGTATGTTTGTGTATGTGTATATATAAATAAAATATTTCAGTGATTACAGGTTTATATCTTCCTCAATTAACTCACTATTATATTGTGAGCATTTATTCATTTCATGAATTGATGGGCTCCTGAAATATGATCACTGAAGACTGTGTGGCCCAAGTCTTGCCACTTCATCTATTATTCTGTCTTTTGAAAGCTCAGTGAAAATAAGTTAATACTTTTTTTGACATTTGACATGACAGAAACGAAAGACCAACTAATATTTAATGAATATTTCAATTACTATGGCTACTAGCCCAAAATCTGTAATATATCCCCATAGAAAATTGGGAAGAGAAATAGGAGATATCCCCAGGGCAATATCCCCATTTATACACAATGGTGCCACTCTGAAGCTAAAAATCTGGTCAGTCATGGGATATAGGAGGAGAGGACTAATCCTCCATGAAGCTAGGAATAGGATAAAGAATATCTATTTCTAGCAATAACCAAACGCCTAAAGGCAAATAAAGTATTTTGCTTGGGGCAAGCGTTTCTTCTTCCTTCTTATACTTTTGTAACCAATGCAATATAAACATTAATATTCTCACTGAATTGCCTATCAATCTCAAGTAGAGCTAACCAATTCTGGGAAGTTTATGCTCTCTCTCCTATTTGCCCCAAAACTGTTATGCAAATAAATATTTCAAATCTTCACTTTGGAAAAGGAAACTTCCACTATTGTCCTAAGATACTGTAGCATAGATTAGTTGTTATGGGAGAATGAAAGAGCAAACTATGACTTCTGAGAATAGGGTTTCGTGGAGATAGTGGAACCTACAGGATTGCAAGGTCCAGTTAATGTGTAATTATTTCAAAACAGGGATGGATATTTAAGAATTTATCAAATTTACTGGATTTGATACCAAATATGATACTAAGAAAGTGACCTTGGTAAAGTCCTTAACTTTTTTGCAAGTCCTTTGAAATGGTGCTAACAATATGAAGTAATCATACCATTTCTGTGAGTAATGTGGTAATAAAGCCTGTAAATTATCTAGCACACAGGTTTAATAAAGCATGTAAAGGATCTGTACTTGGCTCATAATTAGGGCCCCTTATATGTTATTGACTTTTGCATAGTGCTAAATAGATACTGAGTAGCATTTGTAAGATTGTCTCAAATCCTAGAATAACTGGTAATTTAACATTAACTTTAACATTGGTTGAAGACTTTGACAAAGTTTTGAAAAACATACTTAAGACAATAAAAGTTTTACAAAGACATAAGGCAATTTTTCAAAAGAAGAGCAAAGGAGGACTCTTCCTAACAGTCAAGAAGCTGAAATTGGGGATGGTGCTCTGGCGTAGCAGGTTAAGCTGGCGCCTGCAGTGCTGGCATCCCATATGGGCTCTGGTTCATGTTGCAGCTGCTCCACTTCGGATCCAGCTCTCTGCTATGGCCTGGGAAAGCAGTAGAAGATGGCCCAAGTACTTGGACTCCTGCAACCAGATGGGAGACCTGGAGGAAGGTCCTAGCTCCTGGCTTCAGATAGGCATAGCTCTGGCCATTGCAGTCATTTTGGGAGTGAACCAGTAGGTGGAGGACCCCTCACTCTCTCTGTGTAACTCTGATTTTCAAATAAATAAATAAATCTTAAAAACAAGAAGCTGAAATCATAGTTAAAAAGCTTAAAATAAGAGATTCAGCAGCAGTGGGCAAACAGTTTTACTGGATGGGAAGTGATTCAAATATTCTTGATAAAGGCTATGAAGATATTAAAATCTGACTCATTTAAAAGTGACCATTTAGTATATGATAAGAATGGTTTTCCAAATCAGTGAGGGAAAGGATACAATATTTGATAGATGGTGCTGAGAAGAAAAGTTCACCAACTATAAGCAAATAATGTTAAATCACTTTCCTAGTCAGGATAGATTGGGGATTATATATAAAATAAGAAAAACATACTATAGATCCTTTTTTTTAACTTTTATTTAATACATATAAATTTCCAAAGTACAACTTCTGGATTATAGCGGCTTTTCCCCCCCATAACCTCCCTCCCACACACAACCATCCCATCTCCCACTCCCTCTCCCATCCCATTCACATCAAGATTCATTTTTGGCAGGCGCTGTGGCTTAACAGGCTAATCATCTGCCTTGCGGTGCTGGTACACCGGGTTCTAGTCCCGGTTGGGGCGCTGGATTCTATCCTGGTTGCCCCTCTTCCAGGCCAGCTCTCTGCTATGGCCCGGGAAGGCAGTGGAGGATGGCCCAAGTCCTTGGGCCCTGCACCCACGTGGGAGACCAGGAGAAGCACCTGGCTCCTGCCTTTGGATCAGCACGATGCGCCAGCCGCAGCGGCCATTGGAGGGTGGACCAATGGCAAAAGGAAGACTCTCTCTCTCTGTCACTATCCACTCTGCCTGTCCAAAAAAAAAAAAAAAAAAAGATTCATTTTCAATTATCTCCAAAATTATTAACCATAAAGTTTGTAATATGTGTCTATTTTTGAATATAAGAATTATAAATTTTGTTTAGTAAAGTGACACCATAGACTAGGCTAACAGATGAACTATATTTTGGTACATGGTATTTGAAATGACAAAACATGTTGACTAAAAAAATCTCAATTTTAGAAAAGTCAGGTCCCCACACTAATCTTATATATTTTCCAAGAGAAAATTGGAAAAAATAAGGAATAAACAGACAAATGCCCATGAAAATATATGTGAGAGAGCCCTAGAGCAAAGAAGGAGCAGAAACTCTCAGAAGCACAAAAACCAAAGGTGACTCCATCAAATAGGATATGAAACACTTTGCCTGAACAACATTGTCCCTGATTTGGGAACAATTCAGAGCTAGGAGGGATCCCGTCAAAGGAATTACTTCCCATGGAAAAAAGAAGAGCAGAAGTACTGCAGCAGATCCCATCACCACTTTTATACCCAGAGTTTTCACACTGGGGATTGTATAGTCTTCCCAAATGCAGAGACCAGCCAAGCAAGCTACCCAGAATTCCCGGCCTGTGTTTGTCCCAGAGAAGGGGATATGTAGTTACCCACTCTCCATGATCGAAGATGATGCAATGCCCATCACCCAAGGGAATGGGCACTGATCCATGTATCTCAGGTCCAAGCTGCCACAGAGAAGCTGTAAACCAGGGGCCTCAGTTACTGGTCTGCCATAGGCCTTGAGATTCAAGTTTCTATTGTGTCTCACTGACTTTATGACTGTACTGCTACTGCACCATATTCCTTAGGATCTGAACTTTTTTTTTTTTTAATTTTTGAATTTTTGACAGGCAGAGTGGACAGTGAGAGAGAGACAGAGAGAAAGGTCTTCCTTTTGCCGTTGGTTCACCCTCCAATGGCCGCCGCGGTAGGTGCGCTGTTCCGATGGCAGGAGCCAGGTGCTTCTCCTGGTCTCCCATGGGGTGCAGGGCCCAAGGACTTGGGCCATCCTCCACTGCACTCCCTGGCCACAGCAGAGAGCTGGCCTGGAAGAGGGGCAACCGGGACAGGATCGGTGCCCCGACCGGGACTAGAACCCGGTGTGCCGGTGCCGCAAGGCGGAGGATTAGCCTAGTGAGCCGCGGCGCCGGCCAGGATCTGAACTTTTACAGAACCCTGCCATCCCAGGAATCAGAGTTGCCAGTACATCCTTCCCTCCAGGGTCTAAACCACAACTTCAACCCATTCCTTTGGGTGTAAGCTGCTGGGAAATGCTCAAGAGTCATATACTTCATTTCTGCAGAAAATCTGTTCTTTCATACACCTCAAGGAGTGCTCCGGTGCCCAAGCATGCGAGTGTTTATAATATTTCCGGAAGGCTCTGGGTCCAGAGCTCTGGCTTCACAGATACTCTGAAAGTTTGTGCCATGACACCTGGTGCCACTGTGACTGAATATAATTTTTAAAATGCAATAGCACACTTTAACAGTATATTTGGCAAAGTAAAAACAATTAGGATTGAATATAGGCCTTCTGAAATTTCCCATTCAGAGCACAAAAAGTAAAAATCATCAAAAAGAGTGAAGAAAGCTCATGAGATGTAAATGACTCGAGGCAGAATTATTCGAGTTAAATCTACACAGTTTTGTTTATCTGAAGAATTTTTTTATTTCTCCTTTTCTTTTGAAGGATGATACCACTCCATGTAAATTTACAGGTTAGTGAATTTCTCTTATTTTCAACACATTAAGTATTTCGCCACACTTTTTTTTTTTGTTCTTTTTTTTTTTTTTTTAATTCGAAAGGCAGATTTACAGAGAGAGGCTGAGAGACAGAGAGACATCTTCCATCCTCTGGTTCACTCCCCAAATGGCCACAAAAGCTGGGGCTGGGCCAAGCTGAAGACTTGACCTTCATACAGGTCTCCCATGTGGGTACAGTGGCCCAAGGACTTGGGTCATCTTCTGCTTCTTTTCCAGGTGCTTTAGTAGGGAGCTGGATCAGAGGTGAAGCAGCCAGGTCTTGAACAGGCACCCATATGGGATGTTGGCAACGCAGGCAGAAGCTTCCCCTGCTCTGCCACAATTCTCACCACTGTTGCATAACTTTTAATGAGAAGCCAGTTGTAATTATCACACTATTTGTGCATAAGTACTTTTGAGACCCCAAATATGACTTTTTAAAAAATTATCTTTGTCTTTGGCTTGAATGTTTTATGTCTCAATATATAATATTATTATTGCTATTTTATTATATATCATACTTGAATTTTTGGGATTCCTAATCTCTGGAGTGCTGTCATTAATTTTAGAATATTTTCAGCTACTATTTGTTCAATTACCTCTTTTGCATCTTTCTAGCCTTCTCCTTTGGTATTCCAATTATACTTAGGTACCCCTGTTGAAATTGTGCTATTTCTTGTATATTTCTATTCTTTCATGATCTAAACACCTTGAAAATGCTACCTTTCCAAATACCGTTGCATCAGTAATAAAATTTCCAACACGCCATTTTGGAAATTCATTTAAGACACAGGAATTACTTATTTATGTCATCCATCTTTCCCAAGAGATTCCATATCTCGTCAGACATAATCATTTTAAACCCTCTATTGGACAATTTCAACATCCGTTTTTCTGAGATTTCTTCTGAATCTTGATCTGCCTTTTAAGACTTGCATTCTCTTGTTTTTTAGAATGGTTTGCATTGTTGTTGTTATTGAAAGATATATTAAGGAGCCCGTGCTGTGGCGCAGTGGGTTAATGCCCTGGCCTGAAGCACCGGCATCCCCTATGGACGTCAGTTCTAGTCCTGGCTGCTCCTCTTCCAATCCAGCTCTCCTCTATGGCCTGGGAAAGCAGTAGAAGATGGCCCAAGTCCTTGGGCCCCTGCACCCATGTGGGAGACCCAGAAGAAGCTCCTGGCTCCTGGCTTCAAATTAGCGCAGCTCCGGCTGTTGCGGCCAATTGGGGAGTAAACCAGCTGGTGGAAGACCTCTATCTCTCTCTGCCTCTCCTCTCTCTATGTAACTCTGACTTTCAAATAAATATATAATATTTTTTTAAAACAGAAAGATATATTGAGTAATACAGACATAATATTCTGGGTATATCAGGTTCAGTATGAAGTTTTGTGTACTCTGGCTATGAGTTGACTTGTATTTAACAACTGCTTACCTTCATGTGATAAGTGCATCGTATTTCTTTAGTGTCCTTGTTTTGTCTCCCCTGTTGACATTGGCCTTCTTTAAGTACTCCCTTCAGAGAAAGTTTCCATCTTGCTACTCATTCAATTGTCACCCAATGTTATTTTACAGAACCCTATCGATGTGGTGGTATGCCAAAAGGGGGAAGAGTCCTTCCATAATCTTATCATAAAATATTAGTCAATTGGTGGGCTGTCACTTTCCTCCCTTCATGAGACAGGAAGGTTGACCATTGCTGAACTGGGATAAATGCCCTTTCCTTAGGTTAAAGCTTTGGTACAGTCTTTATCCTTAGAGAATAGTAGTATTCTTTGAAAACCATTGCAATCATTACATTTTCTATCCTCTTTATCAGAGACAGAAGTTTTTTTTTTTTTTTTCTTTCCTCACCCCAATAACCTGGTGGCCTGGTGGGCTTCCTGGAGGAAAAACTCATGCATATGTAGTGGATCCAGTAAGTATACAAACTCAAAAATTTCTGGCTTGCATATAAGTCCACATTCAGATTCCCCAAAATCTTCATAACTACACTTTAAATGTACTTACAAGCTTTTTGTTTTGGTAGCTTCCACTACATGATAAGAATAATTTCTGTATTTGCCTTTGATTTTATATTAAGTTTTTGCCATGTCTCGGTACATCTGTCCTCTGATGGGTCCAAGAATGTAGGTTTTCAGCTTGATGAATTTTCTCATGTTATAAGAATACGTATGACAACTTTCAAGTTCTTTAAATAGTGGGCTAAAAACCTTTAACACTGTTCATGCCAAAAGTATATATCAAGTATATTGCAATGGATCCCTGGATCAAGGTGTAGTGTAGTCATGAAGAATGGAAGTGGGAAGAAGGCATGCAGAGATATGCTATGGATGAATATGATTTGTGTCCCCCAAGAGTCCACTGGGATTCAAGACTGGTGCTGTTGGAAGACAGAGCCTAGTGAAAAATCCTTAGGTTATTAGGAGTATGAGGTTGTTATTGTGCATTTCCTTTTGTTGTTTGTGTGGAAGTGTTGCATACAAGGAGTAAGCCTGGTCCTAACTGTCCTTTCTCTATATTCCTATTTGGGGTATGACTACTTGCTCCTATATGTGCTTCTGCCATGATGTGTTATCATCTATTGCATTCACCAGAGGCCAAACTAATAGTTTCACTCAATCTTATACTTTGAACATGTAAAACTATGAGCTAAATAAACCTTTATCTTTATAAAGTTAGTTGCCTCAGGTATTTCATTGTATTCACGCAAAGCTTACTAATACAGAGGTTAAAACCAAAACAAAAAAATATAGTTTTATAAAACAAGAGAGGTGGTTTGTGTGTACCAAAACTGAGAGTAGATGTGAACTCAGGAAAATTATTTACTCTATATTTGCATGTGATGACTTATATGTACATTGACTGAATTGATAACCAAGAATGAAATCCACAAATCTGCATTTTTAGAAATTTGTTTTCTAGAATGTTTTGAAATTACCATGTAGGTCTTTGCTCTACTGTGCCTGGTATCTGACTTCCGTTCTTTGTAAACCAGTGTTTCATCTTCCCCTGGTAAATTCCCAAATTATTCCTCTGAATTTCCACAAAAAGACTTGTGAGTGCCTGTCTTTCTCCAGTAGTCAAGCCAGCTGCTGGGCATGCCTCATTTCCTGCAGAAGCTCTGCTGCTTGGGTACTTATCAGGAACAGCTGCTAGACAAACTGGAGGGAAGCCAATGATGCTTTTCGTAGGGGAGGGCTGACTAGCCCTAAAAGCAGAAGCTTTGGATATATCCAGAGGCAGGGTTAGAGGGAAATATAAGGGAGTAGAGACAGAACCAGAAGACAAGACCAGAAGAGGGCAGCACCTTGGGAATCTGGAGACAAGAGCACTGTGTGTTTCCCAGGCCTAGGGTCCAGGGTCATTGAGGATCAGTGATGGGAATATGAAGACACCAGCTCACTATGTTCCTAAATCTTATATATGACATACATAAAATGTGTAAGCATTAAATAAAAAATAAAAATAAACTTCAAACTCTCACAGAAACATAAAACAGTAAGACAAATAAATAAAAATAATGCTGTTTATCGATCTTTTACATAGTTCTAGTTTTACATAGTTCTGACTACAAACTTTAATCTCATACCTCTTAAGAAGTCTATTATGCAATCATTTTACAAAAGGAGGACCTGATGTTCTTAGAATTATTTCCTTTCTTCAAGTTTATAAGATTGTGGGTAGCAGAGAAGCAAATAGAACCCAAGCCCATCTACTTCTCTCTTTTAAAGTTAAAAATTCCTTAATTATTTTTTTATTCCTGGTACTACTACCACAATTTACAGGCCAATATACCTGATATAATGAAAAGAAAAAGAAAAGACAAAGCTACAACAGACAAAATATACATCTAATTGACACTACATTGCATTAATCAATAGCTATGCTTTTTTTAAAGTTTTTATTTTTATTTTTTTTATTTTTTGCCAGGCAGAGTTAGACAGTGAGAGAGAGAGACAGAGAGAGAGAGTTATAGACAGTGAGAGAGAGACAGAGAGAAAAGTCTTCCTTCTGTTGGTTCACTCCCCCAATGGCTGCCACGGCTGATGCTGTGCTGATCCAAAGCCAGGAGCTGGGTACTTCCTCCCGGTCTCCCAAGTGGGTGCAGGGACCCAAGCACTTGAGCCATCCTCCTCTGCCCTCCCGGGCCACAGCAGAGAGCTGGACTAGAAGAGGAGCAACCGGGACTAGTACCCGGTGCCCCAACCGGGACTAGAACCCCGGGGTGCCAGCGCTGCCAAGTGAGCCATGGTGCCGGCCCTATAGTTGTGCTTTTGGAAAACTGTGGCTAGGACAGTCCTGCACAAGAAGTGTTTCCTGTTTAAGCTTCAGTAGCTTTTCTGACTATGGATCATTGTTCCTTCAGCAGCAGGCTCTTGCAGTTTCTCTAATGCATTTGGGACGACTGTCTCAAAGTAGCCTGCAGCTTTCCTGACAACTCCTCACTCGCTCCTACGAAGAATGGTAGCCCTTTCTGCTGCTTCAGAACCTTCTGCTACCATATCCACCGCTTCTACCACCAGATCCATAACCACCACCATAGGGACTGCCTGAGCTGCTTCTACCAAAACTGCCCCCTTTCGTGGGTCTATGATTTGATTGCTGTTGTCCACTATAATTACCAAAATCATTGCAATTTTACCACGTCCTTCACTGTAAGCATCATACCTCCTCCTCCACCATATCTACCACTTAGGTTTCTATATCCTGGTCTACCACCTCCACAGCTTCCTCTGCTACTCTAACCAGGATATAGTTGCCACCATCACCCCCAAAATCATGATATCCACCATCACCTCCTCCATAACTTCCTCTGCTGCCAGGACAGCCACCTCTTCCACGAAATTTCCACCACAACCAAAATTATGTCCACCACCTCCGAAGTTCCCTCCACGATCCATAAAGTTGCCAGATCCCCCTCCATGGCCTCATGGTGACCCAGCAGCAAACTGCATCTTTTGCTTAGAAAAGGTGTTTTTCATTTCACAACTATGCCCATTAATGGTGCGGTATTTCTGAACAATAGTTAATCAACTGCATCATGATCAACAAAAATTACAAAACCAAATCCTCTTTTTTCCCTGCTCTGCCTGTCCTCCATAACTTCTATGGCTTCAATCTTGGAATACTTCTCAAAGTAGTCCCTCAAATTCTATTCCTCTGTGTCTTATTATTTATTTATTTATTTTATTTTTATTTTTTATTTTATGACAGGCAGAGTGGACAGTGAGAGAGAGAGAGAGAGACAGAGAGAAAGGTCTCCCTTTTGCCATTGGTTCACCCTCCAATGGCCGCCGCAGCTGGAGCGCTGCGGCCAGCACACCTCGCTGATCCGAAGGCAGGAGCCACGTGCTTCTCCTGGTCTCCCACGTGGGTGCAGGGCCCAAGGACTTGGGCCATCCTCCACTGCACTCCCGGGCCATAGCAGAGAGCTGGCCTGGAAGAGGGGCAACCGGGACAGAATCCAGCGCCCCGACCGGAACTAGAACCCGGTGTGCCGGCGCCGCTAGGTGGAGGATTAGTCTGTTGAGCTGCGGCGCCGGCCTATATCTTCTTTAATACCACCAACAAAAATCTTCACTGTGAGATGGGCACCAAGCTTTACCAAATTTTCTCTAGAAACATCTCTCTGGTTCCACAGCACATCCATCAACCTTGTGTAGTGGAGTACATATTGCTGCATCTATGTCTTCAGACAAGAGTAAGGCCAAACCAAAGCTCCTGGGGTGATTCATTTGAGGGTCTCTCATTACCACACAATCCATGAGTGTGCCCCATTTCTCAAAATGTTCTTTCAAACTACCATTGGTAGTTTCAAAGCTCAGACAACCAATAAATATTGTCTTCAACTGCTCTGTTTCCTTTTTTTTTTTTTTTGACAGGCAGAGTTAGTGAGAGAGAGAGAGAGAAAAAGAGAGAAAGGTCTTCCTTCTGTTGGTTCACCCCCCAAATGGCAGCTACAGCCAGTGCTGTGCCGATCCAAAGCCAGGAGGAGCCAGGTGCTTCTCCTGCTCTCCCAACCAGGACTAGAACCAGAGGTGTAGGCACCGCAGGCAGAGGATTAGCCTAGTGAGCCAACATGGCAACCTTGCTCTGTTTCCTATCATGGCCCTCTTCCTGCACCCCAGGTGGCGGCAGCGGCAGCGGCAGCTACAGCTAGAGTCAGGCTGGGGGCGACCGGCGGCGATTTTACCTTGATTTTGAGACATGACTTGCCTCTTCCAACTCGAGTTCAACATCGCCTGTCTACTTCTAATACCTCTTTAACCATTTGATTATGCCACTTCCTCTAGATAGCAAAATTTTCCTATCTTTGATGATAATCTGAGGCCTCTATTAATGGCAATCTCTCACAGACTAATGATTTTCTAGGTGCCTTGTGCTCTTACTGCATCTTAAATGCCTCATTTAATGCTCACAATGATCCTTTTAAGTGGTTATTATCACTCTTGTTTTATGAATGCAAAACTGAGAAGCAAAGATACTGGATGTTTCCCTTGGTCACTCACCTAATAACTGGCAGGACCAGAGTTCCTTACCAAGCTTGGGTACTAAGCAGTGATCCACTCTGCTTAGTCATCTTACACTGCTCAATATGAGGCTAAATTATTTGCTTTGGGCCTCAATACATGTAAAACCTGCACTTAAAGTTTGCTTTTTTTAAACCTTAATTAATTCTATTTCCCACGCCCACATTGTTGATCATGAAAAATCAATTAACTGTGTGGGTCTGTTTTTACAATTAGCATTTCTAGTCTATTTCCTCATCCATTTGTACTTTCTGTACAAATAAATGTTTGCTATGCATGTTATACTAGTTACTAATTATAAAGCATTTTTGGACAAAACTATCTGAGAAAGAGAAATTGTGCTTCAATTCTGACATAGGAAAAAAGAGACTCAAATCCAGAAAAGATCCCTTCCCTAAAATAGGGAAATAAATTGGTAGCAAAAGATGACTTTCTCCTGCTGAGTTCAGATTCAGCTCTTGAACTCTGCAAAAGAAAATGAAGGAACGAATTTATTTCTGAAGCACAATTTGAAAGGGGAGCAATCCTTCTTTCTTGGATTTGTTTTAAAGCATTGAAAGAGTTCTTAGACATATAGGGAAGACAAGGTCAATCATTCGAACTCCCATAATTTGTTTCTGTTTTCCACACATCTTGTAAGTAAGGAGTTTTGCTCAAAAAGCAGAGTAGAATACAAAGCAAGCTGAGAAGTCCAATGAATGAACTGTCCTTCCAGAAGGGTTAGCTTAATCCTTGTACTCAAAGACCCGGGACACTGTTCTCCCTATCACAATGAAGAAATTGGTGAGTCAGGAGATCTGGGTGATTTTCAGTTTCTAACTCAATGCTTCCCACAGGGTGAATTTGCAGTCGTGGTGTTCTCCAATTGTTTGTATGCAATACTTGTGCTGGTTGAAAGGGTTCTCAAAATTGGAAGGAGTTCTCTATAGTCTGCCTGTTCGCTTCAGATCTCATTCTGTAAACAAGTGTGCTTTACATGGTCTATTTGGCGCAAGTGTTTTTCAAATTTTTGTATTTCTTGTTAGTGATTTTGATCTTGAAAATGGCTTTTCTTGTTTCAGATTTCATACTGTAAACAAAGTGTCATTTACAAGTGTGTCACATTTTTCCAATTTCTGTGTTTTTATTAGTGATTTTGATGTTTAGAATGACTCAAATGCAAAGCACTGAGGTGCAGTCTTGTGTTCTTAAGCACATGAATGCGGCGATGTGCTTTACAAAGAAAAAAAAAACTGCATGAGAATGATTCAACATTGCATATTAAATGAAGTGTCTTAGAACAAAAACACGCATTAAACCAAATTACAAATTGATTGATTGATGACACTGTGTGACCAGAGGTTCACAGGAACCTAACCCTGTATTTCTCCTAGGCATAATGGTTCAGTATTCCCTATTGTTTTTGAACATTTTATGGAATGTAATTACCATCAATGAGAACCAATTACATTTCTATTTTAAACATTTTATTTGAACCTTGCATTTAGAGTGGCACTGTTTAAATTATTCTTTTTTTTAAAAAATTATTTATTCACTTTGAAAGTCAGTTACAGAGAGAGAGAGAGAGAGGGAGAGACAGAAAGAGAGAACTTCCATCCTCTGGTTCACACCCCAGATGGCCACAATAGCCAGAGCTGGGCCAGTCGAAAACTTCATCTCGGTCATCCAGGTGCGTGGCAGGAGCCCAAACACATGGTCCATCATCCACTGCTTTTCCCAGGCCTTTAGCTGGGAGCTGGATTTGAAATGGAGCAGCCAAGATTTGAGTTGATGCCCATATGAGATGCTAGCATCATAGACACCCCTGCTACCTGCTATACCACAACGCCATTCCCTTAAATTATTCTTTAGAATGCATGTATACATTTAAATTAAAAAGCAATTTAATTTATATTAAAACTGACTTAAAAATAATAGTTTCATTATTTTTATTACAGCCCATATCTGAAAGCACTTAAGGAAAAGTCTAAAATCTGTGGATCAATTTTCCCACAAAATCTTTTGGAATAACCTTGTCAAAACATTTACTCGATCCTTGTGTTTCAGTGTCACCTCTAAAAAGATTATCCTTTCTTACCTCCTGGGTGCTTGAGGAAACAAATGAAAGTGCATTGCAAAGCCTATAAAGAACCTCACCCATGTGAATGAGGAATCACCCCAATCATTGTCATTGCCTCTTGCTGACGAATTGTGGGGATTAGCAGTTATTCTGAACTCTTCTGCTATTGCAGTTCCATCTGTCAAAGAAAAAAAAGTAAGTACATTTGATATGCCCCTCCTGTCCCCATTACCTACTAATAATGAAAAAATAACGACCTTTTCCTCACATTGGTGAATATTTTCCTTGTCAACTGTGATGTGCTCATAATGTGGGCAGATAGATTATTTATGACCAGGGAAATTAAATATTATTTCATTTCTGCTAATACAATCTGTGGCGTCTCCCTGCTCTCAATTCCTTCCCATTAAAGTTATTGTCTTTTCTGCTCCAATTGGCCGTGTGCTGTTGGGTTGTAACAGCACTGGCAGAGTGCTCAGAGCATAATGGAGGTAGGAAAAATGGTGTAATTTACGAGCCTGCCTTCCTCATCTCATCTAAATGAAGACATTTGGTCCCTGAAAGTCAAAACTCATTTTGATGAATCTGGATGTATTTGGACTAATAGAAAAGGACAGCCACAGTTATGATGGATTTCCTGAACTGGATTTTCTTACTTGGGATCACAGAATTTCAGAATTCTGAAATTCAGAATTGGGGAAGTGATTGAAGTCTGTCTGTTCCAATTCTCTCAGTTTGCATATGGGGAAACTGAGGAACAGAAATGGAAATTTGTTTAATGAGGATTTTGATAAGACACCACTTTTTTCGCTGCCAGTCTTTGTTCCATGTTCTCATAGTTAGAGCTTAGGTCCTTTTTACGGGCCCATGCTCCTTTCTGAGCACTCAGAGAAGTGAAGGCCTTTTCCAGTGTCCAGATCCAGGAATCCATTCCACGCATGGAAGTCTTTTTTTTTTTTCACTGTCTAAAGGTAAATTGCAAGACTGGAAGAAACTTCAAAAGTTACAAAACCCAGGGAGTTTTCCTCTCTTGGAAGCCCCTCTCCACACCACTCTGGTTGGAGGTCATTGATTCTAATAAATACTTGTAAATCTCAACAAATAAAAGTTACAAAATCCAAAATTTTCCCAAGAATTCCCCATGCTGCAGTGCCTTTGTTTATTCTTACTCTTTCAGGTGATTTAGGCTACAGCATTCTTCAAGGTGTAGGCTGCAGTTTTATGAAGCCTGCAAAGCAGCTTGAGTTCTCCGTCTGTCCAATCCTGCTACCCTCTCTCATTTCCATAAGTGTTGATTCCTTATAACATACCCTGGCAATTCAAATCTGTTGGAGGAACACTCAGTCTTTTGCCATAGAGAAGGTGAAATGTAAGGTGAGTTTTTCTTTTCCTGCTTTTGTGTTTATTACCTACCTCCCAGGTGTCAAAATTGATAAAGGACCAGCATGCAAAATTTTGTCCCTACCTACTTAGATCTTCCATCTGGTCAGCAGAGACAAGCAAAAACAATTATGTTAAACTACTGCTTAACCCAGATCACTATTACATCTTGACCAGACTACTAACCAAAAGCTTTTCCTGATATCTTACTTTTCATCTAACTCACATTTATTCATCCAAGAGGAACTTAAATCTGATCGTGTTACTCCTTGGCTTAAATTTCCTTAGTGAAATACCATTGCAGTTCACATAAAGCCCCTGTTTCTCATGCAATCGTTTTAATTTCCTCAATATCATTTCTTTATATTTTGTTAGGCCTTACTAAGATGAAGCTGCTTTCAACTGCTCAAACTTCAGGCTCTTCCTTTTCTTGGGGCCTCCATGGCTGCTTATTCTCCCATCCAGACAATTCTTCCTCTACTGTCTGACTGACAAATCCTCGTTCATGACAATGTGTTTTCTTTGTTATCTCCTTGAGGCTATAGCATTGAGTTTTGTAAGCTGAAAATTTCAGAGCCTAAGGGGTACCTTTCACATTGCTAGTCATCTCTGATTTCTGTTTTTACTATGACAATTTGATGGGAGTTATCAATAAGAAACTTAACAAAATAATGTATTTTCTAATTTGCACAAAGTTCCCAAGGAGGCATAAGTTAGTAAGTGGTTTACTCCTCAATCACCTACTTTGATGGCTAAATCTGCTTTATTATTACTTTCACGATATATATTATTATTTTAATTATATAGTAATTTACTTATTTATATTTGTTTTCTTCATCAGAGTACTTACATATGTTTGCATATACATATATGCAATATATATATATATATATATATATATATCTTCACCCACAAATATACTATGTGCATTTCACAATGTCTGATACATAAAAAAAAGTACTCAATAAATATTGTTGAGTGAATAGGTGGCCTTGGAGCTGAACTATAAGTATAAAGTTTATTTTTTTTATTTTTTTTTTTATTTTTATTTTTTTGACAGGCAGAGTGGACAGTAGAGGGAGACAGAGAGAAAGGTCTTCCTTTTTGCCGTTGGTTCACCCTCCAATGGCCTCCGCGGTAGGCGCGCTGCGACTGGCGCACCGCGCTGTTCCGATGGCAGGAGCCAGGTGCTTCTCCTGGTCTCCCATGGGGTGCAGGGCCCAAGAACTTGGGCCATCCTCCACTGCACTCCCGGGCCACAGCAGAGAGCTGGCCTGAAGAGGGGCAACCAGGACAGGATCGGTGCCCCAACCGGGACTAGAACCCGGTGTGCCTGCGCCACAAGGTGGAGGATTAGCCTACTGAGCCATGGCGCCGGCCAAAAGTTTAAATACTGTTCTGTGAAAGACTCGCATTTTTGATATGGGGGAGAAGGGACAAAACTTATCTAAGAAACGGCACAAAAAGCACTGTCTTAAAGAAATGTGCTCACAGATGTCAAGTACTAGTAAAATGCCTGGCATGAAATCATTCAAAAACTTGTCTGTCATCATTAGTTTCACTCCTTTACTATGATAAATAAACAGCAGAAATACTGCCCTCATGCATTGGCTAGAAGATATACTATTATTCTATCAGTTAGTACTAACAGACACTGGTCTTGTTTATGTGATCCCTTTGACTCTTAGACCTATCATTATGATCTATTGTGACCTGAAATTGATCACTTGGACTAATGAGATGGCATTGATACATGCCACCTTGATGGGATTGTATTGAAATCCACTGACACATTTCTAACTCCACCACTTGGGGCAAGTCAGCTTGAGCATGTCCCAAATTGTACATCTCCTCCCTCTGTTATTCCCACTCTTATATTTAACAGGGATCACTTTTCAGTTAACTTTAAACACCTAAGAATAATTGTGTGTTAATTACAGAGTTCAACCAATAGTATTAAGTAGAACAACAGCAACAACAACAATAGGAAAACTAAAAGGGATAAAGTATTAAATTGTTCATCAACAGTGATGACAAGGGCTGATCAAGTCACTGTTTCTCATAGTGTCCATTTCACTTCAACAGGTTTCATTTTTGATGTTCAGTTAGCTGTCACCGATCAGGGAGAACTTATGATATTTGTCCCTCTGGCACCGGCTTATTTCACTCAGCATGATGTTTTCCAGATTCCTCCATTTTGTAGCAAATGACCGGATTTCATTGTTTTTTTACTGCTGTATAGTATTCTATAGAGTACATGTCCCAAAATTTCTTTATCCAGTCTACTGTTGATGGGCATTGGGGTTGATTCCAGGTCTTAGCTATTGTGAATTGAGCTGCAATAAACATTAAGGTGCAGACAGCTTTTTTGTTTGCCAATTTAATTTCCTTTGGGTAAATTCCAAGGAGTGGGATGGCTGGGTTGAATGGTTATATTTAGGTTTCTGAGGAATCTCCAGACTGACTTCATAGTGGCTTTACCAGTTTGCATTCCCACTAACCGTGGGTTAGTGTCCCCTTTTCCCAAAATCCTCACCAGCATCTGTTGTTGGTAGATTTCTGTATGTGAGTCATTCTGACTAGGGTGAGGTGAAACCTCATTGTGGTTTTGATAAAAAAGGGAGAGAACAATCCAACATGGGAAAGGGGATACACAGCAGACTCATAGAATGGCAACTGTCCTAAACAGCACTCTGGCCTCAGAATCAGCACTTAAGGCACTCGGATCTGGTTAAAGAGCCCAAGAGAGTATTTTAGGCAAAAAAACAAAAACAAAAACAAAACAAAACAAGAAAACAAAAAAAAACCCAAAAAAACAAAAAACAAAAACCTAAATGAAAGATCTCTGAGAGTGAGATCCCAGTGGAAAGAATGGGTCATCAAACAAGGAGGTACCTTTCTCTGAAGGGAGGAGAGAACTTTCACTTTGACTATGACCTTGTCTAAATAAGATCAGAGTCGGTGAACTCAAAAGGCTTCCATAGCCTTGGTAACTCATGACAAGAGCCTAGGGTGATTACTGATGCCATAAACAAGAGTGTCAATTGTTAATCAACAACAGGAGTGACTGTGCACTTACTCCCCATGTAGGATCTCTGTCCTTAATGTGTTGTACTATGTGAATTAATGCTATAACTAGTACTGAAACAGTATTTTACACTTTGTGTTTCTGAGTGGGTGCAAACTGTTGAAAGCTTTACTTAATATATGCTAAATTGATCTTCTGTATATAAAGAGAATTGAAAATGAATCTTGATGTGAATGGAAGGGGAGAGGGAGCGCAAGAGGGGAAGGTTGCAGGTGGGAGGGAAGTTATGGGGGGAAAAAGCTATTGTAATCCATAAGCTGTACTTTGGAAATTTATATTCATTAAATAAAAGTTAAAAAAAAAGAAAATATACTATTATTAAAACATATAAAATACAAAATCAAAGTTTATAATTATGTTGTATGGTTTGGAGAATTCTATGAAAGATTTTGGATTTTATAAATTCTGAAGTTCTTCCCAGTCTTGAAATTTACTTTCAGATAGGGAAAAAATGGGCTTCACACACACAAAAAATCAAGCATATCACGCAGCCCAGGATACTAGGACAGTGATTGAAAATAGGACCCACATTTCTCTTTCTTACAGATTTTCCCCCTCCCATCATTGCCATGATCTGTTGAACAAATGCCCCTAGGAGGCCAAGGAAGTTGGACCATGTCTACATCACCATCTTTAGTAGCTCCTTTTAAACAGCCCATACCAAAGGAAGAATACTTGATGGTAAGTTTTCAGCAATTCCCCTTATATCTCTAGAGCTAAGAAGTCATTGGTACTTCTTTTCAAAAATACTTTTGAAATATCCCCTGCTTTAAGAAGAAAAACATACCCAACTTCAAAAACCCAAGTTCATGACCAGGACTCAGTTGAGGTCATTTGCTATTTTCTTGCAGATAACTGATCACTTTTCTATTTCTCACATTTTTAGGTCAGTGGATTTTTTTTTTTTATTAAATATATTCAGCTACTGTATGGTACTTTCCAACACCAATAAACAAGCAAACAAAAATAAATGAGGTCTCACCCACTTGCATTTTTCCATAAAAAATAAGAAGCTATTAAAAAAGCTGTGTGTTACTACATGATTTTAGAATTAGAGAAAATGCAGCAGCACAAAAGACAAATAGAAATTCAAAAGTTATTAAATCACCTATTCTTTTCATCAGAATACTTTTACCTATTTATTTTCTTACAACTAAATTATCTCATCTTAAACAATTAAAATATAAGACATTTAAATCTAATAGTGTCTGTCTTTGTCAAGTTAAGATGGGGCTGTCTACCTGAGCTGAACTTAATTTTAACTCTTCCCATTGGAGAAACATGTCTTTCAAGAAACCAAGTGGCATCTACTTGATGACAAAGTATTTTGAATAATACTTAATTCTCCACTGCAAGCTCTCTGAAAACTTTTAGATATCATAAAAACTTCAAACCCTCTATTCATGTGGTTTCATCTCTCTGATAAAAAATTATTTTTAAATTAAAAACCTGGGGCTTACAGTAATTCCCACCACTAATACATGAAATTTTTTTAAAAGTATTAAGTGGTCAGACACAAAGTATTCTGTTATACTTACACAACAACTTATAAATGGAGGTATTTTTCTCTTTTATTTCTCTTGCTGTTTCTTTTGTAGTCAATAATTGGTGATTTATGATAAAATTTCATTTTAATTCACTTTTCTAGGAAAAAGCACAAATGTATTATTTTTATCTCTACCAATGAGAAGAAAATATTTTATTTTCTAGGTGTAAAATTTAGAAGCGTGTCTCATTTCTTTTGATTTTATTTCTTTCTCTGCCAGATAGGATTAAGAGAAGAAATAGAGCATGATCATCTCAAGACCTTCATGAAACTGTCAGAGTACCAGGATATACCAGCCTTTGATCATCTGTGCTTCTAACTTCTTAGCAGATTGGGTGATAGGTTAGACCCTGAACCTTCAAGGAGCTGGTATGTATTATAGAGAGTAGTTTAAAAAAAAAAAAAAGAAAGAAAGAAAAATTGTTGTTGAAAATTAGGTCATCCGGCAATCTACAAAAAGAGTTAAAGATTTTAAAAGCTATTATTAAAATTGCTATATTGGTCTATTATGCTATGTTATATGTGTGTACATATTGTATGTCCACATGGGGAAATTTTATTAAGAATTTTATTTTAAATGGCTTATAGATAAGATTGTCCATAAATTTAAGCTGCTAAAATCAATCAAAGATACATTTTAATTTGTGGGACCTGAATCTGTGTATCATATGTTTTAGACTTGTTGGTAGAAAGAAACTAAAAACATTTTATATGGTTGTGCTTAAGTTTACTGGTTAAACAAACTACACCATGTTAGATATTTAAGAGGTGTTTTCAAATACATGATTCTTAAAATTTATAGAAGGCATTGGACCTTCTGGTAAATGTTTTCTTAAGTTGTTATCTAATGGTTGAAACGGTTTGCTAAGTATTCATGTAATATTGCTATTGTCAGCAAGCGATCTAGGACTTGCTCCCTCATTTCTCTATTCTAATCCCAACTTGTTCTTTCATTTCTCTATTCTCTTCAAGGTAGGAAACTAATTCTATTATGAAGGAATCTGTAGGACGCACAATTTAATCTTTAGACCTTATAAAAGAGACGGCTAACATTTTTTCTGTAATAGCATAGCCAAAATAAGAACTTAAATAATAATCTCATAGCTAGATTCACTTCGCCATCAGCGAAGTAAGCAGTAACTAGAAAAAACCTCCCTTTCAGACCAAAGGGAAAGAAAGTTTTTAAGTGAGAATATAATTTTCCTCATGGGCATTGTCTACCTTAGAACAACTACTACAGAACATGCCTGTGACTATAGATTTGTAGTTCAGGCCACCGAAGATTAGAGATGTGACACGGGCACTCCCTTGACTTGCATCATCTGTCTGCTTGAACACAAACCAGGAGGATAAGAAAGCTAGGCATCAGAAGCAATGGGTGGCAGGCCTATTAATGGCTGATCTGTACAGTGATCTGCCCTCAGGGAGACCCAACAGGCCAATCCACTGCAGTGGCTTTCAATGTGGTAAGCCTGGGCTTCAGCAGAAGTCAGCTTGTGAAGAGCCCTGGCAGCTCTGCCAAGAGTTGGATCACTGGAAATGGACCTGCCCTGGACTCGAAGGATGCCCAGGTCAGAGCCACAGATCTTATTGGCTCTAAGCTGAAAAGCCCTTCACTCAGCCCAACTTCCAAAGTGACCACTGCAGCTGAGGGGATGGTCAAGTAGGGTCAGCAACATTGCAGGCAGAACTGTAAATTTCTTGTTAGAGATGCCCCCTGCCTTTACCTGGCCAGCTTTCCTCCCAGCCCAGCCAAGTAATGAAAGTCAACAGAGTGCCTTCCCCTAGGAGGTTCACACCTCCCTTAGGATATACCCCATGTGAAGAGATAGATAGGTCTGGGCCTCTTAACTTACAAGGCCTAAAGCCCACCAGATTATTATCAAGCCCCTTCTATCAGGTTCTATTTGCCTCTCAGTCAGAAAACTTAATTGTAGCTTAGACAGCACCTTTCTTAGCTCCTCTAATAATGACTCTGTCCTTTGTTCTAGACCCTGTCTAGCGTACTTGGGCCTCATTCCTTCGTAATCATAACCTCTACCACCAATGGCTCTACTCCCAACCTGTGTGTACTGATGGTCCTCTTCCCCACTTAATGCTGTATAATTGTTCAAACCTGGTAAATGCCACTCTTAGGATCATTGGTTACTATCCTCACCCTGTCTTTTATGACCTTGTCTAAATATGATCAGAGTCGACAAACTTGGAAGGCTTCCATAGCCTTGGCAATTCATGACAACAGCCTAGGGTGGTTACTGGCGCCATAAACTAGAGTGTCAATTTGTTGGGGCAACAATAGGAGCCACTGTGCACTTGCTCCTCATGTGGAATCTCTGTCCTTAATGTGCTGTACATTGTGATTTAATGCTATAACTAGTACTCAAACAGTATGTTTCACTTTGTGTTTCTATGTGGGTGCAAACTGTTGAAGTATTTATACAAAATTGATATTTTGTATATAAATAGAATTGAAAAGGAATCTTGATGCAAATGGAAGGGGAGAGAGAGCGGGAGAGGGGAGGGTTGCGGGTGGGAGGGAAGTTATGGGAGAGGGAAGCCATTGTAATCTATAAGCTGTACACTGGAATTTTATATTCATTAAATAAAATTTAAAAAAAAATAAAAATAAAAAATAAAAAAAAGAATATCTTCCATAAAGGACCCCGGTGGGTGAGACCCCAGTGGAAAGAAGTGGCCACCAAAGAAGGAGATACGTTTCTCAGGAGGGAGGAGAGAATTTCCACTTTGCTTACAGCCTTGTTGAACGACTGGATCCAAAAGCCTTCCACAGCTGAGGCAGCTCGAAAAAAAAAAAAAAAAAGAAAATTAGGTCATCCATTCTGATACAACTTTATCTCCAATAACATTGATATTTTGATGTCTGTCTGTCAATGACCACACTCAGAACCATAAAAACTTGATACTATTTGTGAAATACCTAAAAACTTCAAGTAATTCAATCTGTGGCAGCAGTTTTATTGCATAAGTCCAACTCTATTCTCTAATGGACAAATTATCAGCAAATGAGTAAATGAAAGACATATTCACACAGGAATATTACATATAATTGTTGTTTGTGACAAGACACATAAATTTTCCTACTTTTTCATTGACGTAGTTTGCTCATCTTACCTAAATTTGTTCCTGCAAAGAAAGGAAATCAGCTTTAATTATGTGGTAGGTATCAGGAGGTTCCTTTATGGAAAATATAAGAGGAGACTGAACAAAAGTTCTCCCAGAACCTTATGTTTGGAGGTTCCCAGGAATGAAGTAACTCTAACCAAATACAAGATTGTGCTAATAAGGCTCACTCAAATAATCATGTTTCTGTGGTATGGCTCCTCCAATCAAATGATGCCTTGCATTGAGGTTTCTCTCACTGTTCCTAGACTTCTCTTTAAATATGGTTGGCATGGAAAAACTCCATTATATCAATACAATATTATTTTCCTATAATAATGTAGTTTAATTTCATTGCATAAGCTATGCTTGAAAAAGGAGAAGACAGTTGGTTTTAAGTGGTATTATTTAAGAAGACTGATGGGTAATTTGTACATGGGCAGAGTAGTCCTTTAATCTGAGGTTGTACTTTCTAAGTACCCAAACATCAAATTAACTAATCCACATATCCATCTATTCATTCAGTTATCATTCATCCAATTCAAAAAGATTCTTAGCAGTAGACTTGGTTTTAGGTATTTTTCTAAGTAATGGAGATACACAAATCAACAAAACAGACAGGAATCTTCAATTTGAGTCAGAATAATTTGCAATGAAATATTAACAAGTAAATGATATAGTACTTCAAAGGCAATGCATTCTAGAAAACATGCACAACACATGACATATGTAGATTATTGTAGGCATATGTAGATTATTGGAGAAGTAAGAGGGATTTAAAGTTTTAAATAGAGTGGTCATACAAGGCCACGTTGAAACAAAGACTTGAAAATAGAGAAGAGTCATGCATATATGCGAGAAAGGGTAGCCTAAGAGGAGGAGACAAGTTTAAAAGCGCTGGGCCACAAGCATGTCTTCAGTGTAAGTAATCTGAGGTGATCTGATTGGAGCTGTGTGGATAGAAAGAAAATTACTAGGAAATAAAGCCAGAGAGATAACCGGAGTCCAGATAATATGAGACTTTAGAGCTATTGCCTTTGGAATTATAAATATTGAGATAGAAAGTCACTACAGGGCCAGCACCATGGCTCACTTGGCTAATCCTCCACCTGCAGCACTAGAACCCAGGTTCTAGTCCCAGTTAGGGCGCCGGATACTAGTCCCGGTGGCTCCTCTTCAAGTCCAGCTCTTTTCTGTGGCCCAGGAGGGCAGTGGAGGATGGCCCAAGTTCTTGGGTCTCTGCACCCCCATGGGAGACCAGGAGGAAGTACCCGGCTCCTGGGTTCGGATAGATGCAGCATTGGCTGTGGCAGCCATTGGGGGAGTGAAGGAAGACCTTTCTCTCTTTCTCTCACTGTCTATAACACACACAGACTCTCTCTCTCTCTCACTGTCTAGCTTTGCCTGGCAAAAAATAAAAAAAAATTAAAAAATTAAAAAAAGAAAGTCATTACAGGATTCTGTACTTTAACTTTGGTTAGTATGAGACAATAGACCGAAAGGAATGGTTCAATTAGGGATAGAAAGGACCAATTAGTATGCAAATGTAGTGGTGTGGATGAAGTTGTTGTCATTGGATGTATCAAAACACATTCATGGGGCTGGCGCTGTGCCATAGCTGGTAATGCTGCTGCCTGCAGTGCTGGCATTCCATATAGATAGCAGTTTGAGTCCTGCATGCTCTGCTTAGGATCCAGATCTCTGCTATGGTTTGGGAAAGCAGTAGAAGATGGCCCAAGTACTTAGACCCCTGCACCTGCGTTGGAGACCTGGAGGAAGCTCCTGGCTCCTGACTTTGGATAGGCAAGCTCTGGCCATTGCAGCCATCTGGGGAGTGAACAGGTGGATGGAAGACCGACCTCTCTCTCTCTCTCTCTCTCTCTCTCTCTCTTTCTCCCTCTCTCTCTCTCTCTCTCTCTCTCTCTGCTTCTCTGTAGCTCTGCCTTTCAAATAAGAAATAAATCTTTTTAAAAAACATTCTGGATATACTTTGAAGATTAAGACAACAAAGTTTGTTGAAAAGAATATAGTAATCATAGAAGCTTATTTGCATGGTAGGATTAGGAGTTTTAGTTTGGAAACAATATATTACAGACATCAAATAACAGGAGACAAAGAAAGCTTGATTTCAGAAGAAGTACAAGGCTTTTGATATGCATTTGAAGATGGTCAGCATAAAAGTGGTCTCTAGAAAAGTGAGCTCATCTGGTGTTCAGTAAATAAGAGAATGGGGAAAAAGATCTGGTCATAAAATGCCCATAGGACAACTGACATGATATGGACACTGGCTACTGTATTTAGTGATATGAAAGTCATTGGAGTCATTGACGATACAGTTTTCTGAAAATGTGTTGGTGAAAACCTTGTTAGCACGGGCATGTTGGAAAAATAACAGATAAATTAGGGACCCTGATTCTCAGGTTTTGCTGGTCTCCTTCCTTTCATAGCCTTATATCTTAGTCATGGTAGACATCAGTCTAGTTCACCAATATTTCTGAAACATGTCTTTTCGAGCTCCCAAGAGTACCATCTCTCCTCTCTATTTTAAAATTAGGGATGATTATTTGCATTGTTTTGGCAAATTAATTACCATCAGAAGCCATATGTATCAATTCCAAGAGAAGCATTAAAATCTAGTGTGCAACTGCTCATCTTTTTCTTCTTCTAATACTTTTTGAATGTTCTACATGGAAGGAACTTCACCAAACATGTTCCAATAAGGAACACATTCCAAAATTTGTGTTGTTCATGCATTGCAAATACAAAGATAAGCTTTGTTTTTCAAACCAATACAACTTGGGGATCATTGGTTATTGCATTTTGATCTAGCCTTATTTGCTCCACATCCATACTCTGCTGTCATTGTGCCTATTGTCATCATTGTGCCAATACTGACAGAATGGCTATTGCCTGCTCGATGAGTATTGGGAAGTCTCAAGCTCTTGAGATGAATGGTCCCTGCCTTCCTCATTGGAGGAACTTGGAATGGCAAGTATTATCAATCTTTACACTTCCCTAGATAGGGTACCTATTTCTTTCTCACCAGTGGGTGGTGACAATAAAGCATGTTTTAGTGTCACTTATCTGGGGAGGAAGACGGCCTGCACATTCAGTGTAACTGTCTGGAAAATTAGAAGAAAAGAAACTCTTCTTACCAAAACAGGGTCATATATAATACGCACTCAGTAATTGCTATTATTTCTGCTGTAATCATTGTATCATTGTCATAACTCTTGTTTCTTAAGATGATGATTGTCATCATCATAACTTGATGGTCACAGTGACATTTATTATCAAAGTAAAGGTGTGTGTGTGTGTGTGTATGTTTGAACAACAGATTAATTCCCAGCTGGCTTTATGTACCAGGGAGTAGTCAAAGTGAAAATCCAAATTCATTCCATATTTGTAAGATGTCTGTTGCAAACTAGGCTTGTATTCAGAAGACTAATGTTGAACAAGCTATGTTTTAGCTCATTCTTCCACTTCAACTCTTGGAGGCATAAATTCATTCATATGAAAGGGAAAGCTTTTCATCAACCCTATCTACCTTCAGGAGGGAACAGTGTAGAAAAGCAAGTTTTCCCATACCAACACATTGATGGTGAATTTTCTGTAAGTTTATGGTCCACTGATCACCAATCTGTAAGTTTGGAAATTGAACTCAATAGGATTATGTGTTTTGTAAAAGCTGAAATGTTGAGAGACAAATAGATTGGAATATAGTGTTAAGGAAAAAAAAGAGGAAAATAACTACCTATGCTTTAAAAATGAGTTTATTTCCAATTAGGTATTTCTTCATTGTGCAAGCAAATGCACAGTTCTTACAATACATTGAATTTTAAAAAACTGCAGTAATACAAGGAATTGTAGCTGGTGGAAATCCTGAACAGCATGCCAAATGGCTTTGAGTTCATTTTTGTTCATCTTTTTCTTCCATAAACTGCACCCAGCCAGACCATTCAATTCAGCCAGACATCAAGGACTGTGAGATATTACATCATTATAATGCTGTATATATAATTCATTCACCATGTCAATGAAATGGTGATAAATTCAGGACTTACTCACAAGGATCATTTCACATATTTCATCTCAAGCCTTTTTAAATAATTTTTATTTTTTAAATTCCCATTATGACTTCCATCAGCTGATCAGCCACATCATCATTAAAAAAAATTACTCGGCTCCCAAAAGTGATGTGGCACAGTGAAATCTGGGTAGATTGCTACCAAACCTCAGTTTTTTTAATGCATGCTAATCTCAAAGGAGTAGAAGCAGTACATGGGCCAACATTTATTGTGACTTGTGTAAGAATTGAAATAGCAATTTTCTTTATAAGGTTTCTAGTGAAGGAATTGAAAATAAAATATATTTTATTTCCAAAGTTAGGTCTCACTAGATACATAAGGCTGGCAAAGATTTGATTTTTTTGTTTGCTTTTTTATTCAACAAGCATATATTATCTTGGTCCATGTTACATTGCTGTAACAAAATACCTGACACTGGGTATTTTATAAAGAAAGTTTATTTCATGCACAGTTTTGAATGCTAACATCTAAGATTTGGTATCTCCATCTGTTTGGCCTCTAGTGAGGACCTCCTATATACAACACAACATGGCAGGTGTCATCAAGTACTAACAGCATGTACAAGAGCAGCAAGTGGTTTTTGCAGAAGAGACAAATATGTTGGTGTCCTTGCTTTAAATAACTCACTCTTGTGATAATCAATCCAGTCCCCCCAAAACCTAACCAACAACCATGAGTTTAGCCTTAACCACTACTGAAGGTGGTGGCCCATGACCTAACTATCACCCACTAAGTCTCACTATTTAAAGATTCCACTGTACCTCAATATTGTGCTTCACACATGAACTTTTGAAGAGTAAACCATATCCAAACCATACCATACATGGAAAAACTACTTGCCATAATCCATCTGTTGGAGGAAACTGCCAAGAAAATCATAACTGAACAACTCCATACATATGAGAAGTCCTCCAATAGTGGTGGAAAAATCTATTGTGAAGGAATCAGAAACAAGAACAAAGTTAGTGGGGTTGGATTCATAACACAAAGGGTTAAGCTGCAATTTGGGATGCCTACATTCCATATCTGAGTGCCTGGGAAGCAGCAGGTAATGGTTCAAGTAGTTGAGCCCTGCCACCCACAGGAAAGACCCAAATGGAGATTTGTCTCATGGCTTTTGCCTGGCCTAGTCCTGCCTGTTGAACTGTTGGTACTGGCTGTTGTAGGCATTTTGGGGAAGAGAACCAGCATATGGAACATTCTCTCTCTCTCTCTCTCTCTCTCTCTGTGTGTGTGTGTGTCTGTGTATTGCTCTGTTTTTCAAATAAATAAAAATTAACAAATAAGCTTTTTTTAAAAAAGGTGACAAACTTACTCTAAGGCTCTCCAAAAAGATTGCTCCACAAATTTGGGTCATTTGGTCATTTTCTGGGTCTTGAAACATATTTCAAAGAAGTTCTATTTTGGGAGGACAAGAGAATAACTTTTTTTTTACGTTTTTATTTTAAAATTTGTTAACATAAAGGGAACAGATTTTATGTATTTTGTAAGTACAATTCTAATAAGGTAACCATACTTCCCTCCCATCCCATGTCTCTTTTTCAATACCCCTCCTTCCTTCCTTCCTTTCTTTCTTTAATTTTCACAAAGACATAATTTCAATCCACTCTATAATCACAGACTTGATTCATCTAATCATAACATTCAACAAGTAAAAAGTATAAAGACCACATTTCCTCAGGTTTTTAAACAAGGGTTAAAGAAAATATCAAATCACAAGATGTCCATTTCATGCCTATACTTTTTTTTTTGGTATTCCATATTAACTACTACATATCAGAGAAAACATTATATTTGTCTTTTTGGGACTGGCATATTTCACTGGCATCCATTTTGTTACAAAATACAGGACTTCATTCTTCTTTATGGCTGAGTGGTATTCCATAATATATATACCACATTTTCTTTATCCAGCCATCAGCTGATAGGCATCGGGGTTGATTACATCTTAGCTATTATAAATTAAGCTGCAATGAACATGGAGGTACAAATAATTATTTCATATGCTGATTCATTTCATTTACATAAATTCTCAGGAGTGGGATGGTTTGGACATATGGTAGATCTGTTTCAGATTTCTGAGTAATCTCCATGCTGTCTTCCATAATGGTTGTACTAGTTTACATGCCCACCAACAGTGTATTAGAGTACCTTTTCCCCCACATCCTTGCCAGCATTTGTTATTTTTTGATTTCTGTGTGATAGCCATTCTAACTGGGGTGAGGCCAAACCTCATCGTGATTTTTATTTGCATATATATGGCTACCGATCCCGAACATTTTTTCATGTGTCTATTCGCCATTTGTATTTCACCCAGAAAAGGGAGTAACTTGCTCAAGGTCACAAGTTTTGGAAAGCCATTGCCATATTCATTGGGTTTGTTTTCTAGGGCCATTAAACTGGTGGCTTGAAAAACTAAAATTTATTGTGTAGCATTGTGGGAAAAAATTATTATGTCACAGTTCTAAAGGACCAAAACCAAGTGATCAGCTGGGCCACATTCCCTATAACACCTCAAGGAGACTTTTCCTTGCCTCTTCCAGGTTCTATTAGCCCAAGCTCTTTTTAACTTGTACAGCATACTTGCAATCTTTGCCTCCTTCTTCATTAGCTCATCTTCTCCCTCTCTTTTGCTGGCTTTACCTAGAGTTTTCTCTGTGTGTATTCATGCCCAAGTTTCCCGCTTTTTGTAGACCCCAGTCCAATTAGATTAGGGTACAGGCTAACAACATCATATTAACTTAATAACATCTTTATAAAAAGACTCTACAAATTAGATCGCATTCATTGATACCAGGTATTAGGATTTCAACAAATCTTCCCTTTTCCGGGGGGCATGAGAATGGGGTATAACTTTAACCACTCATATTCATGGAAAGTAAAGTCTCATAGAGACAGGAAGTATTTTGGGAAAGGAGAGCAGAGGGCTGGAGCTGGATTGGGAAGAACAAAACAAAACAAAACAAAAAAAAAACACTATGTGGAAGAACCTTCAGGCATGTTTCAGCAAAAGAGTGAACACAGCAGCTTTCTCTTATGATGATAATTCTTATGGCAATGAACAAATGGATCAACTGGAAGTGACAGTTGTTTGTCAAGTTCTCAATAATTGTCCACATGAATAGTAGGGAAGCAAGGAGAGGCCAGAGCAAGGGGAACTTTGTCAGATGTGATGACAGTTGGTCCCACACGGGACAATCAGAAAGAAGAAAAAGAAAAAGACCTTGATTTTTCTTCCTTTGGGTACTGGGTATCTGGTGAGACAATTTATCAAGGATGAACCAAATGTATTAGAGTTTATTGAAAATTAGAAAATGGAGGAGCAACTGAATTTTCTCAATTCAACCTCACAATAGTTGTACCAATTCCACTCAATAAACATTCTTATCCTTGGCTATGTGTGTTGTGGAAGGTCTCTGTATACAAGTGCTAGTAAACTGCAGTTCTTATTTTTTACCCAGCTCAAGGTTTAGTTGGATGAAATATATTGATGATATCATTTCACTTAAGAAAAACAGAGCTCAGAGTGGGGAATTACTGATCAAGCACTACACATAATATAGAAGAGCTCACTTGTTTCAAATCATCCTCAGTCCATCCTGAAAACAGGACAAGAGTAATCTTTTTTTTTTTTTTTTAAATTTTTTGACAGGCAGAGTGGACAGTGAGAGAGAGAGAGAGACAGAGAGAAAGGTCTTCCTTTGCCATTGGTTCACCCTCCAATGGCCGCCGCGGTTGGCGCGCTGCGGCCGGCGCACCGTGCTGATCCGATGACAGGAGCCAGGTGCTTCTCCTGGTCTCCCATGGGGTGCAGGGCCCAAGGACTTGGGCCATCCTCCACTGCACTCCCTGGCCGGCGCCGCAAGGCAGAGGATAGTGAGCCAGGGCGCCGGCCAAGAGTAATCTTGTCTCTAATGTGAACGACTGGGTTGCTTCCTAAAGCTCAGAAGAACTTTGTCAGAAATTCACATCTGGAAAGAGAATGAGGTTAACTAATTGCCTTGCTATTCAGACAGGAAAAACCATCCTGGAATCAGTGAAAGAGAAGAAATTTAGAGGCTAGGGAAATCAAAGTAGAGATCCAGATTCTTCATTGTTGGCCCCCAAAGAAGCAGATGCCACAGACATGATCAAGTAGTTATGAAAATTGTGCACCTAGTATTTAGAGGGAGAAACAATATCCCCAAATTTACCACATAGCTTTGTGATGGCAACAACCATGTTGTGCTGAATTAACTCACTGGTTTTCTTTTTGGAGAACTACTTTACAAATTTCAGTTGTATACCATTATATTTTTATATTTCTTACTTCTGACTGGCCTGGGCTTCTATCACCTACATTTTCCAGCTTGAGAGGGAAAATAAAGTAAGCTTGAGAGGGAAAAATAAATAAATAAATGAAAAGGTTGAAGTTCTCTACTCTGTCCCACAATTTGAGAAACAGTTTTCTTTTTCCTTTTCATCAATTTATTCAACTTCAGAAATGATTAGGCAAAGGGAGTAAACTGCCTGCTAATTAAATTTGCAGATGGTATTCAATAGTGAGGGTATGTGAGGATAAGGGAATAATGCAAGAGGCCTCAAAAGCTTTGCATTCTTTGCATGAGAGAATATAAGGGCATGGAGTCAGTGAATATAATTTTTTTTTTTTTAACTTTTATTTAATGAATATAAATTTCCAGTGTACAGCTTATGGATTACAATGGCTTCCCCCCCCCCAATAACTTCCCTCCCACCCGCAACCCTCCCCCCTCCCGCTCCCTCTCCCCTTCCATTTGCATCAAGATTCATTTTCAATTCTCTTTATATACAGAAGATCAATTTAGTATAAAGATTGCAACAGTTTGCACCCACATAGAAACACAAAGTGAAACATACTGTTTGAGTACTAGTTATAGCATTCAACCACAATGTACAGCACATTAAGGACAGAGATCCCACATGAGGAGCAAGTGCACAGTGGCTCCTGTTGTTGACCCAACAAATTGACACTCTAGTTTATGGCGCCAGTAACCATCCTAGGCTGTCGTCATGAGTTGTCAAGGCTATGGAAGCCTTCCAAGTTCACTGACTCTGATCATATTTAGACAAGGTCATAAAAGACAGAGTGAGGATAGTAACCAATGATCCTAAGAGTGGCATTTACCAGGTTTGAACAATTATACAGCATTAAGTGGGGAAGAGGACCATCAGTACACACAGGTTGGGAGTAGAGCCATTGGTGGTAGAGTAGAGGTTATGATTACAAAGGAATGAGGCCCAAGTGTGCTAGACAGGGTCTAGAACAAAGGACAGAGTCATTATTAGAGGAGCTAAGAAAGGTGCTGTCTAAGCTACAATTAAGTTTTCTGATTGAGAGGCAAATAGAACCTGACAGAAGGGGCTTGATAATAATCTGGTGGGCTTTAGGCCTTGTAAATTCAGAGGCCCAGACCTATCTATCTCTTCACATGGGGTATATCCTAAGGGAGGTGTGAACCTCCTAGGGGAAGGCACTCTGTTGACTTTCATTACTTGGCTGGCCTGGGAGGAGAGCTGGCCAGGTAAAGGCAGGTGGCATCTCTAACAAGAAATTTACAGTTCTGCCTGCAATGTTGCTGACCCTACTTGACCATCCCCTCAGCTGCAGTGGTCACTTTGGAAGTTGGGCTGAGTGAAGGGCTTTTCAGCTTAGAGCCAATAAGATCTGTGGCTCTGACCTGGGCATCCTTCGACTCCAGGGCAGGTCCATTTCCAGTGATCCAACTCTTGGCAGAGCTGCCAGGGCTCTTCACAAGCTGACTTCTGCTGAAGCCCAGGCTTACCTCATGGAAAGCCACTGCAGTGGACTGGCCTGTTGGGTCTCCTTGAGGGCAGATCACTGTACAGATCAGCCATTAATAGGCCTGCCACCCATTGCTTCTGATGCCGAGCTTTCTTTTCCTCCTGGTTTGTGTTAAAGCAGACCAGAGGATGCAAGTCAAGGGAGTGCCCGTTTCCCATCTCTAATCTTCGGTGGCCTGAACTACAAGTCTATAGTCACAGGCATGTTCTGTAGTAGTTTTTCTAAGGTAGACAATGCCCATGAGGAAAATTATATTCTCACTTTAAAACTTTCTTTCCCTTTGGTCTGAAAGGGAGGTTTTTTCTACTTACTGTATACTTTGCCGATGGTGAAGTGAATCTAGCTGTGAGATTATTATTTGAGTTCTTATTTTGGCTATGCTATTGCAGAAAAATGTTAGCCATCTCTTTTATAAGGTCTAAAGATTAAATTGTGCATCCTACAGATTCCTTCATAATAGAATTAGTTTCCTACCTTGAAGAGAATAGAGAAATGAAAGAACAAGTTGGGCTTAGAATAGAGAAATGAGGGAGCAAGTCCTAGATCACTTGCTGACAATAGCAATATCACATGAATACTTAGCAAACCGTTTCAACCATTAGATAACAACTTAAGAAAACATTTACCAGAAGGTCCAATGCCTTCTATAAATTTTAAGAATCATGTATTTGAAAACACCTCTTAAATATCTAACATGGTGTAGTTTGTTTAGCCAGTAAACTTAAGCACAACCATCTAAAATGTTTTTAGTTTCTTTCTACCAACAAGTCTAAAACATATGATACACAGATTCCGGTCCCACAAATTAAAATGTATCTTTGATTGATTTTAGCAGCTTAAATTTATGGACAATCTTATCTATAAGCCATTTAAAATAAAATTCTTAATAAAATTTCCCCATGTGGACATACAATATGTACACACATATAATATAGCATAATAGACCAATACATCAATTTTAATAATAGCTTTTAAAATCTTTAACTCTTTTTGTAGATTGCCAATTGATTTGAATTGCTTTTTCTTTTTAGTAACCTCAGTTAACCATACTTTCTCTCAGTTGGTACTGTTAATACATTATTGGCTTCATCTGTTTACAGAGCCATCCCAAAGTACTGAATACAATAAAAGTGGCTGGAAAAAGTCCATAGGAACCTATAGGAGGACAGCTAAACACAGAACCAACAACGCTTTAGTTTTATGAGCAGCAGATATTCAAATTTTTGAAAAAAGCACATATTTAAATAGCCCATAGCTCTTAATAAAAATTCAGCTGTTTTTGAACAATTAGAATTTAACAGACATCAAGAGAACATAATAGATTACTTTAACACATTGCTTTAACAGAGCATCAGAGTTTAATTCTATGTCAAAGAGAAATTGAGCTTCCTGTGATCTTTTGCTGTGAGGTTTCCTTCCTTTACCTTCTTTCATATTGGTGACCATGTTTCTGTGTTTCTGTGTGTAACACATCTTTAAGCATCTTTTGCAGGGCAGGATGAGTGGCAACAAATTCTTTCAGTTTCTGTTTGCTATGAAAAGTCTTAATTTCACCTTCATTCACAAATGAGAGCTTTGCAGGATATAATATTCTGGGCTGGCAGTTTTTCTCTCTTAGTACCTGGGCTATGTCTCGCCATTCCCTTCTAGCTTGTAGGGTTTCTGATGAGAAGTCTGCTGTGAGTCTAATTGGAGATCCTCTAAGAGTGATCCGACGTTTCTCTCTTGCGCCTTTTAGGATCTTTTCTTTATGTTTCACTGTGGTGAGTTTGATTACAACATGTCGTGGTGAGGATCTCTTTTGGTCATGTTTATTAGGGGTTCTATAAGCTTCCTGTACTAAGATGCCTCTGTCCTTCTCCAAACCTGGGAAATTTTCTGCTAGTATCTCACTGAAAATGCCTTCTAATCCTTTCTCCCTCTCCATGCCTTCAGGAACTCCTAGAACCCGAATGTTGGGTTTTTTAATAGTATCCTGTAAATTCCTGACAATATTTTTTAGATTTCTAATTTCTTCTTCTTTTCTTTGGTTTGCCTGTTTCCTTTCCTGTTCTCTGTCTTCTAAGTCTGATATTCTCTCTTCTGCTTCGCCCATTCTGTTTTTAAGGCTCTCTAATGTGTTTGTCATTTGATCTATTGAACTCTTCATTTCATTATGATTTCTAGTCACTATCAGAGTTTCTTGTTCCACTAGTTGTTTCATTTCATTTTGATTCCTCCTTAATATTTCACTTTCACGAGAGAGATTTTCTATCTTGTCCATGAAGGATTTCTGTAGTTCAAGAATTTGTTTTTGAGAACTTCTTAATGTTCTTATCAATTTTTTGAGATCTGCTTCTTGCATTTCTTCGATCTCATCATCTTCATAATCTTGAATTGGGGTGTCTTTTTCATTTGGGGGCGTCATAGTTTCTTCCTTGTTCTTGTTAGCTTGGTTTTTGCGTTTGTTGTTTGGCATGTTGGAGATATTTGGTTTCTTCACTGTGGTGTTTTTTCTTGTTACACTATGGCTCTATATTAAGTGGACTGTCTGCTTTCAGTGGAGCCTTAGAGGCTTGAGATGGGTGTGGACTGAGAGCTGTGTTTGGTTCCTCAGGGTTGAGGGTGTGTCAAGGATGACACTCCCAGGTTAGGTGTGGTAAATCTCTCTTTCTTTTTTTGATTTAAAAGGGAAGTAATTCCGCACAGCTGAACGTAATTGGAGGTAGTTAGCAGGCAAATGATATACCCACAGGAGCCAGAGATCAGAAGCTCTTTCCCAAGGTCCACACAGGGAATCTCTGCTGCCCTCAGTGTGGGCTCCAATTCTCCTGCAGTCTCCCACTGGGTTGCCAAGTTAGATGCTAATCTCCTGTTATTTCACCCCTCCCCACAGAGTCAGGTTTTTCTGCTAGGCTCAGGGCTGGTGCAGACCTGAGGTCGCCCTGCTTATGACGTATGTCCAAAATGGCGCCTGCTCTGTCTTGCTCGCCTGTGAGAGGTGAGCGGAGAGAGAGAAACTTGTGTCCGTATCAGTCACTTTTTTTATTTTTTTTTCTCTCTCTTCTAGTTAGCCTGGTGAACTTTTCCCCACGGAGTTTCAAGCCTCGTTCCCTCTAGCCTCCTCTTTCCGCTTGCCTGCTGGTATCTCGGGCTATGGAGGTTCGGCTCACCTCGCGTTCCAGCGCTGGTGCGTTGAGTCTGCCGCTGGTGTCCCGAACTTGGGCTCCCACGCTCTCCACGCAGGTCCACTGTGAATCACTAGTTCCGGAAGAGTTTCCTCTGCTGTTTCATCCCCTACTCTTCCTTGACCCTGCAGTATCTCCACTTATATTAAACTTTCTCTCCCCCCGGACTAAGTGTGCTTCCTGCCTATTCCGCCATCTTGCCACCTCCCGGAGTCAGTGAATATAATTACAACTGGCAGTTAGGAAAGGGACAGAAAGGAAGCTGTTAGAGAAAAAGCAATTGGATAGCAGTGAGAAGGTATTTGTGGGAGGAGCAACAGATGGATTCAAAAATCTGTAAAGTATCAGTGAACAATTATTTCTGTTTGAGTTATTGTCTGAATTAGTATACAGAAGACCTCCCATGTATGTAATTCTAGAGATAAGTTCCTAAAACTGCACCCCTAAATTAGTTATTTATGTTGGCAGAACATCAACCCCATGATATATCTCAGGAACACCATGGCTTCTGAGTTAGCAATTGGGGTGCTATTCATTTGCAAAACGGAATAACCTTATTGACCATGATATGTGGCCATATGCCAGAAAGTACAAAGCCAGATGATATGCATGGCAAATATTTTTCAATTAGTAGTTCTGCTCATAGTAAATAATTTCATAATGTATTTTTGTATTAAAAAAATAGACATCCTGTGGACTTTGAGACATAATACAAAGACTTAAAACAATTTCTCCCTTGCAGTGAATCATCTTGGCTTACCTAAGTCTCTCCAAGGGTGCATTGACATGCTTCTTTGAGGTTAGGTGGAAAAAGTTATGGAATACAGTACATTCAAAGTATTGAATAGCATGATATGAAAAAATTATAATCAAATGCATTAATTTATTAAATATTAATTAAGTACCTTATTTGTACCAGTCACTTCTATTAGAGTGAAGAGGGCTAAGCTGGGGTAAGAAAACAGACCCATACTCTAAAGAACTCATATTCAAAAATCTCTATTGCATTTTATTTTTGGAATCCTTCACGTATAGTAATTTAAAATAATCATATTTAATGTTTTATTCATTGGTACTTGTTTACTTTGCAAACATTCATGGGGCATTTCCCATGTGCTAAGCACTGTCTTAGGCAAAGGAACTAAAGATGCCTATTTAATACCTACCTCTATACTAAGAGCTGAATTTTAATAAAGATGACTGTCCATTCAGAAATCAATTCTAATAGCATGTGAACATTTTTATGCAAGTGAAATATAATCTGGTGTGGAATTACTTAGTATGGGAGTCTCATCAGCATTGAGCTACATAAACATCATCTCATAGGAAATATATTTAAACCAGGAATATATGTAGCAGTTCATCAGATAGGCAAGGTAGGCAACAGTGTGTTTTGTATATTGGGATAGCATGAGATTTAAGTGGTATGGGGAAGCATTACTTTCTGTTGGGCATGGAAGAAACAGAAAATTGTTCAAATGTACCATGAGAAGCAGCTATGAGAAAATGAGGACATGGATATAGAACTGATCATGGAGAACCTCATAGGCCATTCCATGGATTTGTACCATATCGTAAAGATGACGGAAACTGCCTGAAAGGTTTCAAGTGAGGGTAAAACATGACCAAAGTTGTTTTTTTTTTTTTTTTTTTTTTTTTTTTTTGACAGGCAGAGTGGACAGTGAGAGAAGAGACAGAGAGAAAGGTCTTCCTTTTGCCGTTGGTTCACCCTCCAATGGCTGCCGTGGTAGGCGCGCTGTGGCCAGTGCACCGCGCTGATCCGATGGCAGGAGCCAGGTGCTTCTCCTGGTCTCCCATGGGGTGCAGGGCCCAAGGACTTGGGCCATCCTCCTCTGCACTCCCTGGCCACAGCAGAGAGCTGGCCTGAAAGAGGGGCAACTGGGACAGAATCCGGAGCCCGACTGGGACTAGAACCCGGTGTGCCGGCGCCGCAAGGCAAAGTTGTGGTTTTAAAATGGCCCCTGGGGCTTCAGTGTGGACAATGATTATAGAAGGGGTAGAAGTGGAGTCAGAGAGACCATTTGGGACATCACTGCTAAACACAAGAAAAAGAAAATTCTTGTTAGGCATTGGGTGGTAGCAGTGGAGATGAGTTAAAGTGGTATATAGATGAGTCAGAGGTGTCATTTATTTATAAGAGGGAGAGAGAGAAACAGAAGATAGGGAGAGAGAAAGAGACAGAGAGAGAGAGAGAGAGAGAGAGAGAACTTCATTACTGCAAAATGCCTGCAAAAGAGTTGTGGCTGGGCTATACTGAAGCCAGGATTCAGGAACTCCATTTCTGAGCAGAATCAAGTATGTGAGCCATCATCTGCTATCCTCCAGGATGGATATTATCAGTAAGCTAGGTCAGAAGTTAAGCTTAGAATTGTACCCTGACACTCTGATAATACCATGCCAATGCTTGTCCCAGGATGTCTAAATTGCCTAGAGATTACTCAAAGTACAGAAGGCTGAATGTGGATCTTGAGATTGGAGTATGTATTGAGTTACAGGTGGTTGGCAAGTTAGTATAGGAGAGAGATGAGGTTGTTTTTAGATATCTCGAATGTAGAATAACTTGAAATACTTAAGTGGCAGTATGCAGTGAGTAGTGCAGAGGCACTTCAAAAAAGGCAATGTAAAATGGAGTTAAAAATAAGTTTAGGGGTCGGCACTGTGGCATAGTGGGTAAAGCCACCGCGGGCAGAGCCGGCATCCCATTTGGGCGTCGGTTCGAGACCCAGCTTCTGATCCAACTCTCTGCTATGGCCTGAGAAAGCAGTGGAGGATGGCCCAAGTGCTTGGTCCCCTGCACCTGTTTAGGAAACCCGGAGGATACTCCTGGCTCCTGGCTTCAGATTAGCCCAGCTCTGGCTCATGTGGCCAATTGGGGAATGAACCAGCAGGTGGAAGATTTCTCTCTCTCTCTCTCTCTCTCTCTCTTTCTCTCTCTGCATCTCTTTCTCTTTCTGTGTAATTGTGTAACTCTGACTTTCAAGTAAAATAAATAAATCTTTAAAGTATAAGTTTATTTGGGCACATAAAAATTAAATTAATAGTTTTTTTTTTTCATAATACACATTTCCCATGAACTTTTTCATGATCTCTCATAAAAGTGGAACCTAGAGAATGGGAAAGGCTGGACCATATCTTTACAGATTTTGGTGATTTTGGACTCTGTAGTTGACAAGGCACTATCCTAACTTGTTCTGTCTATTGGATTGAACTCCTCCTAAGAAATGGAGCTGGGATTCTTCCTGCTATTACAGTTTGAGGTCATGCTCACTGTGTCATTTCTTTGAGAATAATTTCAACCTTGTCTTGAGATTCTAATAAAGTGATTTTCACAAAGACTTGCAGCCCATTAGTAAAAGAATGGGGACATGAAATATGGTTCTCCATACTACCAAACTAGTATGCTCCTATTTTTTCTATTCCAGAGCCCCGTCATCACCCCAGACTAGGAAAGCCTACAATATCCTCAGTGTCTATGGAGACTCTCAAAGTCTTATTCTATTTTCAAGTGATGGAAGTGTCCACATTTTTTTTTTCTGGGTAATGACACAAGCTCCCCCATGAGAGCTGCTTCTTCCTGCTAAAGAGAGCCAAAGGCCTATTTGAACATGAGCCCAATTTCTCTCCTACCAAACATCACTGTCATAAATTGACCACTTTGGCAGTGTTACCAGCTAGGAGTAGACAGGTTGACTGACAGGAAGCACAGATCTGCCGCTCATGAAAATCTAGGTAGTCAAGGGATGGAAAATAGGTGCACTGGGCCTGTCTGGCACCGACAGCTTCTGCCACACCAACATTTCAATCTGCGCCATGTTAAGCCAGCCCATGTGTCATTCAAAAATAGCTCCAGGGGTGGCATCTTGGGAGTCAACTGAATCCCTAGGCTGCTTCAGAGTGAAGGGTAACTGAGTCCATCAGCGGCATCTGCCACACCTCCTTTTCTTGCCAGACAATTAGGATACAGTCCAGTTGGGTGACTTTATCCAGCTTGAAGAAGTGACAGCTTATACTGGGCAGGCAAAGGAGATCATGCTATGGTTTATAATGACTGTCCAAATTGGCAGCAGATATCTGCTGTACCCAAGAAAAGGTGGGTTTTGTTTTTTCTTTCTTTGGAGAAAAGAGGAAATAGCAAGGCACAAATGTTGTAAAATGCCAGTCTAAGAACAAGGTCATCTAATTACAGATACAAACATCCTCCTATTCATATGGACGGACACACACCTGTACAATACTTAGGCACAAACCTACTTGTCCATAAGCAGACTCATTTAGTTATAAGCCAGGACCACACTAACAGAAATACATATGTACAAATACTCATATATTAATGTGCATGTGTATAATCACAGATATACAAACTTGCATTTGGAAACACACATTCAGAAAACATAGAGTACAAATAAATGCATTTGCTGCATATGTGAGTGCACACAAATAGACCTCAATATACAAATGCACATGCTGATAAATGAACTCATACAAACACAGGCAGGGAAAGATAGTTATATATGTGAAAGAATAGTAGCACAAACTCACCCATGCACACTCTTAGAAATGAATTTAAAGAGAAAGGAAGAAAGACAAAGAGCACTTATGCGCTGGAGTTTCTACCTGTCATCACTCAAACCACTTTCAAGTTGTAAAACAGAAGAGGGGAAAAAATCAATTCCTGATGGGAGAGGTTCAAGGAGCTGTGAAATCAATTATATTTTATTTTCAAATATCATTCAGAGAAGTTTACACTCTTTCAGAAAAGTCTGATCTCGCCAGGGGGCAAAGACCTGGCTGGAAATGGTAATGGGAAAGGCACTGCAAAGTTCAAGACAAAGGTCGGGCCTCAGGTCAGAAATGACACTTTCATCTTTGCTGGCAGGAGAAGGGGGCTGGGAAGGTTTCAAGTACCCTGACTCAAATAATGGCCAAGAGGGCTATCTGATGTGACACCAGTCACCTCATTGATTGCTAAGTTTGACTTGGTCAATTCACATTAAAAAATAAATGTATGTGAAAGCTGAAAAGGGCCTTAGAAAGCCCCTCTTTTTTATTTTAATACAAAGAGACAGAAAAGGCATGACATGCCCAACATCACCCAAGAAGAGTGTGCAGAACGTGAGACTGAGCCTAACCAGTAGTTTTTGCAGCCCTGAGTTTCCCGTTTTCCATTAGACATCTACACTCAGAGCTCCCTCCCTTACTGGGCAGTACTTTAATTTCTCAAAGGCCTTTATAAACACACAACTAATAAACTCATTTAAGTATCTGGAGTGTTTAATTACAGACATCAGGTTGAGAGCAGGTGACTGCCCAGAGGTACCACCAGGGCCAAACCCAGGTGGTCTGTGCTCAGAAGTAGCACAGTATTCCATATGGATAGCTACCTGTCTGCGGATTTCTTCTACTCCCAATCTATACTGATGTTGCTGGGTCTATGATGACTTGGGCCGGACTCCAGATAGCAGAGCAAGATGCTGTGGGAAAAGCAGCACACTTTGAAGAGCAGAAAAAAATCATACGCAAATGAGCTCAGCAGGAAGTAAAAGGGCTTAGAGGAGGGGAACAGAGAAGGTGATATTGAGAAAGTCACATTCTACCATTAAAAGTTTCATTTTTCTCATTAAAAAAGTACAAAATACAGTTAATTTTATACTCATAAGATTAACTCTACACTAAGTAAAGAGTCCAACAAATAGTATGAAGGAAAAAATAGCTTGTTAAAGGGGGTTAGATTAATGAAAGTATTTGAAAATACATTGTAAATTGGACAATTGTAAGATATGTTGCAATCTATAGTTGTAAGGAAGGACAACATAGCCCCAAATCTTTCTCTTATGCTGCTATCCCCACTGCAAATGTCCATGCTGTTCACTGAATTGAACTTGAACCATCCTTTGACTATTAGCTGACTGAGCTGACCTGAGCCGCTACATATAAGCACCATGGAACTGATAGAGTCCTTAGATGTGATTTCCTGCATTATTCCACACTTGTTCTGAGACATTATGCTAAGGGATATTACTCAATGGCATACAACAACAGCTTTTGTAGCAAAACATTTTGATAAAATACTACAAATATGATTTTGCTCTTATATATTCACAAAATGCAGAAGCATCTTCAAAGTACTGGAGAGGTCCTTCAGGAAGGAAATCTGCTTCAATTTTGTCCAATGTGTTTCAAAAGTAATTTTGTCTTATGCCCCCACACTGTTTGAGGTTTTGGTTATGTTTTGTTTTAATGTAGCATACAAACCAACATTGCGAGGGAAATCTTCTACAGAATTTGGGGAAGTGTTCATTCTGGTTCAATGTTTTCATTTAATAGATGAGGCAGCAAAGTCAGTAAAAGAGAAATGAGTCAGCAAAAAAAAAAAACAGCAAACAATCAAATTGTAATTATCTATACCTATACCTATATCTATATCTATATCTATATCAACATATGGAAAGGCAAAGTTACAGAGAGACATAGAGAAAGCTGTTCCATCTGCTATTTCAATCCCCAAATGGCAGCATCTACTGGAGCTGGGCCAGTCTGAAGCCAGGAGCCAGGAGCTTCATCTGGGTCTCCCATATGGGTTCAGGGGCCTAAGCACTTGGGCCATCTTCCACTGCTTTCCCAGGTCATGAATAGGAAACTGGATTGGAAGTGAAGCAATAAGGACATGAACCAGCACCCATATGGGATGCTAGCACTGCAAATGGTGGCTTTACACACTATGCCACAGAATGAGCCCAAAATGTAATTTATAATGGTCTTGATTTTCTCAGAATTCATATTGGTTACAATTTTTTAGGTGAGCATACTCCCTTCTGTCATGTGACCCTTTTCCTTGTTAAGTTGTCTATATTATTTAGTGAACTGGTATGTGTAAAATCATGCAAAAAATTTCTGGACTTTCTTAATTATTCAACAAATGTTAAATCTGTATTGATGTATTTATATGGTTGTCCCAATTAAATCACAAGCACCTGAGAGTATATTGAGTAATCCTGTCTTAGATGCTTCTACATATCCCCACAGCTCCTACAGCCCTTCTAGACACACCTATGGCACTCAATATCTGTTTAGTATCTGTTTTCTCATTTACTGATAGGAAATCAGAGACAGCCTGTGTGCTATGCCCATTGGAAGAAAGGAGAAAGGCTGACAATAAAGCAATAAAACGAATCATTTCCCCTACAGAGTTAGTCTAACATTAATAAAAGCTTCATGTTGCACCATTATCCTCTCCCCTTATTATTCTCACGCATTTCATGCTGAATATAAATGTCAGAATGCTTTATCTATCTGCATTTCCATGGGATTTATTGCTACTAAAGGAACACATGCTGTGACTTCTGGCAGTGGAAACCTTGTCTGCCTGGCCTTTCATCTTCCCCCTGCACAAGACTCCTTCCTGACCCCAAGATGATAGAAACTGGGAAAGGAGCACTGTGTCTGTTGTCATAAGCCAGAGTTCAAAACCCAGTCCTCCTGTTTTCCTATCCTGAAGTTTTGAGCAATTTGCTTCTACTCTCTGGTCTCCTGGTAGTTAAAATGATGGTTTTGAAGCATCTATTTTCCATTTTACCATACCTAAATTTCCTTATTAGAACTATAATTTGTCCAGATATCCATATATCTTCCTCATGCTCAGATAACTTAAAGTAGAGGATTCTTCCCCCAGAACCAGCATACATTCTGATTAGGCTAAAACACTGATTTTAAGCCTATCATTCATAAAAAATCACCCAGAGGGCTTAGTAAACACAGTTTTGTAGCTCAAGCACCTGAGATTCAGATCCCTTTTTGCCTAGGGAGGGTCCTGGTTTTTATAATTTGCAAGTTCCTAGATGCTGCTGATACTGGGTCCACACTTTTTGAGTCACCCGTATTAGTGAATTGTACTTATTTCCCCTACTGGTTTGATTGTGACACTTAAACTGTTTTTTCTTCTACTAGAACCCAAGATAAGGATGTGGATATTAAAAGTTTAGTGGGACATGATCCTAGGAATCATTGTGAAGAGTCATGATATAAGACATGGAAGCAAAGAAAGCCGGCAATATAGAATTTGTGAATTATACTCTGTGAGCCAGTTGGGGGCTTTTTGCTGGAAGCCCTCTGTATGACTCAGAATTTACCCCTGAGACATATGAGTGTCAATTTTGGCTCCCATCCTTGCCTTTTTAGCACTTGATACTGAGGACTTTAGTTTTCTGTCATTTCCACCCTGGTCCATGCACAGATAGAGCATACTCCAAAGGTGGCTCATAGGCACACTGATGTGGTTTCCTGAGACAGAAGTCAGGGGAGCACTTAGGATTTGTTAAATCACTGGAAAGGGACCTAGGTATACAGGATGGAGTATGATGGCATCTTCTGCTGGAGAATACATGATGCAAAACTAATCAACAGATTTGAGAGGAAACTGCTGGGGAATCCTGAAAAAAGATTCTTTGTTACTAGTTCCTCTGATTGGTGTCATGTATTGATAGAACGTTGAAACTGCTTTATCCATACAGAAATAGCTTTAGGATGACGTCAGGTCAAGGAGAGCAGATTAGGAAGATGAAACAGCCTGTGTTTTACAAAATTATTGAAGTATTAACATATCATGACTGGAGTTTCCTTCCCACTGGATTTGCTATGATAGATGACAAATGGTATCATTGCTTAAGACAGTTGAAATTGAAGTTTTCCTATCACCGGTTTCTGAAACACAGGATTAACTGATTTGCTGAAATTCAAAATTTAGAATTCAGGGCTTCACTGCAGAATTCTATCAGACATTTAAAGAAGAACTAACTACAATTCTTCTCAAATTATTCAAAACAATTGAAAGGCAGGGAATCCTACCAAATTCTTTCTATGAAGCCAGATCAATTTAATTCCTAAACCCGAAAGAGATGCACCAGAGAAAGAGAACTATAGACTGATTTCCCTTATGAACATAGATGCAAAAATCCTCAATAAAATTCTGCCAATAAAATCCAGCAACACATCAAAAAAATTATCCACCCAGATCAAGTGGGACTTATCCTTGGTATGCAGGGATGGTTCAACATTCACAAATCAAACAATGTTATATATCACATTAACAAATTGAAAAACACAAACCATATGTTTATCTCAATAGATGCAGAGAAAACATTTGACAAAATACAACACCCTCTAGTGATGAAAACTCTAAGCAAATTGGGTTTAGAAGGAATATTCCTCAACATTATCGAGGCAATTTATTACAAACCCACAGCCAGCATCATATTGAAAGAGGAAAAGTTGGAAGCATTCTCACTGAGATCCGGTACTAGACAGGGATGCTCGCTCTTACCATTGCTATTCAATATAGTCCTGGAGTTTTAGCCAGAGCCGTTAGGCAAGAAAAATACATCAAAGGGATACAAATTGGGAAGGAAGAAGTCAAATTATCCATATTTTCAGATGCCATGATTCTATATATAGGGGATCCAAAAGACTCCATTAAGAGACTATTGGAACTCATAGAAAAGTTTGGTACACTTACAGGATATAAAGTCAATACACAAAAATCAACAGCCTTTGAATACACAGATAATACCATGGCTGAGAAAGAACTTCTAAGATCAGTCCCATTTACAATAGCTACAAAAAAAAAAATCAAATACCTTGGAATAAACTTATCCAAGGATGTCAAAAATCTGTATGATGTGAATTACAAAGCAGTAAAGAAATAGAAAAAGATACAAAAAAAAAAAAAGGAAAAATCTTCCATGTTCATGGATTAGAAGAATCAATATCATCAAAATGTCCATTCTTCCAAAAGCAATTTACAGATTAAATCTGTTACCAATCAAAATAACATTCTTCTCAGGTCTAGGAATTATGATGCTGAAATTCATATGGGAACACAAGAGACCTCGAATAGCTAGAGTAATCTTATACAACAAAACAAAGCATCACAAGGCCATATTTTAAGACATTCTACAAAGCAGTTATAATTAAAACAGCCTGGTACTGGTACAAAAATAGATGGATAGACCAATGGAACAGAATAGAAATACCAGAAATCAATCCAAGCATCTACAACCAACTTATATTTTACCAAGGAGTTAAAAAAAAATCCATGGAGCAAGAACAGTTTCTTCAGCAAATGGTTCTGGGAAAACTGGATTTCCACATGCAGAAGTATGAAGCAGGATTCCTACATTACACCTTACATTAAAATCCATTCAACATGGATTAAAGATCTAAATATATGACCCATCAAATTAATTGAAAACATTAGGGAAACCCTGCAAGACATTGGCACAGGCAAAGAATTCCTGGAAAAGACCCCAGAGGCACGGTCAGTCAAAGCCAAAATTAACAAATGGATTACTTCAAATTGAGAATCCTCTGCACTGCAAAAGAAACAGCCAAGAAAGTGAAGAGGCAACCAATTGAATGAGAGAAATTATTGGCAAACCACACAATTGGTAAATGATTAAAAACCAGAATCTATAAAAAGATTAAGAATCTCCACAACAACAACAACAACAACAAAAACATTTAAAATATGGGCAAAGGACTTAAACAGAGATTTCTCAAAAGAGGAAATCCAAATGGCCAAGAGGCACATGAGAAAAACGTTCAGGATCACTAGCTGTCAGAGAAATACAAATGAAAACCACAAGGAGGTTTTACCTCACTCCAGTTAGAATGGCTTTCTTGCAGAAATCAATAAATAACAAATGCTAGAGAGGATGTGGGAAAAATGTACCCTAATCCACTGTTGATGGGAATGTAAACTGGTAAAGCCACTATGGAAGACAGTATGGAGATACCTCAAAAATCTGACTATGGAACTACCATATTACCTAGCCATCCCACTCCTGGGAATTTACCCAAGGGAAATAAAATCAGTAAACAAAATAGCTATTTGCACCTCCGTGTTTATTGCAGCTTAATTCACAATAGCTAAGACATGGAATCAATCTAAATGCCCAACAACAGAAGACTGGATAAAGAAATTATGGGACATGTACACTATGGAATACTACACAACAGTAAAAAAAAAATGAAATTTGGACATTTGCAACAAAATGGACCATTCTGGAAACTTCATACTAAGTGGAATCAGCCAGTCCCAAAGGGACAAATACCATATGTTCTCCCTGATCTGTGAAAACTAATAGTGCACCTAAAATGAAAGCCGTAGAAATGAAATTGACATTTTGAGAAACCATGACTTCAATAGCCCTCGTCTTGACTGTTGTAGCACAGTTCTTTTTCTTTTTCTTTTTCTTTTTTACTTTTCTTCATACTATATGTTGAACTCTTTACTTAACATAGAGTTAATCTCATATATATATATATACATTATATAAAAATAAAATCAATTGAAAATAGATATAAAAATAAGAGGGGATAAGAGAGGGAGGAGGAAGTTTGTACCTGCAAAGCTGTAAAATGCAATGTAAAATGTAAAAAGCTGTAATTGTTAAAGTGATCATATTAAGTGTTAAAGTGAATGTATAGGTAGGATTAAATGTTAAAGAGGCCATATAAATAGCATCAAGTGCCTGGTAATAATAATAGACAGAATTAAAAAGGAAGGAATTCCAACATCGGAAGCAGTCCACACAGCAGACTCATAGAATGGCAATAGCTTTATTTTTCATAAAGTTTTTTTTATTTATTTGAAAGTCAGAGTAACACAGAGAGAAGGAAACGTAGAGAGAGAGAGAGACAGAGAGACAGAGAGAGAGAGGTCTCCGTCTGCTGGTTCATTCCCCAATTGGCCACAATGTCCAGAGCTGTGCTGATCTGAAGCCAGGAGCCAGAAGCTTCTTTCAGGTCTCCCACATGAGTGGAGAGGCCCAAGGACTTGGGCCAACTTCTAGTGCTTTCCCAGACCATAGCAGAGAGCTGGATTGGAAATGGAGCAGCTGGGACTCAAAGCAGTGCCTATATGGGATGCCGACACTGCAGGCTTACCAGCTATGCCACAGTGTCTGCCCAAAAAATTGTTTTAAGTAATATTCTGACCTCAGAATCAGCCCTTAAGGCATTTGGATGTGGCTGAAAAGCCCATGAGAGTAATTCAGGCATGGAAAGCCAAGACACTGTGGCAAAAAATATCCCACATGAAGGATCTCTGTGAATGAGACCCCAGGAAGAAATAAGGGGCCATCAAAGAAGGATGTACTTTTCTCTGAAGGGAGGAGAGAACTTCCACTTTGCTTAAGGCCTTCTCTAAATACTTATGGAGTTTGTTGTCACAAAAGGCTTCCATAGCCTTGGCAGCTCATGGCAAGAGCCTCGGGTGATTACTGATGTCATAAATGAGATGATAATTGTTAAATTAACAACAGAAGTCACTGTGCATTTGCTCCCCATATAGGACCTCTGTCCTTAATGAGTTGTACTATGAGAATCAACTGCAAAACTTGTTTTCAAACAGTACTTTTTATTTTGTGTAGGTGTGTGTGTGTGTGTGTGCCAACTGCTAAAATCTTACTTATATGTTTAGAGTTGGTCTTCCATATATAAAGTTAATTAAAAATGAATCTTAAGAATGGGATGGGAATGGGAGTAGGAGGTGGGACAGGAGTAGAGGTGGGTAGGTGGGTATGAGGGGAAAAATTACTATATTCCTAAATTTGTACCTATGAAAATTAGACTCATTAAATAAAAACTCTAAAAAAAGAGAGAGATTATTGGTGGTTGGAAGTCATGCTACCCATTTAAATTATTTTATTACTAATATCTTGGTGCCTTCTTTTATTTCTCTTCTTATTGATTCCTTATTTGAAAATAAGATTACATCAGCCTATGGAAATGTATCCAAATCTGTAACTCATTGCTAGCTAATTACTCTGGAAGGCAATTTTTTATGTAGGAGTTAGTTTTCTGAAATATTAATGAGCAATTAGAATTCTATTCTGAAAACAGACGACATTGTGAGTTGAGCCTGAGTAGAGGGAGGTGAAGATTGCAAGGATATACAACTAACCATGGTTATATATTGAGTTACAATGTGTGCTTGCATCTTTTTGGGCCTGACACCTGGCATTTTGGATGAAAGTAAATCAGCCAGCACTGGTTGACCCTTATAAACAAATGAATTACCTACTGGGAAAAGAAAACAAACGAAACTCTTCAAAGCAGAAAGCAAGCAAATGACAGGTTCTGCTATCACTGGAGAAGACTTGGAATGTGGCTTTAACCTGAGGTATCCCATAAAGCATTATTAACATGTGCTGTTCAGAATTTTGTGGAATAAGATAGATGTTAATGAAATTAATAGTATTGAGGTCAAATGGACTTGAAAAATGTATAGTAATAATTAAGAGGTTCATAGTCTACAGCATTTTTTATGATAAATCAGAAAGCAAGAGACCTCTTCCTCTTCATATCTTTGCCAAAATTTCTGAGCATTCTTACAATTCTGAAGCAAAATTTCTTGCATTCTTACCTCTGGCTCTACTGTCTTCACAGAGTAGCCAGGATAATATTTTCAAAATGTTAATTAAGATGGATTCTCCTTTTCAAAGTTTATTTTATATTTGCATTTAATTTTTTCTGACATTGCTAAAAGACCACATCCTTAGCTATTATTGGGTTTTCTTCTCATCACCATGGATGACAACTCCTCATCCTTCTTTGTTTTTTGTTTAGTACATCAAGAAGAGCTTACTTACATTGTCACATATCATTTTCTCAGATGCACATCTTTTCCACTCCTCTCCTTTCTTAGAATACTCTATAGATTTCCTTCAGAATAAGTCACAATTCACAGTGATATTTCTATTTGGGTAATTAGAAGTTTTATAAAAAAATTACTTATTTGAAAGTCAAAGTTACAGAGAGAACAGGAGAGAGAGAGAGAGAGAGAGAGAGAGAGAGAGAGAGACATTCCATTTACTGGTCACTTCTCAGATGGCCACAACAGCCAGTGCTGAGCCACACCAAATCTAGCAGCCACAAGCTTCATCCAGGTCTCCCATATGGGTAGCACGGGCCCAAACTCTTGGGACATCTCTCTCTTTGCTTACAAGACCATTAGCAGGGAGCTGGATTGGAAGTAGAGCAGCTGAGACTTGAACCAACTCCTATTTGGGATGCTGGAAATGCAGGAGGTGGCTTTACCTGCTACAACACAACACCAACCCCTAATCAGACATTTAATGTTTGTCTCTCTCCTAGAAGAAAATCTAGAAGAAGTAAAAATGCTGCCTTATTCATTTTTGTATCCTAGCATATGTTTGATGTATGGAAGACAATCAGTAAATATTTATTCAGTGACTGAATACATGGCAATTCAAGAGGTTTTTGAAATACATTTGAACATAGGGACTTTTTTTTCCAACCTGGAAGTAATATTCTGTGGAATACATTTTGAGAAATGCTTTTTTAAAGTCAATTCCATCCTTCCTAAGTGTGGAAAGGGGGGATATACATTATAACTTCATTTCAAGCTCTTACAGCCCCTGTGATCGGGCAAATTTATTTTAATCTTGAGACTCACTTGTGGAATGATGCAGCTGAACCAGATAATCTTTGCAATCCCCTACAGCTCCCAAGTTCTTCAGGTCTAATCACACAGAAAGAGCATCACTTTCATGTTGGTTGAAGCATGAGTACTCCAACAGTATTTCAAATGAGACTGACCTTATTACACTCTGGAGTTTTATGGTCTAAGAGGGTAGATCAGGGAAAGGAAATCAAGACAGTCTATTTAGCTTTCCATAAAACATTTTACAAAGCCTTCCCTGATGTCTTTGTGGAAAACAGTGAGGAATGGTGAATTAACAAAGGTATGATGGATTGGTTTTGTAACTGATTGAAAGAGGGTTCCCAGGAGTGTTAATTAATAGATCAATGCCAACCCTGAGGAAAGAGGCTAGTGACAGCCCACAGACTCTGTTCTTTATTCTGGCCCATTCAACATTTTTGTCAATGTCTTGGATGAAGAGTGAGAGTTCATGATCATCAAATATGTAGGTGACATGATGGCAGGAATATGTCAGATGACAGAATCAGAATTAAAAGTGATTTGAATAGCCTAGAGAAAGAAAATTTATCTAAAAGGAAGATATATAGTAATATAAAAAGAAAATCCTAGAAATAGGAGCTTTAGTAATTACAAAAATGTATAATTACAAAAAATGTGTGTGTAAGTAGGCAGTTAAGTACATGTATATTAGACTGTACATATTGTATATATGCGTCTAGGAAATCTTTTTTTATTTGATGGTAAGATCAAAATAGTAAGATAATATAAGATGGCTAATCAACATGAATTCCAGCTAGACTTTAACATTTCTTCAAGAGAAAATACTTCACATGTATAGAGGCAGAGGTAAATGCTCCTTGTTCATATGGGGCTCATGGTATCATTTCCAACTTTTTTATTTATTTATTTATTTTAAATTTATTTGACAGGTAGAGTTTTAGCTAGTGAAAGAGAGAGAGACAGAGAGAAAGGTCTTCCTTCCGTTGGTTCATTCCCCAAATGGCCGCTACGTCCGGCATTGTGCAGATCCGAAGCCAGGAGCCAGGTGCTTCCTCCTGGTCTCCCATGTGGGTGCAGGGGCCCAAGCACTTGGGCCATTCTTTACTGCCCTCCTGGGCCACAGCAGAGAGCTGGACTGGAAGAGGAGCAACCGGGACTAGAACCTGGCGCCCACATGGGATGCCAGTGCCGCAAGGCGGAGGATTAACCAAGTGAACCACAGTGCCGGCCCCAACTTCCAACTTTTAAGAAAAGAATACAAATCAGAACATGGTCACAGGAGAAGGAACAACATGAGAGAAAGGAACTGGGATTTAGTTGGAAGATTACATGTATGCCATGCTACCCAAGTCAGGATTATATATACATCTCTCTGATGTAAATTTTTGGTGCCTAAAACTCTTCTCACTAAGCTGTCTGTGTGTCTTTCATGAGGCCAAAGATTCTATGAGAGTAGGATTTGACTCTGTCCATCACCATCAACCTCTGGTAATTAGTACAGAATTTGGAATATGGAAACTTTGACTTGATAAGTGAAAGAGTGCATGGTTGTTTTTCTTTTATATCTTTAGTATTAACAGACCATTTACATATGTTCTGTGTAACCCAATGGATTAGAGAAAGCATTATCTGGAAGCAAAATTCATTCCATGAAATAATTGGAAGTTCTCAACATTAGATGGATTATTGGGTCAAATAGTGATTTTCCCATCATTAGAGGCAATCAATTTAAATTTGGAATTTGGAAGAGCCATTTTTATAGAGTCAGCGGAGACAGGAGAAAAGTCACACATTCTGTTTGGTCTGAGTGCCTTATATATCCTTTAAAATTTGATTTAATTCAAAGATTCTTTACACAAAGTTTACTTGTTCTGTTCAATTGAACAGAACAACAAATAATTTGCTGAATCTTTCCTCCCACGTTGTTTCTCTGAAACCTTTGTCTATTCTGCCAATGTGTAGCTTGCTTAAGGTCTAGATATTAAAAAAATTCTACTCATTCCTTAGAAAAATATTTTACACCTGAATTTTGTTTAAAACAGTTAGTGAAAAACCCACACAAATTAGTCCCTTCCTCCTTTGCCTTGCTCTAGAACTTGCATCCCTCTCTTATACAGATGTGACATTTTCTGCTCTGTGCTATAGAGGTAGCTGTCTAACTGAATTATTACCAACTCAAAATAGAGAAGCAGTTTATATGCGCAGGTGAATACATATGTCCATCAATTAAGGGCATTTCCCTTTGTGCCACAGTTCTACTCAAACCTCCTAATGAAAATAGAAAGGTAGTTGTCACCAATCAGGGAGAACATATGATGTTTGTCCCTTTGGGACTGGCTTAATTCACTCAGCATGATGTTTTCCAGATTCCTCCATTTTGTTGCAAATGACCAGATTTCATTGTTTTTGACTGCTGTATAGTATTCTGTAGGTACATATCCCATAATTTCTTTATCCAGTCTACTGTTGATGGACATTTAGGTTGGTTCCAGGTCTTAGCTATTGTGACTTGAGCTGCAATAAACATGAAGGTGCAGACAGCTTTTGTGTTTGCCAATTTAATTGCCTCTGGGTAAATTCCAAGGAGTGGGATGGCTGGGTTGAATGGTAGGGTTAAGAAAATCTGTTGAAGTGAAATGGACACTATGAGAAATGGTGACTTGATCAGTCCTTGCCCTGACTGTTGATGAACAACTTAATACTTTATCCCTCCTAGTATTTTTTTTTGTTTGTTCTACTTAATACTATTGGTTGAATTATGTAATTAATACACAGTTATTCTTAAGTGTTGATACTTAACTGAAAAAATGATCCCTGTTACATATAAGAGTGGGAATAAGAGAGGGAAGAGATGTACAATTTGGGACATGCTCAAGCTGACTTGCCCCAAACGGTAGAGTTAGAAACATACCAGGGGATTCCAATTCAATCCCATCAAGGTGGCATGTACAAATACCATCTCACTAGGCCAAGTGATCAATTTTTGTTCACAATTGATCATAATGATAGGACTAAGAGTCAAAGGGATCACATAAACAAGACTAATGTCTGAAAATACTAATGGATAGAATCAAAAAGGGAGAGAATGATCCAACATGGGAAACGGGATACACAGCAGACTCATAGAATGGCAGATGTCCTAAACAGCACTCTGGCCTCAGAATCAGCCCTTAAGGCATTTGGATCTGGCTGAAAAGCCTATGAGAGTATTTCAGGCATGGAAAGCCAAGGCACTCTGTCAAAAAAAAAAATGACCTAAATGAAAGATCTCCACGAGTGAGATCCCAGTGGAAAGAACAGGTCATCAAAGAAAGAGGTACCTTTTTCTGAAGGGAGGAGAGAACCTCCACCTTCCACTTTGACTATGACCTTGTCTAAATATGATCAGAGTCGGTGAACTCAAAAGGCTTCCATAGCCTTGGCAGCTCATGACAAGAGCCTGGGGAGATTATTGATGCCTTAAACAAGAGTATCATTAAGTCAACAACAAGAGTCACTGTGCACTTACTCCTCATGTGGGATCTCTGTCCTTAATGTGCTGTACATTGTGATTTAATGCTATAACTAGTACTCAAACAGTATTTTTCACTTTGTGTTTCTGTGTGGCTGCAAACTGTTGAAATCTTTACTCAATATATACTAAACTGATATTCTGTATATAAATAGAATTGAAAATGAATCTTGATGTGAATGGAAGGGGAGAGGGAACAGGAAAGGGGAGGGTTGTGGGTGGGAGGGAAGTTATGGGGGAACGGGGGAAGCCATTTTAATCCATAAGCTGTACTTTGGAAATTTATATTCATTAAATAAAAGATAAAAAAGAGAATAGAAAGCTACATTTGTTATTTAAGTTTTTAAAATTTGCCATTATCTGCTCATGGACATCAGAACTCCTGTTGCTATTGTTTTTCATCTTGTATAAATATGTGTAGAAGCAAGCATGAGACTTGTTTTTCTTTTGCTGTACAATTGGAAAGCAAAATCTACCCACCCTCAAGTGTTGTTGGTATAGGGGTGGGGTTGAGAATAATAAACAAATACACAAACTAAAGAGGGGGAAAAAAGAAAGAGGAGTGAAAGTGATTGAAACACACATTGAGACCTGGGGTAACAAAAAGGAATGATGATGGCACTAGCCATCACTTCATTGTGATTGGCATTTGTTTACCAACATGCACTTGCTTGTGTTATAGAAAAGAGCTTTTTAAGAAATCCTATAAAAAAAAAGAAAAAAGAAAGAGATCCTATTGTGATTTAAGGAATTCAGTGAGTAGCATATGGATTAAATTTGCCTTGGAACATGCTTTGGTTTCTGAAGAGAGGACAAATGTTGCTGGAGGATGTCTTAGCAGGCTTGTCCTTGACTTTAGGAACGTTGTATGTCATCTAAGATTGCTCTTGCTGTGTGCCACCTCTTCCATACTTCCAACAGGGTCTCTCTCTCTCTCTCTCTCTCTCTCTCTCTCTCTCTCTCTCTCTCTCTCTCTCTTCTTTTCTTTTCTTTTTCATTAAATGTAACAATGGGAGCAGTTGCTTTGCCTACATATAGTGCTGGCTGGGCTGCATGACAAAAGAGGACCAAGAAGTCTGCATATTCTCAGAATACTATTATTTGTTGAAAATCAATAAAACTATTTGGGGTTCTTAGTACTTTGTAGGTATCATTGTACTTAATATTCACAATAGACAAATGATAAAGGTCCTATGATAGTCTCATTTGGCATTGTAATATTCCTATTTGCTGTGATTTACCCATTTTCCCTTTTGATATTGCTGTTTTATGGATGAGAATAGCTAAGGCAAACAAAGGTTTTGAAAGTCACTCAAAATTAAAGACCTAGCCAACAACTTAACTCAAATTTGAAACCAGGCAGTGTGACTCCAACATTTGTTTTCTTAACTTCTATACCTCTCTACTTATCTTCCCATATGACTACAATGCCAGGTCTGAACACATTATCCATTTTATTCTCAAGCCTATGCTGTAAGGTTGAAATTCTTCCAAATTTTTTGTAGATGAGATTGCTACATCTCAGGAGCAACTTGAAGAAATGTATTCATGTCATCAAACTAGCAAATGATACATTCAGGGACTTGAACTCACGTTTCATCTAACACTTCACTTAAGATATTCTGTCGGTCCAGTGGTCAAGGAATTAACTTGGTTAGAATTGCCTGCTATGAGATGAAGGATGGTGCTAGTGGGAAAAAAAAATGGATTTCAGATCATCTTCCTAAGTACTGAATCAGCATCTCTTTGTTGGATCCAAAATAATTTTTAATTTATTTTCAATTTTTATTTATTCATTTGAAATACAGAGACAGAGAGATAGACAAACAACAGAGCTCTTATATCTACTGGTTCACTACTCAGTTGCCTACAGCAGATAGGGCTAAGTCAGGCTTAACCAAGTGCTCAGAACTCAATCTGGTTGTCTCCTGTGGGTAGCAGGGACCCAGAAACTTGAACCATCACCTGTAGCATTAATCTGGAGTAGGAAGCAGAGCCAAGACTCAGATCCATTCACAACAAATGATGCAGGTGTCCTAAGCTGTTTCTTACCTGATGTGCCAAATGTCCACCTCAGTATCTTCATTTTCAAAAAGTAAGCAACATAGCAATAGCGATGGACATACGGTAGTTATTCAATAGTTTCTTGTTTTGTATACTTATAATGCTTCACAGCCAGTCAATTTTTTTTACTGTTTTATTTTTAACTTTTATTTAATGAATATAAATTTCCAGTGTACAGCTTATGGATTACAATGGCTTCCCCCTCCCATAACTTCCCTCCCACCCACAACCCTCCCCTCTCCTGCTCCCTCTCCCCTTCCATTCACATCAAGATTCATTTTCAACTCTCTTTATATACAGAAGATCAGTTTAGTATAAAGATTTCAACAGTTTGCACCCACATAGAAACACAAAGTGAAACATACTGTTTGAGTATTAGTTATAGCATTAAATCACAATGTACAGCACATTAAGGACAGAGATCCCACATGAGGAGCAAGTACACAGTGACTCCTGTTGTTGACCCAACAAATTGACACTCTAGTTTATGGTGCCAGTAACCACCCTAGGCTGTCGTCATGAATTGCCAAGGCTATGGAAGCCTTCCAAGTTTGCCGACTCTGATCATATTTAGACAAGGTCATAAAAGAGAGAGTGAGGATAGTAACCAATGATCCTAAGAGTGGCATTTACCAGGTCTGAACAATTATACAGCATTAAGTGGGGAAGAGGACCATCAGTACACACAGGTTGGGAGTAGAGCCATTGGTGGTAGAGTAGAGGTTATGATTACAAAGGAATGAGGCCCAAGTGCGCTAGACAGGGTCTAGAACAAAGGACAGAGTCATTATTAGAGGAGCTAAGAAAGGTGCTGTCTGAGCTACAATTAAGTTTTCTGATTGAGAGGCAAATAGAACCTGACAGAAGGGGCTTGATAATAATCTGTTGGGCATTAGGCCATGTAAGTTAAGAGGCCCAGACCTATCTATCTCTTTACATGGGGTACATCGTAAGGGAGGTGTGAACCTCCTAGGGGAAGGCACTCTGTTGACTTTCATTACTTGGCTGGCCTGGAAGGAGAGCTGGCCAGGTAAAGGCAGGTGGCATCTCTAACCAGAAATTTACAGTTCTGCCTGCAATGTTGCTGACCCTACTTGACCATCCCCTCAGCTGCAGTGGTCACTTTGGAAGTTGGGCTGAGTGAAGGGCTTTTCAGCTTAGAGCCAATAAGATCTGTGGCTCTGACCTGGGCATCCTTCGACTCCAGGGCAGGTCCATTTCCAGTGATCCAACTCTTGGCAGAGCTGCCAGGGCTCTTCACAAGCTGACTTCTGCTGAAGCCCAGGCTTACCACATTGAAAGCCACTGCAGTGGACTGGCCTGTTGGGTCTCCTTGAGGGCAGATCACTGTACAGATCAGCCATTAATAGGCCTGCCACCCATTGCTTCTGATGCCTAGCTTTCTTTTCCTCCTGGTTTGTGTTAAAGCAGACCAGGGGATGCAAGTCAAGGGAGTGCCCGTGTCCCATCTCTAATCTTCGGTGGCCTGAACTACAAGTCTATAGTCACAGGCATGTTCTGTAGTAGTTTTTCTAAGGTAGACAATGCCCATGCGGAAAATTATATTCTCACTTAAAAACTTTCTTTCCCTTTGGTCTGAAAGGGAGGCTTTTTCTACTTACTGTATACTTTGCTTATGGCGAAGTGAATCTAGCTATGAGATTATTATTTAAGTTCTTATTTTGGCTATGCTATTACAGAAAAATGTTAGCCATCTCTTTTATAAGGTCTAAAGATTAAATTGTGCGTCCTACAGATTCCTTCATAATAGAATTAGTTTCCTACCTTGAAGAGAATAGAGAAATGAAAGAACAAGTTGGGCTTAGAATAGAGAAATGAGGGAGCAAGTCCTAGATCACTTGCTGACAATAGCAATGTTACATTAATACTTATCAAACAGTAACCTCAGTTAACCATACTTTGCCTCAGTTGGTACTGTTAATACATTATTGGCTTCATCTGTTTACAGAGCCATCCCAAAGTACTGAATACAATAGAAGTGGCTGGAAAAAGTCCATAGGAACCTATAGGAGGACAGCCAAACTCAGAACCAACAACGCTTTAGTTTTGTGAGCAGCAAATCATATATAACTGTGGATGACAAAAGACTTTAAGTCGCCATGTTTAAAATTATAAACTCATCAACCAACAAGAGGCACTTGCTTACTTCACAGTATTTTTGAAAGCACCTGTAGGATTTTACAAGTATTTAACCCTTTAGGCCTCTGGGGCTTTCTCATTAAGATAACTATCATGTCTAGTAACACAAAATCATTAGACTTTTTAATTCTCAAACATTTGTATTAATAGCATTTTCCATTATAGAAACTTAAACTTCGGCACCACATCACATCTTGACAGTACTTCTAATATAATCCAAATAGCCTGATTAGTCATTGTCTCTATAAGATGAGAGACATAGGTCCTTCGATTTTTTTCAGTTGGGCCCAAACTGGAAAAACCAAAGTCCAGGATTTACTGGGAATTTTAGAGTCCAGATTGTTTGAAACTTTGATTTTTTGAATGCCTGTCAAGAATGCCAAGAAGGCTCAAAATCCAAAATTTCTGGTTGAAATAAGATTCCTTAAAATCATGACATCACATAGACCAAATTTGATCATTGTTACAAGATGATTATTCAAATCTTTGAAAATAAGCACATATTTAAATAACCCATAGCTCTTAATAAAAATTCAGCTGTTTTTGAACAATTAGAATTTAACAGACATCAAGAGAACATAATAGATTACTTTAACACATTGCTTTAACAGAGCATCAGAGTTTAATTCTATGTCAAAGAGAAATTGAGCTTCCTGTGATCTTTTGCTGTGAGGTTTCCTTCATTTACCTTCTTTCATATTGATGATCATGTTTCTGTGTTTCTGTGTGTAACACATCTTTAAGCATCTTTTACAGGGCAGGATGAATGGCAACAAATTCTTTCAGTTTCTGTTTGCTATGAAAAGTCTTAATTTCACCTTCATTCACAAATGAGAGCTTTGCAGGATATAATATTCTGGGCTGGCAGTTTTTCTCTCTTAGTACCTGGGCTATGTTTCGTCATTCCCTTCTAGCTTGTAGGGTTTCTGATGAGAAGTCAGCTGTGAGTCTAATTGGAGAGCCTCTGAGAGTAATCTGACGCTTCTCTCTTGCACCTTTTAGAATCTTTTCTTTATGTTTCACTGTGGTGAGTTTGATTACGATGTGTCGTGGCGAGGATCTCTTTTGGTCATGTTTATTAGGGGTTCTATAAGCTTCCTGTACTAAGATGCCTCTGTCCTCCAAACCTGGGAAATTTTCTGCTAGTATCTCACTGAAAATGCCTTCTAATCCTTTCTCCCTCTCCATGCCTTCAGGAACTCCTAGAACCCGAATGTTGGGTTTTTTAATAGTATCCTGTAGATTCCTGACAATATTTTTTAGATTTCTAATTTCTTCTTCTTTTCTTTGGTTTGCCTGTTTCCTTTCCTGTTCTCTGTCTTCTAAGTGTGATATTCTCTCTTCTGCTTCACCCATTCTGTTTTTAAGGCTCTCTAATGTGTTTGTCATTTGATCTATTGAGTTCTTCATTTCATTGTGGTTTTTTGTCACTATCATAGTTTCATGTTCTACTAGTTGTTTCATTTCATTTTGATTCCTCCTAAATATTTCATTTTCACGAGAGAGATTTTCTATCTTGTCCATTAAGGATTTCTGTAGCTCAAGAATTTGTTTTTGAGAACTTCTTAATGTTCTTATCAATATTTTGAGATCTGCTTCTTGCATTTCTTCGATCTCATCATCTTCATAATCTTGGATTGGGGTGTCTTTTTCATTTGGGGGCGTCATAGTGTCTTCCTTGTTCTTGTTACCTTGGTTTTTGTGTTTGTTGTATGGCATGTTGGAGATATTTGGTTTCTTCACTGTGGTGTTTTTTCTTGTTACACTATGGCTCTATATTAAATGGACTGTCTGCTTTTGGTGGAGCCTTAGAGGCTTGAGATGAGTGTGGACTGAGAGCTGTGTTTGGTTCCTCAAGGTTGAGGGTGTGTCAAAGATGACACTCCCAGGTCAGGTGTGGTAAATCTCTCTTTCTCTTTTTTTTTTTTTTTTTTTTGATTCAAAAGGGAAGTAATTCCGCACAGCTGAATGTAATTGGAGGTAGTTAGCAGGCGAATGATATACCCACAGAAGCCAGAGATCGGAAGCTCTTTCCCAAGGACCACACAGGGAATCTCTGCTGCCCTCAGTGTGGGCTCCAATTCTCCTGCAGTCTCCCAGTGGGTTGCCAAGTTAGATCCTAATCTCCTGTTATTTCACCCCTCCCCCTAGAGTCAGGTTTTTCTGCTAGGCTCAGGGCCAGTGCAGACCTGAGGTCGCCCTGCTTATGACGTATGTCCAAAATGGCGTCTGCTCTTTGTCTTGCTCGCCTTTGAGGGGTGAGCGGAGAGAGAGAAACTCGTGTCCGTGTCGGTCACTTTTTTTATTTTTTTCCTCTCTCTCTTCTATTTAGCCTGGTGAACTTTTCCCCACGGAGTTTCAAGCCTCGTTCCCTCTAGTCTCCTCTTTCCACTTTCCTGCTGGTGTCTTGGGCTATTGAGGTTCGGCTCACCTCGTGTTCCAGCGCTGGTGCGTTGAGTCTGCCGCTGGTATCCCGAACTTGGGCTCCCACGCTCTCCACGCAGGTCCACTGTGAATCACTAGTTCCGGAAGAGTTTCCTCTGCTGTTTCTTCCCCTACTCTTCCTTGACCCTGCAGTATCTTCACTTTTATTAACCTGTGTCTTGCCGAACTATCAATGTGCTGCCTTCCTGTTTCGCCATCTTGCCGCTCTCTCTCGCCAATTTTTTAAGTAGATTCAATTGAAAATTTTCTCTCCACCTCCACATACATTATACTGCTTAGTGTTGAGTTTCCAATTTGTCAATTATGTATGAATGCATCAAAGGGGTGAACATTAAATGGCAAAAATTAAAAGATTATTGTATATTGGCAATAAGGATATTTGGGGGCAAAATTCCTTCAAGAATATCAGTTAAATTCTGATTTCTATTATCTGTCTATTCGAAATAAAGTTTCAGAAATCACATTTTTGGTGGAATGATAAAATTGTCAAGCTTCAAAGGACTTGGAAGTCTTTTATAGAGCTCTTAAGGAATGGTTTTAATATTTTTCCTCAAAGGATAGATAGCAACTTGCTCCTGCTATGCAATGCTATAGAGTTCCCACATTGCTTATTAAACCCCATGAGATAGAAAGCTAGGCACTATTTTGTACATTAGAAAACTAAGGCTCAAAGAAACAAGGATGCTTGCCAAAAATAACTCTCATCAACCAAGACCAGTCCTTGCACCTAGATGCCAGACTTCTTGTTCTTCTCTTTTTCCCTAAGCACAGTACTTCCCAATTCCAGGTAGGCAAAATATTGTCGATGAATTCCTTTCTTTATCTCTTTCAATCTCTTTTTAGAAACTTTTAATTAGTCCTCAATTACGCCATTATTAGTGTTTGTTATTAATATTATTAGCCATCCCTGTTCCCCTCTCCTCCCTTACACCTCTGCCCACACTTGGAGGCTTCTGGTTTTAATTGTTGTATTTGTTCACCAGTGATCAGTCAAGCTTCCCTAATGAGCTCAGCTCATTTGGAGGTTTTATAGCTCCAAAACAGAGCTCCAACAAAAGGAAAAGAGAAGCTTCACTGGGAATTCCCTGAGGGCTCTTCTCCTGCCAAGAACATAACTAGTTTGCTGCTCACTACCTTGCTCCCACATTAAGGCACCCTATTTTTTGTCTCCTACTTTAGCCCACTGTCCCCCTTGTCACCTTCTACTGTTATCTCTTCATCACATTTCTAAGTATTGTCTTAGATTCCTATGCATAACTGGTAAGCACTTGACTGCTATATCCTGAAGTACGAAATAAGTAGGTACATTAACACAGGAAGAAGGGAGAAATAAAGGAAAATTTATGGTCCAATTAGATTTCCCTGGGAATGTGTAAATTTCCTATATTAGTTAAGTGTCTACAACCATGAGAAGATTTTCTGTGAGAAGAGTCAAGCACAGAATTCTGTGGAAACATTCTTCATGGACAGGCACAGAGTATATTCATAGCGGATTACATTACTGTGCATTGCCTATGTGCCATGCCTGGTCCCAATGTTTGCCTGTGCTCAGTCTTTGAAGTTTCATTGCATTCTTATTATACATGTCCTTTTATCATTTTCATTTTGCAGGTGGGTTAATAACTGAGAAAGCCAGGATTCTAACTGAGGTGGTTCAGCTCCAGAGTCTGTGTCCTTAATCTTTATAATATGGCAGTATGTGATGTAAAGACACATCTCCCAAACAGTAAGATTTGTTATGATGCATTTAAACTTTCCAAATTTTAATTTAGTTATTAAAAACAGCAACATAGGAGAAAAAATGCATCATTATCCATTTTTTATTTTGAGAATGAAAAATTAATTTTCTAAGGTTAAGGAGAGGGAAAAACAACATGCAGAGAGAAGAATCATCATCCATAATCACAGGACTTGAAAAGGTAGAATTAGTAGTATTAAAACAGAAGTCTGGCTAAAACCAAACCACTCCATCTCATGCTGCCTTGGAAAGACACTCCCTGGATGGGAAGGTTGGCATCATTTCCACATGAAGGAAACCCAAGCAAGAGAGCTCCAAAGTATGTCTTCCCAGTTAAATTGTTCAAATCATGTACAGAGGCATCAAGATGTGTGGAGTCTCTCTGGCTGACATTGATGGAGTCCATCAGTTCAGTGTCTGATTAATGAAGAGCATCTAATAAACATGAGGAGAAAGGCCAAGGATTCTAATGCTTAATTATGTGCCCAATGATTGAAAGTCTAATTTCATTTTCTTGTGCTGGTTTGTAAGGCTTCTATATTTCTCATAAAGGAAATGCTTGAGGGTTTAACATAGGTGAGTTCATTAAGGTGCTTATTAATCTACACATCCTAGTAGCTTGATATTCAATCAATTGCCAACTCATTTCCATTCTGGTCATGGACCCAGGAAACTGGGAAAATTTAACATTATAAACTGGCCACTTCACTCTGAAGCTAATAGTATAATTATTGACCATAACTATCATCTGGGGAGTTACCTAATTTTGTTTAATTCTATTTTGTTTGGGAATAGCTGCAAGAATCTTATTGTTCACATAGAAATGTAAAAGGCGGGAGACATGCACTTTTACAAATTCAATAAAATAGGTGGTCATAGATGCCTCAGTGGCTACACAAAATTTAATACACTGAGTTTAGAAAACCTCACATTAAAAAGTCATCAGAGCAATAGGTGTTTGAAACAAATGCCAGTGAAGGTGCCTGCATCCCATATTGGAGCGCCTGAGTTTCAGTCCTGTCTTCTTTTCCAATTCCATCTTTTTGACAATTTTACTTTGGGGAAGAGCAGGTGATGGCTCAAGTGCTTGGGTCTCTGCCACCCATGTAAAACCTGGATTGAGATCCATGCTCCTGGTTTCAGCCTGGCCCTTCTCTGACAGGTGCAGGCATGTGGGAAATAAGCCTATAGATGGAAGATTCTCTCTCTGGCTCTCGCTCTCACTCTCTCTCTCCTACCCCAATACAATAAATATATGTTTTTAAAAATAATAACAAGGCATAATTAAAGAAAAATTAGAGATCATAGACTTCAAGAAAATATGACTCTAAAAATGTAAATAATAGCATTATAGAAATTTTCCACTTAGAGTATCCTCTAGTTACTGGGAGCCATATCTTAATTTTTAAAGGAAATTTTGAGCCATAGAAAGGAAAAGACATTGGTGTAGGGAATCTGAAGTTGGATATATTACACTCATTATATGCATTTAGGCTAGGACCCAAAGGGCAACACAGTCACTTCATGAACTAGGAGGAAAAAATACCCATAGAGGCGAGATCATTGTGAGGTTCAAAAATCTGAGGCCTGTCTCCATATTTGAATTCTGCCATTGAAATATCAAAAATTAGAATTGGGAGCAGAATTAAAGTCTATTACTAGGCCAACACCGCGGCTCAATAGGTTAATCCTCTGCCTGCGGTGCCGGCACACCGGGTTCTAGTCCCGGTCAGGGTGCCAGATTCTGTCCCGGTTGCTCCTCTTGCAGGCCAGCTCTGCTGTGGCTCGGAGTACAGTGGAGGATGGCCCAAGTGCTTGGGCTCTGCACCCGCATGGGAGACCAGGAGGACCACCTGGTCCTGGCTTTGGATCAGTACAGTGCCCCAGCCACAGTGCGCCAACCTCAGCAGCCATTGGGTGGTGAACCAATGGACAAAAGGAAGACCTTTCTCTCTGTCTCTCTCTCTCACTGTCCACTCGGCCTGTCAAAAAAAAAAAAAAAAGAAAAGTCTATTACTAAACTTCAGAGTCTCCCAGCCTCTAAGGAAGTAGATGTATGTATTAAACTTACATTTTATTAACTTTAATACAAATGTTATAGTTTCTTAGGTAACTACTAAAAGACTGAAGAGTTCACAACTTCCAAGCTCACAAAGAAGAAAATGAACCTCATTTGAAAAGAAAAGAGAAAGAAAAGAAATAAAAAGGAAATATCAAAATTTGAATAAATATAAAACCTACAAATAGGTGTGAATCCAACTATTTATTATTATAATAAAAATGTACAACTCACTACATGTAAAGAATTTAAGAGGCCAGCACTGTAGCGTAGTGGGTAAAGCAGATGCCTGCAGTGCCAGCATCCCATATGGGCACCGGTTCAAGTCCTGGCTGCTCCACTTCTGATCCAGCTCTCTGTTATGGCCTGGGAAAGCAGTAGACGATGGCCCAAGTGCATAGATCCCTCACCCATATGGAAGACCTAGAAGAAGCTCCTGGTTCCTGGCTTTGGATCGGCTCAGCTCCAGCCACTGCGGTCATTTGGGGAGTGAACCAGTGGATGGAAGACCTCTCTTAATCTGCCTCTCCTTCTCTCTGTGTAACTGTGACTTTTAAGTAAAATAAATATATCTTTAAAAAAAGAATAAAACATTTTAAAAAAGAATTTAAAATCTATGGAAAGTAAACTCTATCTGTAGCCCATTTACAAGCAAAAACCTGAAATAAAAATGTACACACAGATGGAAAGACCATAATGTAAAAACATAACAGGACAATATTTGTGGCCTAGGAGCTGGCATGACTGTTGAAATTTCAAATAGCCAGCCAATGTTGTGGCATAGCAGGTTAAGCCATGGCCTGCCACACCAGGATCTTATGTAAGCACTGGTTTCAGTCCCAGCTGCTCCACTTCTGATTCAGCTCCCTTCTAATGCACAGCAGAGGATGGCCTTAGTCCTTGGGTCCTGGATCCTGGCTTCAGATTGGCCGAACTCTGGCCATCTGGGGAGTGGATTAGCAGATGTAAGACTTCTCTCTCTGTCTCTCTGTAACTCTGTTATTCAAGTAAATAAATAAATCTTTTTTAGAATGTCTTTAGGAGATCCAAGGTGGCTTAACAATGAGAACCCATACTTATCTCAGCCATAGGAAGGTACCAGAAAATCAAATGAAGCACCACATTTATAGGGGCGTGATTGAGAAACATTTTCCATGGAGAGTTGATCAAATAGAGGCTCCATGGAACAATGAGGAGAAAGGACAGATGTGATGCTACTGCCGGCCATGGCACCAGTATCTATATGACCAACTCCCAGCTGGGAAATCCTATCCTGCCCAGATAAGGAAAAAAAGGACTTGCTATGGCCTCTGCTACCAGCAGCTTTAACTGAGGGAGAATTCCACAGTCCACATTCACTTCAAGTCCAGCCTGGTAGCTGACAGAGATCTGAGTGACAAATCTGCTCTGTGAAGTGAGTCTAGATTGCCTTCCTTTTCCCCACACCAAAGTGCCAGACTCAGTTTGCTGTGAGAGTTTCCACTGAACTGTGCTCTGACTCATGGACAGCAAGCAATTCTACTGCTACCAGAAGCCACCAGACAAGGCAACTTACAAGGACAGAGAGCAGGTCTCTGCACCCTGTGATAGTGGGAGTTCTGGGCAGAAGCCACAGAGCCAAGAAAATTGTAAGATGCAGCTTGGTTCCCTTGCATCTGTTCAGTCTGTATGCAGAGACTCAGAACTGACTGCACATAGGGGATGTATCTCCCAGTGGGGTCTAGGGACACACTATGGGAATGTGTTGGTGCTCTGAGAAGTGTGCATACCTAGAAGAGTGAAGTACAGTGGCACCATGAGCTCACTCTAAACTGTGAATTAGCTGGTTTACCATAGCACACGGAAGAAGCTGGAACTTTGAATAAACCTGTTGACTCAATTCCCCCCTCACTCATTGACTGTATCCAGATTTGCTACACTGTGTCCATCTTGGATGTCACCATGGACACTTGCCCCACCCACAAATGGTGGCTAGATTTTCTGGCACAAACCAGCACACACCACTGGAGCTCAAGTGCAAGCATCAGGTAATACACCAAGTGCCAAAGCAAATCTCCAGGAATTAAACCTTCTATTAAAATTTCCAGAAGCAATAAAAACAAGCAATCATCAGAATATGCAAAAATCAACGTAGAAACACAGAACCATGAACAAGGAAGACAATATGAGTCCCCATAAGGAATGACATAATCCTTTAAATTCTGGACATGGAACCAGATGACTGGGAAAATTTAACATTATAACACTTCAATCTGAAGCTAATAATATAATTATTGACCTTATTATTATTATTATTGACATTATAACACTTCAATCTGAAGCTAATAATATAATTATTGACTTCAATCATCATCTGAGGAGGTAACTGTTTTTGTTTAATTATATTTTATCTAGGAACAGGTATAATAATCTTACAGATATCATCAAATTACTAGAGGAAAAAAATCAAGACATTGCATATGCAAAGACTTCTTGAAAAAGACCCCAGAAGCAGTCAATCAAAGTGAAAGTATACAAATGGGATTATGTCAAGCTAAGAAGTTGCTGCACTGCAAAGGAAGCACTCTACAAAGTGAGGAGACAACTGACAGAATGGGAGAAAATATTTGCAAACTATGCAACGAATAAAGAGTTAGTATTGAGGATCTGTAAGGAGTTCAACAAACTCAACAACAACAAAGAAAATAATCTAATTAAGAAATGGGCAAAGGGCAACACAGACATTTTTCAGAGTATGACATTCAAATGGCCAACCGACACTTGAAAATATGATCAGGATCACTAGCCATCAGGGAAATGCAAACAGAAAACACAGTGAGATTTCACCTCACCCAAATTAGAATGGTTATTACCCAAAATTCAACAAATAAACGGTGAGGAAGATGTCAGGAAAAGATACTATAATCCATTGTTGGTGGAATGTAAACTTGTACAACCATTATGGAAGACAGCATGAAGATTCCTTGGAAATCTGAAAATTGATCTACCATGTAACCCAGCCATCCCACTCCTGAGAATTTACGCAAATGTAATAAAATCAGCATATGAAGAGTTGTTTGTACCCTCATGTTTATTGCAGCTCAATTCACAATAGCTAAATATGGAATCAACCCAGATGTCCACCCACTGATGAGTGTATAAAGAAATTCGGTACACACACACACACACACACACTATGGAATACTACTCTGACATAAAAAAAGGAAATCATGTCTTTTGCAGCAAAATGGATGCAACTGAAAATCATTATGTTTAAATAAGCCAATCTCCAAAGGAAAAATATATGTTTTCCCTGATTTGTGGTAACTAAAATACAGAATACAGGAATGTAATATATATGAGTGTAATTGACATCTTGGGACTTGATCATTGTTTGCAGCCCTTGTCTATACTCCTGAAGAACAATGTTTTTTCTACTTACCAAAAAAAGATACAGACTGGCTATATGGATATAAAAACAAGGCCCATCTATATGCTGCTTATAAGAAACACACTTCACCAAAAAAATGCGTACAGACTGAAAGGAGATGGGTAGAAAAAGACATTCCATGCAAGTGGAAATTTAAAAAATTGAGTATACTAGCTATACTCATATTAGACACAATAGACTTTAAGAAAAAAATTGTTAAAGGAAACAAAGAAGGTTATTGGATAATTATTAAGAGATAAATCCAACAAGAAAATGTGACTATAGTAAGTGTATATGCCCCCAGTGTTAAGGAATCTAGTTTTATAAAACAAATATTAGGGATATATATATATATATATATATATATATATATATAGAGAGAGAGAGAGAGAGAGAGAGAGAGAGAGAGAGAAGCTCCAAGACAACAATAATGCAGGAGAACAATAATGCAGGACTTCAATAACTCATTAATGGACAGATGAACCAGACAAGAAATCAACAAACACAGTGACTCCTGTTGCTGATTTAACAATTTGACACTCCTGTTCATGGCGTCAGTAATCTCCCTAGGCTCTAGTCATGAGTTGCCAGGGCTATGGAAGCCTTTAGAGTTCGCTGACTTCGATCTTATTCCGATAGGGTCATAGTCAAAGTGGAAGTTCTCTCCTCCCTTCGGAGAAGGGTACCTCCTTCTTTGATGGCCCCGTTCTTTCCACTGTGTACTTACACCCCATGTGGGATCTGTCCCTAATGTGTCGTCTAAAGCGAAGTGATGCTATAACTAGTACTGAAACAGTATTTTTATACTTTGCGTTTCTGTGTGGGCACAAACTGATGAGGTCTTTACTAATTATATACTGAATTGATCTTCTGTATATAAAGAGAATTGGAAATGAAAAAAAAAAAAAACAACCTGGTGTTAAAATGGAAATGGCATAGAAAATTAATTAATTTGAAAAAAAAATTATGTAGGATCTCTGTCTTTAATGTGCTGTACATTGCTATTTAATGCTATAATTAGTAATCCAATGGTAGTTTTTTCACTTTGTGTTGCTATATGGGCAAAATGTTGAAATCTTTACCTAATATATACTAAACTGATCTTCTGTATACAAAGAGAATTGAAAATGAATCTTTACATGAATGGAAGGGGAAAGGGAGTGGGAAGGGGGAGGATTGCGGGCGGGAGGGAAGTTATGGGAGGGGGGAAACCATTGTAACCCATGGGCTATACTTTGGAAATTTATATTCATTAAATAAAAGTTAAAAAAAAAAAGAAATCAACAAACAACAGAGCTAACCTACACTATAGTCCAAATTGACCCAATAGATATCCACAAATCATTTCATCCCACATGTGCAGAAAAGACATTTTTTTCCATTAGCACATTGAATGGTCTTTAGGATATACCATATGCTATGCCATAAAACAAGTCTCAACAAATTTTTATAAAATGAAATGATATCATTGATCTTTTCTGACAACAATGTAATGAAACTAGAAATTAAAAACAAAAGAAATTCTAAAATGTACAAACACAAGGAGACTGAGGAATATATTCCTGAGCGAATAGTAGAAGAAATCAAAAGGGAAATAAAAAAAAATCAATGAAACGAATGAAAATGAAAACATAACTTATCAAATGCAGTGGTAAGAGGAAAATTTATAGCAATGAGTGTCTACATCAAAAAATTGGAAAGGTGCCAAATAAATGATCTAGAATGTATTTAGTTATAAATATTGCTTCACTGAATCATTCCACGTAAATGACAATACAATCTTCTTTTTCCACATTAAAAAAAGAAAAGAAAAGAATAGGAGGGAATATTGAGCACTCGGGGTACTAATAATGTTTTTCTGCCCCTAATTTGAGTGTTGGTTATGAGTGCACTTGGAAGAGAAAATTTCTTATCTTTACACTGTGTACATTCTGGCTTTCTATTCTGTATTTCAATAAATTGTTTAAATAAAAAGAGGTCTTTAGAAGAGGTAATGATGATCATTTTGTAGAATAAACAGATTGAGCTTACTAAGAAAATATTATTTTACAATAAATTACCCATCTCAGGCATTTTTTAGTAGTAACAGAAAATAGACTACGACAGAAAATGGGTACCAAGAAATGGAGATGTTGCCCAAATCTGTGACTATATGGAAGAGATGCTGAGACTGAGTGATGGATGGAGCCTGAAGCAATGGAAGTGTTAGTAAAAATCTGCATTACCACCAATGTGACAGTAAGGATGATTCTGTTGTGGGCTCACAAGAAAAAAAAAAAGTAGGAAATATCTGGGACTTCCCAGAGACAAATGCTAAAAGAATTGTGGAGAAGAAAGGCTGTTAAGACAAAATCTTTCTAAAACTGAGTTACTAGAACTAGTTACTGTGGAACTAGTAACTGGCGTAAAGACTATCCTTATTACAAAGTTACAAAGAGCTTACTTGTGTTGTGTTCATATCCCAGGACCTCATGGAATGAAAAATTTAAGAAGGGCAAACTAGGATATCTGGTGAAAAACATTTCTGATAAGGAACACATTCAGACTGCCATATAGCTCTCTTAATTTTTTTGTGAAGATTATTTTTGCTTGTTTGTTTGAAAGGCAGAGTGACAAAGAGAAGGGGAGAGACAGAGAAAGTTATGGGGAAAGTTATGTTTCACTCTCCAAAGGCCCACAACAGCTGGGGATGGGCCAGGCAGAAATCTGAAGCCTGGAACTCCATTCAGGTCCCCTACATGGGTGATAGGGGCCCACGTGCTTGAGTAATCATCTGCTGCTTTCCCAGGCACATTAACAGGGAGCTGCATCAGAAGTGGAGCAGCCAGGACTCAAACTGGTAATCTGATGTGGAATGCTGTCATTGCAAATGACTTAACTCCTGGACCACAAAGCTGGCCCCATGGTTCATAGTTAAGTCAGAAATAAAGATATAACTAAAATTGAGATAGACTTTACCATTAAGAGGTAAACAGAGGGAAAGTATTTGGAAAATTCTCAGTTTTGCTCTGGGGTACAAAATGAACAAGCATATTTAGTAGAGGAAAATAAGGGTTCAGTTGAAGGAGTTTGCTAAGGAGAGCAGTATGAACAGAAGTGATAATCAAGGCAGTGGCTGGGAAGTCCCAAAGGCTTTTCATAGATCTTTTAGGCTGCCCTCACATTGTAGCATATCTGAGCTCCAGGACAACATGATTTTGGACTACGGGCTGCCTTAGCTCTCTGCTCCCCATATTCTGGTGTGACACTGTTCTTCTAGCCCAGCTGTGGCTCAAGTGATCCAGACATAACCTGATCTGCTGCTAGGGGTGGTGCAAATTGTAAGCTTTGGTGACATCTAGGAGGTGTTAACAGTGTGTGCCTGCAGAATAAAAGAGCTGTGGGAGCATGGCTTCCTCTACCGGGGTTCCAAAAGATGATATGGATGGTCTGGGAGCCCAGACAAAGACTTTTCAGAGGGGTGAAACTACTGCAGAGAATCCTACTAATACAATGCCAAGTGGAAATGTGCAGTTGGAATTGCTACAATTCCTAGTGAAGCTAGGACCCAGAACAGTACAAGCACCTTTGTGCAGTGCCTACCTGGGAAGAGCTACAGAAGTGAGACTCCTACCTGAGTCCAGCAAAGCCATGGAGACGGGGCTGCCCAAAATCTTAGGGGCCCAATGCTTTCACCAATAGGCACAGGATATGGAACATGGAGTCAAAGGGGATTATTCTCCAGCTTTAAGATTTAACTTAATTTCTTATGTTGAGTCTTAAAGTCACTTGGAGTCTGTCTCTCCTTTGTCTTACCTAATTTTTTCATTTTGGGATTCAAATATTTCTCCTATGCTTGCCCTATCATTGTATTTTATAAGATTGCTTGATTTTACTACATAAGCTCATAATTGGAGTGAATTTTTCTCAGGATGAATTACTCTTAGAATCTCTCTCATATCTGAATTAAATGTGATGTTAGAATTTAATTCTATAATGAGTTAAGATTTGGGGGTTAAAGGTTTGAAATTAATATATTTTTCATGTGAGAATACATAAGTTGGGGAACCAAGGACAGAATGCTATGGTTTCTGTGGGTCCACCAATGAACAGCATTATTGGCTTTATGAGAAGAGGAAGACAGACCTAAACTAGCACACCTGTCATGTTAGGGGACAGCTCTAAGGCTCTCACCAGGATTCCAGAGCCACACTTTCAGACTTTCCAGGTGACAGAAGTTTATGAATTTCCCATCTCAGCAATTTTGTTATAGTAACAGGAAACAGACTAAGATATTGGTTTAAGGACAGCTTTTAAAACTCTACCAGAGGGGACCAGCATTGTGGCATAGGAGGTAAACCTGCTGCCCATGACTCCTACATCCCATATCAGTGCCAACTTGTGTGTCAGTTGCTCCATTTCTGATACAGCCCACCGCTTAATGGCCTGGGAAAAGGAGTGAAAGATGGTCCAAGTGTTTGGGTCTTTGCTACCCATGTGGGAGACACAGATGAAGCCCTTGGCTCCTGGCTTTGGCCTGGCTCAGCCCTGGTAGTGGTGGCCATCTGGGGAGTGAAACTAGTGGATGGAACCACTGTGCCCCTACCCCACCGCTTATTTCTGTAACTCCTGAGTTTCAAATAAATTAATCAATGTTTAGGAAAAAAAAAAAAAACCTGCTCTACCAAAGAAGCAAAATTAAAAGAATTCTACACTTACTTGCAAAACTGGCAAAATATTTTAGGAGGAAAATTGTAGTCTGTTTAATAATCAATGCTGCTGTAAATAGTTGTTCTCTAAATAGGAAAAGCAAATGAAAACAGATTTTCATCCTGTACCATAAACTGAAACGATTTTCAGATAAGTACATGTTAGCTAAATCAGTAAAACTTTTCACTCCTAAATTGGATAATATCTTTTTGTCTTCAGAGAAATGAAGGATTTCTTAAACAAAATGTGAAAGAACAAAGCAAAAGGAAAAATATAAACTTGGCTTCTTTAATGTGAGAAACATTTATTCATTGTAAGACCCCATAAAGAAGCTGAGAAGACAAGCCACAAACAGGGAGAAGACATTTGGAACTACATTAATGAGAAAGGTTATGTGGAATGTATAAATATCTCTCACAAATCAATAATAAGAAGACAAACCTCAAATTAAAAAGCAGAGAAAATGAACGAAAGTCATAATCCTGCACTCCACTACAAAATAAATGTGGCTGGACTAATGCATTTGAAAAGATATTAACCACATAGGAGGCAGGGTACAAGTGTAATGAACTGCCTTTTCATATGACAAGATTAACAAAACCTAAAAAGTCTATCAATAACACACATTCATTAAAATGCAGAACAAAAGGAAGTCTCATTCATGACTAGTGAGTTTGTACATTGGTTCTTTGGTTTTCCAAAGCAGTTTGACCTTTTCCAGGAAAAGTCAACAGATTCATGTCCTCACATTTTAGCAATTCTACCAAAACTACAAAAAAAGAAATGACATTGAGGGCAATGTTTAGTCAGCTTGGGGTATGCTCATTGCATTATGGAATGATTGGTTTGAGTCCCAACTCCTCTGCTTTTTTTTTTTTTTTTTTTTTTTTTAAGATTTATTTTATTTATTTGAATGACGGAGTTACAGAGAGAGGTAGAGATAGAGAGAGAGGTCTTCCATCCGCTTTTTCACTCCCCAGATGGCCTCAATGGCTGGAGCTGCGCCGATTCGAAGCCAGGAGCCAGGAGCTTCTTCTGGGTCTTCCATGTGGGTAGAGGGACCCAAGGACCTGGGCCATCTTCTACTGCTTTCCCAGGCCATAGCAGAGAGCTGGATCAGAAGTGGAGCAGCCAGGACTAGAATCGGTGCCCGTATGGGATGCCAGCACTTCAGGCCAGGGTGTTAACCCACTGTGCCACACCGGCCCCTCCTCTGCTTTTGATTCCAGCTTCTTGCTAATGTGTATCCTGGAAAGGCAGCAGGCGATGGCTCAAGTACTTGGATACCTGCCACCCAGTGGGGAGAGTTGGATTGAGTTCCAGGTTCCTGGCTTTGCCCTGCCCTAGTCCTAGCTGTTGTGAGCATCTGGGAAATGAACCAACAGAGGGAAGATCTCTCTCTGTGTCTTTGTTTCTGTTTATTTCATTCGGTTCTTTGCCTTTCAAATAAAACTTAAAATAAAATAGTAGCCAATTAACAAGAAATTTAACATAGTGGTTACTTGTGCTGGGTAGAGGTCAGAAATTTCAACTAGGGAAAAACATAGCAGGCTTCAAAACCAGTGGGTATATTCAATTTTTTGAACTGTTATGGTATGAAGCACTAATTTGCTATTTTAACACTATATTTTACTTTTTATATGAAATGTATTTCACAACATAAATTAAGCATATGTTTTAAAATGATCTGGAAGAACCAAGAATGTATGAACAAAGATTTGTTCAAATAAGATGCCTTTCCTGACAAGAGAAAATACCATAAAGTCGGTGCTAATGAGTCAATATGATGCTGTAATAATCATGACCAACAGTTCAATACAATAGAATTTGCATATTTGTGATAATTCAATGTAGAATAAAAGTGATATTTTACTTCATTAGTAAAATGTTGATTCATTTAATAACTGGTACTAGCATAACTATATTTCCATATACAAAAATTAATTGTATGTAATTAAAAGTTAAAATAAATGGTAATAATTTAACTTACCACAACTGAGTTAAGAGATAAATAATTGGGGCTAGTGCTCTGGCATAGTGTGCTGGGCCTCCACCTGTGGTGTCAGCATCCAATATGAGCGCTGGCTCATGTCCCGGCTGCTCCACTTCCGATCCAGCTCTCTGCTATGGCCTGGAAAAGCCGTAGATGACCCAAGTGCTTGGGCCCCTGCACCCATGTGGGAGACCTGGAGGAAGCTCCTGGCTCCTGGCTTTGAATCAGCACAGCTATGGTGGTTACAGCTATTTAGGGAGTGAGCCAGTGAATGGAAGCCCTCTCTCTCTTTCTCTTTGCTTCTCCTTCTCTCTTTCTTTAACTTCACCTCTCAAATAAATAAATAAATAAATAAATCTTAAAGAAAAATGAAACAATTGAATTTAAAAAGTAATGAGATGCAAATGCGAGATGAGTAATAATTATTCAATGGAACTATTTCTTATGAAAAAAAAAAAAAAACAGTGACCAAGGTATCCAATAGAAAAAGAACTTCATTTACATAGATGTTTACCATAAGATTACTGCAAACAGTTAATGAAGACAGAAATAGATGCACAAAAGTTTTGAAAGTAGAGGTAATAAAAATCAAAAATTAGAAGATACGATTTTTTGATATTTTCACTGTAAAGATATGTTAAATACTTGAAAGGATAAACATATTTGGCCTGATTTAACATAATACAATGTATACATATAACAAAACATCACACAGTACCTGATAAATATGTACAAAAATTTTTAAATGAAATGATAGTGGGAAAAATAATGTGATATTGAGATGTCACTTCATATTCATTAGATGTCTATGTATTTCACCAATGCAGTCAGATATAAAAATTTTATAGCTATTAAAATTAAAAATGCATTTAACTTTTGACTCAGCATTTCGAGATTGGGATCCATCTCTCTGAAATAAAGACTCCGCATATAGAGATCCAAGGATGGGGGTGTTTCCTGCAGCATTATTCATAGACAGGAAGTAGTAACAAAGTGACAAAGAGAGGAAACAGTGAAATAAATTATGATGTTTTTACACTGAAGTACAATTTTGCTACTATTAAAAATAATGGATTAGGCATATAGTGCCTGACAAAGAGAATCTTACAAAGTATTATTGATTAGAAAAGCAAGGAGTAAGAAATATGTACAATAAGAAAAATTGTGTATGAAATTAGACCTCATTCTGGAAAAGAAAATTGGCAAAATACCCAACTTGTTTTGTATCCAGGCAGACATATGTATGTGTATCAATATCTATACATAGGGACTGAAGCATAAGTAAAATGTGAGGAGATACTTGCTATCTTCTGTCTATTACTTTGTGAGAGGGAATAGGGCATGGTACAAGAAAAAATGGACAAATAAAAAAGACTATGCACAATGCTGTATAGAAGTCTACTTGTGTTAAATACTGTCCCTGAGTGTATATATCATATCAAGAGGAAGTAATTACAAAACCAGTTCAATTAGAGTAGATCTGAATAGACTGCCTTCTACAATGTTGTAAATTTTAAAAGGGGTGGGGAAAACAGGCATGTAACACAATGGTTAGTTTACTTGGGGGGCTTGCCTGCCATGTAGGCCTCTCTGCATCTTCCATAGCTTTCTGCTAATGGAGAACCTAGGAAGCAGCAGATGATGACTCAAATAGTTGGGTTCCTGCCACCAATATGGGAGATCTGGATGGAGTTCCAGGCTCCATGCTTTGGTCTGGCCCGGCTCTGGCTGTTACAGCCTTTAGGGGAGTGGATCAGAAGTTGAAAGATCTCTCCATCTCTCCCTCTCTCTCTGTTTCAAATAAAAATCATCCAATTGTTTTTAAATAAACACAAGATAAGCTCTAATATAAAGTAGTTTTCATTTCTGCTGGTTACACCTATGTCAATGTCTTGCTGTTAAAGGCCAGACACAAGATCCAATGAACATCCTATCAAAGGGCTTGGATAAGGGAAAACAAAAAGTCGGAGGTATTTTTACCTACCAAACTGACTTCCTTTATTATTTTATTTGCATGTATTATACCACACTGGAGGCAATCAAATGCAGGCACACATTATTTAGGGGGATGAACTTTTTCCCTTTAAATATGTATGTATGTATGTATGTATGCATGCATGCATGTTAAAAGTCAAAGTTGGAGAAAGGGAGGAAGAGAGAGAAAGATCTTCCATCTGCTGCTTCACTCTCCAGGTAGCTGCAACAACCAGGGCTGTGCTAGGCTAAATCCAGGAACCAGGAACTTTATCTGGCTACCTACATAGAAGGCAAGCGCCCAAGCACTTGGGCCATCTTCCACTACTTTTCTCAGGCCATTAGCAGGAGCTTGCTCAGAAGTGGAGCAGCCAGAATATGAATTGGTGCCCATAGAGGACTACAGTGTTGCAGGTGCTGGCTTCACCTGCTATGCCACAATGCTGGCCTGAGGAAGCTTTTTTAGGAAATGTTATGATCTGAACGTTTGTGACCAGCCCTCCTCCAAAGTTTAACTGCTGGAACCTAATCATTAACATGATGGGATAAAGGGGTGGTGACTTTGGGATCTGATTTGATTGTGACAGAGGAGCCCTCAAGAGTCAGATTAGTGTCCTTTTATTTTGTAAAAGTTAAGAGTTGAAATAAGACATGGAGGAGGAAGAAGGGTTGGAGTGTGGGTGGGAGGGAGGGTAGGGTAGGAAATATCACTATGTTCCTAAATCTGTATATATGAAATACATTAAACTTGTATATCTTACATAAAATTTAAAAAGATAAATAGATGAAAGGCTCCAGAGGGCCATTTTGTTCCTTCTGCCATATGAGGAACTCAGAGAACCTTAAATGACCACTCCTCAGACATCAGATCTGCTGGTGCCTTAATCTTGGACAACAAGCTAAGCAGCTGATGCTGTTTCATTAGAGTGGCCTGTATGGATCAAGGGAAATCTCCCATGAAATAACACCTTTTTTATGCCATGCTTCGTCTTTCATTTTTTGTATGCCATACTATTCTATGGGAACATGGTTGAAGAATCTATACCTCCCAGTTTACATGCATTAGTCTTGGCTTATGCCCATCTTTTTGCTTTCCCATCAAGTTTAGAAATTTCTCTGGATTTTATTTTAATTTATGGCAAGATATTTTTACTGATGGATTGCATTAGATCAAGCCAAAATAGCTATGGGGAGTCTTTACTTTGTATCTGAAGTTTCAGTCATGGTCACATTTAAAACAGTGTGAGATGCACACATAGAGAACAAATGAACAAAATTTTATCTGATCCAAAGCCTATGCATGGAAAATGAACAACAGTGATCTGTATCTTCTGTTTTTCAGATAATTTTCAAAAGTACTTTACAACACCTCTCTTCAAGGCCTGAAGCAATGCACTCTGAATGTAGTGTTAAAATCTAGTGGCAAAAGAATGGCTGCTGCCCTACTGATTACTTAGACCATACCCAGTGGTGTAACTGGAAATGCCAGCCCTCAATCCTCAAAGACAGTGGAAAATATAAGAAATTATAGGTGACAGGCACAGAGAACATGGTCAGAAAATAGTGACTGAGCATTTATTTGATTACATTAAATGCTAGTATTTTTATTTTTAAAATATTTTTAGTTTAATGTCTGATACTCTTTTTACATATAGTTATTTCTTTTTAATAAACATTTTGAACCAATAAGCTTTAAAAATTGAGTGCTTAATTAAAGTTGTTACCAAATTTATCAGTTTGCATTCCTATCATCCAATGAAGGAATATCCTAGTGGCTATCAATCTTCATCATTTGATATGTTCAGTGCTGTGGATTTTGGTTATTCTAACTGATGTGTAATAATATCTCTGGGGCCAGCACTGTGGTACAGTAGGTTAATTCTCCACCGGCTGCACCAGTATCCAATATGGGCACCAGTTCTAGTCTCAGCTGCTCCTCTTACAATCCAGCTCTCTGATACAGCCTGGGAAAGCAGTAGACGATGGCCCAAGTGCTTAGGTCCCTGCACCCACATGGGAGACCCAGAAGAAGCTCCTGGCTCCTTACTTCGGATCAGCTCAGCTCCAGCCTTTGAGGCTATCTGGAGAGTGAACCAGCGGATGGAAGACCTTTCTCTCTGTCTCTCCCTCTCACTGTCTATAACTCTACCTCTCAAATAAATAAATAAAATCTTTAAAAAATGTTCATTGCTATTTTAATTAATTTCCTAGCAACACATCGTGCTGAAATCTTTTTATTTACTTACTTGACATCTGAGTTTCTTCTTTGGAGAGATGTCTTTTCAGGTCATTTTATTTTCTTAATTGGGTTGCTCATTTTTATTATGTTTTAATAATGCTTTGCATATTTTGGGTAACAATCCTTTAACATGTCTTTTTATAAATATTGTTTTATAGTCTGAAGCTTGTCCTCTTGTTCTTTATCTTTCGTAAAGTGTAAGGTTTAATTTTACTGAAGTCCTGTTTGTTAATTATTTCTTTCATAGACCATTGCTTTGGGGTTGTACACAAAAAGTCATTAACATACTCCAGGTCATCTAGCTTATCACCTACATTTTCCTTTAGAAGTGATATGGTTTTGCATTTCAGGTCTATAATCCGAGTTAATTTTTTCTGTAATGTAAAGATCACTACATAGATTAATTTTTTTTACACGTGACTATGCAGTTGTTGTGACATCATTTGAAGAAGACTTCACTTCATTGTATTGCCTTTACTCCTTTGTCATAAATCAACTGACTATATTCATGTGGATCTATTTTGGGCTTTCTATTTTATTTCTGTGACCTATTTGTCTATTCTACTGTCAGCACCACATGTATTGATTATTAGCTTTCCAGTAAGTATTGAAGTAGAATAATGTCAGTCTTCCAACTGTATTATTCTCCTTCAATACTGAGTTGGATATTTTGGGATTTCTCTCTCTTTATGTAAACTTTAGAGTGTTTAGAATCAGGTTTTCAATATCAAAAACAAGAAACCCACCTCAATTTTGCCTGAGATTGCATACAATCTATGGATTGAGTTAAAAGACTCATGTTTTGACAATATTGACAGACTAAAATTTATTATTCAATATCTTTCTCTAGAATTTTGTAATTTCTCTCATAAAGATATTATACTTCTTTTGTTAAACTTATACCTAAATATTTAATTTTGGGGGTGTGTGTCTAATTTAAATGGTATTGTATTCAATATTCAAATAATACTTGTTTGCTGTCGGTATATAGGAATGAGACTGAGTTGTATATTAATCTTTTATCCTGCAATATTGATGTAATTACTTATTGATTTCAGGAGTTTATTTGTTCTTTCTTTCAGATTTTCTGTATAGATGAGCATGCCATCTATGCACAAATAACATTTTATTTTTGAGGCTAGTACTGTGGTGTAGCTGCTAAAGCCTCTGCCTGCAGTGCTGGAATCCCATATGGGCCCCGGTTCAAGTCTCGGCTGCTCCACTTCTGATCCAGCTCTCTGCTATGTCCTGGGAAAGCAGTAGAAGATGGCCCAGGTCCTTGCGCTCCTGTACTCGCATGGGAGACCCAGAGGAAGCTCCTGGCTCCTGGCTTTGGATAGGCGCAGCTCTGGCCATTGCAGCCAATTGGGGAGTGAACCTGCGGGTGGAAGACCTCTCCCTCTCTCTCTCTCTCTCTCTCTCTCTCTCTCTCTCTGCCTCTCCTTCTCCCCCTGTGTAACTGTGACTTGAAAGTAAAAATAAGCCGGCGCCGCGGCTCACTAGGCTAATCCTCCGCCTTGCGGCGCCGGCACACCGGGTTCTAGTCCCGGTCGGGGCACCGATCCTGTCCCGGTTGCCCCTCTTCCAGGCCAGCTCTCTGCTGTGGCCAGGGAGTGCAGTGGAGGATGGCCCAAGTCCTTGGGCCCTGCACCCCATGGGAGACCAGGAGAAGCAGCTGGCTCCTGCCATCGGATCAGCGCGGTGCACCGGCTGCAGCGTGCCTACCGCGGCGGCCATTGGAGGGTGAACCAATGGCCAAGGAAGACCTTTCTTTCTGTCTCTCTCTCACTATCCACTCTGCCTGTCAAAAAAAAAAAAAAAGTAAAAATAAATAAATCTTTAAAAAAAGAGAACATTAATTTTTTTTTCTTTCTCAATGTATATTCCTTCTATTTTCTTTTCTTATTGCATTAGCAAGACCAGGTAAAATGATTTAAAGTAATAGGGATACAAGGCATTTCTGATGCTTTCCTGATCCTAATATGAAAGATTGGAATTTCTCACCATTAAACATGATGTGAGCTGTAGGGTTTTTGTTTGTTGCTTATTTTTTTGTTGTTGTTTTTGAGACAACAACTTGTACACTCTCTTTGAGGAATACCAAGACACCAATGTGGCTAGAGTTGGGAGGAGGGTTGAGTAACATAATATGAATTCAGAAAATAAAGAATAAAGATATAATTTTTAGAGTTGAGTCTTGGAGGTTACAGTAAGAATTTTGGTTTTTATTTTAAGTGTGATGAGTACACAGTGACATGACCTGACTTAGTTTACACAGGATCACTCCATAGCTTTTATGGAAAATTGAAAAAGGACTATCATGGAGTAAAGAGATCAGTTTTTAGTTTAAAGATAAGTGATGGTGTCTCTTAGATCATGTCAGGAGTGGGGGTGGTGAGAGGAAAATTTAGTATGGATTCCTTTAAAGATAGTGCCAACAGGATATGCTGATCTATTTGATATGGAATAGAGAGGAATGTGTGTAAGGTTGTTTTTTTATCTGAATAAAAGAATGAAATTAATTAACCTAGTACACTGGTTTAAGAAGATTCTATGAAATGATATAGGTAAAGGATTTAATTTGTTCTATGTGCTAAAATGTTCAGTAGCAATTCTGCTTCCCTTTCTCCATTATCCCCAAACTCTAAAGATGTACATATTCTTTGTGCTATTTTGTAAGAAAATCTAAATGACTGTACTACTAATATTGATTTATTTTTATGGCTTTGTCAAAAAGAATGGAACAACAGGCAGATATTTTGATGAGGGTTGCAGATGAAGAAAGAGATCAAATTTAAAATGAAGATTCAACAGATATATGATGGTTTCCTGCTTTGTGTCCAGGATTGTGTTATATGCTTAGCAATTTTACCTTATTTAATCCTTATAAAAATTCCTGTGAGGCTAATGGTATGATACCCAGGTTAAATGTAAGTAAACTTAGACTTAATAGTTTAGGTAGCCTAACCAGTGTAAGAGAGAAGCAGAATTTGAACAAAGTAATGCCTCAGTCCACCACTGGCTTTGTGAGAACTTAGAATTCATCCAAATGTGTTCATCTTTCATGGCCTATTTTCAGAAATACAAATTGATAAGAGTGGTGAGACACTTTTGTTTTACATATTATGTCCAGGTTATTTCTTTACTATTTTTATACTGTAGCTATGTTGAACCTACTATGTGGTTTACAAAATTTATGGCATCTCTGGTCTTTGGCATTACCTATCCCTTCTCTGAAGATTGTCCTTTCTTTAATCACCTGGAAAATTTCTATAACTCTCAAAAATTTCAACTAAACATACTTTTCTCTGCATTTCTCTGATTCAGCCAGGTGGAATTAAGATTGGGATCAGCCAAGTCCATTCCAGACCATCAGAATTTACCTGTCTTCTAGAACCTGACAAGATAAAAATAAGTGGTTATTGTTTTAATGAAAAAAAAAAAAAAGATTGTGTTTACCTACTGCCCTATTTCCCCCTACATTAGTGTTAATTTTTGTATGATGGAATACCTGTCTTCACACATATGAACTTCCTCAGGACAGGAATTTGTCTTATTTGGCCCTTGATTTCTTAGCCAGGTTAATTCCCATGCAACACAGACTCAGAATAAGGACACATTGATATATAAATAAGATAAATCTTCAAAATGTGTGTGATGTATATGAAATTATACCACAGATGCTTTCCTTATAACTTGAGATTAGGTAGGAAAACATAAATCTTGGGTCCTGATATTGCCTATCTTTGCCAAGTACAGACACTCTGAAATAATTGTCAACTTTAAGGTCTTCCTTGAAGGAAATGTTGTTCTTTTCCAGGGATTAAGGAATGCTAAAATACATCAAAGTAAATGACTGATCCAACCACTCTGGCAGATATCTCCTATTTTCAAAGGGGTGGCATCATAAAAAACTTGATGCTAATTGCCTTGAGAATTTGCTCTCTGTGCTGAGGTATTCCTTCAATTGGCATTGCATTTTGCTATTCTATCCTAGGGATGCACTTGACAGTAAATACTTCTGATATTTCAAAGTTAACACACTGAAGTGACAGAGGCACTGGAAGAACTACATTGCAAGGAGTTGCTGGGGTTTGGGTTGTATTTTTTTTTTGTATGACAGATATTTAAAGCAATTTATCTTTCCCTGCTCTAATTAATGTTGTAATAAAATGTACTGTAGCCAGCCCTGTCAGGAGAGTAGAAACAAGGGCTTCCCTGTGGGCCATAAGTGAATCCTACGAAGTTCTTATGAGTTTATGCATTCAGATGTCACTTCATCATAGCTAATATTTTGTTTGTCACACATACACACCATATAAACCTGTAGGTGACAGAGGCCTCTGTTTGAGTCCTGAAGAAAATACAAATGGCATAAATATGCATTGGACTCTTTGGGTCCCCATGGAAGATTTACATTAAAGAGTAGAGTTTGGGGTATCTTTAGTGTGGGGCTTTACAGAAAGAAAATTGGTATTGAGCAAGTTTGTCTTGGGGTTAATGAATCAAGGAATTATTTAAAAAATTGCTTCTACTACCAGAAAAAAACTCTCCTGTGAAATAATTTCTATAAACATCAAATTTGCATGAAGGCTTAATAAATATTTTTGAGGGAATCAGAAAATAACAACATTGTTTATATAATAAAAAATAATAGTTGGCATTTATAAAGCCACAGAATATTTATCAATTGCCAAGCACTTTATATTTGTTAAATACTTACATGTATTGGGCTAATTGAGGTCATTTTATATTTTGCCTCCATCAATGTTCACCAACAACCTTGATGGTTATGCCTATTCCTCATTGTAGAAAAGATAAAACTGAAAATCCACGAGATACAATTATTTTTCCAAAGCCACACAGTGGATAAATTGATTAATAATACATTCCCCCTGATTCAAATCAATTTCTGTAATTAATAGTACGTTCGGTTATAAAAAAGTTGCAGTTATCTAATACATTTTTCTTTGATTTTGAAACAATCCTCTTTTTGAAAACAACTAATTTTTTAATTATAAATATTCAAATCCCTTTAATATGGAAAGAAGTCCATAATCATCATCTGAAATCTACCATCCAGAGATAATTACTTAATGTTTGGGTGAACATTCCATTAAACATTTTTCTATGGATATCTGCAGAAATATGTACAAGATGTTATATAAATGAAATAATTCTGAACATATTGTTCTAAAACCTGTCTTATTTTTCACTCAGCAATATGTCATGGGCATCTTTCCATGTCAATAAATATAGATTTTCATCATCATTTTTAATTTCAGCATAATTAGAAATCACAGTATTTTAGAGAGGCAAAAAATGTCAGAGACTGTCTGCTTCAATTCCTGATCCAGGATGGAAATACTCTTGATAAATTCCCTGAACTACAAGCATACAGGCTTTGCAGACATCATCATTCGAATTGTTCTATAATATGGAGGGTATTGACCAAATTTCTTATCTCTGTATCATTCACTCGCCACAATATTATTAAACCTAGCTAATAGCGCTACTTCTTCTTCTCAAATAAGCCTCCCCTACAGCAAGTCTCTAGTTTGTTCATTCTTTTTCCTTTCTATCTACCTATCTATCTATAATATGACTCATAGTCAGAATTTATAAATCTTGACCAAACTAACTATCCTCCCCAGATATGCTGCTGATGAGTATATGAGTTGAAGACCGTTGCTCATTTCTGATACAATCATCAAGGAATATGACAGTGTTTCCTAGTCCAGTTATTTGGACACCTTCCTTCTTCTGATACGGTCTAACATGGAATGCTTTCAAAAGATGAACAAATGGATGGGAATTACGTGGAACTGGAATTAGTACTATCAGCATCCATGGAATCTTTGTGCTTTCAGAGAATTAACAAAATGTGTCATTTTTAATTGGTCAAACATACAAAGGATAAGCTAAATCAAAACATACTTAAGAGTTTATATTAATGAAAAGCCAGTGTCTGAAGTTAAAAAAAAAAAAATCTGAGAACCTCATGTTAATTTCTGTGGAAGTTGACCAGAAGGCATTCAATACTACATTACGTGGCAGTTTAAATATCTCACATCATTAATTGTAAACCCACATGCTTTCAGAATATTGTCCAATAGCATATAGTATGGGAGAGCAAAAATTGTGCTTTCTGTGACACATATGCAAAATAGTGCTGTCAGCAAGTTAATGCAGCAATGAGAACTTTCCCTGAACACTTCATCAGTTAGTTTCTGGGGAGAAATTTATTGGAGGGACTGTCCTTCAAAGTCAGGGACCACATTCCCTTCTCAGGACACATATGAAAATGCCTGTTGAGTTTTGTTGTTATCTTGAAACAGCTGAGAGTCTGGCTTGAGTAATTAAAATGCTAATTACAAATTCACCATTCATCAGAGGAAGTCACACTGAATCAATTTTCTTTTCTTTTTCTTTTTTTTTTTCAAAGTGTTTTCTCTAATGATGGCAGATGCTGAGGTTGTGAATTCATTGTGTGTCATAGATGCAGAGGAATTTTCCATTAAAGTTGGATTTTCCCCTATATTTTTGTTGATTGTCTGCTTAAATTAACCTTCCCTAATGAGATGGAGATTCAGTGGCTATGTCTGTAATTTACTGGCTGTGAAATTAGTTAGTCTGGATAATTCATCCCATGGGTGGCAAGGGTGAGATCACAAAATGAAGCACCAGGTGAGAATGAAGAATGTAAAGACTGGTTTTCAATCATACCCACAGAGTTTGAATGTAGAGGCTAAGAAGAGAACCGGAAGGAAAAACTCGGTATTTATGTAACCTCAATTTATCACCAGTCCACCCTCACATCCAACACATCCTGTTTGCAATTTGTCTGGGTCAGACTTGCTATGTAGAATATAAAACCACCAGATGTCAGTGTTGGTGTTTAGTAGCTGTAATGAAACTCCCTTCTTGGCCAAATAATAACACCTAGGTTAAGGAAAATAGTCCACAATAGCCCAAATTAGGTTATTGAGTTAATAAATACTTATTTTTGCAGAATAGACGTTAGCTAAATTAGCCAAAAAGATTATTAAGTCTTTCCCTTGAACCTCTGCATTAAATTTTACAATTGCATTGTTATTGAATTAGTCATGTTTTGTTCTAGGATGTCCAAAGGGATGCTTCTTAAAGTTCGAGAAAGAAGAGATTTTGTAAGTGAATAGATTTGTCAATGCTACCTTCACCTATAAGCAGAAACTTCAAAAAACCACTAATACTATGCTTAGTGCAATTTAAAAAAATCTGTGTATAATCTTTTCACAACACACATGTTCTACGTATTGTGAAATATTTTTGGCACTAAAGTATTTTGGCATTCAGATAAACTCATTCTTTAATAATATTTTTCCTGAATTTCCTGAAGTATCATTGTATAACTACTTTGGGACTTTCTAGAATTTATAAATTTATCTCTTGTAAGTCTTCAAGATGAGATAAAGATATGGATTACTTTCATCATTAGATGGCATATTAATAAAGGATACAATTTCACAAGAATACTGTTTGTAAATACTGATTGTGTTAAAATTATTGTATTGTAAATGAAGAGCTCCAGGTACAAAACAATTATATATTAATTAGTAAGCTTAATACCACTCTCAACTTGATGGCAGAATTTTATTCAACTTCCCTCTATATTTCTGGGCAAATGTCTGTGAAATATCTTGATTCAACATTCAAAAACCTTAGAAGATGAATAGAAATGAGAATTTGTTAAAGAAAAGTGGGAGTACTGGAGGACTACTAATAATGTGTTCATCTTTGTTTTGTCTAAGTTGCATCACATTCCAGAAAAGTGGTGGGAATTCCTGGAAACTACCAGTGGAAATAACAGGTGACTGAGTCAAACGATTATGGCAATGAAATACAACAGATTTCCTAAGGCCTGGAAAAGAACCCTGAAGTAAACTGTTTAGAATTATAGTGCATTTAGCAGCATCCCTCTAGATGGAGGAATTTCAAAGCTGCAAGAATTACCCAGAGTGCTCAGAGAATAGCTAAAAAAAAAATCCCATCACAGTGTCTTGGACTAGGCCTGACTGCATGTTAGTGTGCTCTAGTACTGAAACAAATGACAAAGACTGAAGCAGGGATTCAGTTTTATTTATTTTCCACTCATTTATTTTTTTCAGGTTTCTGGATTTCAAGAATATTTTTGTCAAAATATTGGCTGAATATGAGCTAAAGGAATAGAAACCTCAATGATCATAGATAAGAAATCAGTAAATAATGGACTACAGCATTCAACAATTGGTAGAGAGTGATGATGAGAAATGAAAAACAGAAAACTCAGGCAGATGAAATTATATTTCAAGAGTTTGCACATTATAATATTCAAATATTCAGTTTTCAGTAAATAAATCACAGGCACATCAGAAAAAAAGCAAGACATTTTGGCAAATCAAAAGGAACAAAAATTGGCATATCAGAAAAAAAAGCAAGAAAGTTGGCAAATTAAAAGGAACACAAAATTTGGCAAAAAACATTTTTCAGTAAATTGATACATAGGATTTGCTACTGCAAAACTTCAAATTAACTTTCATAAATGTACTTGAAGAGCTAATGAAAAATGTGGAGAACTAAAGGAGATAGATACATGATGTAAAAATAAAATGAAAATCTCAATAATAAGAGAGAAATTATTAAAAGGAACCAAGCAGAATTTCTGAAGTTGGAAAGTACAAAAATTGAACTGAACAAAATAATTAATTAGTTTAGCAGCAGATATGAAAAAGGCAGAAACCAGAATAAAAAAATTTAATTGTGGCTGGAGCCACAGCTCACTAGGCTAATCCTCCGCCTGTGGCGCTGGGACCCCCCGGGGTTCTAGTCCCGGTTGGGGCACAAGAGTCTGTCTCGGTTGCTCCTCTTCCGGTCCAGCTCTCTGCTGTGGCCCGGGAGTGCAGTGGAGGATGGCCCAAGTGCTTGGACTCTGCACCTGCATGGGAGACCAGGAGGAAGCACCTGGCTCCTGGCTTCGGATCAGCGCAGTGCTCAGGCCGTAGCAGCCATTTGGGGGGTGAACCAATGGAAGAAAGACCTTTCTCTCTGTCTCTCTCTATCTCACTGTCTAACTCTGCCTGTTTAAAAAATTAAAAAAAAAAAAAACTAAATTAGTAAAATTAGTATAACTTCAAGTTAGATTGATGTAATCTTCCAGGATGTTAAATGGAATCCTTATGATAACGAGAAAAAAAAATGTTTCAAGAATATATTCAACAAGAAATGATAAAGGAATTAAAATACTTATGTGAAATAATCAACTAAATATAAAGAACGCAATGATGGAAAAAATGAAGACAAATTTTTAATTTTTTTATTTAAAAAAGCTATGTTATATTCAGGAAAAAAAATTAATATAAATCCTCTCTTAGTAGTTACTTTAGATGTAAATGAATTAAATTATCAAATGAAAAGGCAGTCATTGGAAGAATGGGTAAAACAAAATGTGATTTAACTGTTTGTTGTATCAAGATACTAGCAGTAGATTTTAAAAAAAAAATGTTGGTTGGTGGGGGTCAGCTTTGTATCATAGCAGGTTAAGCTGCCACCTAGAATGCTGGCATCCCATGAGTGCTGGTTCAAGTCTGGGCTGCTCTACTTCCCATCCAGCTTCCTGAGAAAAGGAACAGAGGATGGCTTAAGTGCTTGGGTCCCTGCTACCCAGGTGGGAGACCTGAAAGAAGCTCTTGGCTCCTAGATTTATTTTGTCTGGTCCAGCACTAGCTGTTGTGGCCATATGGGGAGTGAACAAGTGGATGGAAGATCTCTCTCTAACTTCCCCTCCCTCTTGGTAACTAACTTTCAAATAAATAAATAAATCTGAATTTTAAGAAAAATTTAAAAGTAGTTCGGACCAAAAGATAAGAAATCAGTAGTCCAAGCAATAAGAAACATCAACTACATAGGCTACATGATCCAGGACCTTCCCTGGTGCTTGACACGTCAGTCATGGGTAGAATGCTATTTAGAGCATTTGATGTGCCCCTACAGGTGAAGTGCAGGTAGGCCCTTAGAATTTGGGAGTAAAATCCTTCAAGTTATTTTCTTTCCTTTTGAAAAACAGCTCTTGTCGTGATCCAGGGCTTTACTAGAGACTGAATATTTAAACATGGGCAACAGGCTATGAAGTAATCTAAGCTGTATATCATGAGCTGCACACTATTTAATTCACAAATCCTTAAGGTCAGGTATGTATAGCAGCACTTTGTCATGAAACGGAAGTGGTTATATAAGAGTACTTCCAAAGTTTTGCAGAAAATAAAACTAAAAGATATTTATTTTGGTGCCAAAATGTGAAATTTATGCATATTAGAGTTTTCAAAAAGTTCTTAAAAATGCATATTATGAAAAAGCTATGCATAGATTTTAAAAATGTCTGGCACAAAATAAATTTATCATTTAAATCATTTTTTTAAACTATTTGAAATATTTTCATAGTGATTGGATCAAACCAGATTCTGAAGTAAGGTTAATGAAGAATTGGCCCAAATGTCAGTGGCCCTCATTCTTTCTCCATCATCTTTTCTCCCCCAGCTTGCACCTATGGTCTCATGATAAGTTCCCTGAAGTTCCCAGAGGAATAGAAGAACTGAGTCTAGTTTAGGCATGGTTCTGCCTGATATGCAGGCTACTACCTGAATCTTGTCAGCACTGTAACCCCTTTCTGGGATGTGCCTGAAGGATGTAGGTTATTACAAATCCTCCCAGTTTACAGGACTGGTAAACAACATGAAGATATCAGTATCCTTGGTGAGTGATCACCCAAGAGAGAACTCAGAAAATGATTTTAATAATCAAATTGATGGAATGATTCATTTTGTGGGTACCACTCTGCATGTCTTTCCTCAGACATCCCTGTCTTCACTCAGTGAGTTCTGAAACAAATTGATTTTGGAGCCTGAGATGGACATTATACATGGGCTCAGCAGTGTGAGTTTCCACTCATGAACATCTAGCTGGCCATGGTCACTACTGCAAGCCCAACCTGCCTGCAGCATAGAAAACACTGACTCTACAATGTAGCAATGTAGCATCTTTCCCTGCCCTGATCTGCCAGCCACCCGATGGTAAATTGATTACATTGGACTGCTTCCATCAGGGAAGGGACTGTGTTTTGTTCTTATTGGAATAGACACTTACTCAGGATATGGATTTGGCTTCTTTGCATGCAATCTTTCTGCCAAAACTGCCATCTGTGGACTTACGGAATAATGAGTTCACTACCATGCTATTACACACAACAGTGTTTCTTATCAAGGAACTACCATCCTAGAAAAAGAAGTTTGACTCAAGGCCTGTGTGGATAGAATTCACTAGTCTAGTATTTCCTTACCATTCTGAAGATTTCGCTTTATATAAAGGCAGAAAGGCATTCTGAAGACCATACTGCACCAGCAAAGTGGCCACACCTTGCAAGGATGGGGCAAGGTTCCCCAGAAGGCTGTGTATACTCAGAATCCAAGTCCAATATATAGGTGATGATTCCAGCATATTCAGCATTCAAAGGAATAAAGGAGTATAAATGTGAGTAGCATCACTCACTACCACCCCAGTGACTCACTAGCACATGTTATGCTATGCCAGACTATACACTTTAACTTCAGAGGGATGAACGCTCCCACCAGAAGAAATAACAATGATTTCTATTGAATTGGAAGTTAGAACTGCTGCCCAGACACTTGGGATTTCTCATGCTTCTGAATTAATAGGCGATGACGGGAATCACTGTGAGATATTGATCTTGACTATCATGGGAAATTGAACTATGACATCATAATGGAGGTAAGGAAGAATATGTCAAGAATACAGGAAATCCCTTAGCATGTCTGTTAGTATTAATGTCCCTTTGAATAAGATCAATGTAAAATACAACAATCTAATCCAGGAAGAAATTCTAATATCCCAGACTTTCCAGGAATGAAGAGTTGTGTCACCTTGTAATGTAAAGAAACATGACCAGCTGAGATCCTTGCTGGAGGCAAAGGGAATACAAAATGGATTGAAGAAGGCAGTTTTGACCATGTGACAAGTTACAGAAATAAGGAATGTCATTGACACGTGTATTTCTATTAACTGGTCACATAGTTGTATTATATATAATTTCTTTATTCTCTTCTTCCTTTATCATGTGGTATAAGATGGATTTACTACTTATTTTTCTCCCTTCTCTCTGCCCTTTCTAATATGGAAGGAGCACTATTGGACTCTTTATTTCTGGGCAAATTTTTCTTTCCACATTACATGAGAACATATAGTATTTGTCTTCCCATGTCTAATTTATTTCACTTTACTTCACTTAGCATAACATCTTCTAGTTCCATCTATGTCACTGAAATAACAAGATTTCATTCTTTTTTTTTTGTGGTGACTAATATTCCATTATGGATACACACTACATTTTGCTACCCATTCATCAGTCAATTGACAGTTTGGCTGATTCCATATCTTGGTTATTTTTTTTAACTTTTATTTAGTGAATATAAATTTCTAAAGTACAGTTTATGGATTACAGTGGATTTTCCCCCCATAACTTCCCTCCCACCCACAACCTTCCCATCTCCCGCTCCCTCTCCCATTCCATTCACATCAAGATTCATTTTCAATTATCTTTATATACAGAAGGTCAATTTGGTATATATTAAGTAAAGATTTCATAAGTTTGCTGCCATACAGAACACAAAGTGCAAAATATTGTCTGAACACTAGTCATAGCATCAGTTCACATTGAACTAAACATTAAAGACAGAGATCCTACATGATGAGTAAGTGCACAGTGACTCTTGTTGTTGACTTAACAAATTGACACTCTTGTTTAAGGCGTCAGCAATCTCCCCAGGCTCTAGTCATGAGTTACCAAGGCTATGGAAGCCCCCTGAGCTCGCCAACTTTGATCTTATTTTGACAAGGACATAATCAAAGTGGAAGTTCTCTCCTCCCTTCAGAGAAAGGTACTTCCTTCTTTGATGGCCTGTTCTTTCTTCTGGGATCTCACCCGCAGAGATCTTTTATTTGTTTTTTTTTTTTTTTTTTTTTTTTTTTTTTTTTTTTTTTTTTTTTTTTTGCCAGAGTGTCTTGGCTTTCCATGCCTAAAATATTCTCATGTGCTCTTCAGCCAGATCTGAATGCCTTAAGGGCTGATTCTGAGGCCAGAGTACTGTTTAGGACATCTGTCATTCTATGGGTCTGCTGTGTATCCCGCTTCCCATGTTGGATCGTTTTTATTCTATCAGTTATTATTAGCAGACACTAGTCTTGTTTATGTTATCCCTTTGACTCTTAGAATTATCATTATGATCTATTGTGACCTGAAATTGATCACTTGGACTAGTGAGATGGTATTGGTACATGCAACCTTGATGAGATTGTATTGAAATCCACTGGCACATTTCTAACTCCACCACTTGGGGCAAGTCAGCTTGAGCATGTCCCAAATTGTACATCTCCTCCTTCTCTTATTCCCACTCTTATATTTAACAGGGATCACTTTTCAGTTAACTTTAAACACCTAAGAATAATTGTGTGTTAATTACAGAGTTCAACCAATAGTATTAAGTAGCACAAAAAAATATACTAAAAGGGATAAAGTATTAAATTGTACATCAACAGTCAGGACAAGGGCTGATCAAGTCACTGTTTCTCATAGTGCCCATTTCACTTCACCAGGTTTCCTTTTTGGTGCTTGGTTAGTTGTCACCGATCAGGGAGAACATATGATATTTGTCCCTCTGGGACTGTATTATTTCACTCAGCATGATGTTTTCCAGATTCCTCCATTTTGTAGCAAATGACAGTATTTCATTGTTTTTTACTGCTGTATAGTATTCCCTTTTTTAAAAAAATTTTTGACAGGCAGAGTGGACAGTGAGAGAGAGAGACAGAGAGAAAGGTCTTCCTTTTGCCGTTGGTTCACCCTGCAATGGCTGCCATGGCCAGAGCACTGCGGTCGGCGCATCGTGCTGATCCGAAGCCAGGAGCCAGGTGCTTCTCTTGGTCTCCCATGCGGGTGCAGGGCCCGAGGACTTGGGCCATCCTCCACGGCCTTCCCGGGCCATAGCAGAGAGCTGGCCTGGAAGAGGGGCAACCGGGACAAAATCTGGCGCTCCAACTGGGACTAGAACACGGTGTGCTGGCACCGCAGGTGGAGGATTAGCCTATAGAGCTGCGGTGCCAGCCTGCTGTATAGTATTCTATAGAGTACATGTCCCATGATTTCTTTATCCAGTCTACTCTTGATGGGCATTTGGGTTGATTCCAGGTCTTAGCTATTGTGAATTGAGCTGCAATAAACATGAAGGTACAGACCGCTTTTTTGTTTGCCAATTTAATTTCCTTTGGGTAAATTCCAAGGAGTGGGATGGCTGGGTTGTATAGTAGTTATATTCATGTTTCTGAGGAATCTCCAGACTGACTTCCATAGTGGTTTTACCAGTTTGCATTCCTATTAACTGTGGGTTAGTGTCCCTTATTCCCCACATCCTCGCCAGCATCTATTGCTGGTAGATTTCTGAATGTGAGCCATTCTCACCGGGGTGAGGTGAAACCTCATTGTGGTTTTGATTTGCATTTCCCTGATTGCTAGTGGTCTTGAACATTTTTTCATGTGTCTGTTGGCCATTTGGATTTCCTCTTTTGAAAAATATCTATTGAGGTCCTTGGCCCAAATCTTAAGTGGGTTGTTTGTTTTGATGTTGTGGAGTTTCTTGATCTCTTTGTAGATTCTGATTATCAACCCTTTTACTGTTGCATAGTTTGCAAATATTTTTCCCCATTCTGTCGGTTGCCTCTTCACTTTCCTGACTGTTTCTTTTGCTGTACAGAAACTTCTCAATTTGATGCAATCCCAATTGTTAATGTTGGCTCTGTCTGCCTGTGCCTCCCGGTTCTTTTCCAATAAGTCTTTGCCTATGCCTATATCTTGCAGGGTTTCTCCAATGTTCTTTAATAATTTAATGGGGTCGGGTCATAGATTTAGGTCTTTAATCCATGTTGAGTGGATTTTTGTGTAAGGTGAAAGGTAGGGGTCTTGCTTGATGCTTCTGCATGTGGAAATCCAATTTTCCCAGCACCATTTATTGAATAGACTGCCCTTACTCCAGGGATTGGTTTTGGATCCTTGATCAAATATAAGTTGAATGTAGATGTTTGGATTGATGTCTGGTGTTTCTATTTTGTTCCATTGGTCTATCCATCTGTTTCTGTACCTGTACCATGCTGTTTTGATTACAACTGCCCTGTAGTATGTCCTGAAATCTGGCATTGTGATGCCTCCAGCTTTGTTTTTGTTGTACAAGATTGCTTAAACTATTCAAGGTCTCCTGTGTCTCCATATGGATTTCAGCATGATTTTTTTCCAGATATGAGAAAAATATCTTTGGTAGTTTGATTGGTATCACATTGAATCTATAAATTGCTTTTAGGAGAATGCACATTTTGATGATACTGATTCTTCCAATCCATGAGCATGGAAGATTTTTCCATTTTTTGGTATCCTCTTCTATTTCTTTCTTTAAGATTTTGTAATTCTCATCGTAGAGATCTTTAACATCCTTGGTTAGGTTCCAATAGTCTCTTAGTAGAGTTCTTTGGGTCCTCTAAATAAAGAATCATATCATCTGCAAAGAGGGATAATTTGAGTTCTCCCTTCCCAATTTGTATCCTTTTAATTTCTTTTTCTTGCCTAATAGCTCTGGCTAAAACTTCCAGAACTACATTGAATAGCAGTGGTGAGAGTGGACATCCCTGTCTGGTACCAGATTTCAGTGGAAATGCTTCCAACTTTTCCCCATTCAATAGGATGCTGGCCGTGGGTTTTTCATAAATTGCTTTGATTGAATTGAGGAGTGCTCCTTCTATATCCAGCTTGATTAGAGTTTTCATCATGAAAGGGTGTTGTATTTTATCAAATGTTTTCTCTGTATCTGTTGAGATAATCATATTGTTTTTCTTCTGCAGCCTGTTAATGTGGTGTATCACATTGATTGATTTGTGAACATTGAACCATCCCTGCATACCAGGGATAAATCCCACTTGGTCTGGGTGGATGATCTTTCTGATGTGTTGTTGCATTCTATTGGCCAGAATTTTATTGAGGATTTTTGCATCTATGTTCATTTGGGATATTGGTCTGTAATTTTCTTTCAATGCTGCATCTTTCTCTGGCTTAGGAATTTAGGTGATGATGGCTTCAAAAAAAGAATTTGGGAGGATTCCCTCTTTTTTGATTGTTCTGAATAGTTTGAGAAGAATTGGAGTTAGTTCTTCTTTAAATGTCTGATAGAATTCATCAGTGAATCCTTCTGGTCCTGGGCTTTTCTTTGTTGGGAGGGCCTTTATTACTGTTTCAATTTCTGACTCAGTTATGGGTCTGTTTAGGTTTTCTATGTCTTCCTGGTTCAATTTAGGTAGGTTGTATGTGTCCAGGAATCTATCCATTTCTAATAGATTTCCCTGTTTGCTGGCATACAATTCCTTGAATTAATTTCTGACGATTCTTTTTATTTCTGTGGTGTCTGTTGTTACATTTCCTTTCTCATTTCTGATTTTATTTATTTTTATTTTTATTTTTTTTAATTATTTTTTTGACAGGCAGAGTGGACAGTAGAGGGAGACAGAGAGAAAGGTCTTCCTTTTTGCCATTGGTTCACCCTCCAATGGCCACCGCGGTAGGTGCGCTGTGGCCGGCACACCGCGCTGTTCCGATGGCAGGAGCCAGGTGCTTATCCTGGTCTCCCATGGGGTGCAGGGCCCAAGAACTTGGGCCATCCTCCACTGCACTCCCTGGCCACAGCAGAGAGCTGGCCTGGAAGAGGGGCAACCGGGACAGGATCGGTGCCCCGACCGGGACTAGAACCCGGTGTGCCGGCGCCGCAAGGCGGAGGATTAGCCTAGTGAGCCGCAGCGCCAGCCTTTCTGATTTTATTGATTTGAATCTTTTCTCTTCTTTTTTTAGTTAGTTGGGCCAATGGGGTGTCAATTTTGTTTATTTTTTTTCAAAAAACCAGCTCCTCGTTTGGCTGATTTTTTGTAATTTTTTTTTATTCAATCCTATTGATTTCTTCTCTGATTTTAATTATTTCTCTTCTCCTACTAGATTTGGGTCTGGTTTGCTGCAGTTTTTCTAGATCCTTGAGTTGAATTGAAAGTTCCTTTATTTGGTGCCTTTCCAATTTCTTGATGTAGGCACCTATTGCTAAACTTTCCTCTTAATACTGCTTTTGCTGTATCCCATAAGTTTTGATATGTTGTGCTTTGTCCTCATTTACTTCCAGAAAGTTTTTGATTTCTCTTTTGATTTCTTCTATGACCCAGGGGTCATTCAGGAGCATGTTGTTCAATCTCCATGTGTTTGCATATTCTCTAGGGGTTCCTGAGTTGCTAATTTCCAACTTCATTCCTTTATGGTCTGAGAAGCTGCATCGTATGATTCTAATTGTTTTGAATTTGCTGAGACTTGCTTTATGGCTAGTATTTGGTCAGTCCTAGAGAAGGTTCCATGTACTGCTGAGAAGAATGTAAAGTCCTTAGATGTAGGATGAAAAGTTCTGTAGATATCTGTTAGACCCATTTGGCAATAGTGCATTTAAATCTACTGTTTCCTTGTTGATCTTCTGTCTGGTTGATCTATCTATTTCTCAGAGTGGAGTATTGAAGTCCCCCAGTACTATTGTATTGGAATCTAAGTCTCCCTGTATGTCCCTTAAGATATCTTTTAAATAAACTGGTGCCGTGTAATTAGGTACATATACATTGATTATCGTTATATCTTCCTGTTGAATTGAACCCTTAATCATTATATAGTGACCCTCTTTGTCTCTCTTAACAGTGTTTGTGTTAAAGTTTATTTTCTCTGATATTAAGATGGCTACACCCGCTCTTTTTTCATTTCTGTTGGCATGGTATATCTTTTTCCAGCCTTTCACTTTCAGTTTGCATGCATCTTTGTTGGAAAGATGTGTTTCTTGTAAGCAGCATATAGATGGGTTTTGTTCCTTAACCCATTCAGCCAATCTGTGCCTTTTAACTGGAGAGTTGAGACCATTAATGTTCAATGTGACTATTTATAAGTAGTAACTTTGTCCTGCCATTTTCCCAAAGATATTTTCTAATATATGCTTTAAACTTCCTGTGATCTTTTGCTGTGAGGTTTCCTTCCTTTACCTTCTTTCATATTGATGACCATGTTTCTGTGTTTCTGTGTGTAACACATCTTTAAGCATCTTTTACAGGGCTGGACGAGTGATGACAAATTCTTTCAATTTCTGTTTGCTATGAAAGGCCTTTATTTCACCTTCATTCTCCAATGAGAGCTTCGCAGGATATAATATTCTGGGCTGGCAGTTTTTCTCTCTTAGCACCTGACCTATGTCTCGCCATTCCCTCCTAGCTTGTAGGGTTTCTGATGAGAAGTCTGCTGTGAGTCTAATTGGAGATCCTCTGAGAGTAATCTGATGTTTCTCTCTTGCACATTTTAGAATCTTTTCTTTATGTTTCACTGTGGTGAGTTTGATTACAATGTGTCATGGTGAGGATCTCTTTAGGTCATGTTTATTAGGGGTTCTATGAGCTTCCTGTACTAGGATGTCTCTGTCCTTCTCCAAACCCAAAAGTTCTCTGCTAGTATTTCACTAAAGAGGCCTTCTAATCCTTTCTCTCTCTCCATGCCTTCAGGAACTCCTAGAAACCGAATGTTGTTTTTTTTTTAATAGTATCCTGTAGATTCATGACAATATGTTTTAGATTTCTAATTTCCTCTTCTTTTCTTTGGTTTGACTGTATACTTTCCTGTGCTCTGTTTTCTAAGTCCGATATTCTCTCTTCTGCTTCACTGACTCTGTTTTTAAGGCTCTCTAATGTGTTTGTCATTTAATCTATTGAGTTCTTAATTTCATTTTGATTTATCTTCACTATCACAGTTTCATGTTCTACTAGTTGTTTCATTTCATTTTGATTCCTCCTTAATATTTCATTTTCACGAGAGAGATTTTCTATCCTGTCCAGTAAGGATTTCTGTAGTTCAAGAATTTATTTTTGAAAACTTCTAAATGTTCTTATCATAAATTTTTTGAAATCCATATCTTGCATTTCTTCTATCTTATCATCTTCATAATCTTGGCTTGTGGTGTCTTGTTCATTTTGGGGCGTCATAAGGTCTTCCTTGTTCTTGTTTCCTCTGTTTCTGTGTTTGTTTCTTGGCATTGTGGAGATATTCTTTGGATTCTTTTTCCCTCGCTGTGGTGTTTTTTTTTTTTTTCTTGCTATACTATGAATTTATTAAGTGGACTGTCTGCTTTTGGAGGAGCTTTAAAGGCTTGAGGTGGGTGTGGCCAGAGAGCTCTGTTTGGTTCTTTAGGGTTAAGGGTGTGCCAAAGGTCACACACTCAGGTTAGGCATGGTAAATCTCTCTCTCTCTCTCTCTCTCTCTCTCTTTTGATTCAGAAGGCATGTAATTCTTCACAGCTGAGTGGAATTGAAGGTAATCAGCTTCTGATCTCTGGCTCCTGTGGGTATTTAATTCATCTGCTTTTTCCCAAGGACCACACAAAGAATTTGTGCTTCCCTCAGTGTGGGCTCAAATTCTGCAGTCTCCTACCAGGTTGCCAAGGTTACCGAATTGTAGTGTCTCTGGAGAATACTCACGTGAACTCCGTGAGTTCTCTCACCCAACATCTGTTTTCACTGCCTCAGTTCATTAGCTCCACCCATTCACTAGGTCCTAACCTCCTGTTATTTCACCCCCCCAGAGTCAGGTTTTTCTGTTTGACTGAGGGCGGGTGCAGCTCTGAGGTCTTGTACAGCACTGAGGTCGTGCAGCATTTATGTATGTCCAAAATGGCACCTGTTCTTTGTCTTGCTCACCTTTGTGAGGTGGGCAGAGAGAGAGAAACTTATCCGTACTGGTCCTTTTTTTTTTTCTCTCTCTCCTCTAGTTAGCCTGGTAAACTTTCCCCAGCAGCGCTTCAAGCCTCGTTCCCTCTAGGCTCTATCTGCCATTTCCCCACCAATGCCTCACCTCCTCTTCCAGCACAGATGCGTAGACTGGGCTCTAGAGCCATGGGCATCCTTGCTCTCCCCGTAGATCATCTGTGTCACATCCACTAGATTCAGAAGAGTTTCCTCTGCAATTTTTTCCCCAAGCCTTTCCCTGAAACTACAGTAACTCCACTTTTATTAAACTATCTTTTCCCAGATTATCAGTGCGCGTCCTCACTATTCCGCCATCTTGGATCCGCCCTCCCCATATCTTGCTTATTGTGAATATTACTGCAATAAGCATGGTAGCACAAGTGTCTCTTTGATATTGTTATTTTATTTGCTTTGGAAGTATACAAAGTGGTAGATTAGCTGGGTCTGGTATAATTCTGTTTCTCCATAATGGCCTCATCCAAAGGCAAGGAAAAAAATAATGTCCTGACTGAGTAGCAAATGAAGCAAAGGCATTCCTTTAATTTAGATGAGAATCACCATTTTTATTCTATTAAGCCTTCAAGTGATTGAATGGAGCTTGTCAACACTAAGGAGAGCAATATAGCAATATCCCTTATTTGGTCTATCAATATTATTCTTAAAATCATTCAAAAAACCCTCACTGAAATGACCAGAAAAATGACCAAATAAGTAGTAAACTACAGTTTAATAGAAGCAAAAACATGATATTCTACAAGCTCAGTAGGGTGTCTACAGTTGAAAATAATTTATTATATATTTTCTAAAGAATTAGAAGAGAAGAATTTGAAGGTTTCTACCACAAATAAATTATAAATGCATAAGGAAATAGAAATGCTAATTATTCTGATTACATTATTATGCATAGTTATGCCAATTAAAATAGTAAGTCAACTTCAGACACACACATACACACAAAACAAAAGCAAAAAAGTAAAGTTACATCAAAAATCAACATACAAGGACTCAAACTGAGACATTGGCTCTGCCTTCATCTCTAAGCCACTGATGACCTTTGGACTTTTTAAAAAGAGGTTAACATGGCACCAGATCCATAGATACTTATGCCTCTTTTTAAGACAACTTATGAGACAAAGGTAAAACCAACTGATTAAATACTAGACTTCATACATTTTTTAGGGAAATCACTTCAAAGTTAAGTTTATCAGAGTACTTCAATCTAAGAAATAAGGAAATAAAGAAAATATCAATGTATACTTATTTTTTAAGATTTATTTATTTTGAAAGTCAGAGTTACACAGAGAGAAAAGGAGAGGCAGAGAGAGAGAGAGAGAGAGAGAGAGAGAGAGAGAGAGAGAGGTCTTCCATCCAATGGTTCACTTCCCAGATGGCCACAATGGTCAGAGCTGTGCTGAACCAAAGCCAAGAGCCGGGAGATTCTTCCAGGTCTCCCATGTGGGTGCAGGGGCCCAAGGACTTGGGCCATCTTCTACTGCTTTCCCAGGGTATAGCAGATAGCTGGTTGGAAGTGGAGCAGCTGGGACTCGAACCAGCGCCCATGTGGGATGCTGGCACTGCAGGCGGTGGCTTTACCTGGTATGCCACAGTACTGGCCCTTCAATATATACCTATAACTATGTCAATGAACCACATGGAATCTTTGGGGTAATATCACATTAATATGATAATTGATGAGGAATATAGTGTAGTATAATCATACATTTGCTGTGATTCTGACAATCTAATGCATTAATAAATTCATTTTTTAAAAAATCACCATAACTATTCTCTAGATTCAATGGTTTTTGGCCCTGGGCCCTTCCTGTTGGCCTTCTGTATACAGCTACTTGTCTTCTAAACAATACATATAATTGCGTACTGTAATATAGGTGAATAATTAGGGTTTTCTTGGGAAAAGTTCTGATGAAATGTTGTCACTATTTAATAGGATGTGAGTAATGATTGATGGTAGGAGGATACAGGAAGGTAGGGAAAATTAAGAACAGCAATTGAGTTGATGTGAGCATGTATGTACGTATATATAAAAATGTACACTCAAGCATGTATTCCACATGCTTCAATTATTTACTCCATTAAAGAGTTTGGCATATAGGAAGTATCTTTTTGCTTTTATTATGATATTACAAGCTTTAAATCGATGAACCTAAACACTTTGATCACTGTTTTACAGAAAGATTCTAGATAATTTCTGTCTCAAATAAGACATACAGAAATCAATTCAAGTATCTGATTTAAAAGTCAGAAGAGGGGGCTGGTGCTGTGGCATAGTGGATAAAGCTACCCCCTACAGTGCCCACATTCCATATGGGTGCCAATTTAAGACCCAGCTGCTCCACTTCCCATTCAGCTCTCTGATATGGCCTGGGAAAGCAGTGGAAATGCCCCATGTGCTTGGACCCCTACACACACATGAGAGACCTGGAAGAAGTTCCTGGTCTGGCTTTGGATTGGCCCAGCTCCAGTATTTATGGTCATTTGGGGAGTGAACCTGCAGATGGAAGACCGCTCCCTCATCTGCCTCTGACTCTCTGTAACTCTGCCTTTTAAATAAATAAGCAAATCTTTAAAAAGAAGAGAACAGGTATATAACTCATCATTCTAGATTATACCCACATACATGTATGTTGGCATATATATATATATGTGTGTGTGTGTGTGTGTGTGTTTATGTAGTATACATACACATACATGCTAAATGTATATACACAATTATGAGATTCTTCAAAAAGTTCTTGGAAAATGCATATTATGAAAAAACTGTGAATTTCCAAAAAACTACACCAAAATAAATTTATCATTTATTTTAGGCTTACTTTCAAGCTTATTTGAGAGAGAGAAAGAGCGAGAGAGAGAGAGAGAAAGGAAACTTCCATCACAGATTCACTCCTCAAATGGCTACAATGGTTGAGGCTGGGGCAGAGCTGAAACCAAGAGATAGGGATACAATTCCGGTGCGCCACTTGGGTATCAGGAATCCAGTTACTTCAATTACTTGAACCATTCTTGTTACCTCCAAGGGTCTGTACTAGCAGGAAGCTGGAGCCAGGTGCCAGAACTGAAAATCAGTTCCAGGTACTCTGATGTGGATGGCACATTTTAATTGCTAGGATAAATGCCTGTTCCTTAAATTTTTCTTTTCTTTTTATTTTTCATGATCTTTTGGAAATCCTTTTATATATGTATGTTTATGCACACAAACATACACATACACTGTAGCTTTGTCTTTATGCATAAATTATAGATCTATGTCTTTCTATATATCCTGTACGCATGCCTTTTTCATTAAAAAATTAAAAGGTCTGTACATTGTGCTGTACATTGTGATTTAAAGCTATAACTAGTACTCAAACAGTATGTTTCACTTTGTGTTTCTATGTGGGTGCAAATTGTTGAAGTCTTTATACTAAATTGATCTTCTGTATATAAAGAGAATTGAAAATGAATCTTGATGCAAATGGAAGGGGAGAGGGAGCGGGAGAGGGGAGGGTTGCGGGTGGGAGGGAAGTTATGGGAGGGGGAAGCCATTGTAATCCATAAGCTGTACACTGGAAATTTATATTCATTAAATAAAAGTTAAAAAAAAAGAAAAAAAAGAAGATAGGAGGTAGAAAAAAAAAATTAAAAGGTCTATGGCTTTCAGATTAAGCAACCCTGCCTAAATAATTGGTTGATTATTTGAAGGGCAGTGAATCTCCATTCACTGAAGGAGTACAACTATCAATGTGACAACTAATTATTGAGGACATTGTACAGAAGAATTTCATGGTCCCAGATGCATCAAAATGTTCATGCCTTGTAAGTTATTATTAGAGATTTCAGAGCTATTTCTATCCATCCATCCATGCATCCATCCATCTTCCAGGCTCCAATCATTCAAATGAACAAACTATTGGAGTAATTCATTTACTCAGATATAGTATACAGGTTAAAACAATAGTTAGGGGATATCTGGGCACTATAAGACCACAAAGACCATCTTTAATGGAGGAATTTTGAGGCAATATTTCCATCAAAAATTCAAATGTTAGAATGAAAATGAGTGACTGGGGCTGGAGCTGTGGCAGAGCAGGTTAAAGCCCTGGCCTGAAGTGCAGGAATCCCATATGGGTGCCCGTTCTAGTCCCAGCTGCTCTTCTTCCAATCCAGCTCTCCAGAAGATGGCCCAAGTCCTTGGGCCCCTGAACCTGCATGGGACACCCGGAAGAAGCTCCTGGCTCCAAGCTTCAGATCAGCGCAGCTCCGGCCATTGTGGCCATCTGGGAAGTGAACCAGCAGATGAAGACCTCTCTCAGTGTGTCTACCTCTCTCTGTAACTCTGTCTTTCAAATAAATAAAATAAATCTTTAAAAAAAAAAATGGGTGACCAAATTTCTCCTGGATTTTTACATTTTATGATTCTAGGATACAGAATTCATTGAGATTTAAAAAAAAAAATTAAGCATGGACTGAGGTTGTAGTACAGCACATTAAGCCATCACTTTTGAATTTGATGCCTTCCATATTAGAGTCCTGGTTTGAAACCCGTGTGTTCCACTTCTGATACATCTTCCTGTTAACCCGCTTTGGAAGGCAGCATATCATGGCCAAAGTATTTGGGCCCCTTCCACCCATGTGGGAGAATAAGATGAGGTTCCTTGCCCCTAACTTCCCTGTGGCTCAGATCTGACTGTTGCGACTACTTGAGGAGTAAACCAGTAGATGGAAAATCTCTCTCTCTCTACATATATATATATATATATATATATATATATATATCCTTTCCTTCTCTCTCTCTCTCTGCCTTTCAAATAAATAAATCTTAAAAATATAAATTAAGCAAAATTTTAGTACTCTATCTGTAAAAATCATGGTTTTGTGAGGAAAGGACATAAAATATAAACTGTATTATTAGACCCAAATACTTTATAACATATGCATGAAAATGTGGTTGATGATTACTGATGAGCTAATGAATCGAACATTTACCCTGTCCCACACAATGTAATTAACATTTTGCTTATATAATTTAATTCATTTTTTGTTCCAACTATAAATATATATTCAATTTTTATTCCACTTTTCGAAATTAACCAAAATCTACGTCTTCTAATTCATTTGAAGTGAAACAAGTAAACACATTGTGAGGAAGAGGATTGGAACTTGAACATTCCACTCCAGAATAGACCCTTAAAAATGGCATGCTGACAATATGTTTAAAAATCCTCAGAATTTGTGGAGAAGGAATTTGCCAATGTGAGTGGTCAGTGGACACAAGTTAAATGGAATAAGAATTTTTTAATTTATAATTTTATTTGTAATGAAAATAGTTATTGTGTATACTTAAGGAATGCCGCATGGTTTTTTGATATAGATACACACTGTGATATTAATATATCATGCGGGGCCGACACTATGGCATTGCAGGTGAAGCTGCTGCCTGCAGTGCTGGCATCCATATGGGTACCAGTTCAAGTCCCATCTGCTCCACTTCCAATCCAGTTCCCTGTTCTGGCCTGTGTATCTCTGACTTTCAAATAAATAAATACAACTTAAAAATAAATTAGTACATCATATTAATTAACATAGCTATCACCTCACATATAGTTAGATTTTTATAGTGTGAAAGTCATTTAACATATCTTCTCACAGCAGGTTTTGGCACAGTGGATGCACACAAAAAATGCCTTTTGGTGTGCCTGCATACCACATGGGTGTACCTGGTTTGAGTCCCAGCTCCTATGCTTCTAGCTTCTTGCTAATACACACCTAAGAGGCAGCAGATGATGGTTCAAGTGTTTGTATCCCTGCCACCCATGTAGAAGACCTGAATGAAATTCTGAAGTGTTTGCAAGTTAACCAGTAGAAGGAAGATTTCTCTCTGCCTTTCAAATAAAATGAAAATAAACATTTAAAAAAATTAGTCTGCTCTCTCAACAATTTTGAAACACATTATATTAGTATTAACTATAGTTGCCATGCTGTATAATAGATTTCAAAAGTTTGTTCCTTTTGCCTAATTGAAATTTTTATACTATTTGATTAAAATCTTATCACCCTACTTTAAAATAAAAAAGATATTTTAAGCCTAATACGGCAATAATATAAGAGTAACAAACAATGCTTTCATAAAAACTTTTGTTAAACTTGATAATACTATTATAAATATTATTATTCCAGAGTGCACTACCACTTTCTTCATCTTCACTATACTGTGTGACCTACATAATGTTTGTGGGTCTCATCTATAAAATAAGCATTATGATACCATAGCATTTACTTCAAGGTATTATTACAATTGATTGCATAATTCACGGATGATTTATTGTCATATATTGAGTATATATTAAGTATTTAACAAAGGTTAATTCTCATTGTTACTCTCATTCCATTTACAAAGATGTAATCATAAGCAAGCATATAAGCTCTTGGCAGCCTCCAAGAAAATCTATTTTAGCATTCTTTAGTTAAGGCTGGGACAATAAAATAAAATGTTATACAATGCAAATTGAATTGGTTTGGGTACACTCTAGTTGAGACACAACATACAGACCCATTGTCATTGAATCAGAGGATTATGGACTTAGAAAATAATAAATATTTCAGAATAGAAGATTCATAGACTCATAAACCATCATGTTTCACCTCCCTAAATAACACTAAGAATCAACTCTTGAAATCACAAGTTTTTATTGAATAAATCTGATAAATGACCACCTCGTTTCTGCTTAAATATTTCCTTTACCTGCAATACCTTCTCCCTTAGGGCAACCAGTTTCTTCCTTGTATAGCCATAAAAGAAAAGTTTTGTGTATAGTAAACCAAAATAAGGCCCTTTGAACCAGCTCACGCTAAGTCCAGTTCAATCTCTCAGGTATGTATCAGGGAAGGTTAATTCATCTTTGAACGATGAGAGAATGCACAGAAGACAAATGCCTAATTCTCCTTTATTTTGTGCTTGAACCTGCCAGTGTGTAATCCTGTCTTTCCTTCTCCTCTCGGGTCTCTCCTACCTCCTCTCTCCTGACACTTCTTTCTTTTCATTTTCCTTCCATCAACACATAATTCCCAGGAAGGAAAACTTATTCTGCCACATAAGACATGATAGCACAGGCAGTTGCAAGTTATTAGAACATAAGGGGATTTGGAAAACAGAGTCTTTCTTCAATATTGTACAAATTTGTCCAAAGTCAAACATTTACCTATGCATTAAAACACAATGTAACAGGTGTAGAGGCAAGCATAGTAAATTTGAAATCGTGGGAACTGTTTGTTTGGTTTTAACTTTAATTTTATATAATGATACTACATCTAAAATGACTAATCAAAAGGGACTATAAAAAACTTATTCTACTTTGTGAATTTCTCTCCCAGGGGAATGGGAGAATGCTTTTTCATTTTGTCTCTGAAAAGGCATGCACAACAGAAGGACCTTTTGTTTTTCTCTCTTTGTCATTTTCGCCAACTCTTTACATAGTTTCCCATTTTCCACTCTAAATTCAGGCCATGATACTGCCTTCTGCCTTTGGAAGGAGAAACTTAAAAAATGCAGTGGAGCAGTGAGGCAGACAGAGACCCTGAAGCCAGTTGGAATGGTCTGTTCACAGGGGATGAGCAGGAAGATGTTGACCATGGAAAGAACTGGGTCTTTTTAAAAGGTGATACTTATTAAAAATTCTATCAGCAAGATACCTAGGGAGCTTCACTCTGGGGAAAAATAGGGAACTCTCTTATGGAAGCTGGTTCCACTTCATAACTGGTCCCAGTGGAGACAGATGGGAGAATAGCTGGATGAGATTTCTAATGAAAAAATCAGAGAGGCAATGGTTGGAATCACAAGAAACAGCTTCTCATCTTGCCTGTTGCACTGAAACATCTGAATGACCTTGAGCAAGTTACTTGCCCTCTCTGAATCTCATTTTTTTTCTGCACATTAAATGACCAGACGATTTCAAATATCTGTATGAATTTTAACATCCTCTTACTTTCTGAACAATAATACACATGAGAGAAACCCTGAGACGGTGGGATTGGGTCTCTCTGCTTTACAATACAATTTTGGAAAGTATTCCAGATATATTTGGGATATGCCATTCTTCCAAATACCTGAGCGGAGAGATGCGTGATGCTGCCTTTAGTTCCTGACTGACATTAATCATGTCAGATCCCTTTTCTACAAGAATGACTGCTTTAATGGGAAACTCCAGCCACTGTCAACATGCCAGGAGGTGTAAAGAAGGAAGAGTAGATGAATGGGACAGTGTTATTAAAAAGGAAATGATGGATGACAAAAGCAGGCTTTTTGGGCTAAGTGGGGGATGGGGTTGGAATGGGAGTTGGAGTGTGGCTTGACATAGTCTGACCCATTGTCTCTGGGGAATGTTTTTTGATGTTCATCAGCAAACAGAAACTTCTCTGCCCTACAGCTCTTTGTGCACACCACCCTATGCAATAGAGACCGCATGGTATATTGGTAAAGTGCTCTCCGCACAGCTGAATTTGAATCTTATCTATACTACTTTCAATTTATGTAACTCAATTTTCACATACAAAGTTTGGAGCTAATAATAGTGCATAGTTGATGGGATAATTTAGCAAAATAATACCTTTAAAATAATTAACATAGGACCTAGTACATAACAAAGCTTTAAAAAATGAGCTGTTACCACTGTCTTTTAATTTCATTATTTACAGGTTTCACTCCAATCACTTCATTTAATACAAAACTCCTATGTAGGAAAGTATGTATTGTTTTACTCCACAGAAGGAAATCACATTTCAGTGGTATCTGGAATCAGATAAGGCCTGAAGTTGGGAAAAGAATAGAAGATTGTCAATACAAGCAAGTAAATAAATGCATATATGCTGAATACCAATGATGTACCAGACAGTATAGTTTTTGTCTTTATCTAGACTCTCAACTATTAACACAACTCAATGAGATAGTCTTGCTTATGTAAACACAATTGAAGTTTAAGAAAAACAAGTAATTTATATAATGCTGCAGAACCAGTAAGGGAAAGAACTGGTGTTTTATAAGATACTATGAAATGGTATCTAGTAGTCTTTCCTTCTGTCTTAATCTGAATGATGTCTTAATCACACAGTTAACCCACTGGTGACAATATAGGCAAATTAAAATGCTAAATTCGTAGCTTTGCTCATTATATAGTTTAAAAATGTACTCATATCATATAGCCAGCAAGTATGCCCAGTAGTGAATCTCAAAAATGGTTTTCTCCAAAAATCTTTGATGACCAAGAGTTTTAGCATATGGCCTATAGGGTATGCTATCAGACAAGATTGTATGATCATTTATACCATTAACTTTGAAGACAGACATAGACGTGAGATCATAGGTGATGACATTTTGTGTTTTTAAATTTCAATTTTCTCATCTATAAAAGAAGAATAATACTGACACTTTGGGTCATTCTGAGGATTAATCACACAATTGAGGATAATATTGCTCACTCATTAAATGGTAATTATACAAAAGAAAATGTGTTGCATATTTGAATTTACTCAGACATTATTGTCATGCCCTTATGCAAGGGGACTTCAAAAAATCCCGGGAAAATGGACTTAAAAGTTTATTTAGGCACAAAGAAAATTTTGAAGCCCACACATAATTTTTAATTATATGTATTTCAATGAACTTTGAAAAGACTCCTTGTATTTAGAAATGTCTTACATGAAGATGGTTATGATCAATATTAAAGTCAATAAATAAAAATTAATTTGATGAATATATGTTGTTGTTTCACCATGAGCAACATATTGATTGACATTTCCTTTTTAATGTAGAGAAGTTCCCATGACAGCTCACCTCTGACTCCTACAATATAATACTAGAATAGGAAGGCAGAGGATGTATTACAAGGCATATGGTATACAAAAAGTTGAAAGCTAGCTTTTATTGCTGTGTGCTTTCAAAAGACAAAATGTTAACCTTGGACAGAAATTTCCCAAGGGGTATGTAACTTGATGCAGGCTATGCATAAGCTAAAGAACTTTTATATTTCTCTTAACATCAATTATCACCCTCAATTAATTTTTGTTGAGTTTTCACTAAGTCATGGAAATGTATGAATAAGAATAATTAGGGAGCCATTGGTAGTTGAATGCTGTCCAACAGAACTTTCATTAATGAGGGAAATATTCTCCATGCTGTCCAAAATTGAATATAATCTGTGTGGTTCAAGGATTGAATTTTTAAACTTAAATTTTAAAATTTTAGTTTTAATTATGTTAAACTTAAATAGCTTAAATAACTACATGTCCTTAGTGAACAGTAAAATGAATAGCATAGAAAGCAAGGAAATGACATTGTTCTTATAGTCAGGTGATCTTTGGATTCTGGTCTTGACCTTATCACTATGTGTGTGTACGTGTGTGTATATGTGTGTGTGTTTGAGAAAGACAAAAAATATACATACAGAGGGAAGAAGTAATATTTTACTATCTGGTTTGTCTGGGGATAAGTTCTCTTATTCATATATTACAAGTATTTCACAAGGTTTAAGTTCAAGTCCATGTTCTGCCCTTGATTCCACCTTCCTGCTAACAACACCTTGGGAGGCAATAGTAAAGGCTCAGTAATTGGGTCCCTGTTATCCACAAGGAAGACCCATATTGAGTTAGTGGTCCTCACTTTAACCTGGTCCAACCCCAACTCTTATGAAAATTGAGAAAACAATTTTAAAAGAGTTTAACTATATCTAAGACTAAAACTATGTGGCTTTGGAACCATCAGTGATCATTGTCACCTTTTTTTCCACTGTCCAGGTGTGGTATTAATATCCTCTTCCACTTGATGCTCTGTAGTCATTTGCTAGCATAATAAGATATTTGGCATACAACGGTCTACAGTCTCCCTCAACTCTAAATTGTTTCAATCCAAATCTTCTTGCACATTAAGAAAAATAGTGTATTAGGTAGGAAGTATGTGATTGTCCCTGTAGTTAAGCTAAAAATAATTTACCATTATAACACAATCATCTATGAATTTGCCTAAATAGCTTTGAATATGTTTGTCTACCATGTGGTAGAAAGAACTGTGGTGTTAAATCTGAACTGAGCTTTAGTCTCACTAAGTAAGTTATTATTTATACAAAGACAGCATACATTAAAGTATTTGAGCCTCAGTTTTCTCATCCTTAAAATATGGAGAATTATATTCTGTACTAAATAAACTTCGTTGCTAGTGAGTTAATAGCAGCAAAGTACTTAACTAAGGAAAAAATGCTGTTAATATGCCAATGTTGGAATGTAGTCACTTAACATTTTCAGGTGATATTTCACCAAACAGCATGGCAAACATTTACTTCAGTTAAAGTTATGTCTGTTTTATTTGTAAAAGGCAGTGGAGGCCGGCGCCGCGGCTCACTAGGCTAATCCTCCGCCTTGTGGCACCGGCACACCGGGTTCTAGTCCCGGTCAGGGCACCGATCCTGTCCCGGTTGCCCCTCTTCCAGGGAAGTTCTCTGCTGTGGCCAGGGAGTGCAGTGGAGGATGGCTCAAGTGCTTGGGCCCTGCACCCACCTGGGAGACCAGGAGAAGCACCTGGCTCCTGCCATCGGATCAGCACGGTGCGCCGGCCGCAGTGCGCCTACCGCGGCGGCCATTGGAGGGTGAACCAACGGCAAAAGGAAGACCTTTCTCTCTGTCTCTCTCACTGTCCACTCTGCCTGTAAAAAAATAAAATAAAATAAAATAAAAAAGGCAGTGGAGACAAGAAGTGTTATCTATGATGTGTGTTCACATGCACACACACACAACCAAAGAATTCTTTGGACATTTTACATTAAAACCTGGGGTATAGGCCGGCGCCGCGGCTCACTAGGCTAATCCTCCGCCTTGCGGTGCTGGCACACCAGGTTCTAGTCCCGGTTGGGGCACCGATCCTGTCCCGGTTGCCCCTCTTCCAGGCCAGCTCTCTGCAGTGGAGGATGGCCCAAGTGCTTGGGCCCTGCACCCCATGGGAGACCAGGAAAAGCACCTGGCTCCTGCCATCGGATCAGCACGGTGCGCCGGCCGCAGCGCGCCTACCGCGGCGGCCATTGGAGGGTGAACCAATGGCAAAAAGGAAGACCTTTCTCTCTGTCTCTCTCTCATTGTCCACTCTGCCTGTCAAAAAAAAAACAAACAAACAAACAAACAAACAAACACTGGGGTATAGATATGGGGTTAGTGATAAATGGATAAGGAATTGGAGGTCACCTGTTACAGGTTGGGTTCCCTCAAAATCTGATTCTGAAATGGAGATTTATATGCGTGTAGTCACTTAGGAAGTGCCCTTGGGATTGTCAGCCATGAAAGAGAGGAAATGGCAATAACACTGGGATTGAAAAGAGTTCACTGGCGCCGTGGCTTAACAGGCTAATCCTCTGCCTGCGGCACCGGCACACCGGGTTCTCGTCCTGGTTGGGGCGCCGGATTCTGTCCCGGTTGCCCCTCTTCCAGGCCAGCTCTCTGCAGTGGAGGATGGCCCAAGTGCTTGGACCCTGCACCCCATGGGAGACCAGGAGAAGCACCTGGCTCCTGCCATCGGATCAGCACGGTGCGCCGGCCACAGCACGCCTACCGCGGCGGCCATTGGAGGGTGAACCAACGGCAAAAGGAAGACTTTTCTCTCTCTCTCTCTCTCTCTCTCTCTCTCTCACTGTCCACTCTGCCTGTCAAAAAAGAAAAGAGGGAAAAATAAACTTATGATGTTGTCTCAAAGGACACCATAGTCAAAACTGTAGAGCATTCCAACAATGAAGATACCATCTTCAGAGCTGTCCTGATTTGGAGCAATGGGTCTGGTCTTTTTTGCAGTTACTGGGTACAAGCCATCTCGGGAAAGGAACACAAGCATTGGGGAAAATGCTTTCTTCAAATGAAGCAGTTCCCAAAGGTGGCTGCTAGCTGAGAGCTGTCCACTAGCAGCACTCCACCAACTGAGAGAGTAAATATTTTATTCCTGTAGAGAGAGAGAAAGGGATACAGGACCAGCACCCACCTAATCATGGAGTTTAACACTCTTGGTTTGTAGAATGTGAAAATGAAGCTCAAGTTATACATTGGCCTAATTGAGAAATGAAGAAATTGAGAAATTTAACACATTCCAGGCCAAGAATTCAAGTGTTCCTTATTCCGAGTGCTTACCCATCTATTCAACATTTCATCCTCATATTGCATAGCACTTACAGGCGGCACTAATTCTGCTCATGTGTGCTCAGTTTACAGCGTTGGTTGTTCACTTGGTGTGGTTAATTAATCACAACTTTACACAATTAGGAGTACCTAGATGACAAAAATGGGCTGACTGGGCCTTCTGCCCACTACTTGTCACTTCATCTTATTGACTCTTGTGGTTCATTTTCTTAAGCAGTTATTCTAAACAGTTTTCTTTACTCCACGAACATCAATCCCTTTTATCCTGTATACTTCAGCAACTCCAATCCAACAATTAAATGATGAATACTCTGATAAATACTTTTAGGGTCAAAGAAAAAGGCCAGAATCTTTCTCTAAGGTGTCTTGTTCATGATGTTTGCCAATAGAAAAATCTCCAAGCATGTTCTTCAACTTCGACACTACATTGGGTTGAGTCTGTCTACTGTTAAGAGCTGTCCTTTCTGTTGTAGGATATTTATTAACAACACTATATTCTAACAACTTGGTAAAATAACACTTCTCTGCAGTTGAGACAACAAAAATTTTTGCCATATTGCTGAATATCACATATCAGACCAAATCCCTCCATTGATGGGAAACCTTACCATAGAGATCTTCAGAGAGAACTTTGCTTCTTATTGCAGGGAAATATCTCTTCTTCTCTCCCAAACTCTCTACTCCATTCCTTCCTATCACTAATACCTCCTTTTGCCTGCTTTCCATTCATATGTATATGTATATGTATATGTATATCTATATCTATATCTATCAATATCTATCTGTGTTTGTACCTGTATCTATGCTGCAGGATGTCAGACTCTTGGATAAGCTTATTACAAGTTCTTCCCTTCAAGCATGAAGTAATTCAAAGGTAGAGGAGACACAAAGGTATACAGAAAAGCAGGATTTATTCACAGCAAAGCAAAAGTGCAAACTCAGTAACTAAATCAAGTCAGCAAGAGGTAGGGGGGAAGGGAGAGAGAGAGGGGGAAACATGAATAAACATCCAAAATACAAAAGGGTCCCAAACACTGAAGAACCCTTCATTGAGGAAAAACTTCCACCGGTGAAAAGTCCCTCAAGAAGGAGTATTTCCCTACCCCAGGACAGTTAGATGTTCCCACTTTAAAATCCAGAGGCATGGTATCATCCAGTGTTGGCGTCTGAGGTGGAGTCCAGTTGAATTTTCAAAATGGGTTGCAATTTGGGGTAGGACTAGAGTACCACTCAATTCCAGTCCTTTTCTGCAAATATCAAAAGTTTTTTTGGTGACAGGTGCATGATGAGTGTGGGAGTGCCCCTGTGGTAACTTTGTTATAATGAAATTATAACAACCTAAATGTTACAAAGGGAATGCATTTTGTAGTCATATTGTTTATTTCCTACTAGCACTAGTTCCAAGTTAGCAACTTGTGGCTTTCATTACAAGGAAAATGTATGTGTGTTGAGGAGGGGACTTTGGTGGAACATGGAAGGCAGGCCCAAAAGGTGCACAGAAAGGGAGGCTTGTGTTGGGCACAGAATGGAGTTTGGATAGTGCAATGAAGGGGACTTTTGTGGGCCAGGCTGGACTGTCACATGGGCCAGCCGCAGTTGTCCTGTAGGGGAGTCTGCCAGAGCTGTCACACTGCAGATTGCCTGAAGCTGTCAATAAGATCTGTCCAACAGCTTTTGGCTGAAGCTGTGAGACCTCAGCTCTTGTCCCTAGCTACATATATTCCCACAACATATTTTTATATGTATATACATAAATGGGTGATATATTTAAATTTATAACATATTTTAAATGTGCTATATACACTTGCAGTCCCCTTTATTACCTTCCTCAATCTGATTTTCTTCTCTTTTTCAGAATTCAACCATATCTTGAATAAGTTTAAGGTACACATACACGTATCTTGTGAATCTTTATGTTTGTTAATATTTTACTATATTTATGTATATAGTGGTGCATAGTGTGCTTTATACAGTTTTGTAAGTGCTATTAAATTATATATATATCACTGAAAATTTTTACTTTTCACTTAACCTAATGTATCTAAGAGTTCTTATATTTTATTGTGGTGCATGCAGATTTATTTGTTTATGTAAACACACCAACACCTATTAATTCATGCCCTTCTTGATTAATATTTATTTGACATTCCTTACTTCACCTTTATCAATGATGTTGCAGTGAACATTCTTGCGTATATATATGTTATTCAGATATAACTGAAAGAATTTCTCTAAGGAGTGATATCAATAATAGAACTGCTAGATGAGAAGGAATCTTCAAATCCACTATGCAATTGCCCATCAGAGTGACTGAACAAATTCATATTTCCACTCAGTACTGAATTAAAATGCCTCAAATATTTGGCAACACAACTAAATGTCAATTTGAAAAAAACATGATTTATCAATCATTTTTACAGGTTTAGAGGCATAGACTAAAAACATAAAGTGCATCGATCATGCCTCTGCAGTTTAAAATTCTTTATATGGATATATACCTGCATAGCATGTATTAGAAATCAGAACAGAGAATATTTGAAACAATCTAATAGGTTTTGTAGTGATTCTTTCTTTTCCATTTTATGCCCTGTTGCTGCTATAAATGGGCCCACACAGATAATCCAACAAAGCTCTCTAATTTTAGAAATTATATTTATTTACTTGTTTGAGAGGCAGAGAGACACAGCAAGACAGACAGACAGACACATCTCCCATCCACTGATACACTCCTCAAATACTGTTTGCTACTGGTGCTGGGGTGAGGGTTGGTGGGACAAGAATTCAATCCATGCATCCCACAGAAGTGTTAGGGACACAATTACTAGAGCCATTACTGCTACCTCGCAGTAGCAAAAAGCTAAAGTCAGGAGCTGGATCCCGGTATCAAACTCAGGTACTCCTATTTGGGACATGGGCTTCCAAACCAATATCTTAACTACTTGACAAAACTGTTCCACCTCATTCTCTCTTTTAATGTATTAGTAACCTTAATTTTATCCTGACATATTAATGATACTGATTTTGGAATGTTAACATAGCTGGAGTACCATTATTTTAATTTACCATAACAGGTAACTACTTTTTTACTTCTAGCCTCATAAATTAATTCTTCAAATTCAAATAAATGAAATCATGAACTTATTATGTTTTCTTCTTTTGTCTGTTTGATTTTTCTTTGGTGGGAATGTTATCTTTATTATCAGTAGTTTGTTATTTTTATTGTTCTATAATATTTTTAATTGTGTTGTTTATAAATGCTGTCTACTATGAATAAATTTACATTTTAACACAGTATTGCATGGATGCTAGAACTATTTTTCATCAGGTATATACTGATGAGTGGGAATATTCAGTTATAAATTAGACAAATGCTTTAATTTTAGTAAAAACTTTCATCCAATTCTCTAAAGTAGATTTACCATTTTATATTTCTATCAGAAATATAAGAGTCACAGTTTCTACATCAAAGCCCATACTTCATATTGTCTGTCCTTTTCAAATTAGTCATTATGCCTATTAAGAGTATCTTTCTGATTATAAAGAGGTATCTCATTTTGGTTTAATTTGCATTTCCCTAATAGCTAATGATGTTCAGTGTCTTTTTATCTTTATTGGATTTTTTGTATATCTCCTATGTAGTTTCATTTCATTCATTTGTGTTATTTTAAAATCAGATTTTTGCTGTATTTTTGATTTATGGGAGCTTACTGTGTAACTCAGATATGAATTCTTTGCCATGTATGTGCCGTAAAATAGTCACTTGCAGTCTGTGACTCATATTTCTACTTATTCAAAAATATTCATTGATAAATAGAAGCTTTTTATCCTGAAAAAGTTCATTTTTAACTTTTTTTATGATTAGAATCTTTCAAGTCTTATCTCAGACATTGTTACTTACCCATAATTGAATAAAAAAAATCCTACATCATCTAGAAGTGTAAGCCTTTGATATTTTGGATATATTTCAAATTGAATTTTGTACATGATGTGAGGTAGATGTTAAGATTCATTTTTTCCATATAGATATTGAAATGTTCAAGAGGTAATTTTTGAAAAGACTAAATTTTCCAAATGGAATTACATTTGTGCTTTTTTGTAAAAAGTTAAATGATCATATAGGTATAGGTGAAATATTGTATAGTGTATACTCTCCAGATAAGATAATTGATCAATTTATGACATCAAGTATGTTAGTCTTTCATTTCAGTTGGGTTCTTGCTTCTTACTCTGTGCTGGTTAATTTAAATGAAATGTTTCCCTCGTTGATGGAATGCACTTATACCTATTCATTTTATATTTCTGGAGATCATAGAAACGCTACCTGTAAATCTCTTCCTATATATTTCAGTAGACTTAGTTTATACTTCGTATTATCATGATATAAATGCATTACTGATAAAAATGATAAAAAACTTTACTGACTGTTCATTTTATGTTAAACACATGGTATCAATGTTTTATCAGAGCTCCTTCCTGCACAAATTTATGATATAAATTCATATGAGAAATTAGTACTGATTTTCCATTTACTTTTAAAGTAATCTTGGGAGGCAATTACACTTTTTTTTTTCAATTTTACAAGTGAAAGATCAGTCAGGGCAATACAGTTACTTTTCTAAATTCAAATAGTTTCAGGGATTAGTTACATGTATTAGTCTCAATATCTCAAGACTTACGGTTTAGAAGGAACCTTAATATCTATTTTCTTTAACTCATTGTCAGTGATGCATACTGTTCCTGATAACCCAGAAGACTTCCAAAAGCATGCTTGAAAACCTTTGGGACATAATTCTCAATTTTTCAAGTAAGAATACATAAATTGGAAATTAAGTCTGATATCTGGATTAGTAAAAATATGAGTACTGGCTTTGTTACTAAAATTCACAATATGACATTTAGTGAGTTACATAGCATCTCTGGCACCATCTTTCTTTGAATTACCTGAAGACAGCCACCTTGCATTCTCTGAGTCAGCTTGTACATAGGCTTAACTTACACATCTTTTTTTTTTTTTTTTTTTTTTTTTTTTGGACAGGCAGAGTGGATAGTGAGAGAGAGAGAGAGAGAGAGAGAGAAAGGTCTTCCTTTTTGCCGTTGGTTCACCCTCTAATGGCTGCTGCGGCCAGTGCATCTCGCTGATCCGAAGCCAGGAGCCAAGTGCTTCTCCTGGTCTCCCAAGGGGGTGCAGGGCCCAATAACTTGGGCCATCCTCTACTGCCTTCCCGGGCCATAGCAGAGAGCTGGCCTGGAAGAGGGGCAACCGGGATAGAATCTGGCGCCCCAACCGGGACTAGAACCTGGTGTGCTGGCGCCGCAAGGCGGAGGATTAGCCTGTTAAGCCACGGCACCGGCCAAACTTACACATCTTTCAACTACAAGTATTATACACTTAAGATTATGAGTTGTTTAGGTCAAATATTTTAATGTTACTTTAAATATCCTCAAAAAATTGACAAAAGAATGTTTGTGAAATGAATGAATGAATGACTGGGGTTCCCTTACCTTCTTGGTCAATAGTTTCTATTATCATAGTGTCTATACACTTAATTTCAAGGCCATAATTTTTTTCTAATTCATACCTGAATTTTTCATCACAGACAGATTACATAGATGACATCTAGCACTTCAATTCTTAAAAGTCATATGTCATCGTATGTCATTTTTTATGTTTTAAATATATGCACTATCTCTTCTAATCCTCACAGCTCCTCTATTATATTACATGCCATTATTTTTGTCTTAAACAGAAACTGATTTTGTTTATCATTTTCCAAAATATAAAGCAGTATCTACTCCAAGATGAATTACTGATAAAAAAATTAATTCTGGCCACTTCTCTTATGTAGGTTTATTATGTTGTGGAGAATTGCTCTGTTCCTTTGGCTAATTTATCAACTCTTTTCTGGTGTTCCTCTTCTCTTCTCATTTTTCTCTCCTAACAGGTCCCTCCACAATCTTGACAGGTTGTTATTATGAACATTTCTGCATATTAACTTGAATTAACTTATCTCTACCTCATAAACCTATGTATGAGTGACAGGTCCTTTAATGTACCTGGATGCATGAGATGCATCTGGTCTCTCCCAGTTTATGTGGGCCTGTCATACTCTATCTTAGTGTATTCTAATATCCTTCTTTTTCCCTCTCAATAGGCAGAACATCAATTTATCCAGAAATTTCAAGACTGTTTTTGTTCCACCTCTGAATAATATCATTGGCATAATCTCAAAGAGAAATCCAATGCATTATTACAATTTCTAGTTAGAGAAGGTTGGCTACAATCTTCAAAGGAGACAGCCAACTGAAGTAGGGGAGATGGAGTGGACCCAGAAAAGGCAATGAATCTGTAGGATAACTTGATATGAACCCATATTCAGCCTTTCTACCTTGGTAGACTTCTAAGTATGTCTTATCATCTCTCAGAATCTGAGATTTCATATATCTAAAAATGATGTTGAAAATCATATGTAATAAATAAAATGAAAGTGCTAATTGAAGAAAATCATTCAATATATAATCATATAAGCATTTAAAATTTTAAAATAAATCTAATGAACAAAATTCAATATTTTTTAAATAATACTATAGCAAAAGAAGAACTTTTTAAAAAAGCATAGGAAAGTATTTTTTGCTAGAATGGATTCTATTTTAAGACTTTCAAACTTTTTTTAAATTTTAGAAACTTACATATTTCTACTGTAGGTTCTAAATTAATTTGGAGAGAACCATAGTAATTTTATTCTAAATTTCACCTGGAAAATTATATAATAGTGATTATGTTAATCTTAAAAAGACTAATTAAATAGGAATAATTACCTCACTACTTCAGATATACCTCTGAAGCTTATCAAAAATACTTCAGAACTATAATAAGTAAAATATATATTTTGGTATCAGAATATAGTAACATAGAATGTATAGAAAATAGAGAAGAGGAAGGAACTTCAAAATTACAGAAACTGCCTCTAGAGTATACTAGGATTTAAGAAATACAACAGGTAGCTAATCAGTCATTTAAAAAAATGGAATGAGTTAGTCAGCAAATGGTGATCATAATGTTTTCATTTGGAAGAAAAAGTCAAACTAGCTCCTCATTTCACTCACAACATTAAATGTATTTCAGATGGATTATTGACTTAATTACTTCAGTTTTATTTTATTGTGTTTTTTTTTAATTTTAATTAAAAATGTCCATCAAACCAAGTCATAACTGTTCCTCAACAGCTATTATAAAATTCAGATAGAAACCCAATGGGGATCAGGCAACCAATCCCAATACTACAATCATTCTCATCTCATACTTGGTGATTACAACTTTGTTGATGGACCAAACACTACGTGTTATGTTCATCCTCCTCTTAGAATTCAAGGTAGCTGAATATTCCACCAAAAATAAAGCACTCTGTCATAAAGAGTATTTTGAACTGGAGGCAACAGAAAAGAAGCAGAATCAGGAAAAGCTTTATTTGGCTAAAGCCAGATGCAGATTTACAAATATGCTCCTCCTTTTCTTTCTGTCAGGAACGATAAAGGTTGATCACCAGACCTTGTGGAGATAGTACAAGAGAAATGTACATAGCACTTTACCACCTAGCCTTTTTGGGCCATTTTCAATTTGATATTGCCATTGCTTTCCCATAATTTGCTGCCTGTAGTGACTCACTATCACTTAGCTTTGTCATGTTAATTCTATTAAAATGATTTTTTTGTTGAATATGCGATATATGTTGTGATTTAAAGCCATCACTCCTTCAACTTTGCTAAACTCTCTTATGAGTTCCAATAATCATTTACTGGAGGCTTCTGGTCTTTTTAGATGCAACTTTCTCTGCATCTACAGAGAAAATGATATGGCTTATATTCTTCAATTTGTTAATGTTAAAATTTATCAGTTTGAATATGTTGAACCATCTCTGCATACCAGGGTTAAATCCCATTTGATCTGGGTGAATGATCTTTTGGATGCCTTGTTGGATTAGATGAGCTAATATTTAGTTGAGGATTTTTGCATCTATGTTCATCAAGGATATTGATTTTCAATTTTCTTTCTCAGTTGCATCTTTTTTTTTGGGGGGGGGGTTGAAATTAAGGTGATGCTGGCCTCCCTGATGGAATATGGGAGGATTCCCTCCCTTTCAGTTGTTTTGAATAGTTTGGGAAGAATTGGAATTAGATCTTTAAAAGTTTGGCAGAATTCATCAGAGAGGCATTCTGATTTGGGGATAGTCTTTATTACTGATTGAATCTCTGTCTTGGTTATTGGTCTATTTAGGTTTTCTATACCTTCACAACTCAATTTTGGTAGATTATATTTGCCTAGAAATCTATTCATTTCTTCTAGAGTTTCTAATTGTTGGCATGTGATTGTATTAAGTCTTGATGGTTCTTTTCATTGCTATAGTATCTGTTGTACTATCTCCTTTTTCATCTCCCATTTTATTTTACTTTCTCCCTTTTTTGGTTAGTTGAACCAATGGTGTATAATTTTTTTTAAATTTTCAATAAAAAACTCTTCATCTCACGATTTCTTTCAGTTTTTTTTATTTCTTCTGCAACTTTTATTATCTCTTTCTTCCTACTTTTTTTGGGTTTGGTTTGTTCTTGTTTTTCTGAATGCTAGACACACATTGATGGATCAATTATTTGATGCCTTCCCAAGAGGGTAGGGAGGAAAGAATCATAATACTCTTAAACTGCATATATGAACTTTGTTTCCTTTTATGAAACTAAAAAAATTAAAGCCAAAAAAAGCCACTTCTCTGAGTTATTCTTCCCCTAGTTTCCTTTCATGTATAAATGCACACTAATAAACTTCTGCTTGTTTTCTCTCTGCTTTTTGAAAAGATTTATTTCTTTATTTGAAAGGCAGAGATAAAGAGAGAGAGAAGAAAGAGAGGGATCTTCTAACTGCTGGCTCACTCCCCAAATGGCCACAATGACCAAGGTTGGGCAAGGCCGAAACCAGGAATCAGGAGCTTCTCCCATGTCTCCTATGTGGGTGCAAGGGCCCAGCTACTTGGGCCATCTTCCACTGTTTCCCTAGACACATTAGCAGAAAGCTGGATTGGAAGTGGAGAACCCAGGACTAGAACCGGTGCCTACATGGGATGCCAGCACAGCAGGTTGAGGCTTAACCTTCTACACCAAAGTGCTGGTACCCTTGCTTTCTCTCTTGTTAACTTTTTTCACTGTCTTTGGTTTTGATTTTGCTTTTTGTCAGAGAGATTGTGTCTAAGAACTGAAAAGAGTAGAAGGAAAATAATTTAGTCCTTCCCTCCATTATAAACTGAAGTCAGCCATCCTCAAAGCCAGTCTACATTTTTTACTAAATGTCTTTGAATATGTTAAGTTCCAACCATAGGTAAGATTTTAGTTTTCAAAAGGATCTCCAATTCAGGTCATAAATCTGCATTCTATACTAAGCTAAAATAGCCCATCTGTCCCCTTAGAGTTTTTTTTTTTTTTTTGTGACTAATAATCAATGCTTAATTAATTTGTTGAAATAAAGAATCTTTGCATATAAATTCTGTAACACCCAATCCACTCATGAATCTTTTCCATTTAAGCTCAATCTGCTGATGTTAGTGCTATCAACACTAATTTATACCTCCCAGGAATTAATATCATCTATTGCAGCTGTTAGCAAAGATTTTCCGTAAAAGTGTGAAAAGTAAATATTTTAGCTTTATTTGTCATAGAGTCTCGGTTACAACTACCACAGTCTACTTTTTAGCACCATAGATAGTATTCAGGCAAATTAGTGTTTCAATAAAACTTTCTTTACAAAAGTAGGTAGCGAACCAAGCAATTGCTGGCTACTGACCTAATCTATACTGAGTACTTTCTTCTGGCTTGTCTTCCTAACACATTTCCAAACTGCTGGTCATTCACAATTTCAAATCAAATCAATAAAATAGCAACTTAGCAATAGTTATTTATAGTAATTACTTTGTAGTAATTACTTTAGAGGGTGAAGGTGCCTACTTTTATGTAATTTGGCTTTATATTTTGGACAACACTTTTCATGAGAAGTTAGATAGTATATATTATCATTTTGTAAAGGAAATGAAATGTTTACGATGATGGTAGGGTGATAGGAACTGTTAAATTCCTGCATTTTTCTAATTATACTACACAGATTAATCCTAGCTTCTAAACACAAATTGCCAGTACCACAGCTTAAATTCTAAGGAGGCTGGAAGCCAGAAGTTATCATAGCAAGTGCAAGCATTTAAGAATCAAATTGATAGGGTCTAAAATCTCAGATCTTGCATTTGCTAACCATGATTTAAAGAAAAATAGCTGGATAAATGTTCATTCACTTAAATTTTAAAATTGAGCTCATCTTACCTATCTTTGATGAGAGCTTCAGCTTTCAATGGTATGCATATATGCATTTTTAATAAATGTGTGACAAAATAAGCATTATTGTTGAACAATACTGAACAATTAATATTTAATATGTAAGTAGGTTTTTTCACCTAAATTATTTTTCACCAACATAGTCAGAAAATTTATACCTAAATTATCTCTTTTGATCCTGGATAATATAATATTTGTGTTATTTCAAAATCATTAGAGTTTATTTGCTATTTACCTAACTTAAGAGTTCTTCATTTTTGTTTTTTCTATTTTCTAATGAATTAAATCTGAAAATACATAGATTACCTAATGATGACTAAATCAGTGCTTAGTCCTGCCTGGATGGCCAATATGAAACCAATCATCCTCTCTACTGTGTTCTACTAGATATTGATATTATTAACAATGAAGAATTAAATTAGGAGATGCTCACTATCTTTCAATTCTTTAGCAACTCAACTTGTGATTTTAAGATTTTAATTTATTAATTTTTTAATAGTGGAACTAATTATATCTTCTCTAGTAAGACAACAAATACAAAAATCATTTTCTTGAAAAGTTTAATATAACAAAATTAGATATTATTGCTTTGTTTTTTTAGATAAGATATATTTATAGTTAAATTATAATTTATACAAGTTTAAAGCAATCTCAGTAAATGACTCCAAAGATGGAAGATCAGGAAACAGAATTAAGTGCAGAATGCTTTTTGGCCTTTTGGATAAGACCAAGTGCAGAATTAAGTGCAGGTAGGTTTCAGCTAATCATAAGGAAGAATTTTTAAACAATTATAACTATCAAAGAAGTAATAGGGTATTGAGATGTAGTGAGATGCATACTGTATGAATGTTCACACAGACACTGGGTAACTACTTCTAAGAGACTCATGTAAGAAACATCAATATTTCAACTTTTAAGCCTATTACAACTCTGAGATTCATCTATTCTTTTGGGAAGACTAAGAGAAGAAAAATAGAGGATTAAAACTAAAATAAGTAAATATTGAGAACCTTTATTTCTGGCCTAGCAGAATAACCAAAATTGAACTTCCTCCTCTGAAAACTACAAAACTGGAAAAATGCATTAAACAGTGTGTTTTCAATATTTTATTTGAAGCAGAGCAAAAGGAGTGTTCCCTGAGACAGAGAGACCAAATGAGGTAAGTGTCATGATTAGCTGAGCTCTCTACTTGGAAGCACTTTTTGGAATCCAGGTGCAGGTAGTGAGGAGGGCAATGGTGCAGTTGAGGGGATAATGTCACAACCCATACATTAGATATGAGGCATTCACCTGAGTTAGGGAAGAATGAAATGTCCAGAATTTATAATGTACAGTATAGCAGAAGGGATTCTGTATAGGAAAAAATAAAGGAGCTTGAGAAATCAGCCTGTAGGTTTCATTTCTTTTGTGAACAGTATGACATGCATACCAACAGTAAAACTTTAAGAGAATGAATGGTGCTGGTGTGAAGAGTTTCTGGAGCTTACACAGAATGAGAGACGAATTCAAGTTTTGATGGTCAAAATAAAGAGTACGTATTGAGCATACAAATGTTTAGTGAATAACCTACATAGAACATACACTAATAGCAGGCCAAACTAGCCATAGAGTAAAAGCTACTATCTTCCTCAATCCAAAATTCTGAAAGGAAAAATTTCTCAAAAGTATCAGTACATTCCAGAAATATCAAAGTCCAGCACTCTTCAAAAGAAAACTACACATACTTGTAAAAATTTGGAAGCAATCAAAATGTCCTACAGATCTAAATGGATAAGTAAACTGTTGTACCAATGGAATATCAATCAGTGCTAAAGAGAAATGAGTTACAAGCTATGAAAAGATGTGAAGGAAGTTTAAATGCATATTTTTAAGTGAAAGAAGTCAGCGGGAAAAGTTTACATACTGTGTATTTCCAAATTTATGGCATTTTGGAGAAGGCAAAGCTATGGAGACAATAAAAGATCAGTGAAATGAGTTCTAATGTAAGCATGGACTTTGAGTGAAAATGAGGTGTTAATGTAGGTTCATTTATTGTACAAATGTACCACGTTGGTGGGAATGTGAGAATACTGTTAGCATGCAGGTTGAATGTGTGTGCCCTGCAGGTAGGGAGGCAGGGAAGAGCCAAGAGGAATATAGGAAGTCTCTGGACATTCCTCTAAATTTTTCTGTGATGCTAAAGCTACTCTGGAAAATTAATTCCCACTAATTCCAGGCTCCTGGCTTTGACCTGGCTCAGCTGTGACTGTTGTGGCCATTTTGGACGTGTACCAGTGGATGAAAGATCTCTCTCTCTCTCTCTCTTTCTCTCTCTCTCTCTCTCTCTCTCTCTTTTTCTCTCTCTGTCTCTCACTCTCTCTCTCTCCTTCTCTCTCTCTCTCTCTCCCCCAGTCCCTCCCTCTCTGTTTCTCTTTTTCACTCTATTCAAATAAATAGGTATATATTTAAATAAATAAATAAAGTACTAAAAAATAGAAATGCACACACAAAAATCCAGGACTTTGACTCATAAAATTGTGTGTATAACATCCAGTGAAAAATTACTATCAGATTAAGAGGAGAAACATGTAACACCTAAGTTAGAGGAAAATTGGTAAATAGAAACAAACTGAGGAGTAAGCGAAATGATTGAATCAACAAATAAGCAGTTTAAAACAACTATTATTAATCTGCTTAATAAGGCTCAAGGATTTAAAGGAAAATGTGAATACAATGATCATGGAAACATAATTTAAATATTACCAAATATGAATCTTAGAGATGAAAAATACAGTATGAGAAAAATAAATCCATGGATAGGATTAATAACATTAAATAATTCAAGGGGAAAAATGATCAAACAACTTGAAATCAAGGAGTGGAAACTATTTAAACCTGAGCATAATGTCTTAGTTCATTCACGGTACTGTAATAGAAATTTCTCTCTCAGTCCAACAGGAGGAGGAGTTCTAGATCAGGGCATTAACAGGATCATTGTCTTCTGAGGGCTGCTCTCTGCTTCAGATGTTCAGTTGTTGAGTTCTGCAGAAGAGATGAATTTCCTGCCCTCACTGGTAGAAAGGGAAAGAAGAGAAGGGCCAAAAGGCTCCCTTCCTCCTCCCTTATAAGGGTATTTCATCACCACTACAATGGGGATCTACATTAACTTTGTGCGGAAAACTTTCAAAATATAAGGCAGAGAGAGAAAAAAATAGTTAAAAAATGAGCAGTGACAAAGTAGACTTGTTGGAGTACATCAGGTACTCTACCATGCACATCTTCAGTGAGAGGACAGTGAGGTATTCAAGGAAATAAAAAAAAAGAAAGTAAAGGTTTTAAAAATTTTAGAGGAGTATAAACACATATTCAAAAAGCTCAACCAAACTTAGGAAGGCTAGACACAAGGGAAATCACAAAGGGGATAGTGAATTTCTGAAAACAAAAGATAAAGAGAGAATTCTCAAAATCAGAAGGAAACAAGACATGCTATATACAGAGTAATAAACACACAAATGCTCAAAGACTTTTTGTCTAAAGATTTGAAATCCAGACCATAATGGAACAATTTATTTATATCAGATAGAGAGAGAGTATTCAACTTCCAGTGAAGGTGAAATGTTCTTTCAAATAATGAAAGCAGAGAGCATTTTGTCATCAGCTACCTGATCTAAAAGAAGTTTTAAATATTTTTTGATAGAGGAAAATGATATACAAAACATGGTCCACACAATAGAATGGAGAATGAAAATCACCAAGAATAGAAATAAATGGGTAAATATTAAAAGCAAACTTGGGTTCTATTTTTTGGTAATGACGCAGTGCATTATATAGCACTAAATGTCCAGATAATAACATGAAAACATCTGGGAAAAAAATAACCATTTAATATACCACAGTGCAGTCAAAGCAGACAGAAACTAGAAAGGATTTATATCTCAAAGGAGAAAAAAGGAAAAGAAAAAGCCAAAAACCAAAAGAGAAAATGAGATTTTACATATAAGAAAACAATCATAAAAATGAAAGCTGACATTTCATCATACAAAAAGTAGGCTAAAAGATAATGGAATGACATCCTGAAAATTCCAAGAAAAGAGAAAAAAGGCAACCTAGCACTCTGTACATAACAAAAATGTATTTCCAAAAATGGAGATAAAATATTTTAAGATCAACAAAAGTTTTTTAGAAGTACATACTATATGAAGTATTGAACTTTTTTAGACTCCATGGATGTAAAACTGTATAAAAATATGATTTACTATGCAAAAAAGAATCACACTAAAAATAGTAAAAATGTAAGTCAATGTAAATTTTTTTCTGAATTTTATTTAAAGACATTTATGTAAAGTGAAAATATTACATGACAACATCAGCAAAGGGAAGAAAGTGATTATTTTGTAATAGATTATAACATTACATATAAAGTCACATATGATTAATTCAAACTACACAGAGTAAAATGTGTATTGTAATATCAAAAGAAACCAATATATGTTATATATATATGTGTGTGTGTATATATATATATATATATATATATATATATATATATACAAGAGAAGGTTTAAAAAAGTTCATGGAAAGTGCACATTATCTTTTAATTCAAAAATTTCAGTGAACTTTTTGGGGTACTATCATACAATATAAATAGAAGAGAAAGGGTGAAAAAAAAGTATACTTATCTCATTGAATGCAGGAGAAATCATTTGGTTACATTTAAACACAAACTACAATAACACCTTTGACCAAAGTAGAAATGGAAAGCAAATATTTTCAATTTGAGATGGGGCATACACAAACAAGAGCAACTCTCGGTAAAATGTTGAACACATACTGTCTGTGATTGGGAATAAGAGGAAGCTGATTTCATCACCACTATTTAAGTTGTATTAGATATCCAATGCAGTGACTTAAGCACAAACTATAAATGCCACAGAATTTAGACATAAATCATAAAGTCTTTCTGTTGACAGAGGATGTGATAATCACAGAAAATCTCAAAACTTTTACAAGTTCTTAGAACTAATATATGAATTAGTCAGCTTGACAATACATGAATTCAATATTCAAGATTTTTTTTTTAAATTAATTAGTTGATTTGAAAGGCAGTGTTATAGAGACACACATAGAAATTTTCCATCTGCTGGTTCACTCTCCAATGTCTGCAATAGCTGGGGCTGGAGCAAGTCAAAGCCAAGACCCACCAGCTTCATTTGGGTCTTCCATATGGATGGGAGTGCTTCAAGAATTGGGGCTGTCTTCCACTGCTTTTCCAAGCACATTAGCAGGGAATTCAATAGGAAGTAGACCATCCAGGACTCGAACCAGCTTTCACATGGAAAGCCAGTGTGGCAGCAGTGGTTTAGCCCACTGCACAACATTGCTGACCCCAAAGATAATATATTTCAAAACTTTAGCAACAAATAATTGAGGAAGTGATTTAATTAATATCAAAATATAAAATAATTAAGAAAAATGTTTAATGAAAACTATTTAAGACTTTTATATGTAAAACCAAAATATACTGCAGAAAGAATTTATGAACAATATAAGAAGAGAAGAAATATATAATTAATTTAAAGATACAATGGTATTGATATTCTCTCTCTCTCTCTCTCTATATATATATATATATATATTTATATATATAAACAAACTCAGTTCCATAACAATCAAATTGCTGTTTATTATTAAGGTTAAAAGTCCATTTCCAAATTAATATAGACAAAGTTGTAGGATAGTCAACATAGTTGTAAAGAACAGATTTGGAGGACCTAGTCTAAAATTTTAAGATTTACTGTAAATCCTCAGTTCAAGATGATTTTTTGATTAGAAATAGGATAGAGAAGTCTAGTATAGATTCTTACATATTTGGTCAATTGGTTTTTGACAGAAAGTCTAGAGGTCAAAAACTTAGAAAATCAGTGGGAAAACATAGTTTCTTCAAAAAGAACATTAGAACAATAGAATATTCATTTGGAAAAAATTGAACCATGATTCCTATCTAATATCACATGCAAAAATTATTCCAGACAGATTATAAATGTAAACATAAAGTCTAAAACTACAAAACTTCCAGAGGAATACAAGGAGAATGTCTTTATGATCTTTGCAAGTAAAATTTTCCTGAGTACCATAAGTATTCATCTTAAATAGATACATTAAATTTAATTAAGTTAAACATTTTTTGGCCTTAAAGGTCATCATTTAAAAGATGAAAATGAAGGCCACATACAAGAAGTAGACCTTTTCTTTGAAAGTTTTGTATCTAGAATACAAAGGTAATGTATAGAGCTCAACAGAATAAGATATTTAACCTAATAAAATGGGCATGCAACATTATAATTTTAAGAAAAGGGAAGAGACTATATATTGTATTACACCTCTAAAAAACCATTCTATATCCACCAGAATGGTTAAAATTAAAAAGACATACACTATTAAATGTAGATGGCAATTTGGAATTACTGGGCTTCTAATTCATCCTTTGTAGGAGTGTAAAATGATTTTCATCATTTTGGAAATGATTTTGTAGTTTCTTACAAAGTTAAGCACACACTTACCTGATGATTACCTTCTTTAGCACTTCTTAAGATAGATGAAAAAAATCTATGATTATCATATAGCAATGTTCACAGTATCCTTATTCATGAGTGCAAAGGAATCATAATAATCCAATATATATCAACAAAAATCACAAATTTTTATATATTATTATAAAAGAATCAGATACATCAATAAAACAGAAAATAAGACTGACACATAATAAAAAATTTTGGTATCATTATATTCAGCTTACCAAATGTGCCAGAAACCAAAGAATGCAATCTTCATGATACCATGTATTACAAAGATAAAGAATAAGCTAAACTCCTGCCTCAGAATCAACCCTTGGGACATTCTGATCTGGCTAAAAGGTCCATGGGAGTCTCACAGGCATGGAAAGCCATGACATGGTGGCAAAAAACAATCTAAATGAAAGACCCTGGTAAACAAGACCCCAGCAGAAGGAACAGGTCATCAAGGAGAGAGGCGCCTTTCTCTGAAGGGAGGAAGGAACCTCCACTGTGACACGGCCTTGACTAAACAAGTTCAGAGTTGGTGAACTCAAGGGACTTCCATAGCCTAGACAGCTCATAGCAAGAGTCTCGGGGGATTGCTGACGTCATAAATAAGAGTGCCAATTGTTAAATCAACAACGGGAGTCACTGGGTACATGTTCCCCATGTAGGATCTCTGTCCTTAATGTGTTTTACTATGAAACTTAAAAACACTACTAGTCGAACAATACCCTATACCTTGTGCGGTTGTGTGAATGCAGCCTGTTGAAATCCTTGCTTAGTATATACTAAGTTGATCTTCAGTATATGAAGGTAATTGAAAATGAAACTCGATAAAGGGCGGGATGGGAGAGGGAGAGGGGAGGTTGGGGGGGGGGAAGCCACAACAATACAAAAGTTGCACTTTGTAAATTCACATTTATGAAATAAAAAAGAAAAAAAATTAAAAAAAGAATAAGCTAAATATTCCTGTGAGTATAGAAATCCATTGTTTTTATTGAGTGTGGAGTGACTTCAAAGGGATATAAGAGAACTGTTAGGGTGATGGAAATGGTCTAATGCTAGATTAGGTAGCTGATACCAGAGCACATTTAGAATAAAACCCATTGAATAGCATAGTTGATCATCTTAGGTAAATGTGTGTCAATTATAAAGCAGTACAAGGAATGAATTATTTTTTTAAGAAAAATATCTAAGACTTCTTTCTTCACAATTTCTTTTAGAAAAGCTCTTAAAGATTGTGCCATACATAACAGTTTAGATTTCCACCTTGAATAGTCATTCCTCATTCTTCAAATCCTGAGATAAGTAACCCCAAAAATTGTATGGTTAGCCTTGGCATGTTCCAGGATATGATGCTAGATGTTGTTTTGATATCCCAGGTTATATCATTTTCGGGGGCAACAATTGAATCTGAGTACTGGTGCCATGCTTAATGGTACTAGGAATTTTTATTTTGTTTTATTAAGTATGACAACATCCAATATCACTATTTCTGTTTTGTAGGAAATTGTTCATATTTTTTAAAATGCACACTTAAATATTAGGGGCAACATGTATAATACTATTTTTCTACCTTAGCATATTGAGCTAAAATCAGAAAAATTAAGTAGGGAAAAATTGTATAATTATCAAATTCAGAAGATGGTTGTGTGGATGTCGGTTGTATCATCTTATCAATTTTGTATAGATGCAATGTACACTAAATTTTAAAATTTTTTAAAAATCATCTTGTTCTACTAAGTTTTTATGGCCTTTAGCAATTTAGATAAATTCTCAAGTAATGAATTTCTTTTAAAATTGTCAGCAGCACAAATTATTTTCCTCAGAAGGAAGTTTTAAAATTCCCACTTTACTTTATCATATACCATTTTGGGTTCCCTTTTTACTGTCACTTCTAGGAAACTCAAAGTTAGACACTATGCATCAAGTAAATACTCTTACCTTCTGGGACTATGCTTCATGGGGACAGATATTCAAGCTGGAATTTCTAAATTATTCTCTACTAGTGATTCCATTACACTCTTCAGCAAAGGAATGTTCTTTCTATGGTAGGGGAATATGTATCTATAGAAAAATAACTCTTGGTTGGCATCAAAATGCTATCTCATTTCCTCCCTGGCCCCTAATCAAGAACCTAGCAAGCTGAACACAATCATTCAAAACAGGGAGGCCGTTAGACATGCCAACTAACAGGGGGTGTTTTATGCTATACTGAAATCTTTAGTTTAACATCTGGTCATGGAAATGCTGATGATTGCACCTTGTTGGCCCTATAACTCTCATCCATCGACAGCTTTTCTTTATACCATGTTTTGTATGCCCTCAGTTGTCATTTTGTCTCTAACAGAATAAAATCTTTCCGGTTCCTGATGGTTATAAGGCATGGTTTCCAGCCTATCCTGTTGGATAATGTGACCAACCTTCTGGATCACAATGGCAATTTTTCCAAGGTCACCCTCAAACACCATTAGACAGACAGCAAAAGAAGAATACTCATAAGCAGCTCTATTCCCATATGTCAGCTCCAAGAAAATATAGAAGAGGGACCGTCATCCATGTTACCTCCAACAAGATCATGAGTTACTTCTCGTGAGGGGTAATGTTAACGTAGGTAGATAGTCAATTTTGTGTGGGTGTGAAGAAATACAGAAGCTAGGCTTTGAAGCAAACCAGCATTACACATCTAAAGTATTGCTGTTGTTCAATAAACTTGGCGGGTTTCTTCTGTGGTTGAATGAGGTAATAAATGTAGCAATGAACCAGCATTTGCATATCAGAACTCCTTTCATTGTTCAAAAACCTGATTGGGTTGGTCCCAGCTCCTTTACTGGGGGCAGCTTAGGGTAATCTCTTCAGCCCGGAACCAATGAGGTTGGCAAAATTCTGGGAGGAAATTTAGGAATTCCCTGATCAGGAATTCTCCTTCCCCTCAAAGGAGACATCTCAGGCAGGGAAGAGGGAGAGGGCTCATATCCAAAACCATAAAAATTCTAGTCTGAATGCAAACTTGGCACGTAGTTCTTTCCTGAGAAAGAACATCCTTAGAAAGAACCATGCCTGGTCTATCATCTGTATTCCTTTTTAATTAATCTTTGCTTCAGTATTAAAAAAATAAAAAGAGGGGCCATGTGCTAGGGCCTAGTGCGTAAAGCTGCGGCCTGCAGCACCAGCATCCCGAATGGGCACTGATATGAGTCTCAACAGCTCCTCTTCTGATCTAGCTCCCTGCTAATGCACCTGAGTAAACAGCAGTGGATGGCCCAAGTACTGGGGCCCCTGCCCCACAAGACAGTACCTAGAAGAAGCTCCCAGCTCATGGCTTCGTTCTGGACAGCCCAGGCTGTTGCAGACATCTGGGGAGTGAACCAGCAGATGGAAGATATCTCTCTAACTCTGCCTTTCAAATAAATAAATAAATCTTAAAAAATAAATAAATAAAGAGACCTTGGCCAGTCATATACAAATTCTTTGTGCTGGGGCTGGTACTGTGGCGCAGTAGGTTGAAGCCCTGGCCTGAAGCACTGGCATTCCATATGAGTGCCAGTTCTAGGCCCGACTCCTCCTCCTCCTCCTCCTCCTCCTCCTCCTCCTCCTCCTCCTCCTCCTCCTCCTCCTCCTCCTCCTCTTCTTCTTCTTCTTCTTCTTCTTCTTCTTCTTCTTCTTCTTCTTCTTCTTCTTTTGACAGGCAGTCAAAAGTTAGTTAGTGAGAGAGAGAGAGAAAGGTCTTCCTTCTGTTGATTAACCCTCCAAATGCCTCTACAGCCGGCGCGCTGTGCTGATCCAAATCAAGGAGCCAGGCAGGTGCTCCCTCCTGGTCTCCCATGCGGATGCAGGGCCCAAGCACTTGGGTCATCCTCCACTGCCTTCCCGGGCCACAGCAGAGAGCTGGACTGGAAGAGGCCGGCTGCTCCTCTTCCGATCCAGCTCTCTGCTATGGCCTGGGATAGCGGTAGAAGATGGCCCAAGTCCTTGGGTCCCTGTACCCACGTGCGAGATCTGGTAGAAGCTCCTGTCTCCTTGCTTTGGATCGGTGCAGCTCCAGCTATTGCGGTCATCTGGGGAGTGAACCAGCAGATGAAAGACCTCTCTGTCTATACTTCTCTCTGTAACTCTCTTTCAAATAAATAAAAATAAATCTTTTTTAAAAACCAAATGTTTTGTGCCCATATCTTTTATTTATTGGTTGATACATTTGTTTTTTGTGAAATCTGTTTTTATGAAGTGTAGGTTATTATTGAAAGTTGATCAAATTCTCTTTAGAAATAAGTGGTATAGGGGCCGGCGCTGTGGCACAGCAGGTTGATGCCCTGGCCTGAAGCACCGGCATCCCATATGGGCGCCAGTTCTAGTCCCGGCTGCTCCTCTTCCGATCCAGCTTTCCATTGTGGCCTGAGATAACAGTAGAAGATGGCCCCAAGTCCTTGGGCCCCTGCACTGGTGTGGGAGACCCAGAAGAAGCTCCTGGCTTCTGGCTCCTGGCTCCTGGTTTCAGATCAGAGCAGCTCCAGCCATTGCAGCCATCTGGGGAGTGAACCATCGGATGGAAGACCTCTCTGTCTCTGCCTCTCCTCTCTCTGTAACTCTTTCAAATAAATAAAATAAATCTTAAAAAAAAAGAAAGAAGTGGAATGATTAAGAAATACATGAATGAATGATTTTATTACCCAATGAATTAATGAGAGTAGCCAGTAACTCTTCCCTTATTTCTTTGCTGTGTTCAACTAAAAATATTAATACTGTGTATGGGAAAAGACACATTTTGAGGCCAGCACTTGATGCAGTGGTTAGACATCACTTGCAATGCCCACATTGCAAATCAGAATGTCTGGGTTTGAGTCCTTCCTCTGTATCTGATCCCCCTTCCCACTAATGTGGACCTTGGAGAATAGGAAGTGTTGTGTTCCTGTTATCCATGTGGAAGACTTGAATTGAGTTCCCAGCTCCTGGATTCAACCTGGCCCACTTAGGGAAGTAAATCAATGGATAGAAAAAAAAATTCATCTCACCTCTTTCCCTTTCAAATAAAATAAAAATTAAGAAAATGAATATTTTAAATATTTAATAAAGAATTTTGACCAGCAGAAATATCCAACTGGTTGTTATTTGTGGGAAAAAAAATCATCCTGTTCTAAATTAGCTTCATTTTATCCCACACATGCCAGGATTTGGACTTGAAAAATCATTTATCTAAGAAAACTTAATATTTTTGTTCTGGTTTCCTTTTCCAGTTTCTGCTGCAATAAAAGCCATTTTCCTCACCACAGTATCTGGGCTCATGTGTATGTTACATTAGATTCTCCTTTCTCCCTGAGAGTGTCCAATGGCAGTGTGAATGTGCTGCAAGGCTGATGCTGGGAGCACTTTCATCTCTAATCATCACCAGCACCAGGAGGCTTCAGGCTGGCTGCTGCATACGTCCTGCTCTGCAAAGCCATTAGAAACAGGGCCAGTTCTCTGGAATCACCAAGATATCCATGGGTGGCTGTTTTGAGGTATATTTGAAAGTATACCAGAGAGGAGATATTGGAAGATGAATAAGGATTTTGATCTATTTTGTTTGCCTTCAACACTTCTTCCAATAAACATTCAGAGAATGCATGTGGCAAATAGCAACAATCTGAGGCACACATTGTAGATTGCAAAGAGCAAAAAGATTTGGGTTTGTCATGAAGCAGACATCAGTGAGTAGTGGAGAAAGTTGTATTTCAAGATAGATTAATTTTAACTAAGATAATTCCAATAGATAAAAGTGGTACAAGATTCTACTTAGATCCTCCCAAATGAAGGACTTAAGGTGGCAATTGAGAACTCTGGTTTTGAAGCTACACAGACTTTGATGTAAATCCTGATTCTGCCACTAGTGACTTTGTAAAAGTAGCCTTTTTCTCCTTAAGCACAAGGATCCTCATGTTATAAAATGGGTTAATCACTCACAACTGAATAATATATCAAATATTCTTAGCACAGTACTACTGTATTAGTGTTATAAAGACTTAAGAAATAATAGTAGTTATTATTATGAAAATGATAATGCAATTACTGAATTCTATTTTGTCCATGTTGGAGACACAAACATGACTTATATAGTGAAATTGCTCCAGTAGAACTCCAGGGTAAGCTGAGATTTAGTTAGATAATATTTGCCCTCAAAAAAAAGGCAGTTATTGATTAAACTAGACAATGTATGTGAAAACCCAACAAAGACTGACAGCTATTCCCCAGATGCATAGAAATGACACGTGTTGGAAAAAGCTCATTTCAAGAAGACATTCAAACAATGGGTTTTGGAAAATTAGAGTGAAAAATAACCTCTCCCTTAAAGAACTAAGGGAGTGAGTGGAATACAAAATCCCTGGTAGAGGAAGATCTAGGGAGATAAACTTTGTATTTAGAAAGTTGAAGTTAGTGTTGTAGTGGCAAGCATCAGTAGTCTACCGGGGACATTTTGTGGTAATAACTAGTGGTTTAGGGATACAGTCCCCTAGGTTTGATAACATCATTATTTTATATATGCACTTGCATTTATCTATTTATTTTTTTTAAAAAAACTATTCATTTGTTTATTTATCTGAAATGCAAAGTGACAGAAAGAGAGAGGGAGAGACAGAGAAAGAGATCTCCATCAATTGGTTCACTCTCCAAATGGCCACAGTATCTGGGTCTGGGCACTGCTGAAGTCAGAAGCCAGGAATTTAATCCTGGTTTCCTATAAGGGTGGAAAGGAGTTCTTGGGGCATCTTTATATGCCTTCCAAATCTTATTAAGAGGAAGCTGGATTAGAAAGCAGAGCAGCCAGGACTTGAACCAACACTCCCACACAGGATGCCATTGTCACAAGCTGTGGCTTAACCTGCTATGCCACAACACCAGACCCTGCACATGTATTTTAAAAATTCCCATGGATATTTCACACATATTTCTGATCAAATAAATAGTCACAAACTGAACATGTCTATTTTTGCTATTTTCAGAAGAACAAACTAAGGACTATGACTGTGGCAGTTTTGCCTGAGTTCTCCAAACTGAAGGAATATTGAGCCATGCTTTTGTGTCTGATTACGCCATGCTGTCTTCTTCTAGAATGATAACTAGAAATGACAGCCAACAATGGTATTAATCTTGTAGCAACGGCAGGGTACCAGTACATGATAGTACCTCCAAAATGAAATATTAGAAGAGTCATGGGCTTTCTGTTAAGAGCTGCCTAGAATCACAGGAAATATAGAGCATGAAAACAGTGAATTGAAAACAAACTCCATAGCTCTTTCCATACATTTGCAAAAGATTACACATGGAGAGTAATAAATTTTCTAATATCTGTTTGGAATGGTGAGCCTAAGCACTGGGTGTTGGACACCAGATTTCACAATGAAATCAGCTCTAATTTGTGTTTAGCAGAAAAGTTTCTACATTTCATGTTTGAAGTTAATCTATGAGCAAACATATATGGGGACTTTTTGTAAGGTATCTTCAGGTAAACTTCAGTTTTCCCCTTATGAACAAGAAGATTGGATTATACGTTTTTTAAAGATTTTCTTTGGGTTCTGTTTACATTCTAAGTTTTTATCCTTAAAATGTAATTAATTGATTTAATCTGGAATACTAATTATTAATGACTGAAGTAATATGTCTGTTTCTTTGGAAAAACTCATACAAAACTTCAAGCCATATAGCATGGAAACTGAAAGTCTTTCCCAGGTTTCTGAGAATTCCCACAGAGGTTAGGTTATGATAAGTGGAAGAGCTACATTCTCTATTATGACTATTATGATATACTAACTCCTAAGTTTATGACTTGCCTTATCATTCTGCTTTTGTGGACTCTGGTCTATCTGGCATTGTCAAAGACCAAACATGATATTGTCATCTGTTCAAATTCCAAACCAAAGGCCACAGTCCAAGGTATATGTCTTTCTCCATATTTATATTTACTTCTTATTAAATGTGTATTTTTTTTCTATGCACCCAAATGGGGGAGAGAGAGAGAGAGAGAGAGAGAGAGAGAGAGAGAGAGATCTTCTGTTCATTGGTTCGCTTCCCAAATGCCTTCAGTATCTGAGTCTGGAGGCCAGACTCATGCCAAAAGGGCAGAACTCAAACCAGTTCTCTCACATGGGTGACAGGAACCCAACCACTTAAGCTATTTCCTGATGTCTCCCAGGCTACATTTCAGCAGGAAATTAAAATCAAAAGTGAAACAGGGAAACAGACACTGTGATATAAGATGGAGGCTTTCCTAGCAGCCTCTTAACCCCTATTGTAAAGAAGTTTTGTCAGTTCTTCTGTTAACCTTGTATTATGATGATGCCTGTCTTCAGCTTCTTAATTTCACCCCCAAGAAATTTGCCAGGCATATTTCTTATAAAGTGATAGTCCACTCCTAGAGGAACATTCTGCTACAAGTTAAATATATTAACATATTCTTCCTTACAAATTCATTTGATATTTAACAAGAAGTATGAACCCTGACAGCTGGTTGTTGAACAGATAAAACTTTCTGTGAACATTTTCCATGTCATTAAGTGTTCTTCCACAACATCATTTTTAATAGCCACAGAGCATTTAAATATATGCAGGCATTATAATTTATTTAACTGATCCTCAATTGTTCGGCAATTAGATTGGTTTTCCAAAACCTGTACAGTTTTGGGATTTTACTACTTTTTAAAAACACTTTCTTACTTGATGGGAAAAATGATATTCCACTGTTATTTTATTCATATTTCCTTTTGTTTTCCAGTAAATCTAAACATGTTTCTAATTACTTTTTTATTTAAATTTTATTCCTTCATTCCACCAGACCATCTTGCTTGCTCTGATTCCAAAATGCACAAAAAATTTCTTCACTCTCTCCTGCACTATTGCAGTCGTACTAATCTGGCCCCATGAAGTACTACCATCACCTTCTAATTGGGCTCCCTGAAACTTGGCTTCTTGGAAAAGTTTCTCTTCTTAAAATACAAATCTGATTAAGCTTCACTCCTGCTTTGTACAATTCAGTGATTTCCCATTCATTTATAGCACAATCCAAGCTCCTTGACACAGCCCTCAAGATTTTGTGTGAGCAGGACCTACCCAGTCCTCTCACCTCTGACATTCTCATGTAGATTCTATTTCTTCATTGACTATCCTTCAGCCATAACGGTGGTCTTTGTTGAAAAAAAAAATTACCCACTTTCTCTCAGCTTGGACAGTAGATTCCACTCCCACTTCTGCCTAATCCGTAGATTTCTGATTGCAGAGAAATTTCTCTAAACACCTATTTAGTTTAGCACTGTATACATCTTCAGAGTTGGGGTAGCATAAGCAAAGGTACTAAAACATGCAGCTATAATTTTTTTGTGGCCTGTTAGTTTGGTGAGCAAGAGGGCAGTAATGAAAGATTGAATTGAAGAAGTAGCCAAAGATTAGATAACATTGGATATTATAATTTAGCAAAATTCTGGGATTTTATGCTATAGGAACCCAGACAGATTTTTCAGACCCCTGTTAAATTTCACTTACTATCATTTATTCATCATTTATACATTCATTTATGGACTAATATATTGTAGACACTGATAGATACTAAGGATATGAAGATTATTACAACATTATTTTTGCCTTTAAGAGGCTTGCAGTTATTGTTTAGAATCCAAAATTCTCAGTTTCTCCAAAACATTCTCCCAGAATACATACAAGAAATCTGAGCCATTTTTTTTTTCTCAGTAGATTGTGATGTTACAGAAACATCTCTTAAGTGAAGCTTATAAGAGATAGTAGGTTCTTCTGTGAAGCTGCAAGTCTTTCAACCTAAGGAGACCTATTTTCTTTATATCAGAATAAATTTGCCCCAACCCCAATTCATCTTGTGGCTTGAACCTAAAAATGAACAAGGTAAAGTCGTTAGCTATAGATCTAATTAAAAATCTTCTCCAACTATCCCATGAATATAAACATAAAGTACTTCTCACCCAAAGGCTTTCCCTACCTGTGGGAAGAGGTGAGAAGGAAGGAGGTGAGGAGTCAGTGAGAAGAGGACTGTCAAGTTTCATCTTTCTCCCAGTGATAGGGAAAGAGGCATAGCACATTAATGAGCATGCTGTCTTATCGACTGTATTTCTACTCTAGGTGTCTTAGAGATGGGAGATGTCAGTTCCCATCTCTTTTGATCCATCACTGCAGCATGTTTGATTGGGGGATAGAGGGCCTCTTTGTGTTTCTTTCCCATCTCTTTTGATTATAATCAACATTGGAAGACAAGTCTTATCTCCCCAGAAGCAAGATGCTTTCACATTATAGAACTGTTGGCTTGCTCTTCTGGTTGGGGGCTAGCTCAATTTGTCATTTTTGACCCCTCAAGGTTAAGTAGGCCTTTTTATTTATTTATTTATTTATTTATTTATTTATTTATTTATCTCTCACAGACAGTGGAATAATACAACTTGAAAGAATTTTACATAATGGCTAGTAGCTAGCTATTCTTCCACAGGTACACTCCAAAGCTAATAATAAATCAGAACACTTTTCCTCTTTTACAGAATACACTCCTCAGTGTGCACTCCAGAACAGATGCTCATGGCATCTTTTATGCCATGAACATCTTCAATAGTCTAGCAAAGCCTACAGAACTCTTCTGTAATAAGTTAAAGACACAATTTTTCTGACTCTTCTCCTGACAAGAGAAGGAAAATATTTCATCTTCCTTTGAATTGGGGCTGGGTTTAACAGCTCATTTGTAACCAAGAGAAACAATTAGAAATAAAACTGTGTGTCATATGATTTGAAATCAAACTTACATTGCTTCTTCTTTGATCTCTTAAAACACTCTTTTAATTGACCACTACTTCCTGTTAGAAACAGTTGTTCCCTGTTAGAACTCAGTCATCATGGTGTAAGAAAGCTACTCAAAAGCCCCATCTGAACTGTCAGTCATAGTAGATGCCCAACTCAATCAGGCCTTCTGATGGTTGAAAACACAGCCAACAATATACAAAAGCATAAGATATAACATGAGATAACTATTTTGCCAGGCTCTTCTCAAATTCTTGACTCTCATAATCATGAGAAAATAAAGAGTTTATTGCAAATTGTCAAATATCAGAGTATTTTGTTACCCTGCAGCAGCTAATTAGAACATCTTCTCAGAATAATTTCTGTAATATTAAAAAAGTTTTTGAAAGGCAGAGTGACAGAGAGAGGGAGGAATAGAGTGAAAGATCTTCCTTCAGTTGGTTCACTCCTGAAAGATTTTTCAATAGCCAGGGCTATGCTAGACCGAATCCAGGAGGTAGGAACTCTTTCTGTCTGTTATGAGGTTGGTAGGAACCCAAGTACTTAAGCCAGCATACTCTCCCTCCTAAGTGCATTAACAGAGAGCTAAATTTGAAGTGCAGAATAGATGGGACTTTAACCGGAACAATGATATGGCATACAGCTATTCCACTGAACCACAATGCCTACCCATAGTAAGATTTTTTATGATTTATTTATTTATTTATTTATTTATTTGAAAGGAAGAGTTACAGAAGCAGAAGCAGAGAGAGAGAGAGAGAGAGGTCTCCGGTCCACTGGTTCATTCCCCAAGTGGCCACAGCAGCTGGAGCTGGGCCGATCTGAAGCCAGGAGCCTGGAGCTTCTTCTAGGTTTCCCACATGGATGCAGGAGCCCAAGGATCTGGGCTGTCTTCCACTATTTTCCCAGGCCATTGCAGAGAGTTGGATTGGAAGTGGAGCAACTGGGACTTGAACAGGTGCCCATATGATATGCTGGCACTGCAGATGGCAGCTTTACCCACTACGCCACAGTACAGGCCCCCAGATTAATATTTTTAATGTATGGAATAAAAGTGTATATATTTACAAAGAAGATATTATATAAAAGGGTTACAATACTACAGAAAAATAGATTTAATTGTAACTCATTAAACTCCTTTATTGTTAACTCATTAAAGAATAATAACTAGCAGAAGGTCGATCATTGCCAGAATTTTGAAATAATGATAAGCAAAGAAATCAAAGTGCAGAATATTTATTACAATCTTCATTGGATATGAAATTTCCGCTGGCAACAAATTTTTAGGTATCACTAACTCCACTATGGTTTCTTGTCCAATTGAAGAAATAACTATATTTCCATTAGATATTAGCGAAAAGAAAGAAATATTCCTCCATACAAATTCACTGGCCCAAGGGGAATGTCCTCCAGCCTCAGATTGAAAAAGAAACAGATTTTCTTCCTTCAGGTTCTTTTTATGTCCTTCTATTCATTTGGAATAAATTTTATGCCCTGAACATTCAAATCAATCCACTGTTCAAGAATCCAACTTAAATATTACGTCCTCAATGAAGCATTTGCTAAGTCCACAATCCCTATGAACTCACAATACATGTATGACCAAGTATGGCTATTTATGGACAAGATTTTTATATGTCCCTTTACAGAATTAAAAATTATTAAAAAAGGATAAATATTTTGGGATTCTGTTTCTTAGAAACTAGCTAATTATAGGTTCAGAAACCAGAAAAATTATGTCCATTAGGTTCACAATAAATTCATATTGCATTAACCATTAAGTTCTGAAACCATCTAATCATCACCATCTACTAGGGAATTTTTAACAAATGCATATTCCTTCTTCCAACCCTGTCTATAGAATCATAATAACTAGGAATAGGCTGAGGAATCAGGATTTTAGTAAGCATATGTCTTATTCCTCCCCCACCAAGTAATTCTTGTACAATCTATCACTTGATGCCAAGTTTTAAAATCATTGAACAACAACAAAAAATACACATATCAATTTAAGATTTCTTGATCTTAGTATTGTAAACACTTCCAAAATTTGGACTCAGCCAGCATGCTCTGTATATCCCCATAGCTGCCTGACCGTATTTTAGACAAAGTCCTGCCCATCACTTCAATGTTCAGCACAGAGCGTGGAAATCAAGTGCCAGATCACAGTGACTTTTTGTTTTTTCATTTATGAGTAAAATGACAAACCTCAGCTGTCATGTCTCTGTTAGGTGACCCTAATTCTCTGACCATAGATAACTAGTCCAGGGAGATACTGCATCAAACAGGCCATCCAGAAGTATGTACCCAGGAAAATGTGATGTGGAAATAAAGAGATAGAGCCAGTCGCTGGTAGTGAGAGAAGGAATGTGGTGAGACCCAAGGGCTGCTGCTGAGTATACTCCCTATGAATTAGAGGAAGATGATATGCAGAACAGACGGCAAAGCAGGGAAAAAGTAAAAAGAGAATAAACACTCTGATGCTGATTCAGAGCCTGCTTCTAATTGTTCTCAAGGTCATTTGCGCCTTACCCTTTCCATAGAAATATGACATATGGTCTAAATAGGGCATTCCAACAAATTCCCCTTCCTGCCTAAGCTGATTCTTGGACTCTATATCTGTAGACCAAGAATATCCTGATATTGAAATCTTCCATTTTCTCACACCTCAATTCAAAGCAATAACCACTTAAAACACTCCCTCTTCTTTTCCTTCCTTGCTCAGAAGCCCAGTCTGTTCTAACAGCTTGAGCCTACACTAATATCTAGCTTTCCCTATCCTCTATAGCCTTGATCATCTGTACTATGAACATTGACAGACTTATTATCTTGTTCTGCATCTTGCACTGACTCATTATTGTCTCAAATTCAGCTAATGATATTTTTTAGGCTTTATTTAACTGTACCCGTTTATACCTGGAAAGAACATTAGTGATTTCTAATCCAACCCTTTCATTTATACAGAAGAAAATAACACTTAGAGCAAAGTGACTTCCCTAAAGTCACATAAAATTTCTCAAAGTAAGTTCTACTTGGGCACAACAGCATCAACAAATAAAAAGTTGCTCAGGGTTAAATCAGTTTATGAAGAAGTACCTATTCTACATCTTGATATTGTATATCAAAGATTCCGAGAAAATCTGCAGGAAAAGAAAAGGTGCTTAAAATGTTTTAGCACCATTTTCCAGCACTTTTAGTATTGAAATTATTTTCCTCCTTAATACTTATCAATTTGCTATTGAACTACTGTGACTCGCAATATACTTGGTAACCCCATTTTACTCAGTGTTGACTCCATCTCCTTGCCCCAAACCTAACAACATATCAGATTCCAGGAGATATTTGAAGATTGTCTCCTACCATATTTGAATGGATAAGACTACAGTCTTTATTTACTTTATCATTAATTTGTTAAGACTGTAACATTTCTCCTTCAATTCTTTGGCCTCCTGGTCTATAAAAATATTATGTTATCCAATCTATATTAATAATATAGAGACTCCAATCTATGATCAAATTTTGAGAAAAATGGTGTATCTTTTTCCTTCTGCAAGAATAATAAGAAGGAGCTAACCAATTTGCTTCTGGACTGGAGATTTGCCCTAAAGCTCAGTGAAACCATATATAATATTCAGAACCCTAAAACTGAGAGGGACCTTAGAAAGAACCTAAGTAAGCACCCTTATCTGAAGTTCAATGTTCAAGATAAAAGATGGTTTCCAAAATGTCACATGAAGATTTTTGCTTGAAAAATGGAGCTTGACACTCCTACTTCTGTATCCTTTCCTCTAAATTGTACTATCTTTACTGTCTTTTCAAAGCCTGAGGCTAATTACTGGTTTCTTTCTCTTTCCTTGCCACTTTCTTTTTTATCCTTTTTCCTCTCCTCTCTTTCCCTTTCCTTCCTCTCCCATCTTTTCTTTCTTCCTCTCCTTTACCTCCTCCTCATCCTCCCCTCTCCATCTCATTGTTCTCTCATTCTATTCTGTTGTTTCTGTCATAAAAATCCCCACTAAATATTGAGTAAATGTTACATATCTCTAACACTAGAAAGTCTACATGCAATTTAAAGCAATGAAATATCAGGTTCTTAAGTATGTATTGCTTCTTGTATTTCTCTGAGACCTTCCAAATGCAGTAGACCCCCACTAGCTAGTCCATATTCTCATACACACAAAGCTGTGCTGTTTTAGGAGTTTATTTAGAGAGCAACAAAAATGCTGAATGTGCCTTTTCCAGTCCACCTCATATAAAGTAACTACCTGAAAATTTTATCAAAATGAAGATAGTAAAATTCAGTAGGTCAGGGAAGGGACCTAGAAGCCTGTATTACTAACAAACACCAGATAATGCTAAAAATCACAGGCTATACTTTGTGTAGTAAGAGCACAGAGCAAAATTACAATTTCCTTTGCATGGACCAAGGGGGTCCACAAAAATCCTCAAATATTTCACTTTCCCTCCCAAATATGAAGAATGTATCACAATCATTACAAAGTAATACAATAAGAATATGAATGAATATTAATAAAAGAAGCTGGCGCCGCCGCTCAATAGGCTAATCCTCTGCCTGCGGCGCCGGCACCCCGGGTTCTAGTCCCGGTCTGGGCGCCAGATTCTGTCCCAGTTGCTCCTCTTCCAGTCCAGCTCTCTGCTGTGGCCCGAGAGTGCAGTGGAGGATGGCCCAAGTCCTTGGGCCCTGCACCCCATGGGAGGCCAGGAGAAGCACCCTGGCTTCAGATCAGCGCGATGCGCCAGCCGCATTGTGCAGGCCACGGCGGCCATTGGAGGGTGAACCAATGGTAAAGGAAAACCTTTCTCTCTGTATCTTTCTCTCACTGTCCACTCTGCCTGTGAAAATAAACAAACAAACAAGCAATAAATAAATCCACCCACCAATGTCATCTCCACCATCAAAGGACTGTGGAGGTAAGGGTCGTCAAAGAGAATTACCTAAAAAAAAATGTGGCAAGTTGTAGGGCTAGATCTTCAGAGTGCAAATTTACCAGCTTTCAACTACACTACACAGTTAGGAAGTCTGTCTCTAACACACACACAAATATCACACAGAAATAAAGGGAGAACTTCTCATAAATTTGTGAAAAAACGAAACTAAGCACACTATATATTTTTGCTTAATTGTTTTGAATCCTTTTGCTGCATGCATATATATAAAGTAAGATAGAGGATATCATCCAAAGTACTGATAAAAACTTTGCAATTGGGGCCTGTGCTAGGTGTAGAAGATTAAGCCTCCTCCTGCAGCGCTGGCATCCTCTTTAGGCACTGGTTTGAGTCCTGGCTGCTCCACTTCCAATCTAGCTTCCTGCTAATGCACCTGGGAAAGCAGCAGAATACAAGCGAAGTGCCTAGACCCCTGCACGCACATGGGAGACCTGGGTGAAGCTCCTGGCTCCTTCCTGGCTGGCTCTGGCATGCTGGTGCTGCAGGTGGAGGCACTTCCCTTCTGTTTTTAGTTTGATCAGCACTTGTGGGCAGGTGGGATTTGAGTCCCCTCAATATGGCTACTCTTTCTTGTGGACCCAGGGAGTCATATCCCTTAAAGCTAATTAGTAGTCCAGAAACACAAGGGAATCTGACTTAAGGTCCATGAAACCCTGCGTATCCTCATTATTCCATATAGTCAGGTTAATCTACAATCTGGGACAGGAAAACATCACAAACTTGAAAAGGAGCTGCTTTACTATCTCTCTAGGACCTTAAACACTGGGTAAAAATACCCAGGAGTGAGCATAGGCCTTATCAAATTAGCTTCTATATAGGAGGTATATACTGTCCTAGATACTGATGAAGTTTATCTGTGAAATATCCTGAGAAATTATGTCTTTTTTGACATGTACATCTTGAAGGTGATTAAAATTGCAACAAGGAAAAAAAATGTACCCTAGTCATGTAAGAGCCCATAAATTCATTACTTTTATATTCTCACTAAAGTAGGATCCTTAAGGATAAAAAAAATTATATACATTGACCATTACTCTGAATAAGGCACTATGTATAAAAACATAAAAACATACAGACATTAGCTCATATAACGCTTCATGGTAGTCACATATGGTAAGTATTAGGGTAATCATCATTTTTAGACTAGGAAATGGTAAAGTGAAAACAAATTTATACTGCTGGACTGTAAGTCTTGTGCATGTAACCTTGAATATTCTATCTCAGTAGAACATAATCATATACTCCACATAAATACATATTCAAGTACTTTATAATTCAGTGGGTACATTTATTTGACTCAGCCCAAGTTTCTATGTGTCACATATGGATGTTTTGCCAGAATGATCTTTATCAGCCATTGAGAAGCAAAAAATGCAATCCAGGTATAGTAGATAGTTTGCAAAAAGACAGCAATCACTTCTCTCCTACCACTTCCCCAGGTGATTTTGCAGCAATTTTCATCAAGAGGAGGAGTCTATTTACATTCCCCTTGAATTTGAGCTCACATCAATGACTTGCTGTGAGCAACGAATGTAGAACTGATGTTGCCCCAATACTGAGCCTAAGCATCAAGAGACCTTGCACACTGTTACTCCCCCTAAATTCTCTGCCATTGCCCATGAACAACCTAGGTTAGCCTATGGAATAAAAGCCGTGTGGACCAGTCACCATAGAAGTATCAGCCAATAGCCAGTCACTGCCAATCATGTATGTAAAGTTTTAAAGAAGCCCTGTTATGTCAAGGTGCCACCTGAACACATACACATAAGCAAACTCATCTGAGATCCATTAGTCAGAAGCAGATCAAGAGAAACAAACTCATGAGGAATATTAAATGATAGTTGGTTGTTTTAAACCATTAGTTTCTTTAGAGTGACTTCTTATGCAACAACAAATAAGTAATACCCCAAGAAAACAACAGCAAAACCACAAATTTTATTATATGCTGCACAATTTTGCTTCTTTTATTATTCACTCATTGAATAGTCATCCAATAAATGACTATTCTGGTTCTCTATCTGCAATAGGCCAAGCAAGAAACAACAATTTCAGTCCCTAAATATGTTCTATTGTAACGAGGCATCTATTTACTTTAGAATCAGCTATAGAGAAGAGAACACAGTATCATTGTCTTTAAATAAAGCACCTTTATTATCTGGCATTAAAAAACTCTTACTGAATTTATCAAGCCTTATTTGCCACTCTGAGCAAAGCTCTGCTCACAAATTCAATATCTGGGTTCCTTCACCTTTTTTGTCTGGTTGTAATTTGGTTCATTTTCCTGCATCCCTTGCACATTTCCCAGCACCTATTTCTGTCCTCTTAGACTTAAATCAATACAGCTAACTTTTATTTCTACCTCTCTTCCACTTGACCTACTTTATTTCTGTCCCAGTTCTTAATGTAAAATATCCCTGTGACCCATCTTATCACTATTCAAATGCCTCAATTTACCCTTTGACAAAGTTCTAACATGATGAATGGCACCCCTCCTTACCACCTGACAGAATACTTTCCTTATAGCATCTTTGAGGTATAAAACACTAAAAATGATGATGGGAAAGAACTTGGCAGGTATGAAAGAGCTATAAATACACAGGCTCACTCATAAATCAATACCAATAATAAATTGCATTCAAATGCTATTTAATTCTTTGTGATCATCAATAAAGATATAAAAAGTTCATCCTCAACACCAGCTCTGTGGTTGTCCTCTCAGCAACTCCATGCAGCTGTCTACACTATTAGTCATCACTCTATTTACTGTTTCTAATGGCCTCTGAATATTCTGGAAGCATTTTGCTATGGAATATTATTTGGAGGTGGTTAGAAAAGAGGTTGCTTTTCCTCCTACAGCCAATTAGGAAACTAGTACATTGAAAACCTGTACCAGTGACATTTGGACACAAGATGTCTTTCTGTTTTCTGGTATCATTTATAATCCCACTCACCAAGCAACTTACAGTGGGTTCTTGCTGGAGTTTTATAGGATGAAGCCCACCCACCAACACCTACTCTGCTTTATTCCTTGCCACTCGCACTCCAACATCCCTTGTCTCCCCACCAACCTCTTCTCAGGTTCATAATTAGACTCTGCAACCTCCAAGACCCTACAACAAAGTGATGAGCTACTAAAAATACAGCCCTGCAGGAACATGTTCATACTCTATTTCTGTTATTATTTTTGAACACCAGTTTCAAATAAACAAAGTAGTTAAATAAAGGGAGATAGAAAGTGCTGTGATTGTGAACATGGAGCATCAACACATACTTTGTTCATTTTAATTACATGAAGTCATCATTTAGTAGGAATCCAAGGATGCTGCAGAGGAAAAGTGGTCACGGACCTCCCTTATTTTGATAGTTCCCATTTGAAGTCCCTTCCAATGATTCTGAACATAAAAGCCTTTATTGAAAGCTTGAAAATCCCTACACCTCTGTACAGCCCATGAAACAGGGACTGTTGCTTTTAAAGTGTGGGGAAGGCTGGGCATAATTAGACCATTCTGCTTATGAGATCTATTTCCCTCTCTCCACTGACTGTCTCACGGCATTTAAGATAGGCCTCTTAAACCGGGTTGCATAAATAAGGGTGGAGCAAGAGAAGGGATATATGGAGAATTTCCAAGTATACTAAAAGTTCTCAATCTTCAAAAGTAGGTACTCCAAATCAGAATACATAAGTGAGGGAAAAAAAGACTTGCTTATATAAAAATCTAAATATATTACTACTTAAAAATTACTACTTTGGCCAGTGCCACGGCTAACCCTCCACCTGCGGCGCCGGCACCCTGGGTTCTAGTCCCGGTCTGGGCGCCGGATTCTGTCCTAGTTGCTCCTCTTCCAGTCCAGCTCTCTGTTGTGGCCCGGGAGTGCAGTGGAGGATGGCCCAAGTGCTTGGGCCCTGCACCCGCATGGGAGACCAGGAGAAGCACCTGGCTCTTGGCTTTGGATCAGAGCGATGTGCTGGCCGCAGTGGCCATTGGGGGGTGAACCAATGGAAAAGGAAGACCTTTCTCTCTGTCTCTCTCTCTCACTGTCCACTCTGTCAAAAAAAAAAAAAAAAGACTATTATTAAAATTACTTAAAATCTGCCTGGTAACAATGCATCAATGACTCCATTTTATAATATGAATGATTTTAAAATTTATAATCATTTATTTAATGCATATGATTTATAGGTGTACTGATAAGAGAACTTTCTGTAGAGTAGCATTTTAATCTGCATAATATGATTATGGGAAATTGCTATTTATCCTCTATTTTATAGATTAAAATACTGTGGCTTTCATTGGTTCAGTAATGTGCTAAGGATCATATAAGTAGTACATGGATGAGCCTCGATTTGAATATAGAACTGTCATTTAAAGGTATGAACCTTTGATCACATGGTGCCCATATAAGGAATTTATCCTATGAAGTTAGAGTCAATCTTTCAAGATCACAAGTCATACATACATTTATTTAATGAATGTTTTACTAAATTCCTAATACATGAAAGTTCCATGTTTACGATGATGTGTGAATCAGACACAATCTTGTACCTTGAATTGCTGACCAATCTGGAACTGGAGAACTGTGTTTACAGAAATATTGGCATATAGTACAATATGTGCTATATATATTAGTATGTGTAGTACTAATATTATATATAATATTAGGTTTATATGTGCTCAAAATAAGGAGTTACACGAATCACTGAAGCGATTCTGAACAACAGGAAGGAAGGATAGCTTGAAGAGAGAGCTCTACAAAATCGCTAACTCTGTTAGCCTATTTTATCATTATATCTCTAGTAATTACTGTGAAGCCTAGTATAAAGTTGATGTTTAATAAACAGGAATTGAAAGATTGAAAAAGTAAATATCTTATAAATTTAATGAATGAGCATGCAATTATAATTTACAAATGTAATTGTTAAACAAATTTGGGCATTATTCAAGTAGATAAAAGAGAGATGAAGCTTCCAAAATCAAGGAAGTAAGAAAAAGCATGACTAGTTTGGAAATAGGAAGAAATCAAGGAAATGCTATTCTAGAAAAATTGAAGTTATAATGTAGGAAATTAACTGAAAGGCATTGGGTAGTTTTAATCAGTGGAGAGAAAAGACCAAATAGGAATTTCAGAAAGATCACTATGGCAATAGAGAATAAATTCAAAAGAAGGTTAAGAGATGAAAGCAAATAAACCAATATACATTTATAAAAATTAGTTGAAATGCCTTTCACTGAATTGTACTGATAGTAAACTAGTTAAAGAAAAACACTATTTATGGAGGACATGTCTTCTAAAATCCTAATCCACTCTTTTTTTCTAATAATGAAATGTGTGCAGCATGGGACATCTAGAGTAATGAAAGCAACTTGTGTTACGGATCAGCATTACTACAAACACAACTCTGATCTTGTGATCTGTGAGCATGTCAATTAGCCTGAAATTCTTCTGACCTGTAAAATGAATATATTGATTTCAACACAGCACCATGACAAGTATTAAAGTGCAATAACATTTATGATATGATTTGGTAAATTATGAATTGATGATTCTAGTTATTATCATTATAATTACTGTAATTAGTACAAATGTCAATGTGAGTTATAAAAGATGTGGTACTACTAATGGTAGCACTGTTACTGTGGATTTCTGTGTTGGCAATCTGTTATAAAATAACACAATCCTCAAGTCTGAATGAAATCAGTTAAAGTTGATTGAGTATCTTTGATACTAAACAGTATATTGCACCTAATAAGTGCTAAATTCAGGCCAGCGCCGTGGCTTAACAGGCTAATCATCCGCCTTGCGGCGCCGGCACACTGGGTTCTAGTCCCGGTTGGGGCGCCGGATTCTATCCCGGTTGCCCCTCTTCCAGGCCAGCTCTCTGCTGTGGCCTGGGAGTGCAGTGGAGGATGGCCCAAGTCCTTGGGCCCTGCACCCACATGGGAGACCAGGAGAAGCACCTGGCTCCTGGCTTCAGATCAGCGAGATGCGCCGGCCGCAGCGGCCATTGGAGGGTGAACCAACGGCAAAAAGGAAGACCTTTCTCTCTGTCTCTCTCTCTCTCACTATCCACTCTGCCTGTCAAAAAAAAAAAAAAAAAAAAGTGCTAAATTCATTATTTTTACTTGGGGTATTGCTCTCTGAAATCATCACTATTTTCTCATTCAAGAATATATCAAGCATCTCTCTTCCCCCTCATTTTGTCCCATTCCTAGCTACTATTATTCCTATTTTCCCACATAGATGAGCAAAAATATAGCAACTATTTTAAGCATTACTTTTTCATGTTGGATAGATGCCAAATTAGGGGCCCAATTTAAAAGCAAGCAAAATATTTTAATTATGTATATATTCACATGTATGTGTGATGAATAAGCTAACAGAGAATTCAATTATACAAATTATTGGCTGGGCATTCCATCAGACTTCATATATCTCTGATAATTTCTTCATATGGAAAGAAAGAATTTATTTCGGTCCACTCTCTGGCACAGCTTACTGAATTTTATTCTGTACCCAGCCACAAATTGATTAGGTTATACTGAACCACAGCAATTCATTTATGTGAGCCTTATTTATTTATTTTTACCTCTTGGTCCCTAGTGAGACATAAAGATACATCAGCCCTCTCATATCCCCACCGGCACTTACTGTCTCCCAAGCTCTCCTTCAGTGGAAAGAATGATTGTATCTGTTCATAAGCCCATAAAACGGATATTTGATTTGATTTAGGTGGAGACTCACTGAGCTAATTTCATTATGATTAACTATCTACAATGAGTTTTATACTTTTTGTGGTTCTGAACCAGCAATGTAATCTAATTTTTCAGTGAACTGAGTCTCTGACTACATCAGCAAGTCATTTTTGGTAGGAAAGAAGGTAAAGTTCACACTAGGCAGAGACAGTTCATTGATGCATAAGTTTGTATTCTCTATACAGTATAGTGCCGGGCACTGTGAGAAGAAACATGGGAAAGATGTAGTCATTGCCTAGCTTCCCATCCCATGGTTAACAAATGATTGCAACAGAAAGTAGTATGTGCAACAACAGTATTAATACTATTTTACCGAGGAAAGATTCTTTCATTCATTCAGCAAACATTTTAAGAGCGACAACTATGCGTTTGTCTTAACCTGGCCTAACTCTGACTATTTTACCATTTGAGGAGTGAACAGGTAGACAGAAGATTTCTCTCTCTCTCTCTTTCTCCCTGTAACTCTGCCTTTCAAATAAATAGATAAATCTTAGAAAAATGAGTTGTGCCCAGATGTAGGATCAGGAAATCTGGAAACACTTTGAAGGCAGAGTTACACTTGAGTAGTATATCAAACAGTGAAGAGAACTTTACTGGTTGGACCACGCAGTGGATAATGGGCAAATATAGCTGTGATCAATAACTTTCCTGTATCAATATCTTTTTGAAAATAGACTCTGCAGTTTTAATCATGAAGAAGTAAAGTCTACTTCTTCCCCACCTTTCCCTCCATCCATGGATTTGAGTTGATCACTTTGGAACTTCATTTGGCGAAGAGTACATCAGGATCAATATTTTGACAACTATAAATTTTAACCTTTAATGATTTCTATGCATGTTTCCATTCTTTCTTTGAAATCCTGAAACTACCATACAAATAGGTAGAGGCTAACTTGCTGGATGATAAATATTATGCAGGTTAGTTATCATTGTCACATCCAGTTTAGCAGATTCTAAATTTCTTAGCAACAGAATCTTAAGGACAATAATTGGATACTATTTGCATCACTAAATTTTGGGATAGAATGTTATCTTGCAAAAAACAATAAGATTGGGAGCCAGCGCTGTGGCTTAGTGGGTAAAGCCACCGCCTGCAGTGCTGGCATCCCATATGGGCGCCAATTTGAGTCCTGGCAGTTCCACTTCTGATCCAGAGCTCTGTTATGGCCTGGGAAAGCAGTGGAAGATGGCCCAAGTTCTTGGGCCCCTGCACCCATGTGGGAGACCCTAAAGAATCTCCTGGCTCCTGGCTTCAGATTGGCGCAGCTGCAGCCATTGCAGCCAACTGGGGAGTGAACCAGCAGATGGAAGACTTCTCTCTTTGTCTGCCTCTCCTTCTCTCTCTGTGTAACTCTGACTTTCAGATAAATAGATAAATAAAAAAAAAATAGTAGGACACCTCTATTCATAGAGTAGGAATGGTATATTTAAGATCACTGAGGCAAGAATCATCAGAAGAATTTAAAGGACCTGTAAGAGGCTCAATGTTCCCACCATCACTGTTGTAGTTACAAGACACAGAAGCCTTATTCAAGCCACATTGAAAAGAAGAAATGAATTGATGGGTTCTTACAGTTGGGAATTACAAGGGGGTGGACCCAGCTTCAGACAGACTTGGTTCTTCGTGTTAAAGTATCATCAAGGCTGAATTCTTGTACATTTAATGATGTTTTAATCTCATTAGTTTTATTATTATGTGGATACTCTCCTAGCAGTACAAAGAGAACTGTGAGCACCAGGTTCATCCTCCTTGTGCATATTAGACTTTGAAAAGGGCTTGATTGGAAGGAGGTGGGATGAAATTCACAAGGTCAGGAGTAGGCATGTGGCCTGGTCATTGTGATATCTACATCCAGCATCCTTGAATCTGACACCCAGTTCTGGCTTCTGACAATTTTCCTGCTATTTCTGACAAGACATCTAAAAGTTCTTATTTCCATAGCAATAAGAGTTAACAAGGGAATAAGACAATGAAAAAATGTGAGTAAGATAAAGTTCAGATATGCAAGTAAGATTTTGAAGGCAATGTTTAGAAATCTCTGGGGTAGTCTATAACTTCATCACATTTCACTGTAACACCAGCACAGGATGTGCATGTTTATTTTCTAATCCTCCGTCAGCATTCATTCATTTCTTTATCTATGCATGCATGCATGCATCCATCCTCCATTTAGCATATCTATTTTAAGCACCCACTATAGTCAACTGACTCTGACAAATACTGATGGGACACAGATGTAGAAGGTGCTGCCATCCCCCAACAAGCTCACAGTCTAGTAAATAGATAAGATTTTTAGAAAATGTTTGCAGTATATTGACGAAACTATGCAGGTTGAGTTTGTTTTATTCAGTAGGTGTTTATATTCCTGGAAGCAAGAGAGTCAATAGAATTTTGCAACATAAATCCTATGGTGTATACACCCAAAAAAGTCATAAATGGCACTTATGATTTATTGGAGAAGTAAAGATTCACCTCTTGACTTGATTTGCATCATTTTATTGAATTTTAAAAATGCTCCATGAGGTTGACATTATCATCAATGCAACTGTTGAGAAAACCGAGGTTTAGAGAAGTGAAATAAATGCCCCCAGGACCATTTAAGCAGAAGTAGAAATGAACTTATTTCTAACTGAATCTAAAGCCTTTGCTTCTAGTAACTTCCTTACACAACACATTACATTGAGATCCTAGATGCCCTCAGATGTTATAGTTGTGCATAGCCACCTTGGTGTTTAAAAGCAAGGTATGGCTATTTCAAATATGTAGTAGCAATTATTATGGATTCTATATATTACAGTGATTTTTCTAGGATCTTCTTTACTTACAATTCCTTTTGGCTGTGAGCTTTTGCTTCCACTAAGGCAATTTAGAGAATATTTTCTCACATTCTTCTATGATACCTTCTTGATCTATACTTGATCAACTTAGATGTGAAAGCCAACCTTCTTCCTTTCTCTATTTCCAAAAAGAACAGAAAAATCACAAGTCATGATTTTATGTATGAAGACAACTTTATGAAGATTCAGATGATATAGAGATGTCTATTGCAGCATACCTGTACACACACAAAGTTAAAAAAAATCTGTTTTTAAAAACCCATTGTTGATGCTATTTTAATTTGTCAGTATGTACCTCCTAGCATGTTTCTTTCCTCCCTATGTGCCATTTCCTGTCCATCCTTCTTTCTTCTGATTTTCTATTTCTTGTTTATCTCATAATTTTTGTCCATGCTCATTTAGCCACTTCTGTATTTCCAAAAACCTATAACTCCTTATCTTTAGGATGACATTAAACACCTTGGGAAGATTTTCAGACACCAATTTTCTAACAGGACTTCTGAAAACTATTTTTAAAAATATTGTTTCATCCTAATGGTCATCTCCCAAAGAAAAAGATTAAATAACATAGCACCTGACATATGGAATCAGGCTGGGAAGTGATTCTTTGGTAAAATTAAATAGATTTTATGGTTCAAATCCAGATATTCAATTGAATGTGGTATTTTCAGTGATCCTTGTAATGATGTGTTCTTGACATATTTCAATGGATCAAAGCTGTCTATCTATTATAACCAGTAGTGATCTCCAGAATGTGGATGGCTAATGTCTTTGTCTAGTTATGTTTGTACCTCTAACATTTGACACAAAACCTGGAGGATCTGAGGATGTTCAGTAACTTTTGTCAAAATAAACTGAGTTCAGTAAGATAAAAACTAAAATCACATTGAGAATTAGATGACTTTTTTGGTTCCTTATGTTTTTAGCCTTTTTTGTTCTCTCCTTCCAAAGTTACTAGACAATTTCTTATATTGGTTTATCTTTGTTAACTAATGACAACCAAAAGAAAGAATTGGTGTTATCTCAGGGAACATGATAATGGTGACAGTAGTGTCAGAATTTAAAAGAAAATACTACAGTTAATCCACCCTTCTTTTCAGTTTTTCTTGTGCTGAAATTATAGTATCACATCATAGTTCTGATATGGGATACTTCATTTTTGAGGTGTTTATACATGAATAATAAAACTTCAATCAGATATCAGTTTATGTATTATAATGATTATTATCTATAAAACAGAATTTACAAATATTGATGAGGTTATGGAGACATTGGAACCCTTGAGTATCCCTGGTGGGAAAGTGGAATCATGTGGAACATAGCATGGCAATCCCTGAGAAAAATGAGTATTACCACATGGTCCAAAAATTGTATTTGTATGGATATTATAGGCCAAATGTTTGTGTCCTCCCCTCTGCCCCTTGGTAAATTTGTGTGTTGGAGCTAATCTCCAGTATAAGAGGTTATCTAGAGGTGAGGACTCTGGAATGAGATTAGGCTACAAAGCTTTATGAATGACATTAGTGCCTTGCAAAAGCAATCCCAGAGAACTCTTTTGTCCCTTCCACTATGTGGTGACACAGGAGGAAGACAGATGTCTATGAGCCACGGAGCAGGCTATCACCAGACATTCCATCTGTTGGCATCTTTATCCGGGACATCCCAGTCTCTAGAGCTCAGGGAAGTGTTTGGTCTGTGATGCTTGGTTGTGGAAGCTCTAGTAAACTAACATACATGGGCTCTGTTACCTTTATAAGTTAAATCAACAGGGCATACAGATCTTAGGCACTTGACAAAAACCATTTTTAGAACCAATTCACAGAAGACCACAGGGTCTCTGAGACAGAGAAAAACAAGCTTTAGTCTTATGGTATTTTGTTTTAGCAGTCAAATGGTAAAGTAATGTATACACCCAAAAGAACTGAAAGAAGGGAATTAAATAGATGTTTGTACACCCAGGTTTATAGCAGTATTATTTATAATACTCAAAAGATGAAAACAACCCAAATATCCATCAACATGAGCAGAAAGTAAAGAGCAATACATACATACATATAGTAGAATATTATTCATACCTAAAATAAATGAAATCTGTATGCATGTTTAAACATGGATAAATTTGAAAATATGCTAGCTGCAGCAAGGCAGACATAAAAGAACAAATATTATATTTTCCATTTATCTGAGTCACCTAGAATTGTCAAATTTTAATACAGAAAGTATAATAGCAGTTACTGGTGCTGGAGTGAGGAAACAATGTAAAATTATTACTTCAAGGGTATATCATTTTAGTCTGAAATGATTAAAAATTTCTTGAGATGGATAGTGATGATGATTACACAACACTTATTGCCACTCAAGTCTACATTCAAAAATAATTATAATGGCATATGTTGCATATATTTTATCATAATAAAAAGCAAAGCAATGATTATGATAATAATAATAATCCTATTCCAATAATTCACTCTTCCAGATTGAACATTGCTTTCAACAACACGATATGATAATTCACATGGATCACAATCTTAAAAGGTAGATGCATAGATCATGGCTCAAGCTGAAGACAGAAATCTACTAGTTTTCTTAAGAGACAGCATTTTAAATGAAAATGGTTAACCACATTATTGAGAACAGAAAGGGTGATATGAGAATTTGAACAAAGAAGATAAAGTCTTCCCCCCCTATAGTTGGAGAACATGAATGAAGTTAGAGCTATCAAAAACAAACTTGGAAAAAGGAGTCCCAGGGCTGGAGTTCAGGCTTTTAGAAGGAACCATCAACAGGTAGTGAATGGTGTCTCTATAGAGATGTTTGAGGCTGTTTCTGAAAATGTTGGGAAAGCTGTAAACCGGAAACAAATGCTACTACAGGAACACATTGCTGCTGCAAGGGTGTTGCTGAATTATACCGGCAGGAACAAAAACACATGACGATGGATTGTGTCTTTTCTTCTTTCATTTGATGGAAGCCTCCCTTTAATCTGATCCCCCACAGATGGCAAACAAATCAAATCTTTTATACAGTACATACTTGGTGTTGAGAAATAATAATTTAATAATTAGCATAATTTGTATATATATATATATATCCTCAGTTTACTTATGATATTAATATAACTCAAAGACATTGAATAACTGACAATGGCCATACAGTCATTTGGGAGAGCCAGTGGGTGAACTCAGTTCTTCTTCCATGGAAAACATGTCCTTTTTTTTTTTTTTTTTGACAGGCAGAGTGGACAGTGAGAGAGAGAGACAGAGAGAAAGGTCTTCCTTTGCCGTTAGTTCACCCTCCAATGGCTGCCGCGGCCAGCGCACCGCGCTGATCCGAAGGCAGGAGCCAGGTGCTTCTCCTGGTCTCCCATGCGGGTGCAGGGCCCAAGCACTTGGGCCATCCTCCACTGCACTCCCTGGCCACAGCAGAGAGCTGGCCTGGAAAAGGGGCAACCAGGACAGAATCCAGTGCCCTGACCGGGACTAGAACCCAGTGTGCCGGCACCACAAGGTGGAGGATTAGCCTATTGAGCCATGGCGCCGGCTGAAAACATGTCCTTTTCAATAAACCACCTTCTTTTATAGGTTAATTTGCTCATTAATTTAATTATTGGAAGGATCAATTTTTGAAAATCTCAGTAGTGCCCAGCATTTTGCTTTGCACTTAGTAAGGCAAAAAACTGATAAAATCCATGGTCAAATCAGGGATACAATAAGTAGCCAGGTGATCACAGCCAAATAGCAAGTGCAACTGCAGAGGGGTACAGTGCACTGTGCAGTACGCTGGAACATGTTATCTCAGAAGGGCAGGTTAGATGTCAAGAAGGACACTCTGAGGTGCTGGCTATGTAGTTGGTAATTGAGGGAAAAATGGACATATTCTTCGTGAGAGTGTCAGCATGATGAAACTCTAAGAAATCCTAGATCCTGTGCTCCTCAATTATGAAGCTTTTTAATTCAACACAATGTAGGCACAAATCCATGCAGCTTCCCTGTGATGCTGAATGTTTCACCATTTGCCAGGAGCCACAAGCCAGAGAAATGTTGACCTTTCTACAGAAGTGGACAAGGATTAGAGGTCAGGGATTTTGTTTAAGTGGGTCACCTTTGAAGTCCTTAAATTTCAGGAGATAAAAAGAGGTGTTCATAGGTCTATCTTCTGGCCATGCCTTTGATTCTGAGACAAGGTTATAAGAAATAAGATCATTGTGTCAGAACACAAATTCTCATTTCCTAGAATTTCCAAAAAGCTTAATATCTTTCTATATTTTAAGGCAAAGTAAAGGGGACTTAACCTTTTCCTATCATCTGCTTATTTATAGAATTGATTGACAGCAACTCACAAAATTCTCTGCATCCCCCTGTTCTCACTATAGTGTCTTAAAATGATTAATAAATTTTGTTTACTTAGTATTTATAGTGTCACTATGTAAGGCTGTGTGACATAAGCTTTATGTATATTAGGTAATTTGATTCTCACAATTCACTATGGAAGAAAATAAGGGTCAGAGAATGCAAATAATTGACCAAAGTCCAACAGCTGAAAAAACTCAACATATATGCCTAATTCATGGGATAGATCATCTCTCTGAAATGTGAGTTATTTCTCCAAGCCCGCAAAACTCCTATCCTCTGTAAATGGAGTAGTTGGTTAAAGGTAAATCAGGATACTTTGTCACTAAAATAATGCTATTTAAGAAATGATAACATTATTCAGACAAAAAAATATTTCCCGTCTGTTTTAACTTGTGTTGGAAATTTCTGCTATGACAAGTAATTCATCAACACCTATTTACAACTACTATGTATGTGCACTTTTCATGGAAAACTAGACATATCAAAAATAATCAGTGTAACTCAGCCTTTATTATCCCTAAGCTCATGGACTAATTTTGCAGTTATTTTGATCTTTATAGCAAGCAAAAGGCAGAGATCTATGACTAGGCTCCCAGATCTGCTCAAGATAAATGATCCCTCACTTAAAATCCCAAAGAAGGAGCTTTGGTGAAAGAAAGAAGCTTAAAAATTCCTTTCCTCCTCTTCTTTTTTCTCTTTCTGCATAAAGATATAATAGAAGAGTAGATCTAGGTTTTGCTTCCATTAAGTAGAGGGTTTTTTGTTTGTTTGTTTTTAAGCTCTGAAGATGTGAGGGCATTGAGTTGGGATCCTGGGAAGGTACAGGTATATATGGTTTATCAGGGGAGTTAAGGGAGAAGAAAGGCATGATATCTTATCTCAACAGCAAAGCATAAGCTATTTGAGACAGGAACTCTGCTTATCCAGCATTAAGGAATGATTCACTAGAGTAATCTTTGGGCTCTGTCTCTGATTCCTATCCTAGAAGAAAAGCATGCTGATGGGTGGCAGTTATGGACAACAGGAAGTTCTCACATTCTTTTCTATAGTTTATATTTTCCATATGAGGAATGCTAGATCCAGAGAAATCAAGAAACTATGCAACCATGCCAGCACAGGATGAAATCTCATGTCTTCCGGTTACAAAAGCAATGTTCCCTCCTTTACAACATCCTGACACAAAGTACATTCTTTGGAATCCCGTTTGACACAGAAGGTGCATTTATGTAAACATTAAAAAGTGGTATCTGCAGAGTCCACACCAATCTATCTTTTAAAACTTGCTTTTCATGGCATTAGTATGGAAGCATGCTTCACAAAGAGCTCTCTGTAGATGCTATTACCCTGCACAGTGGCTTTGGAAAGTGGGCAGAAGAAGCTGAGAGTTTGTGCACCAGCACATGTTAACGTGAGTTATAATATGTCAGGGGCCCCATGTTAACGATCAGAGAACATATTCAGCTCCTTTAAGGTTAATCAACTCAGCATTTGTGCCAGGTGTAATGTCTAATTAAACTGATGGAAGGGCAGAGAATGCCTCCAGGTAGAGAGGAGATGGCACAAAGAGGGAGCACCCGTGCCATATTGGTTTGGAAAATCAATAAGAGGAACTCATTTTATTCCAATGTTATCTGTGCATTTGCCATTCAGTGGCTCATTTGAAAGTGTGCCAACTGGCTGATGAGTAGGCTCAGTGGTGCTGTGTTTTTCAGCACTTAAGGATTATTTGGTTGGAGGAAGCTCAGCAGTAGCCTAATATGTCTCTGGAGGGGTCCTGAGAAATGGATGTGTGGGCAAGTGTGTCCAGGAAACCATATAGGGTTCCACTTTGTGAATCACCAAATCGAAGTGTTGGGAAGAAACTGGTGAAAAGAGCCACCAGGGTACAAGTAGGGAAATCTGAGTTTCAGCCACTGTTCTATCACTCAATAGATTTTAAAGCTCAGGGAACTACTATTTTCAACCATAAATTTAATCAGTTTCAAATGTTCAAAGTTATAAGATTATTTGCCTTGCTACTGGTAAAATGATATTGTCAGGATCGGAAAAATTTTTGAGTGTTAAAATATTATGTAACTATATAACAATTTTAAAAATAGATTTAAATATGTACCTGGATCTATTTCATAAATGTATATTTTTATGTACTCATACATTTATGGATATTTATTTTTAAAAGTATCTCAAAGATATTTGGATAAATTCTCCTAGGATAAAACTTCCTCATCTCACTTTTTCTTAGGAAAGCCAACTCCAGGAAAACCAACTGGAAAGTCAATTGCATCAAAAAATATTCAGGGCATCAAGAAGAATGCCAAGGAAGATTATTATAAACTGAATCTTTCAAGAAGTAAATTAGTGATTTTATTTACGATGAATATATAATTAAATATACACTGTTGTAAATGTTTGCAACTGATCCTTATAATGACAGTCAAATGGCTCCCAATAAGCTACTTTGACCTTTAGTAGGCTAAGCTAAAAATTACTCAGATTTAAAGTAAGCATAACAGCAGTTAAGAAGCACAACTGATCTATAATACCAATGACGCAGGTCACCTTTCCCAAAATCTCTAGAGACATGAAGTTTGAGTGTGCACATTTACATGGGAGATTTTCAACACTGGCAACAGTCACATGACACCAGAAATCTTCATAGAATTATAAAATAGCATCATCAATAAATTTTATCTGGTATTAACTTTTAACTTCTTAATATTCAATATTGGTGACAGCATGCATTTTTTAGAAAATAATCCATAAAAGAAACATGCAAAATATAAACATGTTCATCATGCACTTTGAAGTAGTGAACAATGGAAAAATGACTGACATTTTTTGATTCAGCTAATGGCTCACCAAAAGTACTTTGGCAGCCCATCAATGAGTGTACACTATAATTTCAGAATCAAATATAACTATACTCATATGGGCTTTCTGAAAGATTATTCTCTAGTTTCAATTTAAACACATCTTCCTAAGCGATCATTGTTTCATAAGATTACCTATATGACTGCAAGATGGCCATAAAGGCATATAGTTTACTGAATTCCCTTGCTGACAATTTATAGCAACTCATGAGTACACTGATTATAAAATGTTTATTAGACATATTTATCAGTTACTTTGCTAAAGATTAGGAGGAAGATAGCATATGGGGTCCCACGGAACAAATCTATTTTAAGTATCACATGACAGACTGTTAGCTGTTTTTCTTGTAGGATGAGATAAACACAATTTTGACATTATGGCACAGGGAAAGTAAGTTAGAAGACAAGTGTACTTACCAATAGATGGTTCTAAAATTAAATCACTTATAAAGTCTATATTTGTCCATTTGGTCTACTATACTAAAATACCATACACTGAGTCATTTATAAATAGCAGAAATCTATTCCTCACAATGCAGAGGTTAGGTCAAGATCCAGGTAACAGAAGATTCAATATCTGCAGAGAGTCAAATTCCTGGCTAAACGGTGCCTTTTTGTTGTGTCCTCACATGATAGAGCGAGAGTTCTCTCTGAGTCCTCTTTTATAAGGACACTAATCCCATTGTAACCCCACTCACAAGGTCTTCACTGTCATGACCTAATTCATATCCTAAAAGCTCTACCTCTTAAATATCACGTTGGGGAATAGAATTTCAACATATGAATTTTGAGGGACATAAATGTTCATATCATAGCAGATCATAAATGTGTTATAAGGATTTTCTTCCATAAGTATGATTTTTTTTAAAAAAGGCTCCTGCTATATTTATTTGCTTCATTAAGATAATTAGATCATAAAAATAATATTATAAAGCAAAAAAATTCCTACAGTTTAGCATTGATTATATCACATCAAAATCTAAAATATAGTTTATGTGATAAAGACCAATTCATCAAATTCTTTAATTATCAAGTCATATTAATAATGAAATTTCAGAAAAAAATAATTATGGTTTGATGTTTATTCTTTCTTTTAGTTTCACTATGTTGTTTGTATTTCAAAAATAAATTTAATTTGGCGGTAGAAATGCAAAAGCACCATGTTAAGAAGTACATTCTTAAACTTATCCTGGAATAATTTTATAATGAAAGTAATGAAATCTCTGTGGGTGGTCCACAGAAATATTGTTTACTCTTTAAATGGGAACTATACATTTTTCAACTGATAGAGCAAATGAATGCTTTATTTGTGTCAGAGAAGTGGGAAAAATAAGGTCCATACAAATGGTCCCTGACTTACCATGGCCCAGCTTAACAATTTTTCACCTTTAGAATTGTGTGAAAGCAGAGCACATTTAGTAGAATCATATTTCAAAATTTGAATCATAATCGCTTCCTGGACTAGCAATATGCAATACAATATTCTTTCCTGATGCTGGACAGCAGCAGAAAGCACTGACTCTCCGCCAGTCACGTGATCACAAGGAGAAACAGCAGATACTCCACAGTGTAATGTTTTGCTAAGCGTTGATGTCTGTTAGATTGAATTAAATGCAATATTTTCAAATTCTGATAGGTTTATTGGGAATTAATCCTGCTTTAGATTGAGGAGCATCAGTAGTCTAAAATGATTGGACATTATGCAATGTATCCATGTTAAGAAGTATCATGTAGCATTCCCATAAACACATAAAAATTTTTATGTCTGTTAGAAATTTTTAACTAAAAGAATATAATAAATATTCAGTCTACATGGAGAGGATAAATTGGAGGAGAACTAAGAAGTGAGGGGAAGAGACAAGATGGAAGGAATCATATTATCTGGGAGAAAAAAATGAGGGTCTGAACCAAGATAGTGGCAGTTGGAATTGAGAAAGGGACAGAGTCTAGAAACATTTTGATGCCATAATAAATTCTTGTAAATGATACTGATGATGATCATCTAGCAGCATAGAAGTTTCATTCATGTGCTGAATACTCCCAGGGTCTGTAGATTTCAGGCCAGAAATTAGCAATGGGTCACTTTTGATGAGCTCATTTCCTTGTAACAGCTTTCCTCAAAAAGCTTGTTGATTTGATTTAATTACTTTGTGTGGAGTACAATTCAGTTTAATCCAAGGGATATCTTCACGGTGAAGTAGATCCATAAACACAACACAATGAAGACAATTTTCAAAAATATCTCTACTTCATCCTTGTAATTCAGAGCAAGAGGCTTGATTCATAAGATTGTGTTTAGGATGGCAATAGAGAGGATTGGTGAGTACTAAATAAATGGCCAGTCAGAATTTTTATTTCTCCTAATGCTATCAGGTCCCAGAACTATATATAGAGAGAAATCACCACAGGGAGAGATTGTTCCCTCTTCACAAATATGAATGAGTAAATGGCAATTCTTGTTCATTAAAATTCTATGGAGATAAAGAATGAAAATTTGTAGATAATTAGCCAATTTCTCTATTTGCAGAGACTCAGTTGAGCATAAATAAAGAATGGCTCTGCTCTCCATGCATGTGGTCATCATCTACAAATGGAAAAATCTGCTCATAACCATTAGAGAGGGTTTTCATGTCATTTGCTATGAAGCATTAACGCAAAGAAATATACATTTGGAATGAAGGATACTGCTTCCCTGTCCTTCCCTGACTTGCATCAGATACAGCACAGAAACAACACCATAGTCCCCCATTTTGAAATCACAGTGGCAAGAGAATAGAGATCCCCATGATGGCATCTTCCAAAGCCATGTCCTGATTACTAGGTCTTAGGGCTGTGATAATCCCAGCATAAAAAGTTAGGATCTCGTTATGAAACATCACAAACTTTTTAAAGTACCACTTAAATCATGCCATGTATTATAAGCAAATCTTCTCAAAGATCAGGTCTTGTTTGTTCTGTAAGATTCTACAGTCTTTATGTATGGCTAGCTTTAATTTTCTGGCCAAGAATGGATCAAATCTACATTGTGCTTCTCCTTAGTCTTTAATCATGCCAAAATTAAGTATTTTATTTGAGGCACTTCTGATGCACCTAGTAGTATTAATAATTAGTGTCTCTACATTTTCTTTTTTTTTCATTAATTAAACTTTTATTTAATGAATATAAATTTCCAAAGTACAGCTTATGGGTTACAATGGCTTCCCCCCTCCCATAACTTCCCTCCCGCCCGCAACACTCCCCTTTCCCACTCCCTCTCCCCTTCCATTCACATCAAGATTCATTTTCAATACTCTTTATATACAGAAGATCAGTTTAGTATATATTAGGTAAAGATTTCAACAGTTTGCCCCATATAGCAACACAAAGTGAAAAAATTACCGTTGGAGTACTAGTTATAGCATTAAATAACAGTGTACAGCACATTAAAGACAGAGATCCTACATAATATTTTTTTAAAATTAATTAATTTTCTATGCCATTTCCAATTTAACACCAGGTTTTTTTTTTTTCATTTCCAATTATCTTTATATACAGAAGATCAATTCAGTATATAATTAGTAAAGACCTCATCAGTTTGTACCCACACAGAAACACAAAGTATAAAAATACTGTTTCAGTACTAGTTATAGCATCACTTCACATTAGACAACACATTAAGGACAGATCCTACATGGGGTGTAAGTACACAGTGACTCCTGTTGCTGACTTAACAATTTGACACTCCTGTTCATGATGTCAGTAATCTCCCTAGGCTCTAGTCATGAGTTGCCAGGGCTATGGAAGCCTTTAGAGTTCGCTGACTTTGATCTTATTCCTATAGGGTCATAGTCAAAGTGGAAGTTCTCTCCTCCCTTCGGAGAAAGGTACCTCCTTCTTTGATGGCCCCGTTCTTTCCACTGGGATCTCACTCACAGAGATCACCTTACACAAAAATTCACTCAACATGGATTAAAGACTTAAATCTACGACCTGAAACCATCAAATTATTAGAGAGCATTGGAGAAACCCTGCAAGACATAGGCACAGGCAAAGACTTCTTGGAAAAGACTCCAGCAGCACAGGCAGTCAAAACCAAAATTAACATTTGGGATTGCATAAAATTGAGAAGTTTCTGTACTTCAAAAGAAACAGTCAGGAAAGGGAAGAGGCAACCAACAGAATGGGAAAAAATATTTGCAAACTATACTACAGATAAAGGGTTGATAACCAGAATCTACAAAGAAATCAAGAAAATCCACAACAACAAAACAAACAATCCACTTAAGACATGGGCCAAGGACCTCAATAGACATTTTTCGAAAGAGGAAATCCAAATGGCCAACAGACACATGAAAAAATGTTCAAGATCACTAGCAATCAGAGAAATGCAAATCAAAACCACAATGAGGTTCCATCTCACCCCGGTGAGAATGGCTCACGTTCAGAAATCTACCAACAGCAGATGCTGGAGAGGATGTGGGGAAAAAAGGACACTAACCCACTGTTGGTGGGAATGCAAACTGGTTAAGCCACTATGGAAGTCTGTCTGGAGATTCCTCAGAAACCTGAACATAACCCTACCATACAACCCAGCCATCCCACTCCTTGGAATTTACCCAAAGGAAATTAAATTGGCAAATAAAAAAGCCATCTGCACATTAATGTTTATTGCAGCTCAATTCACAATAGCTAAGACCTGGAACCAACCCAAATGCCCATCAACAGTAGACTGGATAAAGAAATTATGGGACATGTACTCCATAGAATACTATTCAGCAGTAAGAAACAACGAAACCCAGTCATTTGCAACAAGATGGAGCAATCTGGAAAACATCATGCTGAGTGAATTAAGCCAGTCCCAAAGAGACAAATATCATTTGTTTTCCCTGATCGGTGACAACTGAGCACCAAAGGGGAAACCTGTTGAAGTGAAATGGACACTATAAGAAACAATGACCTGATCAGCTCTTGTCCTGACTCTAGATATACAATGTAATACTTTATCCTTTTTAGTATTTGTTGTTGTTGTTCTAGTACTAGTGGTTGAACTCTGTAATTAACACACAATTATTCTTAGGTGTTTAAATTTTAACTGAAAAGTGATCCCTGTTCAATTTAAGAGTGGAAAAAGAGAGGGAGGAGATGTACAATTTGGGACATGCTCAATCGGACTTGCCCCAAATGGTGGAGTTAGAAATGTGCCAGGGGATTCCAACACAATCCCATCAAGGTGGCATGTACCAATGCCATCTCACTAGTCCAAGTGATCAATTTCAGCTCACAATTGATGGCTCTGATAGATCTAAGAGTCAAAGGGATCACACAAACAAGACAAGTGTCTGCTAATACTAACTGATAGAATCAAAAAGGGAGAGAAGGATCCAACATGGGAAGCGGGATACACAGCAGACTCATAGAATGGCAGATGTCCTAAACAACACTCTGGCCTCAGAATCAGCCCTTAAGGCATTCGGATCTGGCTGAAGAGCCCATGAGAGTATTGTAGGCCTGGAAAGCCAAGATACCATGGGAAAAAAAAAAAAAAGATCTACATTTTCAAATCCAAAAATCACTACAAACTCCTAGTTTACTGTTTTTATTAACTGTTAATAAGAGATGAAGGCAATAGAGGGTTTTCATTTTTTATCTTTCTCTTGGACTCTTCTAGGATGTGCAGCAAAGTCAGGCTTCAAAAACTCCAGAAGTTTTCCAGCAAGCACAGGTCTATTAGATATTCTTTGGGTCATTTGACCCTTTCAGACATTCTGTGATGCACCTGGCCAGCTATGAGTTATCCCAGCCTAATAACCAAGGGATAGAAATCTCAAAGTAGTATTAGGAAGGTCCTGCCTCATACAGTTTATAGGTGATGGCAAATTTATCAGATGCTAAGATGCTGGTTCTCTTTTTTTCTATATCATTGTATAATTGAAAATTTTTTATCAAAACACCATAGAGCTGAGTCTCAGTTTTTCTCTTATCAAATATTTTCAGCTCCACTACTCAGACAGTTCAAGAGGTTTTATTTTTATGCAATAACATATTTAATCTATATATGGCCATAACACTTTCCTTTTCCCAAAGAGGTGATATGTGATTATTAAAGAACACAAGAGAACTCTAGTGAAAAATTAACAAAAATCACTTAATATGAATGAAGATTACTCAAGTATTTATATAATCAGATCTGAGAACCAAAGCCTGAAAATCCACACTATTATTAGGCTAATGCAGAAACAAAGATATTCCAAAATATGGTTATTTTATTTTATTTTGACAGGCAGAGTTAGGCAGTGAGAGAGAGACAGAGAGGAAGGTCTTCCTTCTGCTGCTTCACCCCCCAAATGGCTGCTATGGCTGGTGTGCTGCACCAATCCGAAGCCAGGAGCCAGGTGCTTCCTCCTGGTCTCTCATGTGCGTGCAGGAGCCCAAGAACTTGGGCCATCTTCCACTGCCCTCCCAGGCCACAGCAAAGAGCTGGACTGGAAGAGGAGCAACCGGGACTAGAACCTGGCGCCTATATGGGATGCCGGCACTGCAGGCGGAGGATTAACCAAGTGAGCCACGGCACCGGCCCCCAATATATGGTGATTTAAATCAGTATTCATTTCTTTCTCATGGGAAGTTTAGAGTGACATGGAAGCTTCCCAATTTATAATTCCAAACATTAAATAAACAAGTAATAAATAAATAAAGTGTCATGGTCATTGCCATCTAGAATATGTTGGACACATAGTACAGTGTATGCCCGCATCTATAAAATATAGAATATATACTTTATAAAGATGTTTTGATAATCAACTGGAATAATATTAGTAAAGTAATTTTTTGTCTGACATACAGTAGACACTGTGTAGTCCTAGTATTTTTATTTTCCATACTAATGGTGGTGGTGGTTATCTTTTCTTCTTTCTTCTCCTTCCTCTTTTCTGTTTAGTTTTACACTTTTCATCTCTTAAAATTCAATTGAGAAAATAAACCTTTTTTGGATAAGTATTGTAACATCAGTGAGAGAATGAGACACACAATTAGGTGCTCAAGAAATTCGTTTTAGTCACCTTTTAACAGGGTTTTCTTTCAGCAGCAATAATCATCTTTCCATACCTCAGTAATAGGTACCATTCAATATTCCAGAGATGTAGTAATTTTAACACTCAACTGATTATATTCTGCCATATTTATTAGGAACATCTATTCTGGTTCTTCAACACATGTTGAAAACAGACTATTGAACACCTTAAGTCCACAAGGTACAAAATATATATGGGAATTGCCAGTTAGATGTTCTTTAACCACATGCTACTCACTCCCTCAATGGATACTCATGCTAAGATCTCCTTTTCCTTTCTGAACTTATCATAAAATCTATAGTTTTTTAAAAAAATAACTTAGTATCACTTATTGTTTAGATAATCTATTCTTCCCAGGAATACAAATTCTGATCTGTGTCTACATCATTTTTCCAGGACATCTCCTCTACCCCTTTCTTTTTCTTTTTCTTTTTTTTTTTAAGATTTATTGTTTTGAAAGGCAAAGTTACAGAGCTAGAGCTAGAGCTAGAGCTAGAGCTAGAGAGAGATAGAGATAGAGACAGAGATAGAGATAGAGATAGAGATATGAGAAAGAGAGAGAGAGAGAGAGAGAGAGAGATCCTTTCCATCCACTGGTTCACTCCCCAAACGGCCTTAACATCTGGGGCTGGGCCAGGCCTTCATCCAGGAGCTTCATCCATGTCTCCTATGTGGGCACCAGGGCCTAAGGACTTGAACCACCATCTTCTGTTGCTTTCTCAATTACATTAGCAAGGAACTGGATCAGAAGTGGAGCAGCCAGGACTCAAACTGGTGCTCGTAGGGGATGCCAGAGTCATATGCAGTGGCTTAACCTGCTGTGCCACAAAGCTACCACCACATCTTTTTCTATTTAAAGTTGATAACATGCTTTTCTCTTTCTCTTTTTTCTTCTTAAAAGCTGTCAACTTTCTGCAATTACAGTAGTGTCATGAGTCCTGCTTAAAATGAAAGGAAATGAGTCTTGAATTTTACTTTAGTATTTGGAGTCTGGAACCCATTAACTTCTAAATATTCTGCTATATTCTGAATGTTTTTTGTTCCTGTAAAACTTAAATGTTAAAATCTTAGCCCTGAAACAATCAAAACAATCATATTAAGAGGTAGGACCTTGGCAAGTGACTTTGATCATGAGGGAAGAGACCACAGGAATAATACTAGTGCCCATTCACACAGACCCCAAAGGACAGCCTGTTCATTCCGCCATGTTGAGGACACAGCAAGAAGGTAATGTCTGTGAATCAGCAAGCCATCCCTTAGCCAACAGAATCTGCTATTGCCTTAATCCTAGACTTCTAGCCTCCAGAATTGTGAGAAACAAATATATCTTACTTATAAGCAGTCCACTACAGAAGATAAAATGGAGCTTCAAAAAGCTTTAGATTTTACTGAATCTTACTTGGAATTATCCAAGGTGTGTCAATTATGTGGGACTGTTTCATATTGTAGTGGCTTTCAAACTATTTGCAAACTTGTAATACCTTGTAAAAGTTAAATCTCGTTGATAACAAATGTTCCGATCCAATACAGATCAGCTCTTATTACCACTCAATCCTTTTATTCATAGTACTTCTCAAAAATAAATAATAGCTGTTGCATTTATTGCACTCCAAGAAGAAACTCCAAGAAGAAAGGTCTCACAATTCTGTCTTTCTGAGAACTCTATCCATAGCACTCTGTACTGAGCCTGTAACACAGTAGTCTCAATAAATATTGTGGGGAAACTAATGCAGTTTTCCTTTGGTCTAGACTGCAGTGGGTGATTTCAACTGGCACCTTCACTCTCCTTCTTCAGTTGCCCATAAAGAAGTTTTGAACAAGTGACATTCAATAGAAAGTCTTTTGGAAAAAAAATCCCCCAAGTTTCAATTTTCGCATATCTATTGGCAAAGCAGAGATGACAATGAGCAAACAACAAGGTTGTTATAAAGATGAACAAGGTAAGATAATGCATGTGAATATAGGTCTTAAATTCTCTTTTAAAAATTTTTTAAAAGATTTGTTTTATTTATTTGAAAGATAGAGTTAGGGAGGTAGAGACAGAGAGAGAGGTCTTTCATCCGATGATTCACTCCCCAGATGGCCGCAGGGGCCAGAACGGCACTGATCCAAAGGCAGGAGCCAGAAGTTTCCTCTAGGTCCCCCATGCGGGTGTAGAGCCATAGCAGAGAGCTGGATTAGAAGAGGAGCAGCTGAGACTAGAACCAGTGCCCATATGGGATGCTGGCGCTTCAGGCCAGGGCTTTAACCTGCTGTGCCACAGCGCTGGCCTCATGGTCTTAAATTCTAAAAACTATTTACCAACACTTATTATATAGAGAAATGTAGGATATGGCTATCATCTAAACTCCCCCTTCATAACTGTGAAGAATCCTGGAATTACTGGACTACACTAGCTGTAATTTCTCTAATATGTATTAAATATATAAATGGATTCTCTTACTTGTTCAAAAAAAGCAACCCAAGTCAAGATCTAAAATAAATCACCCTCAAAATGATCAAATGTTACTTAAAACTCATTTTTATTTCCCCATATCCTTTTTTACAGGTACTTGAGAGAAATTTTGCATACACTTGACTCTTTTGAGTTGACAACACAATTAGAAAATATTTTAAAACTACTTATTCTGGAAACTCCAAGTTTTGGGAGAGTGCAGTGATTGTAATGGAGCTACAAATGCAGGGGAAAGTAAACAAAAATTCAGAAAGATAGAATTTATGTTTAAAGACTTAAGAATGACTTTTCTAAAGAATCATTTATTCTGTATGCTTTCGTTTAAATACAGGCAGCAATTAAACAAGTGGATATTTAGACAGGACTTTAAAATCTGCTGGTTCTGTGTTAAACAGACCTGAGTCCCTAGTCCAGCTTCAATACTTCTGTGTATGTACTTATATAGATGACTCAATGATTTAAGCACTGAATTTCTTATGTGCAAACCATAGATATTAATAAACCTGACTCTGAGCATTATCATGTAGATGAAATTGTGCATTCTTTAGCTTCTAGTGACCAGAGTTTATGTAGCATTTTGAGAGTGTTCTATCCCTGTGATAGCTAGGCCTTGGAAGTTCCCAACCTGTATTTTGTTATTAAAATTCCACCCCTGCATTTTATGGCTATGAATCAAATTCTCATGGATATAAATTTCATGATTCTTGAGATTTTGTCTATTTGATTTCATCCTCTGTCTCTGATAACTACAGTAGTGCCTAGAACAGAATGAAACTCAATAAATACTTGTATCATTAATGAATAAATGAGTGAATGCCATGTGAAAAAGATGCCACTTTGTTAATGACATAACTCTTCATTAATAGCCAGAGAAGTAGCATAGCATCAGTTTTCTTTACCTTCACCAGAGCAAGTTATAAAGCCATTTAAGAGTTCAGATTCTAAATCCAGATTACATGGATATTTAATCTTGGTTGCATTACTTATTTGATAATGAGATTGCCCATATCAAATGATGTCTCTGAACTCTGTTTTCACATGTGTAAGATGTGCACAATATAGAAACTCTTTTATCATAGGATGTGTAATGAGGTTTAGTTAGCTGTTGTATGTATAATACTTGGTGAAGTCCTTCATGTATGTAATGTGTTGTTTGTATGAATATTACTATCATTATTTTTATTATTTTCTTTAGTAACATGCAGTTTATAAAACACATCTTTGATCTACATCACTAAGTTTGTCTTATGTTGGGGCAGACTTTGTGGTGCAGTGGCTTAAGCTGCTGCTTCAGACACCTGCATGCCTCTTCTGAATACCAGTTTCTGTCCTGGCTGCTCGACCTCCAAACCAGATTCTTGCTAATACATCTTTGGAGGCAGTAAATTAATTCCAAATGTTTGGGTCTCTGTCCCCCCCATGAGAGACCTGGATGGAGCTCTAAGCTCTTGGCTTCAGCCTGGCACAACCCTGGCTGTTGCAGGCATTTGAGTAGTGTACCTGTGGGTAGAAGATTTCTTTCTCTCTTTCTTTCTTTTTTTTTAAGATTTATTTATTTTTTGAAAGTCAGAGTTACACATGAGAAGAGGCAGAGAGAGAGAGAAAGATGTCTTCCATCCACTGGTTCACTCCCCAACTGGCCGCAATGGCCGGAGCTGCGCTCATCTGAAGCCAGGAGCCAGGAGCTTCTTTTGGGTCTCCCATGCAGGTGCAGGGACCCAAGGGCTTGGGCCGTCTTCTACTGCTTTCCCAGGCCATAGCAGAGAGCTGGATCAGAAGTGGAGCAGCCAGGTCTCGAACCAGTGCCCATATGGGATGCTGACACTTCAGGCCAGAGCATTAACCTGATGCACCACAGTGCCAGCCCTTCTCTTTCTTTCTTTCTTTCTTTCCTTCCTTTCTTCTTCCTTTCTTCTTTCTTTCTCTCTCTCTCTCTCTCTCTCTCTCTCTCTCTCTCTCTTTCTTTCTCTCTCTCTACTTTTCAAGTACAGTAAAATTAAATAAACAATTTAAAATATGTTTCGTACATTTGTTGACATTAATTTGGATATGAGAGGTGTTTTTCCCTATACAGGGGAGGGAACTAAAGCTCATGGATATAAATCATTTGACAAAATTACACATTATGCTTAAGTAGGAGTAATGGAGATCAAACTTGGCATAACAGGGCCAGCACTGTGGTGTGGTGGGTAAAGTCACCGTCTGCAGTGCTGGAATCACATATGGACATGTTGAGAGCCAGTTGGTCCACTTCCATTCCAGCTTCCTCCCAATGTGTCTGGGAAATCAGCAGAAGATGATTCAAGTATCTGGGTCCCTGTACTCATGAGGGAGACCCAGAAGAAGCTACAGGCTCCAGGCTTCAGGTTGGCCCAGCTCTGGCTATTGTCCCAATTTAGGTAGTGAATCAGTGGATTGAAGAGCTCTCTCTCTCTCCCTCTCTCTGTCTTTCAAATAATTAAATCAATTTTTTAAAAAATGACCTGGAAATAGGTCTTGGGGAAGAGTTAGGGACAAAATAGCACAGGAAACTCTACACAAATTGGAGGGACACAGTGGACCTATCTGGAGGTCATGGATGTGCACAATTCAGGACCCCAGCAGCTGAGAGCCCCCAAACCAGCATTGGAGACTGAAGTGAGATGAGACTGCAGTAGCCCAAGCCATTGGCGGAAAAACTGCAGGAAATACGAAAAGGGAATTCAGCTTGGATTCCTGTGCTGGATAGTGTATCTGCCAAACTAGAGGAGGAAAAACAAAGGGGTGCATGTTTCTCATTCCGTAATCACCCTGTAACAGCATCCTGCAACAAGCTGATAGAGAGTACACACGGTTTTAGACATATATAACAGCTGTGCAAGCCTGTGTCCACACTCAGCAACTAGCCAAGTGTGGTGGGGAGAATAGACAGGGGGCCAAGAGATGGTGAATGTGGGAAGCTTGTGTGCCAAGAATGTGAAAACACTGAGGCTGCATGGGAGGACTCTTGGTGTTGCTGGGACTTTTTTGGACAGTCACTGTGGGAGACTCCACACTCACAAGACTCCCTGGTAACCTTATGAGGGACAATGCTGGGGAATCTGAGCTTACACTGAGGACTGCACAGAACCTTTGTGTGCACAGACTCTTGGTGTTGCTGGGACTTTTTTGGACAGTCACTGTGGGAGACTCCACACTCACAAGACTCCCTGGTAACCTTATGAGGGACAATGCTGGGGAATCTGAGCTTACACTGAGGACTGCACAGAACCTTTGTGTTCACAAACTCTTGGTGTTGCTGGGACTTTTTTGGACAGTCACTGTGGGAGACTCCACACTCACAAGACTCCCTGGTAACCTTATGAGGGACAATGCTGGGGAATCTGAGCTTACACTGAGGACTGCACAGAACCTTGTGGCAGAGTGGACAAATAATATACCTGCTGAGGATAGTGCTGAGGCACTGGTATCCTTTGAGGAGGGGAGCTTAGCTGAGCCTATGTCCGCAGAAAAGAAAAATCTCCATTCTGATAAAAAAAAAAAAAGATTTACCACACCAATTGTTGGTCTGTCACATAAGACATGCCCTTCAACCTGAAGAATAGAACAATGCTCTCTGGCCATATCTATCATACCCATCTAGGTATTCACTGAAAGAAGGCATTCCACTAATCCACTCAGAAATAGTCCAAAGATGAAAGCTCCCACAGCTAAAAAACAAAAAAAGAAAACAATGAATATCTCCACAAATGCCAAATAACAAACACACCAATTCAAGAAACAAGAATAAGGAAGACAACAAGACACCCCCAAAAGAACACAACACTTCAATACTAGATTGTGAAGATGATGAGATTGAGCAAATTCCAGAAATAGAATTCAAAAAATTCATCATAGGATTACTTGGAAGTAATCAGAAGCAAGTGCACCAATGAATGATATTCATAAATGACATGAAAGAAAATTTCTCCCATGATATCAAGAGCTTAAAGAGAAATAAAAAAAGAGAAATCAAAATGAAATTTTGGAAATGAAGAATTCAATAGAACAAATAAAAGTGCTGTGGTAAGCCTTAACAACAGAATCAGTGAAGCAGAAGAAAGAATATCTAACTTAGAAGACAAAGCACAGGAAATTATAGTCAGACCAAACACAATAAGAAGAAATTCAAAAAATAAAAAACAATTTTGGGAATCTATAGGATACTGTTAAACAATTCAACATGCATGTTCTAGGAGTTCCTGAAGGTGTAGAAAGATAGAAAGGATTAGAAGACCATTTTAGTGAAATAATAACAGAAAATTTCCCCATTTGGAGAAGGAAAGTGACATCCAAGTACAGGAAGCATATAGAATTCCTAATAGACATGACCAGAAAAGATCTTCACTACAACACATTGAAATCAAATGCTCCACAATAAAAAATAAAGAAAAGATTCTAAAATGTGCATGAGAGAAATGCCAAATTACTTTCAGAGAATCTCCAATTATACTCACAGCGGACTTCTCATCAGAAACCTTATAGGCTAGGAGAGAATGGTGAGATATATTCCAAGTTTTAAGAGAAAAGAATTGTCAACCAAGAATACTATATCCTAAAAAGCTCTCATTTATGAAGAAAGTTGAAATAAAGACCTTCCATGACAAAAAGAAATTGAAAGAATTTCTCACCACCTATTCAGCCCTGTAGAAAATTCTTAAGGATGAGCTGCACACAGAAACATGGTCATCACTATGAAAGAATGTAAAAGAAGGAAATCTCTTAGTGAAGATACAAAGGAAATCCAAAGTAAAAAATAGGAAGATTTATGGAAAAATGGCAGGGCAAAATTATTACTTATCAATTGTCACCTTGAATGCAAATGGTCTCAACTTTCTAGTTAAAAGAAACAGACTTATTGGATTCAAAAATAAAACCCATCTATTGTTGCCTACCAGAAACACATCTCACCAATAAAGATGCACACAGACTGAAAATGAAAGGATGGAAAAAAGATATTTCATACTAACAGAAACAAAAAACAGCTGGGGTAGCCATCCTAATATCAGACAAAATAGATTTTAACAAAAAACTGTTAAAAGAGACAAAGAAGGACACCATGTAATGATAAAGAGATCAATTTAACAGGAAGATATAACTATTATAAACTGATACACACCTAATTACAGTGCACTTGGTTATTTAAAAGAAATGTTAAGAGATCCAAAGGGAGACATAAACTCAAATGTAGTAAAATGGGTGATTACAATACCCCACTTTCAGCATTGGACAGATCAACCAGACAGAAAATCAGCAAGGAAACAGCAGAGTTAATTGAAACTATAGACCAAATGGACCTAATAGATATCTACAGAACATTTCAGCCTATAGTTGCAGAATACACATTCCTCTCACCAGTGCATGGAACTTTCTCTAGGATTGACCACTTGCTAAGCCATAAAGAAAGTCAGAAAATTAAAAAATAAAATAAAAATCATACCATTCATCTTCTGTGACCACAATGCAATGAAACTGGAAATTAGCAACACAGGAATCTCTAGAACATACCAAGCACATGGAGATTGAAAAATATGCTCCTGAGTGAACAGTGAGTAAAGAATAAATCAAAAGAGAAATCAAAAATTTTCTGGAAACAAATGAAGATGACAATACAACATATCAAAATTTATGGGGTGCCAGCGCCGCGGCTCAATAGGCTAATCCTCTGCCTGCGCTGTTGGCACACTGGATTCTAGTCCCAGTTGGGGCGCTGGATTCTGTCCCGGTTGCCCCTCTTCCAGGCCAACTCTCTGCTGTGGCCTGGGAGTGCAGTGGAGGATGGCTCAAGTGCTTGGGCCCTGCACCCGCCCGGGAGACCAGGAGAAGCACCTGGCTCCTGCCTTTGGTTCAGCGCGGTGTGCTGGCTGCAGCGCACCGGCTGTGACAGCCATTAGAGGGTGAACCAACAGCAAAGGAAGACCTTTCTCTCTGTCTCTCTCTCTCACATCCACTCTGCCTGTCAAAAAAAATTATGGGATACAGCAAAAGCAGTGTTAAGAGGAAAGTTTCTAGCAATTGGTGCTAGAATTAGAAAAGCACCAAATAAATGAGCTATCAATTCATCTCAAGAATCTAGAAAAACAACAAACCAAACCAGAAACAAGTAGGAGAAAAAAATAATTAAAATTAGAGAAGAAGTAACAGTGACTTGATCAGCCCTTGTCCTGACTGTTGATGTACAATTTAATACTTTATCTCTTTGAGTATTTTTTTTGTTCTAGTACTATTGGTTGAGCTGTGTAATTAAAACACAATAATTCTTAGGTGTTTAAATTTAACTGAAAAGTGATCCCTGTTAAATATAAGAGTAGGAATAAGTGAGAGAGGAGATGTACAATTTGGGACATGCTCAATCGGACTTGCCCCAAATGGTGGAGTTAGAAATGTGCCAGGGGATTCCAATACAATCCCATCAAGGTGGCATGTACCAATGCCATCTCACTAGTCCAAGTGATCAATTTCAGTTCACAATTGATCACACTGATAGGTCTAATAGTCAAAAGGATCACATAAACAAGACTAGTGTCTGCTAATACTAACTGATAGAATCAAAAAGGGAGAGAAGGATCCAACATGGGAGGCGGGATACACAGCAGTCTCATAGAATGGCAGATGTCCTAAACAACACTCTGGCCTCAGAATCAGCCCTTAAGGCATTCGGATCTGGCTGAAGAGCCCATGAGAGTATTTTAGGCATGGAAAGCCAAGACACTCTGGAAAAAAAAAAAGAAGAAGAAGAAGACCTAAATGAAAGATCTCTGTGAGTGAGATCCCAGTGGAAAGAACAGGGCCATCAAAGAAGGAGGTACCTTTCTCTGAAGGGAGAGAGAACTTCCACTTTGACTATGACCCTGTCTGAATAAGATTGAAGTCAGCAAATTCAAAAGGCTTCCATAGCCTTGGCAACTCATGACTAGAGCCTAGGGAGATTACTGACACCATAAACAAGAGTGTCAAATTGTTAAGTCAGCAACAGGAGTCACTGTGCACTTACTCCTCATGTATGATCTCTGTCCTTAATGTGTTGTCCAATGTGAAGTAATGCTATAACTAGTACTGAAACAGTATTTTACATTTTGTGTTTCTGTTTGGGTGCAAACTGATGAAATCTTTACTTAATATATACTAAATTGATCTTCTGTATATAAAGATAATTGAAAATGAATCTTGATGTGAATGGAATGGGAGAGGGAGCGGGAGATGGGAGGGGTGCAAGTGGGAGGGATGTTATGGGGGGGAGCCATTGTAATCCATAAACTGTACTTTGGAAATTTATATTTACTAAATAAAAGTTAAAAAAAATACAAAAGATCAACAAAACAAAGAGCTGGTTTTTTGAAAAAAATAAACAAAATTGAAACACACCATTGGCCCAACTAACCAAAAAAGAAGACAGAAGACCCAAATCAATAAAATTAGAATTGAAGAAGGAAATGTAAAAACAGATACCATAGAAATAAAAATAATCATCATAAACTACTACAAAGAGTTCTGTGCCAACAAACTAGGAAAACTAGAAGAAATGGATAGATTCCTGGACACATACAGCCTACATAAATTGAGCCATTAAGACATACAAAACTTAAACAGATTCATTATCCAAGACAGAAATTGAATCAGTAATAAAGACCATCTCAAAAAAGAAAAGCTCAGGACCAGATGGTTTCACTGCTGAATTCTAACAGACATGTAAAGAAGAACTAACTCTAATTCTTCTCAAGTTACTCAAAACAATTGGAAGGAAGGGAATCCTCACAAATTCTTTCTAGGAATCCCGCATCACCTTAATTCCTAAACCCAGAAAAGATGCAACAAAGAAAGAGAACTACAGACCAATTTCCCTGATGAACAGAGTCACAAAAATCTTCAACATAAATCTAGCCAAAAAATCCAACAACATATCAGAAAGATTATTCACCCAGAACAATTGGATTTATCCCTGGTATATATGGATGGTTCAACATTTACAAGTCAATCAATATGATACTTCACATTAATAAACTGAAGAACAAAAATTGCATGATTATCTGAATAGATAAAGAGGAAATATTTGATAAAATACAACATCCTTTCATGATGAAAATTCTAAACAAATTGGATATAGAAGGGATATTCCTCAACATAATCAAGGCAATCTATGACAAACCCACGGCCAGCATCCTATGAATGGGAAAAGTTGGAAGCATTCCCACTGAGATCCAGAACCAGACAAAGATGCCCACTCTCAGCATTGCTATTCAATATAGTCCTGGAAGTGTTAGAGAGCCATTAAGAAAGAAAAAGAAATCAAAGGGATACAAATTGGAAAAGACAAAATCAAATTATCCCTTTTTGCAGATGACATGGTGCAATATATAAGGTATCCAAAAGACTCCACCAAGAGACTATTAGAACTCATAGAAGAGTTTGGTAAAGTAGCAGGATATAAAAACAATACACAAAAATCAACAGCCTTTTGTATACACAGACAATGCCTTGACTGAGAAAAAACTTCTAAGATCAATCCCATACACAATAGCTACAAAAAAAATCAAATGCCTTGGAATAAAATTAACCAAGGATGTCAAAGATCTCTATGAAGAGAATTAAAAAAAAAAGAAAGAAATAGAAGAAGATAAAAAATAGAAACACTTTCAACGTTCATGGATTGGAAGAATCAATGTCATCAAAATGTCCATTCTTCTGAAAGCAATTTACAGCTTCAATGTGATACCAATCAAAATACCAGACATTTTTCTCAGATCTAGAAAACCTGATGCTGAAATTCATATGGAAACACAGGAGACCTCGAATAGCTAAAGCAATCTTACACAACAAAAACAAGACATACTACATGGCAATTATAATCAAAATAGCCTGGTACTGGTACAAAAACAGATGTATAGACCAATAGAACAGAATAGAAATGCCAGAAATCAATTAAACATCTACAACTAACTTATGTTTGACCAAGGAGCTAAAACTAATCCCTGGAGAAAGGACAATCTCTTCAGGAAATGGTGCTGGGAAAACTGGATTTCCACATGCAGAGTATGAAGCAGGACTCCTACCTTATACCTTACACAAAAATCCATTAAACATGGATAAAGACCTAAATCTATGACCTGATTCCATCAAATTATTAGAGGACATTGGGGAAACCCTGCAAGACATTGGGACATGCAAAGAGTTCTTGGAAAAGACCCCAGAGGCACAGGTAATCAAAGCCAAAATTAACAAATGGGATTACAACTAATTGAAAGGTTCTTGTACTACAAAAGAAACACTCAAAAAAGTAAAGAGGCAACCAACAGAATGTGGGAAATTATTTGCAAAGTATGCAACTGATGAAGGATTAATAACCAGAGTATATAAAGAGATAAAGAAACTCCATCAACAATAAAACAATCCAATTAAGGGATGGATAAAGTACTTAAACAGACATTTTTCAAAACAAGAAATCCAAATGGCCAACAGATACATGAGAAAATAATTCAGGATAACTAGCCATTAGGGAAATGCAATTCAAAACCACAATGAGGTTTCACCTCACCCCAGTTAGAAAGGCTTTCATAAAGATATCAACAAACAACAAATGCTGGTGAGGATGTGGGGAAAAAGGTTGCCTAATCCATTATTAGCTGGAATTTAAAATTGTAAAACCACTCTGGAAGATAGTTGGAGATACCTCAGAATTCTGAATATATCCTACAATATGACCCAGCCATCCCACTCCTGGTAATTTACCCAAGGGAAATGAAATCAGCAAATAAAAGCATTGTCTGCAGCCCCATGTTTATTGCAGCTTAATTCATAACATCTAAGACATGGAATCAACCTAAATGCATATCAGCTGAAGACTGGATAAAGAAATTATGGGATTTGTACTCTATGGAATATTACACAGCTGTAAAAAATTATGTAATCTAGACATTTTCAAAAAATGGATGAATCTGGGAAACATCACACTTAGTGAAATAAGCCAGTCCCCAGGAAACAAATACCATATGTTCCCCCTGATCTGTGATAACAAATAGAGCACCTAAACAGAAATCTGTAGAAGTGAAATTGACACTTTGAGAAGCAATGACTTGAACAGCCTTTGTCTTGACCTTCGAGGAAAAGTTCTATTTTCCTTCTTACTACTATTTGTTGAACTCCTTACTTAACATAGTTAATCGTATGTGTATAAAGTCAATTGAAAATAAATATCAGTAAAAAATAAGAGTGGAAATAGAGAGGGAGGAGAATGTTTGTAACTGTAAAGTTATATAGTTCTGCATACATTCCTATGGAGATTATGGACATACTTCTAAGGGTACATTTTATTTATTTATTTATTTATTTTTTTTTTTTTTTTTTTGACAGGCAGAGTGGATGGTGAGAGAGAGGGACAGAGAGAAAGGCCTTCCTTTGCCGTTGGTTCACCCTCCAATGGCCGCCGTGGCTGGTGCACTGTGGCCGGAGCATCGCGCTGATCTGAAGCCAGAAGCCAGGTGCCTCCCCTGGTCTCCCAGGTGGGTGTAGGGCTCAAGGACTTGGGCCATCTTCCCCTGCACTCCTGGGCCATAGCAGAGAGCTGGCCTGGAAGAGGGGCAACCAGGACAGAATCCGGTGCCCTGACCGGGACTAGAACCTGGTGTGCCAGCGCCACAAGGTGGAGGATTAGCCTACTGAGCCGCGGCGCTGAGTCTAAGGGTATATTTTAAAAACTTGCCATGGGACCCCAAATCCTATTAAGCTTGGTGGTAAAAATGTCATCGTAAATGTTAAAGTGATCATATTTTTTTACAGGCACATTTAGACAGTGACGGGGGGAGAGAGAGAGAGAGAGAGAGAGAGAGAGAGAGAAAGGTCTTCCTTCCATTGGTTCACCACCCAAATGGCTGTTACAGCCAGCACGCTGTGGCCATCCGAATCCAGGAGCTAGGAGCTTCCTCCTGGTCTCCCATGCAGGTGCAGGGCCCAAGCACTTGGGCCATCCTCCACTGCCTTTCCGGGCAATAGCAAAGAGCTGGACTGGAAGAGGAGCAACCAGGACAGAATCCGGCGCCCCAACCAGGACTAGAACCCAGAGTGCTGGCACCACAGGCGGAGGCTTAGCCTATTGAGCCACGGCGCCGGCCAAAGTGATAATATTAAGTGCTAAAGTGATCATATAAATATGATTAAGTTTTTAGAGGATCATATAAATAAGATCAAGTGTCTTGTAATAATAATAGAATTAAAAAGGATAGAATGTGCCTATGTGGCAAGCAGTTCACAGAGCAGACTCATAGAATGACATTCACTCAAAATAGCACTCTGACCTCAGAATCAGCCGTAAAGGCAATCTGGTCTGCCTGAAATGCTAACGAGAGAATTTCAGGCATTGAAAGTCAAGATACTGTGGCAAAAATAAAATGTCCTATATGAAAGGTCTCTGTGAGTGAGACCTCAGTGGAAAGATGGGCCATCAAAGGATATATTTTCCTCTGAAGGGGGAGAGATCTTCCACTTTGTTTATGGATTTGCCTAAATACTGACAGAAACTGTGGACTCAAAAAGCTTCATATCCTTGACAGCTCATGACAAGAGCTCATTGACATCATACACAAAAATATTAATTGTTAAATTAGAGAGTCATTGTGTACTTACTTTCCATGCAGGACCCCCCTGTCTTCAATGAATTGTATTATGAGAATTAACTGTAAAACTTGTTCTCAAACAGTTTGTGTGTGTGAATGTGTGCAAATTGTGCAACTATTTACTTAGTATAGAGTTGGTCTTCTGTGTATAAAGTTAATTGGAAATGAATCTTAATGGAGAATAGGACTGGGAATGAGAGAGGGAGGAAGGAATGGGGTGTGAATGGGGATGGGGGGGCGGGTATTATGGGAAGAATCATTATATTCCTAAAGTTGTAATTATGAAATTTGTATTCCTTAGATAAAATGTTTCTTTTGGAAAAATACAGAAAGAATCAGAAAAGCAGGAAAAAAATAAAATTAAATCACTTCAGATAAAAAAAAAAGAAAGGAAAGGAAACATATCTCAGCAGGAAAGAGCATGGTTGAAAAGTAGAATGGATGAACTTGCTGAGCTAGCAAATTCCTTGAATTCTCCAAACCAAATACGTACAAGAGGAGGAAACTGAAGCAGCCAATAACAGTTAGGTCATCTGAAGGATAGACATCACTGTGCATGACACCAGCCACCCTGCCTCCTTTGCAAATGGGCTTCTCTGCTCTACAGATGCATGGCTTCATGTTAGCCTTGGAGCAAGGCTGACTTTTCCAGCTGTAGTCTCTGGCTCCAAAAGCCCAGTTTTCATTGCATAGTATGGAGTGCAGCAGCCATGGAACAGACATGCCCTCCACAGGGACTACATCAGGACTGAACTTGATAGGTCAGAGAATACAAACATTTTCATAAAATGACACCTTCTCTACCGCCTTTTGCTTACTTTTTGTGGAACTGGTGTTGGTGGGTGAATGCAATCTGTTGCTACAAGGCAAGGAGACACTTGTGCTATCTTTTCTATCGACAATAGTCATTGTTGGATTGAGGAAGCACAATTCTGAGACTGGTGACTTGTGAAAAGTCTTTTGAGCTATCTGAGTGGGGAAGGGGTGAGACCTGGGTCCTTGCCATGCTCTAACCACTCCTGCACATGGGGCTCATCCTTGACCCAGTTGCTGTATGCCAGGTTTTTCTTCAATGAGTATGGAGAGTGATAAACTTCTTTTGTCTTCTAATAAATGCAAGTTGAAATTCTTAATGGGACACCATCAGAATATGCCTATTGTTCTCGAGCTTCTCTACACCAGGATAAATTTATCATCACAGATTTGACACTTACCATACACGTTCCAGTTCCAAGCTTCAGTCTCCAAGTTTCTTATTTGCAACATTAATTTGGGTATTTATTGCAAGGTGAATGAGAAAGAATGAAAATTTCATGTGTAAGCTATAATGTCTGATTTATACATTTGTTTTTTCTCTCACAAGTGTCTGGAGAAAACATATAAAACTTGTATTATTGATAGAGTAATCATTGTAATAAATGTTGGCATTAAAAAAAGACTTAAGTAATATAAACTTCCCTCCAGTGTCACATCAAAAAGAATGTAAGACTGTCAGTAGGTATAGGTCTCTGGGGATTTGTCATACTGTTACCCTCCAACCACAGTGGGGAAAAGAAAGCATCTCAGTGATTCTATGTTCTTCCCTAAGTTTTCCCTTTATCACTTTACCTGACTTCTGATAAAGTCTTGAGCAATAAACTCACTGGAAACATTGCTAATTGTAGCTACATTTTGCTGGATACTCATGACATCGTAAGCTAATGCTTCACATTTTACCATCTTTCTCTCATCAATTTCACACAATGATTCCATGACATGGACACAATTATTGACATTTTAACAGGCAAAATTCAGAAGTTCAATATTTCCCCCAAGGCACCGCAGCCGATAATTGTACTTTAAACAGCCCCACTGACCCAAAAACGTGACTAAATCTTACTCAGAAAAAATGGGCTAGTAATATCAAGTCTAATATTGAAACATCAATCCACTTTGTCAAAGACTCCAGAGAAAATGTAGCTTTCAACATAGCAGGTGTGTGATCAAATTGGATTTTCTCTCTCTGTCTCTTTCCTGACTACAGCTTGCCATGGACAAAATAGAAATAATTAAGTGTCAATAACTAAAGTTTATTCCTGGCAAACAGCTGATGAGTATTTTCAGAGGCTCCTGTTTTTTGACCTTTATGTGCCCTAGACAATGACGGAATCTTGTTGAAAGCTCTTTAAGCTGAAATTAATTTATGCTCGACAGTGATTAAAAGAGAAAGTGAGAAGGGGATGGAAATTAACAAATCCATCTTTATTGCTGAGATCCCATTATGATTATAAGGAGAGGGAAAAATCAACGTGGCGGGTGCCAGCTGCAATCTGGTAAGGAGTTTAAACAGCTCGTCTCGCTTGGGAAATGTCCTTGGGTGGACAGATTTATCTGTCACTGAGGCACTCAGAGAGAGGGGTTTATTTATTTGGAACCAGAATGCTGAGGTCCTTGACTTGGTTTTGGTATAAGAAGCTGGTGCCAGACAGATAGCAACCAGAAGCACAGTACAAGGAACTTGACAAAAAAGACTCCTTGAAAAGCAGATTCTGTTAGTGCTTACAGGAACAGAGATGGCTGAGTTGCTCTGCCCCTGGTTTCCAGTTTGGCCAGACTCTTTCTCTGTGGACATAGCTTTAAGAGCTGATATCCTTGTACTTGTAATTCATCATGAACTCCCTGGGAAGGCTCTGAGGTTAAGATCCTTGTTTCGTATCTTTTGTATCCATAATGCTCATTGCACAGTGCATTGCGTGTTTAAAAAATTAAGCAAGAACTGAAGCAGACATGATCGCCACTTTTCCATTCATTCTTCAGAAATATATGTGCTAAGAACCTTGTATGCACCATGCTGAATATCATGCAATAGAAATAAAGATGTTAAGTTATATAATACCTCTGTCCTCCAAGAGCAAAGTGGAAAGAGTAAGGATCAGTTCCTCAAAACAAGCCTAGATGCTTACCACTGCACTAGAAATCATATGCTAAGAAGAGATCTTTCTGTGTGCCAAACATTTGACACATGTTGTCTTATTTCATATTGGAAACAATGTAAGTATTTATTCTATTTCTGATTTTACAGGTAGGCTTACAGAGGTGAAGTGACTTCCTCTAGAGTACAGAGTTAGTACAATAGGCACAAAAGAATTTTTACCCAGGCCTATTATCCACCAAAGGCTGATTCTTCTCCACTGTACTGACCACAGCCAAAATATGATGATCAAATAAGAGCATGAATCTAACAAATCTGACTATAGATCTTGGCTCAAACACATACTGGATTCATGTACTTGGAAAAATCATTGTATATTTCAATGTATTGACTATATAATCTTCAGAAAAAGGGATGAAATATGCTGCCCTTTCTGTTTCATGTGTTAATCTGAGGCTCAAAGAAGAAAATGTGTATAAAGGCTCTTTGTGATTATCAACTGTTATCATTATGTAGTCCAGCCTCTACTAATACATGAACCTTTCCCATAGTTGGGCTTAATGTATCTCATATTCACTTACATTTAAACAGAATGAAATTGACAATGCTCTCTTTTTATGTAAAAGCAGAACTCAGAGAACAGATATGCAACCTGTACTCCAATTTCCTTTGATTAGCAGTGAACTTATCCTCAAGAGGTAAAACCACTTTATTTCCAAGTAGGCATGGATATTATAGGTTGATCATCTAAAAGTATTAATAATGAATATAATAATAATGAAACAATGTTTCATTTTATTCATTTCACAATCTCATGGAAATCAGTGTTGGATAAAAGGAGGAAAGTAACAGCCTACTCGGTTTCTTAGCTTAAGCCATATAGAATGGTATAGTGTGTGCCTAGGAAAAAACTTTAGGGAATCAGGCCTGGGATGGCGGAGTCTCCCAGCTTAGAAAATGTTCATTTTTCCCTTCTAGAACTCAGCATCCTTTTTTTATTTTAACAAAATAGTCATGGGTAGATGTCTGTTTTTGAAAGTTGTAATAACATGATGAAAAACAATTCCTCAAAGTGTTTTACTGCTAAAAGTTTATTCTCAAGTCTACTTTATTCTGAGATGAATATTTCAGGCATAATTCAAACATGGTAAAATATTATGCAAGAGGCTGGAAGTGGTAGAATCTTCTTACTTCAAATAGACATTGTTCTGCAAAGTCTACAAAGCTTACAGGAAATAAAGGCAGTATGTCAAATAATCACTTTAATAATTATAGTAGAAGCACCTAGTATCCTGAAGTGAAATGGATTTGGAGGGTATGTCATGTGAGCCTGGGAAGTACTTCCTCCTCCTATCCATTCACTTTGTTTCAAAATACATACCTCAGAATTGCTGTTCTCAGAAATTCTTGCCAACAAGGAGAGTTAGAGAGGAAAGAGAGAGAGAGAGAAGTCTTGGCATTTGTTCCAGAATCCAAACTCTCCTATGATCATGTTAGAGTAGAACAAAAGAATTACATGGAAAGATAAAACTCACATGGATTTTGAACATTCAGTGAACATTTTTATAAGCAAGCATAGCCCAAATGAGATTTTGAACTCTCAATAAGATTAACAACTCCTTCCTTGAATAGAAGTTGGCAAATTAAGATCAAAGTGATCATGGACTGAAATGTCTTGGTTTATGGAGAAGTAACAGAATCTTGTTCCTCTGTAAGGTTATAATTGTTTTTCCATAACTTGTCAAATATTTTCACATGGACAAAAGCAAGTTTCCCCATACTGTATTCTATAAGCATGACTTTCTTAGGATATTATAGATGTTACTATAAAATAATTGTGTGAAGAAAAAAAGTGTTTGGAAAACATCAAGTAAAATAGTTTACTTGGTTTCTTTATTACACAACTTCTCAAATTCATTGATGTATTGGTAGGTATTAATGAGCCTCTAAAACAAAATGTAATATGTAGAATACTCAGATATTTAGCACCAACACCACCAACAAGAAAATCTTTGGTAAAGAGTATTTCTGTGGATTAATGTTACAGAAAATATTGTTTGGAAAATCCTAGTATAGAAGATAAAAATCCCAAACTAGGAGTATAACCATCATTATTGCTGCTGATATATCAGTGGTTGATTCCTGGATTATCAAAGTTCTTAGCTGATTGATTCTCTCAGGCAGTTTAATGCTAGTCTGTGAGTCCAGAATCTCCTTTTAGCCAGGGAATCTCTATCTCGAAGACCTTTCCTTCTAGGCACATTGCCCGCAGAAAAGATCACAGCAGAGAAAGCACTCAACCCACCACCTGGACAGGCCTAGAAAAGGCACATATTATGTCTTGCACATTCCACTGGCCAGAAATCAGTGGCCTGTCCTACCTAGACATAAAGTGGCCTGAGAAATGCTGTGTTTCTCCTGGTGTAGGAGTAGTAAAATGAAACACATTTATCCCTCCGTCTCATCCTAACTAGTTGCTTTGAAGCTCCTTACACTCTGTCCTCAAAATTACTAGACATGGTCCACTTCAACCCATGTTGTATTCTGCTAATCTTATGTTCCTGGCATTTTGGCATTGTTCATTTTGTACTACTCCCTTCTTCTTTAATCCATCTCTTTTTACCTTTTTATGCCTGAAAGTAATTCCATCCATCCTAAAATGCCCCATTAGGCCGGCGCCTCAGCTCACTAGGCTAATCCTCCGCCTTGCGGCGCCGGCACACCGGGTTCTAGTCCCGGTCGGGGCACCGATCCTGTCCCGGTTGCCCCTCTTCCAGGCCAGCTCTCTGCTGTGGCCAGGGAGTGCAGTGGAGGATGGCCCAAGTGCTTGGGCCCTGCACCCCCATGGGAGACCAGGAGAAGCACCTGGCTCCTGCCATCGGAACAGCGCGGTGCGCTGGCCGCAGCGCGCCTACCGCGGCAGCCATTGGAGGGTGAACCAATGGCAAAGGAAGACCTTTCTCTCTGTCTCTCTCTCACAATCCACTCTGCCTGTCAAAAAAAAAAAAAAAAAAAAAGAATGTCATTTCACCATGATGCTTTTCCTGGACACTCTTCATATCTACTCAAGGAGTCTTCTCTCGTTCCTATGAGATATTATTTATCTATTACATGAAGGATACTGATTGGGATTTATTGGACATTTTAAACTCCATTAATATAAAAGTTTGGTGATGTATGGCATGATATAGAAGGAAGAACAAGGTCTTGGGAGTAAAACAGATCCAAGTTTAAATTCCAGCTCTATCATTGTTTTAGATATATTACCTTGGGCATATAACATTACCCCTTTGCAGTACTTCTTCTCTTGAAAATTAGGAATTTAAAACCTTTCTAAAGCATTTTATTAGAAGATTCAAATGACGTAATGCACAAAGGCGCTCAACATGATATGCTTTACACATAGGATGTCATCTGTGAATTTTATTCTTATCATTGTGTTCATTGTTGTTGCTGTCTCTTAGAGTCAGCAGAACACAGCTTTCATTCTGACCTCACTTAGCAGTCTGAATTGGGGAAAATTACTTCCTACTTCTGAATCTCAGCTGCTTCACTTGTAAAAAAGAAAAGAAAATGGGTATAACTCTTCTTTTGAGTGTGTAGCAAGAAAAATGCTCATAATATATTATTGCAATGCTTGAGAAATAGCAACATCACCGCAAGTAATTAATCAATGTATAACAAAACACCACTACTCCTAGTACCAGGCATAAGAACATCTCTTCACTTACTGATTATATCTAGGAGGGGAAAAAAACAAACTCCTCCATAAAGCTTACTTTGTTCTTGTGGACAGCGAGCCAGGCAGTACTTCATTAATTCCCCTTGAAGTCTTCAAAGCTGTAATTTAAGCCCAGCTTTTTCTTTTCTGTCATGAACTTGGTTACCTTCCTTCTTATCCTATCTTAGGCACTTGAAGATGTTAAGTTAAGCTGGGTTCCTTCAATCTCTCATCCCAAGTTTCTTTTTCCAGCCCTTTAAACATTTCCTATTGCACTGCCCTTCTGTTTCTGATCAGTGCAGAAGCACAGAAAGATTCAAACAGTCCTACAATGATACTTGGAAATAATATGAACTTGTGCCACAGACCAAACAATAGAGGACAATGTTCATATACAAGAAGGGTAAGAAATAATCAGCTCCAAGAAATTTTACTTCACTCCCTACTATCAATACTACCAAGACTGTCATTGTCAGAACAAAAAGCAGGTGGTATTTGCAGGTATTCCTTCCTCTACACAACAGATAAAATTCCTAGCCATTTATGTTTGGATGTTCTACTCAATCCCAATTCAAGAAGTACTTACTGTATGCCAGGAACTGTCTCCTAGATGCATCCCTCTTCCTGTGAATACAAAGCAAACTATATAGTCATATGCAACAAGCAATGTGTTACTGAATAATGATTATTGTTATTAATATTAAGGTAAACTGCTTAGGAAGGCATTTGGCCTATTAGTTTAGACACCTGCATCATTCATTAGAGTGCCTGGGTTCAATACTCAGCTTCAGCTCCATCCTCAGCTTACTGCCAAGGCAGACTTGGGATCAAGTGGGGATGGTTCAAGTAATTGGGTTCCTGCCACTGGGTAAGAGATTTGAATTGCATTCCAGTCTCCTGGCTCTGGCCTTGGACCAGCCCTGGCTGACATTTGCAAGCATTTGGGGTGTGAACCAGCAGATGTAGGTGCTCTCATTCTGTCTCCCCTTTTCCAACATTTTTTTGAAATTTTAATAAAAACTGTATTGCATGAATAAATAAACTTTGTCTAACTCAGAATATGGATTTTCCACTTACTAGCTGTGGTTATTACATAAGTAAAGCCTTTCTTCAGTTTTATAATTTGTAGAATTTGATCCACCAATAACTCTTAAAGTTTTTTTTGGAAATTAAATAAACAAATAAACAAAAAGCATCTAGCTATGTATCTCACACTTAGCACTCAAAATCTTTCTTTGGTTTCTTTGTTTTGCAAGTAAAAAGAATATCAAATGAAAAAATTAGCAGATGAGAAAGTCTTTTCTAAATAAAGTATTTGACTTTGAATTTGTTAAGCAATATTCATTTGTAATAAATCTTTTTAATTTTAAGAATCAATTTGTATTGATCTGGTGGCAAATGATGTAGATCTCTATCATTAATCAAGATACATTTTTTGCAGTCTCTGCTTTTTCACCTTTGTTTCATGGAAATTTCTTTCCTTTTGTTCATAATGACCTGTCTCCCTCAACCTCTTGCATTTCCTAATTTCCACAGTCTAATATAGTCTCACCACCATATTCCTCCTTTTCTTTTTTTGTCACCTGAGTCAGTTCTCTCTTCATAACCAAAATCGATTTTGAAAAAAGTAAGCAAATGTAATTGACGTGCTGATGGTATAGCATGCTGCTCAGGAACCAGGGCTTTGAGGTCAAAGAACTCTAGATTTCAATGCAATTTCTCTCATTTATTAGTTAATGACTTTGGCAAAGTTACTTAAACTTTTTAACTCCAGATTTATAATTAACACAAAATAGGGGCCAGCATTGTGGTATAGTGGGTTCAGCTGCTGTGTGTGGCACCAGCATCCCGTATGGGTGCTTGTTTGAGTCTCAGTTTCTCCACTTCTGATCCAGCTCCCTGTTGGTGTGCCTCAGAAAAAAGAGGAAGATGACTCAAGTGCTTGGGCACCTTCACCCATGTGGGAGACCCAGAAGAGGCTCCTGGTTACTGCCTTTTAACTGGCCCACCTTCAACCACTGCAGTAATTTAGGGAGTGAATTGTCAGATGGAAGGCCTCTCTCTCCCTCTCTCTCTCTACTTCTCTCTGTCTTTCCCTCTCTCTTTGTAACTCTGCCTTTCAAATGAATAAACAAACCTTTTTAAAAATTAATACTAAATAAAATAGCACATGAAAGTATTTAACTCGTAGTATACTAAGAATAAACAACATATATTATTTTCTACACTATATATTCAATTAAGACACAGTCAATCTGTAAAGTGCCAAGTGTTATGGGCATCAGAGTACAGAACGACAATAAAGGCAGGATTCTTATCCTCACAGTTATGATTTCACTTGGAGAAGCACACCTGCCTATACAAAAGCATAACAGTAATGGAAACCAAAAAGCAAAATTTTCTGTCAAGTGATTATATTAGGTGAAAGATTTATAAATGAGGTTTTGTTTTAAAAACTAACTCTAATATATTGGTCTTGGCTGCCCAGAAATTGCTAAGAAGAATTCTGAGGTCCATAACAGAATGAGTAGAAAATAAAAGGTCATGATTGATTAACAATGTCTGCCAAGGATTTAGTGGAAAGATGTCTATCTTTGGGACAGAGTGTTTTAGGAGGCAAGTTGGAGAAAGTAAGATGCATTTTCAAGTACTTTTATGAGACTTGTATTTCATGAGTGTTATTCACTCTATGACATGGATATTGTTATCCCCATTACAACTGAAACTGAAACTCAGAGAGGTTAAGTAATCTGTCCAGGGCACACAATTAGAAAAGTGGCTTGGAGCAAACCTAAAATCAAGATTGATTTATATACTCAAACTCAGTGCAGTTGTGCACCATCTTCAAAAACAAGAATGAATTGCCACTGACAAGAGCAGTGAAGAAGACTAAGTCTCAGTCTCTTTCATTTTTATTTACTTACTTTTTTGTGTTGTTGCTTTGTTTTGTGGTTATTTTATGTTCCTAGCAACAGGACCACATCTAGAATGCCCCCTGCCTGTAGAACAGTTCCTAGTATACAGTAATTACTTTATGTAGAATCAAGTGAGTACAACATCTGGACAGAGATGGCTAAATGCTTTTTATGCATAGAGGAGTGGATACTTGTAAAATATCACTTGATGTTGGATATTACCAATTCTTTTTTGTTTTTCTATGATCACAGTTATGTTGAGGCCAGGTTACTGATATCAGATAATGACATATAAGGGAAATATATATGTTACTGTCAGTTATGGGCTCTATAGTCTCCCAAGATATTCTTGACTCACTTGTTATTATATTTCATTGGTCCTGATGTAGTGGATCTACTGGAAAATTTTAAGAAATCCCAAAGGGACTGAGGAGTTCTAAGAATTCAGGGGATTTGCTGCAGATTTTCTAGATCCTTGAGATGAATTGAAAGCTCATCTATTTGGTGCCTTTCTGATTTCCTGATGTAGGCACCTATTGATATAAACTTTCCTCTTAACACTGCTTTTGTTGTATCCCATACGTTTTGGTATGTTGTGCTGTTATCCTCATTTACTTCCAGAAAATTTTTGATTTCTCTTTTAATTTCTTCTATGACCCATTGTTCATCCAGGAGCATGTTGTTCAATCTCCATGTGTTTGCATATGCTCTAGGGAAGACCTAAATGAAAGATCTCTGCAAGAGCGATCCAGTGGAAAGAACGGGGCCATCAAAGAAGGAGGTACCTTTCTCTGAAGGGAGGAGAGAACTTCCACTTTGACTATGACCCTGTCAGAATAAGATCGAAGTCGGTGAACCCTAAAGGCTTCCATAGCCTTGGCAACTCATGACTAGAGCCTAGGGAGATTACTGACACCATAAACAAGAGTGTCAAATTGTTAAGTCAGCAACAGGAGTCACTGTGCACTTGCTCCCCATGTAGGATCTCTGTCCTTAATGTGTTGTCCAATGTGAAGTAATGCTATAACTAGTACTGAAACAGTATTTTTACACTTTGTGTTTCTGTGTGCGTGCAAACTGATGAAATCTTTATTTAGTATAAACTGAATTGATCTTCTGTATATAAAGATAATTGAAAATGAAAAAAAAAACTTGGTTTTAAATTGGAAACTGCATAGGAAATTCATCAAATTTTTAAAAATATCATGTAGGATCTCTGTCCTTAATGTGCTGTACATTGTGATTTAATGCTATAACTAGTACTCCAACAGTATTTTTCACTTTATATTGCTATGTGGGTGCAAACTATTGAAATCTTTACTTAATATATACTAAACTGATCTTCTGTATATAAAGAGAATTGAACATGAATCTTGATGTGAATGGAAGGGGAGAGTGAGTGGGAAATGGGAGGGTTGTGGGTGAGAGGGAAGTTATGGGGAGGGGGAAAGCCATTGTAATCCATAAACTTTCCTTTGAAATTTATATCATTAAATAAAAGTTTGAAAAAAAAAAGAGTTCAGGGGATTTGAATTCTGTCATATTGCTTGGAGAGGAGCCACTTCTGAGAAAAATTTAGTTCACAGCAATTTGAAAAAAGAGAGAATGACCATTTGTTTGGCCATGTCAATGTTATTGCTGTATTTTTGAACAGATAGCATTACTAATCCTGACTGACAGAGGTTACCAAAAGTTACCCAAAGGAGTGAAATATCCATGTGGTCAAAATGATATTCGGGTTAAGAACTGATTTCACAGAGCACATGTTATGCAAAGTACTCAGGGGAATGGCATTGAAAATGCAGATAGTGATTCGGATTGGAACTCAAGTTTTCCAGTCTTGTGTTTTCCAATTTTCCAGTTGAAATTTATCTGGTTTTCCAATTATTCTTTGTTGTGTAACAAATTACCCAAAATATAATGACTTGGCATACCAACCCCTTTATTACATATTTGTTTAGATCAGGATTTGGGCATGGTTCACTTGGTTTTGACATATATTCTACACGGCATCTACCAAGGGCACTTGATTGTATTTGGTTATCAGATGGGATATTATCACAGATTCAAGATGATTTTACTCCTATACTAATTATATGTGTGAGCTCAGCCAGTCTGAGTGGCCAGGTGCTTGCCTTTATCACTCTTGTCCAATTTTGGACAGCAAAGAAGAGTTCACAAGACTATGCCTTGGGACTCAATACTGAGCTGGCAAAACCCAAATGCTGGAAAGATTGTTAAGGGTTTCTATCCTAGGCAAATGCAATGAACAAAGTCTCTGGACTCTTGCCAGAATCCTGGTGAGATAGACTAGTTTTGGCTTTTATCATCAACAGATCCTAATTGGGCTGGTATGCATTCCTAAGACTGTATGGGGCCATGTGGCAGTGAGACCCAGGTATGACACCCCTGGAAGCAGTTTCAGTAGCTGAGGGACTGCCTGTCTAAGACCTCCTCAATTCTTTGGAAGACAGCTAGGAATCATAAGGCTGCTTTGGGACTCAGTGTCAGAATGAAAAAAGTCCAGCATTGTGCAGAACCTAATGGCCTCCGTCACCAGGCCAGTGCCTATAGATGGAGCCTCTGGACTGACTTCAATGCCTATTAGTTACATGATCTCTGCTGAGTAGTCTCATACTATATCCAGTATCACCAGTGTTTGATAGCTGTGGCATCAGACAGTGATCCCAGCTCAGTATGAGACAATAGCAGGGTGACCTTTTTTCTTACCCCCGTGCTGCATTGGAGATGTAGACTCAGAGCTCTGGATGAGATATACCTCATGGCATTCATGGACACAGGAAAAGAGTCTGTGCCAACCATAGGCCGATGGAGAGGCTTGTGAGGATGGACTGCCTTTCTTTCAGTACTCCAGTCATAATGTATGACACATAAACTGTGAATTTGGGACAAATTTGAGTTTGAGAAGTATTATAAGGTTGAATCAGTATAAACATTAACAACAGACCTGGGACAAAACATGACAGTGCTCTGTATTGTGCTGAAATAACAGAAGTATCCATAGGCTCAGAAAAAATAAACAGTCTGCTTAGAATCTGTGGAAGAACATTCATGAAAGAAGCCAGATTATTGTAACTAACCCTTCATTGTGCAGACAATGTTATATACCAAACAACATTAGGAATTTCCAGAAAACCATGACATCATGTAAACAGCAAAATATTATGCCACAAATAAATCACCTAGAAACTGAACTTACCAAATGCTTGGATGAATAACTGTTTTTAAGAAATGATGATATCCGGCCAGCGCCGTGGCTCAACAGGCTAATCCTCCGCCTTGCGGCGCTGGCACACCGGGTTCTAGTCCCGGTCGGGGCACCGATCCTGTCCCGGTTGCCCCTCTTCCAGGCCAGCTCTCTGCTGTGGCCAGGGAGTGCAGTGGAGGATGGCCCAAGTGTTTGGGCTCTGCACCCCATGGGAGACCAGGAAAAGCACCTGGCTCCTGCCATCGGAACAGCGCGGTGCGCCGGCCGCAGCGCGCTACCGCGGCGGCCATTGGAGGGTGAACCAACGGCAAAAGGAAGACCTTTCTCTCTGTCTCTCTCTCTCACTATCCACTCTGCCTGTCAAAAAAAAAAATAAATAAATAAAAATAAATAAATAAATAAATAAATAAAGAAATGATGATATCCAAGAGAAAACTGAAAAACAATTCAATATTCTAATAGAGAGGTTTGATAGTAAGTTGGATGTAATTAAGCAAAATTCAAGCAGAAATCCTTTAACTAAAAAATACACTAAGTGAAATTAGAAAAAGATGGAAAGAATCAGTAGCAGAATATAACAACCAGAAGGAAGAAAATGTTGATTCAAATATAGGTTATATGAAAACACATAGTTGGAGAGGGAAAAATACAAAGGAATGAAGAAAGCTTATGGGAAATATGGGCTAGCATGAAAGCAGCAAATATTTGAGTTATTGGGATTCAACAGGGACTTGAGAATCCAGAGTGAAAGAATATTAAAATAGAGAATGACAGAAAACTTCACAAATCTAGAGAAAGGTACAATTATCCAAGTACCATAAGGTCAGAACTCAGCAGTGAGATTTAACTCAACCAAGTCTGCCTCAAGACATAGTCAAGCTCCCCAATGTGAAGAGAAAGAAAATATTCTCAGGGCCGGCGCCCTGGCTCAGTTGGCTAATCCTCTGCCTGCGGCGCTGGCATCCTATATGGGTGCCAGGTTCTAGTCTCAGTTGCTCTTCTTCCAGTCCAGCTCTATGCTGTGGCCCAAGAGGGCAGTGGAGGATGGCCCAAGTGCTTGAGCCCTTGCACCCGCTTGGGAGACCAGGAGGAAGCACCTGGCTTCTGGCTTCAGATCGGCACAGTGCGCTGGCCATGGCGGCCATTTGAGGAGTGAACCAATGGAAGGAAGACCTTTCTCTCTGTCTCTCTCTCTCTCACTGTCTATAACTCTATCTGTCAAATAAATTAAAAAAAAAAAGAAAATATTCTCAAAGCCACAAGGGAAAAGAAGCAAATAACACATAAAAGTGCCCCAATTGTTTCAACTGCCGTCTTCTCAGAAGAAATATTATAGACTAGGAGGGAGTGAGATGAGACTTCCATGGTACTCAAGGAAAAATCTTACCAACCAAAATATGTATCCAGGCATGCTATCCTTTAGATGTGAGAGAGAGATGGGTGAAAAACGTCATTCTCAAACAAGAGCTGAGAGAAAATTTTTCACTATCAGATCTCTATTACAAAGAATGCTAATGGAGTTTTTTCACACTAAAACAGGAGATGCTAACAAATAAGAAGAAAATAATGCCCAGGTCAGAGCTACAGATCTTATTGGCTCTAAGCTGAAAAGCCCTTCACTCAGCCCAACTTCCAAAGTGACCACTGCAGCTGAGGGGATGGTCAAGTAGGGTCAGCAACATTGCAGGCAGAACTGTAAATTTCTGGTTAGAGATGCCACCTGCCTTTACCTGGCCAGCTCTCCTCCCAGGCCAGCCAAGTAATGAAAGTCAACAGAGTGCCTTCCCCTAGGAGGTTCACACCTCCCTTAGGATATATCCCATGTAAAGAGATAGATAGGTCTGGGCCTCTGAATTTACAAGGCCTAAAGCCCACCAGATTATTATCAAGCCCCTTCTATCAGGTTCTATTTGCCTCTCAATCAGAAAACTTCATTGTAGCTTAGACAGCACCTTTCTTAGCTCCTCTAATAATGACTCTGTCCTTTGTTCTAGGCCCTGTCTAGCGCACTTGGGCCTCATTCCTTTGTAATCATAACCTCTACTCTACCACCAATGGCTCTACTCCCAACCTGGGTGTACTGATGGTCCTCTTCCCCACTTAATGCTGTATAATTGTTCAAACCTGGTAAATGCCACTCTTAGGATCATTGGTTACTATCCTCACTCTGTCTTTTATGACCTTGTCTAAATATGATCAGAGTCGGCAAACTTGGAAGGCCTCCATAGCCTTGGCAACTCATGACGACAGCCTAGGATGGTTACTGGCGCCATAAACTAGAGTGTCAATTTGTTGGGTCAACAACAGGAGCCACTGTGCACTTGCCCCTCATGTGGGATCTCTGTCCTTAATGTGCTGTACATTGTGATTTAATGCTATAACTAGTACTCAAACAGTATGTTTCACTTTGTGTTTCTATGTGGATGCAAACTGTTGAAATCTTTATACTAAATTGATCTTCTGTATATAAAGAGAATTGAAAATGAATCTTGATGCAAATGGAAGGGGAGAGGGAGCGGGAGAGGGGAGGGTTGCGGGTGGGAGGGAAGTTATGGGGGGGGGAAGCCATTGTAATCCATAAGCTGTACACTGGAAATTTATATTCATTAAATAAAATTTAAAAAAAAAAGAAGAAAATATGAGAAGGTAGAAAAATTGCTAATAAGAGTAACTATACCAACAAATTCAGAAGACTCTAATATTGTGATTACGGTACATAAACTCTTTATATCACTACCATGAAAACTTAAAACTGTATAATCACTACACTAAAACATAAGAGACATGAAATATTGAAGGAGATAAAATAAAATATCAAAAATTCAAAATGAAGAGAGAAGTGGGGCACAAATATACGGTCTCTTTTCCTATCCTTATAATCAATATTAAATTGATATAATTTCCAGATAGCTTGTTATAGCAAAAAGAAGTTTTTGTAAGTCTTATAGTAACCATAAAGCAAGAACATGTAACAGACTTATCAAAAATAATAAGCAAGGAATGAAAGTACACTGTAAGAGAAAATCCCTCACAAGTGAAGACTATAAGAGAACAGAGAGAAAGAAAGGATCTACAAAAAAGTACAAAACACATATAAAATGGAATTAATAAGACCTTGTCTACTAATAATTACCCTAGATATTGATGGAATACATTCTTCAACTGAAGGGCATACAGTGAATGGACTATAAAAGAGGTCCCAACCATATGATACTTGCAAGAAATTCGCTTCACACATAAGGACACACTGAGAGTGAAAGTGAAAGAATGGAACAAGATATTCCATGCAAGTGCAACCCCAAAGAAAGCAAGATTAGTCATACTTCTATCAGATAAAACAGATTTTTAAATAAAAGAAATAAAAAGAGAACAGGAAGATCATTATTTAATGACAAATGGTTGAATCCAGCAATAAGAAATAACACTCTTAAATATATGCACATCAAATATGGTGCACTCAATTATATAAAGCAAATATTAGGAAACCTGAAATGAGGGGTAGACTCCAACATAATAATAGCAGAAATTCTAACACACTACTTTCAGAAAGGGACAGATCATCTAGACAGAAAAACAGCACAGAAAAAGAAGAATTAAATTGTTCTCCACATCAATTCAGCCTAACAAATATCTACAGAATTTTCCAATTTTTCATCCAAAAGTGGTAGAATATGTATTCTTTTCAACAGCACATTGAGCATTTTTCAGGATAAATCATATAGTAGGTCACAAAACAAATATCAATAAGTTTAAAAGAATAGAAATCATATCAAGTATCTTGATATATCAAGTATTGCAAGTATCCACTGCAATACAAATAGAAATCAATACAAGAAAAACATTTGAAACTACACAAAAGCAAGGAAATTGAATAACTTATTCTAGAACAAAAAATAGATCAAGGAAAAATAAAGGATGCAATTTTAAAAAGTCTTGAAATTCATAAGAATGGAAACATAGCATCTTAAAACCTTTGGGATCCAGCAAAAGCAGCATTAAGAGGATTGTATAAAGCAATCGATGTCTGTATCAGGAAAAAAAAAAAAAAAGAAAAGAAAACCTGAATTGTCTCAAACAAAATAACTACACCTCAAAGACGTAGAAAACCAAGAAAAATTCAATTCAAATTTGGCAAAAAGAAGGAAAAAATAAAACTCAGAGCACAAATAAGTGACATAGAAAGTAAAAATACAAAAAAGAAGTCAATAAAATGAAGATCTGTTCTTTTGAAAAGATAAATAAAATTGATAAATCCTTAGGAGAAGAACCAAGAAAAACAAGAGAGGATTTAAACACTTAGAGTTAGAGGTGAAATTGTGACATTATGACAAACAAATCAAAACCCACCATGAGAAATCATCTCACTCCAGTGAGATTAGCATTTCTCAAAAATATAAAAATGTAGCAAGAGTTGGCTAATGATATGGAAAAAAGGGAAATCTTTCACAGTGTTGGTGGGAATGTAAATTAGTACAACCATTATGGAAAGTAGTATGGACAGTCCCCAAAAAACTAAAAATAGAACTGCCATATGATCAAGCCACCCACTTCTAGGTATACATCCAAGGGAAATGATGTCTACCTCTTGAAAAGACATCTGCACCTCCAAGTTTTTGCAACACTATTGGCATTTGCCAAGAAATAGGAACAACTAAGTGCCCATACAATCATACCAATGAGTGAGTAAAATAAATGTGGTACATATATGGAATGGAATATTATTCGGCCAAAAAAGTGTTGGAATCCTGTCATTTGACATAACATGGACGGAACTGAAGGTCACTGTTACATATAAGCCAAGTACAGAAGGATAAATATAACATGATCTCATTCATATGTGGGGTTTAAAAAAAAGTGATCTCATAGAAGTTAAAAACATAGTAGCAGTTACCAGAGGTGTAGAGAATGTTTTATTAATGGCATTTGTTGTGAATAGATAAGAGTAAGAAATTCTGGGGTTCTATTATCAATAGGGTGAGTATAGATAATTTTAATATGTCATCTATTTGCTACTAAAAAACCCTAGGAGTTTCTATTTTGGTTGCTTTCACATTAAAGAAATGTTACATACCTGAAGGGAAAATATTTATCCTGATTGATATAGTATAATTTGTACCTGTGGTGAAGGTACAATTTTTTTTTAAGATTTATTTATTTATTTGAAAGTCAGAGTTACACAGAGAGAGGAGAAGGAGCGAGAGAGGTCTTCCATCCGCTGGTTCACTCCCCAGATGGCCGCAACGGCCTGAGCTGTGCTGATCTGAATCCAGGAGCCAGGAGCTTCTTCTGGGTCTGCCACGCTGGTGCAGGGGCCCAAGGACTTGGGCCATCTTCTACTTCTTTCCCAGGCCATAGCAGGGAGCTGGATGGAAGTGGAGCAGCTGGCTCTCGAGCTGGTGCCCACATGGGATGCCGGTGCTGCAGGCCAGGGCGTTAACCCGCTATGCCACAGCACCGACCCTGGTAGTATTCTTAAATATGGATAGTTTTATTTGTCTTTTAAAGTTTAAAACATTTGTAGAAAAGAACTATAAATACAGATTGTCAAGCTTAGAAATGTATCCTCAAGGTGACTCTACTTAATGTTATAGGTTTTATGTTACTCATATATTACTGAAAAAACAACCACAGTTCAGTTAAAAAAATAATTCCCTGAGGTCCACCACAGGACTCCTAAAGTAGTGCTCTTTCTACCATAGTGTGCTTTCTTCCCCAAGTGTGTCTTTGCATCTTACAGATATGCAGCTCAGAACGAGCACTCAGTGGTCCAATGCATGATTTTCAACATGGCCCTTCTTCACTGATAGAACCTGGATCAAAGCCTTTAATTCATCTGTACCCATTCATCTCCTTAAAACCAGAGAAGGTCCCTGTCTCAGGCATCCCCACCATGGGATTGTGAGGAATCGCTAATAAAAATGAACCCTAAGCTCCTGGCAAATATAAATGCTAAATAATAATAGGATGAAAAATGAGGGCAATAATATTGCTTCACATGATGTTTAAGAGCTGGGGATGAAAGGCTTTGTGAGAACTGTTATTATCTCTGTAGATTAAAGTTCTCATCCTTCCTCCTGTTTTATGCTCTGTCTCTGTTTGATTAATGCTTTTTTACAGGTTATTTTACTTTCTTATTGTTTTTATTTTTTCTATGTTGAGAAAGACCTCGCTATATCGCTGGGTACAGTTTACCCTTTTACATCGTTTGAAGAAAGCAAGTAATACAGGCTAACTTCAAAGAAGCAATGGGAGCAGATAATGGAGAGGCTCCCCTTTGTTTTCAAACAGGGATTTGAAATTGGCTATAAGTTGTAGAAGGCATGGTGGGGAGTGAAGAGCAAAAGATGAATGCAAGTCAAAAATATTGATCTCATGGCCAGTATTTCAGTCTCCAACTCAGAGATTCATGGATACAGATGATTTTATTGTAAGCAGCTTTACAGAAACGTTAATACAACTCACTGTTCCACAGAACCATCACTTCCCAGTGACTCTTTAAGAATGATTGTCTACACTAGGAATTCATCAGAGCCTCAGCCTATAGCACTTATATAGGGCAACTCAAAACAGGCTGTCCTGTATTACCTTGATCTAAATCATATTTGTCATTGCTTTAAAAAAAAATGCCTGCAAATCTTGATCCAGTCATCATGGAGTTCACAGAGCAAATAATTTCTTTTCTTTTCCAGGGAAATTTAGGACTTTTGAGTTGGTTTAGTATGTGCTAACACCCACAACTTCTTCAGCTGTTACTCAAATATTTTTGATGAGATTAATTCTGCCTCCTGGGAGTCTATAAAAGAACCAGAGAAAATAGAGAAAAATATAGGTGAAAAGAAATTTGATTTTCTGACCAAAGCTGATAAACACCTTAGTGGGTGGAGAACAGCTGAAAAGCCAGAACGTGGTTTCTAAGCAGCAGACCTGGGCTGGCTGAGACACAGGAGGGAACAGAGAAGAGGGCAGGCCCAGGGACAGTGTGGGGGACCTCTTAAGATTGTTACCTAGATCATGTAGGCTGAAGGTCGTGATGCCAGACTACAGAAGGGGTGATTAACGCAGCTTCCCAGGAGGCAAAACGAGAAGATTTCTTCAATTATGTGGGTGGAGACAGATTAGAGGAATAATACAGAGGGAGGGAACCGGTTAGAATTGCAGCTCTTGAGGAAGTTCAGGTAGAAGAGTGAGGGAAAAGAGGTAAGCAAAGGTTAAGGGAGAGCAAGAGAGAAAAGGAAAGAAAGAGCTTAGTTTGAAGCTTGGAAATTAAATTCATTATTCACAAGAGTGTGTATGTGTTCTGTGACAGTTTCCAGGGAAATCTTCCTCCTTTCTAGTCTTTGTACTTCCTTTATTGGATGTAATTTAGCTAAGTTTATGTGGGTTATATTTTTCCTCTCTCTTATATATCTTTATAGCAGTTTTGCTTTTCTTTCACAACTACCCAATTTAGATATTGGTCCTCAAGTCTTCAAGAAGTTTATACAGCATATTTGGGAATGGATCCTTCTGGGGATGTTATAGTAAACGTTTAACATCTGTCACTCTGTGGAGAATTCCACAGGAATCTCAAAAAGAGTCACGGATCACCGCTTACCTGGAAAGGAGATGAACTGTGGAAACTCCACAGTAAAACACTGAAAAGTTACCACTAGCCACAAAATAAAAGTGGAGTTATAAGTCAGGAGCTGAGGCAATGCCTAACGGCTGTGAGGGAGATGCTCCTAATCACATCAAAGCAGACATCTCTGGTCAGTCAGATAACAGTGTGCTATGGACAATACCCTCCTACCCACGCTGACTGGTCAGTTCAAACATAAGTGAGGGGGGAACAGTGTTAACTGGACTGTTCAATTGCAAGCAAGGAGGAACCAGCATTGATTGGACAACAAGTCAGAGGATGGCAAACTGGAGGACTGCTGGAAAATGAGGATAAAAGGGGAGCCCTGGCACCACTCTCCATCCTCTCAGGGAATATGGCCCGGTGTTTGTGAACCTCTGGATCTCCACACATCTGGAGCTGAAGATGGAGTCCTTTACCCTGCATGGAGCAGATAGCGGCACAAGCCCACAACAGACAACGGGTCCAGTGCGAGCGAACCTCTGGATCTCCTCGCACTTGGAGCTGAAGTGCCAGCTTGCTAGCCCCCTTACTAAGCAACAAAAGGAGACTACAGGATCAAAACTCCAGCTGAGATGCTGCCTCATCACAGAAAAAGGCACTGATTTAAGCATTGGCCAGTCTCTGTGGTCTAAATAAGTACACCTACCATGGCTTGTTACAAACTACTGACAAGATGCCATCCAACACAGAAGTCAGAAGAAATGTACTGTAGCATGCACATAAGTAGTGGTTGCACACAGAGGTAAAAATAGGCATAAATAATTGCAACATATAGATAAGAGCAAAGTGAAGAAAAACAATTAGCAAATGATGAGTTTAGAGGATTTATTAACTTTGTCTTTCTGTCCCGGTTGCCCCTCTTCCAGGCCAGCTCTCTGCTATGGCCCGGGAAGGCAGTGGAGGATGGCCCAAGTCCTTGGGCCCTGCACCCGCATGGGAGACCAGGAGAAGCACCTGGCTCTTGGCTTCGGATCAGCGCGATGAGCTGGCTGCAGCGGCCATTGGAGGGTGAACCAATGGCAAAAAGGAAGACCTTTCTCTCTGTCTCTCTCTCTCACTATCCACTCTGCCTCTCAAAATAATAATAATAATAATAATAATTTCTTAAATTGTAAGTTTATATAATTTAATTGTTACTAATATTTCTATTTAACTGGCTTGCAAAATTCCTAAAAATTTATGAATCTGCTGATGAACAGGCTCCATCTGTCTTTAGTACATACCTGGGCCCTTCTCTTCTATGTCATCAATGTGAGGATGTATTTTCCCTTATCAGATTGTGGGTAAAAATTAGGTTTTGTAAGGCTTAGATTAACATGAAGCTATTGGAGACATAAAACAGATAGATGGAGGGTATCTATTTTAATTCAGCAGCATTTGTGAAGGTCTATATATAATGTGTATGTATAGTGCTGTATATATATATATATAAATGTATATGCTGAATATAGTCTGCATGTGTGTAGGTACTGTCCACTGAATACATACATACATATATATGTGTATACATGTACATATAATACATACAAGCTGCATACCCCTTATATGAAATGCTTGAAACCATAAGTATTTTGGATTTCAGTTTTTAGATTTTGTAAATTTATCTTGGGTTTGGGATCAAAGAATAAACACAAAATTTATTTCCGTTTCGTATACACTATATAAACATAGATTGAAGGTAATTTTGTACAACATTTTTAGTGCACCTGCATTTTGACTGGCACTAGTTAGTTGACATCAGTTGTAGAATTTTCCATTTGTAGCTTCATGTTAGTACTCAAAAATTCTTGGAGTTTAAAGCATTTGGGGTTTTGGATTTTGGACTAGGAGTTACAATCTGTAATATATATTATAATCACAGATATATAGTGTTGTGTAATGTAATTAATATAAGTTATATTAGTTTATATATTAAGTATATATTGTATAATTATTATGATATATAACTAACATACATTATTAACATACTTGCACATATTAGTTTAGCATCATATATATGTATATCAATAATTGCATTAGGAAATACTAAACCTATATGATATACATATAAATGTATTATATATTCAAATGGTTCTCATAAGAAGCTTCTAGATAGCAATTTTTATTATTTCCTTTTTTAAGGTAGGGTCACTGCTTCAGAGAGAATTGTATTATTTTGCTTGGGACAAAACAGGTATTATATGACCAAAAGGGATTTCTTTAGAGTTCTGACTCAATAGTAGAGTGGGATCAATTATTTCCCTTTGTAAACTAAGCTATATGGTTCAGACCATGAGTGTTTATGAAACTCCAAAGAAGAAAAACACTTCTGGGGCTCTACAAAGGAAGAGATATTTGGCAGCCTTAAAGCAGATTTGGAGAGATATAGAAAAAAAGAATAAATGTCAATAGAAAAGATTTGATAGTTATAATTATATATACCTCTGATAATTTCATATATGCAGTATAATATTCAGGCTTATAAATACATTTAAAACTATAATCATAATATTAGCATTTATTATTACTCTGTATTGGACTCTTATGAGCACTTCAAATAACACACTGATTTTTCACAATTGTTCCATGAAAATATACTATGGCCACCACAGTGGTGCAGTGGGTTAAAGCCGTGGCCTGCAGTACCAACATCTTAAATGAGTGCCGGTTCGAGTCCTGGCAGTTCACTTCTGATCCAGCTCTCTACTATGGCCTGGGAAAGCAGTAGAAGATGGCCCAAGTCCTTGGACCCCTGCACCCACGTTGGAGACCTAGAAGAATCTCCTGGCTCCTGGCTTCATATCAGCTCAGCTCTGTCCATTGTGGTCATTTGGGGAGTGAACCAGAAGATGGAAGATCTCTCTCTGGCTCTACCGCACTCTATAACTCTGTCTTTCAAATAAATAAAATAAATCTTAAAAAAAAATGTACTATGATTATTCCCATTTTACCTGTGTGGAAACAGTCCCGCTGATTAAGTGACTTGCCAAAAGTCATCCAGATGTTGTTTGGCAAAATTGTGTAATGGTTTTCCAATATTCATGTTCTTAACTTCAACTATAATATAATTATTATAGTGGTGATAATTTCTACCAAAATACTCTGTTTTTTCACTTGCATGCAAATCTTCATCAATAGTTGATAGTTAGAAAAGTAAAATGTACAATCTGAGTGTCTTTCTCCAAAAACTCAGGTTAGTTGAGTGCCACCTTTTCTAAGAAACTGTTTTGTCTTCCTACTGTGGCCTCTTATTATTCCCATACCTTTGAAGTCTCACCATCAAATTCTCTTGCTCTGCTCCCTTCCTTTCATTTTGCATATGGTCTCAGACCACTCCAGTCTCAATTATGACTATTCCTATTTGTGCATTCAATTTATTTTTATCTGTGTCTTTTAGACTTTAGCACTTTCCTAAATGATGACAAGTTTATCACAGGCTTTTAGCATTTTCAAAATTTTCTGAAAATCCCTTCCTTTCCTTAACATTACCTATCTTATTTAGGAATTAAATATCATATTGCATCACAAACTTTTCCATTCATTGCTTAATGCATTTTAAAAAATGAATTTAATTCCAGCTATGTGCCAAACAGAATGTAGAACACCTGGGAGACAGGGATTAAAAATAAAAATAGAACATGCTTAGCCTTAAGGAGTTAGTCTCTAACTTGCCTGCACGTTACAATCACGGAGGTTTTTTTTTTTTTTTTTTAATTCCTGATGTACAAGCTACAGTCTATATCAATTAAGCTCAGAAGCTCTAAGTAGGAGACCTGGGCTCTAGTGTTGTATTGTTTTAAGTTCCCTGGTGATTTCAATGTGCAGCCAAGATGAAGAACTATTGTGTTAGGGACATGAGCATATATAGAAATTATTAATAATAGAAATGTGCACATACTGAAGTAGCAGAGGCAAAATAATGATGTACTCTGTTCTTAGAAAGGGTCTCAGAGAATTTCTTGAGAGGAGATAGGTTTGATTTAATAAAGAGGACAGGGAGAACCTTGGAAGTACTCTAAGCACATCCTTCTTGTCTGAACACAAACTAGTAAATGAGAGGTATCAGAAGATGAGATTAAATATGCAAAGGGTTAGGTCAAAGAAACCCATCTATGCCATTTAGAAAATTCATTTCCAGTCTTCTGGATAATATGTTAGGTTTTAAAAGATGTCAGTAGGAGAGAATATCCAACCATGCTTATATGAATTTGATCTGAAGCAAGTAATAGGTGGAAAGAGAGTAAGAAGAAGTGGAAGACTAGTTAGGAGGGGTACCAGTATTCCAATGAGTGTTGAGTGAACCTTAGATGAGGATGGTGAAAGTGAAGGCAGAAAGACACAAAATGAAAGGATTCAGGATTCACTCTGGAATAGATTCTGTACCACTGATGGTTTGACAATGGATTGGATGTTTGGAGAGAAAGAGAAAAATGGAGTTAGAGATAGAGAGGGAGACAGCAATACAGAGAGGAGACAGAGACAGAGAGGCAAGAGGATGAGAATCATAAAGAGTTTATTTTTCTATATGGAGAATCAAGGTCTATATTGAATTCATTTCTAAAAACTGTATATCTGAGCAAAAGATGTGTTTATATATATGTATACGTATATGTATACAGACACACACACACACACACAGAGAGAGAGAGAGAGAGAGAGAGAGAGAGAGAGAGAGGCAAGCTTGTTCAGTTTCCCTCCAAATGTATTAAGTTCAGTTTTATCCACATTGTGCCTGAGATGCCAAGAGAAATGGAAGGAAGAGAATGTCTAAAGGAGAGACACTGACTGTGTTAAAAGATGCTGGGAACAATAAAGACAAGATCTATCCATCCGTTTTGACAGCATGGCGGTTATTGGAGATTTTGACCCCATACATTCTAGCATGATGGGAACTTAAATGAAGTGGATTGAAGAAAGAAGGGAAGCTGAGGAAGTTGAGCTAGTAAGTGAATAATGGAGGAGTGAAGAAATGAGATAGTAGCTGGAGGGGAATATGAGGTCAAGATGGAACTTCTTTTATCTAATGAGCAATACTATTTTATGCATGCTGCTACAACTAATTCAGGACACAGGGAGACAGTAGTAATTTCAAAGAGAAGACAGAGGGAATATGTGTAGCAGGAAAGCCTTTGGAAAGAGGGTAAGACCTAGAGCTTTTGCAGAGGGACTGACTTTTGACAGAAGACAGGTACAAAAACAGGAGGTGTGCAAATTTGTTAATGAGAAAAGAAGAGGCTCCTGTGAGATAGCTTTTGTTTTCTCAAGAAAGGGTTTTCCTCTATGGTAACTCCTTTGTCAGTCTCTTCTGTGCTGTTAAGCAGTAGGCCACTTGTCTCTTTGCAACTTCCAGAAAAGAACACCTAGGAAAACTAGCAATGTATGTTGAAGAGAATAATAACAATCTATTTTACCAGGAAAACCACTGCTTCTATTGCTGTTGCCATTGTCTTCACCACTGTTATTTCAACTGTCATTTTAAAAATATCACTATGTTCCAGCAACTATGCCAACAGTGGAGATGTGTTTCCTTTAATCCTCACATCATACATATACTACAGCACATAATATTTCTCCACATTTGACAAACAAGGAAAATGAGGGACACAGAGACAAAAGGACGGTCTCTGAAGCAAAGAGAAGGTCTTCAAGCTGAGAATAGTTACCTGTGTAAAACATTGCTATAAACACAAGAAATATTTCCTTTGGACTTCTTTTCCCCATGAGTTCCAGTATAGTTTTTCATTGAGTAGGTACCATGGATGAATAAAAGAATGAGCAGTTAAATATTGCTCAATACTTATGTTACAATGCCGGTGTGTCTGTCTCTGCTTGTTCCCTGATTATCTACTGTAATACTGTGCAGTGTTAACCCAAAAGGCTTGGATTTCTGATGACAAATGAAGAAAATAGGACAGAAGATAAAATGGATTTCCATCTTTTTTTTTGCTGGTGGAACAATAACAACTTGAAGTTGTCTACAACTACTGATAGCACCATACTGAGACATGACACTAAAAAAGTATCTTGGTAATGGGGTAAAGTTAGAATAGAACCAGCGCATTTACATTCTTCTCTTTTTCTATCCATGCATGTGATCAATAATGGTAGTAAGTGAAGGATGTTTCAAAATCAAATCAAACCGAACAAAATGAAGTAAGTATCTATTGAGTGCCTATTGTATTCAAGTCATATACTATACATTTTATGAGGTGATTTTGCTTGCTTGGTTTGTTGTGGTTTTGTTTTGTTTTAAATTTGAACCTAATGGGATAGTGTTATTTCTCCCTTTTTCTGGGGAGAAAAGGTTGAACAGTTTTAGAGTTGGCTAGTGGCAGAATAAAGATTAATATTCAACACCTAAAGATTCTACTTTCCACTCTGTCTCATTGAAGCTACAGAATTCTGGTTTATATTTCCCTTCTTCCTCTTCACCTTTTGCATAATGATGACATGCCAATACTAAATCTGAACTCCCGTGTGTTTAGGACCAAACTCTTGGCACTAAGCACTACAAATGGCTTTCCGGGAATGTGTTTAACTTCTTCCTCCTCTCCCTAAGGAGTTCTCTGCCTACCTTCCTTTCCATCTGTGCTGAGTTCCTCCTGTATTCCAAATCTAAAACATTTCTATTTCTTACCCCTCCCTACTTCTTTACTTGAATGACAAAGCTCTGTTAGGGCTTTGAGATAGCACAGCTACATATTACATTGAGCAGTGGTCACATTTATCCTTTGATGTGGTCTTAAGATTAAAATGTACCTCTTTTCTTTTACTTATTTTTTTTCTCCCAAAATTTCTTTACTGAGTAACTGCTCTGGACTAAGAACTTGGACAGACACACAGAAATAAGATCTAAAGGAATAATTCTATACTGAATGAATACAATATCTCCAGTATTATAGATACATGTCCTTTTATTCTTCACCACTCTTTATATTTGTCATTGCTATTCCCAATAGACAGATACAGAGGTTGATTTTCAGAGAAACTTAGGAACTTGTTCAGAGTCACACAGCTAATAAATCAGCTAGTTTCAAGCAGATCTGAGAAACTCTGAAATGTGTGTTCTCTCTACAATCCCATCCTACCTCCTTCAGAAGACGATGGAATCTGTGTTGACTTCAAGTTTGTCACGACATATGGATAAAGTGAGTCTCATATGTGAGCAACCATTATTCATTCTTTTAAAATGATGGCCTTGGATAACTTAATTGCATAGGTTGTGCAGTCACAGGGATGAGGACAGTAACCCTGGTCCTGGCGTCTTTTACTGGTGTGACCTTCAGCATGTACTAAATGTCTCTAAGTGTTATTTTTTTTTTTTTATTTAAGGTCTTCCTTCCATTGGTTCACCCCTCAAATGGCCACTATGGCCGGTGCGCTGCACTGATCAGAAGCTAGAAGCCAGGTGCTTCCTCCTGGTCTCCCATGCAGGTGCAGGGCCCAAGCACTTGGGCCATCCTCCACTGCCTTCCCTGGCCACAGCAGAGAGCTGGACTGGAAGAGGAGCAACCGGGACAGAATCCGGCGCCCCAACCGGGACCAGAACCCGGGGTGCTGGCGCCGCAGGTGGAGGATTAGCCTAGTGAGCCACAACGCTGGCTTCTAAGTGTTCATTTTTAAATGTGGATAAAAATGTGTCTAATAAACTTACTGGTGAGTTAATTTAGAATAGACACGTAAGATGTTTTGCCCAATATCTTACATATTAAGTAAGCATTCATAAATAAGGGTTGTTTATTAGTAAGAATGCTAATGGCCCAAAAAGTAAATAGTAGTAATTCCAGGTAAGCCAAGAGCTCAGGGACATTGATATTTGCTGGAGAATTACAGGGAAAGCATTTGTAAAGAATTGAGTATAGAATTTGTATACATTTGAATTGAGTATAGAAGAGTGAATCAAATAAGTTTCTAGTGGAAAGATATGCAAAGTTAACAGGTAGAAGGTGTGAAAATTCATGATGGCCAGGTTGAACTACAGGGTAACCAGCAACTAATCTTGCAGACATGTCTAAGTTTCGTTGTATGGGCATAGGAATCTTTAAGTGAGAGAATAATGTGATACCATTGGTCAAAACATCACTATGACTACAACAGGATGCATGGCCTGTAGAAGTCTCAAGAGCCATCATTCTTGTTCTTTATTCTTTGTGCATAGTCACACACGGTTGTGCTGGATATTGCAAGCTGTGAAATCACCATTACGTGGCATAGGTATTGGGTGGGGAAGATACGGAAAGCAAAAGGACCAGAGGGGGAAGGGCAGCTCCCAAGAGACCCAACAGAGATACCCTCACATTGTTCCAACAGGGAGAAAATGAGAAAAACAAAGAGCACATTACAAACATGAACATGTGTATGCATTTATTAACATTTCCAACGAAGCTTTAATTTTCAGTGTGCAGCTCGCCTACACAGAGCCCAGGCATTTCATCTAACCTCTTATTAAATTGTGTGTAAGCCATCGTTTTTAATGTGTCCTTCAGGGAAGTCTTCAAACAGATTCTCTAATGTTACTTATAAATTGTTCTCTTTCAAATACTATTTACAGTTGTCATTTTACTAATGACATCCCCCAATGAACACATTCACTACTATTGAATCCGTTATTTTTAGAAGGCATTTTCTATGTTGGGAAGCACTTTGACAGAGTTGAAGCAAAGTATGTGGGCTCATGAATAAGGCAGAACTTATCTACCTCTCAATTTTACCACTAACTGGCTGTTACATCTGCAACAGGTTTTGGCATCTTTCTGAGGCAAGAGACAATTTGTAAGATTTTAATACTGATAAAAACAACTTCATTTTGTTGTGTTGGTTAAACAAGATAGTATCTGGAAAGCTTTCGGCATGCCACTAGACAGGCACTGGACACTTAATAAATTGTATAGCTATTTTTATTTGTCACTATTATGGTCATTCTCTAGAACTAAGTTCAAATGTTTATTTTACTACTTATTAGCTTCATTTCTTTATTATGTCTGATTTTTAGTTTTATCATTTGTAAATGATGTGAATACAAAAATATTTAGCTTCCAATGTTGCATTATCACTAGCTAATGTTTATTGAGTCCTTTTATTTATGTGCTTGACACCAATGCCAAGCAATTTATGTGGTTTATTTCCTTTACTACTATTAACTACTGAAGTAGGCATAATTATTGTCCTCATTTTCCTTATGGTGAGAGTCAGGTATAGATGTCAATAATTTGACAAGGCCACACAGCTGATAATTTGAGGTTAACATTCCAGCCCAACCTATTTTACCACTCTACTCTCCTTGGTCCATGGAACTGTATGCCTACAAGCATGTGGTATGGTTAATTAGGCCCAGTTTATTTTTAATGTTAATTTCATTCACAACTTTCTCTCTGATACAACAAGCCAAGATGAATAATCTCAAAAAATTCTTGGAAAAATGAATATAATGAGAAAACTATGACTGGAATTCAAAAATTTAGCACCAAAAATAAGCATATTTTTTAATTTCATTTTTCTAGTAACCTTTTGAAGTGTCCTTGTATGACCTCCACATCCTGAGAAGAACAGAAAATGACAAAAGTTACGTTAGTAAGGTTCAACTGCTTGTAAAGCAGTTAAATTGACCTTGTCACATATCATGGTTCCTAGGTTCAATGCCTGGCTATGTTCTTGATTCCAGTTTCCTGCTAATGCAGAGCCTGAGAGATAGTAGTAATGGCTCAAGTAATTGTGCTCTGGTCACATATGGGAGACCTTTATTGAGTCCCCATCTCTCAGCTTTGGTTTCACCCAGAAGTCATGGCAGGCATTTGGGGAGTGAACCAACATTTGGGATCTCTCTCCCTCCTTTCTCTCTCAAAAAATGAAAAGAAATTTAAAAATTATAGAAGTCAGCCGGCGCCGCGGCTCACTAGGCTAATCCGCCTTGCGGCGCCGGCACACCGGGTTCTAGTCCCGGTCGGGGCACCGATCCTGTCCCGGTTGCCCCTCTTCCAGGCCAGCTCTCTGCTGTGGCCAGGGAGTGCAGTGGAGGATGGCCCAAGTGCTTGGGCCCTGCACCCTATGGGAGACCAGGATAAGTACCTGGCTCCTGCCATCGGATCAGCACGGTGCGCCAGCCGCAGCGCACCTACCGCGGCGGCCATTGGAGGGTGAACCAACAGCAAAGGAAGACCTTTCTCTCTGTCTCTCTCTCACTGTCCACTCTGCCTGTCAAAAAAAAAAAAAATTATAGAAGTCAAGTTAGTAAGACAATTCAAGGTATAAGGAAAATATAATTACCATCTTAGAACCATCATTGCATATCACTGTGATGGGTGGGTTGGTATAAGTAATTAACCAGTAAATGTAAATGACTAGCTCCTGAAGGGAAAGGCATGCATATCATTATCAAAATGAAATAATGAATATTTCAGACTGAATCCTAAGAGGCGCAGTGGACATAGGAGAAATAGTATTTATTTCTATTTGGCAGCAAATGTATAATGATCACAGAACACTGTTAGAAAAAGGGATAATGTGAGCTCTCCTAGAATACAAAATAGGATATGTTCTATAATATTTCCTCATTCTTGGTTCAATCCCACTTGAAAATGGAGAGTCTGAGGATAAAGGTGTACATTAATACTTTACATAGGTGAAGGAAAATCTCTGCAACTCATCCCAGGGGATTATCCAAACAACACATCTAAATACACATTAGCCTGCATAATGCGTCTATACAGATGATGAAAACTGAAATGGGAGTCTGGCCAACTGCTTAAACAACCCAAGAACTGTCCTTTAAATCTCTTCATGAATGAAAATGTTTTCAGGAGTGAGTATTTAGTGGTTAAGCCACAACTTGAAATGTCCATCTCACAGTCTGGAGTACTTGGATCCTAGTCCTGATTCCTGATTGCAGCTTCTGTGTTATTGCATGCCCTGGGAAGCTACGGGCCATAGACCTGATTAAGTTTCTTACTCCCAGCTTTGCCCTGACTTAGCCCTAGCCATTGTGGGCATTTGGGGACTGAATCATCAGAATGAACTCTCTCTCTTTTCTCTCTGTATCTCTCAAATAAAGAAATTTTTAAAAAGACATTTTACCAAAGGAATAGCAACCCAGATATAAAATGACAATTCTGATATGTTGTATCATGACAGGCTTATTTTTTTTTTTTTCTTTTAGGATCAAGAGGGATAAGTGATGGTGTAGTTACTTGGAAAATATAAACCCAGTAATGGCAAAAAATGCAAGAGATTGAATTGCCTCTCTGCTGTCAAGATCACTACAGTTTAAGAGTTAATACATAAACACAAACATACCTGAAGAATGTTGCTATCACATCCAGTATGTTTTCTTGTTGGGTTCCTGTGGCCCATTTCTGGGCACACAATTCCTTGAAAGCTAAGTGGAAGAGAAACACTCCAGAAAGTCAAGATGCAGACTTGGGGCAAAAAGGGGGATGCCGTCTTGGTGCAATGTTTGTAATCTTGCTGCATCCCATGTCTGCCTCTGAGTAAACAAAAAATCTTATCATCTTGATTAATATCAGTAAATGTCACATTAAATACTCCCACAGTCAGAAAATAATTAAAGGAACAAAAAATTAACAAAGACTACAAATAAATCACTGAGTGGCCATTTTGTATAATCTTTTTTAAGCCACTGGTATATAGAATCCGCTCTGTCTCTCTTTCCCCCACTTTCTCTGTGTATGCATGCCTGGCTCTCTCACCCCTCATTCTCTGAAGAACGTCTCATCTCCCTGCCAGGTTCTGGCAGACCAGAAGTGAGTACTGAGAGCTGGTCTGCTAGGAAGGAAACTAAGGCAAACAAAACCAAAACAGATGAAAGAATTTATAAAACAGAGTAAGTCAGAGGCCAGTCAGCTTCACAAGTACTTTTCTACAAATAGGTGGGTCCTGAGGTCTCTGCTGAATTACAGCAAAGACAATTCCCAGTTTTCTTAACCACAACCCTGAGGAGCTAACATATGGTACAATTTTATCTAAAACACTCTGCTTATGATAGTAGTAACAAAGATGGGGCAGAAACTGGATTAACCTCAGATCTCTGAGTCCCAAATGTTCCCCACAATCTCTTGGCTACTTGGAAAATTTTAATTAGTCAGTTACTTACCTTTGTTCACAATTCACAATTTTCTACAGCTGATTGTGTGCTTTTCTCAATTAAAAGCCTGGATTTCAGTGTTTGAATCCTGAGTTTACTACTTATTGCTATGTAAATTCGTGTGATAGTCATTTAACTGTTCAAGACATGGTTTCCTGGTTTCCTCATTTGTGAAAAGGAGATACTAACAAAAAAAGCCTGTTGGCCAGGATTTTTGTGTTAAATTATTTTAATCTTGCATAGAAAAGTCTCATGACAACGGTAGATACAGAACCTAGTGGTTAGGAGCACAGAGCAAGAGTCAAACAGCCAAGAATTCTGTCATATAGAAGATATGTGACTTTAGATAAATATTTACTCAGTTTTTGCTTATTTTTCTCAACTGTGTTCTAATAGTGTTGATACTTCACGAAGTTACTTGCAGGATTCAATTAAAGAATGATGCATATTGTGTTCCTCAAATGCATGTCATCATTGATTATGAATTATTAGTAAATCAATTAAATACAGAGAAAAACAACAAATAATTTTATTTACCTATGAATTTACCAAGGATAAGGGCTAAATCTTGTTAATTTGTATGCACCATGTGATATATAAATGTAATGAAGTGACTATATAAGTGAACTAGATTTCAACAAGCAAGTATTTGGTGAAAAAATGTATGTGTAATTCCAGCACAATCTCATTTCAATAAATAGAAGAAACTACAGCTTCCTGCTTCCTGCTAGCTTAAGCTGATGCCTCTAGGCTCAACCCAAATGCTCTCTTCAGGTTCTGAAACTCAGCAGAGCCTTTGGGAACTCAGGAGCCTTGGGGGAAAAACTGCTCAGAGACAGAGGAATAGGGTGTGGAGTGAAAGGATGCATTTCCCCAACTCCTTCTTTGCTCCAGGAGTCTCCCAGGCAGAAAGTAACCGAGGTGTTTGGAGGATTAGAGTAAGCCATTCTGTAAACAACAGAATAGCCAGACAATGGGAAACCAAGATACTTCCAGAAATGGATTTATTGTACCAACTCTGTTTTCACAGAGTCTGTGGTTTCTGGTATAGACTTGAAGTATGGTTTGTAAGTCTGAAAGGGCATTTGAGGGGGGCACTGTCCAGCATTCATGACTTTAGTTAGATTCTCAAGGGGACCCAAGATTTAAAATCTAAAAAGATCTTCTTCAAAAGATAGTTCATTATAAATAGTGGTAGACTGTTAGGGTCCTAGACACCTTATTTTTTAGTAAGAAGTATGATTCAGCAATAAGATCAACAATAAAAATTTTATGCATTGATTGTTACTGTGTGTTTTATTCTTCAAAAGAATTACTTATCTATTTTCAGTTGTTTGAAAGGAGAGAGTCAGAGGCAAATATATTCCCTCCACTGGTTCACTCTCCAGATGTCTGTAACAAGCCATACTGGGCCAGGCTGAAGCCAGGAGCTCAGAACACAAGCTGAGTATCCTATGTGAGTGACAGGAACCCAGGTACATGAACCATACCTGATATTTTCTAGGGCATGCGTTAGCAGGAAGCTGTAACCTGAGCCAGAACTTGAACCTAGATATTCCGATATGGAACGTGGGTGTCCAAAGTTATATCGTTACCACTGCACCAAATGGTCATCCTTGTATTTTATTCTTTAAATAGACTATGGCATATTTTCTGAAAATATGACAAGTAGTAGTAAGAGATGTGTCATTTCATGTATGACTTTTGACAGAGCAAGCAAGGACAGAGAATGGTAAGACTGGAAGCCTCAAGACCTGAACACTACTGCTGACTCTTTGTCTGCAAGTAAATAGACATGTCATCAAGCTTCTTTTAGCCTTGGCCAGTCATGTAGTGCTGTACACCGTGTAGAGTTAACCAGGTAAGATTTTGGTGATGGAAGTCCAGAGAGAGGCAGAAGTCATTCCATTCTCTCTCTGTCTTAGCAACAGCACTAGGCATTTGACCAAGTCTCTCTTCAACCTTGCGTACTGAACCGGGCCTGTTTCTCTCGTTTACTTAGGCAGCAAGTTGGGGAAGGAAAGGGGTTGTCATTTTAGCAAGGATCTCAAACATCTCTCTTTCCCTTATCCAGAGTGAGACTGATTGTTACAAGAGAAATGGTGATAAATGGACACACTGCCCGGTTGCAATATTGTAAAGGGCTAACATTTTCTCAGTCTTTCCTAAGACCATGTACCATGCTACTTGCTTGACTTTCATGTATCATTATCCCCACAAAATACATCTGGGGGTACACATATATTTTTTAACTTTCTTGTTACAGAAAAAAAAAAACTGAGATGTTCAGTGTTTAAAGAATTTGTCTGAAATCACAAAATTAGCAAATGGTAAAGCCAAGACTCTGAATCTCTCAGACTCCAGAGCCTACCTATTCAAGCACAGTGCTTATTGGCCCCAAATTTTATGTTTTTAAATAATTCTAAATAAATTATAAAATAGAATTTATTTATTTTAGGGAATTGGAAACATTTAGAAAACTGACTCACTCATATATAAGCTAACAAAATATGATTCCCATTAATAATATTAGCAGAAGCATGGAATTTTGCAACCTTTTCATTGTTATTTTCTATCCTATGCTTTTTTTTTATTGGACAGGCAGACTGGACAGTGATAGAGAGAGACAGAGAGAAAGGTCTTCCTCTGCCGTTGGTTCACCCTCCAATGGCTGCTGCGGCCGGCGCACCGCGCTGATCCAAAGCCAGGAGCCAGGTGCTTCTCCTGGTCTCCCATGCGTCTGCAAGGCCCAGGCACTTGGACCATCCTCCACTGCACTCCCGGGCCATAGCAGAGAGCTGGCTTGGAAGAGGGGCAACCGGGACAGAATCCTGTGCCCCGAACAAGACTAGATCCCGGTGTACCGGCACCGCAGGTGGAGGATTAGCCTAGTGAGGCGCGGCGCCGGCCTATCCTATGCTTTTGATTCATGGAAAAGGCATGTGTCCAGAAGGCATGTGTCCTGGCACAGAACTTTTGTATGAACCAGCTTCTCAGCTCTGAATGCTTCTTTAATTGTCACATGACATATTCCCTTACTTTTGTCATCTCTTTGCTGAAATGTTCACCTTGTCAGACCTTCTTAGATTATGATATAAAGTCTATCAATGCAGGAGCATTGCTGGATATGCACCATTTTCCAAAAACATAGTCCAGTGCTTGGCCCATAGTTCAATATACTTGCTGAATGAATACAATGTTGGATAAGAAATTATTTTTCCCATTCAGAAATCAAGAGAAGTGAAATGATAAGAGAGCTTGCTTGTGGATAGAAAATAGCAGGAAAGAGCATCGGGCCAATTCTCCTAATTCTTTACCACATGCTTTCTCCCACTCAGCTCAGTTCTGCCGCTAATGTAATTGGCAGTGTGCACAGGGCCAGCATGGCTCTGCATAGAGCTGTATCAGTGTAACATGCCCAGTAAATGGATCTGAGGCCTGGTAATTAAGGGGAAAAAAACGGAGCACTGAAAGAGGACCTTTTTGTAGTTTTGAGGGCTCCATTTTGGGAAATGTTAACAGGAAAAACATAAATCACTCTAACAAAATCACAGGGATTATAAACCCCTTATTTGTTCCAAAGAAAGCCCTTTGCTCCATTTAACCTTTAGAATCCCGTGTTGAGGTCTTACCTTCTGGTTCCTCCAACTTGAATGGCTAATTGCATCCTCTCCAGAAAGCAGCTGTGCACATCTGTATTCTGTTTGAGTTGGACCAGGTTGTCTCCAAGCCCCATTATGCTTTAACACTTCAGACTCTGAGCACACTTTATGTCCTCTTCCTACCTAATAAGACTTGTCTCTGAGGATAGAAGTGGGGATTCATTGGGTTCCATTAGTAAAAGATGAGCAGTAAATCCAGGATCCCAACTTGGCTCTTGGATTGGTGGAAGAGAAAGCATACAAAAATAAAACTCTGTTGCCAGGCTAAAAAATAAACCATGTTAAAAAACAAAATCTGTTACCTTTCTCTCATAAAAGCAATGTCAGGCCTGGAGATGATGTGAACAAAAATAAATATGTGCACAAATTCTTTGTCTGCTGCTTCTAGCAGTTTTCTGATCTCTTTCTCTCACTTTGCACTGACTGTCAAATGGTCTATCAAGAGGTTAGTTTGTAATTAAACTCAGCTCTAATTGCTGGAACAAGTTACTAATTGTGTTCTTAAATCCTTTTATTCTATACCCTAGAAACCAGTGCATTCTAGCCTTGTAAATGCTAGTGGTTTGAGAGAATCACATAAGTACAGCTTTTAGCAGAAATTTTGTTCATTTGAAGCTTTTACCCAGAGCATCAATCAAGGAAACTTAAAAACATGAAACCAATTGGTGAAGGGAATAATCCTCCCTTTACAACAATAACAAAAAATAAATTTGAAGAAATGTTCTGCCTTCTCTTTTTCTAAATTATAGATAAAGCTATGTGTTTAATGGTTGGTTTATATACTAAGACTCACATTCAAGAATCTGTCCATTTCAAAATGGATCCTCCTATCTTTAAAGGGTCACTTGGGAGTTTTTGAGGTGTGGAAAATCTTCTGAAGCCATTCAAATCCATTAAACGAGTCATCACGTTTTGGAAAAGGAATGAGTAGTGCAAGTGTCAGTTTAATTTGAATTTGAGTTATGCAGAGTAAACAAAGCAATGCATCTAGAAGAGCAGAACTTAGAGGAAAAAAGCAGAGAAAATACACTAGTTCAGACAAGTGAAAATGTTTGGCCTATATAAAGCCAAAATATCTCAAAATATATAATGTCTCTTGTATTCTGGGCAGTATAATTGTAATTTTTGGTTGTATCTTCAGTCTGCAACTCCTTACGATCCTCCCTAGGAACGCCTAAGTTTGGTGCCAATGACCCCACCCTCAGGCTCCATGACTTTGCATTATAGTAGCTTTGCCCCTGTGTTGTTCTGGACTATGATACGGTTGCTGAACCAGCTATGGGCCCATGACCTCTATTTCTGGCCAACAAAGGTGTGAGAGACTTCATGCCAGACTTTCATCTCTGTTAACAGAGAAGTTCATTTGCTCTCTCCTCTGCTGGATTTACAGGTAGACACAAGAAGTCCCAGGGAACAAACATCTACCATGTTTTTCTTCACTCAGGAATACTCTGAAATCATCCCTAATGTTAGGGGTTATCTTTCAGTGTCCCAGAGAATAGAGATTCTCGTGACATCATCAAGTTGTTGATCAGATCTCGACTACAATGCATTTGTAGCCAACTTTAATACAGTAGTGTATTAGCTTCCTAAAGCCCTCAGCTCAGGGCTGGTGCTGTGGAACAATAGGTTAATCTTCCACCTTTGACTCTGGCATCCTGTATGGGTGTCAGTTCTAATCCTGGCTGCTCCTCCTCTGATCCAGTTCTCTGCTATGGCCTGGGAAAGAAAAGAAGATGGCCCAAGTACTTGGGCCCTTGGACCCATATGAGAGACCCAGAAGAAGCTCCTGGCTCCTGGCTTCAGATTGGCTCAGCTCTGGCCTTTGCAGTCATTTGGGGAGTGAACAAGCAGGTGGAAAACCTCTCTCTCTTTCTCTGCCTCTCCCTCTCACTGTCTATAACTCTACGTCTCAAATAAATAAATAAAATCTTTAACAAAAGACCTACAACTCCTTAGTGTCTTAAACAATATGTAGACAATTATTACCTCACAATTCAGAATAGAAGTTTGAGACCAAGATGTCAATAAGATTGGTTCTCTCTGAAGGTTGTCGGGGAAAATCTATCCCATGCCTCTTTAATAGATTCTGGTGGTTTCCTGGCAATGGTTGGCATTCTTTGACTTACAGATGCACCATCACAATTGCTGTCGTCATCTTCACATGGTAAACTTCTCTTTTTCTTTACCTTGTCTTTCATGTAGGTGTATCTGTCCTTTTACCCAAACCTTCCCCTTTTGTAAGGACACTAATCATATAGGATGAGGGAGCACTGTAACAACCGCACTGAAACTTAACTAATTATATCTGAAAAATCATTGTATCCAAATGAGGTCACACCCTGAGGCCCAGGGATTTTGAGCTTCAGTGTATGTTCTGAGGGGTAAGAAGGGGACACAGTCAAATTCACAATGCAAAATGATGAGAATAGCAGTGGCTATGGGAATATCTTAGCATGAGGGTTAGCAAAATGCCTTTCTGAGGAGATAACATTGACACTGAGAGTTAAATAAGATGGAACTAAATGACTGGATCTGGCTAGGAAGGGAGAAAACATTTTAGATACAGAGAAAAGTTAATGCATGACTTTAGTACACACATGTACTAATAAACAATGAATTAATAAAATAGGCAAAAATCCACAGTAAAGAAGATTTTTGTTGCTTAAGGTCATTGGTGTTGCATTTTATATGATTTGAAAGTGAACTTAAAAAAGTAAGATTTATCTGAATAATTCTTACTAGAAGTTTACTTATGATCTGTAACTTGCTTTAAAAATCCTCAATTCTTATCTTCTTTTTGTCAGCAATGTGACTTTTTATTTCTTCTTTTGATATTTTCTTGACACTGTGACCCTAGTTTTACTTCAGATTTCACTAGTCTCATTTCTGAGGTTGGGGGAGATGCTATTGCAGTTTGTCTTTCTAGTGTCAACTCTATGCCTGCTAAACTGTAGGGAATTTAATAAAAATCAGAATGAATGAAAGGGATTCCTTACTATTTTAGAAGCAGCAATATGCCAGTAAATATTTAGCAAGCTTTTCTTTCCCCAAATAAATCCCTGATTTTTAGCATGTGCTGATTTCCAGGCTGTAAATAGTCCCACTATAGTGGAATTCAAGCTACCAACATGGCATCCCTATGCTGAAGAGTGAGGAAGAAATGTTTACCATCAGATCTTGAAAACAAGTATCAAGCAGCTCCAGCACACCACTGTCAAGGGATCTGTTTCAGGAACTTACCTGGGGAAATGGTTCACACTTTGGTAGCATGCCAATTTATGTTGTTGATTTGTTGCTAGCACTTAAAGCTGTGCAATCTTCAGAATTATATTTATCTCAATGAGTGTCAATGTCCTCTTCTTTAAAATAGGACTACAACTTGCTACAGAGGGTTCTTCTGAATATTAAAATGGATTATCACTTATAAAACAACTAACAGAATAGGGAATACAGGAAACAACCACATATCTAAGCTTTTTTTAAAAATGTGTTGGTGTTGATAGAAAAGGTGTCTTTTGAATTCTGTCACAAAAATGAAAACAAATTTAAGTGCTATAACAGGTATGGCATCTAACTGACTGGAAACCAATTTTTCCTACTGGTTCTAAATGTGGAAGCATGGCAGCAATGCAAGCTTTCCAGAGGATATCAATAACTAGAAGTAGGTACTATGCTCATGATGCTTAGTTTATAAGTAGTTCCTGGCCACAGTAAAAATATCAGATTTTTTGGGGGAAAAAAGGAGTTTCTAAACAAAGAGGTGGTTTAAATGACTGGAGTGAGAGAAAAAGTAGGAAAGCTTTGAAGGATGTGGAGGCTTCTCACTATTTAGAAAGACTGATCTATGCATATATTGACTTTATTTTTTAAGAAGAGAGTAGACAGCAATAATTGTTATTCCAGCGGGTTCAAGCCAAAGTATTGTGAAGCAACTTAAAATAAATAAGTGAAAAGGACACAGCATGTGTGTAAGCATATATGTGGAAAGTGAGAGGGATGGAGGGAGGCAGGGAAAAAGAAGAAAGGAAGGAAAAATGTAATAAACTAAATCAAATTGAAGAGATCATCTAAAAGCACTCAAATCTTAATGATCATGAAGACCCAGAAAAATATATTCCCTATGAAGTGGATTCTGGCTCATGAGTCCCTTTTTGAGGACCTGCTCTATATTGGGAAGTGTCAAGCCTGTTCCAAGAATCAAATCAATAAGTCTGTTCAATTTATAATGGGGATACATGCAATCATTTTTGCCTGATGTTTGTCTACTGGATAGGCTTATTTGTACCTGATTTTTATCTTTAGAATTTCCCTTTTATCCACAATGGATATGCATTTATTGTAAATTATCCAAATATATTAGAAATGCTTATGTTGTGAGAGTTGTCTAAATCCACCCCAATCAGATGACTGCAATTCAACATTTCACTGAATTTTCTTCCAAGCATGTGTATCCATGTGCATATACAAACATACACGCACAATACTGTGTGGTTTTGCAAACTAGCTCATGATGTGGACATACTTTTTTGTAACGTGTAACTTGGTCAGAATGTTTATTCAATCACTTTTTTAAAAAGATGTATTTATTCATTTGAAAGGCAGAGTTACACAGAAAGAGAAAGAGGCAGAGAGAGAGAGATAGAGATAGAGAGAGAGAGAGAGGTCCTCCATCTGCTGGTTCACTCCCCAGTTGACCGCAAAGGCCAGAGCTGCACCAATCCAGAGCCAGGAGCCAGGAGCTTCCTCCAGGTCTCCCACACGGATGCAGGGGCCCAAGGACTTGGTCCAAATTCTACTGCTTTCCCAAGCCACAGCAGAAAGTTAGATCGGAAGCAGAACAGCCAGGACATGACGGCACCCATATAGGATGCTAGCACCAAAGACAGGCTTAGCCCACTACACCACAGCACCGGCACCTATTCAATCACTTTTGACTTAGAATCATATTCTAAATAGATTTTAGCTCCAAATATGGCATAAAGTAATTACAATTCAGATACCAACACTTATCTACTCAGTTTCTGCTTTGCAATAAATTTTTCTTCTTTCCTTGTATTTTTAAAAGTTAGGGAAGAAAGGGAAAACTTGTTTGAGACAACAGCAAATCTATTGTTAGGAATCTATCAACCTTATCTCTGGATTTTTTTTCCTCTCTTCTCACCGTGCTTTATCTCTTCTTCACTGATCATTTTTTTTTTTTTTTGCAGGTGACCTTTCATCTTATTTCTCATCTGCTAGTCCCATCACCCTAACTTGGTGTCTGCTAAAACTCAGGTAATTGCTTTTAGATGGGTATAATTAAGAAGCCATTAGTGTAAAGTTTCATTTCAGTTTACGCCTTGGTCTGCATTTGAGCAGAGAAATATGAAATTAAAGTATTAGCTCCTTTCAGGAGTGTGAGTCACGAGCTAATAAGTTTCAAGAGCAGTTCCTCAACTGTAATGATTGTGCTTTTCTCTTTGAAAATCTTCTCTTTGAATTGTCCTAGAAGGGATATTTTGAAAGAAAGAAGAACAAACCTGAAGAGACAGACGTGAATTGGATACATGATCCCCAAATGTGAGTGTCCTTAGGTGTAGTGTAACATTTCTACCCATTTGAGGCTAGCTGTAGGGTCATTATAGAGGGAACCCATCCCCAAATGAAAGAGGAGAAGACATGGTGACTTACATGGCTCGGAGTGAGCCATATACAACAGTAGTTAGCAAATTTGGCAGTGTATTAGAATTACTTGATTATTAGTGTACTTCAATAAATTAATAGGAAAATGGAATTCAAAGATATAATTTTGCACAACTTTTTTTTTTTTTTTGATAGGCAGAGTTAGTGAGTTAAGTGAGTTAGTAAGAGAAAGGTCTTCATTTTTCTGTTGGCTCACCCCCAAATGGCCGCTACGGCCGGTGCGTTGCACCGATCCGAAGCCAGGAGCCAGGTGCATCCTCCTGGTCTTCCATGCAAGTGCAGGGCCCAAGCACTTGGGCCATCCTCCACTGACCTCCCGGGCCACAGCAGAGAGCTGGCCTGGAAGAGAAGCAACCGGGACAGAATCCGGCACCCCAACTGGCACTAGAACCCGGAGTGCTGGTGCTGCAGATGGAGGATTAGCCTAGTGAGCCGTAGCGTCAGCCTGGCACAAAAAATTAAAACCCATACATAAATTTTTCTTAATACACAGTTTTCATGAATTTTTTGAAGACTCATTGTATGAATGAATTTAATTTTTTTGTTTATTTATTTGACAGGTAGAATTATAGACAGTGAGAGAGACAGAGAGAAAGGTCTTCCTTCCATTGGTTCACCCCCAAAATGGCTGCTAAAGTCGGAACTGCGCCAATCTGAAGCCAGGAGCCAGATGCTTCCTCCTGGTCTCCCATGTGGGTGCAGAGACCCAAGAACCTGGACCATCCTCCACTGCCCTCCCGGGCCACAGCAAAGAGCTGGACTGGAAGAGGAGCAGCTGGGACTAGAACCAGCGCCCATATGGGATGCTGGCACCACAGGCGGAAGATTAACCAAGTAAGCCACTGCACTGGCCCCAGAATGAATTAACATTTTTTCACCAAGATAAAACTATTTTTAAATTGTATGCTCAACAAACTTTTTAACAGATCCCATATTTTCTGTGACTGTCATACCCAGATACCACACACTAGATTTCTTAAGACAACAGAAATCTGTTTTCTCACACTTCTGAAACTTAGAAATCTGAACTCAATATGTCATTCTAGAGTGACTATGTCCTATAAAGACTTCAGTGAAAAATCCAGCCTTGCCACTTCTTAGTTATTGGTGGCTCCCAACAATTCTTGGCTATTTTGTACTTGTAAATACATGACCCCAATATCTTTCCTCTTGTGACATGAGCATCCTTTGATCCTGTGTTCATATCTTTGTGTACCTATTCTTCCCTCATAAATACACTAGTCATTGGATTTAGCACTTAGTCCGCTATGACCTCATCTTAACCTCTGCAAATCAAAATAGTTGCATCTTGACCTTTCATCTGCAAAGACCCTCTTTCAAATAAGGTCACATTCCAGAGTTCCAGGAACACATGAATTGTGGAGGATCTCTACACAACCTACTACACCTAGGAAGATTTTTAAAATCCCAAGGCCCATGTGCTGCCCCAGATAAATTAAATGAGAAATCGAAGAGGTTATATACATTGTATTCACTTTAGAGAACCTTAAAAGAAACTCAGGCTTGGAACTTTTTAAAAGATTTATTTATTGCATTTATTTGAAAGGCAGAGTGACAGAGAGAAGGAGTTTGTCCATCCACTGGTTCATTGTCCAGCGACCACAATGACTGGGGCTGGGCCAGGTTGAAACAAGAGACAAGAACTCCATCCAGGTCATCCACATGAGTGGCAGAAACTGAAGTTGTTGAGTCATTCCATCATTGGCTGCTTCCCAGGCATATTAGCAGGGAACTTGATCAGAGCAGAACAGTTGGGATTTGGGCCAGCATTTCCATATGGATGGAGGCATCCCACAAAGCAGTTCAACACACTGCACAGTGCCCTTCCCTGAAGATTGTGTCTTATCCCTAGAGATTCTGATACGCAAAATAAATATTCTTATCAAGTGCAGCATTGAATTTTTAGGTGGAATAATTGAGATGATGTAAAGTACTCAGCATAAACCTGGCATATAAGATGTGTTCAATTAATGTTTTCTTGTTGATTAGTGTATCTTGTTCATTGACTTAGAGAAATATAGATGCAAAGATGCAATGTTCAACAAGCTATTGGTCACCTTTCTCTGCATTATTTCGTACAAATCTGATTAGGTCCTTTGTATTTTCAGTTTCAGAGTCTCATCTAGTAAATGTTTTCCTCTTACCATAAGTCTTACACACCTCACTTTTCTCATGGACAAATTATGCTTCTCTGTTAGATTCTTTCTCTGTAAAACAGGTCAAGTCATAAGCCTTAGTCTTCTGTCTTTTCAGGGTGGTTAACTATCCTACTTTTCCAAGTTGAAGATATTTCCTAAGATACAGGATTTTCACACTAATACTCAGATAATCCAAGGAAAACAAATATGGCTGATCACAGTTAGCTTGCTCCCATCAGCCATGGATAACAGACATACCTATTGTTACTTTAAATACATTATCTATATTATAAATGTCATGCTTTTTAAGAAGGAATACAAACTTATTCAGAGTATGATACTCATTTTCAAGTCCATATAAAAGCTGTAAGAGATCAAAATAACAATAATAACTGTGACAATGATGGTGATGATATTTGTTGGTACATTAATCCAGTTTCTACTCTAATGATTTTAATCTGTTTATCCATTTAATGTTCACAGCAACTCTATGGTGAGTCACACCATTATCCTCATTTTCCAGGTGAAGAAATTGTATCATGCAGGTTATGTCACTTCCACAAAGTCTCACAATTTCTTAGTTCTCTCAGGCAGCTAAGGCAGAATATCTTAGATTGGATCATTTATGTATGATAGAAATTTACTGCTCCAGTCTGAAGACTGGGAATTGCAAGCTAATGTTGCCATCAGATTCAGTTTCTAGTGAGAACTGTCTGTTTCAAAGGTGATGCCATCTTATGTGCTCATATGTTTGAAGAAGCAAATGACCTCTCCTAGGCCTCTTTTAAAAGGGCACTAATCCTTTATTGAAAGCAGAGCCTGGTGATGTAATCACTTCTCAAAGATGCCATAACTTTCAACATATGTGTGGATATACATACATTCAAGCCATAGTACATAGTTTCAATATATTTTGGCCCGAATATAAATACAGGTAGTTTTGTTTCAACACTGGTGGTATTAATTCCTATGCCATGCTAGATGATTGTACATGGGATGAAGAGATGCATGCTAGGGCAGGACATGGGAACAGTGTTCTTCCTGGTGTGATGTGGAAAACCATCAGAGAGAAGTGAGGTTTGAATTGGCATGACAATAACTAAGAAGGGGTCCTGACTTCCAATAAGTGGTCTATTGGGGAAAAATCTCAGTTGATCACCATATATTTAGAGATCACATGAAGAAATATCGGAATGATTATAGCCTCTAAACCTTTCAGGGAGTTACTATGTCCCTAGTATGATACTAAGTTCTTCATACACTATTTTTTGACAGGCAGAGTGGATAGTGAGAGAGAGAGAGAGAGAGATAAAGATCTTCCTTTACTGTTGGTTCACCCTCCAATGGCCGCTGCGGCCAGCGCGCTGCGGCCAGCGCACCACGCTAATCCGAAGCCAGGAGCCAAAGTGCTTCTCCTGGTCTCCCATGCAGGTGCAGGGCCCAAGCACTTGGGCCATCCTACACTGCCACAGCAGAGAGCTGGACTGAAAGAGGGGCAACCGGGACAGAATCCGGCGCCCCGACCGGGACTAGAACCCGATGTGCCGATGCCATAGGCAGAGGATTGGCCTATTGAGCTGCTGCGCCAGCCTCTTTATTCACTATTACCTCCTAGAATTGTCTCCTCATATTCATCCACAGGGCAGCAACTATAATTACCTCTATCATAGAAATGAGAATTGAGAATAAAAAGTATCCATGAATATGATCCAGGATCTTACAGTTAGTTTGTTCTGGATCTATGATTCAAATATATATCCTTTTGCACCTAATGATGGTGTCTCTATTCATAACATTTTATCTTGAGAAATATTTTGGTGAGATTTAAGTGAAAATACAGAGAAAATGCATATGGTATGTGCTTCATACAAAATTTAGGTGACTCACCTTTTCAAGACTGGAATGAGTTTATAAAAGCTGCCGCAGAAGGTGGAGAGTACAGGACACATGGAGAACTTTTCAGCAAGGAGAGTTGGTGGCATGGAAACTTCATCTGTGAGGCATAGCAAGCCTTCGCTTCCATGAAGAATGGTTGCAACCAGGGCTGTGGAAATCAATCCTATGACAAAATTGGAAATACAGTTAATCAAGCCTTAATTGAACTGTTCAATTTCTGAGCAAGAAGTGGGGGGTAATGGAGGATGGAAAGGAAAACAGAAAAAAAGCACATAATGCCCCTCTCTTTAAGATAGTGAAATGTGTCTTCTCATCTATAATGCAGCACCATAATGTTCTTGTATGAATTGAAAATGCCAGGCAATCAAAGGCCATATGTCTTCAGCTTAGATCCACAGAGTGCCCATGTATTTTTAATCAGGGCTGCATCTCTGAGGCATGTTTATGCTTTCTTGGCATAAAAGATGCTCCCCCAGATTAGCTCTAAACTCAGTTCCAGGCTGTTGTTACCTTTGGCCATGCCAGCAGAGAAAAGTTGGCAGATCCCCCATAATGCATTACTGTAAAACTAATGCAAACTGTATTTGAAGGTTAGTGAGCACTGAGCAATCCATTAAAGATGAGGATGTAGGCTTATGAGTCACTGGTGTCTGCATTCTCTAGACCTCTGCTCTTCTATTCTTTTCCCATGTTCTAAAATTCCTTCTCCACACAGCACTCAGAGTGATCTGTTAACCATGTAAATGTCTTCATGCTGGCACTCAAAACTTTCTAGTGGAAGCTGAACAAATTTAAGAATCTAACTCTGATACAATCTACACAACTCTGCATGATTTACTTTTATCATCATTATTTCATTTTGTACTTCACTTCCCTACACTCAAAAAGCATCCTTTTCATTTCCTTTCTTTTTTTAAAAAACTGCTTTCTGTGGCTAACCCTATGTCTCTCACTTTAACGCATTCATTCAAAGAATGTTAAGTGGCATATGTGTGCCAGGAATTTTCCAAATTTTTGAGAGCACATCAGTGAACAAAATGGATAAAACCTCCTATCTTTCTGGAACCTAAGTATCCTAAGTGTGGAGGGAGAGAAAGAGAGAGAGAGAGAGAGAGAGAGAGAGAGAGAGAGAACAAATAATAAATCAGAAAATGTAAGCTTTATAGCATGTTAAAAAGTGGTAATTCCTTTACAAAACAGAAAGCGAGAATGTAGTGCAGTACAGATGGAGTCAGTATTAAGTGGCAATGACGGCTAGATTGTGAAGTTAACTAACATGGCCAGGGGAGATATTTTAATGTAAGCTGTTTGTCATTACAGTTGTCTCTCCTATATTTCACACAGATAATTTCAAGAGTTTCTCAGAATGCTGGTCTCAGTTCAGATGCGAACTTTTTGAGAGATCTCAGATTCCCCAATGTGTATTATTCACTTCTAGTAACTCTCTATTTTACCACCTTGTGTGGTAGCCCTTAGAACTATCTGAGTTTGTATTTTTTATTCATTTATTGACTTTCTTTGTCTGCAATTCTCATGGATTATATATTTCATCAGAACCACGTCCTCATTGCTTCATATTTTCCCTGAAATATCTAGATTAGTCACACACACACACACATAGCAGGAATTCAATAAATGTATCTCTCAATAAAAGAATGAAGGAATGACTGAAATGATCAGGATATTACTTAGAAAATTGATAACAGAGATAAAGAATCTTTAACACTGAGAAATTATTAACAGACATAATCTTCTTTTTGGGTAGTATTGTGACATTTGCTTTAAGTAGCACAATCCAGCAAATGCAGTATATATCATGAAAACCATCAAAAGAATAATCAAAATGACAACATCTCATACAAAATTGACTTCCTTTATATACCTTATCACCATTTCTTTCCATTTTCATAGTGACCAGTCTCATCCTTACTATTATTTTGCTATAATATTTTTTGCTAAAATATTTTCTAACGTGTAGTAAAAGTGAGCTTTTAAAAATGCAGATTTGGTTTGTCTTCATCACAATGATTCCCAACTCATCATAGACAAGGATTCAAAATCTTTTTTTTTTTTTGACAGGCAGAGTTAGACAGTGAGAGAGAGAGAGAGAGACAGAGAGAAAGGTCTTTCTTCCATTGGTTCACCCCCCAATGGCCGCCACGGCCAGTGCGCTGCGCCAATCCGAAGCCAGGAGCCAGGTGCTTCCTCCTGGTCTCCCATGCAGGTGCAGGGCACAAGCACTTGGGCCATCCTCCACTGCACTCTCGGGCCACAGCAGAGAGCTAGACTGGAAGAGGAGCAACCGGGACAGAATCCAGCGCCCCAACCGGGACTTGAACATGGGTTGCCGGTGCCGCGGGCGGAGGATTAGCCTAGTGAGCTGCGACGCTGGCTGCGTCCAAAATCTTTAAGTCTTGCCCAAACATTTGAAGAACTGGCCACTTGCCACTGGCCATTATTTCTCTAGTTCATCTTTCAATACTCTTCATGAATCCATTGTCTACGTAGGTTGACTTCCTCTTGGCTTTCTGAATACCTAAACCCACTACTTTCTCTTTTGGCCACTAAGATGATTTCTCTGCTTACATGCCTTCTTTGTTCTGTGTGGCTAAGTCATACTCATCTTTTAAGTCTCTATCTAGATTCATGTCTTCTGGTGAGACTCTTTGATCTTTAAGTCTGGATTAGATAACTCTGCAATCTAATACCAGCTCACATTTGCCCACAATATTACTTCTCTGCAATTGCTTGATTTCTTGCTTATCTCTCCCACCATACTTAAGCAATAACAGGCAAAGATAATGTCTATCTCCTTTTTCTGGTATTTCAGGCATCTTTTATAAGTCTTGGATGAAATACATTTGTTAAATAAGTGGCAGAAATGTTGCCAATTAAAATGATCACACTTGATTTCTAGGCAAAACTTTGGGTGTTATTTCTCATGGCAATGTTCTCATGGGTATTGGTGTTTGGTGGTAACATTGCTGAAAACTGATAGAAGATACGGTAAAAATTTGAAAGCCTGCAGCTTTGTTCTTGGAACTGATGTCACAGAGTATAACTGGATCCTTTTGTTCACAGTAGCCTCAGGGACCACACTGGAAATATTGAACATTGGGCTTGCTGCAAGGAAAGGAATTCTGATATGCTCCTTATCACATGGAAAGGACTTTGAAATTAATGGTTTTATTTGTGTATGAAGACAAACTGAAGTAGCTACAGAAAAAAAGTCTGTAAGAACTGAACAGGGCTTTTGAAAGGATATCATCCAAGAATCTTATTTCACCGGTGAAGAAAGCAAGAACTCGGATGTTAGTTTAAATAATATAATTTATCAGATTGAATTCTTGATTTTCCTGACATTCTACAGTTTCTTTAATCTGTTCAATTAAATTAAACTCATTGTATTTTAAGAGTTGAAGTTTTTTGACTATGCTAATGTTGGAATTATGCTCACCCTCCCCTCATACATACACATCAGCTCTCTCTCCAGTACTATGGCTCCATACCTGCCAAGTGCTATATTATGGTTCATCTTGTGTCACAATTGGATTCAGAAACCTGACCCTCTTTAAAAATCCTCTGACTAATTCACTTGCCCCAGAGCTTTGGTTAGCAGCTAAAATATTTACTAAAAATATCACACGAAAAAACAAACAGGGAGAATACATCACACACCTAAAAGCAAAGAGCTTAGAAATGCCCTATGTCAAGACAGTTTTTCTGAAGCCCTTTGTACCTCCTATTATCACTTGGGCTTCCTTTTCACTCCTCTTAATGCAAGGAAAGACCATTCCAATTGATGTAGAGCTTTGAATATTTCTCATCTCAAAGTAAGCCTGAGTGTAGTCACCAAAGTCTTGTGTTAGTGGTAGTAAGATGGGGGAATAGTGTTTACAATGGAGGCTTTAAGAAATGATTAGATTTTATTATATTGTCAGTATAGAGTCTCAGTGATCTAATTTTGATAACTTCATAAGGAGAGAGAGAGAGAGAGTTATAGATAGATGCAAGTCTCCCTGTCTTTTGTCATGAGATGTTCTGTACTTCTCAGGACTCTGCCAGCAAGAATATCATCATGAGAACCTGAAAAAATGAGGTTTGGAAGATTTTGGACTGTGTACCTCCAAAACCATAGGTCAAAACAACTCTCTAATATTTATAAAATTAACCTGTGTCACTTATGTCATCATAGTGATGAGAAGTTGACTGCTACAAATTCTTCTCCTTAATATTTTTCTCTAAGCATTTCAAATTCTTCCTTCCTCTTTTTGATATCGTAACTTAGCCCTGAACTAGCTTTACTTCCAATTGTCTATCCAAAGCCATCACAGTTGCTCAGCTAAACAAAGGGTGCTCTAATTAGCACAACCTATCATCCTTAGAAAATGCATCTTGTGCACATTGCATAGTTATGCTTGGGCAGCAAATCCCAAGGAGTCAAATCATCATTAACCTAAGTTTCAAGCATCTGAATCATCATTCATAAAATATCCATAAAGATGTTGACATGGAGTTGTAGTGGACATCACGTGGAATAAGTGTGAAAAGAAATTGACACTTTATTCCAAAACAGAGTCGCCTGGTAGAAGCTCAATTTGTACTTTCCTTCTCTTCAATTGACTTGATATGAGTCATTTTTCTCAGAACTGCTTACTGCATTGTTGGTAAGGAGAACTCTCAGTCTCTTAAAGCCATTATTGATCCTAATACCAGCTCAAAATAGTCCAGAAAAAATGCAACCTTTTAAAAAATCACATGTTATTGTCATTTTTTATTTTTTTTATTTTTTATTTATTTATTTATTTTTTAAATTTTTGACAGGCAGAGTGGACAGTGAGAGAGACAGAGAGAAAGGTCTTCCTTTTGCCGTTGGTTCACCCTCCAATGGCCGCCGCGGTAGCGCGCTGCGGCCGGCGCACCGCGCTGTTCCGATGGCAGGAGCCAGGTGCTTATCCTGGTCTCCCATGGGGTGCAGGGCCCAAGGACTTGGGCCATCCTCCACTGCACTCCCTGGCCACAGCAGAGAGCTGGCCTGGAAGAGGGGCAACCGGGACAGGATCGGTGCCCCGACCGGGACTAGAACCCGGTGTGCTGGCACCGCAAGGTGGAGGATTAGCCTAGTGAGCCGGGGCGCCGGCCGTTATTGTCATTTTTTTTCATGATTGAAACATGACTATCTTGTAAAGATCCAGAAGGTGTGTGTGTGTGTGTGTGTATTTATCTGTGTATTTCCAGAGAATTTACAAGTACTGAAACTCCTCTATCAAATGTGTTGTTCTGTAAAGCTGTTGCAGTTTTCACTTGTTCATATCACTATGTGATACCACGTAGGCTAATACACCCAACTGTTAGTGATTGACAGAACATTATATGTTTTTACTTTGACATCAAACTTTTCCACTATCTGAAAATGTCATGGTTGAAGGTCCTAAAGTAGAGAAGCTTTTCTATTTATAACCTAATTTGTATTCTTAGCAAATGCTGAGAACAATCAGGCTCATTGCAATAGCTTTCTGAACTTCATTGAGCTGCTTCATTGGCCAGCTACCTGATGCCTTCCAACTATTAGAGATTAGTAACCTCTTACGCTTTCTAGTTTAAGCAATTTTAGAGAGTGAGTTCCTCCTGGATTTCTATCTATGGAGCCAATGAAAAAAGCACCCATGTGAGTGAAGAATGTGTTCATCTACAATAGAGATGGAATAGCACATATTAAAAAAAAACTTTCAGATTCTAGATTGCTAGCCTTAATTTAGGATTATTGAATTATTCTGTCAATGCCTAATATCCTAATACTATACAAGTAATATGTACTCTCTAAAGAGCTGTGGAAATTACATAAATGAGTAACAGACTAAATATTTACATCCTAAATATTATATCAGTTAATCTACACAGTAGTTTTCACGAGATTTACACAATAATTCAGATTTTATAAAAGGCAAGATCAAGCCTCAGAAATATTAGGAAATTTGTCTAAAATTAGCAAGTTAGTACTAAAGTTACTTTTCAAAAGCAAATATGGGGTTCGGCGCTGTGATATAGTGGTTAAGGCCTCTGCCTGCAGTGCCAGCATCCCATATGGGTGGCAGTTTGATTCCTGGCTACTAAACTTAAGATCCAGTTCTCTGCTATGGCCTGGGAAAGCAGTGGAAGATGTCTCAAGCCCTTGGGCCCCTGCACCACATGGGAGACCTGGGAGAAGCTCCTGGCTCCTGGCTTCGGATCAGCACAGCTCCGGCCATTGCGGTCAATTGTGGAGTTAACTAGCAGATGGAAGACCTTTCTTTCTCTCTCTCTCTGCCTCTCTCTCTCTCACTGTGTAACTCTGACTTTAAATAAATAAATAAATCCTAAAAAAAGCGGATATGGCTGGATGGAAAAGTTAAAGCCCAGTGAAATTGGGCACTTGTTTAATGAGATCATAAAAATGTTCTAGGAGAAAGCCAGAGAATTCTCGATTTCTGGGGGCCACCACAGGTATGTAGTTCAGCTTAGTAAGGTGCACTACATCTTCCTTAAAGTCCAAAAACCAAGGGAAGTTCAAGAAAAAAAGGGATAGAAAAATCAAAAATGAAAACTAAAACTTACATTTGCACACACACTAATTCTGTTCCTATTTTAGGTGGCATTTCTACATTTTTCTATTCAGTTATGTAAAATAAAGCATTGTATTTGTGTTCAAAGGGCAAACTTGAGGAACATCTCAGGACATTGCCTGCATTCTAAGTGGCCCGAGAGGTAGAGGGAATGGGCCCTGTTCCAAATTGATTAGTTCTGCTACCTTCTCATTATTGTTCGCCTAAAGTTGGCACACAAGCAAGGTCATTCTATGCATGGATCTGTGTGACTTAACTGATTTTGCTACAAACTTCCTCCCCTTCCACATCCCCATCCCCACCACAGCATGCCACCTGCACTAGAGAAAATTAAAAAACAGCCTATACATTTTACATGAGTTCCCAACACCAGTGAGAAATTAATATTATGTTGTCTTTTGATAAAGATACAGCTGTTTTTTTTAAGATGTTCATCCAATTCAGTAATAGGAAATCTCGTTTAAATTCCTCCATGGAGTCTATACCCTAAGATGGGAAGAGGGAATGCATATAAACTATGAAGAATATGTTTAAGCAACTTTTCATCTTGCAATTCACTCACAATGAAATTCACTCAGGGTTGCATATTAGGTTGCTGCTTTCCACAAACCCTTAGGTGCCTTATTAATTTTCCATTTCCATGTTTCCTCTTAGGTTGTTCACTTAGCCTGGAATTAGGTCTTCGCATATTTGAATGTTCACATACTTGAATTTGTTTAAAGTTGACCTCAATGTCTTATTTTCCATATGGCCAGCTCATTCTCACAAAGTAAGATGTGATTGCTCTATTGTTAGATCTTCAGCAAATTCTATAAAAGTTCTGAATCCCTGATTCCCAGTTTCACCACAAAGTGAAAATGATTGCAACTGTATTTCAAAGTTTATTTTAGAATTGGAGAGAATGTCTAAGAAACTTAACATAGTTCTTGATAAGTTATCTTCAATAATTTTTTTTTTGTTTTATCACTACTAACAAGGAAATAAAATATCAAGATTCTTTGCACAGAGTTAAAAAACCTTCACAAAGTCCAATCTTAGTTCCTAGTCTAATATCCTGCCACTATCTCTGGGGAACCTGTATCCTCACCCCTTCAAAACGTCATATTTGTAAACTAAACCTTTTACTATTGTACGGACATTATGCAGAGGACCTCCACGGCTCTTTCATTAGTCTCTTTGCAGTAATTCATGCCCAAGTTCTTAAAATTTGCAAAACACACAGACAATAAGAAGCAGAATTTAGACCCAATTTCTTATATTCATAAACAGTTCAGCCAAACTTCGAAAAGTGTTAAGTAATATTTGAGATCTGTTATGAGCATCACATATGAATTTCAACCAGCTTAAGTCTGAATGTTAGCTGAATGACTACACATTTCCAAAAAAGATCCTGCAAATCTCTTAAGCAGTAAAATGTGTAAAGTGAAATATATATCTTTTTAAGTTACTATTATATCTGATGATGCTGTGTATGTATCATTAAGTAACCTTTATATAATGTATATATAATAGATATAGGTGTATATATAATTTGATTCCTCATAATAACTTTAAGATCTCTGTGTATATAGATATATGTATGTGCATATGCGTATATAAAATTTGGATATATATTTTACAAATTATATGTAACATACATATATAGTGTATAACATACTTAAGGATATTTTTGGAAATCAATATTTTTCAGTTTGAGATAAAATATTGCATTAATTTATTTTAAAATTGAAAACAATATAATTCAAGTGTGATGCTAAATAGACTTATTAAAGCCCCTTGCTGCGCCCTTCCACATTCTCAGTCCTCTGATGGCCTCTGGCAGAATAGAAATTGATGCAAGAACACTGCTCCCTCCTCCCCCCAGAGTGAATGGTGAACAGAAGAAAGGAAGAGGGCCAGCGCCGTGGCTTAACAGGCTAATCCTCCGCCTTGCGGCGCCGGCACACCGGGTTCTAGTCCTGGTTGGGGCGCCAGATTCTATCCCGGTTGCCCCTCTTCCAGGCCAGCTCTCTGCTATGGCCCGGGAAGGCAGTGGAGGATGGCCCAAGTCCTTGGGCCCTGCACCTGCATGGGAGACCAGGAGAAGCACCTGGCTCCTGGCTTCGGATCAGCGTGATGCGCCGGCCGCAGCGGCCATTGGAGGGTGAACCAAAGGCAAAAAGGAAGACCTTTCTCTCTGTCTCTCTCTCTCACTATCCACTCTGCCTGTCAAAATAAATAAATAAATAAATAAATAAAATTTAAAAAAAAAGAAAGGAAGAGAAGGCATTTCTGGTATTTATTCACTTATAATAACCTATCTATACCTAATTTAGAAGCACAGACAAATGTTTGTTACCCGAAAATCAACATCTTACTTATCACCTATGAGGGAACTGTAGAATAAGAATCCTTGCAAGATGTCAGGAATGTTCTACTGAGATACAAATTCTTTCATATCAGAAACAGGTGAGTTCAGGAACAAAACTCTCCAAATGTAGCACACTACTAGATGCATGATCTGCAACTGATTACGTGGCATCTCTTATTATTAATGTAAAAGTTGCAATTGACAAGTTTTGGCTGATCAGTATTAAAATTCTATCAATGATACTAAGTATATGTCTATGTTACATACACATTAATTTCCCCCAAAGATGGAAATAAACCTTTCATTGACTCCAGAGGATGGCTGCAGCACTTCCAAAGAGAACGGTGACCGGCGCCGCGGCTCAATAGGCTAATCCTCTGCCTGAGGCGCCGGCACACTGGGTTCTAGTTTCTGTCAGGGCGCCAGATTCTGTCCCGGTTGCCCCTCTTCCAGTCCAGCTCTCTGCTGTGGCAGTGGAGGATGGCCCAAGTGCTTGGGCCCTGCACCTGCAAGGGAGACCAGTAGAAACACCTGGCTCCTGGCTTCGGATCAGTGCGGTGTGCCAGCCACAGCACACCAGCCGCAGCGGCCATTGCCGGGTGAACCAACGAACAAAGGAAGACCTTTCTCTCTCTCTCTTACTGTCCACTCTGACTGACAAAAAAAAAAAAAAAACAAACCCACACACACAAAAAAAGCAAAGAGAAGGGTGACTGCTCCTATGAGGCTATTGAGGGACTCCTGCTATTCAAAAGAAGAAAGGATCCACTTACAGTTAAACATGGGAAGCCCTGATGGATGCCATCAAGCCTCAAGAAAACTCTGTGAACTCGCTGCGTTCAGTGGTCTTGCAGAACCAGCAGGCATCAGACGTCCGTGTGAATAAGCAGGTTTGTATGACTTGAATCCTTGTCCACACTCCAGATGGTCCTGCAGAAGGAACCAGGATGTAGTCTTTCCATTGGAGACACCTGGACAGGCCTCTGAAAGAGGAACCCTGACTACTGTTTCCAACGGCTCCCCACTCCAGTTCCAAGTAGCCAGATTTTTTCGCCCCTACTCCCTGATGGCAGTGAGGGCCTCCTCTTCAGAGGAGGGATTGATAGACATCAGTTAGGGAGGCAGAAACGGGAGTGCTCCTCCCCACTATGTGGGGATGAGTCTTGGAGATCCTTAGAGAAGTCAGACAACCAGCTTCTGTGATTAGAAACGTAATTGTCATCCAATTACCATAGTCAATAACCAATCAAAACAGCCACTGCTAAATGCCTCATTTGTATCTCTCCCAGGCCAGTCATGAGAACTTTCCCCTTTATAGCCCATAAAAACCCCTAAAGCACTTCCCCTAATAAAACACTCTTTCAGCACCATCTCTTACATGGGAGTTTTCTCTTCAATAAACTTTGTAGCTCCAATCACAAAAAAAAAAAAAAAAAAAAAAAAAAAAAAAAAAAAAAAAAAAAAAACACCTTTCACTAAAGATACCTAATGTGGCTTTCCGTTTAGCAATGCAATTTCTCTATCCCTGTGGAAGATCTGAAGTCACCAAATTGTGCTGATCCAGCTTCAATAAATTTTAATTCAACATAAGTCCTGATTGAACAGATGCTTTCACAAGTCTCAGACCATGTAACACTCAATCTGTTTAACCAAAATGTTGCTCTGTTTCCTTATCTGTGCTTTCTGCTGGAACTGGGTTGAGTCTTTCTATCTCAGTGGAGCATAAATGTAACAGTGTGTCAGGAACAGAGCCAGAATTGTAAGGGAAAAGATTCGAAGGCTTGGGAGCCATAGTATTGGAAAGATAGAGGGAAAGATGACTTCGATTATTGCCTCAAGGTTAAAGAGTACGTAATGCCCCTTTTGTGGACTATCACAGTGTGTTTTCACTTCAATGCCATAATGAATTTAGCAGACTATTATTAGAGTATTATGCATATGAGTATGTTTTTCCCTGTGCTTGTATACATTTTGATGAAAAGAAAGAGGGAGAGAGTGAGAAAAGAGAGGAAGAAAGCCAATAAAAACTATGCCTTTAAGGAGATAATCATTGTACCAAAAAGACTTGGAATATACTGACACTCATGCTATGACCTTGCTTTCACATATACAGCAAAACCACATACTAAAACACATGACTAAAGATCGTGAGATTACTGCAAATTCAATATTCCACATAACATTCACTAAGGCTCATTAGAAGAGATAAATATAGGGCAGAACTTGAAATTTGGTGAGAGGGTGTGGCACAGTGGCAGCAGGGAGATAATTTAAAAAGGTCTTAAAGATCTCTTTAGATCTAGATTGACCTTCTGAACTCCAGATGTCAATGTAAATACATCACTGTCTACAAATTCAACCTATACCTCTTGATACCTGCTATGATTGGCTGCCGATGGTTATCAATAATTCTGTTAACATGAATATCATTTTAAGCAAAATTCTTCTTTCCTGTCTTTCAATATTATGTGTGCAATCTTATTTGTTTTGATCCATGAAATGCCATGCCCATTTCAGGTCTAAAGGTTAATTGATAGAGTCTGAGTCACTTTATCTTTCCTCACTGTCTTAGAAGACATGGACATTGTGTTGTGATGAAGTGTCTATCAGTTTAGATTATAGTGTGTGTGCAGCAAGCAGAGCCCCACTCGTCCACATTAATGAGAAGGTGACACAGCACAAACTTTCATTGATGGAAACCACTGAGAGTAGTATGATCTATGTGATTGATACTACTCCTATTCAAGGCTTTGAGTATAGATTCTGAATTAAATAAATAAGAAAACTGTTCTCATAGAGGGACACAAACTGCTGGGTAAACACTTGTTAGATCTATGTGCACATTTTTTAAACTCTTCAAATTCAGCTTATACATAATCATACTTGTCAGACATCAAACTTCCCTCCTTCCACCTCAACTTGATTACTGTCTAAGTAAATAGATGCTTAATTAAAAACAGATGGAGGGGCTTGTGCTGCGATGCAGTGGTTTAAAGCCCTGGCCTGAAGCAACGGCATCCCATATGGGCACTAGTTCTAGTCCCTGCTGCTCCTCTTCTGATCCAGCTCTCTGCTATGGCCTGGGAAAGCAGTAGAAGATGGCCCAAATCCTTGGGCCCCTGCACCCATGTGGAACACCTGGAAGAAGCTCCTGGCTCCTGACTTTGGATGAGCTCAGCTCCATGCATTGTGGCCCTCTGGGGAGTGAACCAGGTAATGGAAGACCTCTCTCTCTCTCTCTCTCTCTCTACCTCTACCTCTCTGTCTCTGTCTCTCTCTACCCCTCTCTGTAACTCTGTCTTTCAAATAAATAAAGCTAATCTTTAAAAAAAAAACAGAGGGTATATTGAATTCTGTAATCTTCCTTTCCATATCCAGTCTCCCCATTGTGTTTTTTAAATACTGCTAAATTCTGTCCTCTCTTTTCCATCTTTGCTGTCACTACTGAAGTTCAGGCACTAACACCTCACAATAGCTACTTTCTTCTACTCTTTTCTAACTGATCTCCTTGCTTCAGGCTGGTTCTCCTTGAAACCTCTCTCCATCTAGTTTGAGTCACTACAAAAATCTTAACATGCTACTCAATTTGCCTAATATCTTAGTGTCAGGGCAGGTATTGGGCACTGTACTTAAGATGTCCTTTAGGAGGCTAATGTTCATAGAAAGTACCTTATGTCAAGTCCTGAATCCTTTCCAAATACTAGCTTCCTGTTATTGCAACCATGAAAGATAGTCAGTAATATCTCTAGTAGTTAGGTCCCTGCTACCTGTGAGGGAGACCTAGACTGAATTACCAGCACCTGGCTCACCCTGGCCAGAAAGAGAAAGAGAAAGAAAAGGAAGGGAAGGGAGGGGAGGGGAGGAGAAGGGAGGGGAGGAAGAAGGGAAAGGAAAGAGAGGGAAGACAATTACAAAAGGAGAAAAGGGGAAATGAAAAAAAGGGAAATAAAAAAAATAGGAAAGAAAAAAGGAAAGACATGAATCTGGAACTCAGTTTCAGTGAGAACAAATTCAGATTCCAACAGGCCAGAGAACTCCCCAGAGTTATTTGTAGGTTTATACCTCCTTTATTCACAGTGACAATGAGAAATACATAAGAAACAGCCACTAGCTCATTACGGCAGTTGGACCACTAAAGATATCTGGCTCTGTCTGTGGCAGCAGTTGGAGTCCGACACACACACAAAGACATCCACGCACATCTACACATCCACAGCCACCACTAGTTATGCTCACCTGATTGCTTACATAAGCCTACAGACAGCAGTGGCTTGGGGGCAACCAGGCAGTTAACAGAACTATGGCAGTTCTGGGTCTGCCAGATACCATGACATTGGTTACTGTAAAGGTACAGATATGAGAGTACAGAGATAAAGCATGGGAATCTGCTGAGTTTTGTTTTTTCACATTTACCCAACAAAAGGAAAAGAAATGAGAGGAGATAAGAATAAGGAGAAAGAGAGAAGAGGTGAGTGTCTTATTAACATATTTTACAAAATTCTCTACAGAAGTCTTTCTCTCTTCCTCCCCTCTTTCTTTCCTTCTCCCTCTCTTTCCTTTCTCTTTAATAAAAATTCTGCTCCCTAACTTCTCTGTCTTAGGAATTTCTACTCATGAGAGATTCTTCTTTGATCATTCTTCATCAATAATTTTCTTCTGTCTGTTTAATTAAAGCTTGGTTCCTTTGTGCATGCTTCCATCCCATGCTGTATAGTGCTGTTCAGTGTCTGATTTGCAGGCTCTGAAACCAGATTCTCTGAGATGAAATCTTCACTTTATCACTTACTTGCTGTCTAAGTTAATTCACATGTCTGTGCCTCAGTTTTCCCATATGTAAAACAAAAATAATGCTAACATATGGCTCCTGGGTTAGCTATTTGGTATTTGAAAATTAAATGAGCCAATTTTTTTAACAAATGAAAGCCAGTGACATTGAATGCATATTAATACTATTCTCTTCAATCAGGTTTGTTGTCCAACTGATATAGTGAGGGAAAGTACAGAAAGCTAACACTGCAATTTCAAATTGGTTTTTATTTGGTAGTAAGTGAAGAGCTATAGAAAGTTTTAAAGAAAGAACAAACAGGATCAGATTTGAACCTTAGAAAGGGGGGAAAATAGTAATATAGGATGAGAGGCAGATAGAGGAATATGTTTAGTATAACCAAGTAATTGAAATGTAAGCAATCATAAATAATCATCATTCCTCAAAACTGAGATCCCATTTAATTCTATCAACACTTATGGAATCTTTGGTAACTGTGAGATCTGTGGTGAGGACTGAGAACTCAAACCAGTAATAAAATATATCTTATTTAATCTAGCCTTGTGGTTAAGATTTGAGTTTTCTACCATTCGAAGTTAAGTTCACCCAGCTAAACAAGATTCTTGAATTATCTAAGCCTGAGTCTTTTCAAGGATAAAAAAAGATTAAATTAAAAAAAAAATTAAGAGCTACAAGGTATATAATGTTCCTTAAGAATGTTTAGGGTATGATATGTGTTTATTCTGTTTATCATTATTACTATTATATTGTTGATATTGTTTTAAAACAGTGCTAAATGAAACCTCTCCACAGTGCCACAGAGTTCACAGTCTCAATATAGAAAACAGATATGAAGGTGCATAGTGCATTCAAATTCCAGTGGCTTTGCATTAAAAGTAAAAAAAAATGTTGAAATCTTTACCTAATATATACTAAACTGATCTTCTGTATACAAAGAGAATTGAAAATGAATCTTTACATGAATGGAAGGGGAAAAGGAGCGGGAAAGGGGAGGGTTGCGGGCTGGAGGGAAGCTATGGGAGGGGGGAAGCCATTGTAACCCATAAGCTATACTTTGGAAATTTATATTCATTAAATAAAAGTTTAATAAAAAAAAAGTAAAAAAAAAGATATTAAAGGTATCCCACTTCTCAGGTGTTCTTCTAAGTGTTTAAAATACATTGACAATCATATTTAATTCTTACAACAAGCCTAGAAGGCAGGTAATGTAATGTTAAGTGGTAGAAGCTAAAGAAATGTCAGACCAAAGGGTAAGTAATGTGTTCAAGGTCACACAGCTAATGACTGACAGGGTTGTAGAGGGGGCTGAGTTAGTCTGATACAGCTGCGTGCTCTAAACCAGTAGTTTATAATGATTTCCTGATAAATAAGAATGAGATAATTTTGAAATCATGAGAGATTTCCAAGTTGATGTAACATCTGTGCTGGGCTCTGACAGATGAGCTATTCACTTCATTTGCGGAAAGCTTCGACTTGTACCACTCCATATAATGGCTATGACCAACTTTATAAAGAGCTATGATCCTCTTCTGAGAATCTCTCTTTTTTTTTTTTTTTTTTTAATTTTTTGACAGACAGAGTTAGACAGTGAGAGAGAGAGAGAGAGAGAAAGGTCTTCCTTTTTCTGTTGGTTCACCCCCCAAATGGCCACTACATTATAGAGGGAATCCATCCCCTAATGAAAGAGGAGAAGACATGGTGACTTACATGGCTCAGAGTGAGCCATATACAACAGTAGTTAGCAAATTCGGCAGTGTATTAGAATTACTTGATTATTAGTGTACTTCAATAAATTAATAGGAAAACAGAATTCAAAGATATAATTTGGCACAATACTTTTTTTTTTTCTTTGACAGGCAGAATTAGTGAGAGAGAGAGACAGACAGAAAGGTCTTCCTTTTTCCGTTGGTTTAACCCCCAAATGGCCACTATGGCCATAGCGCTGCGCTGATGCAAAGCCAGGAGCCAGGTGCTTCCTCCTGGTCTCCCATGTGGGGGCCGGGCCCAAGCACTTGGGCCATCCTCCACTGCTCTCCCGGGCCACAGCAGAGAGCTGGCCTGGAAGAGGAGCAACCAGGATAGAATCTGGCACCCCAACCAGGACTAGAACCTGGGGTGCCCGCACCACAGGCAGAGGATTAGCTAAGCGAGCCTCGGTGCTGGCCAAGAATCTCTTCACTAATATGATGACCAGTCATCATTGAGAGAAAATTTTGCTCATGCTAAATATTTATGTTGGAAATTTGGGTCAGAAGAAATGAATGCTCACTAATAGTATAAAGCTAAAGTTTAGCTATGCGAGCAATTGGATCTCTTCTGCCCCAGGATCACTGATCTTGGATAGAATTTTCTATTGACTCATATTGGAGGTATTAAAATAATTTGAAGATTGATATATTAATTTCTCATTTTATTATCTACAACATTAGCCTCGAGGATCTGCAAGGTCAGCAGACAACAACTCCATGAGTATGAAGGGCCTTCAAAAGTTGGTCAAGAAGACAGCACTGTGGCCTCGTGGGCAAAATCCACCTCGAGAGCTGGGTCTTGAACCATGCTCCATGATCACAATGTTCAGGGTTGGTATAAAAAAAAGATCTCTGTCTATTCCTAAAACCACAGGCTGCCCTGGACATAGAGAAAGTTAGTATATTATGATGGCGTGAACAGTATTTAAAATTTTTTCTCAGCAGTCACTCAATCCCCAACGGTGCTGGGTCACCTTCCCTGAGTCTGTGAAAGACGAAATTCCATTAGCAAGTCCCAAGCTTTGCAACAGCAAGCCTGACCAAAGTGTCAGTCTGCCCCAGAGGTAAAGCAGATTCTCCTAGTATATGAAGCTAACCCAGTGTAGAAATGTTTTTCTTATCAGTTACTAACAATTCTGTGCAGCTGTTTAACTCTTTACCTGAGCAATCATATACAGCTTCTCAATATTTAAACCAACATTCATATTATCAGAACATAATTCTGTAAATTTAAAAGCCTAAAGACATCTACTAATTTACTTAACCATCTGGTGAACCTTTTTTTTTTTCTTTTCTGAAGATTTGTTTGATAGAGAAAGACAGACAGAGAGATCCTCCATCCTCTGGTTCACCCCCAAAATGACTACAAAACACAAGGCCGAGCCAGGCAGAAGCCAAGAGTCCAGAACTCCATCCTGGTCTCCCACATGTATGACAGGGTCGCAAGAATTTGACCATCTCTGCTGCTTTGTCAGACACATTAGCAGGGAGCTGGATCAGAAGAGGAGCTGCAAGGACCTGAACCAGCACTGTAATATAGGATGCTGGCATCTCAAGTGGCAGCTTAGCCTGCTGTGCTGCACCACTGGCCCCAGTCTGATGACCTTCTAAATTGAATGTCCTTGGCTGATACACTGAAGGAAAGAAATCAGGAAAGGTGGAAGAAAGCAAGGAAGGAAGGAAGGAAGGAAGGGAGGGAGGGAGGGAGGGAGAGGGAAGAAGGAAGGAAGAAAGAAGGAAGAAAAAAGAAAAGGGAGAGAGAGGGAACACAGGTAAAGCAGAAAATCCTTAAGCTATAAAGGCCAGAGTAAGTATTAAAGCTGTTCACTAAATATTTCTAGCTCCACTTTTGGGTTTCATGTATTAGTGTTGTGCTTCCTCACTTATATGAAGGTGGATATGGTCTTGGGATATGCTGATAGAATATTAGGATAGGAAATTTTATGACAGTATATCCTTTGTTGTGGTCTATTCTCATTTCAGAAGAGACCATGGAAGGCTGTATGCAGATGGCGTCTCTAACCACATAGGCCCTGAGATTCTGCAGCAAGCATAGATCTCCTGCTAACCCATGTTGGATTTTTATTAGATACTGAGATTTAAGAGACACTATTATTATTACAATACTTAAAATGTTTGTGGAAAAGTGGAATTAAAACATTGGCTTATTTTAGCACAAAAATATTTGAGAGACTGGTGCTGTGGCATAGTGGGTTAAAGCCCTAGCCTGAAGCACCAGCATCTCATATGGGTACCAGTTCAAGTCCTGGTTTCTCCACTTCCAATCCAGCTCCCTGCTAATGCATCTGGGAAAGCAGTGGAAGATGGCCCAAGTCCTTGAGCTCTGAATCCACATGAGAGACCTGGAAGAAGCTCATGGGTGCCTGAGCTTTGGATCAGCTCAGCTCTAGCCATTGCTGAAATTTGGGGAGTGAACTAACAGATCGAAGACACCTCTCTCTCTCTCTCTCTGTCTCTAACTCTCTCTGTAACTTTGTCTTTCAAGTAAATAAAATAAATCTTCCAAAAATATTTGAAACCCACACATAGTTTTCAAGCATAATATGTATTTCCATGAACATTTTGAAGACATTATATGGTTATAATAATTATCACTATTATTGCTATTCTAATGTGATTTGGTACATCATATAAATGTGTTGGTAACATTACTTAGGATATGGTAAGAAAAAGGTTGAGTTCAGAAACAAACTGAAGGGAAGTAGAAGCTAACAGAAGTTCAGGCACTTTTTGGATTGAGGAAAGAAACTGTTTTTCAAATTCGATCTATAAAAAGACATCACTGAGAATGTCATTGAATTTAACAAAGGCCAAAGAAAACCTAGACTTGCAGCAAGGATCAAATGAAAGGATTGACCATCACAACCACTGTTAAAATCTCTGAGTCAATTAAGGTGTTTCAGAGAAAAGGTATAATTAAGAACTTGGTATCCAATAAATGCATTCAATTGCACAAAATGGTTCAGAGGGAGAAAAGACTAGAATCTTGGCTTGCATGGAAGCATTATAAGATGAAGTTGCTGTAATTAAGGTTGCTGGGGGGCATGGAGGCAAGGGAGACAAGCAAACAAGCATCAAGAATCTAAGCAATATCTCTGGAAAAGAATAGTGAGGGTAGTGTTGGCACACAGAAATGGCTGGATTAAAAGAGATATGAAATCTACTAATATTTTGTAGTGAGTGACAGTGCAAATAAATCATAAAAGCCAGCAACTACTTGAGATTTAAAATAACACTAAGGCTCTCAAACTCTTTAGCGGGAAATAGGCTAGAAACACATCTGAGTCACGGAAAAGGACGTGTTCTCTAATGTCAACATTTTGGTGTGACCAAGGTTAATGGAAATGGAATAACTACAGAAGAGAGGAACACAGACAAGAGAAAACAAATGACTGGGAGACCTAGACAGGGAACAAAAGAGAGCCCTAATATGAGAACACTTCCACTCCCAGGGCCTTGATACATCTCACCACAGAAAGTCTGAATTACTATAGACCAATAATTGCCACCATTTATGGTTGAAATGTTTAGTGCAGTGATTCTGTCCATGACCATCTATTGTATACTGACTTACTTCTCTTTAGTTCAGATCTCTGGACCAAAAGCCATTACTTCTGGGTATGATGAATAAACAATAGGGAACCAGAGATCTGGACTATAAGCTGGTCCCATTGACTACATGAGCTGTCTCCTGATCTTAAGTTAGGCTCTTGAGTTGTCGCTACTTTATGGGAACAAATTTATTTTCCAAACAGAAGAATAGATAATTTTTTACCACTAGAAAAGTGAACTGCAGTAGTTATTAAGTCTGCTCAAAAATATTACAGATTTTCCCCTTTTTGACTGATGAAAACATTATACTTCCCTACTCTCTTGAAGTTAAGAATTTTTATGTGGCTGGATTTGACCAGAATATGTGATCAGACATTCTATGCATAATTTTGAGGAGGAAACATTTAGTTATCAGGGCAAAACATTGCAATGCTGAAAAAATACTGGAAGCATATGTAAGGATGTGCTCTCTACCAATCACGGTTTCTAATTAACTATAAGAGTTAGCAGAACTCTCTGCAGACCTGCAGTGGATATATATTTGAAGAAATAAATAAATGATTGTTTTGAGCCTTAGAAATTTTGGCATTGTTTTTTGCTCAACATAATCTACTGACTATGGCTTGATCATAGGCATGAGTTCATGTTGCATAACTTTTGTTATACTTTATCTACAAGTGTAGAGTGGCCTTTACTTTGAAGTGTAAGGTATGGCTTCCTTGATTCATCAATGTGATCCATCATGTGCCCTGAACTGTAGAATGGCAACCATACTTGGTTATAACAGACATTCCCATCATGAAGACAAAATGAAAGCAATACTTAACCCCTTCCTCTTTTCTGTGGAAACCAACATTGGCCTTTGGCTTATTTACAAGTAATAAAAAAATCGAAACTACAACCTATCTGCCCACCCTGCATGTCCCATTTCTGATAAAGTGCATGCAAATTCATATCACAACTATATTGCTTCCTCATCCATTAAATGGGGCCATGTGAGCAAATTTGCCCACCTCAGGGAGCTGTTCTAAGCACCAGACACAGTAGCTATGAACTTAATCACAAACTCTAACGTCTTGTAAGCCTTTTGGATGAAGGGTCATATAGTTCATGTTCATTCACATGTAACTCAAATCTCCTGACTACCCACTGTTTACAAAACAAGAAGTTAGGTACTCCACACAAAAAGGTGTGGTGTGAACACATTAATTATAAGAACTACTTTTTCAAAATAAGCTAATATCTGTTTTTTATTCAGCCTTAATGTTAAACTTCATCTACACTGTACTGTTGTTTTTTTTTTTTCTGTTGTCATTTAGGTAAAGAGGAAGCATATTGTACATGGTAAACATTTAATAATTTAACTCTGCTTATTGAGAGCCCACTATGTGCTTGGTCTTGTATCGGGAAGACCCAAAGAAGTCCTCTCTGGGAAAGCAATGCTTAAGCAAGAGCTAATGTGAGAAGTCAGCCATGCTAGGGAAAGAGTACTCCAAGCAGGGAGGGATGTCTGTACAAATGTGATGTTGTGTACGAACTCAACTCACTTGGGGATCTTATATAAGGCCAGTGCAGAAAATGTATCAGAAACAAGTGTGTAGGTGGTTGCTATTAAACACAGGAAGAAACTAGATAATAACAGACCTTGTAAACTGTGCCAAAATTTAAAAATTATTTTTGAGGGTCAACCGTCATCAAATGAATTTATGGTGTCAAAGTTCTGCCCTTTTGAAAATAACTGAATCTTAGAAATTCAAAAGCTCATGTCCATGCTCCCATATTTCCTAACATGCAAGAATCTTTTCCTTAGCAGATTGGAATTCCAATACATTTATTTAGTTACTATGTAATTATTGAAGCTCTTTCATATGTCAGACACTCCACAAAAGAAATAGGCATAACCATGTCTCTAAAGTTGCAATGCTTATGTAGTGTACAATGAAGATAAGAATGATTTAAAAAGGAGAAATTCCTCTATTTATACATAGCCCTTAAAGAATCATTTTGCTTTTTCCAAGTAGGAGAAAGTAAAAATTGTGAATTTTAAAATTAGCAAGTTAGGAAATGTGTTGAATAAATAATCCATAAGTTTAAAAGGGATAAATACATTGAACTCCTTGGGGGAATGACAGAAATAGTAAAGATGACTAAATATAGGGAATAACTTTCAGGTTTCTAATGATAAAAGTCATTTTAAAAACCAGCAAGCAGAAAGTAGACTGAAATAGAAGAAACAAAAGCTTGCTGCAGTTGCAGGATTTTAGGGGATTTATTTAACATTCTCATGGCATAGTTCTAAAATATTCATGCATGTTGGACATAATTATGTCATTTTACCGTCCACTGTGTGTCAGTGAAATGTCATTTTTTTTTCACTGAAGCTTATATCACTTCTCTGGCAATTGGGAGCTGCAAACAATTATAAACAGAGAAGTCTTTAAGTAGCAGAGAATTCATTTCATGAATCTTATAGTGAAATTTTCAAATCTGAATGTTGTACCCAGAGAATGAGTGAGAACTAAATGGGCACATTCCTCTATACCAAACACAGAGTGATCCATTTACAGCCATCACATTTAAAGGAACATTGAACTAATTATTAAAGGGGTCAGGAAATAACCTAGTAAAGACTGAATAGCAACTACATTCCTATTTCCAATCTAGAAATTACTATTGTTCTGTGCTATTTTAGAAGACTCCATTAGTACCAATGGAAGTTTCGAAGATGCTGGTACTTCTGCAACTCAAGGGGAAACATTCTTTGCAATTCCATTTTGCATAAAGAATTGATCATATTTGTGCTAAGTTAACATAGGGAAGCTGTAGAAGAGCTTTGTATAGTATGCAGTAAAGTAGAGATACTCTGGGGAACACTTCTGCAGCATGGAAATTGCCTGAGATTTGGTGTCAACCAGATTAGGATTCAAATTGTAACATCCTTAAATTACTACCCAATTGACTATTGGGGCTTGCCTATTTTTTTCTGAGTTTATCTTTCATCACCTGAAAATAGAGATAGCTTGCTCAGAATTGTAGTTCAGATTAGATATGATTTCCCTCATTTTAAAAAGCTGAATCATATTCCCTTATATACATACATAGGCAGACACAAGGAGTCTTCAAAACGCTCATGGAAAATGCATACTATGAGAAAACCACACATGGAATTCAAACCTTTTTATGCCAAAATATGTTCATCATTTGATTTCGCTTGCTTAGAAATGTTTTGGAAGTTCCCTTGTGTGTGTGTGTGTGTGTATGTATTTCTCCATTCATCCATAGAAACTTGGATTGATTCTACAAGTTGGCTATTTTACAATGCTCAGTGAACTGATTTAATTTATTTTATATCCTTTGGGATATAAAGTGGTGGAGTTGCTGGATGATATAGTAGCTCTAGTTTTAAGGTTTTGAGGAAAGTTCATACTGCTTTCTATAATACCTAGATCAATTTACTTTCCCCCAACAATGTATAAGCGTTCTCTTTTCCCTACATCCTCACCAGTGACTTTTTGATAATAGTTATTTTAACAGTTGTGAGGGTCTATCTCCTTGGGATTTCAGCCTGTATTTATGGGAAGATAAGTGAAGTTGGACTCTATCCTACTGGCCATTTGTATGCATTCTTTGAAAAAAAAATGGCTATTTGTCTTTTAATACATCCTCTTTGTTTAATCAGGCAAAGGAAATGTTTTCTTAGACAGTTGTCAGTCTGAGTAGTTTGGAGATTAACCTTCATTAGATATATGATGGTAAATATTTTCTCCAGTTTCATAGGTTGCTTGTGAAGAAGCTTCCAGTTTGATGTAGTCTCAGTTGTTTATTTTTGCTTTTGTTGACTGTTTTCTTGGTGTTATATTGAAAATACCTTTTCTAGAAAAAAAAATGTCATTTTCTCTTGTGTTTTTGTCTAGGGGTTTGACAGTCTCAAATCTTATATTTGAGTCTTTAATCTATTTTTACTGAGTTTTCTGTGTGATGTAAGAAGGATCTATTTTTTTGTGTTGGTAGATATTTGGTTTTCTGAACATCAAAGAGAATATCCATCACCCTTTGTGCTTTGGTGACTTTATTTAAAATTTGTTGACTGAAAATTGCTTGAACTTTCTGTTTTTTGTTTATCATTGGTTTGTGTGTTTTTAGGTCAGTGCCATATAGTTTTAATTATCATAGTTTTGTAATTTAATTTGAAATCAGGAAATGTGATATCTCTATTCTTTCTCAAAAGTCCTTCAGCTATGCGAAGCCTTTTGTAGTTCCACAGAATTTTAGGATTTTTTTATTTCTGTGAAAAATTCCATTGGAATTTTTATAAGACAACATGGGCAGCATTATTATACACAAAATAAATCAGACATAGAAAGACAAAGACCTCATGATCTTACTTATACATGGTAATACAAAATTAAACTTATAGAAATCAAGAGTAAAAGCATGGTTACCAGGAGATGATGGGTGGTTGAAATTGGGAGATACAATCATAACACACAAACTTGCAGTTATATGGTAAGTAAGTTCTAGAGACTTAACACACAGCATGGTGACTGCCAATAAAAAATAATGTTTTGTGTATTTAAAATTTACTAAGAGAGAAATAGGTAAGTATTCTCACTAAAAAAAGAAAAAAAATATTAATTATGTGAGGTCATGGGCATGTTATGTGAAAGCAGCATGGCATATATGTTAATTATTTCTTTAAGATTTGTTTATTTATTTGAAAGTCAGAGTTACACACAGAAAGAAGGAGAAGCAGAGAGAGAGAGAGGTCTTCCATCTGCTGGTTCACTCCCCAATTGAGCGCAATGGCTGGAGCTGTGCTGATCCAAAGCCAGGAGCCAGGAGCTTCCTCCAGATTTCCCACGCGGGTGCAGAGGCCCAAGTACTTGGGCCTTCTTCTACTGTTTTCTCAGGCCACAGCAGAGAGCTGGATCTGAAGTGGAGCAGCCTAGACTTGAACCAGCACCCATATGGGATGCCGACACTGCAGGTGGAAGCTTAACCTGCTACGCCACAGTGCTGGCCTCATATATATTAATTATATAAAACTATCATTTATCTATTATGCCTTAATAAGGCTTGAAAAAAGTCAAAGATTAGCACTTTTAAAATAAGATGAAATGAGATGACATAGTTAAATTCTTAGCAAATATTCATCAACTAACAAATCTTCAATAAAAGTTTCTGGGAAAATGAGGCTATAGGCATTTTCTATGATTCCTGTCACTTAGTAAGTTCAAAATATTAGATTCTTCCATCCTTGTATATCATTAATTATAGATTGATTTTAATTTCTAAAAGCTTCTACTATTTTTATTGCTCACATTTCTACTATCATCTTTACTTCTCACATCTACCAAATTCATTAATAGGAGTTTTTCTCTCTGCCTTTCTGGTTTTAATGGTCACATATTGTTTTTGTCTTCAGAGCCCAAACTGTGCTTATTTCTATAGGTAATGATTCTCCCTTCATCTCTTAGGCTTCCTTCCCCACCCCACCACCCCACCACTTCTTTAAAATTGCCAGTTGTCCTCATAAGAACTTCAAAAGGAGAATATGAAAAGCCCAACCTTATTCTTAAAACTTGTTTCAATATAAATTAAAAACCAAACCAATGACGTTAAATCCAAAAAGAACTTTGATTAGTCATTCCAGTTTCTTTTTTATTTGGTAGCAAGAGGGGAAGCTGCATTTTGACAGCATTGGTTTTATTTCCCTTTGTTATATAGAAATACAACTTTAGCTATTTGCTACCTGTGGCAGACAAATACAAAACATGGAATGAAAACTGTCTCATGGAGAGATCAGCCTTAAAGTTCCCAGGTTAATTTATTTTCCCCAGTTCTATTGTTATTCTTTTTCTTTTGTTTATCATTGCACTTACTAACAAGTCTATCGGGGATTTTGTATTACAAAGAGCACCAAAATTATTGCAAAGATCTAAGCATAAATTCTGAGTCATTTCAGGGTGTTAGAGATTTAGTGGGTCTCCACTGTTGGGGATGCAAGGGATCAATAAACAACAGTCCTTGTTCCTATTCTTGCCAAGCTGACTTCTCCAGTGGAGAGTTTAAGTTGTCTGTCCTGCTCTATGACTGGCTAATGAAGGACTGGCTTATTCTGTATAATAAACAATATTGAGATTTCATCAGAACAAAGAAAACTCTTGTTTACAGTGCAAGTCCACAAGGCTTGGAAGAGGGAAGGCATCTGCACTCTAAAAGTAGACCCTAAAAGGCCCAGCTGGATATTGAAATTTGAAAACACATTGGTAGATGGAAATAAGATATTGTAGATGGAGATGAGACTATCATTGTTATTACTAACAACAGGTGGGTCCAAGGATGTGTCTTACCTGTGTCTCCACAGTGCTCCTCTTTTTAATCCTTCCTGATCCCAGATAATCAAAGCATCTCTCAGACAGCAGTGAATGAAATTGCATCCACAGGTACTGCCTCAAAATAGAATGTTGAATAATCTTTATAAAAGTAACAGAAACGGTCATAACATATAGAGTATTGAAAATAACTTATAGACAAAACTCCAGATTCTATGAAGCAATTTTCGCATTTCTCCATATTTTTCTCCCTTTATAGAAAAGGACATTTTTCTCAGCATAGTATTCACTCATGTGAAAGATCAGAACTTTATAGAATATTGTAACAAATAAATACATGTTACATACTAAAATCAGACAAAGGTTTAGATATGTGAAGTTATTTAAAATTTCTAAAATGAATGTATTTGCATTCATTTATCCAAATAGGATTCTGTACAATTCTAGAAAATGAATAAGGTATGAATGTAGAACAGGAAATTATGGCGCAAATTGGTATAGCGCCTTGAAGTTTATAGAATGTGTTCCCATGCATCACTTCACTTCCTTCTCACTATCAGAGATAGTTAGGGAGGAAGAGAAATGGAAGGAAGGGAGAGGGTGGTGAAATGCAGTTATACTTTCTATTTGAGAATTCAGATTCCTTGAGTGAGCATAAATGAATTCCATCAGTGTTGGGGAGGAACCTTCATTCCAATGGAATCACACGGCTGTGATGGTCCCTTTACTTCACCAATTCACAGTCTTTATCTCCTTACCTAGTTGAGGGAGCAGTGGTTTATTTAATTGGTGAATGGTGAATTTTGGAGAAGAAATGGAGGATACTTAAATTACTTCCAGAGGTGCTTACATGTTGAAAAGGAAATAATAAACTTGTCTTTCAAGCTCTTGTGCAGAGGTTTGGGAAATTTCAGCTTAGTTCATAACTAGCTAGACTTATCACTCATCATTGCTAGGCTATGCTGACTAACAATGTCAACATTCCAGCAGATTTGTTAAAAACTAGGTTTTACCCCCTTTGCTATTTCATGTCCAACAATCATGGACCTTCACAGTTCACAGCCCAAAGCAAACCACTTGGTATGCCTAATTCCATGTGTCTAAATAAATGATGTCATGCATATTTCTGGTAAGTAGCGTGCTGCTTCCATAGCAGATTGGTATAAAGTATACACTTCAATGTTTTTTAGCATACTCACAAAATTGTGCCAACATCACCACAATTTTAGAGTATTTTTGTTCACCTCCAACCCCAAAAGAAGGCAAATATATTAACTGTTGATCTCTACACTTTTTAGAATGATTAATTAATTTATTTATTTATGTGAAAGGCAGTGAGAGAGAGTGAACTACCATCCACTGGTTCACTCACTAAGTAGCTGCCAGGAGCTAGGAATTCCTTTGGGGTCTTCCACATGGGTGGCAGTGTCCCACGTACTTGGGCAGTCTTCTGTTGCATTCATAGGCACACTAGCAGGCAGCTGGATCTGATGTGGAGCTGCCAGGATTCAAACTAGCACTTTAATATGGGATGGTGCATTCAAAGCTATGGCTTAACCTCCTGTAACATAACACTGACCCCAATCTCTATGCTTATGATTTAATAATGTGCACAAAAAAAAAGAGAAAAAGAGACAATATATCTTATTTGCAAAATACACTCAATTTTATTAAACAATAAAATATTAAATAAGCAAGGGGAAATATTTAATCTCTTTGAGTTAGAGAAACTACTTCTAAGTCCTCAAGATGGAGCTAGACAAGGTGGGTGTGTGTCATCCATTGCAAACAACTCTACTGAGAATTAATGGTTTCCTGGCCTTGTGTCTATTGGTTCTTCCAAGTTATGCTCTGCTTCCAGTTTCTCCCAAAGCAGTATTTTGCAAACATTGTGCTTCCACTCTTCAAATTTCTAATTTTTCTCGTTATTACATTGCAATATTAAAATATTAGCATAATACCTTAAATGAATTTACAATACTTATTAGTAAAATTAACATTGATACTATCACCCTACATATGTGCAATTATCTGTATTTACACAAAGTACCATTTCAAATCTTGGTTCATTTTAATTTCACAGTAAGTCTGTAAGAAACCTAGTAATTATCTAAATTTTGCAAATGAGAAAATAACACTCAGTGTTAGAGGTACAACTAAAAACCAGGTTTACTGATCTCATGCCTCAGGGTCTTCCCTGAGACGATTTTAATATGTGAATTCTGGAGAAATTTGTGAAGAAATGGGCAAAGCCGTAACAATTATCAATATCCCTCTGCATCCCAAAAGTAGGTTGACCAAAGTTCGTAATTGTTGATGAGTTCCAACGTGATAGATGAATGGGGCATCACAGAGATTCTTTGATTCTGAAATTCTGAGAGAAGTTCTGAGAGTAGAAATGTGGTCAGAGCAGGGCAAGGGATCAGGAGCTTTTAATCAAGACTAATAAACGAGATGTTGGTGAGAACTTCAAATTAGGTGAATCAGACACAATGAGGGCATGAATACCAAATAGAAAGGGATTTAAAGAATGACAATATGCCAGAGATAGTCAGAACTACAGATGTTTTTTTTGAACCCAGAATAGGCAGGAAGGAAAGATAAGGGGTAAGACATCAAGGATGCAATAATTTTGAGCTAAACTCCAGAAGCACAGAATCACTTGGGCAACAGGCATCAGCTATGCTTCAAATCATCTTTTTTCTTCTTTTCTCTCTCTTTTTTTAAGATTTTTATTTATTTGACAGGCAGCATTACAGAGAGAGAGAGAGAGAGAGAGAGAGAGAGAGAGAGAGGTCTCTCGTCTATTGGTTCACTCTCCAAATGGCCGCAGTGGCCAGAGCTGTGCCAATCCAAAGCCAGGAACCAGGAACTTCCTCCCTGTTTCCCATGCAGTGCAGGGGCCCAACCACTTGGGCCATCCTCCACTGCCTTCCCAGGCCACAGCAGAGAGCTGGACTGGAAGAGGAGCAACCAGAACTAGAACCGGCGCCCATATGGGATGGTGAGCCACGGCGCTGGCCTGCCTGCCTGCCTGCCTTCCTGCCTGCCTGCCTGCCTGCCTTTCTCTTTCTTTTCTTTCTCTTTCTTACTTTCTTTTCTTTTCTTCTATTTCTTTTCTTTCTTCTCTTTCTTTTCTTCCTTCTCTTTTCGTTCATTCAATACAGCTTTAATGTTTATTAGCTTCTGATTTTGGATGATTTTCTCAACTCCTCTGAGTCTCAGTTTCTTTGTTTTTAAAATGGGGATGATAATATTTGTCTCAAACTAATATTATATTCTATGGCCACATAAATTGTAATAGTATATCCTTATAATGTGAGCCCAAAGGACCCTAATAAGAATCATCACTTTTATCCACCTCCATAATATATCATAGCATCAACTGTGTCATATGATTATTGTAATATATATAATACTTCCTGGCAAATAGAGATCATTCAGGAAATTTTTATATAATTGTTTTGATTTAAATAACTTGGATTTGGGCCAGCACTGTTGCATAACAGATAAAGCCATAGTAAGCAATGCCAGCATCCCATGGCATGCTGATTGGTTTCCCAGCTGCTCCAGCTAAGCAACAGAAGATAGCCCAAGTGTTTGGGCTCTGCCATCCACATAGGAGACCCAGTGAAGCTCCTGGCTTTTTACTTTGACTTGGCCCAGCTCTGGCTGTTCTGGCCATCGGGAGAGTGAACCAGTGGATGGAAAACTCTCTCTCTCTCTGTGTCTGTCTGTCTGTCTGTCTGTCTCTCCTTCTCTCTCTGTAACCCTGACTTTCAAATAAATATTTTAAAAATTACAAGAATGAAGTATACCACATATACAACATTATAAAATGTTGGATTTATTTTCCTATGGAGTGCAGTTCAGCAAACACCTTCTGTAAAAGATCTTACAGTAAATATAGTAAATATTTTAGACTTTGCTACACATAGTCTATCAAAACTGCTCAACCCTTCATCAAAGTGTGAAAGAAGTCATAAATGATAGGCAAATGAATGACCATGCCTGTGTTACAATAAAACTTTATTCATAAAAACATTAAGTTAGAGCATAAAAGAAGCAAGGACTTATTTTAAATTTGCTTATGCAATGGATTACAGGCACTAGGAAAGAGGTTTAATGTAACAAAAATTAGCTGTGAATTATGACTCAACCTAATAGTTAAGCATTGCTCTTTCTACACCCTCTCTTCTCTCCTCTCCCTCCACATGATATGTGTCACACTCTTAATTTCTACAGCAAAACTCTTTCTTCATAAACAAGACTAAGGGAGGCTTAAATCCACTTCAGGCTGAACTATTCAGGATAAATGAAACACATATAGATTTATAAACTTCAAGTCCATAATTCTAATGAGCATGAAAATGTTTATTTTTATTTTTATTGATGGAATATCCTCATACATCCTCAAATTTCTTCTCATGTTGTCTTAGAAACAAATATATTTTGCAGTCATTATAAGAAAAAGGTTTTCACTTATCATATAATAATCTTATTGTGTTTTTTTTTTCTTCTTTATGTCCTCTGGATCTAATTGGAAGCCATCTTGAAACATACAAATTGTGTAAAATGAAGGAGATGCCTGTATTTATTCTCTGTGTCTTATGTAAAAATATAATAAAACAGCTGCAATGGACTGACCACATAATATGTCTCAAAATCATTAACAGGACATTTATATACAATTTCTGATTTAACCATTGCCATATGTCTACTCATTCTCATTATCATGACCAGAAGTTGTTACTCAAGAAGTGAAATGATTTGTTCAAATTTATGGAACTATAACTCATATTTTTCAGATTTCAAATGTTTTATATTTAAATAAGCTCATCTCACCTTTCCAACTTGTATTCAGTTCATCAGAAAAAAAATAGTAATCTCCCAATTGTATATGTAACATTTTTAGTTTACAGAGTGCTTTAAGTTTTATCTCTCTTAATTAGTACACAAACATTACAAATTCAATTGCAAGATAGAAATACAAACTCCTAGGCCACATCGCAGACACATTAAATTAAAATCTACATTTTAACAAAAATCTTTTCATAATTAAAAATCTGTCTGCATTAAAACTGAAGAACTGAATTAGTTAAAATAACTCCTATTTCTGAGATCAACATTCTGAGAAACAAAGTTTCTCAGCTTAGATTTTAAAGGTCTTCCCAAGTTTTGTCAAGCAATTGAGAGAGTGTGCATAGCACATGTAGAGGAGATGCTAATTATTGCCTGCTCTCTGTTTGATAAAACTCTCTATAGCAGCAGGTGTGGAGTCTACTGGAGAGGAGACTATAGGATAAACCTTTTTTTTTTTTTTTTTTTTTTTTTTTTTTTTTTTTTTTATCAGAAAACTAACCTAGAACAAGGGAAACTAAGAATTCAGGTGTATTTTTTTGTTTGTTTTGATGTCCCTAGAGAAAAATAATCAATCCTTTCCAAATAGGGCCCTAGTCCCAGGAAAGTTCTGTTTCATGTGAATGCAGGCATCTATGTTGCAAGATAACTGTTAATTGATATATCAAATGTTAGTATGACTAAAAATAGATAAAACAGAAAATAACTCTTCATTTGAGGAATCTTCCTACACCCTCTGGAAGAATCCTCTTCTGAAGAATGTTTTTTTCTGTCACAAGACAGCAAGAAAGATGGAATAAATTAGTTGGGGGAAAACATCCATTTCCACCAACTCCTTTCTGCTTTATTCTGTTCTGACCTATTTTTTTCTATTTTTAATCCTTTCTTGTTCTCTTTTTTCTATCCTCCTCTACTTTAATTACTCTCCTGTCTGTTTGCACTATTCCTTCCTTGTCTAGTGACTAGCCACCCCACACACACAAAGTGTAATTTTTTTGTAACAATAGAGCTGAAACTTTGGAAGGAAAAATGAGAAAGGATTTCTCAGTGGTCACAAATTGATACTTAATAGTGTCTGTGTAGTAATATCTATGTATTCTCTTTATAGAAAGGATCTTCAGGTTTTATTTATTCTCATTTTACTTTTAAGTAAATGGAATATATCTGTGTATCTATTTCTTATTGTTATGGAAGGTAAGTAGGGTCAGCACTATTCAAAGGAAGTTTGAGGCAAAGACACAATGAAAACAGTAAGAGGGATGGCTCAAGGTGTGCAACTGATAGAAGAATGTAAGATATGATACAAAATAAAGAGAATCAGGGAACAATAGAATTTTCAACATTCTGAGTCTTTTAAAGGAGGTTGAAATGACTCACTCTGCACATGATTGCAATGATGATACTGTTTTCATGAAATTAGAGTTCAATTATGTGTAATACAGTACAATTAGTAAATAAAAAGTCAGGAAAATTAGTAAAGTAACTTAAAGAAGCTTCTAATAACACTGATAATTAAAATTGAAATATCATTTTTTGCTTTAGATAGTTGTTTGGAGAAAATAAATCCAAGAACAGTACATTCACATCCTCAAGTATGTTGAACAAAGATTATCATTTCTTTTGATAAGTATTCTAAAATTTTCAGTCTTTGTAAAACATGTTTTAATTTGTTTCCAGATGAACCATTTGTGACTGACAGTCTAGATGTCAGTATATCCATTTTGCAAATGGAACCTTGAGAGTAAGAGTGTAAACTGACAAATGTGACAATTCTAAATATATAGGATCTATCACTAATATTTTCCTCTCAGTACTGTCTGCTGAATCAATAACCAATCTACTTTTACTTTTTCTATCACATTATTTCCCTCAATTAGTCTCTCAAAAACTAGTGAACTTCAGGTAATGTGGCTGGATTACAGTAATTGAATGATTACATTACTATAATAATATGTGCATAAAATTACTTCTAATGAAATAAATTTATTTTGTCAGTAAAGATTCAGACAAAAATAACTGCTCATTAAACATTTACATACAAATAACCATGGATGTTAGGTGTGGTATTAGGTTTGAGTAGCATGATAAAACTTCTGGCCTCTAGCAGCTCACTACTTAAATTAGTGGTTCTCAACAGGGGGTTATTTTATGCTGACTGGGGAATATTTGGTGGTATCTAGAAATATTTCTGTTTGTCGTAACTGGGATGCTTGGGTGATATTGGAGCTGTTGGTATCTAGTAGGTAGATGCCAGGCATGCTGTTATACATCCTACAATGCAGAGGACAGCTCCATATAACAAGGAATTATCAGTGCCAAACTGTTAGCAGTGCCCAAACTGTGAAATCCTGAATTAATTCAGGAGAGAAAAATAATTATAAAACAATGTGCATATATCTGGAACATATCTCCATGAAATCCCAAAGGAACAACTGATGCTACCTGGGCAGTAAAGGAAAAGTTTCATGGAGATGGGTTTATGGGATGTGCCAAAAAGAATTGTTTTTGCAAATGAAGTCATCAAAGAAGTTTACATACTTTGGAGCTAGGATCTAAATTAGGGACAAGCATTTCTCAAAATTGCATTCCAAGGAATATGTACTATAGTATATGAGGGAACAGGAGTATAGAGTTACAACATACACACACACAAAGCACAAACTCATGTTACACACACACATAGATTCCTGTGGACAATGTTTTTTAAGTAAATTTAATCTAACCAAAGTTAAAAAGAATCTGCACTATAGGATATCTTAGAACTCTAATATGTGAATTTCTAAGAGAAAGAAATAGTATTGAGCATTTCTGGACTCTATTTACCCAGATAAGTTTTTTTAAGTGCATCACTTGTGATTAGTGTTGCATGTTCACAGCTTTGAAAAATACTTCTTTCAAAAATAACAGATCACTTAGAAAATTAAGCAGAAAAAGTGGAGTGAAGCACATTTCTGATCTTAAAAGATAAACGAGAACTGTGAAGAAACGGAGTGGGTACATGAGTCTGGTGGAAAAAGAAAAAGAGTGAGAGAGGATCAATGAGAAGATTATCAGAAAAGGTAAAGGGAAATTAATGCAGTCCTTACTAGAGATGCTGTGATTCAGAAGATGTCTTGGAAAGACTCAAATTTTTAGCCTACCAAAACACAAGGGTTTTTATCCAGATGAGATAAACGTTCTCTATGCCTCATTACTTGCCCTTATTTTCTTCTTTAATTTATTTCATCCATAGCAGAATGCCAGCCCATCAGCTGAATCATTGTATACAAGATATACTCTGTAAGTATGCACCAAGATTGGGATTTCAGCCTTCAAGAGACCTGCAACTAAGGTTCTGTGAGGCACGATTATCATCCACTAAGCACTGGATTGAAGCCATTATCCCTAAGTAGGGCAGGTTGCTTTTATAAACTGCAGCCTTGCATGTTTGTACAACACACAATCTTCTGCTTCTTAGGCCCTCTGAATGGTGGAAAGTTTGACAGTCCATGCATCACTGAGCTCCTTGCTATATGAAGAGCTCCAAAGTTACTGAATAGTCCACACTGCATCATAAATTGCAGGGTAGTTATTTCTTAGTTATTTAGCAGTTACAGTGCAATTAGTTCCACTTAATGTCAACTTTGCCAATACATCTTCCATTAGCCTGAAAATTATAGCTTGGTTCTGTAACAGCCGTAATGTGCAAGCAGTTTCCAGACTCCAGCTTAGATCTGGGAGGGGAAGGCAGAGTGGAAATTGCTAGGATAACGGACTTGATTTGAATGTGGATGTCTGATCCTCATCCCCAATTCTGAAGCCATCCATTGACAACCTCAAAGAACCTTTCGGTATCAGCGATTGGATGAAAGATTTGAAAGATACGATGCATGCAGCTAGAGGGTGTGGTGTGACTGTTGAAAGATAGAAATAAACTTGTCAGTGCTGAAATTCCAGGGTCTAACAAGGTGAAATTCAAGCGGTGCCACCCCCTAGGTACAGAGAAAGCTCCAATTAGTTCAAATGTATTACTTGGCTCAGAGTCTACCAGCAAACCAGCCCGTTGTTTAGCCCTCCCTGTCATAGAGGCTACAAAGGGATTACATATATGAGACTTTCTTCCTTTTCTTTTATCTCAAATTTATATAGCCCATGTATACTACACTTCACAGAGTAGAATTTTAAAGAAATTCTCTCTCTCTCTCTCTCTCTCTCTCTCTCTCTCCACACACACACTCACATGTATATAGGAAGGTACTTCAAAAAGTTCATGGAAAATGGAATTAGAAGATAAGTTTATTTTGATGTTAAATATAGTAAGCTCCTGTATACTTTTGCGTAATACATATTTTTCATGAACTTTGTGAAGATCATTCATACACACACACACACACACACATTGTATATGGAGTGAGGTTCTGGAAAGCTTTTCTAAAACTTGTGTTGTCTTAATCTTCTGAGTGTTTTTAGGTCATTTATTAAGAATTTAATCATAGCACTTGTTTTGTAGCTGTTTGGTACATTCCAGATGTGCTGGTAATCTTTTTCTTCAAATCATCTTATTAAGAAGGTTTGAACACAATTATAATTTCCCTTTCTCTAGACAAGGGCTTAAGTAATAGGTTAAGTAACACATTCATAGAATAGTATTTAATGCTGGGTCTTCTAGAATCAAAATTCCATAAAACTTATCAAAAGTTATCTGCTAATATTTATTCAGTAACTACTCCATTTGAGTCAAGGAATGGGGAAAAAAAAAAAACAGGGTAATCTTAGGAGAAAGAGGAAGCTCCAAAATTTGTTTGCTAACTGACTCTAAAGGTACTGGCCAAGAGGACATCTGGGTTGAACAATCCAGTTGATAAGCACACGCAGCATCCAACATAGAGGTTCAGCAATAGCCTGAATTCACCGCTCTACATTCCTTTGCTTCTACTTATCTCTGAGGCCAGAGCCCAGATCTCTTCATATCCATGCCCTCTTGCTCACCTTACCGATGCCCGAGGTACAGAAGCATATTCAGTAACTAAAGACATAAACTGTGAATGGCAATGGTACATTTAATGACTGCTGAAAGCCTTAGTTTCTTTATTGTAAAAATAAGTATATTAACACTAACCTACTTCATAGGAGCTTTGTTAACACTAAATCTGGGACCGGCATTGTGGCACTGCAAGTTCAGCTGCCACCTGCAATGCTGACATCCCATACAATTGCCAGTTCAAATCCTGGCTGTCCCACTTCTAATCTGGCTCCCTAGTAGTGTGTCTGGGAAAGCAATAGAAGTCAATCCAAGTGCTTAGACCCCTGCCACCCATATGGAAAACCAGGATGAAGCTCCAGGATCCTGGCTTCAGCTTGGCCTAGCCCCAATTATTATGGTCATTCGGGGAGCGAACTAGCAGATGGAAAGTCTCTCTCTCTGTCTCAATTTTTCATTCTCTCTCTCATTGTAACGGTACCTTTCAAATAAAATAAATAAATCTTTTTGAACAGAGACTAAATAAATTCATCCTGTAAAAGATTGAAAAGAGTGGGTCTAGCATGATGACGTAGTAGGTAAAGCTGCTGCCTGCAGTGCCAGCATCCCATATAGGCATTGATTTGAGTTCCAGCTCTCTACTATGGCCTGGGAAAAGCAGTAGAAGGTGGCCCAATTCTTTGGACCTCTGTGCCCTCGTGAGAGACTCAGAAGAAGCTCCAATACTAACTTCGGATTGGCCCAGCTCCAGCTGTTACAGCCATTTGGGGAATGAACCACCAGATGAAAGACTTATCTCTCTCTCTGCCTTTCTGTAACCCTGCCTTTCAAGTAAATAAGTACATCTTTTTTAATAAAAGACTGAAAATATTGTCTGGTACACAGTATGTTACAAATGAGTGGCTACATTTAAAATTCATAATATTACCATTTGATACTAGTAAATGTAGCCTGCTTAGAGAAGAAAAGAAGGAATAAAGAGAAGTATTTTTATGTTTTTCAATTGTCCAAAGAATTAGGGTTAAATCAAACACAACTAAAAGTAAGCTAGTGTTTCATACATTATGTAATTTTGTGCCTTTTCTTTTTCAGTAAAATGAATGCCCCAGTGGATTGTTTATAAATGAGAATTCAATGCATCCCAAGGAGTCTGCAATTTTAGCCCATATATCTGTCTCTGTAAGCATCCACAGCAGTAGTGGGAGACTCCCCCATATTCAAGCAGAAGATTTGCAGTAGAGCATAGGAATTGCCCTCCATGGTCCATCTAAGTCTTTATCATTAATAACAATGCCACAACTATGGTAACCATGTAACATCCATTATCAGTGGTCCCAGATACCCATAAAGTTCATAAATACTATTTCTTCTTATTTATATCGATATCCAAAGGTGTCCAACTCAGTCTTACTGGTAGTGACTTTTTGACAGTCACTGAATACTTGTTGAATAAATTGAATCTAAGTATAATGTAAGCACTTAAGTGGAAGAAAGCAGTTAATTAATTAGTCTGTCAATCAATACTCATGAGAGTCTTCCTCTGGTGAGGAAATGTATTACTGGATAAAGACTGCTTTGCAGTACTTTCAAACATTGTATTAAAATTAGATATGAACACAGATGTTTTGATGCCACTTCTGTGACATACCCAAAGTAGCCCAAATCAGAGAACCATAAGAAATAGTGTTTACCAAGGGGGTGGGAGCAAAGGAAGTGGGGTAGGAGCAAAGGAGAGTTGCTGTATAACAAGTATTGGATTTCAGTTTTTCAAGATGAAAAAAACTCCAGAAATCTATTTCATGACAATGAGAGTATACTTAACATGTCAGTGCTACACACTTAAACATGGTTAAGGTAAGAAGTTTTATTGAATGTATTTCTGCTACAATCAAAACATCAAGAAAAGGGGTGCGCATTTGTTGCAGTGGTTAAGATGCCACTTGGGAAGTCTGCATCCCGAATTACAGGACCTGGATTCATGTATTGGTTTTTCTCCCATTTCCAGCTTCTTCCTGATGTGTGCACTCTGGGATGCAGCAGGTGAGGGCATAAATATTTGAGTTATTGCCACCCACATGGGAGATCTGGATTGAATCTACAGGTCATGGCTCAGTAATGGAACCAGCATGTGCAAGATAAGATCTCTCTCTTTCTCTCTCTCTTCCTCTCTCTCTCTCTCTTCCTCCATCAAATAAAAATGAAAAGAAATAAATAGCAGTGCTTTTAAAAAGAAAAATAAGTATAACTTGCTTGAGACTCTTAGAGAGGTCATCCAAATGATTAACTCAGGGCCACCCTGAATCCATTCCATACTGATTAATTGAAAGTCGACTCATTTGGGACTTTATATCTGTGAAACACATATAGACAGTAGACTGACATCATGGTTTCATTGAACAACAAGGAGAAAGAATATGCATACTACAAAATGGCCATAGATTTTTTTTTTCCTGTCTTCCAGCTTTCCTGAGAGACTACCCCTTATTGTTCTCCATAATAAGAAATACATCATTAAGGGCATTCCAGGAAAATAGTTCAGCAGATCCAAGTTGACACATCAAGAAGCATCACAACATTACCATCTTCCACATGACATTAACATTTGGTCTTCTATCAGGAAGATTTACCATACTGACACAGAGAAACTCACTCTTCGCAGCAGTTACATAATATTTCAGAGCATGAGTGAAGCACAATTTATTCCACTGATGGTTATTTATGTTATTTTTTTAAAAGATTTATTTTTATTTGAAAGTCAGAGTTACACAGAGAGAGGAGAGGCAGAGAGAGTGAGAGAGAGAGAGAGAGGTCTTCCATTCGATGGTTCACTCCCTAGTTGGCTACAACAGCTGGAGCTGTGACAATCCAAAGGTAGGAGCCAGGAGCTTCCTCTGGGTCTCCCATGTAGGTGCAGGGGCCCAAGGACTTGGGCCATCTTCTACTGCTATGCCAGGCCATAGGAGAGAGCTGGATCGGAAGAGGAGCAGCCGGGACTAGAACCGGCCCCCATATGGAATTCCAGCGCTTCAGGCCAGTGCTTTAACCCACTGCACCACAGCGCCGGCCCCTATTTATGTTACTTCTAGTCATTTGTCTTACTTCCAATAATGCTTCAAATGTTTGTGTTGTATTTACCTTGTATGTATGTATGTATATGCGTATATACATGTATTTTTAAATTTCATCAAATATTGCTAAATTTCTTCTCAAAGAGAATGTAGCAACTTATTCTTCCAGCAAATATTAGACATTATGTCCACCATGACCCTCTTGCCATCTTTGCCTGGACTTACCCACTCAGCACTATCCCAATGTTGCCCAAACAGAGATGATGTTTGCAAAGTTTGGGGCATTCCATGATATACATTTTCACCTCCTTGAATTTAGCACCACCTTATCCTTGAGTGATTAGAGCAAATATTGAGTCCAGTATTGTGCTTTACAAATTGGACATTGTGAACCTTTGGAGAGTCACAGAAAATGGGGTGGGAGATGCCAGAGATGGAATAAACCTACTCTTTAACATTGTGTTCAGTTTTTCTACAAATTTTCATGAAAACTTATATATCATTTTTCAAAATCTGCCTTCTTTGGTAGATTCTTTAAGTTTAAAATTCTGTAATGCAATTTTATTCTGGAGAAGATTCTAATTAGAGAAGTGATTGCACAGCTAATGGTGAATGCAGCTCATATGGTAGGTGTAAGTATTAGAAGGTTTTGACCTTACGAAGTGGAGAGTACAACAAGCTGTGGCAGAAAGAAGGAAGGAGTTGCAGATGAGTTGTGCCTTTCATTTTATTTAAGTACCTGTACCTAGTTCTCTTCTTAAATTAACAATTTTACCTTTTCAGTATGAACTCAAGGCCTGACTAATGATGTGACCTCTGTCCTGGTAGACTCAAGAAAGGTTGTTAAAGATTGAAAGAAAAAAACCTGTGCACTTTCAGGAGAGGGAGGATGTACTGGCTCAGATGTTTTGAGTTCAGAGATCTGCAACTGTTTGAAAACCCAGGGAATTGAATGGGAATAAAATTGTCCACATCAAACAAAAGCTGTCCGTGGCTTTTGTGCCCAGTCTGATCCTTTGGAGCATAAAAGAAATTCTTTCCCTCCATGGACAAAATAACCCCTTACAAATCAATAAAGGAAGAGCCAGTGAGGAGACAGTTTGCCAGATCTGAGCAAGTAGATAGAGCAAGGGCTGAAGTGAGTCAGAGGGCAGGAAATAAGGAGAAAACGCAGGAGGAATGGAAAAAGGGATGGAGACACTGATTCTGTCAAAGGGACAGAGTCAGGCCATGAAATTCAGAGATGTGAACAGGAGTTCATGGAAGAAAAGGGGAGAGAAACAGAAAGAACAGAGGAAGCACTGATGTTATTGGATAATTACAGGGCTAGGAGAGATGGGGAAGATTAATCTGCTAAGCCACTCATACATTTTTACTGAGTACCTGATTCAGGTGCACAGTTCTGAAAGTGAGTATCTCTTGAAGAGTCATAATCTAGGCAACTCACTCCCAACACACTAGTCCTGCCCTAATAAATAATATGCTCTGTTACTGCTCTTGACCCTAGAGACAGACTGCTGAACAGGGCATGACCCCGGCTCCAAATGGAGAAGACAGGGAAAAGTCTATCAATTATAATTCAGTGTGATGTGAGCTATGGAAAAGGACATTCAGGAGGTGATAAGAACATATAATATGGACATTTAACATTATACAAGAGCAAACAAAATCAGGATGGAGAGTGGGAGAATTTTAAAACAGAAAGGAAAAGAGGACTAATATTATGTACAATAATGAAAATAATAATGATTATTATGACAGCCAATATTTATTTTAAGTAGTTGTGTTCAATGATGCCCCTTATAATTGAAGTTATGCTCCAATTTTATGCCATATCCACATGGTAATTTTGCATAATACATATTATTGACCCATTTTTATTTATTTATTTATTTATTTTTTTTTTTTAGTGGGAGGTAAAACAGCAAGGTTTATTAGGAAGGAACATCTGTAAGGACGGATGGGCACCTCTCCAGACAGAGCCTGAGAGACTCGGGGGAGGGGGGGGAAGGAGGGAGGTTTGAGTGGAGAGGTTACACCTGACCAGGCCAGGCGGGCGGCTCAGCAAAGATGTAGAGAGCTGAGCGCGCAGTCCAGTTGAGGCTGGGGGTTTTTAAGGAGATGGGTCTTGCTTCCCCACCTCTGCTCCTCTTGGAACAAAGGGCTTTTTGGATGTAAATAGAAAACTTCTCTTGAAGGTCTGAAACAAAGGACTTTATGGGTGCAAATGTTATCAGACCTGAGGAAGGGAGCAGGGTGTTTGAGATGCAGATACTAGGCTGCACCTGGGAGATTGTGGAAAATTTATCAGGCAGGAAGCAGGAGGGGTGAGGGCCTCGACCTGGCAGGTTATCAGGTAGAAGGGGGCAGGGCAGGCAGGATGGGCTTCCCCTGAAACATTGTTAGGATGACTTTGAGATGCAGATGCATATAGATGTCTTCTCTTTAGGCCTGTCACACACACATAAGCTCATAACTGACTTCCTACCTAACATTCCCCCCTCAAGAGGAATACCCAAAATTCTTTTTGGGATTATGGATGGAGTTTCGTCTTCTGTAACTTCTTTAAAGTTGGCATGTGGGCGTCGAGGGAGATTTGGGTATTTTCTCTTGCTATCTGTCTTATGGTGTGCAACAGTGGCCTTGGAAAGACTGTCCTGCTCAGTCCAGAGGGCTGCTCAGGTCGTCCAATGGAATGGGCTGGAAGCCTTGTCTGACGACCATTTGGAGTTTGACAGCCTTTAGTCTTACCAGAAGACTAAGGTCTCCATGCAGAGTGAAGATGCCTTAAAAATTCCTTGTGTGATCTAGAGCTCTGGTTAAGGCAATCAGTTTTGCTAGCTGAGCAGAAGTTCCTGGGGGCAGGGCACGAGCTTCAATAACGTGCCGTGCCGTGACTACTGCATATCCTGAGAAGCGGGTTTCGTCCCTGACAAAGCTGCTTCCATCTGTGAACCAAACTTCATCTGCGTTAGTCAGGGGGCTGTCTTTTAGGTCCCTTTTGCTGGCATAGATCAAGTCTATAGTCTCAGTACAGGAGTGGAGGGGACCAATTTCCCCTGGAACTGGCATTAAGGTAGCTGGGTTTAGGGTAGAGCAATGCCTTATTTTTACCTGAGGGTTTTCTAGAAGGAGGACCTGATAGTTTAGTATCCTACTATCTGTGAGCCGGTGAGAGCCCTTTTGCTCTAATAGAGAATTTATTTGATGCGAGGTATAAAGGGTGATATTTTGCCCCAATGTAATTTTAGAAGCCTCCTTTGCCAGCAAGGCTGCTGCTGCTATTATCCTTAGGCAGTGAGGCCATCCTTGTGCAACCATGTCCAAGGTTTTAGAAAAGTAACCCACAGGTTGCTTAACAGGTCCCAGATCCTGAGTTAGCACTCCTAAGGCGACTCCCTGCCTCTCAGTGACATACAGCTGGTAGGGTTTCTCTGGGTTTGGCAGTCCTAGCGCAGGGGCTTTAGTTATAGCATCCTTTAGTTGAGCAAAAGCTGTAGTTTGCTCTTTTTCCCAGAGGAGGGGGCCTTGTTCTGGGCTATCCTTTAGAGCCTGGTATATAGGCCTTGCTATTTTTTTATATTTTGGAATCCATAACCGGCAATACCCAGTCAGTCCAAGGAATGCTCGGAATTGCCTTAAGGTGGTAGGGGCAGGGATTTGTTGTATGGCCTGTATTCTCTCTGGGGCTAGTCTCCTCTCCCCAGGAGTGAGGATGAGCCCTAAATAGTTAACTTCCTGGCGGACTAGCTGTGCCTTTTTCTTGGATACTCGGTAGCCACATTCTGCCAGGAAGTTAAGGGTTTTGATTAAATGCTTAAGGCCAGAGTCTCGGTGGGAGAACAGATAAGCAAGTCATCTACATATTGGAGTATCCTCCCACCCCCCTCAAGAGATAGGTCCCTGAGGTCCTCTGAAAGGGCCTGCCCGAATAGGTGTGGCGCATCTCGGAACCCCTGTGGTAATACAGTCCAGGTTAGTTGTTGCTTTAAGTTTTGTTTATTGACCCATTTAAAGGCAAAAAAAAACTGACAAGAGGGGTCTAAAGGGATACAGAAAAAGGCATCCTTAAGGTCTAAGACTGAAAACCACTTAGTCCCTGGAGGTATTTCTCCCAGTATTGTATAGGGATTAGGCACAATAGGGTGAATGGGTATTACTGCCTCATTAATGACCCGCAAGTCTTGAACTAATCTGTACTCCCCATCTTTTTTTTTAACTGGCAGGATGGGCGTATTGCAAGGGGAATTGCAGGGTGTCAACAACCCATGCTTCAGGAACTTATCAATTAGTGGCTGAAGGCCTTCTCTAGCTTCTGGCTTTATAGGATATTGTTTCCGATTTGGAAAATTATTAGGGTCTTTAAGTCTAATAACGATTGGGCGGGCCTTCAAGGCCCGGCCAGGTATGTCTGAGGCCCATACCTGTGGGTTAACTCGTAGCTCTATCTCTTTACATGGTATGTCAGAAGACAGGGGACGGCACATGGCAATAATAGGAATCTGGCCATCCTCATGTGCAGAGAAAGTTACTCGAGTTCCCAGCTTACTTAGGAGGTCCCTTCCCAATAGGGGAGTGGGACACTCAGCCATTACTAAGAACTGGTGGGAAAATATGGTCTTCCCCCAAAGGCAACATAAAGGGGGTGTGAATCTCCTTAGGGAAGGCACCCCATTGACTCCCATTACTTGGCTGGACTGTGAGGAGAGTTGCCCGGAATATGAGACAAGTACAGAGTAGGCGGCCCCCGTGTCTAAGAGAAAATTTACGGTCCTACCTGCCACATCAACTGTGACCCTAGGCTCTGCCCCCTCGATGGCGATGGTTGCTTCGGGAGCCGGACAGAGCGAAGGGCTCCTTTAGTTTAGGGCCAACAGGTTTTGCGATCCTGACCCGGGAGTCCTTCGACTCTCAGGGCAGTCTCGCTTTCAGTGGCCAGGCTTTTTGCAAAGCGGGCAGGGCTTCTTTGGAAGCCGGCTGCAGCTTCTAGCCCAGTGCCCTGGCTTCCCGCAGTGAAAGCAGTTACCACTTGGAGGTGGGCCGGCCTTGCTGGGTCCCTTTGATGGCAGATTGCCGCACAATGCAGCTATCAACTGGGCCTGCCGCCTATCCTTACGCTGTTCCTTCTGCTTGTCTCGCTCCTCCTCCTCCTGATCTCTGTTAAAATAAACAGCAGAAGCAGCCTTGATAATGTCAGCCAAGGGGGTGCTTGGTCCCATCCCTAATTTTTGGAGCTTTCTCCTAATATCAGGGGCGGCTTGAGTTAGAAACCTATCCCCTAATATGGCATTTCCAACCGGAGAGTCAGGATCTAAATCAGTATACTTATCAAGACCCTCTTTGAGCCTTTCTAGAAAGGCAGCTGGATTTTCCTGTAGTCCCTGTTCTATCGTTGATAGCTTATTAAAGTTCTTCGGTCTTGCCTTACTGGCTGCCCTTAGACCTGCTAAAAGACAAGCCAGCATGTGGTCCCTACTTTTTCTTCCCTCAGGGGTATTAGAGTTCCATGAGGGTTCCTTAACTGGGATTGCTGCCTCCACGATTGGGTGTCCCTCATCCTGCCTATGCAAGGCGTTTGCATAATCGTTGGCATGCTGCGACACCATTTGCTTTTCCCCATGAGTTAGGGTAGTGTTTAGCAGAAATACTACATCCTTCCAAGTAAGCTCAAACATACCGGTAATTTTATACCATCCCTCTAGCCACCTGTTGGGATCTTCGGTGAAGCTTCCCATTTCCGCTTTTATCTCGTTTAAATCCTGCATTTTAAAGGGGACCCATATCTTGGTGGGGCCATTGGGTCCCATCACTTCCTGTAGGGGAAACATTCCTGCACCCTCCGCCCCAGCGCTCGAGCTCCCGCCTGCGCTCGGGTTCCCGCTTATACTCGGCCTGGGGCTGGGGCTCCGGCTAGGCCTCAGCCTCGGCCTCACCTCCGGGCTAGGTGGGGCGGTTGGCTCCACAGGAGGCTGAGGGCGTGGTGGCTCTGGGGCATCTAGGGGAGCGCTAGATGGTGGCTCCTTTGGCTTAGCTTTACAGTGGACTCCTGATAATAACTCAAATGAAGTTAGCATTGCTGAGTCCCGTCTGCATCTCTGACAGAGCTCATGATTTCTCCTGAGTGCCATAAAGACCTGCACATAAGGGATTTTTGTCCATTTACCGTGCTCACGGCAGTATAGGTATAAACAAGAAATGGTATTAGAATCTAAAGTCCCATTTCCTGGTCACACTCTCTGATCATTTAGTTTGTATTGTGGCCACACGTTGTTACAGAGAGAAACTAGCAATTTCTTCTTTAAGACCCTTGGGTCGAACCAAGACCAGTTTTTGAGAATGCATCCTAGCGGTGAGTCACGTGGTGGTAAGGAGAGCTGGTTTCCCATCTCCGATGTCTTCTTAAAATCCCTTCGTGGTTGCCAAAAATGTTACCGGAGAAATTGCAGGGTTCTTGTCTTCGCGCGAGAAAGAATTTAGGCGTGAGACAGAGAGTAGTGGGAGGTAAAACAGCAAGGTTTATTAGGAAGGAACATCTGTAAGGACGGATGGGCACCTCTCCAGACAGAGCCTGAGAGACTCGGGGGGAGGGGGGGAAAGGAGGGAGGTTTGAGTGGAGAGGTTACACCTGACCAGGCCAGGCGGGCGGCTCAGCAAAGATGCAGAGAGCTGAGCGCTTGACCCATTTTTATAAAAAAAGATTTTTTTTATTCATTTCAAAAGCAGAGTTACAGAGGTGAGGGGAGAGAGAGAGATCTTCCATCTGTTGGTTCACTCCCCAAATGGGTACATTGGCCAGAGCTGGGCTGGTCCAAAGCCAGGAGCCAGGAGCCAGGAGCTTCCTCCAGGTCTCCCACGTGGGTACAGGGGTCAAAGCACTTGGGCCTTTGTCCACTGCTCTCCCAGGTACATTATCAAGGAGCTGGTCTGAAGTGGTGAAGCTATGACTTGAACTGGTGCCCATATAGGATACCAATGTCTCAGGTGGCAGCTTTACTTACTACACCATGTCACCAGCCCCAATATTTGCCCATTTTAAAGATGAGTAAATGATGTATTGAGTATTAGATAACTTCCTTGAATTCACAGAATGTGAACCCATCCATGTTCTTAAATCCAAGACAATGGTCTTTCCACCACTCTGTTGTTGAGGAGGGGAGGAGAGGGCATGAAAGAATGATGAAAACGGAGTAGGTAATGAAATGAGAATGAGGGATAAAATGCAGTAAATAAAGAATGAAGAGAAGCATGAGACAGAGGAGGGAAAGTCTCTAAGATAGGGAAGCATGCAAGAGAAGTGAGTAAGGGGAAAGAGACAGGATGAAGAATGTAGGTGGAAGACTCCTGGGTGGAAATGTGAGCCAAGTGGGCATGAATGACAAGTATTCTCACACATAAGAAAACTGCAGGTGCACTGAAGAGATGAACGTTTGGTATGGAAGAAACTGACAAAGAAGGCCAGTGAGAGGTGGAAGAAGTGACATATTTGAGACAGCCATGGAGTCAAATGACAGCCACTAAAAGCCCTGGTAGATCTTGCAAAATTGGTCCAGTGAGCACTTAACCTGCATTCTTCTGGCTCTGGCCACAGTTACCTCTACATTTCAAAGTCCCTACCTCAGGGAATTAATGCACAGGCTGGAGACGAGCCTTGACTTCTCTGTTGCAGTCTGTCTGGCCAGCATCTCTTTCCTGCAGGAGAAGAGAAGAAAGTGGGAAGGAAGCAAAGAAGAAAAGAATGTGGGCTGGGAGGAGAGGCAGGTATAAAAGTAATGAGGAAAGCTACTGGGTCCAGACAGTGAGAACTATAGCAAATTATCAAGACAAATAGTCTGATTATACCAGTAGGGAAATGGAGGCTTAGGAAGGATCAAAGTCCTGTCTTCAGTTATGGAGCACATTGAAGCCCAACCCTAGTCCAGCCCCAGGCTTCTACTCAGTGTTCTATAAATCACCTCGTACACCTATAAAGAAAGGGAAAGAAGAGACACAGGGATACAGGAACCAGAGTAATTAACAGAATGTTCAGGGCCAGTATTGCTCTGCAGCAGTTCCCCATAGTAGGAGAGTTCTCCTGCAAGCACATCCTGCTCTTGGAGCTCAGATTGCGAGAAACTGCAGACTTAAGCAGGTGCTGCTATTTCTGTCCTGTGTCCTATCTATTTTCAACCAGGGATGCTGTGGGAAGGATTTGTGAAATGGTAGATCTGCTGCTCTTTCACACCTTCCTTTTCTCCTTCTGCAAACCAAGCCTTTAACCCCAGCCTATTCCTGTAGATAAGGGGTGCCCCTACTCCGCAGAATCTCTGGCTGGGACAATCTGCTGTCTGTCCTGAATGAATCACCCTAGATTGTGCAGAAATCAAGAAGGAATTTGACCTCATATGACCTATTGGTGAAGGCTCCCTGGGGATTACTTAAACTGACAGCAGTAAGCATCCTGGACAGACTAGTGGCTGAGTCAATAAGTGGATGAATGAGTGAATAGATGAATATTGAAGCACTACTACTCAATTTGTAAGTGGGAATACTTAGGTCCAATGAGTGACAAGATTGGCTTCACATTTATAACTACTGATGGACAGGTTCAACACTAGAAGTGGACCTTCTGAAGAAACACAGAGACAGGGTTAGGTTTAGGGACCATCCAACATAATTATGTTCTGATGAGTTCTGAAGTGAATCAAAAGACCCCAGAGACAGGAAAGACCAGGAGAGCGTGAAGTACTTGGATCAATCAAAGGAGGTGCTTGTTTATGGAATGAGATAGGCCAGAGGGTATGGCAGGAGTCACAGATTATGCCATGCAAGACAGCCTCATGTAGGTATTAGAAAGTCTACCGGGGCTGGTGCTGTGGAGTAGTGGGTAAAGCCACCGCCTGCAGTGCTGGCATCACATTTGGATGCCGGTTTGAGTCCCAGCTGGTCCACTTCTGATCCAGCTCTCTGCTGTGGCCTGAGAAAGCAGTAGAAGATGGCCCAAGTCCTACACCTGTGTAGGAGGCTCAGAAGAAGCTCCTGGCTTCAGATCAGTGCAGCTCCAGCCATTGCAGCCATCTGGGGAGCAAACCAGCAGATGGAAAACCTCTGTCTCTGCCTCTGCCTCTCTGTAACTCTGCCTTTCAAACAAATAAATAAATCATTAAAAAAAAGTCTACCTTCTGAAATCACCAACTCGAATTTCTGAAAGAGCCAAGATGGATATCAAGGCCATGAAAAATGGAACAGAAGGATGAAAGGAAGATGAAAGGGAGAAAGATTAGGGGACTTCCAGAATTCATGAATTGCACATAAAGGGAATGACCACCAAGACTAGCAGCATGAACTGGGCAGCAATGAAAAATTGTGTGGAAGGAAAATATTCAGGAAAAGCAACTGGTACCAAAGGTTCTATTTGAAGAAGTGTTTCGGTATAAGAGTGTATAAATGAGAAGGTGGTCAGGGGCTGTTCAGACCCCATGATAGATGATTCCTAACCTGGATTATCTCTGAACTTGAGCAAGTGCTCCTGGTGGAACTGGGAGAGGCTAGAATTTAACAAGAAGGATCAATCTTCATGCAAATGAATCTGAATGGAAAAGAAGCATCAGAAAATTCCAGGATATTTTTGGTTTGTTGGTTTTCCTAAAGTAGCAGTAGAATAAATTAAATGCATACTTCAGAGGGCAGCAGATCACTGTTTCATAGGAGGAAAGGTCTGGTGTGGTACAAAGTGCATTAGATAAACATGCTCTGCTTTTAGTTCAGTCACTGGATTTGGAAGCTATCCTTTCCTGCCTCATCAAAATCTAAGTTTCCCCCGCCTATAAAATAGCAATAGTGCTTTATAGTTTCCCCATCTATAAAATAGCAAATAGTGGTTTCTGAGGATCCTCTCTACATTCCTTTCTTTTTCCCTTTTAAATATTTACATCTGTCATTTTTAATACGTTGGTAAATAACTGGGGTAGATAGACCACTTCTCATTTAATTTTTCTTACCTGGGTGGAAAGACAAAGGCTCCCCAAACAGGACCCAGAGCCTATGCAAGGAAACCAGTTTAGGAACTTGCTGATCATTGCTTAGTAATCTGTCAGGCTCCTGTGATCCTTGAGAACTAAACACTAGATATTGAGAAGATTCCAAGTGTTTTTACTCCGCAGCTCCTCACAATCCCCCTTCCTCATGTGCATAGACTAAGTAGCTACTCTAATTCAGGTGATCTTATACCGCCTGGACATGGAAAACCCCACATTTGACTGCAAACCACTCAGAGCTTAATCAACACCAAGCTTTGATGTGGTAACTTTGTGTCTGGGGTTGGTTTCACATTTCCTTATAAGCTCTCATTTTTCAAATGACTTCCCTCAAAAAGATCATTTCAAAAGGTCGGATATAGTGATTAGTGACATGTACACATTTAATCTTCTCCAATCTTTCCCTGTCTGCGGCTCCCCTCCGTGCTTCCGCCCTGAGAGTTTTATGCTTGTATCAAGGAAATGTTTTCATCTGTCTCACTGCTATTTTCTTTTCTGTCTTATAAATCCTTAAAGAAATGTAGTGTGAGGGAATTTAGTGAAGAGCTAGATGGATGGCCCCAGAGAATGAATTCTCTTCATCTGAAGAAATCTGTATACTCAGAGAAGCAAACTGCATCTTCCAATTTTGTCAACGTAATTATTAAGAATTTATGGAACATGTCTCTCTCTCTCTCTCTCTCTCTCTCTCTCTCTCTCTCCTTTTCCCTCTAACAACTAAAAGCAGTTTAATTAGTTGGTTTTCACCTCAGACTTGTTAAGATAGATGATTCAATTTATCCAACCTTAGATTAAATGCACATTTGAACCCAAGCTCTCTGATAGAGGAACAAGAGTGATGGCCTGAAGTCAAATGCCCTGGGTAAACCTTTTGCAACTGCAGTTTTCAAACTACATGACCCAGTGAAAATCATTTCATGATCCAGGGTCAACATGAAAAAGTAATGTACATCGTGATACCAATACAACAGGCATTCCCAATGACACTGTGACAATATGCTCCTCCAAGAGTAGGAAAATTGCTGTTTACAGAAATAACAATATATGAAATTCATCCTTAGGTGTGGTAACAGGGAAAAAAGAAATTGAGAAACCATGTAATACAGAATAAGGGATGTAGGATCCATTGAACGCCTACTAGTTCTAGTACTTAGTCTTCCACAACCCTTATAATAATTATCTAAGGAAACTGTGAATCTGTGACTTCATTTATTTATTTATTTATTTATTATTTATTTGAGATTTAAAAGGAAGATGTATTAGAGTCAAAGACCTCCAGCCAGAGCAGCATGCAGGGGGGCTCCAAGATGGAAAAAAAAACCTCAAGGGGCCCATGGTACTGGAGTTTTTAAGCCGTTTTGGAGAAGAAAAAACTTATCAGCTTGACATTGAATTACAAGGCGGGGACAAAACCCATCAAAAGTCCTGATTTGCAATCCTTTATCCTGTCTGGCTTGCTCATGCTAAAAAAAAATAAGGGACCTCAGCAGAGAGGGCAGCTGAGATAATAAATACAAGATACCTTTCCAAAAATAGGTTCTACACAAAAAAGGTGATACTATTGGCACTTTCTTGGTATATTTAACAGTTAACAACTGATAGAAATAAGCCATGTGAAGCTGGTGGTTTAAAACAATAATCATTTATTTAGCTCACAATTTTATTGGTCAGAAAATCAAGCATTGTTCAACCTAATAGACCTAGTGTTGGCTGGGCTCCAACGTGCACATTCAGTAAGCTGCAGGTCACTAACTCTACACCAGAGGTCAGCTGGTTGTTGACTAGGCTGTTGTGGACACACAAGTGTCATCATCCAATAGGTTGTCCAGTACCAGTTTGTTTTCTTAAGATAGCAGCAAGGTTCCAAGACGCCCAGCTCAGGTGGGAATAATACCTTAGAGGTTCAGGCTTAGAACAAACTCAGTCATTGCAACCATAACATATTTGTCCAGGACAAGTCTGAAGGCCAACACAGTTTTAAGCCATAAGGGAGTGAACTCTATCTCCTGATGGAAGAGGCTACAGTCACATTGCAAAAACTGTGAATAAAGGGAGGTGAATAGTTGCAACATTTTTTGTAAATCATCTTGTTCATCATACTAAAGCAACAAAAAAGGCCACCAGCTTTTTTACCTTGTAACCAAGAGCACAGCTTTAAAATTGTTAAGAGATGGGCCAAGGACCTCAATAGACATTTTTCGAAAGAGGAAATCCAAATGGCCAACAGACACATGAAAGAATGTTCAAGATCACTAGCAATCAGAGAAATGCAAATCAAAACCACAATGAGGTTTCACCTCACCCTGGTTAGAATGGCTCACATTCAGAAATCTACCAACAACAGATGCTGGAGAGGATGTGGGGAGGAAGGGACACTAACCCACTGTTGGTGGGAATGCAAACTGGTTAAGCCACTATGGAAGTCAGTCTGGAGATTCCTCAGAAACCTGAACATAACCCTACCATACAACCCAGCCATCCCATTCCTTGGAATTTACCCAAAGGAAATTAATTTGGCAAATAAAAAAAGCCATCTGCACATTAATGTTTATTGCAGCTCAATTCACAATAGCTAAGACCTGGAACCAACCCAAATGCCCATCAACAGTAGACTGGATAAAGAAATTATGGGACATGTACTCCATAGAATACTATACAGCAGTAAGAAACAACGAAACCCAGTCATTTGCAACAAGATGGAGCAATCTGGAAAACATCATGCTGAGTGAATTAAGCCAGTCCCAAAGAGACAAATATCATTTGTTTTCCCTGATCGGGGACAACTGAGCACCAAAGGGGAAACCTGTTGAAGTGAAATGGACACTATAAGAAACAATGACTTGATCAGCTCTTGTCCTGACTCTAGATGTACAATGTAATACTTTATCCTTTTTAGTATTTGTTGTTGTTGTTGTAGTTGTGGTTCTAGTACTAGTGGTTGAACTCTGTAATTAACACACAATTATTCTTAGGTGTTTACATTTTAACTGAAAAGTGATCCTGTTAAATTTAAGAGTGGGAAAAGAGAGGGAGGAGATGTACAATTTGGGACATGCTCAATCGGACTTGCCCCAAATGGTGGAGTTAGAAATGTGCCAGGGGATTCCAATATAATCCCATCAGGGTGGCATGTACCAATGCCATCTCACTAGTCCAAGTGATCAATTTCAGTTCACAATTGATCACACTGATAGGTCTAAGAGTCAAAAGGATCACATAAACAAGACTAGTGTCTGCTAATACTAACTGATAGAATCAAAAAGGGAGAGAAGGATCCAACATGGGAGGCGGGATACACAGCAGACTCATAGAATGGCAGATGTCCTAAACAACACTCTGGCCTCAGAATCAGTCTTAAGGCATTCGGATCTGGCTGAAGAGCCCATGAGAGTATTGTAGGCATGGAAAGCCAAGATACCATGGATAAGAAAAAAAAAGAAGACCTAAATGAAAGATCTCTGTGAGTGAGATCCCAGTGGAAAGAACGGGGCCATCAAAGAAGGAGGTACCTTTCTCTGAAGGGAGGAGAGAACTTCCACTTTGACTATGAACCTATCGGAATAAGACCAAAGTCGGCGAACTGTAAAGGCTTCCATAGCCCTGGCAACTCATGACTAGAGCCTAGGGAGATTACTGACGCATGAACAGGAGTGTCAAATTGTTAAGTCAGCAACAGGAGTCACTGTGTACTTACATCCCATGTGGGATCTGTCCTTAATGTGTTGTCTAATGTGCAGTGATGCTATAACTAGTACTGAAACAGTATTTTTACACTTTGTGTTTCTGTGTGGGTACAAACTGATGAGATCTTTACTAATTATATACTGAATCGATCTTCTGTATATAAAGATAATTGGAAATGAAAAAAAAAAAAACCTGGTGTTAAATTGGAAATGGCATAGAAAATTAATTAATTAAAAAAAATTATGTAGGATCTCTGTCTTTAATGTGCTGTACACTCTTATTTAATGCTATAACTAGTACTCCAACAGTATTTTTTTCATTTCGTGTTGCTATATGGGGGCAAACTGTTGAAATCTTTACCTAATATATACTAAACTGATCTTCTGTATATAAAGAGAATTGAAAATGAATCTTGATGTGAATGGAAGGAAAGAGGGAGCGGGAAAGGGGAGGGTTGCATGTGGGAGGGAAGTTATGGGAGGGGGGAAGCCATTGTAACCCATAAGCTGTACTTTGGAAATTTGTATTCATTAAATAAAAATTTAATAAATGAAAAAAAATTGTAAGCTGTAATAAAAATTATTAATCACCCTGGTTTCTGATTCTCCAAACCGAGTTTAGAAGGTGTAAACAGATGAGTTGACATTGCATGCCCTATATAAAGAAGCACTGTGGACTAATGACAGAAACAGTATTTTCTTTTTTCTTTTTTTTTTTCAACTTCTTTTTTTTTTAATTTTTATTTAATGAATATAAATTTCCAGTGTACAGCTTATGGATTACAATGGCTTCCCCCCCCCCATAACTTCCCTCCCACCCACAACCCTCCCCTCTCCCGCTCCCTCTCCCCTTACATTTGCTTCAAGATTCATTTTCAATTCTCTTTATATACAGAAGATCAATTTAGTATAAAGATTTCAACAGTTTGCACCCACATAGAAACACAAAGTGAAACATACTGTTTGAGTACTAGTTATAGCATTAAATCAAAATGTACAGCACATTAAGGACAGAGATCCCACATGAGGAGCACGTGCACAATGGCTCCTGTTGTTGACCCAACAAATTGACACTCTAGTTTATGGCGCCAGTAACCATCCTAGGCTGTCGTCATGAGTTGCCAAGGCTATGGAAGCCTTCCAAGTTTGCCGACTCTGATCATATTTAGACAAGGTCATAAAAGACAGAGTGAGGATAGTAACCAATGATCCTAAGAGTGGCATTTACCAGGTTTGAACAATTATACAGCATTAAGTGGGGAAGAGGACCATCAGTACACACAGGTTGGGAGTAGAGCCATTGGTGGTAGAGTAGAGGTTATGATTACAAAGGAATGAGGCCCAAGTGCACTAGACAGGGCCTAGAACAAAGGACAGAGTCATTATTAGAGGAGCTAAGAAAGGTGCTGTCTAAGCTACAATTAAGTTTTCTGATTGAGAGGCAAATACATGATTCTTAAAATTTATAGAAGGCATTGGACCTTCTGGTAAATGTTTTCTTAAGTTGTTATCTAATGGTTGAAACAGTTTGCTAAGTATTCATGTGATATTGCTATTGTCAGCAAGCGATCTAGGACTTGCTCCCTCATTTCTCTATTCTAAGCCCAACTTGTTCTTTCATTTCTCTATTCTCTTCAAGGTAGGAAACTAATTCTATTATGAAGGAATCTGTAGGACGCACAATTTAATCTTTAGACCTTATAAAAGAGATGGCTAACATTTTTCTGCAATAGCATAGCCAAAATAAGAACTTAAATAATAATCTCATAGCTAGATTCACTTCGCCATCAGCGAAGTATACAGTAAGTAGAAAAAACCTCCCTTTCAGACCAAAGGGAAAGAAAGTTTTAAAGTGAGAATATAATTTTCCTCATGGGCATTGTCTACCTTAGAAAAACTACTACAGAACATGCCTGTGACTATAGACTTGTAGTTCAGGCCACCGAAGATTAGAGATGGGACTTGGGCACTCCCTTGACTTGCATCCTCTGGTCTGCTTTAACACAAACCAGGAGGAAAAGAAAGCTAGGCATCAGAAGCAATGGGTGGCAGGCCTATTAATGGCTGATCTGTACAGTGATCTGCCCTCAAGGAGACCCAACAGGCCAGTCCACTGCAGTGGCTTTCAATGTGGTAAGCCTGGGCTTCAGCAGAAGTCAGCTTGTGAAGAGCCCTGGCAGCTCTGCCAAGAGTTGGATCACTGGAAATGGACCTGCCCTGGAGTCGAAGGATGCCCAGGTCAGAGCCACAGATCTTATTGGCTCTAAGCTGAAAAGCCCTTCACTCAGCCCAACTTCCAAAGTGACCACTGCAGCTGAGGGGATGGTCAAGTAGGGTCAGCAACATTGCAGGCAGAACTGTAAATTTCTTGTTAGAGATGTCACCTGCCTTTACCTGGCCAGCTCTCCTCCCAGCCCAGCCAAGTAATGAAAGTCAACAGAGTGCCTTCCCCTAGGAGGTTCACACCTCCCTTAGGATATACCCCATGTGAAGAGATAGATAGGTCTGGGCCTCTGAATTTACAAGGCCTAAAGCCCACCAGATTATTATCAAGCCCCTCCTATCAGAAACAGTATTTTCTAAGTGATTCCCTGAGAGTGAAAGAGACACGGTCCTTTTACAATGCTTGCTTCAAATACTTTCAAATAGCAAGAAGGCAGTCTAACAGACCTGCTAACTAGCCATTCATCTCAAGTTTCAACATTCTTTTCAAGCATTAAGTTAGGGCATCCGGAAGCTGAGCCCTTGGACACCATTATATCAGCCTTGAACAAAATTGCCTGCCCTGAGTTATGATTTAGTGTCACACCCTCTGCCTTTATGGAGGGCCAGTATGTGAATCATGCACAAGACCATTTCTGTATCTTTTGTAAAACTCTGGTTGAACATAAAATGCACTGAATGATGTTTGTGTTTTACTTTAAAAATGGGGGTAAATGCTTGTGTTAAGGTTTGAGAAGAATTTTCTCTGTGGATGAATTTGTACTTTCCGAATATTGTGTTACTCATAATGCTTCTCGTTACAGCTTAACTACCAAAAAATAAACTAATTGTACCTGTACTATAATCTTCTCAACTCAAGGGCTTGAAGGTGCCAATTCTATCTGCCTTTTTTTGTTCCAAATGTCTTTTCAAATAACCTTACATGTTATTCCTCCTACTTGTTTTAACTGCTAAGTCACCTTAAGCCATTTCAGAAAAAGTCAAAGGACATATTTAAAATATCTTTTTTTGAAGTGAACTAATGTCCTGAGTAGATGTTTGCATAATTATAAGTTTGGTTTTGAAAGATTAGCCCTTCAGATGCTATTTTTATCACTCTTAGTACAAAGACTATGTTAAGCTGCCCCCACATGGATAGGGGCACCAGAGCTTTGCTCTTTGGTTTCAATAGTTTTACTTGCTGAACTGTGGTTATCTGTGTTGAAGAGTCTTTCTGCTCAGTTATGCTTTTTCCTTGTAACAATAGAAATCTTTTTTTAGATACGGGAAAATGATGTTTACTAGAATTGCTAATTATATTTAATGATACACAATTTAGATTTAAAGTGCTGTGAATCTTACCTAGCTTTAAACTGGTTTTACTCTTGGTAATCTTCAAGTTGGTCAGAACTTCTAAAATGTATTTATTTTCTGATTGTCAAAAACTTGGCAACTTTTCTTGGGCTAGTCTTGAAGTCAGACTTGTGTCAAAAGGATGGAAACTTTCTCTCTCCTATTGACTGCTGTTTCTCCTGGGTTTTTGCCATGATAGGCAATAAATATTTACTGAATGATTGAGTAAGGATTTGTTCTGCATTTCTCTTACTGCCAGGGAGTTTCCCAGCAGGTCCTTGGCCTCTTTGGCTAAAGAATTTAAACTGTACTGTAACCATAAAATTGCATGCTTTAGAAGTTGTTTGAAATAACTGAATATGATAATGACCATGACAAACAACAATGAATTAATGAAGCATCATGAATGTGAATTTAAGAGTATTGTCTCCTTTCTATTGGCTTCCTCTTCTCCTCATCTCTAATATTTTCCTTGTCCTCTTGACTTGTAGCTCCCCCAGAAACAGTCAAGGTATTTTCTTCTAGATATGTTTTTGGAAAATTACACACTGATGTTCCAAGAGTTCACTGACTGGTATACCTGTTCAAGGAGGTCTTCTCCATCCAGGTTGCCTCTACCCTTGGCTGACTCAGTGAAAGCCCCAAGTAACTGTAGACATATTTCTTCTTATTGTATTTTGTACATTACCTTCAGCCCTACAGTTGCATCTTGTTTATTATGTCCTATGATTGAAGATACACAAGGATTTCTCCATCTTCCTTGTATACCATCAACTTCCTCCCATTTAGGGGAATGTGGAAGCAGAGGAGATGATGATGAATGGGAAATATAAGGAGACAAAGGAAAAAAAAAAACAAAAACACTCAAGTCCTACATTCTTACTTCACAATGATGAGCTAAAGGGCATCAACCATAAAATAGTAATAATAGTAATACAGATGCATATGTATTAAATAAAGCTAGAATAGGATACAGATGGTGATATCACAACTAGGGGAATTATTGAAGCTTTAAAAGGGTGTATCTGAGACCCTGGAAAAGCACTAGATTTTTAGGCAGAGTCCCATACCCTATTTTTAGACAAAACTTTGTGTTTCTTTGATCTTCATTTTCTTTCATCCAAAAACTACAAGTTCTATACAAGGCAGTCTCTAAGATCTTATTCAAATCTAAAATGCCAGAATCTGCCCATCAGTCTGTGAAAACACAGTCAATATTTTTGGTGACCTGGTTAATGAGGGAATATGAAGGTTCAAATAGTTGTGCTATCAGTCATTCTGGAGTTTATGTTTTCTTTATTTTTTAAGTGTGATTTCTCATGTTTTTTCTGACTTTTGAAAGGGCCTCTGTGTAGCTCCTCTGAGTTTAATCTCACTTATGGTGGTTGTTATAAGGCTAGGGCTAGAGGAATGGGCTTCCCTCCCAGGTATTTATTCAGAGAGATTGGCAGGGCCTTTTAAAAAATGCATTTCAATAAAATCACAATTTTGTTTGATGGTTTGTCACAGCATTGTTTTCTTTAAGTTGCAAGTAATAGGGAGGATTGTGGAAGATTATTATTTATCAAAAGCAAGGACAAACTTCAAATAAAAAGCAGAAATAAAGAATGTATCATATCCCACTTGAAAGTGTTTATGTATTTCACTAGTATGAGTCCATGAGCTGCACCTCAGTGGTAGGAAACATGATTATGTTTGGAATTTTTTTTTTTTTGACAGGCAGATTTAGACAGTGAGACAGAGAGAGAGAGAGGGAGAGAGAGACAGGTCTTCCTTTATCCATTGGTTCACCCCCCAAATGGCTGTTACGGCCGGCGCGCTGAGGCCAGCGTGCTGCACCAATCCAAAGCCAGGAGCCAGGTGCTTCTTCCTGGTCTCCCATGCTGGTTCAGGGGCCCAAGGACTTGAGCCATCCTCCACTGCACTCCTGGGCCACAGCAGAGAGCTGAACTAGAAGAGGAGCAATCGGGACAGAATCCGGCACCCCAACCGGGACTAGAACCTGGGGTGCCGGCGCCGCAGGCAGAGGATTAGCCAAGTGAGCTGCGGTGCCGTCCTATGTTTGAAATTTTATCATCAGCCTGACAGATAGTGGATCCTAAATATTTGTAGAAATATACTGAATCCCTTTTTATCTGTTCCCTAAGTGAAAGGTTATTTGAAAAGTAAGGCCACTGTGTTTATGTGAAGCAGGGGATGAAGGGACTAAGCAGAGCAGCTCCTTAATCCTTCAAGTTCTTTATCTTGGATTTTTTCCTCTCAAATGCATTTACAGATGGATGGATATTTTTATAGCTATCAAGTTGGAAGAAATACTGTGAAATGCTTAACAAATAATCATTTTACAGTACACAGTTCATCAATAAAAGCAGTAATGGAAAGCTAGGTAATAAATTAAATATGAAATGCAGTTGGAAGTAACAGTGCTTCCAGGCACCAAGGACATGTCACATTAGAGCCGTGGAAGACAGGTGTAATATCTGTTTAATAAATAGCTACTATTGACAGGCAGACAAAGGGGGACTGGACAATCAAGAAGTGTCATTTTGATTTTTAAAGAAGAAAACACAATCTATTTCCCTCCCTTCATTACGAATACATCAGAATTTTAGTTGTTTTCCAAAAAACAGACATTTAGTAAGACCAATATTAGGTTAAATTATCAAACTATATAAACTATATATGTATATATAGATATATATAATAGTTGGCTGTTGGCATACTCATGTGATTCAAAAAAAAGGCTATGTATGTAAAATAATTCTAGGAGCTATGTAGTTTCAAAGATGAAAATAGTTTTCACTGTATTAACTCATTCTGTGCTGTTTTAGTTAATCGAGATTGTGAGGAGGTTTACCAAAAGATTTACAATGAAATGGGAAAATACAAATTGATTAAAGTCAGAGACCCTAAAAATTACATGAAAATTTCAGATGAAGGGAAATTCAGATTATACAGATTATATTATTTTACTTATTACTAAAATTAACACAAAAATATTACTCTCAGAATTGTGGCAGCCAAGACAAGGGATCAAAAGTAAACAAAAGTGGCCGGCGCTGTGCTGTATAGGAGAAAGCTGCCGCCTGAAGTGCCAGCATCCCATATGGGTGCCAGTTCGAGTCCTGGCTGCTCCACTTCTGATCCAGCTCTCTGCTATGGCCTGGGAAAGCAGTGGAAGATGTCTCAAGCCCTTGGGCCCCTGCACCACATGGGAGACCTGGGAGAAGCTCCTGGCTCCTGGCTTCGGATCAGCACAGCTCCGGCCATTGCGGTCAATTGTGGAGTTAACTAGCAGATGGAAGCCTCTCTCTCGCTCGCTCGCTCGCTCTCTCTCACTCTCACTCTCTCTCTCCCCCTCTGTCTCTGCCTCTCCTTCTCTCTCTGTGTAACTCTGACTTTCAAATAAATAAATAAATCTTAAATAGTAAACAAAATGTATTGTTTTTTTGCATTAGGGAAAAGCCTACAAAAAGTAAGATTTATGTAACGTGAAGCTGAGTCACCTATAGAAATGAGGAAGAGATTGAATTAACAAGTGTTTTGATACCAGGAAGTGAAATGTTCTAGTGGTGCTTTTTTAAAATTTCTGTTGTTTGGGTTGTAGTGTGATGGCATTTTTCTTGCTTATTTGTTTGTTTATTTATTTATTTATTTTGACAGGCAGAGTGGACAGTGAGAGAGAGAGACAGAGAGAAAGGTCTTCCTTTTTGCTGTTGGTTCACCCTCCAATGGCTGCTGTGGCTGGCGCGCTACGGCCTGCACACCGCGCTGATCCGATGGCAGGAGCCAGGTGCTTCTCCTGGTCTCCCATGGGGTGCAGGGCCCAAGCACTTGGGCCATCCTCCACTGCACTCCCTGGCCATAGCAGAGAGCTGGCCTGGAAGAGGGGCAACTGGAACAGAATCCAGCGCCCCAACCGGGACTAGAACCCGGTGTGCCGGTGCCGCAAGGTGGAGGATTAGCCTAGTGAGCCGCGGCGCTGGCCATTGTTTGTTTATTTAATACCATAATGAGATATTAGAAAAGGAAGGTCCAACATGTGGTTTCTGGAGACAAAATTTAGAAAAAGTGTCATTTGAATTGTACTCTCAAAAATGTACAGAAAGTCTGCAGAAACTACTATCTTTAGTTGTAGTATTTGTATTTTTTTTTTTTTTTAATTTGAAAGGCAGAGAAACAAGCGAGCAGAGACCATCCATCTGCTGATTCACTCATCAAATGCCTGAAACAGGGCTGGACTAGGCAGAAGTCAAAAACCCAGAACTCAATCCAGGACCCCATGTAACTAGCTAGGACCCAAGAACTTGAGCCATTGCCTACTGCCATGGTTTACACCAGCAGACAGCTGGAATTAGAAGAAAAGCAGGACTTGAATCCAGGCACTCCACTATGGGATGTGAGTGTCCCAGGTGCTGTCTTAACTGCAGCACCAAATGCCAACTCATAGCTACAATTTGTGGAGGTAGGAAATGACATTTGTTTACATTTTACTAATGAGAAAATCAACACATGGTGCTGTAGTTAAGTAACTTACCCAAAGCAACTCAGTAAGTGCCAGAACTAGGTTTCAAAATTGGTGGTTCAGAGTCCTCATGAAGCAACTCAATATGTATTCAATTCCATCCACAATACACACAGATATAGGCAGCAACTGGTTAGTGACCTAAAAGGAGGAATTCTCAAACCCCATCAATTTGCTGGACAATGGACACGGTTAAATAAAAGTAGATGCAACTCAGCAGGTTGTGGAACACGGTGGTTAAGAGCATAGGATCTGAAGCCAGAGAAACAGAGATGGAGGGGAAGGGGGGTGTGGTACTGGTGTTGAATTTCTAAAATTTACTGCTAAAGAAAACTCCAGAATGCTTTTTCATTTCTCTTGGTCTCAATTATCTCAGTCATAAAACAAGGACTATCATTTTTGTCTTTCTGAGCTTGTGCATGGATTAAATAAGATAATGCACGAAAAACTTTTTATAAATATTGCCTGGCAGAGGATAGGTTGTAATGAAAGTTACCAGTGGTGGAGAAATGGTGTTAGTGATGATTAGGATGCATAGCCAGAGGCGTGAGCCCTCAAACAAGGATTAATGACCCTTGTAATCTTAACTGAAGCTCTACAAAGAGAACAGAAAGCATACGGTTTGAACTAAATTGAGACTTCCAGACTCAAATATTAATTGATGAACAAAGATGGAGCATAACAACAGCCCTCATTCACTATCTCAGGACCATATTATAGATTGGTTAAAACATAGCTCCTTTTAAGTTTAGAACCTCATAATGTAGATGTCACCAAACCGTAAGACATTAAGCCAAGAGAGCTCAAAGTGTTTAACAAATCCAATTCCTCTACCCTAGAAAAAATGGAATATGAGTCTGAAGAAGATGGGCTGTTCAAACATCCAGGGCCAGTGAATGGCAGGTCTAATCTGGCCAATGTCCTGCATTCCGAGGTTCTTTTTGCCTATCCTGTCTGCTGGATTAAAGTAATCATTCACTCACTGATATTGTTCAGAGGTGTCCTGTAATGGGTATGAGAAAAATAGAGGGGTGTGTGTATGTGTGTGTGTGCTTCCCATAGTTGAGAAAACCATGCATTCCTGAAGCAGATCTGGTAAGTAAAAGAAAGAATTGAAGCAGAATAGTTACAGAGATATTCACAAAATTTCATAAGGATCATAGCAAAGAGCCCCCAACCTTGTATGATATAAGAAGTGGTCTGGCAGGGCTTCAAGAAATACTTAGAGGCAGGACTGAGAAAAAAAGGCCAGCCAGATGAATATCAGTACAATAGGCCCCAACTTGTCCAGGATATTTTGATCAGATAGGACTTCTATTAATTCCATCTTTTAGATGAAGAATTTTGGCAAAAGGAATGTAAACAACCTTTTCATTTTGCACAAAGAATACCAGAACTTGAATTCTAAGCCCAGTATCATGGCTCCAGAAATTGCACATGGTCTTAGCTACCTTAATTATCCTACAGCATCATTCTCTGAAATCAAATCCACTCTCAAGTGAATATATCACGAATAGAAACATAATTCCAGAGAAAAGCATGCAAGAAGTTCTGTTTGGCAAATGAAACTAAAATACATGAATATAAGTTTATTCTAGCTTATATAGTCAGAATTTATTTGATAATTCCAACTGCATGCTAATTCATAAAATGATGAGAAAATGAGCCCAGTCTTGATTTTTTAACAGTAATTTTTCTGACAAAATTGTATGATCAAATGAAATGAAATCCTTCACTTTGAATTTAACTTTCATATCATGATTAGGAGGAAAGGTAATTTTTGTAAAAATATTTGAGAGATTCATCATTTTTCCCTGAGGCTTCTCTGAATCCTTTGATATTCAAATATTTCTCTTTTGAAGCTTCTAATCATCTTCAGTGTTGATTTTCTCTTTTTCAATTGTTAATTGGTCTAACTCAACCAAATCCTCATTTGCCAATGGCTTGGAACGTGCTTCCAGCAAACCTGAGCATCACTTTCATCAACTTCATGGTATTGTGAAGCTTTCACAAATTTCATTTTGCAGGTGAGATGCATTGTATTCTCATTATGATGTGGGTGCTCAAAATATTTTATAAAATCAGTGACAGCCTAAACAACAACAACAAAAGTTATTTTGACAAGACTGGAAGATATGTGGTAGACACCTTGGCAAAGACTAATTTTATAACAAGAGTTTTATTGAATATCATTATGTAATGAAGACATGTACACAACCATAATCAAAATTTAAGCAATGAACACTGACACAACATAAGGATTCTTGCATATACAAATGCCTTGAAATTCCCAAGGGTCCCAGAGTGAGAAACAGGAGACCCCATCTGCTAGTTTGAGAAGAAGAACATCTTGGGAAAACAAACAGGAGAATGATTTTACAAATAGAGTTTTATTTTATTGATTTATACATTTGAAATACATAAATATATAGATATGAGATTCTATTAATATATTTCACTTTTATATGTAGTTAAATTTTTTGCAGTACTTTGATAGCTTGGTACATGCTGTGAGCTGCTCAGAAACATGTGATTTTTTTCCTAGGTAGTTAACTGCAGGCAAGCTAAATGACTTGGTTGAAGTTCCTATTGCCTACAGTGGATAAAGGACTTCTGAACTTTAGCACGTCTGGTGCACAGTCCTTCTCAAAGGGAAAGATAAATAATTAGGCCTGTCTCCTTAATCTGCAGCATTGTGGCACATCTTGGGAGCAGAAATTTTAATGAAAAGACATTGAATGTTATCAGAGGCACCAACTGGTAATTCTGGGTTTGGAGTGTATGCCAAGAGTCTGGTTAATTCTTTGTTGTCAATGATAAGAAGTAGCAGGAATCTATTCTTCAATTCAAGGAGAGTATCACTGATGGAGATGTTCTCTCTCTCCCCTGTATACCCAACGCTTTTTCACAAAACTAGTTTGTGTGCAAAGAGCTGGCCATCTGTTTTGTCTAGGGATGCAGTGCGAATGTCTGAGAACAGAAGAAGTTCGGACTTTCAGCTTTGCATAACTGAGTTCCAGAATTTCTTGGGGCTCAGAAGCCTCCTGGAGCCAAGAAGTAACGGAACAAATGTTGTTAATGTACTGTTTTTTCATTTACATCTTAGGCTTGGAATCCTTAAAACCGTCTGTCTCCATTTCATGACTCAACTATGCTTAAGTCTACATATTTTTATCAAGCTTATTGTTTTACAGTCATCACAGCAATCATATACACACAGAAAATGCTTAAGTATGTGTATGCACGCACACAAACACACACACACACGCAGAGACTAGAGACACACACCAGCTACTATTCCCTGTATAAGTTACTTATTTAGGGCACGATAATAAGAATTGTATGTTCCTTACTTCCATTGATACTTGCATCTTTCTGGAAGGAAGGTGTTTTCATTCTTGTTCTATAGTAAAAAGACAGAGATTAAACAAGATGAGAACGCATGTCTAAAATCACAGAACTAATCACCTCTGTAAAACTAGAATTTGAAATCAAGTATGCCTAAATGCAAAGCTCATAATCTAAGGTGTATCTTTCTTATGAAACATGTTGAAAAATTTATCTCTGTGTATATATGTAAGTGTTTAATACAATGAAATATTTTAAATGTGTAGCATAGCAGTTACTGTAATAAAGATGAAAACAATGGTCCATTGGGAATGAAATGGTGTAAGGATTCATTGAAGTCTGACCTCATAGACTCGCAGAATGAGAAGGAACATGAGTGACTTTAAATTACCCTGCACTCAAATATATGCACTGGACAGGAATCAGAAAGAGATGTTAATAGGGTAATTACTACATGTTTTCAGTTTCTGCTGTTCAAAATAGGGTTTCCAAACTTCCAGAAGTGTGCAAGAATCAATGTTATAGATAATTCACATATTGTAGGATATGGTAAAACAAAAAGGCACACATTGTTGGATTTAAAGTAAAGTTTGCATACAATTTTTGTATAAAACAGAAGTCTTGATTTGCATTTTGTACTTTCAGAATCCATTTTGAGACTGATTTCCCTGGATTTGTATGAATACCTATTCATTCTCCTTAGTTGTAAGATTTTCCTTGGGTGGAGGGTGATGATGAGCAAGCTCTCAGAGACCAACTGACTCAGATGATTCCATAGTCATTTGTAATTTGCAGAAGTATATTTTGAATTGAGATATGCTTTTCCTTGCAAATCAAAGTACTGAGCTTCCTCTGCAGAAATGGCCAATCTGTCTATGAAACATGATTTTTCAGGAGCCACAATCCTTTCTTCAGTCAAAGTCGTTAAGCAGATTTTATCTGTGTAGTCAAATGATTCACCAGTCAGATTTCAATTAGACAGTGCTGTTCACTATTCTATCCTACCTGGAACTCAAATTACATAGCCTTTCTGTCGTTTAGCCTGTATTCAAGAAAGGCTATGAATCAGGTAAGAGCATTCTCTCCCTGGGGCTTCAGTCTCCTTTTCTGGAGATCTGGAGAATGCAGACCCCTCAGCCTTATGTTGACTGCTCTTGATTTGTAAATAGGGCTTAGGACTAAGACATTTCAAAGCACTTGGCCTTGACCTTAGAGTGAGTGTCCTAGAGCATTCTTATGACTATTTTTAGATAATTTAACATCTCTGGGAACTTCTGAAATGAGCCAGGCCTCCAATTCCATAAGTAACCCCTGCAGGTTAATATTTTGGCTGTTTAATTTCTCTAAATAAATATCAGAGGTTAACAACAGTGTCAGACCAGAATTCTGAATAGAATGAGGCACTGTTGGATCCAACAAAGGACCTGAACAACAAGCTAGGGATGCCTGTGCCATAACTAGTCAAGTTGACATCAGGACTTTGACATAATGCAACCAAGGAGTTTAATATTCGGGAAAAACCCACAATCCAGGATTTTAAAGCTCTCTACCATAACTAAGTATTTTATCCACAGCAACTCACCTTAGCTAAGGAAAATGCAAGCACAAACTCTTTCCTGTCATCAGTGCAGGGCTTTCCTGTTCTCTGAACTTGCCTTCATGCCCCCAGCACATTTGCAGAGACAGTTTTCTCTGTATCAAATGTTCTTCTCCAATTTGGCAAATTCCCTATTCATCCTTCCTGATCCAGATTAATTAAACCTGAGCTGTGGAGACACATGGAGCTGGGTTTGAGTTCTTATATTCTAATTGGTGTGTGGCTTAGGTAAACTATGTCTGAGTTTGTAAATTGAGTACAACAATAATTATGTTATATAATTGCTGTGATTAGCACATTAAGTGCAATTTAAAAATTATTTATAAAATGCTTATCACATGGTTGGCACACGGTTATTTTTGTTATTGTTAATAGCATTTTTACTGGATTTGAAACAATATCGGTCTCATTCCTAATTCCTTATTCCTAAGTATTTTCTGATAATAACCCTGCTATTATCCTAAACTAGAAATTGACAAGCATTTTTCAGCAAGCCATAAGATTGTAAATATTCTAGGTGCTGTGGGCCCTGAGATTTTTTTTATTGTCAGAATCACTCAGCTCTGCTATTGTAGCATTAAAGCAGTGATAGGCAAAACAAAAATGAATGGGCCAGAGAGTTTAAACTCTTATATCAAATATCAGATTTTATTGAACTTGTAATGCAAAACATCTACTTCAGGGGACTTCTAGTTGTGGCCCTGAAACCCAGTTGAGTATTCTGTTTTGAAAATGAAGTCTTATCAGTACACAGCGATTCCCATTGTCTTATGCATAATTCATCTCTGATTTTAAACTACAATGGTAGAAATTAGTAGTTGATACAGAGACTTTAAGGAATGCAAAACCTATGGTCTGGTCCTTTTCAAAAATAGTTTTCCAACTTAGCGCAATGCCTGGCACATAGCTGTTGAGTGAAGAAGACTAACTACAAATAGCTAATACCAACAATCTCGCCTTAGGACATTGAATTTTCTGTGAAAGCTGATAGAAAGGAGGTATCCTGAATCTAGAGAGATCCATAGAGGTCAGAGAGCCAACCAGAGAAATTATGAAGAGTAGAGTTGTGAGCTTTGGTTCTGGAGATCAAACTAGTTGCTGTAGCCCTCTTCTGTGCTCCCTGCTCGATAGTGTCTAGATGAAAAAATTGATATATAGATAATGGGACAGTTTTATCTCAAGGTAATATATCTGATGGAACCCTGGCTCATTTCCAGGATGTCTGCAATTCATATCTATCAAAGTGACGGATGCGTTTGACTGACAGATGAATTCAAATGTTGGGATCACCCCCAGATTGAGTGATCACCATACAGCTTCTCATATCCTGCAATGTTTTTCTTTTATTTGTCCACAAGTATCTTTCTGGCCCATGGTTCAAGATGATCAGCTTAATGGTCTGCTTGTTTTTGTAATGACTGCCCATAAAATTTTAAAAACACATTACAGCATTTTGCAGATGAGCAAGTCTATGACTGATGAGGCATATAATTCCACTCAACCATGCTTGGCCAATATCACTCTGTACCCTAAACCCCTTCTGTTAGACCCATCACTATGAACTAAAATACTTTTGATATTCCCTTTTAGAGTGCTTTCATTTTGCTCCATTCCCTCTACTTAGCTTCCAATATCACCAGGTTACTTTGGGTTTCAGTGGAAACAGACTGATGTTGACATGATCATGGCTAGTTAATGAATTTATGTAGAAACTCTTTTAATCAAGTACAAACTATGTTTCACTTTTCAGCTGTCCAGCTGATACCCTAAAAATCCCCTACATTATAACTATCTCCCTTAGACAACTAGAGATCTCATCTTTTAAAGCTATCCCTAGAATATAAGACTCTAGCAGTTGAATTGAACCTGTATGTATATAACTACTATCATTAGAGTCATTTTGGCTTATGTATCAATTTCAAACTTAACAAATACAAACAAAAGTAATAAAATGTCCCCCTAATATTTAAGAGCTGTTTGTAAGTCTTTGAGGTGTTAGGGCCACTGTTTCCGAATCCTCTTCCTGCCAGTGAACATATTTATTGCATCTGTTAATCTACTCTAAGCACCTGAACACATTCTTTAACTCATTAAAGGACATTATCAGCTCTGGATTTTAGCCTTCCTAAGGGTTTAACATTAATCACTTGTCAGGTCTGATCATAAGAAATTTCTACCTAAATTCCATTCTCTTTAAGTTTCATCTACTGGATGTTGTCCTTTCTTCTGCAGCCATATCAAGCCCGTCTTGCACTTCTAAAATACAAAATTCAGAGTTGAGAACGACTCTCAGGGCTCTCTGTGCAGATTTTGTCCCTTCATACCCAGTGTCCCCAATTTCTCAGCCATGTTAGCTAGCCTGTAGCTGTAAGACAACAGTTGTCATATTTGGCAATAGATGGCTTTGACTGCATAGTTCAAAAAATACTCACATGCAAATCTGTACCTTTCCTGTAATCATTTGTTTTAGGTTCTAGATTCTTGAATCTAGATGTAGAAATGCTTTAACACTATTGCATTCTTTTTTCCTCATTTGCTTATGTATTTCCTTTATCTTTACTTTCTCCTGTTCTCCTCATCTTTATAAACAATAACAAAGTAGTTGCCTAAGAGAAATAGAATGACACGTCTGAGTCCATGCTGTGAGATAACATATCCTTGGGAGAACTTAAAGCTAAGGAACTAGCACTGATGTGGGACCACTCTGTACCAACTGCTTTGAAACATGTGTTTTCATTCACTCTTCACAGGAGCTCCATGAGAATAGGTGCTCTCATTCTTGTATAACAGATAGTGAAACTGAGGCTAGGAGGAAATAAATCCTCATGGATTTCTATGGAAGTGAACTCAAATCCTATTAACTGTTAGCTACCACAGATCAGGGAAAACATGCTATTTGCCTTTTTGGGACTGGCTTTCTTCACTAAGTCTAAAGACTTCTAGTTGCATCCATTTTGTTGTAAAAGACAGGATTTCATTCTTTTTTATGGCTGAGTGGTAACTGATAGAGTATCAAAATGTAATGTATAGAAGTGCCATTGATATTTTGAGATTTGATGATCCTTTACAGCCCTTGTCTCTATAGTTGAAGAACAGTATTTTTTTTTTCTTCTTACTGCTTGTTGAACTCTTTACTTAGATAGGGTTAATCTTATAGTATAAAGTTAACTGAAAGTAGATCATTATAAAAATTAAGAAAAGGACTAGGAGAGGAAGGAAAGTGAAAGCTGTGAGTGTGGGTGAGAGGGAGGGAAGGGAGAGAAACATCCCTATGTTCCCAAATCTTTATATTATATATATGAAATACATTAAATTTGTTTACCTTAGATAATATTTTTAAAAATTAAAAAAATTTAAAAAAATCTGAATGACTTTCTGGAAGACCACCTTGCTCTTCAATATAGAGTTCAATTGAAATCCCAACTCTTGCTACTCTATGCCACTGAGTCTGTTTCTTTCTGCAACAAGTGATTATTCATCATCTCCCATAATTACAAAATCTTTAAGCAGGGCAAGACCATATGGAGGTTGTCGAGTCCAACTTGATAACTAAGAAAAATAATGTTGGGTTTTCGCATAACTTTGATTCCTTCTACTTTAACTTCCAGCATTCTATATTTGTGAAGTTAATAACAAATCAAAGAAATCATCATTTACTCATCAGACGTAATGTCACCTTATGACACCATGGTCACCATAGCAACAACTGCAAGTTGGCAGCCTGTTGCCTTCAGTTAAGGATCATGGCAATGTGTTAACAAAGTATGGCAGCTTCAGATGCTGATGTGAACAGGAAAGGAAGAAACAGAAAGGAAGGAACAGGTGTGCTACTTTTCCTGCCAACATTCCTTAGACCTGAGATGAAGTGAGGGTAAGCATGTGAGTAATCCTTAAGGAACAAAAATAAGTCTCTTAATCACCTAGCCAATAAAAAGAAGAGGAGAAGCGGGACAGAAGAGAAAGTAAAAGTATTCTGGTGTCCTATTTCCAAATGTCAGTGTTGAAATTTTTTTTTTATTCTTTTCTGCCTTTTTACTCTTGGGCAGTGTGCCATATCTGAAAGAACATGGAATTAAATAGCCCTGGGTGGGAATTTTTTGCTATACCAGTTAAAAGTTTTCACATTTCGGGGAAGATCCTTAACCTTCTAAGTCTCAGCTCTCTCATTTGTAAAAGAGATATGACACCCACATCATGAGATTCTCAAGATCAAAGGTAATACAAATGAAATACCTGAACCACAGAAGGCTCAGATGGTTCAGAGTTTAAACCGATTAGATGCTTTCGTTTGGGCTGCTATAACAAAATATCAGAGATAGGTCCCTTAAAAACAATAGAAATATATTTCTCACAGTTCTAGAGGCTGAGAAGTCCAAAACCTAGGTATCAGCAGAGTCAGCATCCAGAAAGCGCCTTTTTCCTTATATAGGACATCTTCTAGCTCTCTGTCTTCTTATGGTGAAAAGGCTAAGAGAGATCTCTGGATCTTTCTCTCTCTCTCTCTCTCTCTCTAACTCTAAATAGACCTTTAATGACTGGGGAATGGTTAGGACTCAAAGGATGAATGGTGTAGATCACAGACAGAGAAGTGAGGCACTCAGCAGGCCATCTGAGACTGCTGCTGGCAGTAACCACCCCTGTGCATGTAGCCCCCATTTTTGCGGCAGCCATCCTTTTTGTCTCAGAAGTAGCTGCAGGGTCCCCTGTTTGTGTTCAAACACCTGCTCGTTATTCTGCATCAGGCTGTCCAACTTCTCTACCAGCTGCAGAGCCAGGTTCTGATGGGCAGTGTGCTTGGTGTGATGTATCACCACTGTCTGTGTCGGTTGATCCAGTGAGGCCATCAGCTCCTCGTGAATGATCATCTTGCTGATGATGGAGTGCACAATGGGCATATCATATCCCAAACATGTCACACAGTTTCCCTATGCTGATGGAGCCATAGACACTGCTGTAAGTGAAGAGCTATGTCCTTAGTGATTCTTCTGGATCTTCCTCATCAGCATGGTGCTGACTTTGTCAGCCTCAGGGAAAAGGTCTCATATTTTCCCATTCATCTTTTCGTTGATGAGGAAACTGTGGCCGGTCATCCAGTCACCTATCTTCATGGCCTTGGGTGTGGCAATCTAGGTCTCTTTCTAATGGCACTAATTTCATTCCTAAGGGCTCTACCTTCTTGATCCAACCACCTCAGAAAACTTTACCCCTTAATAGCACACTAGTATTGGGATTTTTAAAAATGAATTTTGGGAAGACACAAACATTAGCTTCATAAGACTAAATATGGTAGCCAGTGTTGGAAAAATGAATGGCTGATGTGTCATTTGCTATACCTTTTTTATTTTTATTTTTTTGACAGGCAGAATTAGACAGTGAGAGAGAGACACACAGAGAGAGAGACAGAGAGAAAGGTCTTCCTTCCGCTGGTTCACCCCACAAATGGCCGCCACGGCCGGCGCACTGAGCCCATCCGAAGCCAGGAGCCAGGTGCTTCCTCATGGTCTCCCAGGTGGGTGCAGGGCCCAAGCACTTGGGCCATCCTCCACTGCCTTCCCAGGCCACAGCAGAGAGTTGGACTGGAAGAGGAGCAACCAGGACAGAATCCGGCGCCCCAACTGGGACTAAAACTCCAGGGTGGCAGTGCCGCAGGCAGAGGATTAGCTTAGTGAGCTGTGGTGCTGGCCCTATACCTTTTTTGTTACATGTTTGACCTATCCCATTTAATTTAATTTTATTTAATTTCTAAATTTTATTTAATTTTATGTAATTTCTAAATAAAAACATATGGTTTATTTGAAGTCAGTGTATTAGCTACTGATTCTATATACGTTGTGCTCTTTTTTTTTTTTTTTTTACATGTTGATCAAGCTCTTGTTGCCCACCAGGAGGTAAAAGGCTTCGGTGGCCCTTAGGACCATGTGGGTCCATATGATGCTGAGGAACTGGGTCATGGTCAGCTCCTGAGGAACCAGGAACTTGGTTTTGTCCAGCAGGGGCAGGAGTTTCTCTCTGGGGTAGCCCTGCACTAACACTGGGATCTTGTTTGGGAACTTTGCCCGGATTCCAGCAACTTCCTCTTGTCTGGTTGCTAGGCTCTTCCTCTGCTTGAAGGGTCTGAGGCTTGGGTTTTTCTGTAGAGGCGGCATTTTGCTCATGTTGTGCTCTTAAGAGTTTGATCATCTGTTTACATCTCTGAGTCTTAAAAATGAAGAAAAAAAAGTGCTATGATTGGTATCCCTCATTCCTCATATGAAACATGAATGTAACTTGTTAAACATGCCTTTCTACACCCATAGATCTGTCCATCTCTGTAACTGCAACATAAAAATTGGATATGTCCAATTATTCGGTGTTTGATGAATTTCTTTCTAATTGGACTTCAGAGAGGAGGTTTTGTATGTTTCTGTTTACTGGATCCCCTGGTTCAAGCCTAGTCTCACACAGAGAAGGTTTTCAATAATTTATACATTTGCATAAACAGAGGTCTAGGATATATCTTTATATGATGTAGGCGCTAATATGTATGATAATGTTTAATATTGCCTTGAGTCCACTCACTAAAATAATCAAATATGCCCTTAATACATATCTGGCTTTGTCTATATCTCCTCCCTTTATTTTTCATCCCTTTGCCTCTGTCTCAAGCTATGTCTATTTCTTTTGTGTGTCTCCTTTTATAAATGCACACACGTCATGATCTTCGTTCTTCACTTTTTTCTAATCTCTTTTCCCTCCTATACTAGTTCTCCCTTTCATCACTCCTTGATCATTAGAAAGTTTTTCCATGGGACTCTCTTGTGAACATAATCTTCTGTGAATTACACTCATTTACAAAATCTCTCACTGCATGAAGATGTTCTATTTAATTAGTAAAAGTTTAATATTTTTGTCCTTGACAGAGCATCATACATCACCAAATCTGAAGAACCATTAGCTGTGAAATTAATCAGGATGGAATCGAAAGCAGGGAAAATCCCAAGACCTCAGTAAAGCTTGCCATGTCTCAGGCTCATCTGTGAGTGCCCTCTGGAAGGCAGCTCTCTGTGAAGGCTTGAACCATTTCCACCACAGAGCGAACCCAGCAGGGAGCTGGTATTCGCCTGGCACATAGTGTGTTATTGGTGCTCAGGGACACAGGTGGGGATGGGAGATGAGGACTGAATATACGAGCACAGAATATCCCACCTGGGAGCTCATTTGATTGTGTTGAGGGAAAGCGTTTATCTGCTGGAAGCCTTTTCAGTTTAGGTAGAAAGTGACTGTTTCTACCCTAGGGAGATAAAGAAAAAGAGAGTTTGTTCTGGCTTAAGGAAAGTTGACTTAAGATTATGATATGATTGGAATTGGCGCTGTGGCTAAGCCTTTGCGGGCAGTGCCATCATCCCAGAGTGGTACTGGTTTGAGTCCTAGCTCTCCCACTTCCAACCCAGCTCACTACTAATGTGCCTGAGAAACAGTGGAAGATGGCCCAAGTACTTGGGTCCCTGTACCCAGCTGGGAAACCCAGAGGAAGCTATAGGATCCTGGATTCGGCCTGGCCCAGCCCTGGTCACTGTGGCCATTTGGGGAGTGAACCAGTAGATGAAAGATTCTCTCTCTCTCTCTCTCTGTCTCCTTCTCTCTGTATAAGTCTGACTTCCAAATAAATAAATAAATAAATCTTTTATGACTAAGAACAAAACAGGGAAGTGGAAGGTGTGCAGAATCCCATAGAAGCATTTGATTTTTTTAAAAAAAAATTAGTTTTATTTATTTAGTTAGTTAGTTGAAAGTCATGGTTACAGAGAGAAAGAAGGACATGGAGAGATCTTCCGTCCACTGTTTTACTCTCCCAGATGGCTGCAATGGCCAGGGCTGGGCAAGGCCAAAGCCAGGAGCCAGCAGCTTCATCTGGGTCTCCCACATTAGTGGCAGGAATCCAAATGCTTGGGCCATTTTCCACTGCTTTTCTCATGCTATTAGCAGGGAGCTGGACTGGGAGTGGAGCAGCCAGGACATCAATAGGTATCCATATGGGATGTCAGCATCAATGGCAGCATGTAAGCCCCTGCGCATACCTGGTATTTGATTTTTAAACAAATCATGTTAATTGGTTGCTCACTTGATCTTAATCTCTTCAGGTCTCAGTTTGAATGTAAATAAAATGGAAAAAGCTGACACACATTAAAAATCATGTATTTATTTTTGCTTATTTGGGAGATAGGGGCAGAGAGGGGAGAGAAAGAGAAGAAAGAGGGAGGGCTGGCGCTGTGGCTCATTTGGCTGATCCTCCACCTGCGGCACCAGAATCCCATATGGGCGCCAGGTTCTAGTCCCGGTTGCTCCTCTTCCAGTCCAGCTCTCTGCTGTGGCCCGGGAAGGCAGTGGAGGATGGCTCAAGTGCTTGAGTGCCTGCTCCTGCATGGGAGACCAGGAGGAAGCATCTGGCTCCTGGCTTCGGATGGGCTCAGCACGCTGGCCGTGGCGGCCATTTGGAGGGTGAACCAGCAGAAGGAAGACCTTTCTCTCTGTCTCTCTCTCACTGTCTAATTCTATCTGTTAAGAGAGAGAGAGAGAGAGAGAGAGAGAGAGAGAGATTGATTTTCCTCCTATGGTTCACTTCTCAAATGCCTGCAACATTCAGGATTGGGCCAGGGTAAAGCCAGAAACCCAGAACTCAATCCAGTTTTCTCACATGCTTGACAGGGACTCAATTACTTGAACCAAAGCAGCTGCTTCCCTGGACATGTTTAGTGGGAAGCTAGAATCAGAAGCAGAGCCAGAACAGGAAACCAGGCACTCCAATATGGAATGTGGGCATCCCAAGCAGCATTCCAATCACTGCAGAAAATGCCCACCCAAATTCTCATTTTCTGAGCTTCTGAGAGACTCAAAGGAATAATCAAGTGAACATCATGACAGGATGTTCCTTTAAGTTGTTTTATCTCATAAGATTCTTGAAAGTAACTTTGTCAAATACAAAATTATCTGTTGGGGAAAAAAAAAGCAAAGCAAAAAATGTGACTGTTAACTTCACACATTCATCCACAACATGGATGTGAGGTGCTGGGTAACAAAAATATCAGTCACAACACATCTTCACCCTTGATGCTTGTGTGATCCCAGGTCTACCCATGAACTTCAATGACAGCATCTGTGAGAAGAAAACAGCAGAAACTGTCTATCAGGATTGCCAAAAGGACAGAGTAAGTTCATAAACATCTATTTACCTTTATTTCATCTGAAAATATTAGCTAAACATTTTCTTGATTACCTCAATGTAGCCATATAATCTTTACATAACAATTGTGGCCCATGGTGCTTTTCTTCTGTTTTATGACTTTTCTCTCACCTGGTACCTTCACATCAATTTCTTTCCCTGGAATTCATCATTCAGGCAGATGCTATGTATAATGACCTGCATACTCTAGCTCATTTATGCTCCTAAAGTACCCTGAGAAAGTGAGGTGCAATCTCCACAACACCAAGAAGAGATGAAAAGAGTTACCATAGTTACTCAACTAGTGAGCAGGAGACCAGGAGTCAAGCCCATAATCTTTTGCCTCTGAAGCAGGAGCTCATTTCTCTTTATTCTAGTACTTCTCAACAAGCTTCTCCTAGGACTTGTGTGGAGCTACAAATCAACCCTGTGATCTGAGATAAATTTGATGTTCAAGGAGAAGAAATAGAGGGACTGAGCAAGTTCAGGATCAGATTGGATTTCTAAGCAGCAGCTGATATGCTAGCATTTCTGCACTCTTCTTTCGAATGCAACATAATGCGCAGCCCAGCAGGTGATCTGGCCCAGACAAATGGTAAATTGTAATAATAATACTGTGCATCAAGGCAGCACCTCTCATCAGAGGCATCTGAGGACTCAGTCCACATTAATTAAACTTCACAGCACCCTAATTCTTTAAGGTCAGGACTGTACCAATTTTAGAGAGAGATAAACTGAGATGATAATGACTCTCATAAAGCGCAAAATCAAGATGGGTCATTTGTCACAATAGCCTCTGAAGCAGATGATAGAGGCTCTGTCTTTGACTCAACCGAAATAATTATTAGATGAAATTGTGTGTCAGAGAAAGCACTGACTGTGAAGTCAATAGATGTGTTTCAGGCCTGACCTTTCTATTTTTTTTTATGAATGATTAGACTGAAGTTACTTTTCCCTTCTCCTCCTCTATGCACCTATCATCAAAACAATGGAGATGCTGATCACTGTCTTCCCTATAGTTACCTAATCTCATGATGGTCCTTTCCTTGGGAGTCATCTGCCTGCTTTTCCCCAAACAGTGCTTCTTGGGATAGTACCAACATTAATGTTTCAGAACTGTGAGGGTTGAGAGGTGTGGGCCACAGCCCAAGAATTCCAGTAGAATAAACTGGAGAGGGGGCTTAAAAGGAAAAATTTTTAAACATGACCCAGATAATTCTGATATAACCAGTCTGAGACCGACTGCAGGTGATCCTTGCACTTTCACAGATTATAGGGAAGACTTCCAACACCTGTAACATCTGCTCCCTCTCCCATATTAGCTTTTGCCCTAGATTTCCCCTTGAAATATATATCACCTGCTTGTTCCTAACAAGAGCTGAAAGAAAAAAAAAAAAAATCATGTTCAGTGGATTAAAGGCAGCCCAGTTATCCTGATAGATTAGAATGATTCCAACAGAAATGTTAATTCTATTATAACAGATCTTCATAAAGCACTATACATCAGGCACTGTGAGTCATTTTTATATGCATTGCCTTATTTAACTCTCAAAACAGTCCCCAAAGTAGGTGATTAATATCATCCTTGTTTTATATGTGAGGAAAACTACGCACAGGCTGGTTAAATAACTGGCCCATGAGCACACAGCAGAGCAAGAGTTCAAAGCCAGATAGGGCTGTTCCACATCCTTCCCCTCAAGCCCTATGTATAGTGTTTCAGAGATAAGAGAAGATTCTAGTAAATACATTAATGAAGTAGTTAACAATACTAAGACCTTTGAGACTCTGATGAAATCTATGAAAGCCCCTCCCAGAAAACTTCCCACACACAGAAAGTATATCAGTTTGACACAGTTTCAGGGCTTCACCAATAATCAAAAATTCTTCTATGAAACCTTTGATTAAAAAAAGAAAGTGGAAAAGAGCTGATTGAACCAAAAGCTACATTTTTCAGAAAAAAAAAAAAAAAAACAAATGAGTGATGGGAAACATGATCACCACCAAATTTTAGATATAAAAAGTACTGTCATTTTAAAAAGGTAACAGACGTGTCTCTATGGCTCCTGGTTGAAATTACAAAGATGGAACATTGTGATTAAACACAAAAAAGAATATTTTAATAGAGTTGTCAGATAGATTAGGCTTTTCAGGAGATAGTGAGTTCACAGTTGCAAGAGGTACTCCATAAAATGATGGGAGACAGTTTCACAGAGAGGCTACACGTGGAAAACTCTGTAACAAACCAATTGCCTTTTTGCAAAAGTAACAAAAACACTCTTTAAAAGGAGTACAAGAAAATCTAATCTCAAAAAGGTACCCTCCATAACATCCAGTATATAATATCAACAATAATATTGAATAACAAAAATAGTAGCACTAATAATACAAAAGGCAATGCACAGGAGATACATTGATAAATAGACACTTTGTTTTATTTTTTTTTAATTGTATTTAGATTATATAAGTGTTGGCATCCAGTATGGGCGACAGTTCTAATTCCGGCTATTCCTCTCCTAGTTCAGCTCTCTGCTGTGGGCTGGGAAAGCAGTAGAAGATCACCCAAGTGCTTTGAACCCTGCACCCATGTGGGAGACTGAGAAGCAGCATCTGGCTCCTGGCTTTGTATCAGTGCAGCTCTGCCCATTTTGGCCATTTGAGGGGTGAACCTGCCAGTTTGAGTCCTGGCTGCTCCACTTCTAATCCAGATCTCTGCTATGGCCTGAGAAAGAAGTGGAGGATGGCCCAGGTCCTTGAGCTCCTGAACCTACATAGGAAGACCCAGAGGAAGATCCTGCCCCCAGCTTCGGATTGGCGCAACTCTGGCCATTGTGGCTAATTGAGGTGTGAACAGTTGGATGGAGGAACACTCTCTCTCTCTCTGCCTAAGTCAATAAAATCAGAGATAAAATAGGAACTATAACAACAGATACCACAGAAAAAAATGAATCATCAGGAATTACCAAAAAGATCTGTATGGCAACAAATCAGGAAACCTAGAAGAAATGGATAGATTCCTAGACATACACAATCTACCAAAATTGAGTCATGAATACATAGAAAACCTAAACAGAAAAATAACCAAGATGGAGATTAAACCAGTAATAAAAAACTTTCCAATAACGAAAAGCCCAGGACCAGACAGCTTCACTGCTGAACTCTATCAGACATTTAAAGAAGTAATTCAAATTATTCTCAAGCTATTCAAAACAACTGAAAGGGAGGGAATCCTCCCAATCTTCTTCTATGAAGCCTGTATTACCTTAATTACTTAACCAGAAAAAGATGCAACAGAGAAAGAGAACTATAGACCAATATCACTGATGAACATAAATTCAAAAATTCTAAACAAAATATTAGCTAATTGAATCCAGCAACACATCAGAAAGATTATTCACCCAGACCTGGTATGCACGGATAGTTCAATATTCACAAATCAATAAATGTGTTAAATCACATAAACAAACTGAAGGACAAAAACCATATGGTTATCTCAATAGATGCAAAGAAAGCATTTGATAAAATACATCTTTTCATGATGAAAACCTACAGCAAACAGGGGGATAGAATGAACATTCCTCAACACAGTCAAGAGAATTTATGACAAAACCACAGCCAGCATCCTACTGAGTGGGAAAAAGCTAGAAATATTCCCTCTAAGATATATAACCAGACAAGATGCCAACTCTCACCATTGTTATTCAATATCATCTTGGAAGTTTTAGCCGGGGCCATTAGGGAAGAAAAAGATTACAAATTGGACAGGAGAAAGTCATATTGTCCCTATTTGCAGATGCCATGATTCTGTATATAGGGGATCCAAAAGACTCCATTGATAGACTTTTAGAACTAATAAAAGAGTTTGGTAAAGTGGCAGGATATAAAATCAACAAGGAAAAATCAATAGCCTTTGAATACACAGACAATGGCATGGCTGAGAAAGAATTTTTAAGATTAATCTCATTCACAATAGCTCCAAAAACAATCAAATACCCTGGAATAAATTTAATCAATGATGTCAAAGATCTATATAATGAAAATTACAAAGCATTAAAAAGAAATGGAAGAGGACATTTAAAAATGGAAAATCTTCCATGTTCATGGATTAGAAGAATCAATATCATCAAAATGTCCATACTATCAAAAACAATTTAAAGATTTGATGTGATCCCAATAAAAATCCCAATGACATTCTTTGCAGATCTAGAAAAAAATGATACGAAAATTCACATGGAAACACAAGAGATCCCAAATAGCTAAAGCAATCTTATACTACAAAAACAAAGCCAGAGTCATTACAGTACCTTATTTCAAGACATACTACAGGGCAGTCATAATCAAAACAGCCTGGTAGTGGCACAAAAACAGACATGTAGACAAATGGAACATAAAAGAAACTCCAGAAATCAATCCGCACATCTACAACCAACGTATCTTTGACAAAGGAGCTAAAATCAATCTCTAGAGGAAGGACAGTTTCTTTAACAAATGATCCTGGGGACACCAGATCTCCACACTCAGAAGTATGATACTAGCCCCATACATTATACCTTATACAAAAATCTACTCAAAATGGATCAAAAACCTAAATCTATAACCTGATACTATCAAATTAGTAAAGAACACTGGTGAAGCTCTGCAAGACATTGGCATAGGAAAGACTTCTTGGAAAAGTTCCTAGAAGCACAGGAAATTGACACTTTGAAATTGTATAATTTTTAACAGCTCTTGTGTCAATTGTTTAGGTATAGTGTTTTTTTTTTCTTCACAGTATTTGTTGATCTCTTTACTTAGCGTAGGGTTAATCTTATGAATGTAAAGTTAACTGAAATAGATCTTTCTATAAAATAAGAGTGGGAATAGAAAGGGTGAAGGAAGAAGGATTGGAATGTGGGCAGGAGGCATGAAGGGTGGAAAGTATCACTATGTTCCTGAATCTGTGTATGGAAAATACATGAAATTTATAGCTTAAATAAAATGTTTAAAAATTAAAATAACAAAGAAATTAAAATAAATGAGATTTATAATAAAAAGATGGAAGATGTGACCCTCAATCATTAAACTGATCCTGAGATAATCTGTGCGTTGAGATTAGCAAAATGGTACTTTAAAGAAGCTATTGTGAATATACTCAAGGACTCTAAGGAACACAACATCATAATCAGGGTAGCTATAGCTCATAAAAGGAAACTTTAGAGAAGAATCAAAATGAAATTTAAAAAATGAGAAATATAGTATTCCAAATAAAATATTCACTGATTTGCCTGAAGAGCAGATTAGAGACAGCAGAAAAAAGGAATCAGTGAACTTAAGCACATAATAATGGAGCCTAGAAAATGAGAAAAGACTTAACAGCAAAACCTCAATGACTATGGGACACAACAAAGCAGTACATCATAGAAATATGAGATGACTGCAAAGCAGTTTAGGAAATGGAATGAAAAGATAAGTTTTGCTGTGCTACTAATAATTGGAAATTGATCTTTTAATTCAATTTTCCGCAAACTTTTTGAAGCATCCTCTATACAATGTGTAACCTCATAGGAAAGAAGAGTGATGCCTAGAATGCTGACATTGTAAGGGTTTCCCCTTAATAGAAATAGGGGCACTAACTTCAAGTAGACTGTAATAATCCAAGGATGTATATTGAACTTTGTCTGACAACCATTTTAAAAATAGTGAAGAAGTATAGCTGAAAAGTCAATACAAGTATTAAAATGAAATGCTCGGAAATATTTGATTAACTCAAATGAAAGCAAGAAAGGACAAATAGCAAAGTAATAAAAATAAAGTAGACCTAAATCCAACCATATGAATAATAATATTAAGTCTAAATGAAATCAACACTACAATTAAAAGCCTGAGATTGTCAAACTGAAAAAACAAGATGCAATGTCCTTGCATGGTGCTTAAAATACAAAGTCACAGATTGGAGCAAAAGGGTAGAATAAAAAACACCATGTAAATAATAAGATTAAAAAAGCTGAAATGACTATATTAATATCAGACAAAATAGACTTCAAGATAAGGAATACTTCAACTTCTTTTTAAAATTATTTAAGGCCGGCGCCGTGGCTTAACAGGCTAATCCTCTGCCTTGCGGCGCCGGCACACCGGGTTCTAGTCCCGGTCGGGGCGCCAGATTCTGTCCCGGTTGCCCCTCTTCCAGGCCAGCTCTCTGCTATGGCCCGGGAAGGCAGTGGAGGATGGCCCAAGTCCTTGGGCCCTGCACCCTCATGGGAGACCAGGAGAAGCACCTCGGATCAGCGAGATGCGCAGGCCGCAGCGGCCATTGGAGGGTGAACCAAAGGCAAAAAGGAAGACCTTTCTCTGTGCCTCTCTCTCTTTCACTGTCCACTCTGCCTGTCTATATATATATATATATATATATATATATATATAAATTATTTAAAATGCATTGAAAGTTGCAAGTGAGCTTCTAGAACTTTTACATATTCTCTACATAGGTTCACCAAATGTTAACATTGATCACATTTCTTGACATTTTTCTTTTCATATCTCTCTGTCTTTTCCTCCCCAACCTCTTCCTCTCCCTTTCTCTGTTTATCTGTGTGTAGATTTATATGTGCAAGTGTACTGAATTTTTCTTCATTTTTGAGGCTATTTTCATAAAATTCATCTTAGGTTTAAGTATGTCATCATGTGTTTCCCCTAAAGCCAGGACACTCTCTTATGTAAGCACCAATACAATGATCAAAATCAGGAAATTAACATTGATACTATATTATCATCTAATCAGCAAATCTATTTATTCACAGTTGTCTCACAAGGGTCTTTCTTATAGCAAAAATAATTTTTCTCCTAGGTCAGAATTTAATCCAGGATTAAATGTTGCACTCAGTTGTCATGTGCCGTTGATTTCCATTATTGTGGAATGGTTTTTCAGACTCTGTCTTCACAACCTTGAACTTTGGGAAAACCCAGGATCTCTTTGGTCGAATACTCCTCAAATTGGATGAAGGATGCTCTCTGATGATTAAGCTCAAGTGATGCATTTTTGGCAGGAGTACTTTGGAGGTAATATTGTGTCATTTTTACCACAAAATATCCAGAAGAAAACAGTGCCTATTTGTCCTATTTCTGGTGCTTAAATTTGATCACTTTGTTAGGTGGTGCCTGATGAATTTTTGTTTTTCTAAGATTACTATTTTTGCCTTTGTGATTAATAAGTTTCTTCTTGGGAGATGCTTTGAGGCCATCAAAATATATTCTGTTTGTAATTAAATTTTCACCTACTGATTTTATCTGAAGCTATTATTGCTATAGAAATTGTCAAATGAAAGCAAAGAATGCAGTTATATTTAAATTTAGAGCAGTATCCAATACTGAAAAATGGTCAATACACTACGAATATATAGTAACCAAAAATGTATAAATGTCTAATAAGATTTTCAAAATACATGAAGCAAAACTGATAGAATTAAAGTCAAAAGGAAATAAATCCACAATCAAAATTGATAATTATAATATCCATCTTCAATAATTGACAGGTAACTAAACAAAAAATCAGTAAGGATATTGAGTTTATTAATCTAAGCTACAACTATACCATATAATACTCAGACATACTGAGAATACAGACTCATAAAGTATGTATGTTATGTGCATCAAGATAGACCATATGCTGGATTATTAAATAGGTCAACATAAATTTTACAAGATCAATATTCTACAGAGTATAGACTTTAACTAAATGGAATTATCCTAGAAATCGATAACCATAAGTTATTCAGAAAAACCTCAATTATTGGTAAGTTAAAATTGTACTGAAGTGAACAGTATATTACCCAAGGAGAAGACCTAAGAGACAAGTTCTAAATATAGATTCAACAGTGTGATACACTGAGGGGGTTTTGGGTAAGAAGCACTATTTTTGTGTCTCTCACTATTATTTTATGTTGGCATATTCTACAAAGAAACTTACTTACAGGCAAAGAAAGAATGACAATTACAATTAAATACAGATGCAGAAGTTTAATTCATGATTTGGCAAAGATCTTTATCAGCGAGGAAAGGAAAATATAGCCAAACCATCAGCCACCTGACATGCTGAGGAGTGTGACCACTCCTATACATACAATATGTGAGCCCAGCGTGTGCCACAAGTCCTGCTCCTCCCTGTGGTGTCAGTGGGTATCTCCTGCAGGATTTGGGGAAAAGTGGTTCATAGCAACTTAGTACTTTCCAGATTCAGCTGTTAGAGATGGTGACATTATTCTGGCTTTAGGGAACTTAAGAAATAAATTAGCAACAGCAGAATTACCTGGCAGCATATCCTTGCATAAATGCCACTGGATCGTTATTAGAAAAGGACTAGGATGCTTCAGAGCACCTGACCTCAGGAGGCCATTTCTGCAGTTAGAGTGTGACATAACATTGCATTTATATCTATATACGCATTTGTGTCATTTATTTGTTTTATCTTGTTTAAACACTAGCAACTATTTTTCCCTCAGAAAAGTAAGGTATGTAAATATGCAGATTTGAACATGTGTGTACGTATGTGTGTATGTATTATTGAAAAATCTCAAGGGAGTTTAATGTTCAAAGCAAGGATTTTTTTTTCTATGTTCTTTTAGAATGTTGTATTATTCCTATTATTTAGGGAAATAAATCAATGCTTTAAAATCATCGGGACTCCAGGAGAGAACATGACGCTTGATTTGTTTCTTTGGGAGAGTAACAAACTTTGCACTGAAAAGGGAGAAAGGGGGACCTGAGAACACAACAGTGCAGGTTAGGCACCATTGCGTTAGTCAAAATGGGTGTCAGGAGGAGAAAGGTGGGAGGAGGGACCATTACTAGAAAAACGATTCAGTGAAGTGATTCAAAGGTCAGGCTGCTAAGAATCCCCGCAGGGAGAGAACCAGAAATCACACCATGCAGCCCACACAGACCCACACGAAGGACCAGAATAATTGATGATATAAGAGCCAGGATCTGCGTAATTCACAGGATCTTAAACCGCCCACAGATGTGCAGCCCAAATGTCTCTGTGCAGACATCAGGAAACTTGAGTGAGGTGGGAGCCTTTGGGGCTGCAAGATGATAGGGTAGCCAAGGAAAGGATTTAGATGGACAGGGATCTAAAACATAATCCCACCCATTATATTTTGAAGAAAAAGGAACACTGACTCCAGAAAATTACATTTACCATTTTTTGTGAATACTCATGTAAGTGTCTAATGACACAGTGATGAGGTCTCCGTTTGAAATCTGGGTTGAAGTTGATGCTTAGCTTTAACTTAGTTGGATTGGAGTTGATGCTCAGATTCAAGACCTCAGTGCACACCCTCTTGCTCCTTTACTGTAACTTGCACTATCACACTCAGATTGCCTGTGGGGAAAGACAGCTTTTCCCCAGGGGAATCTAGTTTAACCTGTGCCTTCTGCTTCTTAAAGAGACAAAGCACATGTAAGGAAGGTGCTAATATCTGATTCCTGATTTTGAAGCACAGCAAGCCTGGTGACTATTAATCCCAGTCCAATTTATGATTCAAACATGACCAATCACATGAAAAATTCTTCTTGTCTTTGCAGAGAGCTAGGAAGTGGATGAAGAACGACAGGGTATATGAAGAGAATGGTAGAATTGTTCCCATCTGCCTTCAGGGACTGAGCAGTCTCCCTCAAGTCCCAGCTCTGGCGAGCCTAGGAATTATTCCCCAATCACTGGCCAAGTGACATGGATCTCTCCTGGTAGCTGTTCTCAGTGGTTCCTAAACTCTAACTTTTGTTGCCTTGAATCTGGCTGGCATGGCCATCTCCTTGTGATTTGTGTAAACCAGAGTAAGGAAGACACAGGCTCTTTTTCTTGTACTAACTGAATTTGGGAAATCATTTCAGTTCTGTTTTTTAATACTGGTGGGATTCATTGACTGAATGCTAACCCTAGTGCTAGGAGTTTCAGACACAAAACTAAGCAAAGAAAAAGTGCTGCCCTTGAAGTTGTCACAATTTAAAACAAATCATCAAGCCACCATGAAACAAGCTGATGATTTTGGGAATGAAGTTGCACCTATACTGTTGGAGAGGAGAAAGAAGAGATTAATGCTAACCAAGAATTGTGGAGGAGACGTCTAAGTTTTTCTTTGAATCTATTCAATCTTTCCTACTTCTTCTTAACAATGGAATCTGCCGGTATCTGATTGGCTACATGGCCTTGCACTTCATTATAGACATAGGGCCTGCTTCAGACTACTGAATAGGAAGGGAAGTGCTGTATCCTACTGCTGAGTCACAACCTTCACAAAGGGAACTTCTGTCTTCAACTCACTACCTTTCCCCCAAATTGAGTCCTAACAGACACATGGTGTTCATGGCCCAGTCTTTTATTGCCTGGGAGAAACCTGTACCCCCATGCAGGCAGGTGGGGCAATCATTTAGAAGTAACCTGGGTTCCTGTATGACCTTGTAGAAATGAGGCAGGGCCATCGCTGTGAAGTGGTGGGTAAAAGCCTCCACCTGTGGTGACAGCATCGCATTTAGCCTCTAGGTCATTTTCTGCTCCACTTCTGATCCAGCTTCCTGCTAATGAGGCTGGGAAAGCAGCAGAAGATGGACCAAGTACTTGGACCTCTGCACCTACATGGGAGACCCAGATAAAGCTCCTGGCTCCTAACTTTGGAGCCACCCAGCTCCAGCTGTTGTGCCCATTTGGAGAATGAACCAAAAGATGGAAGATTCTCTCTCTCTCTCTCTCTCTCTCTCTCTCTCACTTTGCCTCTCAAATAAATAGAATCTCAAACAAAAAGAAAAGAAAAAATAATGCAATGCCACCCACTTCCAGACTGATAAATGATCATACCAAAAAGTAAATGTCTTTATTTGAACTATTGTATTTAAACCCTTTCTGTTATTATAGCCCATACCCTGTGCCCTAAGTAACACAGAGTTCCATAGTGAAGGATAGATTAATACTCCCATCATATCTTGAATCATAGGAAGGGCTGTCCAGGGTGATAAGACATGGGAAAGTAAATCCAGGGGGAAAAAAGCATATTAAAAGATTTAGGGACATGATGGGGCCAGTGCTGTGGTGCAGTGGGTTAAAGCTTTGGCCTGAAGTGCCCATATGGGCACCTGTTCTAGTCCTAGCTGTTCCTCTTCCAATATAGCTCTCTGCTATGGACTGGTGTAGCAGTAGAAGATGGCCCAAGTCTCCTTGGGCCCCTGCACCCACATGGGAGACCCGGAAGAAGCTCCTGGCTCCTGACTTCGGATCAGCACAGCTCCGGCCATTGCAGCCATCTGGGGAGTGAACCAGCAGATGGAAGACCTCTCTCTGTGTCTCTACCTCTATCTGTAACTCTGTCTTTCAAATAAATAAAATAAATCTTTTTAAAAAAACATTTAGGGACACAAGAAAGAATAATTTTTTTTAAGATTTATTTATTTATTTGAGAGGTAGAGTTACAGACAATAAGAGGGACAGACAGAGAGAAAGGTCTTCCTTCCATTGGTTCACTCCCCAAATGGTCGCAACAACTGGAGCCGCACTGATCCAAAGCCAGGAGCCAAATGACTCTTCCTGGCCTCCCATGCAAGGGCATGGGCCCAAGCACTTAGGCCATCTTCTATTGATCTCCCAGGCCATAGCAGAGAGCTGGATTGGAAGAGGAGCAGACGAGATTAGAACCAGTGCCAATTTGTGATCCTGGTGCTGCAGGCAGAGTATTAACCTCCTGTACCACCATGGCACTGACCCAAAAGGGAAATTCTTAATGCTCCGGATTGGAAATTGAGTGGGGAGGAGTTGACTTCATAGAGGAGCAGGAGAGAAAAGATGGGAGAAATTAGCAGCAATCAACCCACAGAGGACCTTCCAGACTATCTGAATATGATTTTATTACATTGGCATTGGTGTGCCCTGCAGCATTTGAACAAAGTGAAGATCAATATGGTCATGTAAATCCTAAAAATGATGTCCTTTCTTGTAAAATACAAGAAATGAACTTAGTAGCAAGGCCTAATAAATGCAGTATTCTATTGTATCTTCTGGGGTTCATTTCCACAACTGGGACATAGATAAGCTCTAGACCAGTGGTTGGCAAAGTATGACCCACAGGCCAAATTTCAGATTTTTATTGGAATATAGTCACCATCATTTGTGTGTGTATTATTCATGACTGTGTTTATGTGACAATGCTAGAACTAAATAGTTGCAAAGAAATCATATATATTTACTCATTGACTGTTTATGGAAATTTTCTTGTAGTTGGTCTTCACATAAGATTTTATTTGTAAAGAGATTCTCCTAGAAAAGGGTAGTTTAATAGCAACCAGTTTGGATGATCTTTAGGATCCTGTCTCGCTCCAAGGAGTCATAATAACATATTCCCTCATTGAACAAATATACGCTATGTGCCTACCATGTGTAAGGTGCTGAACTAGACAGAGCAATGCAAAACAGGAACTTAACATCTTTCTCACAGAGCTTAAAATATAGCAAAGCATTTAACTTCCTGAATGATTGATTCCATTTAATAACACACAAACACTGTAGCAGGCCATATTAGTTTGCCAGAGTTGCCATAACAAAACACCTCAAATTGAGGGGCTTAAACAAAAGAAATTTATTTTCTCAGTGCGCTGGAATTCAGAAGTCTGAGATCAAGGTACAGGCCAGATTTGTTTCTTCTGAGGCCTCTCTCCTTGGCTTTCAGACAGACACTGTCTTTCTGTGTCCTGCCAAGGGCTTGCCTCAGTACATGTGCATGTCTGCATCTTTTTTTATAAGAACATTGTTTCATTCATATTTGATTAGGGCTCGACCGCATGACTCCATTTTACCTTAATTATTTCTTTTTTTAATTTTATTTAAGTTATACAAGTTTCATGTATTTCATATATACAGATTTAGGAACATAGCGACACTTCCCCTGTGACCCTCCTTCCCTCCCATGTTCTAACCCTTCCTCCTTCTCCATCTCATATTCCCACTTTTAATTTTTACAAAGATATAATTCCAGTTTACTTAATGATCATATAGTAAACACTACACTAAATAAAAGAGTTCAACAAATACTATGAAGAAAAAAAGAAAACAAAAATCACTGTTTTTTCAATGGAAAAGAAAAGGGCTGTAAACAATCATCCAGTCTCAGAATTACTTCTTTAATAGCCTTATATCTCTAAAAACAATAAACTCCAAGGTAATAAGAGTTAGGGTTTTTACATATACATAACTCAAAACACAACACAGGTATTGTGTTACATATAAAAACAAAGAAAATACAAAAAGAAACATGGTCCCTACTTTTGCGATCTTTACAGGCTAGTGGGAGAGGCAAGGTTCTACTTAAATTGAAATCATGAAAGAACACAGTACTCTAGGAGCTTAAATTCAAATTGAAAAGTAAAACACATTTACTAATAAATGCTATACAAGTATTTGGAAGAAATATAGAGTTAGGACTTGAATAAAAGGAAGTATATACTCCCTCCCTTCTTGTCTTTTATAACATGGGTCTTTGTTAGGGCTTTTGTCTTCCCACCCAGCAGTAAACTCTCAACACAGTGATGCTGCAAGGGGTGAGGAAGGTGACAGAAGGCTTGGGGCATGAGAAACTGGAGCTAGCAATTCTAACTACTGCGCAGCACCCCTTCTGCTAGATCCACACTCTCTTAACTGACATTCCTAATATTATCACAGATCATTGCTAGTTCTTGCCTTTGAGCCAAACGACCCCAATTCCTTCAACTCAGCACGATGCAGACTCATGCTATGTAAGAATTGGAAGGAGCTTTCGGATGCTAGAAACTGAGAGGCAACATGAATGGGATTTAGGGAGAACTGGGAGCCACTAGAACAGTAATCAATTTTGTGAACATGTGCATTTTGTTATGTATAGAGTCCATGTTTCTCACTACCTAAGAATTCATGTCACTTCTTTAGAGAAAACCTTCAAAAGACTTTCTTTCATTATACTTAGAATAAAATCTATTCTCAATACCAAGCCTTGTACAATCTGACCTCATCTTCTAGCCCCTTCCCCTTAATTCACTGAACCACAGCAACTCTCCCAAAATCCTACAAAAAACACAACAAATAAATCCGTGCTTTAGGAAATCTGTGTAGCTCTTGCTTCTGCCTAGAAGGCCCTGCCAAAAGGTTTGTGTCTGACTGTTTCCTTCTGATAAGTCAGCTCTAAACTTTAACTATCACCTTCTTCACACCCAAAGGATTAACTTTCCTGATGATTGTTAATTACATGATCCTCATAATTCTGTTTTGCTTTCTTATTATTCCCTAACACAGTCTTAAGTTATCTTCTCTATTTTTGTTTAGTTACTTCTCTTTTTATAAAGATTTATTTATTTGAAAAGAAGAGTGACAAGACCCAGGGAGAGAGAGGGAGAAAGAATGATTTTCCACCCTCTGGTTCACTCTCCAAATACCCACAACAGCTGGAGCTGGCCCAGAAAAAAGCCAGGAGCTCAGAATTCCATCCTGATCTCCCAAGTGTGTGGCAGGGACTCAAGTACTTGAGTCATCATCTGCTTTTTCAGGCACATTAACAGAAAGCTAGATGGGAAGTAGAGTAGCAGGTACTGAAACCAGAACTCTGATATGGGATGCAGGTGCCCAAAGTGGCAGCTTAAACCTACTGTGCTACAATGCCCAACCACCCCTACTTACTTACTTCAACCCACACTTACTAGAATGTAAGTTCTGTGAAATGAACGACTGTACTTATTCCTGTTGTATTAGTACCTGGAATTTTTATTTTTATTTTTTTAAAACTTTTATTTAATGAATATAAATTTCCAGTGTACAGCTTATGGATTACAATGGCTTCCCCCCACCCATAACTTCCCTCCCACCCGCAACCCTCCCCTTTCCTGCTCCCTCTCCCCTTCCATTCACGTCAAGATTCATTTTCAATTCTCTTTATATACGGAAGATCAGTTTAGTATATATTAAGTAAAGATTTCAACAGTTTGCACCCACATAGCAACACAACATGAAAAATACTGTTGGAGTACTAGTTATAGCATGAAATCACAATGTACAGCACATTAAGGACAGAGATCCTACATGATATTTTTAAAAAATTGATTAATTTTCTATGCAATTTTCAATTTAAAACCAAGCGTATTTTTTTCATTTTCAATTATCTTTATATACAGAAGATCGACTCAGTATATACTAAGTAAAGATTTCATCAGTTTGCACCCACACAGAAACACAAAGTGTAAAAATATTGTTTCAGTACTAGTTATAGCATTACTTCACATTGGACAACACATTAAGGACAGATCCCACATAAGGCATAAGTACACAGTGACTCCTGTTGTTGACTTAACAATTTGACACTCTTGTTTATGGCGTCAATAATCTCCCTAGGCTCTAGTCATGAGTTGCCAAGGCTATGGAAGCCTTTAGGGTTCACCGACTTCGATCTTATTCCGACAGGGTCATAGTCAAAGTGGAAGTTCTCTCCTCCCTTCAGAGAAAGGTACCTCCTTCTTTGATGGCCCCGTTCTTTCCACTGGGATCTCACTCGCAGAGATCTTTCATTTAGGTCTTCTTTTTTTTTTTTTTTCCAGAGTGTCTTGGCTTTCCATGCCTAAAATACTCTCATAGGCTCTTGAGCCAGAAGTACCTGGAATTTTTATCAGGCATATAAAGGTGCTCAGTATATATTTGATATATAGATCCTCAAAGTGGTCCATGATTCATTATTGCCTCATTAAACAAACATGAAACAAACAGCAAAGTATAACTGAGAAATGCAAATTGCCTTAAAATCTCTTCATTTTTAAAAATTAGGCTCAAAGGAGTTTATTCAACTTGGGATGTAGAATCATCCCAAACTCTTTGGCCATCTGGGGATTCTTTTTTGGACCTGATCTAATTGTCAAAAATCTTCCTAATATGTGCCACTCAGAATCATTAGAATGGTTTGGGCGAGAAAAATAGGATGCCTACCCCCAGAAGCCCACCTCCGTTATCCTGCCTCCCTACACTGCTAGCAGCACTGGATTTACTTCAATTTCTTGTGTGGCATCAGGCAGCTCATTTCTTGCTGTTCTTTGGAAGCAATTGCTATATTTCCTGTTATTAGTTATTACCAATCCAAACAAACACTTTAGTTTTCCCAAACTCTAGAAGGAGGTATTTTTAAAAAGGCCATCTTAATTATACATAAGCAATGGAGAATCACAGAGGACTCATTAACATAATAAACAGAAGTCTTTGCCAATATCCCACATGCAAGGTAATATAAAAACAGCCATTATTTGCTGCTCAGCAACTGCCTGGTTTCTTTTGCAAGGTCTTTTCCCAGCTGACAAAGTTTGGGAACTTTATTCTCTGTGCATGCCTCCGTCTGATGGGATAGAGGAAGCTTCAAAAAAGCAGGTAGCTCTTAATCTCTGCATTGAGAAACATATAGAAATAAGACCAGGGACACTAAGTCTAAAAAAAATAGACATAGGAGTTAGGCTAAATGGAAAGATGGGAAGAGCATAACCCTGGCACCCGAGAGATAAGAGATCTGATCGTAGTTTCACCACTGGCTGACACTGTGTCCTTGAGCCAGCAGGACAACCTCTCTGAGTCTATTTCTTCTTCCATAAAATAGCACTGTTCACTATCTCACTGGGTGATGAAATAAATATGCATATATCAATCTCCCAGCACAGTGCCCAATATATCCTCAGAAATATGAGTTCACTTTTTCCTAAGGAGAGACATTTAGTGCTGTGCTCAGCATTTTCCCTTCACCTCTACATCTTATTCTAACTTGAGAAGTTGACCTGACGCAATTCTTGCTGGGGCCGCAGGGCCAGGTCTGGAAGCCCGCAGGCTCTGAGCATAGCTGCCTGCCAGTTGGCAGGGAAGAATGGTGTGCTGGAGTGGGGATTAAACTGTTGCCATTGGAGATGGTAACAGATGCTTCCTGGTTGAGGCTGAGTTGGCTAAATCAGGGCTCTGTGGTTTGAGACAGAATCCCAATTATTTCCAATTAGGAGATTGCAACGACAGCTGCTCTTAACCCAACTGCTCCTCGCTGTTGTGGACTTGGCCTCATTCAGTTGAGGTCTGTAACCTGGTCTTGAGATTTCTGAGAGCATTCCCAACATGCATCATATTTGAGTTATTTAAAACAGTGTCTCTAAACTTAAGGTCCCAGGCCGGCGCCATGGCTCACTTGGTTAATCCTCTGCTTGCGGCACTAGCATCCCAAATGGGCACCGGGTTCTAGTCCCGGCTGCTTCTCTTCCAGTCCAGCTCTCTGCTGTGGCCTGGGAGGGCAGTGGAGGATGGCCCAAGTGCTTGGGTTCCTGCACCCTCATGGGAGACCAGGAAGAAGCACCTGGCTCCTAGCTTTGGATCAGCGCAGCACCGGCCAAAGCAGCCATTTGGGAAGTGAACCAACAGAAGGAAGACCTTTCTCTTTGTCTCTCTCTCTCTCTCACTGTCTATAACTCTGCCTGTCAAAAAAAAAAAATCTATAAACTTAAGGTCCCATACCCCTTAGCTTAATGGAAGTCCTGGGCAGTAGTAACGGTCAGTGAAAGAAGAAACAGGCTTGATTTCCCACCAACCATGTGCTTACTGTTTGACCTTTGGTGTCTGGGTCCTCTGTTTTCTCATCTGAAATGAGATGGTCACTTGTGTGTGGTTTGCTGACGAAAGTGAGTTGCCCAGTGTGAAAGGAATTTTAAATGGGAGGGACTGATATCATTGGCAGCTTCTTTCCAGTGAACTCAAGCCTGATAATGCCAATAGAAGGGGTGTAAAGTCTAAGAACAGGCACTATGAAAATACACTGGAAGGTTGAAGCCAGGCATTTTAACCTCTCTGAATATTCTTAGTATCTTTCAAATGGAAGTAAAATTAAGAACAGGATGCCTGCTGCAGAGTTTTATGAGTGTAATGTGGATCCCTTGGTAAACTGTAAAGTGATGTGCACACATGAGCAATGATTATTATATTCTTAGGGGTTTTCTTTTTGGTTGGCACCAGTCAAGTCAGCTGAATGCTCTGGGCAAGAACAATCTGTTTTCTTTCCTCTTGGCAAACAACACAAAAGACAGAGCAGCTCGTAGAAACTGGGGCAGGAGAGAAAACTTCCTCTCTCTCTCTCTCTCTCTCTCTCTCTCTCTCTCTCTCCACACAGACACACAGACACAGACACACACACACACACACACTACTCACTCACCCCTATTCACAGTTCCTCCACAGAGTCCCACAAGTCCAGCCTCCAAAATGCAGTAGTGGAACTTGGGAAGTGGCCTCATTTCCTAACCAGTTTCTATATCCCTAGTCCTGGTGCTCACTGTTCATTGCCCAGATATAGTTAAGATCTAAATTAAGAACAAGTCCCTGGCTCCAGCAGGCCTTGTCACATTGTGTAGAGCTTGAGACTTGGATCTGAAATGACTGACTCTGTCATTTCGTTATCCTCCTCCACGCCCAAGTCAATTAGTCTTCAAGCTGTGTTAATTTTATGTCTTATAAATCTCTCCTATCCACTGACTTCTTTTCAATCCCTCTGACACTGCCTGGGTCAGGCCACCACAGCCCTCTTCAATCTCCCCTCTACTCCCAGAAGAGCCTCCTTTCCAGCTTCTCTGTCTCTACTCCAACTTTCATTTAATATGAGTTTGTTCACTCTGTAACCACAGGGAGCTTTTTAAAATGCAGAATCACTCTGCTTAAAACTCATCAAGGACTTCCTGTTTGTCTACAACATGAGACAAAAGCCTTAACATAGCTCACAGGACTCTGCATGATCTGGGTCTACCTGCCTCACCTCTGCAATTCTCCCTTTTGTTCTCTGAGCTCACAAAACTCCTGTCTCTTTACAGAACCTTTTCTCCTGACTTTATCCATATAAGGTCTTTCTTCTACCAAGATTGCCTCAAAAAACCCACTGTCCCCTGTTTAAGTTGCCCCGCCTCCCACCAATTAGCCCCCTCCTCCTTCTATGGATAGCAGGTCACAAGTCTCTCTACCATGGGCATTTTTCTCAGGTTCTCAAACTGGGTTAAGCTCTGTCCTATGCATGTTCATGGCCCTCACGCTTTTCTGTTTACCTTTTATCTCAGCCTGCCATTATATGTGTGTTTCTGTGATAATTAATATCTCACAAGCTTCTGAGCATCAAGAGGACAGGGTTGTATGTTTGCAGACCATAGAGTCCTAACTTCTTACACTGTACATTACCCAAATATTTTTGAATGAATGAACATGAACCTGGCCAATTTATGTATCCTCTCTCATGTTTCTCCTTCTTCATCTGCAAGAGTGAGTTTGTAATCTTATTTTTCCAGTATGGAAGAGACAAATGCAATCCCCAATCTGATAAGAATCATGCCAATGAAATTTCCCCATGTGGACATACAGTATGTACACACATATAACATAGCATAGTAGACCAATATAGCAATTTTAATAATAGCTTTTAAAATCTTTAACTCTTTTTGTAGATTGCCAATTGATTTGAATTGCTTTTTCTTTTTAGTAACTTCAGGTAACCATACTTTCTCTCAGTTGGTACTGTTAATACATTATTGGCTTCATCTGTTTACAGAGCCATCCCAAAGTACTGAATACAATAGAAGTGGCTGGAAAAAGTCCATAGGAACCTATAGGAGGACAGCTAAACACAGAACCAACAACGCTTTAGTTTTATGAGCAGCAAATCATATATAACTGTGGATGACAAAAGACTTTAAGTCGCCATGTTTAAAATTATAAACTCATCAACCAACAAGAGGCACTTGCTTACTTCACAGTATTTTTGAAAGCACCTGTAGGATTTTATAAGTATTTAACCCTTTAGGCCTCTGTGGCTTTCTCATTAAGATAAATATCATGTCTAGTAACACAAGATCATTAGACTTTTTAATTCTCAAACATTTGTATTAATAGCATTTTCCATTATAGAAACTTAAAGTTTGGTACCACATCACATCTTGACAGTACTTCTAATATAATCCAAGTAGCCTGATTAGTTGGTGTCTCTATAAGATGAGAGACATAGGTCCTTCAATTTTTTCAGTTGGGCCCAAACTGGAAAAACCAAAGTCCAGGATTTACTGGAAATTTTAGAGACCAGATTGTTTGAAACTTTGAGTTTTTGAATGTTATATGTATGTACATATTGTATGTCCACATGGGGAAATTTTATTAAGAGTTTTATTTTAAATGGCTTATAGATAAGATTGTCCATAAATTTAAGCTGCTAAAATCAATCAAAGATACATTTTAATTTGTGTGACCTGAATCTGTGTACCATATGTTTTAAACTTGTTGGTAGAAAGAAACTAAAAACATTTTATATGGTTGTGCTTAAGTTTACTGGTTAAACAAACTACACCATGTTAGATATTTCAGAGGTGTTTTCAAATACATGATTCTTAAAATTTATAGAAGGCATTGGACCTTCTGGGAAATGTTTTCTTAAGTTGTTATCTAATGGTTGAAATGGTTTGCTAAGTATTTATGTGATATTGCTATTGTCAGCAAGCGATCTAGGACTTGCTCCCTCATTTCTCTATTCTAAGCCCAACTTGTTCTTTCATTTCTCTATTCTCTTCAAGGTAGGAAACTAATTCTATTATGAAGGAATCTGTAGGATGCACAATTTAATCTTTAGACCTTATAAAAGAGATGGCTAACATTTTTCTGTAATAGCATAGCCAAAATAAGAACTTAAATAATAATATCATAGCTAGATTCTCTTCACCAGCAGTGAAGTAAACAGTAAGTAGAAAAAACCTCCCTTTCAGACCAAAGGGAAAGAAAGTTTTAAAGTGAGAATATAATTTTCCTCATGGGCATTGTCTACCTTAGAAAAACTACTACAGAACATGCCTGTGACTATAGACTTGTAGTTCAGGCCACCGAAGATTAGAGATGGGACTTGGGCACTCCCATCCTCTGGTCTGCTTTAACACAAACCAGGAGGAAAAGAAAGCTAGGCATCAGAAGCAATGGGTGGCAGGCCTATTAATGGCTGATCTGTACAGTGATCTGCCCTCAAGGAGACCCAACAGGCCAGTCCAGTGCAGTGGCTTTCAATGTGGTAAGCCTGGGCTTCAGCAGAAATCAGCTTATGAAGAGCCCTGGCAGCTCTGCCAAGAGTTGGATCACTGGAAATGGACCTGCCCTGGAGTCGAAGGATGCCCAGGTCAGAGCCACAGATCTTATTGGCTCTAAGCTGAAAAGCCCTTCACTCAGCCCAACTTCCAAAGGGACCACTGCAGCTGAGGGGATGGTCAAGTAGGGTCAGCAACATTGCAGGCAGAACTGTAAATTTCTTGTTAGAGATGCCCCCTGCCTTTACCTGGCCAGCTCTCCTCCCAGGCCAGCCAAGTAATGAAAGTCAACAGAGTGCCTTCCCCTAGGAGGTTCACACCTCCCTTAGGATGTACCCCATGTGAAGAGATAGATAGGTCTGGGCCTCTTAACTTACAAGGCCTAAAGCCCACCAGATTATTATCAAGCCCCTTCTGTCAGGTTCTATTTGCCTCTCAATCAGAAAACTTAATTGTAGCTTAGACAGCACCTTTCTTAGCTCCTCTAATAATGACTCTGTCCTTTGTTCTAGACCCTGTCTAGCGTACTTGGGCCTCATTCCTTTGTAATCATAACCTCTACTCTACCACCAATGGCTCTACTCCCAACCTGTGTGTACTGATGGTCCTCTTCCCCACTTAATGCTGTATAATTGTTCAAACCTGGTAAATGCCACTCTTAGGATCATTGGTTACTATCCTCACTCTGTCTTTTATGACCTTGTCTAAATATGATCAGAATCGGCAAACTTGGAAGGCTTCCATAACCTTGGCAACTCATGACGACAGCCTAGGGTGGATACTGGAGCCATAAACTAGAGTGTCAATTTGTTGGGTCAACAACAGGAGCCACTGTGCACGTGCTCCTCATGTGGGATCTCTGTCCTTAATGTGCTGTCCATTTTGATTTAATGCTATAACTAGTACTCCAACAGTATGTTTCACTTTGTGTTTCTATGTGGGTGCAAGCTGTTGAAATCTTTATACAAGATTGATCTTCTGTATATAAAGAGAATTGAAAATGAATCTTGATGCAAATGGAAGGGGAGAGAGAGCAGGAGAGGGGAGGGTTGCGGGTGGGAGGGAAGTTATGGGAGGGGGAAGCCATTGTAATCCATAAGCTGTACACTGGAAATTTATATTCATTAAATAAAAGTTAAAAAAAAGATAATAAAAATTTTAATATGTCACAAAAAAAAAAAAAAGAATCATGCCAATGAAACATCACGGTTTGGACCAGTACAATGCTGACTGAGCAGCAAGGGCAATGGGAGCTGGGCATTGTTTGGGTTTCCTTGCCAGTTGTGCCACTAGCTAAATTCCTTTAACATGTTAGACTCAGTTAATTCACCTTCAGAGTTGAATAATAATGCCAATATTGTAGAATCATTATGACTGTCAGGGATTATGATCAAAAAGCAGCCTGCAGAAGGTCCAGAGCATATTAACTACTCAGAAAACTATATTGTCATTGCTACTACTACTTGTGCTATTATTGAAGATATTCAAGAAGTGTCAGTTTCTATTTTGCCCCATTTCTCACCTCTTTTAAAGATGCTTTCCTCCAAAATTTAATTGGCAATATTCTCCTTTTCTGACAATTATGTACATTATGCATGTTTAATTCAGTGCCATAAAATGTGTATATGTGGTTATTCACTAATTAAAATGTTTGCAAGTCTTACCCCTCTTTAAGGATAAGGACTGTTGTATGAATTCTTTGTATCACCAGCTTCATCCATATCAGTGCAAGGCATTCATTAGTTACCTGATGGATGGATTCATTCAGGAGATATTAGGAATATTAACTCAGTAATTCACACTTAACCAATCTGAATTTCCAATTGTATGGGTAGGAAGTTTAAGACTCCAAACAAAGAGAAACTAAGAGTACAAAGTCAGGGACTTTAAACTGAAGGGGAAAATGAAGTGTTTTCTGAAGAACTTTTGTATTAATTTATTATTAGTCTTCTGTAGAAATAAAATAATTCAAAAAGTAGAGTGGAGTTACATCCTAAACAGATTTGACTTGGAGGATTTTCCAGGCATGGTGTGAAGAGGTTGATGAATCCTCTGCCAAAACAAGTGCAAAACTAAATGCTTTAAATTTACTCAAATGTCAATTCTATAAGAGCGCAAAAGAGAGAATGTTAAAATGAATTATATTTGGGAAATATTTTAATAGTCCATTTGACAAGCGTACATGCCAATGTGCCTGTGTTATTCAAGGTCTAAGTTTAAGATGTTCTTGAATCAAGGTTTGAACCTATTACCATGATGAGTATATTTCTGGTATTTGAAGGAATATACCATGAGACCTCAAAGAAGTCAGCCCTGAAGATAAGAAACAGTATTGCATCTTTATGGATTCTAAGCAGTAGGACATGGTAGACAAAAGCATAGTGTCTGGGGCCAGACTAATTTCACTGCCAGAAATGTTAATTACTAACAATAGGACACCAGACAAGAGACTCAACTATTTTGTAACTTAGTTTACCCATCTATAAAACGGCAATGATAATCCGATTTCCTCAAATAATTGAGCACATTGATATATGAAGTATCCAGCAGATGGTAAGCACTATGTATGCACTGGTTAAAATTGATACTGTTTCAGAGATTTTAAAAAAATAATTTCAGGGGCAGGTGTTTCCAGTCAGTTAAGATGTTCATGTCCTATATTTCAGTGCCTGGGTTTTATGCTTGGCTACATGCCTGACCCCAGATTCCTGCTAACACAGGCCCTGGAAGGCAGCTGAAAGTGGCTCAAGTGACTGGGTTCCTACCACCCATGTGGGAGACCTGGATTGCAATATTCAGCCTCAGCTGGTAACTGTTGCAAGTATTTTGGGATGGAACCAGTAAATGAAAACTCTCTCTCTCCCTCTTTCTCTCTGTGTCTCCCAGTCTCTATTACTATCATCTCTGTCTCTATCTCTAATCCTATCTCTAGCCCTATATCTATTGTATGTCCCTCTGCCTCTCAAATAAATACATAAAACTTTTGAAAGTGATAATTTATATCATAAACAAATTCTTATTTTTTCAACATTTATTCATTTTTTTACTTGAAAGGCAAGGAGAGATTCCGTCTTGTTTTGGCTTTGTACAATGGCCTGAACGAAGCAGACTGCGCGCAAGTCAACGGGCGGCAAGGCGCCGCCCAAGCAGCTGGCCACCAAGGCGGCCCGCAAGAGCGCGCCGGCCACGGGCGGCATGAAGAAGCCGCGCCGCTACCGGCCCGCCCGGTGGTGCTGCGCGAGATCCGGCGCTACCAGAAGTCCACCGAGCTGCTGATCCGCAAGCTGCCGTTCCAGCGCCTGGTGCACGAGATCGCGCAGGACTTCAAGACCGACCTGCGCTTCCAGAGCTCGGCCGTCATGGGGCTGCAGGAGGCGTGTGAGGCCTACCTCATCGGCCTCTTCGAGGACACCAACCTGTGTGCCATCCACGCCAAGCGCGTCACCATCATGCCCAAGGACATCCAGCTCGCACGCCGCATCTGCGGGGAGCGGGCCTAGGCCTCACCAGCTTAGTCTAAAACAGAGCCATGAAAAAAAAAAAAAAAAAAGAAAGGCAAGGCGAGAGAGAATCTTGTACGTGCTGTTTCACTTCCAAATGTGCACAACAGTCAGGAATTGGACAGGTTGAAGTCAGGAGTCAGGAATCAGTCTGGGTCTCCCATGTCGGTAGAAGAACTCCAATGCCTGAGCCATCATCCAATGCATCATCCAATGCCTCCTAGGCATATTAACAGACAACTGGATCAGAAATGAAGGTAGGTGAGACTCAATCTTGGTTACTAGAATGTGGAACATGGGTGTCCATGTTTATTGCACCTCATTTCACAATAGCTAAGGTATAGGATCAACCTAAATGCCTGTCAACTGAAGACTGGATAAAGAAATTATGGGATATATACACCATGGAATACTACAGTGGTTAAAAAAATGAAATCTTGTCATTTGCAACACAATGGATGAAACTAGAAAACATTATACTTAGTTAAACACACCAGTCCCAAAAGGACAAATAACATATGTTCTGTCTGATCTGTTCTAATTAATAGAGCACCTAAAATGTAATGTATTCTCAGAATCAGCTCCTAAGGCCTGACTGAAAACACCATGAGAGCACTTAAGGCATGGAAAGCCAAGACATAGTGGCAAAAACGGTTCTGATGAAGGATCTCTGTGAGTGAGACCCCAGTGGAAAGAAGGGGCCATCGAAGAAGGATGCAGTTTTCTCTGAAGGGAGGAGAGAATTCCCACGTTTGTGAACTCTAAAGGCTTCCATAGTCCTTGGCAGCTCATGTCAAGAGCCTCGGGTGATCACTGACATCATAAATAAGAGTGTCAGTTATTAAATCAACAACAGGAGTCACTGTGCACTTACTCCCCATGTTGGACCTCTGTCCTTAATGAGTTGTTAGATGAGAACTAATGGTAAAACTTGTCTTCAAACTGTACTTTGTATTTCCTGTGTCTGTGCGCACGCAAATAGTTGAAACCTTTACTTAGTATAGAGTTGGTCTTCTGTATATAAAGTAAACTAAAAATGAATCTTAATGGAAAATGGAATGGGAAAGGGGCTGGGAGGTGGGATGGGAGTGGGGGTGGAAGGGCAGGAATGGGGGGAAGAAACACTATATCCCTAAAAGCTGTACATATGAAAATTTATATTCAATAAATAAAAACCTAAAAAAGGTAATATATAGAAGTGAAATTAACACTTTGAGATGTAATAACTTTGAATAGCCCTTGTTTCGATGGCTGAAGAACACTGTGCGCTGCGGCACACTGGGTTAACGTCCTGGCCTGAAGCTCCTGAATCCCATATGGGTGCCGGTTCTAGTCCTGGCTGCTCCTCTTCTGATCCAGCTCTCTGCTATGGCCTGGGAAAGCTGTAGAAGATGGCTCAAGTCCTTGGGCCCCTGTACCCACGTGAGAGACACAGAAAAAGCTCCTTGCTCCTGGCTTCAGATGGGTGCAGCTCCGGCCATTGTGGCCATCTGGAGAGTGAACCATTGGATGGAAGACCTCTCTCTCTGCCTCTCCCCTCTCTCTGTACCTCTGACTTTCAAATAAATAAATCAATCTTTAAAAAAAAATTGTTGAACTCTTTACTTAGTATAAAGTTACTCATATGTATAAAAAGTTAATTGAAAATAGATCTTAGTAAAAAATGAGAATGGGAATAAGAGAGGGAAGAGGAAGAGGGGTGGGAGTGTGGGTAGTAGGGCAGGTACAGTGGAAAAGATCACTATATTCCTGAAGTTGTAAATTTGTATTTATGAAATGCATGAAGTGTGTGTTCCTTAAATAAAAAATAAAAAATTCCTGGGGGGAAAAAGATAAAAATAAAACAAGTAAAATAAAAAAGAACTTGATCCTTGTCTCCTACATGAGTGACAGGGGCCCAAATACTTGGGCCGTCTTCTGCTGCTTTCCCAGGTACATTAGCAGGGACCTGAATCAGAAGCTGAGCAGTCAGGACTCATCCTGCACTGCAGTATGGCATGGTGGTGTCACAAGTGGTGGCTTAACTACTGTCTTACAATGCTGGCCCATCCATTTATTTTTCAAAAGTGCTGTAATCCTGACTTTTCATTAATTCCTCCTTTCTGGGTGCCTCCAGTGTAACCTGAAATAATATGGAAGATTTCTTCTACATTACTCAGCATGAACTCTAATTAGAGCATTTGTGACTCACTATGTGCCTTGTAGCCATTGTGCCAATCATCAGTGGCAACATATGGAGAAGAGGCGGCATTTGGAAGGAAACAAAGCATAAAAATTCAAAGTCCTCTAGACTCAGAGACCCTGAGTTCAAATCCAAGATCTACATTTAAGTGTATGGCCTTGGGTGGGATAATTAATCTCTGAACCTTAATTTACTAATCTAGAAAATGAGGGATGATGATGACATATGTTTCCTGAGATTCATTGAGATAATGAATTGATATCATTTGCACAACAGAACTGACTCATGAGAAGAACTAAATAAATACCAGATAGTATTACGAAATCACTGACACTTACATCCTAATGTGACAACCTCAGTTGCTTTATATTCATTTAGGTATTGTTTACTGGGCTAAAAGAAACTTAATCAATTCAGGAGACTGATCTTTCAGAAGAGTCTATTCCAAGACACATCCTTGCTGCCCACCAAGATCATTAAAAATGGGTTCTTTTGTTTGTATGCATCTGCAATCTTCTCTCCCCAAGCACTATAGAAGCTTGTAGGTCAAGGATAGTTTAACTGAGAGGCATTTTAAGACCATATGTGCACATAGGTCTGCCAGCAATTCTTTTAGGAAATGGTACTCACCAGTCAACTGAAAATCAGACAGATGCCAAAATGGAGGTCAATGTGTTCACTGCCCTAGAGGAATAAAGAAATATGTGGAGATGATCTTAGAGGTTCTGAGACGTCACCCCTGATCCTCTTCATCTGTCAAAATCCCATGATTTTCAAAACTCAACTCCGAAGCCACCTTCATGTGAAATTATCCCTGATCATTTTATGGGATAAACTGAATATTTTATTTTTTAAAAAATAAAAGTTTATTTATTTATTTATTTATTTATTTATTTATTTGAAAGTCAGAGCTACACAGAGAGACAAGGAGAGGAAGAGAGAGAGAGAGGTCTTCCATCTGCTGGTTCACTCTCCAACTGGCCACAACAGCCAGAGCTGTGCTGATCTAAAGCCAGGATACAGGAGCCTCCTCTGGGTCTCCCACATGGGTACAGGGGCCCAAGGACTTGGGCCATATTTTCCTGCTTTCTCAAGCCATAGCAGAGAGCTGGATGGGAAGTGGAGCAGCCAGGACTTGAACCAGTGCCCATATGGGATGTCGGCACTGCAGGCAGCAGCTTTACCCACTAGGCCACAACCCTAACCCCTTGAATACTTCTCTGAATTCCTCTGTACTTCTTCTGGCCATGTTCTGTGAACCTTTCCCTGCTTCTCACATGACTCACTGGACAAAAGCTATAGCTCTGTATTTCTTTTCAAAATAATTAATATTTTAATAGAAAAAAATTCTCAGCTGCTTGTTCACTCTCCAAACGTCCACTATGGTGAAACTCACTCCAGAGCTCCTACATGGATGTAAGGAACCCAATTACTCGAACCATCAATAATATCTCCCAGAATCTGCACTAGCAGCAGGAGGGAGAAAAGAGCTGAGGCCAGGACTTGAGTCCCCGTACTCCACATGTGTAACAGCTAGGCCAGACACCTGCCACATGATAGCTGTATATTTCTTGTTTCCTTGCAAGGAAGAAGGAGACCAGAATTGTTAAAAGCATTCAAATGGGAAATTCCAAGATGGTGGATTATGGAGTGAAATGCTTTGCAAGGCTAGGGATACACAGTAAGGAAAGAACTGTACGAAGTGCATTCTTAGGGAAGAACTGGAGAGAAAACAGCACTGGAGGTCCTTCAAGAAGAAGAGAAATGGTGTGGACCTGTTTGGATGGCGAGGACGTGCAGCACAACATGGACACAGCTGCAACAGCCAAGAGCCAGAGCAAGCAGCAGTTTAGAGATGGAGGTGAGGCCAGACTGCAGCAATCCATGGCGATATAGCTGTAGGGAGAGCATGGTGTGAGTCCAGACTGGAGATGTGGGGACTGGCTGTTGCTAGAGGTTGCCCACAGACTCAGTGGAAGTAGAGGGGGCACGTTTATCTCACCCCAACTTCCCCACAACAGTGTCTGCTGACCAGTTGAGAAACAGCAGGTGCCATTTTGGGTTTGGGCACAGCTGCAGAAGCTGTTGTGTGCACACAGAGCGACTGGCTGAGACAGGACACTTTCTGACAGTACCGGCAGCACAGGTGGGCAGGGAACAGCATCCAACTGGTGGCTCTTGCATATGCATGTGATCTGTAGGCTCTATTGGAAGGAAGACTTTGAAGAACCCACTGACTTTGAACCTGGCTGGGAGGTAACTCAGCAACCATGTGCGATGGGGAGATGCCTGAAATCTCCCAGGATCAAGATGCTTAGGTGGAACTGTCTCAGAGAACATCTGCCCCTCTGTTGGGGCTGGTGGGGTACAGACAAGCCTTTGGACCTAACGACTGTAGGAGCCTTTTGTGCTGAGACAGTGGGGACTCAGTGGTTGCATGAGAAGGTGCAGGGTATAGCTGGGTATTGAGATCTATCATGTGCAATGTGGGTATTGCTCGGGATACTCACCCCACCCTGGAGCACTGATCAGAGCTCCCTGGCTGCACCCACCACACACTTCTTAGTATTTGTTGAAAGTGCAGACATTCTACTAAGCCACAGAGGCATAGCTCAAAGATAAATGCCATCAAAGGAAAAAAAAAATCAAATCCACAAATGCCTAAAAACAAAAGCAGTTCAAGAAACAATAATAAGGAAGATAATATGACCCCCCCAAAAGAACATAAGAGCATTTCAATATTAGAATGTGAAGATGAAGAGATTGAAGAAATGCTGGAAATGGAAATCAAAATTTCATCATAGGATTACTTAAAAGCAATCAGAAGCAAATCCATGAACTGAAGAAAACCATACATGATGTGAATGAAAAATTCTTCCATGAAATCAAGATTTTAAAGAAAAATAAAAATGAAATATTAGAAATGAATAATTCAATAGACCAAGTAACAAATGTGGAGGATGTGCAGAAAAGGGTACTCTAACCCACTGTTGATGGTAATGCAAACTGGTAAAACCACTATGCCAGGTAGTTTGGAGATACCTCAGAAATCTGAATATAGTCCTACCATACGACCCAGCCATCCCACTCCTAGGAATTTACCCAAGGGAAATGACATCAACAAATAAAAGAGCTATCTGCACCTCTATGTATATTGCAGCTCAATTCACAATAGCTAAGACATGGAATCAACCTAATGCCCATCAAAAGATTTGATAAAAAAAATTATGGGATATGTGCTCTCTGGAACACTACACAGTGGTAAAATATATATATATATATATATATATATATATATATATATATATATAATCTGGTCCTATGCAACAAAATGGATGAATCTGAAAAACATCATACTTAATGAAATAATCCAGTCCCAAAGGAACAAATACCATATGTTCTCCCTGATCTGTGACAACTAACAGAGCACCTAAAAAGAAACCTGTAGAAATGAAACTGACACTATGAGAACCTATGACTTGAACAATCCTTTTCTTGATTGTAGAGGAACAGTTCATTATTTTTTTATTTTCTTTTTTTAATTTAATTTTCTTTTTTTACTTAATACCATTGGTCAAACTCTTTACTTAACAAAGTATTATTCTTAGGTGTATAAATCCAATTGAAAATAGATACCAGTAAAAAATAAGAGTGGAATAAGAGAGGGAGGAGATATACAGTTCAGCACACATTCACATGGACTTACTCCTAAAGGTAAATCTGAAAACTTGCCATGGGACTCCAAATCCTATTAAGCTGAGTGGTACTAATGCTATCTTTTTTTTTTTTTTTCTTTGACAGGCAGAGTGGACAGTGAGAGAGAGAGACAGAGAGAAAGGTCTTCCTTTTGCCGTTGGTTCACCCTCCAATGGCCGCCGCGGTTGGCGCGCTGCAGCCGGCGCACCGCGCTCATCCGATGGCAGGAGCCAGGGGCTTATCCTGGTCTCCCATGGGGTGCAGGGCCCAAGCACTTGGGCCATCCTCCACTGCACTCCCTGGCCACAGCAGAGAGCTGGCCTGGAAGAGGGGCAACCGGGACAGGATTGGTGCCCCGCCCGGGACTAGAACCCGGTGTGCCGGCGCCGCAAGGCGGAGGATTAGCCTGTTGAGCCACGGCGCCGGCCATTAATGCTATCTTATTAATTGTGTAATTGATCATATAGATAGTGTTAATTTTCAAAGGGATCACATAAATAAAACCAAATGTCTGGTAATAACAATAGCATTATAAAGGAGAGAATGTTACAACATGGGAAGCAGTCCACACAGCAGAGTCATAGAATGACAAGTGCCCTAAACAGCACTGTGACCTCAGAATCAGCCTTTAGGGCATTTGGATCTCGGTGGAAAGCCCATGAGAGCATTTCAGGCATGAAAAGCTAAGACACTGGCAACAAATGATCTACATGAAGGATCTCTGTGAGGGAGATCCCAGTGGAAAGAAGGGGCCAGCAACGAAGGATGTACTTTTCTCTGAAGGGAGGAGAGAACTTTCACTTTGCTTATGGTCCTGTCTAAATAGAGGGAGTTTGTGGACTCAAAAGGCTTCCATAGCATAGGCAGCTCATGTCAAGAGTCTCAGGTGGCCGGCGCCGTGGCTCACTAGGCTAATCCTCCGCCTAGCGGCGCTGGCACACCGGGTTCTAGTCCCGGTCGGGGCACCGATCCTGTCCCGGTTGCCCCTCTTCCAGGCCAGCTCTCTGCTGTGGCCAGGGAGTGCAGTGGAGGATGGCCCAAGTGCTTGGGCCCTGCACCCCATGGGAGACCAGGAGAAGCACCTGGCTCCTGCCATCGGATCAGCGCGGTGTGCAGGCTGTAGCGCGCCAGCCACAGCAGCCATTGGAGGGTGAACCAACAGCAAAAAGGAAGACCTTTCTCTCTGTCTCTCTCTCTCACTGTCCACTCTGCCTATCAAAAAATAAAAATAAAAAAAATATTAAAAAAAAGAGTCTCAGGTGATCAGTGACATCATAAATAAGAGTGTTGATTATTAAATCAACAACAGGAGTTACTGTGCGCTTACTCCCTATGTAGGTCCCCTGTCCTTAATGAGTTGCACTATGAGAATTAACTCATAACTCACTATGAGAATTAACAAGTTTTCAAACAGTACTTTATACTTTTTGTGTGTGTTTGTGTGTGTGTGTATGTGCAAACTGTTGAAATCTTAGTATAGAGTTGCTCTATATAAAGTAAATTAAAAATGAATCTTAATGAAAAATGGGATGGGAGAAGGAGTAGGAGGTGGGAGGGTGGGTATGGGGGGAAGAACCACTATATTCCTAAAGCTGTACCGGTGAAATTTGTATGCATCGAATAAAAGCTTTCTGAAAAAACAAAAGTAAATAAATACTAAAAAAAAGACTGTGGAGGAAAGCCTTAACAGCCGACTTGCAGAGGCAGAAGAAAAATATAAAAGTTAGAAAACAAATCTTTGAAAACCTTACAGTCAGAACAAAAAAGCAAAAAGAAGAATAAGAAATTAGAAAACTTAAAAACAGTGTTGGAGATTTATGGGATACCATTAAATGACCCAACAAACGGATCTTAGGAGTTTCTGAGAGTGTGGAAAGAGAGAATGGACTGGAAGGCCTATTTAATGAAATAATTACAGAAAATTTCCCTCATGTAGAGAAAGGTATGTCCAAGCACAGGAAGCACATAGGACTCCTAACAGGCATGACCAGAAAATATCTTCACCATGACACCTTACAGTCAAACTTTTCATGGTAAAACAAAAAGAAAAGATTCTTCAGGAGAGAAACACCAGATTACTGTCAGAGGATCTCTAATTAGACTCACAGCTGACTTCTCATCAGAAGCGCTATAGGCTAAAAGGGAATGAGAGACAGAGTCCAAGTCTTAAGGGAAAAAAACTGTCAATCCAGAATATTGTACCCTGCAAAGTTTTCATTTATGAATGAAGGCAAAAGAAAGACTTTCCATAGCAAACCGAAATTGAAACAATTTGTCAATACTCATCCAGTCTCACAAAAGATGCTTAAGTATATGCTACACATAGAATAAAAGACAGATAGCCATCATTATGAAAGAATGTAAAGGCAGAAATTCCCTCAGGAAAAATACAAAAATATCCAAAATAAATAATTGGAATATTTATGAAAAATGGCAGGGCCAAGTCGTTACTTATCAATAGTGATCTTGAATGTAAATGTGCTCAACTCTCCAGTTAAAAGATACAGACTTCCTGGATGGATTAAAAAACAAGACCCATCTCTTTTCTTCCTACAAGAAACACATCTCACCAACAAAGACAAACACAGACTGAAAGTAAAAGGATGGAAAAAGATATTCCAAGCTAATGCAAAAAAAAAAAAAAAAAAAAAAAAAAAAAAAGGCGTTGCCATTCTAATATCAACAAAATAGACTTTAACTCCAAAACTGTTTTTTTTAATTTATTTTTATTTCATAAATGTGAATTTACAAAGTGCAACTTTTGTATGGTTGTGGCTTCCCCCCCAACCTCCCTCCCTCCGTGGCCCTCCCCTCTCCCACTCCCTCTCCCATCCCGCCCTTTATTGAGTTTCATTTTCAATCACCTTCATATACTGAAGATCAACTTAGTATATACTAAACAAGGATTTCAACAGGCTGCACTCACACAACCGCACAAGGTATAGGGTACTGTTCGACTAGTAGTGTTTTTAAATTTCATAGTAAAACACATTAAGGACAGAAATCCTACATGGGGAGCATGTACCCAGTGACTCCTGTTGTTGATTTAACAATTGGCACTCTTATTTATGATGTCAGCAATCACCCGAGACTCTTGCTATGAGCTATCTAGGCTATGGAAGCCCCTTGAGTTCACCGATTCTGAACTTGTTTAGTCAAGGCCGTGTCACAGTGGAGGTTCCTTCCTCCCTTCAGAGACAGGCACCTCTCTCCTTGATGGCCTGTTCCTTCTGCTGGGGTCTTGTTCACCAGGGTCTTTCATTTAGATTGTTTTTTGCCACCATGTCATGGGTTTCCATGCCTGTGAGACTCTCATGGACCTTTTAGCCAGATCCGAATGTCCTAAGGGTTGATTCTGAGGCAGGAGTGCTGTTTTGGGTGTTTGCCATTCTATGAGTCTGCTGTGTGTCCTGCTTCCCCCCCAGGATCATTCTCTCCCTTTTAATTCTATCCTTCATTATTTGCTTACACTGGTCTTATTTGTGAAATCTCTTCGACACATACCCTATCTTCTTGATTGGTTGTGTATTTATACTTATCACTTTACCAAGTGCACTGGCATTGGTACCTGCCTCCTTGGTAAGATTGAGTTGAAATCCCCTGGCACATTTCTCGTTCCACCACTGGAGGTAAGTCCGAGTGAGCTTGTTAACAAAGATGAAGAATGTTACTATGCAATGCTTAATGGGCCGGCGCTGTGGCTTAACAGACTAATCTTCCACCTTGCGGCGCCAGCACACCGGGTTCTAGTCCCGGTCGGGGCACCGGATTCTATCCCGGTTGCCCCTCTTCCAGGCCAGCTCTCTGGTATGGCCCGGGAAGGCAGTGGAGGATGGTCCAAGTCCTTGAGCCCTGCACCCACATGGGAGACCGGGAGAAGCTCCTGGCTCCTGGCTTCGGATCAGCATGATGCACTGGCCGCAGCGGCCATTGGAGGGTGAACCAACGGCAAAAAGGAAGACCTTTCTCTCTGTCTCTCTCTCTCTCTATCCACTCTGGCTGTCAAAAAAAAAAATGATTAATGGATCATTTCAATAGGAAGATATACCTATAGTAAATGTATATGCACCCAATCACAGGGTGACTAGCTATTTTAAAGCAATGTTAATAGATGTAATGGGAGACATAGATTCCAATACAATATTAAGAGGGGATTCAATATCTTGCTTTCAGTAATGCACAGATCAACCAGACAGAAAATCAGTAAGGAAACAACAGAGTTAATTGAGACTCTAGACCAAATGGACCTAATGGATATCTGCAGAAATTTCCACCTCAGAATAGCAGAATGCACATTATTATCAATGCTTGGAACTTTCTTTAGGATAGACCATATGCTAGGCCGTAAAACAAATCTCACTGTATTAAAAAAATCAAAATCATGCCATGCATCTTCTCTGACCACAATGGAATAAAACTGGAAATTAAAAACTCAATGTTCTCTAAATCATATATAAACACATGAGGACCGAACAACATGTTTGTAATGAACTGTGGGTCATAGAAGAAATCAAAAGAGAAATAAAAAATTCTGAAAACAAATGAAGATGACAATACATCATATCAAAATTTATGGCATACAGCAAAATCAGTATGAAGAGGGAAGTTTATAGCAGTTAGCACCTACATAAAGAAATTTGAAAAGAACCAATAAATAAGTTATCAACACATCTCAATGACCTAGAAAAGCAACAAAGCAAACCCCAAATTAGTAGGAAGAAAGAAATAATTAAAATTGGAGAAGAAATAAACAAAAGAAACCAAAAAAAATCAGTTAAATGAATAGTTGTTTTTTTTTTTGAAAAAGTAAACAATATTGATGAACCATTGGTGCAACTAGTGAAAAAAAAGAGTGATAAGACCCAAATCAATAAAATCAGAGATGAAAAAGAAAATGTAACAGCAGATACCACAGAAATAAAAAAAATCATCAAGAATTACTGCAAGAGCTGTATGGCAACCAATTGGGAAACCAAGAAGAACTGGATTGATTCCTGGACACATACGGGCTACCAAAATTGAGTCATGAAGGCATAGAAAACTTAAACACCAATAAACAAAACAGAAATTTTCTCTGTAATAAAGACACTCCCAATAAAGAGAAACTCAAGACTGGACAGCTTCACTGTTAAATTCCAGCAGACATTTTAAGAAGTAATTTCAATTCTTCTCAAGCTATTCAAAACAATTGAAAGGGAGGAAATCCTCCAAAACTCCTTCTATGAAGCCAGTATCAACGTAATTCCTAAGCCAGAAGAAGACACAACAGAGAAAGAGAACTATAGACCAATATCCCTGATGAACATAGATGCAAAAATCCTCAACAAAATATTAGCAAATTGAATCCAACAACATACCAGAAAGATCCTTCACCCAGACCAAGTGGGATTATCCTTGGTATGCAGGGATGGTTCAACATTTGCAAATCAATAAATGTGATACATCATATTAACCATCTGGAGAACAAAAACTATATGGTTATCTCAATAGATGCAAAGAAAGCATTTGGTAAAATACAACATCCTTTCACGATGAAACATTCAGCAAATAGGGGATAGAACAAACATTCCTCAAGACAATCAAGTGATTTTATGACAAACCCACAGCCAGCATCCTTTGAATGGGGAAAAGCTGAAAGCATTAACCGTAAGATCTATAACCAGACAAAAATGCCAACTCTCACCATTGGTATACAATACTGTCTTGGAAGTTTTAGCCGGGGGCCATTAGAGAAGAAAAAGAAACCAAAGGAATACAAATTGGAAAGGAGGAAGTCAAACTATCCTTACTTGCAGGTGACATGATTCTATATATAGGGGATCCAAAAGACTCCACTGAGAGACTATTGGAACTCATAAAAGAGTTTGGTAAAGTGGCAGGACATAAAATCAACAAGGAAAAATCAATAGCCTTTGTATACACAGACAATGGCATGGCTGAGAAAGAACTTACAAGATCAATCCCATTCACAATAGCTCCAAACAGAATTAAATACCTGGGATAAAAATTTAACAAAGGATGTCAAAGAACTCTACAATGAAAATTACAAATCATTAAAGAATGAAATAGAAGAAAACATTAAAATGAAAAAATCTTCCATGTCCATGGATTGGAAGATTCAGCATCATCAAATTGTCCATATTACCAAAAGCAATTTACATATTCAATGTAATTCTAAACAAAATACCAATGACATTCTTCACATATCTAGAAAAAATGCTAAAATTTATATGGAAACACAAGATACCCTGAATAGCTAAAGTAATCTTATACAACAAAACCAAAGCTGGAAGCATCACAATACCTTATTTCAAGACATGCTACATGGCAGATATAATCAAAACAGCCTGGTACTGGCACAAAAACAGACATACAGATCAATGGAACAGAATAAAAACTGCAGAAATCAATCCATGCATCTACAACTAACTTATCTTTGACAAGTTAAGATTAATCTCTGGAGGAAGGAAGACCTTTCTCTTTGTCTCTCTCTCTCTCACTATCTATAACTCTACCTGTCAAATAAAAAAAAATACATAGTAAAATTTCTCTTCACTCCAGTTAGAAAGGCTCACATATAGAAATCAACAAAAAACAAATGCTGGTGAGGATGTGGGGAAAAATGTACTATGGTCCACTTTTGGTGGGAATGTAAACTGGCACCATCGCTGTGGAAGACAGTATGGAGATACCTCAGAAATCTGAATATAGACCTACCCCATTCCTGGGAATTTACCCAAATCAAAAAAAATCAGCATATTGCAGGATAATTTACCATAGCTACAATATGGAATCAATAAAGATACCTACCAACTTGACTGGATAAAGAAATTATCTTGTATACACACTATGGAATACTATTCAGCTGTTAAAAAATGAAATTCTATACTTTGCAACAATATGGATGCACTTGTAAACCATTTTTTAAACTTTTATTTAATAAATATAAATTTCGAAAGTACAACTTTTGGATTATAGCAGCTTTTCTCCCCAGTTACCTCCCTCCCACCTACAACCATCCCATTTCCCACTCCTTCTCCCATCCCATTCTTCATCAAGATTCATTTTTAAGTATCTTTATATATAGAAGATTAATTTAGTATATACTAAGTAAAATTTTCAACAGTTTGCACCCACACAGATAAACAAAGTATAAAATACTATTGAGTACTAGTTTTACCATTAATTTGTATAGTACAACACATTAAGGACAGAGATCCTACATGGGGAGTAAGTGCATAGTGACTCCTGTTGTTGATTTAACAATTGACACTCTTATTTATGATGTGAGCAATCACCCTAGGCTCTTCTCATGAGCTGCCAAGGCAATGGAAGCCACTTGAATTCACAAACTCCGACCTTATTTAGACAAGGCCACAATCAAAGTGGAAGTTCTCTCTTCTGTTCAGAGAAAGGTACCTCCTTTTTTGATGGCCCATTCTTTCCATTGGGATCTCACTCACAGAGATCTTTCATTTAGTTCATTTTTTTTTTTTTTTTTTTTTTTTTTTTTTTTTTTTTGCCACAGTGTCTTGGCTTTTCATGCCTGAGAAACTCTCATGGGCTTTTTAGCTGGATCCAAATGCCTTAAGGGCTGATTATGAGGCCAGAGTGCTATTTAGGGCATCTGCCATTCTATGAGTCTGCTGTGTATTCTGCTTCCCATGTTCTCTCCTTTTTAATTCTATCAGTTATTATTAGCAGATACTAGTCTTGTTTATGTGATCTCTTTGACACTTAATCCTGTCTTTATGATCAATTATGAACTTAAACTGATCATTTTGACTAGTAAAATGGCATTGGTACATACCTCCTTGATGGGATTGATTTGGAATCCCCTGACACATTTCTAGCTCTACCATTAGGGGTAAGTCCGAGTAAGCATGTGCCGAACTGTGCATCTCCTCCCTCTCTTATTCCCACTCTTATTTTTAACATGATATTTAGTTAAATAAGCCAGTATCAAAAAACAGACATCAATTGTTTCACTGATCTAAGGTAACTAACAGAGAACCAGAAATGTAATGTACTGGAGTGTAATGGACATTTTGAGATTCAATGATTGTTAATAGCCTTTATCTCTTCCATTGAGGAAGAGTGTTTTTTTTTTTTTCTTCTAATACTATTTGTTGAACTCTTTTACTTAGAATAGGGTTAACTATGTGATTATTAAGTATACTGAAAATACATCTTTGTAAATATTGAGAGTGGGAATGTGGGGGTGGGGTAGGGTTGAAATATGGGTTGGAGGGAGGGTAGGGGGGCTATGTTCCTAAATCTGTATATATGAAATATAACATTTTTAAAAAATTAAAAAAAATTAAAGTATTAAGCTATGTCCTTTAGACATATGAAAATTTCAAGCATAAGCTTCTTGAATGCAGGTGCCAGGACATGGCCAGAATTTACCAAAATATATCTGAGGAATACTGAATAAAAGGGGACTTCTCTGTATTCAGAGTAGCATCAGTAATTGAATATTTGGTGGTGGTTCTACAGAAATTTTGGCAAGTATTCTTGTTGAACCTCGGAAAATATATGAAACTTGTGTTCTGATTTCTCAGCTATTTTCTTGGGCTCTCTTTGACCTCAAGGACTGAATCAAGATCTATAGTATAGGTTTGAGCTGGCTTCTCTTCCCATCTGCTAACTTTGCCGTTTACTCTGCATCTAGACCAATAAGTCATCTGTTTAAGCCTCAGTTTATTTGTATGAAAAGAGGAACAATAATAATGACAATACCATCCCTATAATCCTTTTAAGGATTCTCTGAGATTGACAGATCCTTAAGACAATGCTGTAAAATATCTATTATAAGACATATATGTAGGTATTCTGAAGAAGAATATAATTATCAAATGTCTTTGGGAATTGCTATATTAAAGCAAACTAAATGCAGTTAGCTAAGATGGAACTTGATTAGACTTCCATGTGTTGATGTAAATTATGAAATCCCCAAAAAGTATATGTGGGATTTAATGTCTCCAAAAAAACTAGTTTCAGAATCAATAATAGAATGCTGATTTATAAGTTGTGGACCTCAAGAAAGGAGAGGGGAAGAAATAGAGAGAGAGAGAGAGAGAGAGAGAGAGCAAGTGAGAGAGAGAGAAACAGAGAGAGAGAGAGAGAAATAGAGGAGATAATGTATTTTTCCTTTCAACTTAAATGTCTCAGAAAAGGTCTACATTGACAAAGTCAAACATAGTAACACTGAACTCTTGTGTATTCCTGGTTGATTACTATTATTTGCTTTTAAAAAATTATATAAGTACAGAATTGGGTTCTTTGCCCATCTCTGATGTAACCAACGGGGCTATAATCAGATTTAAAGACTATTCTGATTAAATATCTCTGTCCCTGGAAAGCTTAAGAGAAAATCTTTTTGATATAACCAAGGTGGATTAAGAACAGGAAAGGAAAGATTTGGGGTCCTATTGTCAGATTAGACACAAGTAAATTAGAAATTACAGGAAATGTGCTACCAAATAATGCTTTAGTCTCTGTGTAAGAAATTAAAAGAGGCAAAGACCTAAGATTCTTGGGGAAATAGGTTAGATTATTAGGTGAAGAGCCTGGCTGTAGCAGAACCTCACACAATGTCCTTTCCTTTATCACTACCTCTGTGCTATTTCAGCTGCTTAATAAGTCAATCAAACTATTTGGAAAATCCTACAGATTGATCTCCAGGTATGAAGTTTTAGAACCTACACCAAACTTCCAAGCACTAAAGTTCTTAAGCTTAGTCATGAGACCAGTCCTATACAGCTGACTATATTCTACTGAGTATTCTTTAATCAAACATGCCAAAAATAGCTGTTTCCATATACCATACACCTTACAGTCCCTAAGAGTTATACATATTTATTAGCTTAAAAGCCACAGGAAAGACTTTCACAACTTCTTTCCCCAATCCATTATTAAGATTTTTTTTTTCATTTCTCTCTGAAGACATGAACACTTCAAGGTGGTCTTGACCTGTTTATTCTCTCCTGTCTTCTCTAACTGCTTAGGGCTCCCACTTTTTCTTTCTAACATTTTCTGATCCCTCTCAGTTTGCCTCCCATACTCTCCTTGGTTGATCTGTGTTGAGCATCAGAGTAGCCTCTGTATCTTGCCTTCTTGATCTTTATCTGTTTTTGCCAACCAGCACTGCTCTTGAACTCCTATAACTCTCTTCCTGAACTTCTTTCCTCACTTTAGTCCCTGCCATGGCATTGCATTTTTAAATATTGTCTCTTCCAGTTATTGGCCATATGACTTTCCATTTGTAGAAATCACATCCATATTCATAGGCTACTAGGCATATTTTATACATCAGTCTTCATTTTGAACTATATTAACCCCTTCTACTGTTTCAGCTTGCCAGACAGAGTAAGCAAAAGTCTCTTGCAGTTTTTTTTTCAAATGGTTTAAAGCAATGTTTTGTAAGTAGTAGTGCATTCCAGTTCCTACTGAATGGAAAGATCTGAATAAATCATACTCCCGCTAATCTCTTGGGGCTTTTGTCTGCCTACCTCTCTTTCTTTGTGTACAGAGAAACAATAATAATTATTAAATTACAGGTGAAATACATATTTCATCTGAATATTTCCCTCATTATGCCAAAACACTTTAGTGAATAGAATGATTGTCAAACAGTCAACCCTGTTGTTCAAGAACAAGTAAGGTCATTTAGCCAAGAAGGAACTAGAGCTAACTTACTGACATCTACAGTGAAATAAAAGAAGAGATGAAAACTAGTATTTATTGAATACATCCATCACATTACAGCTAGGGTTTTGGCTTTATCTGAACCTTGAAATGATTATTTATTATGGGTATACAGAGATAGAAATAGAGATATAGATAGATAATATGGAAGCTCAGAAAAAGTAACGTAATAGACTGGATGGCTCTGTATGTATACATAGCTTTGTATGTACCTCTTACAGTTTTGGAACTGGAAATCAAAAATCAAAAATCATGGTGCTGGAACAGTTGTATTCTGGTGAGTCCTCTCATCTTGGTTTGCAGACAACCACCCTTACCCTGTACCCTCCAATGGCATAGATTAGGAGAGCACCAGTCAATTCCTCTTCTTGTAAGGACCTAATCCCATCATGAGTCCCACCTTTATTACCTCATCTAAACCTTACTTACCTAAAGAAGACACCACCTCCTCATCCCATCACATTAGGGCTTAATGATTCAACATATGCATTTTTAGTGAGTCATAAACAATCAGTCCATAACAATAGATTGCATCAGTTCTTAAATAAGAGAAAATAGAGTTTACTTCCTCTAAGATTGTTGTTATTTTCACAATGGGTTGAGAATTCTGCTTACCTAAGTTTTATACTTGGTTCATCTCAAACAACTTTGCCTTTCCTGGGCCTCCTCATCTTCTAAACAATGGGGCTAGATGGTACAATGTAGGCTCTTTGTTCTCAATGATTAAAGCTCTCATTTCTGGATCGGTCACAATGTGCCAAACACTCACTTAATCTCTCACTAGCAATAAATTATTTTACAGATAAGGTAAATGAGGACTCAGGTTGTGAAGTAACTAGATCAACTTAACCCAACTGGAGAGAGAGGAATTCAAACTCAGATCTGCCTCCACACCTATGAACCCGACCACAGTTCTATGTAACAGTTTACCTATTCTATCCAGAAAGGGAGGCAAAATTACTCTTAAGAGCTCTCAGTGTGGTCTTACAAATGAAGGTAATCATTGAACTATTATCCCATTAATCTGTCTTCCATAAACACAGTCCCTTAAGCATGAAAGCTAAACAGTCAAGTATCAAGGTTAAATTCAAGCTACCACCAAGTTTCACCAGTAGCGTGGTCCATTTGACTGCATGGGTTAAGTTGAGGAGGCTGAGGATGAGCTACTGGAATTTGAACCTGCAGCTTCTGGGAATATCACAAAGTGTTACAAGGACCCCACTAATTAGGCCTTCCCTCCTGACTCTCTCCCTCACTGGTTGGATGTCATTTTTTGCTTGGTTGCTGTTGCTGATACAGTGTACTCTAGTGAAAGATTTCATCTTTTTATCTCAGGCTGCTTTACAAACAGTAATTAATTAGGTCTCATAACCCCCTGGTGAGATGATTATGTGTAAACACAGTCCAGTGAATGGCTTAGGGAATTTTGTCATCAGGAATTGCAAGTTCAATTCACACCTACACCATAAGCCTCAGGCTACCTCCAGAAAGGTTCAAACAAAGAGATGAAAAGGGGTAATATTATGATTTAGATAATAAAACTCTTGGCTATTGAAAAATATGTAAATATATTTAAATATACAAAATTCAGTTGTAGGATGATGATGATTCAAGGATCATTGAAGTTGGGGACAGAATAAGGGTCTTCAATCTGCCATGACATCAAGTTTATGGCAGTGCTGTTGTCAGAGTGGCCCTAGGGCAAGCCTAATAAGCCCCTACTAAGCCTCAATTCTTCATCTGGAAGTAAAGATAATAAGAGTTCATGTTCTGTGAACTTCACAGAAAATTCACTCAGTCATGTCAGACCCTATAGAATAAAGTGTTTCGGGGCCTGAAAAGTGTTATACAAACATTAATATTTGCATACCACTATGATCTAAGCTCATGATGATCTGCTGGACACAAAGATCAGTTTAATTCCATTTGCTATGCACCTGTTGAGAACTGAGAGATCTTGGCACTACTCTTGAATATGTAAGATGCAATGAAAAATACAATCATTTTTAAGGGCTTCCTCTCTCTTTGAGTCTATGTCAAGAAACTATGGAGACAGAATTTGGAATTTCAGTTTGTACTAATTTTAATCCTCTAATCAGTTTCTATTTTTTGACATTTCATGAACAATGCAAACACAGCCATAACTTGTGATATATATAACCCTGCCATTAACTGAAATATAGACCACTAATATATCACAAAAGCAGTATATCTCCAAAGTCTATTATTTGTGGTAGATATATAGGAACCTTCTCTTGCTTTATAGCATACTACCTATGTTGCTCGCTCTGAATCTTTTTCATCAAATGATATTTTAACTCTCCTTATAGCAGGCATGCTAAAATTGGTTGTACAAATTGCATAACATCTGAAGACTTTTTCCTGAAAACAGTTTGTTATTAGATACTGAGTGTTTGTGCTTTCTAAATTGATTTTTTGAACACATAATCCCCAATGCAATGGTATTGGGGGTTAGGGAGAATTTGGGAAGTAATTAGGTCTTGAGAATAGGGCCCTTCACAACGGGATTAATCCATTATAGAAAGACTCCAGAGAATTCTCTCTCTCTTCCCTCCGTGTCAACATTCAGCCAGAAGATACAGTCTGCCACCAAAAAGAAGATCCTCATTAAAACCCAACCATGCTGGCATTCTAATATGGGATTTTCATCCTCTAGAACTGGAAAATATGTATACATGTTGAAATATCACATTGTACCCTTTAAAATGCGCAACTATTAGCTGTTAACAAAAAGTTAAAGTATTTGAATAGAAGGAAAGAAAGAAAATATTTTGGAGCTAGACAGAGGTGGCATTTGTGCAACACTGAAAAATTTACTAAGTGCCATGGAATTTTATACTTTAAAAATGGTAAATTGTATGATATGTGAATTTTACTTCAGTAAAAATAAATGCAAGAAAACAAACTGCTGTTGTTCTGTGATGCTGCGTTACAGCAGCGAGAACTAAGACAGGAATTTCCTATGACCTTCTATTACTCCGTTAAGAAATGAAATAACTTCTCACAAAGGGTCAGTTTGTGGGAAATGGAAGTGCTCCAAATCCTTTTTTTCATTTTTAATGAAGTATGTAATACTTTATAACTTAACAAGTATTTATTAAACATTGCTGGCAGATGTATAAAATACTACATACACTTTAAGAAACAGTTGTGGCACAGTGGGTTAACGCCCTGGCTTGAAGCACCAGCATCCCATATGGGCACCGGTTCTAGTCTCAGCTGCTCCTCTTCTAATCCAGCTCTCTGCTATGGCCTGGGATAGCAGTAGAAGATGGCCCAAGTCCTTGGGCCCCTACACCCTCATCAGAGACATGGAAGAAGCTTCTGGCTCCTGGCTTCGGATTGGCGCAGCTCCGGCCGTTGCAGCCATCAAGGGAGTGAAACATCCAACAGAAGACCTCTCTCTCTCTGCCTCTCCTTTCTCTCTGTGTAACTCTGACTTTCAAATAAATAAATAAATATTTAAAATAAGAAACAGCTGAGGAGACTTGTATAAAGCTTTTTATAAATATCTAAATAAATATACACCTATTCTGTGACCTAGCAATTCCCCCAATGGAAATGAAAGTGTTCCCTAAAGAAATAAAATATGTATTCACAAGAAAATATGTTTACAGGACTATTCATGCAGCTTTATTTAAAGCAGTCAACAACTGAAAAAGTGTTCATCAACAAGTGAATAGATGAGCAAAATTAGTGATAATCATAATACATATGCTACTCCACAATGCAAAAAAAAAAACAAAAAAAAAAACAAAAAAAAAAAACCCTACCAGAACGTGCAATATATCAGAAGCCTTGTGCTGAGCAAAAGAAGCCAAACACAAATGTCTATGCCATATAACTCTACCTATGTAAAATTTTACAATAGGTAAATTAGTCTGTAGTAACACAAATCAAATTAGTGGTTGACTGGAGTTGAAGGTAAGGAATTAACTGGAAAGAGACCCAATGGAATTTTTCATGATTGAAAGAGTCTCTGTTTTAAACCAAGTAGTGATTATAGGTATAATGCATTTGTTAAAAGTCCTTGTATTGGCCGGTGCCGCGGCTCACTAGGCTAATCCTCCACCTTGCGGCGCTGGCACACCGGGTTCTAGTCCCGGTCGGGGCACCGATCCTGTCCCGGTTGCCTCTCTTCCAGGCCAGCTCTCTGCTGTGGCCAGGGAGTGCAGTGGAGGATGGCCCAAGTGCTTGGGCCCTGCACCCCATGGGAGACCAGGAGAAGCACCTGGCTCCTGCCATCGGATCAGCGCGGAAGGAAGACCTTTCTCTCTGTCTCTCTCTCTCACTGTCCACTCTGCCTGTCAAAAAAAAAAAAAAAAGTCCTTGTATTATAGGGGTAAAATCTTGCTTCTTGCTAGTGTATCAGGGAATGCAACAAAAGAGGAGCCAACTGCTTGGCTCCCTGTCACTCATATGGAAGACCTGGATGGGATTCCGGACTCCTGGCTTTAGCCTGGTCCAGCCACAGCTATTGTGGGCATTTGGGAAATTAATCATTCCAGTGAATGGACTATCTCTCTTTGTCTTTCCCTCTCTCTATCATTTTGCCTTTCTAAAAAATAATTGTCTTGTAAAAAATAAAGTTCATTGCATTGTGCATTTAAAATGGACAAATTTCTCTCATTATGTATAAATTATTCCTCAATATAATTGATTTTTAAGATGTACAGATGATTTTATCATATTAAAAATTGTCAAAAATATGTTCCTTCTCTCACAGTTTAGCTAAATTATTTATTTTTTAGAAGAGAACTAGTAAAAGCCCTTGAAATTGTGAGTTCCTATGAATTTAATAATCCATTTGAAATTCTAAAAATACCACACTATATATGGAAATGCTGAGATGGTGTTTTTTTTTTCTGGACAAAAGCAGGAGCTGACAGCACCTGCTTTAATTTGTTAAACCAAACTTGTCTCCACGATGTGGCATTTCAGTGACTTTGGGAACTCCACCAAGACTTTATATAAGCTCTGCCTGTTAGTACCTGCTGTTAAGGTATGCTTAACTCATGGGAACATTCAAATGTCTCGTTCTTTCACTTCCCCAACAGAATGTCAACCCTCACCGTGCCCTCTCCCATGTGGTTTCTGAGGGCTCGAGTTCTCACTTTCACGTCTGTGAGGCTTGAGGAGCCTCAACGCAGGATAACAAGTCAAGCTGAGGGCACGCTCTGGGCAGGTGCTGTGCTGGGCTGCTTCACAGATACTGCCTGAGTTATTCCTGAGAACAACTCCGTGACATGAGGACCTGACACTTTCCTTAACGGATAAAGTGGCCGGTTCAAGGCCACACGAGTGAAGCAGTTATGGCATTTCTGGGACTCCAAACCAAGGACAATGATGACAAGCATGTGTGTGAACCACAGAACAGCATCATCTCCTAGATGATTCAGTGTCTGCTAAAAGCATACTGCTAACTTCTGGTATTTGAAGAAGCTGAGACAATACAACTTATTTCTTACGTTGTACAAAGCACCTTGTTTCAGGTCATTAGCAGCAGTGTCATTTCTATAATTCTACCTTTTCTTGTGTCCTCTTATTTGTGGTAGCTCAAAGTCAAGAATCTCTATTTTAATCACATTTATGATTTTTGTTTTATTATAAATCACATTGGAAACTAGGACCAGTTATGTAATTTGTGGGGATCAGCATTATATAGATGTACTAGGTGTTGGTCAGGAATGGAAAGACCAAGATCCCACAGATCCACTACCCAAATTCATGGCAGGCAAATAATACCGTAACATATCACAACCTTTGACTACAACAACACATGCTTGGTACCTAGATGAGGGGTTAGTGAAAGGTTGCTGCAAGTTGCCCACTGAATGCATCATGGTGATGCCAGGGTGGAGCAAGGAGTCCACTGCCTTTCCCTGCCCCCAAGATATCATCAGACTCATTCCAGATAGTAACCTTCCCCCACGACCTCATGCAGACCTCCACTGGAGAAAAGGGTGGTGGTGGAAGTCAGTTTCCTTCCACCATTGTGATTCGATTGACATCCTAATGGAGGGTGACAGTGGCTGTGGGGTGGATGTGAGGAAGTGGAGATTAGGTACAAGGGCGGACAGCAGGAGCAGAGAACATATCCAGAAAGAGGCAGAGCCACATGGGAGTAGCAGCTCTATGTCTTCTGTCCACACTCCATTATCACATCAGATTTTATTTATAAAAGGCAAATCCAGAGATAATATTTAGAATTTTCAGCCATCAATAACCAAGCATTCAATAAATCCCATATGCAGGCCCTATATAGTGTGAAAGACCAGTTCACAGCTGAATACTGAGTATGTGACAGTTTTGGGAATAGATTTTGGAATCTGACTATGTAGGCTCAAATACTAGTCATTATTTAGTCACTATATGACTTCTAGACAAACTGCTTAACCACACAGTCTCTTAACACAGTTTTCCTAACAGTGAAAGGATGTTTTTGCAAAAATTCAGTGTAGAAAATGAACTAAGCACTCAAACCAGTACCTGCCTCATGGTAAAAATTATATATGTTAGCTATTTGCTTATTATCTATAAATATTACACACATAAATGTCCCAAAGCTCTTGTATGGCGTGTCTCTAAGCAAATCTGTTTTTACCACTAATTTACTGAATGTGAGTCATAACAAGTATACCTCTCCATTTAGACATCTCCTGCTGCATGTTTTTATTATTGAATAGATGATTTGAAAACAATATTAAAAAACAATTTGTGAAAAAGAAAAAAAAAACTTTAACTGCATACCCATACATAATTATTTCCAATTTGCTTAGAAGATGCCTGTTCTTATCCATATGTATGCATATTTTTACAAAGCTACAGTTGTACTATATATATCATTTTATATTTTCTCCGCTTAACATTAGATTATAAGCATTTGTTCATGATGCTACATTGTCATTGTAATTATAATTGTAATGGTTGCATAATATTGCATAATATCCTATTATGTTAGTATACATAATTTACTATAAATTATTCCCCTATTGACGGACATTTAAGTTGTTCTATTTTTTTGGTAATTATAGCTAATGCTATAGTGATCATCACCAAGCACTTAGCTTTATCTTTTTGTTGAATTATTTTCTTGGGATCCATTTTCAAGAGGAGGATTCCTGGGGCAAAGGGAATAAATACATGCATGATGATTTCTACATATTAAACCACTGTTTTCCAGAAGGTCAATAAATAATAATCATCATGATAATAGCAATGAGGGGTATCTCATCTGCATAGACACTGTGCTGAATTCTCAGTACATATTATATCATCCCATTCCTTCTATGGCCCTAGACATTCTAATTCCCATTTTACATATGAATGAACTGAGGCCCATGTAAATTACTTTCAAAGGCTGGATTTTTTAGTAAGCAGTAAAAGTGGTAAATTAACCAAAGTCTAATGTGATGTTGAAGGTTGTTAATTAAGTCCGGTACTTAAACATTCCCCTTTACTTCCTGCTGTTGATGCAGCCACCATCTTGCAGATTTCCAGATAATTTTCCTTTGAATTCTCCACAGAGACTCTCCCAACAGCAACTCACAATGAGTATTTCTTTTTTTGAAATGCTCCCTTTTCCTACATAATAGAGGGAAGCAATGATAATTATTTGCCTTCATCCATTCGCCCTGACCTCTTGTCTCTCTTTCTTTTCCTTGGTTTCCATTCACTGCATCTATTTTACACCTTCTCTTCTTTCCTCCAATCCATCCCTTTCTCCCTCCTTAACGCACACTTAGAATAACTCTGACATACTAAGTTACCCTAGAAACATTTGTTCTTTCTGTGTTTTATAGCAATTGCATTTTTCTGATTTCAAATTAAGTAATTGCACCAAATATTAATACAAATTTTTTCATCTACTTTGCATTTGTATTAACAACTTATTTTGAATGCCATTACAACTAAATTGGTGATTTGATATTTTTCTTTAAATACTGTCAGCTATTCAAGATTTAAAGAAATCTGAACTGTTATTTTAACCCATTTTAAAACACTTTATTTTTCTTTTTTTTTTTTTTTTTTTTTTTTTTTTTTATTTTTGACAGGCAGAGTGGACAGTGAGAGAGAGACAGAGAGAAAGGTCTTCCTTTTGCCGTTGGTTCACCCTCCAATGGCCGCCGCGGTAGCGTGCTGCGGCCAGCGCACCGCGCTGATCCGATGGCAGGAGCCAGGTGCTTCTCCTGGTCTCCCATGGGGTGCAGGGCCCAAGGACTTGGGCCATCCTCCACTGCACTCCCTGGCCACAGCAGAGAGCTGGCCTGGAAGAGGGGCAACCGGGACAGGATCGGTGCCCCGACCGGGACTAGAACCCGGTGTGCCGGCGCCGCAAGGCGGAGGATTAGCCTAGTGAGCCGCGGCGCCGGCCAAAACACTTTATTTTTCAAAAGGACATTTTCATGAGAGACTCAGACTATGTATGTGCAGACTTTCTTCAGACATTTAAGCCCAATCATCAGGGATAAATTGAAGCACATTTTGTTCTGCTGGATTTATATATTTTCGGAAGTATATTTAGTGTGGGATTGATCCAGTCCCATTGTTTTAAATACAGTTTACATTACAGAAAGAGAATGTTCATGTGGCTGTAAGCAAACATCTACAAGTCTGTGCTCTATAACTTAAAATAGATGTGAGATGAGAAAAAAAAAGAGTGACAAATTAAAGAAGTTGAAACATATACACATAGAAAAACCGAACAAGTTGCAATAAGTCCTCAAATGGAAGGACAATTCCACACCCAGAACATTCTATTACAGGTGTTACAAGTGCACCAGGGGTAAGTCCCCAAACATCCAACACATAATTCAGAGTCAAACTTTAGAACTATGCCCAGCTGAGAAGTAGCTTTCAGGATTACAATGCCAATCTCTTGGGACTTACACATGCCACCCCTCCCCACCTTTTTCATTGCTTCCCCCTCCCATCTTATTTCCCCTTTAGCCCCTTTCAATCTACAATAAAATGAAACATTCAAATACATTATTCAGCATTGAAGAAAATGCCAGTTGTTCCTTTTCCTTTCCCTCTTTATTGTTCTCTCTTGTTTTCCTCCCAGTCACTGCGCTGACCCAACTCTCAGTGGTTTCTGTCTTGATATTTTGCAATGGAAACATTATAAGAAAATATTTCCCTAAGCACAGGTGAGTTGAACAGCAGAGAAGCAGAAAATCCAGAGTTTCTAACAGTGCTTTTGACGGTGGTTGCAATAGGATGCCAAGAAGACCAGAAACAGACACAAAACATAACCAGAGACAAGCCCTCCTAAAACCCAAGACACTCTCACACATCAGTGATGGGGTGAGGAGACAGGTATGGTATCAAATTGTCCTTTACAAAAATCTCAAGGGTAGCCAGAATCAGAAAAGCATTTATAGAGTAGAAATAATGTAAATTCTAACAATTTTTAATCAGATTTTGGAGAAACTGAGAGTTAGTGTTTTGCTTTGTTGAGTGTGCAAAGCCTCAGCATCTCTATAGCATCTCTTCCTTCCATCAGACAGGAGGTCTTCATACTCAGAACTGTGCTAGCTTCTACTTTGAACACAAAGGGTGTCCTGATAAATATTCGCTGAATGAACTGTCATGGGAGGCCCAGTCAGGGAAAGAGAGTCCAAGCAAAAGGACTGCTGGGAACCTTCCCCTCATCTTTTCAAAAGGACTCATGCAACCCAGCAGGCCTTCATACAACAAACAGACTACTTAAGTGATAGAACTGAGTAGGCTTTCAAATGCCCGAGTTATGACATTTACAGCAACATTGCTCACAAAGAAAAGACCAAGGAGCTGAGGACACCTTCCCAATGATTATCTGTGAGGAACTGAGTCAGTACAGCTATATTTTAAAAGATGAGCTTATGTCTACAGATATTAGAAGAGGTTCACATGATATTTTAGGAGGAATAAAGCATTCTTTATATATAATACAGAGAACGAGCCCAATTGTTCCCATCCAGCTGTGTGTCTGGAGGGATGTACTGTAGCAGCTAATGCATGGTAGCTCGCTCTCCATGTGGAGCAGAAATTGGGCTAATACATTTCAGTTCAACTTCACAAGAAATCTTGAGAAGCAGGCTATGATATCAAGTCCCAGTTTCTTCACTGAAGAAACAGAGAAGTTGAAGCACTTACACAAAGTCTAACAGTTGGGAAGCAACATATTAGGGACACAAACTCAAGAGAAAGGAAGGCAGAGCCTTGATTCCCAGGCCCCTTTCTACTTTTCCACCATACTCAGCTGGGATATGACTGGGGGTGAGATCCCTGAAGAATTCCGTCTCTATGGCTTGCACTTCCACTTTGTTTAGTGTGCTTCTATACTAAACAAACATTGTCTTTGTTATGAAAATAATTTATATTTTGAAAAAGCTGATGCAAAATGCCACAGGGAATATTAAAAGCTATTATGAACTAAGCATATAATGTGAAAGGTGTATTTGTATACACTTATAATTTTAATGACTATGCAAGTAAGAAAAAGGGAAGGTTAAGGTAAGGGAGGAGATGGAGGCAGAGGAAGATGACGGAGTAGGGGGAGGAAGAAGCAAGTAGGAGAAGCAGAGGTAACAGAAAAGCCTTCCTTTGCTTTCTTCATGGCTATGTAGTGCCAGATAATCTTAGGAAAGGCCCCAGAATAATAACAGTAACATCAACAGCATGGGTTTACACTAGCAAACTGCAAGTGCAATTTTCACAGCATTTGTTTTTTTTTAAATTGCCCACAATCTCTGCTTTCTCTAATCTTGTCTGTCCTTCTTCCCATATTGCCTTTCCACCTCATAGTGCACCCCCATCAAATGGTCTGCAACATACAGAAATGATGAGCCAAATTCAAATTTTTTTTAAAAAAATGTATTTATTCATTTGAAAGTCAGAGTTACACAGAGAGAGAAGGAGAAGCAGGGAGAGAGAGAGAGAGAGAGAGAGAGAGAGAGAGGTCTTCCATCCATTGGTTCATTCCCCCAATTGGCCGCACTGGCCAGAGCTTTACTGATCCAAAGCCAGGAGCCAGGAGCTTCCTCTGGGTCTTACCATGTGGGTGCAGGAGCCCCAGGACTTGGGCCATCCTCTACTGCTTTCCCAGGCCACAGTAGAGAGCTGAATCAGAAATGGAACAGCTGGGACTCGAACAGGTGCGCAAATGGGATGCCAGCACCACAGACAGTGGCTTTACCTGCTTAGCCACAGTTCTGGCCCTGAATTCAAATCTTAAACTAGGCTTTTACCAATTTGCACAGCTCACCAATATAAGACAATTGCACAATAGCTGATTTCTATTCTGTTCATTGAATTAGGTAATTACAGATTTTGTGAGCCCTCCGAAGAACCCTTCCCCTTTGATCTTCAGTCTTGCCGTTTGTGCAGGCAGTCCTTGGCCCAGGTAATTGCACTGTTGCCTTGTAACACTGAAAAGCCAAAGTCAAGGCTTAGGTTAATGTGTGGAGTGGGGATTCTGTCCTCACACCATGCAGCCAAGAATGAGCCTGGCACTTCAGGTGGCGTGGATCAGTGAAGCCAGTTTAGTTACCAGTCTATAAGCATGTGCCTTAACTTCTCTGGGCCTTCTTGAATGAAATGATTCCAATTGCCCTTCCTTCCAGGGCTGGCTTGGACATCAAATTGTGTATTTTGGAAATATTTCCATCCAAAAGCAGATTCTGAATATTGTGACTGTCCCCCTCCTTTTTCTTTGTATTTATGCTACCAAAGCCTTCCCCATAAATGCTCTCCCTCACCCACACACACAGAGCTCTCCACTTCCCTTTAGAAAAAAAAAATTTTAATTTTCCTCCATAAATGTTGGACTTAATAGTCAGATTTCTGATGTGTTCTTTCCTTTGTTTTGTTTTGTTTTGTTTTTATCAAGCAATACACAACCAGGATGGATTGTATAACCTTTACAAGATTCTTTTCCCAGGTGCAAATGGAGGAACAGAGAATATAATTTTTAAGCCTTTTCCAATGTTAAAATCATCTAATTTCATGCATTTTCTCTTCCTCCTGTTAATCTTCCTCTTTCTACACTTCTTCCTCCTTCTCACGTTCTCCCTGCCTCTTTCCTCTACCTGCATTAGACTCTGCTGATGAATTAAATCCCAGGCATGGATTAGATTTGTGTGTTTACCTGAATTGTGCATAAATAGGGGATTTAATTGAATCTTGATGTGAGTGGAAGGGGAGAGAGAGTGGGAAATGGGAGGGTTGTGGGTGAGAGGGAAGTTATGGGGTGGGGGTAAGCCATTGTAATCCATAAACTGTACTTTGGAAAATCATATTCATTAAATAAAAGTTAAAAAAAATAAGTTCCCCTTTTTTATTGAATTCGCTTGCTCTGTATCTTTCTCTCCCCTCTCGTTGGCTTTCCCTCTATTTTTAGATAGACAGTCTGAGCAGTCTTAATATATCAATGACATTTATAACACATGTTAATATGTAAAGCGTCAATGCTCTATTTGTAGAAATGACTGCTGATGTGATGAGATGCTTTTATTATATCGGTGGCTTTTATTATAATAGTATGAAACTGCACCCTTTGTGGAAAATTAAAGAATAATAACAAACTATTCTCTGCCCTAGTTTGTCTAACCATCAGCTTCAAGTGCTGGGTTTTACTTTTTGGTGCACATTTTATAAATTGCTCTTTACAAGTTCAGGGTGAATATCCATCTCTTGGAGTAGATGATGGCAGGCTCTCCTGGGAGAATGCATTAGGGAGGTAAGCACAGATACCTGGGGACTCATTTTATCATCTTTGTAATATCTCAGGATCTCTGAGCGCCCCAATACCTCAAAATTCTGGAGATGACTAATGCTGCAGCCTTTATATAAAATGTATAAACCCCATCTCTGCATCCCTATCATTCATCTACCATTAAAGCACATTTCACAATTATAGGAGTCAAAGGTTAAGAGAATCTGTTTTGAGAATAGACAAGCTTTCTTCAGAATTGCTGGTGTGTGATGAGTAAGTCACTCCACTTCTCTGAGACCATTTCCCTCTAGACAATGTGGAAAATAAATACAGCTACTTCAAAGAGATGGTGAGGATACCATGAAGTGATACATACAAAACACATGGCACACAATAAAGGATAAAGAGCTGTAGTCATTGCCAGTTTTTCTTGTAATATTAGTACCACTGCCTCATTTACAAATAATGTTTTCTTCCTCTCTAGCTCTATATCTGTCTTGTACTTATCTGACCTTACACTGAACTTCAGAAGCATATCATTTGCGATTTTCTTTTTTAAGATTTATTTATTTTATTTGAAAGGCTGTGATAGAAATACAAACAGAGACAGAGAGAAAGAGAATCTTCCATCCACTGCTTTACTCCCCAGATAGCCACAAGGGTTGGGATCTGGGGCCAGCACTGTGGTGTAGAAGGCTAAGCATCTGCCTACAGTGCTGGCATCCCACATGCGTACCAATTCAAGTGCCAGCTGCTCCACTTCTTATTCAGTTTCCTGCTAATGTGCCTTGGAAAACAGCAGACCATAGCCCGAGCACTTGGGCCCCTGCCCCCTCATGGGAGGCCTGGAAGAAGCTCTTGGTCCCTGGCTTAGGACTGGCCCAACCCCAGCTGTGGCAGCCATTTTGTGAGTGAATCAGTGGATAGAAAACCTCTCTCTATCTCTCTCTTTCTGTGTCTCTGCCTTTCAAATAAATAAGTGAATCTTTTAAAAAAAAAAAAGTTGGGGTGAGCCATGCCAAATCCAGGAGCCAGAAACCCCATTCAGGTCTCCCACATGAGTGCACTTGGGTCACCTTCCGCTGCTTTCCTAAGTACATTTGCAGGGAGCTGTTCAGAAGCACAGCAGATAGGACTCAAACTGGCACCCATATGACATGCTGGTGTCACAAATGGTGGCTTAACCTGCTGTGCCACAACACTGGCCCCACTGCTTTCTAATTGTCCAGCAACACACACATATACAACCTACACTTGAACCACACAGAATTTCACTTTCATTGTCTCAGCATGCCAGGATTTTGTAGGCTGCTTTGGTCTGAATATCTGTGTCCCCTCAAAACTCATATGTTGAAATGTAATGCCCACTGCAATAGTCTTAACAGGTGGGCCTTGGAGGGTGGGGCACTCATGAATGAGATTAGTACCCACATAAAGAGGTTCAAGGCAGCTTGTAGGCCCTCCTGCTATGTGGGGATGCAGTGAGAAAGCACGATCTAACGAAGGAGAGATGAAATCCTCATCAGATACCAAATCTGCTGGTGCCTCAATCTTGGACTTCCCAACCTCCAGGACTGTGAGTAAATAATGGGTGTTATTGATAAAATACACAGCCTAAAGAAATTTGGTATAGCAGCCTGAAAGAACAAAGGCACATGTCTTTTTTTTCTCACCTTAAATCATTTTCCAAATTCAGCTTAAAATCTGGAAAATCTTCAGATGTCTGATATAAGCCTCTTCTACCCCTCTTTATCCCATCTACTCTTCTGAAACTATCAGTCGAGTGACTGTTTTACTCACCAGACTATGAGTTCACTGAAAGCAGACATTTTATCTCATGCACATTCTATCACCAAGTCCCAGCACATTGAGCACAATAAATAGGTATTGATCAACTAATTTCTGGATATGTTTCTCCTGATATATTATCAACTCTTCCAGAATGTGGATCATTACTTAGGCTTGCTAGCCTCAACTGTTTTTATCACAAGTATTTATTTATTCAACAAATATTTTTGAGTGACTGCAATCTGTTTGTATCTAATGTAGATGATCAGGGAAAGTGATTCATGTTGCAGGGGAAGTAGCACTGAGGACCCTTATCTCCATGTCAGTCTAGCCTTTGTCACTCAGCAGAGAAGATGGAGTCACTTTACTGGTGCAGTAAGAAACCACTTTCTCTAAGAAACAGGGTTGCCATACCTTAAATACAGGATCCTGTGCTTCTCACGTACTTACTCAAAGAATGAGTGGAACACCAGGGACAAGCAAGTCTCCTCTCTTATGCTTTAGCTTCTAACCCCTGTGGTAGAAGAAACAAGCCACACACAGCTTCTGAGACCTGACTGTGCTATGCTAATCTTCATTTCATTTCTTTTTTTTTTTTTTTTACAGAAGATCAGTTTAGTATATATTAGGTAAAGATTTCAACATTTTGCCCATATAGCAACATAAAGTGAAAAAACTACCATTGGATTACTAATTATAGCATTAAATAGCAATGTACAGCACATTAAAGACAGAGATCCTACATAATTTTTTTTTCAAATTAATTAATTTTCTATGCCATTTTCCTATGCCATTTCCATTTTAACACCAGGTTGTTTTTTTTTTTTTTCATTTCCAATTCTCTTTATATACAGAAGATCACTTCAGTATATAATTAGTAAAGACCTCATCAGTTTGTGCCCACACAGAAACGCAAAGTATAAAAATACTGTTTCAGTACTAGTTATAGCATCACTTGGCTTTAGATGACACATTAGGGACAGATCCCACATGGGGTGTAAGTACACAGTGACTCCTGTTGCTGATTTAACAATTTGACACTCCTGTTCATGGCGTCAGTAATCTCCCTAGGCTCTAGTCATGAGTTGCCAGGGCTATGGAAGCCTTTAGAGTTCGCTGACTTTGATCTTATTCCGATAGGGTCATAGTCAAAGTGGAAGTTCTCTCCTCCCTTCGGAGAAAGGTACCTCCTTCTTTGATGGCCCCGTTCTTTCCACTGGGATCTCACTCACAGAGATCATCCATTTAGGTCTTTTTTTTTTTTTTCCATGATATCTTGGCTTTCCATGCCTGCTATACTCTCATTTCATTTCTTTTGACCAGTTGTCAACAAATTGTGGAATTTGAAACTGGGAATTTGGCCCAGCAGTAAGATGCCTTTTGGGATGCTTATATCCCATACCAGACTTGGATTCAAGTTCTAGCTCTGCTCCTTGTTCCAGTTTCCTACAGCCGTCCACCCAGACAGACAGCAGGTGGTAGCTCAAGTCACTGGGTCCCTTATACATATGTGGGAAATGTAGATTGAATTCTTGTCTAACTTTAACCTCTCCCAGCTCTAGCCTCTGTAGGCATCTGGGGAGTAAAATAGCAGATGTGAGTGCATCCCTCTTAAATAAATACATTTATTAATTTTTTAAAATCATAATTTTTCAAGATTTATGTTGGGAATGGGGCAGAGGAGGTGTAATAGGAGGATTAAAACACCCTATTCTCATTAAACTAAAGTCATGTGCACCAACCTAATCTTTACCTAGAGTACTGTACAGTGATATCAGGTGCTCGGACAATAACTAATTATCTTTAGTCCTTTAATGGTAGTAGTTATTTATTAACTCCTAGGGACCCAAGAAAAGCAGAGGTGATTAACTCAACAGAAATCGAGGATTTATTACATTTCTGACTCTAACCTCACCTAATGCTATCAAAATTTTAACCTTGATTTTTGATGAAATAAGTTCAAGCCCTTACCTCATTGACTTGCTGGTTGTAGAGATAGCTTTGAGCACACAAAATTACATTATAATGAACAAAGTGGCAAGAATTATCCACATTGTACTCAACCAGAATTATTATTTGAAGAGCCTAAGGGATAAGTCTGTCCATCCATTTTGCTTCCTCTATTTGCTGCAATGTTATGTTCCTTTCTTGGGACTCCTACAGGATAGTCACTATTTGTCCCATATACTTTAGGAGAAGGATGTATTCCAAACAGCTCCCCATCAGTATTTTCCACACCCGTTTGAATTTCTCTAAGTTCATAAAACCATATTGGATGCTATTCATCTTCCTTCAAATTCCAAACTCTAGAAACTTTAGGCAGTAAACTGATATCAAGGAAAGGTGAAATGGTTATAAAATAGCCCAGTATAAGACAAGGTAGCCAAGGTGAATCGTAATGCTTTAGTTAGCTAATGACATAATAATAATGTAATGAAGAACCACCTCAACTCTCAGTAGCTGGCAACATAGCATTTTTTTTTGTCTCAAAGAGTCTGTAGTTCAGCTGTGGAAGCTTTGCTTTGCTCTTCAAGTTCAATGAGTCTGTTGCTAGGATTTGGGTTTGGTTTTGGTACTTTCATATGTCTTCATCCTGTCCTTGAATAAACTCTGATGGGTGAAAAAAAATCACAGGAATGCAAGTGAAAAAACCAACTTGTGCAAGCACGTTTTTACCTTTCTCATGTGATATCTGATAACATTCTATCGACTAAATCAAATTACATGAACAAGCCTATTATTAACAGTGTGGGGTTGTACACTGTGCACAATAGGAGGATTATGTAAAATCAGATGACATAGAGTATGAACTCATAATTCTCCACAGGGGAATGAGGAATTAGACAACATCCAATCTACCACATATGCCTTCTACTGTTCACTATTCCTACATGCGTGGCATGTATCACTTCTCTCTGTCATGGCACTCTGCTTCACCTATTCTTAACATGAAGCTGATTAAATTTGCCTCTCCTGGAGTTGTCCATTGCTCTTGGAAACAGGAACACTGTTTCTATTTGTGTCACTATCAGAAAATTATTTCCTTTCCCTGGGCCTCAGTTTCCTCATCTGTAAAATTAATAAACTACATTAGATTAATGTTTCTTCAGCTCTGACACTGTGTGTGATGACTTGTATTCTTCAGAAGGAAGTATGATAGAATGATTAAGAGTTTAGGATCTGGGAATCAGCATTAAGGCATAGTCGGTTAAGCTGCTGCCTGCAATGCTGGCATCCCATATGGGCACTTCTTCAAGTCCCAGCTGTCCCACTTCTGATCCAGCTTCCTGCTAATGTGCCTGAGAAAGCAGTAGAAGATGGTCTGAGTGCTTGGGTCTCTACAAATTACAGTGACTTTTACAAATTGAAATTTTACTTTTCTTGCATGCGTCCCTATGGAATTATGCTGTCCAAGCCTGGTAGGAGCTCTGCCATCCCCCAAATGTGGCTTTCATTTCTGGTTCTGTGACTCTTCTGTTCAGAGTTCCTTCTGACTATCAGGAAGAGGCTAGAGAGGATGGTTGTACACAAATATTTATTGTGTGTGACATTGTTTCTGCTCACATCTTAATGATCAGAAGTTAATTCCTTGTCCACACCAAGTTGCAAGGAGAGCTAGAATATTTAGTAGTATGTGGTCGGGTGATCTTAGTGCCTGCTAAAGTTTAGGATGTCTATAATGAGAATATAAATATTAGTGAACTACTAGTAATATCTTACCTTATAATTGTACTAGACAGACAATAGTGTAAAAGTAGATATAGCCTCCTGCCCTCATGAACTCTTATGGTCCAGCTGGGAGATGGACCATGGACAATTACTCCAGTGGCTGTATGCAGTGATCAATGAGGATGCAAGATCAATAAGATCTGAATAATGGGGAGGGGAAGCAGGTGAAAGCTGCAGATCAGGGAAGTAGGAGGCATTATTGCAAATTGGAACTGCACAAATGTCTGTAACAAATGCATGATACATATCAGGAACTGAAAGATACTTTTAATCAAGAGAGGAAGACAAAATTTTGGGGTGGAAAAGTAACTAAAGAAAGAAGGAAATAGAGCTTAAGCCATATGAAAGTGTTTGGTTTTTATTCTACAATAAATGGGCCAATATCACAACATTTTAAGCAATGAAATCGGGTAAATCATAGGCATCCACAAGACATTGAGAAAAGAATTAGAAGATCCATAAAGCTGAATAGTCAAGAAGCACAATTTTAGAAATATGACTTTTTAGCAGGGGTATAGCATTGGAGCTTGGGTAGGGTAGGGTAGAAAGAATACAGGAAAACAGAGAAGTTATGATGATCTAAATTTAGCTACTAGAAGGCGATTTGCCAGAGGCTCGAAACTCACTGCACAGAAGCCCCAGGGCACCTGGTATTACCTCAGTCTGGTGAACTGCTGCTTCCTCAACCTGGCTGCCTTCTAAAGATTCAAAACTGAAGAAAGAGGATGGGGGAACTTTTCTCCCTTACAACTGCCCTCAGTCATTTGAAAAGTGAACCAATAGACGGTTAAGGATGAACTGAGACAGATCCAGGTTTGCATCCTGCCAAGTGATGGAAGGAGCAGCAACATTGCAGAGGTATTATTATGCTGCCTTGTTGGTGTCTTTAGAATAATCCTCTGAGGAGTGTAGATTGAAGAACTGTCACAGTGCATGATACCCCATCCTCTCTGGCACACTCTACCTAAAGACAGCAAGTGAGCAGCTCTTAACACCTCTACGAGTATTGCCTGTTTACATCTTATACTGGGTTCCGAAGACATTTTGTTCATGCTTCCACACATCTTCCAAAGAATGTACTCATCCCTCTGTTTCACTCTTTTTTTTTTTTTTTTGGCTGCTGTTTAAGGAAGAAAATTTACTTACTAGTCACTTGGATGTGTGAGAGTGTGTGTGTGTGTGCGCGCCTGTGTGTGTGTGTGTGTGACAGCCCTCCTTAGCACCTCGTGTCCCACTACTGGGAGTATGTATGAATTGATTAGAGCTCAGTTTCTTTAAAGAGTTTAATAACATTATGCTTGCTGAAGGCTTGCTGGCCGGGAGTTGGTTTGGGAATTTTGTCATACTGGAAAATGTAGCTTGGAAAGCTACGCTGTCCTAGAAATCTGAAGTCCTAAGTGTAAGAGTCACCAGGAGTAAACTCCAGAAGTTACAGCATGGACACAAGGGTAGTTCAGTTGTTGAAACAATGTGGGTTGGTTCCTTCCTTCCTTCCTTCCTTCCTTCCTTCCTTCCTTCCTTCCTTCTCTCTTCCTTCCTTCCCTCTTTATTCAACAGCATCAAACAACTAGTTCATGCTCTGGACACATTAACAGCTGCTTAAGAAAACAAGGGAAATAATCACATGGCATTCTTTTTCAGAGTTAGCAGTACAGCAGATTGTCAATAAAAGCAATCACAGATAAGTATTTGATTTCAGTGTAATTAATGCTGCAACAGAGAATGGCATGAAATAGAATGAAGATGATTCCTGGAGGGTCTTTTGTCAAAGGAACTGAATGACCAATAAAAGTGAATCAATTGGTTGATTTTGGAAGAAACATCCTAGGTCTTGAGACATAAAGGGCTGGTGAATTTTAAAAAGAAAGGACAGCTAGTGGGGACAGAGGAGATAAACTGAGGAGAAAAGGAGACGGGACCAGATAATTGAGCCTTGTCATAGATCTGAGAGATGGGGAAACTGAGAACAGGCAAATGGATTGTCCAGTCTCACACACAGTAAATTTGAGACAGGTTTGATCCAATAACTTAGGCCATCCTTTTTCCTAACTTCAAGTGGAATGTAACTTCCCTTAAGCCAAACAGGAGAAAATCTAGACATTAGGGAAGTAAACAAAGTAAAGGAATCTCAAATAAATGGATTCTTCAGCATCTTCTGCAAACTATTTGAATAAGAAAATTCTTCATAGCTAGAGGCCATTTGGTCCCCACATCCAATACCTGCTGACTGTTTTTCTTCTTACATTTTAACAGTTTTGCTGAATATTTCACAATCTTCTCTTGTTTAATGGGCCGCTATAGACTTCAGAATTATTACTATTTTTCAAACCACACTTTCATCTCCTACTGCGGTATTATGTCAGTCTTTCCCTGTGATTATTAAAACAAAAAGGGTAAAATTTCTACTGTGTTTATTGTTCTTTGTTTATGCATCTCCTCATGGTATATAAAATATTCCTAAGAGTTGTGAAGGAAAGAAATAATTGATAAGAGAATATGTCAAGCAAGTGAAACAAATTTTAAGATATCTTACATGTTAGCTACCTAATGATTTAGTGGAAGATGAGTTGAAAATATGTCTAAAAATTTGAAAGTGCACAGACTGACCCAGCAATTCCACATCTGAAAATTGGTACTGAAGAGCTAATTATGAAGGCATACAGAGATTCCTAGAAGAACATAATACTGCCATTAAAAGATATAAATGAATAAGCTATACCAGAAAACAATGAGAAACCAAAAAGTCAACAGTAAGGGACTGCACATTGGAGTTCACTTTTCTCTACAACAGAAACACACACACACACACAGCTAAGTGAAAAGAATTACTAGAGTTATAAATAGTAAAAATTACTGGGTTAGGAACATTGTAGGATTGAAGTAATGCTTTTTATTTTCTTTTTAATAAGATTTATTAGGGCTGGCACCGTGGCGCAGCAGGTTAAAGCCCTGGCCTGAAGCACCAGTATCCCATATAGCTGCTGGTTCTAGTCCTGGCTGCTCCTCTTCTAAACCAGCTCTCTGCTATGGCCTTGGAAAGCAGTAGAAGATGGCCTAAGTCCTTGGGCCTCTGAACCCACGTGGGAGACCCAGCAGAAGCTCCTGGCTCCTGACTTCAGATCAGTGCAGCTCCGGCCATTGCGGCCATCTGGGGAGTGAACCAGAAGATGGAAGACCTCTCTCTCTCTCCTTACTTCTCTCTGTAACTCTGTCCTTCAAAGAAATAAAATAAATCTTAAAAAAAGATTTATTTATTTATTTGGAAGAGTTACACAGAGAGGAGAGGCAGAGAGGGAGAAAGAGGGAGAGAGGTCTTCCATCTGCTGGATCACTCCCCAATTGGCTGCAAGGTCCAGAGCTGAGGGGCCCAAGGACTTGCCCTCCCAGGCCATAGCAGAGAGCTGGATAGGAAGCAGAGCAGCGTGGACTTGAACTGGCGTCCACATGGGATGCCGGCACTGCAGGAGGTGGCTTCACTCACCACACCACAGCACCAGCTCCGAAGTAATTTATATTTATTTATTCAGCCTATATGCTAGGTTTTAAGATAATTATTTTAAGATAATTATTGGCAATGCATTGCTTAATAAAACTGAATATAGATCTGGATTGTTCCTTCAAGGAGCTTATAACCTAGGTACAAGCTGTTATATTTGAATGATGCTGTTGAACATGATTTCTTAACTTCCTTTCTTCTTTGCTCTGTGTAATGAGAAATAGTTTTACTTTTATAATCTAAAAATGTTTGTAAATAAATCAGCTTGTATTTATATACCATTTTTCATGGTTGTTATTTATTTGTTGCTTACAGCTATTCCTACAGAAACACAGAGAAGGAGGGAAAGCGAGAGGGAGGTAGCATGGGTCAGGAATCTGCCGCAGGCCAGATGTTTCACAGACTTTACCTTGTTCAGTCCTAGGGACAACTTAGAGTCATGGGATTAATATTTAAGTGTGTTTTGTAGTTAAGAAAACTGTAAAGTCCAAAGGCTAATGTACGTGGTAACAAGGGAACCAACCCAGGCTACCAGTCCACACTTCCTTCTGCTGAATAAAATAAGTAGACACAATCACAGAACTCCAACTGGTGTCTACTACTGCCTAAAACTCAAGTAGAAACCCCTTTCTTGATTACTTTCCAACGTAATTCCCTACCTCTTGCGGATTGCTTCATCTCCCCTACTTCTATGTGTTTGTTTTCATTTGCATCAAATATGAACTAAGAATTTAAATAAGCTAATATAGTACCATTCTCAAAATAAAGCTGATATATAGTAAGCTCTCAATAAATGCTATCTGTCATTAGCATTATTGTTAAATACACTGTTCCTTGTCCTAGTTTTACATAGAAAAAAAATCACAGTCACTATAGATTTTCTGTTTCTTTTGGTGTCTTCTTTACCTTCTAATCAGGCACCAAGTCCTGCTGATGCTAGTCTTCTTCTTACCTTCCGTTTTAACTACCCACTCTTTGATGATTCAGCAAATAAAAATGACAGTAGGGATTTTTATCAAAAAAGTAGCTCTCTCTCTCAGGACTTAGGCAAAAAGATCAATGGATATGAGTGAGTCTCAGAAGGGCAAGACATCCCTGAGGAGGGCAAGATACAAAAATTGAAATCTGATTAACAGGTAAGATAAATGATTACTTTGGCAACTTAAAGGTGTACCACTTTCTCTGTCCTAGCAGGCTAAGGGAGAAAAGAGGATTCTTTATCTGCAAAGATCTTTTTAGACTATAAATCAACATCTGTTACATAGCTTAGCCAGCTTAACTAAAAGAAATTCAGCTACTTATCCTGAGTCAGTGGAATAGGCACCATATAGAATATGCTTTAAAGTAAGCAGTGAAACAATTAAAATATTACTAGAAAAAAACTGTGGTATGAGTTAATAAGTGTGGATTTTTTTAAAGATGTATTTATTTATTTGAAAGGAAGAGTTTTTAATGTGGGGGATGGGGTACGGGGCATCTTCCATCAGCTGGTTCACTCTCCAAATGGATGCAATGGCCAGAGCTGGGCCAGTCTGAAGTGAGAAACCAGGAGTGTTTTTCCAGGTCTGCCATATGATACAGAGTCCCAAGGGCATGGGCCATATTCTGCCACTTTGCCAGGCACACTAGCAGGAAACTGGAGCAGCCTGGTTTTGAACCAGCACCCATATGGGATGCTGGCATCGCAGTGGGGGCTTTACCTGCTATGTCACAATGGTGGTCCAGATGTGGGATTTTGGAGTGTGTGACTTCATCTCTCTGTGGCATCTTTCCCTCCTTGGTAATTAAATCAATATTTATTTCATGTAACCTTTATGAAGATGAAATGTATGTGATCAATTTGGTACACTGGAAAAAAATCAATAAATGGTAGCTATTACCATTATTATTGTGGATAATAAAATAAATAAGACACAGCTGTTTCTGTTCTGATAACAAAAAAAAATTCCTTGAATAACATTTAATGAATGGTATCTCTAGGTCATGTGTATGCATATGTAATATCCACATGTGCTTGCAGTTAATAGATCTTAATAAAAATTTAAAATAGATCTTAAAAGTTAAATAGATTTAATCAATTTTAAAAGTTAAAGCTTGTTAAGAAGAAGACTGTTAATAGTATCATAGCTTTGAAAATAGTATCTCGAATTTTAGGTTGATAAAACACAGATTACAAAAGTTGTGGCTGAGAAGTGGCCGAATTATTTTATCCAATTATAATACAACATAAAACTTAAATGCTCTACAAGAAACATTAACTTAAACTAGGGAAGAGCTAGAAATGTGGGGAAGTATTGTATAAAGAAAAAAATTACAGGTTCCAAGACAGTGGAATAGCAACAGGGTGGTAAGATTTATGCAGGACAAAATTAATATAAAAAAGTAGCAAAAGTGCATTCTCAGGGTAAACTGAAGTGGAACATCCAGCGAAAGCAGTAGGAATGGCCAGAATCTGAGCAGAAGCTGAAGACATGCATTGGGGTACAGCGAGATTATAGAGCACCTACAACTCGGATCCAGGAAAGGGGTTGTCTGCCTGCCCTGGCACAGGAGGTGAGATCGAACTCCAGGGCTGTGCCTTAGAGGCAAAGCTTGGAGAACTGTATCCCTTCAAGCCCACCAGGGATCTTTTGAAACAGCAGGGCAACCACTCACCCTGAGTGGGGGAGGAAAGGAAAAAAGACAGTATGTGTCTCTCTCTCTCCTCCTCCCTCCTGCAACAGTGGCCTGCAGCCAGCAGTGGGAGGGCAGGTGCCATTTTTGGATTTAGGCACATAGCAGCCACCCCAGATTGTGTGAACGCACCCAGCAATTCTTAGGGCCACCCTCCACCCAGTCAGTGGGGGCACTCACATCAGTGCAGGAACAGCCAATTGAGGTGTCCTCAATAACTCTAGCTTTACTCACTCTGCAATGAAAGGGGCGGGGGAGCCATCCCTACAGAAAAAAAGTGCAGCCTGTGGGACTCTTCCTAAGTGCCCAGCACAATTATGAAGTGAGCAGGACTGTGGCTGGTGGGTAGAGTGCGCACCTGTGACCCAGAGATCTTGCCTGAGAGAAAAACCCATATACCACATTGGCTTCAAATCTATTTGTGAGGACAGGACTCGATCCAGTGGGCTGGAACACACAGGGGCAGTAACCCTAGGAGTGCTGTAGTCCCCCGGCTGTCAGGATAGACTAGCGATGTGGAATGGCTCCGCCTGCACTCCATGAACACAAGAGCCCTGAGTGCTGAGATTGAGAAAACACTGTGATCACATAAAAGGAGATAGAGAGTGGCTGGGTTCTGGTCAATGCACTGAGTGATGCCACATACTCTCAGAGCTCCTGGGTGGATAAAAGAAGCTCATAGGAGAGGGAACAGTGCTCACAGGAAGAGCTGGGCATTGGTGTGCATAAGTGTTGTATACACTGGGAGTTAACACTTAGGCACTCCTCATCCTGGAGGAGAAAGAGTAGTTGCACCAATACAGGTGATCATTCCTCTCCATCCAGTTAACCAGAGAAAACTACTAAGTCCAACCTGGGTGTTACTGCAAATACTGCCCCATCCTGGAGCACTAACAAGAACTCCTTGGTCACACCCACCACACATGTCTTGGTATCACTGAAAGAATAAACATTTCACTAAACCACAGAGGCATAGTTCAAAGATAAAAAGCCATAAGAGGAAAAAAATTACAAAAATTCCAAAAAATAAATGCAAAAGCTCAACAAACAAGAATAAGGAAGACACTATGACCTCCACAAAGGAGTAAAACAATACTTCAATATTAGAATGTAAAGATAAAGAGATTGAGGAAATGCCAGAAATAGAATTCAAAAAAATGAATCATAAGATTACTCAAAAGTAATCAGAAGCAAATCCATGAGATAAAGAAAAGCATATATGATATGAATGAGAATTTTGCACATGAAATTGAGATTGTAAAGAGAAATCAAAATGAAATACCTGAAACAAAGAACTCAATATAATAATAAAAATGCAGTGGAAAGCCACAACCACAATGTTAGTGAAGTAAAAGAAAGAATATCTGAGCTAGAAGGCAAATCTCTGGAAATTTTAGTGTCAGACCAAAAACAACAAGAAGAAATTAGAAAATTAAAAATGATGTTGGAGATATATGGGATACTATTCAATGACCCAACGTATGGGTCTGAGGAGTTCCTGAGGGAGTAGAAAAAGAGAAGCAAATAGAAGGCCTACTTAGTAAAATAATTATAGAAAACTTCCCTAACACAGAGAAAGAAAGGAAGGTCCAAGTTCAGGAAGCACATAGAACTTTTTAACAGGTATGCCTAGAAAAGATCTTCACCACAACAAATTGTAGTCAAACTTTCCAAGAAAAGAATAAAGAAAAGATTCTAAAATGTGCATGAGAGAAATGCCAGATTGCTGTCAGAGGATCTCCAATTAGACTCACAGCTGACTTCCCATCAGAACCCCTACAGGCTAAAAGAAAATGGCAAATATTAAGAGAAAAAAATTGTTAATCCAGAATACTGCACCCTGAAAAGCTCTCACTTATGAATGAAGGTGAAATTAAGACCTTCCACAACAACAACAACAAAAAATTGAAAGAATTTGTCACCACATGTTGAGCCTTACAAAAGATGCTAAAGGATGGGCTACACATAGAAACACAGAAAGAAACCCACCATCATGAAATAATGCAAAGACAGAAAGTCCCCCAGTGAAAGTACAAAAGAAACCCAAAGTAAATGATAGAAATATTCATGTAAAAAATGACAAGTCCAAGTATTTACTTATCAATAGTACCTTGAATGTAAATGGCCTCACCTCTCCAGTTAAAAGATACAGATTGACCAAATGGATTAAAAAGCAAGACATGCCCTGGAGTCGAAGGATGCCCAGGTCAGAGCCACAGATCTTATTGGCTCTAAGCTGAAAAGCCCTTCACTCAGCCCAACTTCCAAAGTGACCACTGCAGCTGAGGGGATGGCCAAGCAGGGTCAGCAACATTGCAGGCAGAACTGTAAATTTCTTGTTAGAGATGCCACCTGCCTTTACCTGGCCAGCTCTCCTCCCAGGCCAGCTAAGTAATGAAAGTCAACAGGGTGCCTTCCCTCAGGTGGTTCACATCTCCCTTAGGATGTACCCCATGTGAAGAGATAGATAGGTCTGGGCCTCTTAACTTACAAGGCCTAAAGCCCACCAGATTATTACCAGGCCCCTTCTGTCAGGTTCTATTTGCCTCTCAATCAGAAAACTTAATTGTAGCTTAGACAGCACCTTTCTTAGCTCCTCTAATAATGACTCTGTCCTTTGTTCTAGACCCTGTCTAGCACACTTGGGCCTCATTCCTTAGTAATCATAACTTCTACTCTACCACCAATGGTTCTACTCCCAACCTGTGTGTACTGATGGTCCTCTTCCCCACTTAATGCTGTATAATTGTTCAGACCTGTTTAACACCACTCTTAGGATCATTGGTTACTATCCTCACTCTGTCTTTATGACCTTGTCTAAATGTGATCAGAGTCGGAGAACTTGGAAGGCTTCCATAACCTTGGCAACTCATGATGAAAGCCTAGGGTGGTTACTGGTGCCTAGAGTGTCAATTTGTTGGGTCAACAACAGGAGTCACTGTGCACTTGCTCCTCATGTGGGATCTCTGTCCTTAATGTGCTGTCCATTTTGATTTAATGCTATAACTAGTACTCCAACAGTATGTTTCACTTTGTGTTTCTATGTGGGTGCAAACTGTTGAAATCTTTACTTAATGTATACGAAATTGATCTTCTGTATATAAAGAGAATTGAAAATGAATCTTGATGTTCATGGAGGGGAAGAGGGAGCGGGAGAGGGGAGGGTTGTGGGTGGGAGGGAAGTTATGGGAGGGGGAAGCCATTGTAATCCATAAGCTGTACCTTGGAAATTTATATTCATTAAATAAAAGTTAAAAGAAGCAAGATTTATCTATCTGCTGCCTACAATAAACATACATCACCAAGAAAGATACACATAGACTGAAAGTGAAAAGATGGGAAGAGATATTATATGTGAACGGAAAAAAAGGGGACAAGTATAGCCATCCTAATATCAGAAGAAATAGACTTTAACATAAGAACTGTTAAAAGAGACAAAAGAAGGAAGCTATGTAATGATTAAGGGATCAATACAACAGGAAGACTTGACTATAATAAATGTATATGCACCCAATAACAGGGTGCCTGGCTATTTAAAAGATCTGTTAATTGATATAAAGGGAGACATAGACTCCAGTACAATAGTAATGAGAGACTTCAACACCCCACTTTCATCAATGGATAGATCAACCAGACAGAAAATCAACAAAGAAGTAAGAGAACTAATCGACACTATGGACCAAATGGACCTAACTGATATCTACTGAACTTTTCGCCATATAGTTGTAGAATACACATTCTTCTCAGCAGTGCATAGAACTTTCTCCAGGATAGACAATATACTATGCCATAAAGTAAGTCTCAGCAAATTCAAAAAATCAAATCATACCATGCACCTTCTCTGATCACAATGAATTGAAGCTCAAAACCAACAACTCAAGAATCTCAAGAACATACGCAAACACAGGAAGACTGAACAACATGCTCCTAAATGAACAGTGGATTATAAAGGGTACCAAAAGAGAAATTAAAAATTTCTGGAAACAAATGATGTGACAATAATGCATATCAAATCTTGTAGGATACAGTAAAAGAGTGTTAAGAGGGAAGTTTATAGAAATTAGTGACTACATCAAGAAATTGGAAACTCAACAAATAAATGAGCTATCAATGTATCTCAAAGACCTAGAAATAGGGGCCAGTGCTGTGGCGCAGCGGGTTAATGCCCTGGCCTTAAGTGCCGTCATCCCATATGTGTGCCAATTCAAGTCCTGGCTGCTCTGCTTCTGATCCAGCTCTTTGCTGTGGCCAGGGAAGGTGATGGAGGATGACCCAAGTACTTGGGCTCCTGCACCTGTGTGGGGAACCCAGAGGAAGCTCCTGGCTTCTGGTTTAGGATTGGTGCAGCTCCGGCCGTTGCAGCCAACTAGGGAGTGAGCCATTGGATGGAGGACCTCTCTCTCTGCCTCCCTTCTCTCTGTGTAACTCTGACTTTCTAATAGATAAATAAATCTTTAAAAAAAAACTAGAAATAAAACAACTAATCACAAATTAGAAGGAGGAGAGAAATAATTAAAATTAAGGAAGAAATAAACAAAATTGAAACAAAAAATACAAAACATCAATGAAATGAAGAGCTAGTTTTTTTGGAAAAATAAACAAAATTGACACACCATTGGCCCAATTAACAACAACAAAAAAAAAAGACCCAAATCAACAAAATCAGAGATAAAAAGGAAATGTGGATTAGATTGAATTGGATTAAGATGGTGCAGTAGGGAGAGAACTTACTGCTTGAGTCTAGGAGAAGATACTTTTAAAAAAGTGGAAAGAGTGATGTCCCAAGGGAGAGTTAGGGAGAAAACAACAGAGGAAACTCCACACAAATTGAAGGGACACAGTGGACCTTCATGGAGGGCAAGGATGCCCACAAGTTAGGACCTCAGCAGCTGAGAACCTCTGCCCAAGAGTTGGAGAGTGAGGTGTGACCAGACTGCAGAAGCTCAAGCCACAGGCGATAAAGTTGCAGGAAAAGCCTAGAGGAAATCTGGCTTGAAATCCCATGGGAGATAGTGTACCCACGAAAATAGAGGAGAGAAAACAAAAGGATGGGCATGCTTTCTCTCTCCCAGATCATCTTGCAAAGGCATCCTGTAACAAGCTGAAAGAGAGCAAGCCATTTTAGACATTTGTAACAGCTGTGCCAGCTCATGTCTGCTCTCAGCAATGAGCAAGCAGAGACCCTTGAGTCTGGTAGGGAGAATAGATAGGGGACTGGGAGCATGGAACTGTAGGAGGCTTGTGTGCCAAGACTATGAAAACACTGAGGCTGCATGGGAGGACTCAGGGTGTGGCCGGGCCATTGGGCAGTCACTGTGGGAGGCTCCACACACTCAGGACTTCCTGGTTACCTGGTGAGGGACAATGCTGGGGAATATGAGCTTACATTGAGGACTGCACAGAATCTCTGTGTGGTCCTTGTGGCAGAGTAGATGAATAATACACTCACTGGGGCTAGTGCCCAGGCACTGGTCTCCTTTGAAGAGAGGAGCTCAGCTGAGTCTACACCATCAGACAAGAAAAAACTTTCCCTCTGATAAAAAAAAAAAAAGATTTATCATGACAAACCTGGATGTGTCACCTCAGACATGCCCTCTACCTTAAAGTACTGAACAGCGCTCCCTGGCCACATTTACCGCATGCCTCTAGTTATTCTCTAAAAGTAGACATTCCAATAATACACTCAGACATAGTCCAAAGATAAAAGTCAAGCAGCAAAAAAAAAAAAAAAAAAAAAAAAAAAAGAAGAAGAAGAAGAAGAAGAAGAAAGCAATGAGTATCTCCACAATTGCCAAATAACAAACACACCAATTCAAGAAACAAGAAGAAAGAATACAACATGACATCCCCAAAAACACACAACACTTCAACACAAGATTGTGATGATGAGATTGAAGAAATGTCAGAAGTGGAATTCAAAACATTGATCATAGGATTACTTAGAAGTAATAAGAAGTAAATACACAAACTAATGAAATCCATACATGAAATGAAAGAAAATTTCTCCCGTGAAATTGAGATCTTAAAGAGAAATCAAAATGAAATCACAGAAATAAAAAATTCAACAGAACAAATTAGAAATACAGTGGAAAGCCTTAACAACAAATTTGATGAAGCAGAGTAAAGAATATTTGACTTAGAAGACAAAGGACAAGAAATTTTACAGTCAGACCAAACACAAGAAGAAGAAATTAGAAAAACTAAAAAACACTGTTGTGAAGAATCTACAGAATGCTATCAAACAACCCAGAATATGGGTTCTAGGATTTCTTGAAGGTGTGGAAAGAGAGAAAGAATTAGAAGGCCTTTTTAGTGAATAATAAAAGAAAATTTCCCAAATTTAGAGCTTCTGTACTGCAAAAGAACAGTCAGGAAAATGAAGAGGCAACTGACAGCATGGGAGAAATTATTTGCAAATTAGGCAACTGATAAAAATTAATAACCATAACATATAAAGAGATCAAGAAACTCTCCAACAACAAAACAAACAAGCCAGGTAAGAAATGGATCAAAGACTAAACAGACATTTTTCAAAAGAGGAAACCGAAATAGCCAACAGACACATGAAAAAATGTTCAGGATCATTAGCCATCAGGGAAATGCAAATCAAAACCACAATGAGGTTCCATCTCACCTCAGTTAGAATGGCTTTCATACAGAAATCTACAAAAAACAAATGCTGGCCAGGATGTGGGAAAAAAGTATGCTAATCCACTGTTGGTGGCAATGCAAACTGGTAAAACCACTATGGAAGTCAGTCTGGAGATACCTTAGAAATCTGAATATAGACCTACCATATGACCTAGCCATCCCACTCCTGGGAATTTACCCAAGGGAAATGAAATAAGCAAATAAGAGAATTATCTGTACCCCCATGTTTAGTGAAGCTCAATTCATAATAGCTAAGACATGGAATCAACCTAAATGCTCATCAACTGAACACTGGATAAAGAAATCATAGAATATGTACTCTATGGAATACTACACAGTGGTTAAAAAAATGAAATCTGGTCATTTGCAACAAGATGGATGAACCAGGATAACATCATACTTAATGAAATAAGCCAGTTCCAAAGGGACAAATACCATATATTCTCCCTGACCTATGATACCTAATAGAGCACCTAAAAGGAAATCTGTAGAAGTGAAATTGACACTTTGAGAAGAAATGTCTTGAAGAGTCCTTGTCTTGACTGTCAAGGAACAGGTTTTTTTTTTTTTTTTTTCTTAATGGAGAATGGGACTGGGAATGGGAGAGGAAGGAGGAGGTTGGGTGGGAGTAGGGTTTGGAGGACTAGAAGAATCACTATATTCCTAAATTGGTACTTATGGAATTGAGTCATGAAACACAGATCACTTAAACAGACCAATAACCCAGAGAGAGATTGGATCAGTAATAAAGACCCTTCCAACAAAGAAAAGCCCAGGTTTGATGGCTTTACAACTGAGTTCTACCAGACATTTAAAGAAGAAATAATTCTGTTCTTCTCAAACTATTCAAAACAATTGAAAGGGAGGGAATCCTCCCAAACTCCTTCTATGAACCCTGTATCATCTTAATTCTTTAGCCAGAAAAAGATATGACAGAGAAAGGGAATTTTAGATCAATATCCCTATGAGCATAGATGCAAAAATCCTCTACAAAATGATAGTCAATTGAACCCAGCAACACATCAGAAAGATCATCACCCAGATCAAGTGAGATTTATCTCTGGCTTGCAGGGATGGTCCAACATCTGATTAACCACATTAATAAGCAGAAGGCCAAAAGCCACATGATCATCTCAATAGATGCAGAGAAAGAATTTGACAAAATTAAACACCCTTTTATGATGAAAACCTTAAGCATATTGGGTATAGAAGGAACATTCCTGAACATAATAAAAATAATTTATAACAAACCCACAGCCAGCACCTACTGAATGGGGAAAAATTAGGGGTATTCCCATTAAGATTCAGAATCAGACAAAGATGCCTACTCTCACCATTGCTATTTATTATAGTTCTTGAAGTGTCAACCACAGCATTCAGGCAAAGAAAAGAAGTCAAAGGGATACAAATTTGGAAATAAGAAATCAAAGGGATACAAATACAGAAAGAAGAAGTCAAACTATCCCTATTTGCTGATGACATGATTCTATATGTATAGAGAGAACCCAAAAGACACTACAAAGAGCCTATTGGAGATCATAATAGAGTTTTTTAAAGTAGCAGGATATAAAATCAACACACAAAAATCAATGGCCTTTCTATACACAAACAATGCCATAGCTGAGAAAGAACTTCTAAGATCAATCCCATTCACAATAGCTACAACAATATTTAAATAACTTGTAATAAATTTAACCAAGGAAGTCAAAGAACTCTTCCATAAAAATTACAGAACGGCCGGCGCCGTGGCTCAACAGGCTAATCCTCCGCCTTGAGACGCCGGCACACCGGGTTCTAGTCCCGGTCGGGGCACCGATCCTGTCCCGGTTGCCCCTCTTCCAGGCCAGCTCTCTGCTGTGGCCAGGGAGTGCAGTGGAGGATGGCCCAAGTGTTTGGGCTCTGCACCCCATGGGAGACCAGGAGAAGCACCTGGCTCCTGCCATCGGAACAGTGCGGTGCGCTGGCCGCAGCGCGCTACCGCGGCGGCCATTGGAGGGTGAACCAACGGCAAAGGAAGACCTTTCTCTCTGTCTCTCTCTCACTGTCCACTCTGCCTGTCAAAAATTAAAAAAAAAAAAATTACAGAACATTAAAGAAAGAAATGCAAGAAGACATTAAAAAAAGAGGCAAAATCTTCCATGTTCATGGACTGGAAGAATTAACATCATCAAAATGTCCATACTACTGAAAGTAATTTATAGATTCAATGCAATATCAATCAAAATGTCAACAACATTCTTCTGAGATCTAGAAAAATATGCTAAAATTAATATGGAAACACGAAACCCCAAATAGTTAACGTAATCTTAAACAACAAAAACAAAGCTGGAGGCATCACAATACCAGACCTAAAGACATACTACAGGGCAGTTATAATCAAAAAAGTCTGGCACTGGCACAAAAAAACAGACATGTAGGACAATAGAGAAGTATAGAAACCCCAGAAAACATTCAGGCATCTACAACCAACTTATCTTTGACAAAGGAGCAAAAATCAACTTTTTGAGCCAAGACAGTCTTTTCAACAAATGGTGCTGGGGAAACTGGATCTCCACATGTAGAAGTTGAAACAAGACCCCTACCTCACACTTTACATAAAAATCCACTCAAAATGGGTCAGAGACCTAAATCTACAACATGAAACGACCAAATTACTAAAGAACACTGGGAAAACCCTACAAGACACTGGCATAGGGAAAGACTTTTTGGAAAAGACTCCAGAAGCACAGGCAATCAAAGCCAAAATTAAAAAGTAGGACTACATCAAAGTGAGAAGCTTCTGCACTATAAGAGAAACACACAGCAAAGTAAAGAGGCAAAGGACAGAATTGTGGAAAATATTTTCTAATAATGCAACTGACAAAAGATTAACTTTCAGAATCTACAAACAGCTTAAGAAACTCAATAACAACAAAACAATCCAATTAAGAAATGGGTAAAGGAACTGAATAGACATTTTTCAAGAGATGAAATTCAAATGGCCAACAGACACATGAAAAAATGCTCAGGATTGCTAGCTATTAGGGAAATGGAAATCAAACTCACAATGAGGTTTTACCTTACCTCTGTTAGAATGGTACGTGTATAGAAATCAACAAACAACAAACGCTGGCAAGGATGTGGGGAGAAGGGTACCTTATCCACTGTTGGTGGGAATGTAAACTGGTACAGCCACTGTGGAAGACAGTGTGGAGATACCTCAGAAAGCTGAATGTCGATCTACCATATAACCCAGGCATCCCAATACTGGAAATTTATCCAAAGGACATGAAATCAGTATATGAAAGAGTGATCTGTATCACTATGTTCATTTCAGTTCAATTTAAAATAGCTAAGTTATGGAATCAACCCAGATGTCCATCAACTGAAGATAGATAAAGGATTTATAATATATATACACTATGGAATTTAAAAAAAATGAAATCCAGTCATTTGCAACAAAATGGTTGCAACTGGAAACCAATATACTTAGAAAAATAAACCAGTCACAAAAGGACAAATACCATATGGTCTTTCTGATTTGTGGTAACTAACAGAGTACTAAAAATGTAATCTATAGGAACAAAACTGACACATTGATATGTGATGATTTTGACAGCCCTAACCTTGACTGTAGGGGAACAATGTTTTCTTAGTTTGTTTTTGTTCTTTACTTTTTTTTATTTCATATTAATTGGTGAGCTCATTACTTGGTGTAGAGCTAATCTTACGAGTATAAAAATTAACTGAAAATTGATCTCTGTGAAAAATAAGAATGGGAAGGGAAGAGGGACTAGAAAGAATAGTGGGAGTATGGGTAGTAGGTAGCTAGAGGGGGAAGAACCATCATGTTCCCAACTCTGTGTACATTAAATGCATCAAGTTATATTCCTTAAACAAAATAAATTATAAAAAAAGGAAATTGTGACTTTACATATTTTACTCTTTTAAGTTCAATTAATATAAAATGTGAGTAAAACAAATGTTTTATAATGAAAAATGAATACATTATATTCTAATAATAATTTAAAAGGTAAAAAATTAGTCAACTAAGTTTGGGATAAAATGGATACAGAAATTAAGCGGATTTTCTTCACCTAGGATTTCTCAGATACTATAAAAAGAAACATATAATGTACCTTTATTCTGTGGGACTTTCTTTCAACAGCTATTGTAAGTATAACTTGGAAAAAATGAAGTGATAACTAGAGGTCTTGCTTAAATAATTGTGGAAAATATTTAAGAAAGTTGAATACATGTCAATTACAGGATTTCTCAAAGAAATTTGTTAATGATATGGGTAAGTATACAAATGTGCAAGTTGGTTTTGACAATATTTGACTATGTAACCATAATTTTGATTAATTGTGATCACTTTTGTTTAGTTGGTTGGTTTGGTGGAACACTCTACAAAGTTAATTTTTTGAACATTTTTTATTTTATAAATAGCTGCCATTAGACATAAAGAGACTATTACAAAACTATATTTAACAAAGTTTGTTAAGTTTCTTCAAATTCCATTCTTCCCTTGTATAATAATAAGACTTATGAAATTTGGTTAGATTAAAATCTTTTCATCTAGATATTATATTTACCAGTCTTTCTAATGTGATCTTGTGAGTGGGATAAAGAAGTGATATTTTCGAGGGCTGGTGTTGTTGGCAGAGTGAATAATGTCACCTCCTGTGATGCTAGCATCCCACATAAGTACCAGCTCGCCTCCTGTATGCTCTACTTCTGATCCAACTACCTTTTAATGGCCTGGATAAAGCAGCTGAAGGTGGCCCAAGTATTTGGGTCACTGCCACCCATATGGGAGACCTGGATGGAATTCCTGCCTTTTAACTTCAGCATGGTTCAGTCCCAGCCATTGGCTCACTCTCCCTCTCTCTACTTGTCTCTCCCTCTCTCTTTCTGTAACTGACTTTCAAATAAAAAAAACAAGTCTTTTTAAAAAATGTGTTATTTGCAAGTTCAAAGAAATGTTCTATAAGAACATGGAACCAGTAAACATTTTTCTGTAAAGACTCATTTTTATTGGACACTTTAGGTTTTGCAAACAACCCAGTCTCTATCACAACTGCTGAATTCCGCCACTGGAGTGTGAAAGCAACCTTAAATAACACAGAACAATTATAAACAAATAGGCCTAGCTGTGTTGCAACAGAACTTTATTTATAAAATCAGACAGAAGAATATACTCAAAACCTGTAGGCACAATATGCAAAACTAATATGACAAGACTGATAGGTCGAAAGAAGATGGAAGATTGTCTAGGTACTTTGGAAGCTAAGCACCAACATGGAATAGTTCATTCCTTGAATTCTCTTGTTTGCATCCCATGGCTAGAACTGGAGAAGCTGACAACACAGAGATGCTTATGCACATGAACAACAAAAGCCTCAACAAAATCCTGTCATCTCTGTTCAAAAGCCAAGAATGGGCTAGTTTAATAAGACAGAAAATCTGCACAGAATTATCAGCTCTACTCCAAACACCACAGAAAGGAATATAACCTCATCTTCACCCATGTCCTCAATGACTAAGAAGGGAACCTAGACTTCTAGTCTCATGCAGCTATGAAGACACAACCCAAAACACCCATTGTGGAGTAGGAATCTAAGACTTTTACTGCATCAGCCGATAGTGAGCTCCTTTAATTCCTGTTGTCTTACAGATTGCATATGGAGCATTCTTCCATACTTAGCCTACAACTCACTGGGGTGGTGCTGTAGAAGGTCTGCCAGAAAGTCGTATTTTCACTATCATTTTATGGTAACAAGGTTATCCTCATCACAGTATCAGTGGAGACTACATAGGGAACTGGCACTCAATAATGATGAGTGATGGAAAGAAAAATGAGAAATTATCCCCTCTTGGTAGCAATGGAGGCCTAATAGGGAATATGAACTTCTGCCTTCACCTGACACTATAATCATCCTGAAGTACTCTCACTACTCATCCTGAAGTGGTAGCAGATAAGGTTGCAGCAGTGCTGTGGCATAGCAGGTAAAGCCACCATCTGTAATGCCGGCATCCCATATGGCAGCTGGTTTGTGTCCCACTTCCTATCTAGCTCCCTGCTAATGGCTTGTGTAAAACACTGGAAGATGGCCCAAGTGTTTGGGCCCTTGGCCACCCATCTAGGAGACCTGAATGAAGCTTCTGGCTTCTGGATTTGGCCTGGCCCTGCCATGGCCATTGTGGCCATTTCTCTTTGTCTCTGTCTCTCTCTCCTTCTGTAACTCTGGCTTTCAAATAAGTAAATAAATCTTCTTAAAAAGAAAACAAAAAGTCAACTAAAAATGTTTAAATAAAATCTATACTTTCATAACCTAGTCCATAGAAACTCTAGATTTTAACAGAAAATCTCTCTCTCTCTCTCTCTCTCTCTCTCTCTCTCTCTATCACACACACACAAACATACACAAAGATATTAAGCCAAATGGAAATGACTCCATGAAACAAATTATAAAGTAGGAAATCTTAGAAAGAACTTGGAAATATAAAGGAGAATGAAATGTGTTTAAAATATTTATTTATTTATAATGTGAAAGTCAATGCAACAGAGACAGGGGAACAGAGTGAAAGAGATTTCCTTTCCACTCCCCAAATACCCACAGCAGCTCCACAAGGTCAAGCTGAAGCCAGGAGCTGGAAAGTCACCTTTATCTCCCCTGGGTGGCAGAGGCCCCAGTCCTTAGCCATTTTCCCAGGCACATTAACAGGAAGCTGGATCAGAAGGTGACCTGGTAAGACTCCAACCAGAACTCAGAAACACATTTCCAATGTCACCAGTAGTTTAACCCTCATTACTACAAAGCTGTCCCAGAACTGGAAACTTCTAACCTGAAAAATTCAATCTCCAAAATAAAAAGCTCAACAAATAGAGTCAAAAGCAGATTGGAGGAAACCAAGACAAGGGGCAGTAAACTGGAATATAGAAGAAAAGAAATTGTCTAATTTTAACAATAAATTTTTTTCAAATTAAATAAATCCTCAGGGATCAGTTGGACTATAAACACTAGGTTTGACATTTCTGTCTTCAGCCCCCAAAGAAGAAAAGAAAAATAATACGAATACAAAAGTGTTCCCAAATGAGATAGATGAAAACTTTTTTTTTTTGGACAGGCAGAGTGGACAGTGAGAGAGAGAGACAGAGAGAAAGGTCTTCCTTTGCCGTTGGTTCACCCTCCAATGGCCGCCGTGGCCAGCGCGCTGTGGCCAGCGCACCACGCTGATCCAATGGCAGGAACCAGGTTCTTATCCTGGTCTCCCATGGGATGCAGGGCACAAGGACTTGGGCCATCGTCCACTGCACTCCCTGGCCACAGCAGAGAGCTGGACAGGAAGAGGGGCAACTGGGACAGAATCCGGCGCTCTGACTGGGAATAGAACCCGGTGTGCCAGCTCCGCAGGTGGAGGATTAGCCTATTGAGCCGTGGCGCCGGCTGATAGATGAAAACTTAAAAATTGTTGACATAAATCCACAAATTCAATAAACTGAGAAAAACTCAATTAGAAAAAACTCAAACGATATTAAGGCACATAATTAAATTTTTGAAACCAAGTGTCAAAGAAAAAAATTTTGCAAATAATGAGAAAAATGACATCTTACCTATTAAAAAGTTCAAAAGACTGCATATTTTTACAATACAGAAAAAATAAATTGAAGAATATTTTTGAAAAGTTGAAAGATTCTGTCCCGGTTGCCCCTCTTCCAGGCCAGCTCTCTGCACTGGCCCGGGAGTGCAGTGGAGGATGACCCAAGTGCTTGGGCCCTGCACCCCATGGGAGACCAGGAGAAGCACCTGGCTCCTTGCTTTGGATCAGCGTGGTGCGCTGGCCACAGCGTGCCGGCCGTGGCGGCCATTGGAGGGTGAACCAATGGCAAAGGAAGACCTTTCTCTCTGTCTCTCTCTCACTATCCACTCTTCCTGTCAAAAAATTAAAAAAAAAGTTGAAAGAAAATAGCAACCCAGAATTCTAAGCCTAATCAAAATATGCATCAATAATTGAAATTTTAAAATATTACAGATTAAGAACGACTAAAATAATTTGTTGTTAGCCAATCTACCCTAAATGAATTTCTAAAGAAAATTCTCTAAACAGAAAGGAAATGATAGAATAATGAACCTTGGGATATCAGGAACAAATAAAAACACATATTACTGTAAAAATGATTGTAAATATAATGAACATTCTTCTCCCTTTAGTTTTCCTAAATTATGTTTTGTGGATGAAGCAAAAACTTATTACTGTCTGATAGGATTCTACCTGTTTGCATAGGAAATATTTAAACAATTAAAAAAGAAAGAGGAAAATAGCTTTAAAGAAGCTAAGATTTCTTTGCTCAAACTGATAAATTAAAATGACACAAGTACACTAAATGATTTGCATATAATGTAATATCAAGAATAATCATTAAAGCATTATACAAAGATAAACTTCCAAAACTATGGATTAGTCAACAGCAGTTTAACGCCTTGGCCTGAAGCGCCGGCATCCCATATGGGCACTGGTTCTAGTCCTGGCTGCTCCACTTCAGCTCCAGCTCTCTGCTATGGCCTGGGAAAGCAGTAAAGGATGGCCCAAGTCCTTGGGCCCCTGAACTCGCGTGGGAGACCTGGAAGAAGCTCCCGTCTCCTGGCTTCAGATCAACACAGCTCCAGCCATTGCGGCCATCTGAGGAGTGAACCAGCGGATGGACGACCTCTCTCTCTCTGCCTCTTCTCTCTCTGTGTAAATCTGACTTTCAAATAAATAAATAAATCTTTAAAAAAAAACCAATATGTTACAAATATATCCAATGTAAATTGTCAAAATATAGCAATTAGATTGATTGGAATAAAAATTATACTTGAATTATAGGTTGTCTAAAGGAAACTCACTTTTAATGTAACAATATAGCCAGATTGAAAGAGTGAAAATATATCATGCTGTTATTTGTTAAAAATCTTCCAGATAAAATCAGAAAAACTAGACTCCAGAGCAAAAAAAAAAAAAAATACCAAAGACGAAAGTATCTGTCTGCCAAGAAGACTTAGCTACCTTAATGTGCATTCACCAAACGAGAACTTCCAAAATGTGTGAAGAAAAGCTGATAGACCTAAGAAGAAAAAAAGTAGAAAATTCACAATTGCAGTGATAGATTTCAATATTATTCTGTCTATAATTGATAGAAACCTTTGCCTGAAAATCAGAACGTATACAGAATAGTTCAACCACACCATCAAACAACAAGATATATCCAATATTTATAAGAAATTATACCTAACAGTAATCCTAGTTTTTTCAAGTATATATAAAACTTGTACCAAGTGTACTTGGAACATATATCAGGATAAAACAACCCTAAACATGTTGAAAAAATTAAAATCATACAGGATGTGTTCTCTGACCATAATGGGATCATATTAGAAATCAATAATAAAAGGTAAGAAAAAAATCTCCAAATATTTGAACACTAAACATCTGCTATGTTTTGACTGTGATTTCTTTTCTATGAAACATATTAGAGTTTAATCCCCATCATGAGCTGGGAAGTGGGTGGATATTTAATCTCACTATGGAGTTTAGAGATTGGGTCTTTGGGAAGTGATTAAAATTGTATGGAGTCATCAGAGTAGGGCACTCTGGTTGAATACTCGTGGATTTTTATGAAGGGGGAGTGACTGACATTTAGCTTACTGGTTAAAACACCAGTTAAGATTCCCATAGCAGAGTACCTGGACTCAATATCCAGCTCTAGCTCTTGACTCCAGATTCCTGCTAATGCAGATTCTGGGAGTCAGCAGGGATGTCACAAGTAGTTGGATTCCTGCCACCTAGATAGGAGACCTGGATTGAGTTTCCAGATCTGGCTTCAGTAGCCCAGCTCAGTTCCAACCATTGCAGGTATTTAGGAATGAAATCAGCACATAACATATTTCTCTCTCTCTCTCTCTGTCTCTCTTTCTCTCTCTCTCTCCCTCCTTCCCTCCCTCCCTCAGTGTGTGTCTTCTCTCTCTCTCTCTCATAAATAAATATATTTTTAAAAATATAATAAGGAGGAGAAGGCCAGAAAACATATAAACATGGGGCCGGTGCTGTGGCTCACTTGGTTAATCCTCCGCCTGCAGCGCCAGCATCCCATATGGGCGCTGGGTTCTAGTCCCGGTTGCACCTCTTCCAGTCCAGCTCTCTGCTGTGGCCTGAGAGGGCAGTGGAGGATGGCCCAAGTGCTTGGGCCCCTGCACCCGCATGGGAGACCAGGAGGAAGCACCTGGCTCCTGGCTTCGGATCGGCATAGCTCTGGCCGCAGTGGCCATTTGAAGGGTGAACCAACTGAAGGAAGACCTTTCTCTCTGTCTCTTTCTCTTAATCTTGAACCAGAACGATGAGGTAAAATAAACCTCTCTTCTTGATTACTTACTCTGTGGTGCTGTGCTATTAGCAACAGAAAATAGACTAATGCATCAATACACTTCTAAATACTTGATGGATTAAAGAAAAAGCCACAATAGAAATTAAAAAAAAATAAATAGAATTGTATGAAAATGAAGATTCCTCATATCTAAATTTGTGAGATATAGTGAAAGAAATATTCTAAGTTCCTCATGCAATAACCTATTGAATAAAAGGTAGCATATTAAACCCAAAACAAATAGAAGGAATTAAACAGTAAAAATAAAGTCAGAAGACAGTTAAATTAGAAACAAAATAAATAGAACTAATGTAGCATGAAGCTGGTTCTTTGAAGAGATCAATATAATTGTCAAATCTTTAGCAAAATATATTATGAATAACCTGTGAAACTAGTTATATCACCCTGCAGACATCAAAGGGGTAGCAATGGGGTACAGCAAAAATTTTATACACATAAATTTAACAATTTGGAAGAAACTGGGACTAATTCCTAGAAAAACAGAAAATACACATATAGAAAACATGCATAAGATGATTTGAACAACCCTGTAATTATTTTTTAAAATAAATTTTGAATTCAAATTCTCCTTCAAATAGAAAACTGGTGACACAGTCTTGCTGAACAATCCTACCAAGTATTTTAAGAAAAGTTAATATTAATTCCATAGAATTTCTTCTAGAAAACAGAAGAAAAAAGAGCATTTCTCGATTCATTTTATGAAGCTAATATTTCCTTCATACAAAAAATTAAAAAAAAAATAAAGACAGTATTGAAAGCAAACTACAGGCCACTACAGACCAATATCCTTCATGGACATGGACACAAAATAGCAAAAATCTTTTTTTTTAAGATTTTATTTATTTGACAGGTAGAGTTATAGACAGTGAGAGAAAAGAGAGAGACAAAGGTCTTCCTTCCGTTGGTTCACTCTCCAAATGGCCACAACGGCTGGAGCTACGCTGATCCGAAGCCAGGAGCCAAGTGCTTCTTCCTGGCCTCCCATGCAGGTGCCATCCTCCACTGCTATCCCAGGCCACAGCAGAGAGCTGGACTGGAAGAAGAACAACCGGGACTAGAACCGGCACCCATATGGGATGCCGGCTCCGCAGGCAGAGGATTAACCTAGTGCGACATGGCGCTGGCCCCTAGCAAAAATTTAGTAAATAAACTAAACAACGTTTGAAAAAAATTTCATATGAGCAAGTGAAGTTTATTCTGGGATACAAGGCTGGTTCAATATTTATAAATCAATCAATCAATGTAATTTATATGTAATAAAATGCTTGCTCTCTGCAGTGTATTCCTTCTTGGGATTTCTTAAGTGATAAAAATGTCTTTGTTGTTCATCAGTTATTTGGATCACTATGTTAACATAGTCATCTGCTAATGAAATAACTCATAGCAGACTCTTAGATAACTTAAGGATGGTCACCAAGAGAGCCAACTATATGATCAGCGAGTTGGGACTTTGAGCCAGTTTGGCCTCTGAGGAAGAAAGGGAGATTGGAGAATTAGGTCAGTCACCTTGTCAATGACTTTTTCAATCATCCCTATGGAATGAAACAATACAAACATTGAATTCTGAGCTCAGTGGAGTTTCCCAGCCAGTGAACTCATCATTGTACTAGGAGGGTGACACCCCTGACTTGCCTTGATTCCACAGGTGCGGATGCTAAAGACCTACATTTAGGACCCTTCCTAAGTGTCCCTTTGCTTAGTTTTTCCTGTGTTGTAACCTGTGATAAATCCGAAATATTAACTGTAGCATTTTCTTGAGTTCTGGAAGTAATTCTACTGAATTTTTTCCCTGTAAATTATTGAACTGGAGAGGGTCATGGTACACTTTGGAATTTGTAGCCATTACTCAGAAGTTTGGTTGGCCTGGGGACCCTTTGAATTTTTGTGGTAGACGTCTGAAGTGAGGGCAGTCCTGTGGTGTATCATGCCATTTCACTTGTGAGTTCTAAACTAACTCTTAGCAGTTAGTTCCTGAATTTAATTGTATTGCACCAGGCAATTATAGAACAGTTGAGGTGGAAACAGGAAAATTGGTCTCAGACTAGCGATCCATTACTTAACAAGGAAAAGGAAAAAAATTACACTATCATATCAGTCAATACAGAAACAAAAACATTTCACAAATTCAACACCCATCTAATTCAATGCCCATTTTGAGGCAAAATCTCTTAGAAAGTAGGAACAGAGAAAATTTTCAGATTGATAAGGAGTACCTATTAGTAAATACTATTTAGCATAGAAAAAGGAGAGAATGATCCAACATGGGAAGCGGGATACACAGCAGACTCACAGAATGGCAGATGTCCTAAATAGCACTCTGGCCTCAGAATCAGCCCTTAAGGCATTCGGATCTGGCTGAAGAGCCCATGAGAGTATTGTAGGCATGGAAAGCCAAGACACACTCTGGCAAAAAAAAAAAAAAAAAAAAAAAACAAAAAAAAAAAAAAAAAAACAAAAAAAAAACCTCTAAGTGAAAGATCTCTGCCAGTGAGATCCCAGTAGAAAGAACTGGCTATCAAAGAAGGAGGTACCTTTCTCTGAAGGGAGGAGAGAACTTCCACTTTGACTATGACCTTGTCTAACTAAGATCGAAGTCGATGAACTCAAAAGGCTTCCATAGCCTTGGCAACTCATGACTAGAGCCTAGGGAGATCACTGATGCCATAAACAAGAGTGTCAATTTGTTAAGCCAACAACAGGAGTCACTGTGTTCTTACTCCTCATGTATGATCTCTGTCCTTAATGTGTTGTCCAATGTGAATTAATGCTATAACTAGTACTCAAACAGTATTTTACACTTTATGTTCTGTGTGGGTGCAAACTGATGAAATCTTTACTTAATATATACTAAATCGATCTTCTGTATATAAAGATAACTGAAAATTAATCTTGATGTGAATGGAATGGGAGAGAAGCAGGAGATGGGAGAAGTGCAGGTGGGAGAGAAGTTATGAAGGGGGAAAATCCATTGTAATCCATAAACTGTATTTTGGAAATTTATATTTACTAAATAAAAGTTTTTTTAAAAAGGAGTACCTATTAGTATAAAACAACTACAGCTATCATGTCATTCAAGGATGAAAGGTTAAAAATGAGTATTTTTTTTCCCTCAATTATAGTCCTGGAAGACTAAGATAAAGTCTTGGAAGTTCTAATTAGTATAGTAAAACAAGGAAAGGAAACAAATGGCATACAAATCAGAAAAGAATCAATTTAAAAATTCCTTTTATGGATGATTTATACAGACTATCCCAAGGAACCTAAAAACAAAACAAAACAAAGCATTCCTAGAACTAGTAAGTGAATTCAGGAAGTTCACAGAATACATAATAAACATAGAAATCCACTGCATTTGCTTATTTAGACAGTGAACTCTTGAGCAGCACAATGAATACTACAGTATCATTTAAAATAACCAAAAATGTAGAAATACATGTAAATCTAAAGAAGCATGTGTAAGACTGGTTTGCTGAACAGTACTCTGTACTGAAACAAAAAAAGAAATCAAGTAAGATCCAAATAAATGGAGAGATATATCAAAACTCAAGATACTAATTCTTGTAAACTGATACACAGTTTGAACGCAATGCCTATCAAAATCTCAATAAAGGGGTTTAGCAGATTCAGGATGGTTATTCTAAATTTCTGACAAAAAAAGTGGAAGGAAGCTGCCTACCTGATTTCAAGCTTGATTATATTGAGCTGCATCAATTAAGATGGTGTGGTATTGGGAAAGGGATGGTCATACAAATAAATAGAACAGAATGAAAAATTCAAAAGCAGACTCACACAAGCTACACAAATGATATTTACAAGATTGTTTTTTAAGCCACTGGGTTTGTGGAATTTGTTATAGCAGAAGTTGAAAACTAATTCAGGGTTCTCACTAATTTTTTTAAGAACAAGTCCTGAGATGAAAAAAAGTAGTGAGACCCTCTCCTGTGACCTTGGGCAAATACTTCAACCTTTACCGATCTTGGTATATACATCTTTAAGACATATAAAAATGTTCCTCAAATAATAGGACCACTTTGAATATGAAATGAAATCATTCATTTAAAGTAGGTAGCAAAATAACTGCCATTTGATTAGTGCCAATATGTGTGAGCTAGTATTATTGGCAGAACTACAGTTGTGTATATCAAAGTCACAGAGAAATGAATGTAAAGGAAAATGCTAAAAATGAGTAACTCAGTAACTAAAAGTTCTAAAAGTATCTTTCTTTAATGAACCAGATTTCACTGCATTGAAAATGCACTCTGATGGGTGACCTTTCTCTTGAATCACATTTTATTGTTCTGAAAATATTGATCTGTTGAGGAAAATTCTCCCCACAATGTGTAAAAGACTGTGCATACTTCTTAAAGCAGTGATAAGAATCTCATTAGCTCTTACTGATTTGAAATACAAGGGAATGTCAAAAAGTTCACAGAAAATGGAATTAAAATATATTTATTTCAGTAAAAAAATTGAAAACCATAAATAGTTTTTGCATATTCCTCATTTCCGTGAGCTTTTTGAAGACCTCATGTTCTATGGCTGTAGAAGTCACATCTCTAATTTTATTTCCTTTCTGCATATCTTGGCAAATTGCTTGTGTGAAAAAGGCCTGGCATTTTCACAAATTATCTTGGTGCTTAAGAGCACATTTTTCTGAGCCTGGTCTTCTATTCATATGTCTTAGGAAGTAGGAATACAAGAATATGTCTCCTGTCTGTGCAACACTGATAGGATCCATTTGTAGGTGGAGAGCCTACTGAGATCACATTCTTAACTTATAGAGACCTGACTGAATCTCAGAAGTCTACAAACAAAGCAAAGAATTAATACTTTTGGCTTTCCACTGCATCTTCTTATCTCAAAATTAAGGTTCATGAGGCATTGTCATTTTTTATTCACTTGTCCAATCATCACTGTGGGTTGAGGGGGAGACATTTTTGCGGTCTTGGAGGACAGGTTCTCTGTACAGGAATTATAGTCTCATTCACTGTAGTCTAATGCCTATGTGTGGACCAGAAATTCAGTTAAAATTTCCATATAGCACATTATACCTCCTAGAACTTAAGGTGGTATTTATTTTGTTATAAAGACAATGAAAAAGTAAGTGAATGAATTCCTGTCATTCAGCTTGTTGTTCTTTCATTCTTTCTGTATAAGTTGATCTGAAACTTACAAAGTTTCCTATATAGGTTGATCTGAAACTTACATTTCCTTTCCCTGAGTTATATTGTATCATATCAACCCTTTACAATTTCTTCATATCTTTTATTGTAGTCTGAAATTATTTTGTGCATTTAATCATCTTCCTTTGTAATGTCTGTCACCCCTAATTGATTATAAATTGCAGGACAAAGATGTCAGATGACTTATCTCTATAGCTTAGTGCCAGAATAACATCTTCTATCAAGCCAGTACTCAATACATGTGTGAACAAATAAATAACTGAATCCTTAACAATATTTTTTCATTGCTATTGGTCTGAAACTCCTCTGTAAGAGATTACAGCTGCACACTGTGATTCATTTCTTGAGAATTGGCTGGTTCTTACTGAGATGTGCACACACAATGCAATGGGGATTTCAATGCCCTAGTCCAGAAAGAGTATAATATTTCACTAATAACTTTATATTGATTCCATTTGAAACAATATTTTGAATATTTTGAGTTAAATGAAATATGTAATTTAATATTTTAAAAGACACATTCACTTTTTTTGTCTTTTTGCTTGTTAAAAGAACAGTTTTTGCAGTTACAAGAAAACTTGAGGGGCTGGTGTTGTGACATAGCGGGTTAAGCCTCTGTCTGCAACACTGGCATCCCATATTGACTATGGTTCAAGTGCAAGCTGTTCTTCTGATCCAGCTCCCTGCTATGGCCTGAGAAAGCAGCAGAACATGGCCCAAATGATGGGGCCCCTGCACCCATTTTGGACACCTGGAAGAAGCTCCTGGCTCCTGGCTGCAGATCGGCCCAGCTCCAGCCATTGAGGTCACTCGGGCAGTGAACCAGCAGATGGAGCACCTTTCTCGCTGAATCTCCTCTCTCTGTCTGTAACTCTACCTCTAAAAATAAATAAATAAAATATTTTTAAAAGAAAATTTGAAATTTTAAGTGTAGCTCATCTTGTGCCTTGCATTATGTGTCTGTTAGGCAGTGTTATTCTAGAAAAATAGTATGAAAAATGAATTCCAATAAATAAACAGATGTGGATGAGTTGATTAATATTAGGCCTCAGGCAGAAGCAGAAAACACGTGAAATACATTCAGATGCTGGCCCTAGGCAGCCTAGAGAGTGAACATTTCAAATTATCCTCTGAGACGTGTCTAATAGAAACTATGTGCCAGCCACAGCCACCTCTGGAAATAAGGGAAGATGTGCCGGCGCCGTGGCTCAACAGGCTAATCCTCCGCCTTGCGGTGCCGGCACACCGGGTTCCAGTCCCAGTCGGGGTGCCAGATCCTGTCCCAGTTGCCCCTCTTCCAGGCCAGCTCTCTGCTGTGGCCTGGGAGAACAGTGGAGGATGGCCCAAGTCCTTGGACCCTGCACCCCACGGGAGACCAGGAGAAGTACCTGGCTCCTGCCTACGGATCAGCGCGGTGCCCCGGCCGTGGTGGCCATTGGAGGGTGAACCAACGGCAAAAGGAAGACCTTTCTCTCTGTCTCTCTCTCACTGTCTACTCTGCCTGTCAAAAAATTTTTTAAAAAAATTAAAAAATTAAAAAAGGAAGATGTGGGCTGTCTTGGTTAAGGCTACTACAAGCACACTCCAGAACCCTTCACTCCAGAAGCAGCATCGCTGCTCATGATGTGTGACTCGAATGCCATCAGAACGGTGGGCAGCAACTAATGGTGACAGTTTTACGAGCACAGTGGCACACAGGGATACAGACAAGGAGCTCCCAGTCTGCTCAGGAGGGACTCTTAAAGGCTATTAAATCAACTCTGTGATATTTTATGATTCACACCAACAGTCCTGGCTTCAGACAGGCCAGTTCAGAGAGGCATCTGCATATGCGTGCATGAAGCTTTCCTAGAATTGCAATGGAAGGCCATAATAGCAGACCTGTTGTGTTTTGCTCGCAGTATGGGTCTCAGAGATTGCACAGATGGTGAGTCTTGTCTACTGTGGTTTCCCTGTGGCAGGAGCTATTTTCTCTTTGGTGCTCCTCACTTTTACTTCTTCTGTTTCTATTTTTGATTGCTCCTATGGACACATTGCTTGAGGTCTGTGAGTGGAAAGAAGACCACAGAAGCCACTGTTGGTGTGACCCTGAGGTTTTTCTCCATTACTGTTTCTTAAATGTTAACAAGCATGAAATTCTCTTATTGCTGGCAATGAGGAGAGTGCGCTTGGTTCTAGACCTGACAGGGACTCAGGAATCTGTGTTTTGAAACTTGAGTGTTTCTGAAGCTATGGTCTATGTGATCTCACAGGTCATATGAGGACATTGAAGTTTCCAGAAAGAAAAGAACTTCTCTAAATTTCTAGTGAATCCTAACTCCTGTGTATGGAGCCGTGGTGTTTTGTTAATCGCTCACTGAGCCAAACTAGAACCACACTCGCCCAAAGTTGTCAAGCAAAAATATGTGTGTGTTTGGAGAGATCATGATGGGTGGCACTTTATAATATGTGATACATCCCACACCTTGGATGTCAATCCCATTTTCCTCTGAAACAGAAGCTTTTTTTAGGTTTTTTTTTTTGTTCTTGTTTTTGTTTTTTTGTCATGAACTTGGCTTTCTTTCAGGTCAATAAAATGGGCATTAAACATTACTACCAGAAAACTGAGTTCCAGGCTAATAAGATTATGAAACTACTAGATTGCAAAGGCAAACAAGATTTTTGGTTTTTTTCATTATTTTTTGTTTATTTACAAAATGAACAAATTGGGACCTTAAATATTAAGGTAATGTTCTTTATTTAACCACAGAAAGGTCAAAAAGATCTCTATGGAGAACCCTTGATATGTAGTATGTTAAATTTTACAATGTTTTAATACCAATTAGCACCTGAAATTACTACTTGGTGTAGGAAGTACATTATTCCGAACCTCCCCAGAATGACTTGGTAGATGAGAAAACTAAAATTGACAAAGTCCTTCCCCAAGCCAAGTCTCCAATCACCAATTCTGCAACTCTTTTGCACTATTTTCTGGGCTCAGTGAATGAGCAATTCATTAAGGAATCCTATTCAGAGGAAGGACATTTTGCATTTGGCGTCTCTCCCCAAACTAATTTGCATTTTTTTCTAGACCCACCTTTAAACCATGAAAACAAAGGCACGACAGTGTTGACGCCTCAGATAGAGAATTCATGAGTACATCAGTTTGCCATCTATCCACTTGCAACATTTCACCACTAACTGTGAATTCTGTCTTTTCTTCATTGCTGGTTAATATGTGACTTAAGAAAACAGCAGTAACATGGAAAATACATAGGTGACATCCAGACTCACATGCTGATCCGTGTGGCCAAAAAGAACAGGAGAAAATCAGGAAAGATAAAGGAGTAATTCTCAGTAGCCAGTGTGAGTCCCAGGCCTTGAGTCCACCAGCATACTGCCTTCTCCCAACCCTGATCCAGTAGAGCTGGTTGTGACCAGGACTGAGTCAACAGGAATCTGTCAACAAGGAACACCTTGAATCAAGCGCGAGTCACTGGAAGCAGGTTGGCAAGCACTAGCTACTTTGTGATAACGTGTGATGATCCCTGCCTTCGTCTAACCACGGTCACCTCCAGACTTCTGGAAGTAACCCCACACAGTGAAGTTCCAGTCTTCATCTCTTCTGTATGCTGCTGGCTGGTGGGTCAAAACTGTTGTGACTTGGATCTTTCCCTGGGATTTACAAATACATTATCTATTTATCTGAAAGGCAGAGTTACAGAGAAAGAGGGAGAGGCCAAGAGAGAGAGAGGAAAACAAAACAAAACAAAACAAAACAAAAAACTCTATCAGCTGGCTCACTGCTCAAATGGCCACAACAGCTGAGGCTAAGCCAGGCCAAAGCCAGGAGCATGGAACTCCATCTGAGTGTCCTACATGGATGGAAGGACCCAATTCCTTGGCCCATTTTCCACTACTTTCACAGGTGCATTAGCAGGGACTTGGATCAGAAGTGAAGAAGCCAGGACTCCAGCCAGGGCTCAGACAGCATGCCAAACTTTTACAGTTAACCTTCTGGGCAACAATGCTGGACCCAACATCTCAATATCTACTTTTTTTAATCCCTGTAGTTATTCCAAATGGGCTATATGTTTCAGGCACATTTGAATAAATAAGACAAATGTGTGTGTGTGTGTGTCCCTGTAGGTGCATTGACAAAGAGGAAAGATATTTGGTAGGTTTGCAGTTTAGCATTGTAAACCTGTGTTCTCTCTGTATAAACATGCTGCCACAAGTGACAAATCAATCATTAACTATTCAAAACCAAAGCTATTCTGGCATCTACCATTGAGGAAACCCTTGTGGAAGAGAGGAACAGGGCTTGCACCTGCAAAGTAGGAACCACAAATATTCCCAAACATACTCTCTAATCGCATGATTCATTTGTATATCAGTGCAAACCAAAGAGTGTCTAGAAATACACAGTAATGATTAATGTCATCACATCCCTGTGTTGAGAGTTCACTTCCTCACTATCCCAGGAGAATTCTCCTCTATTGTTTCTGGGTTGAAGTGTTTCCCTATGATCGTTTCCATTGGTCCTAAGTGGCTCTGTAGAGTTTCAAAGAGATGAACTATCCCTTCTTCTCCTTAATGACGTTTGTCTCAATTCTGTTTCTGTGGGGGATGGGAAGAGAATTTCAGAGATGTAGAATATTCAGGACATTTTTAGAAGTAAGAAATGCCAATGAAGATCAAACATTCCCTGTGTACTTCTGACAATTGTTAGAATACAAAAAAGGATTGTATCCTTTGCTTCACCCATGAATTGAATTACTCACCCATCATAGGCAGTGCTGGACCACTGTGCTCACCCTGCCAACACTGATCTGGGCAGAGACTGCTTTTATCAGCTTCCGCTGGAAGAATCAATGTGTGTGGTTCCTCTGCGAAGGATGACTATAAGAGAGATGACCCAGAAGGGCCAGAGATGAGGTCATCCAACTTCTCTCAAGCTTAGCAGGTGAATCCACATCCTCTAGGGAAGATGGAGAATGGATTCAGAGTGGAACAGAAAGTCTGCTTTTCCCCCAGGGCAGTGAAAGGGGAATTTCCCGCCCTTAGGGATGAATGTTTTATGGGGGAAAACATAATCCCTACTCTTTCCCTAACAATAAATATCTCTTGTTTGGCTGTCCTCGTTAACTCCTCTTCTTCATGGATCTTTTCTGAAATTAATGTGCATTTCGAATTTCCCTTTGACTTGTGAGCCAGAGAATAGATAAAATGACACTGCTGTCTAGGCAGGGTAGAGTTCATCTGAGGAAACTGAGGTCCAGGATGGTCAAATGGCTCCCCCAAGATCACCCCTACCAGACATCAAACCCATGCCCCCCACCCAAGTGAGGTTCTTTGCCACCGCACTTCTGGATGCCCTGCCGGCTCCCCAGGTGAGCACCATTAGCAGTGCAAGCTGTTCTTACAATATCATCTGTCAAATGGAATAATGATTCTGAGATCCTGGCAACCTGAGCCAGATGAAAACTGGCAGCCCCAGGAGGAGCGAGCATTTGACTCAGCACAGTCCCTTAATCCATCCTGCCTTCCACCTCCCCATCACAGGGCATGGGGAGAGTTTTAATGTGTCTCCCTTGCCGTAGCAAGTAAGCAGCTGTTAAAGGCAGGCAGAGCACAACTCGCCAGAAAAGCAAAATGGAAGATTCTTTTTTTCCCTTTTTTTTCAAAGAAGCTTTTGATCAAAGAGCAGGAAAGAAAAGTAAAAAAAAAAAGAAAGAAAGAAAACAAAGCAATACAGATGAGACAAATGGATGAGGGAAACAAAAAAAAATTTTTTTTTTGATGTGAGAGACAAGAATGTGAAAGAGGAGAGGAGATGTCAGAGGCTTCATTAACGCAGTTGCTTGCCTCGTACACCCTTGATGGGTGACATCCATGGGGATCTTGTTCAATTGGCCTGGTTTTGCAGCCAATCAGAAGCGTAGCACTAAATGTGATCTATTTTAAATGTATTGCTGTTGAATTATTTAATTTGAAATTTAGCTGGTGCCACAGGCACTGGAGCGGGAACAAGAAGAATGAACAAAATTATTTCATTGGAAAATGGTTTAATTTTTAATTATGAGATGAGCCACTTTGGGAGAATGAGGCGATTGGCCTGTGAGAGCGCTGTCTCCTGGATGCTTGTGGAGTTGTGATAGGCACTTTAGGGTGTTTAATTATCTGGTCCCAATGTCTGTTCCTCGACTCTGAAGTATGCCTGGGATTAGAGGCATAAACAGTGTTAACTACAAGCGTAACAAAGATCATTGTAACTCCTGTTCATGTGGAAGACATTTCTGCTGATTTTCTTCATTATCATAGATACCATAAGGTAACCTTGAACTTGTTTTGTCTTTTTGTATAAAAGGAAAAAATGATAGGAAGGCCTCAGGGATAGTTAAAAAGAAACTTGGGCTGGAAATGAGGAGCAAGGGATTATAGTTTTATTCTTGCCACATAATTATCATTGTGTCACCTTGGGCAAGTCACTTTACCTCATTAGGCCTCAAATTCCTTAAGCCATAATAAGGTCGTCTGGATCCAGTGACTGGTGTGATCCTTGCTCATTTTTAAATGCACTATTCTGGATTTGATCTTACATTAGATTCTTCCATTAACAAACTATTCTCTGTAAGCAAGTTTCTTTGGGAAGAAACTTCAATCAATGTTTTATTCTACAAAATATGATTCTAATAACAGCTATTCAATATATTTAGAGCAGTATTGCACTGAGGCCCACTAAGTTCACACAGAGACTAACAGGCATGGATTTGAATTCAATCTTCGCTAATTCTAGCCTTCTAGCTCTTAAAGGCAAGTTAATTGATCTCTCTGAGCCATGGCTTCCTAAAATGAATTTTGTTGTGAAGATAAAATGAAATGATCCCTGAAAAGTGCTTCAAAGTGTTATTACAAAGTGAGAATTCAAAAATGTTAACTCTCTCCATCACTACCTTCATGACCTTCATCACCTCACCACCACCCCTGGCCATCATCACTATCACATTGATTGTGTGCTGAACCCTCTCATTCAATAGCAAACACAGAGCTTACTTAATAAAAGTAAAACAAACAACAAAGGAGACAGTTTCTATTTTCTTTTTTTTTTAAAGATTTATTTGTTTATTTAAAAGGCAGAGTTACAGAAAGGCAGAGAGAGAGGTCTTCCATCTGATAGTTCATTCCCCAGATGGCTGCAATGGCCAGATCTGCGCCTATCTGAAGCCAGAAGCCAGGAGCTTCTTCTGGGTCCCCTACACAGGTTCAGGGCCTCAATGACTTGGGCCATCTTCTACTGCTTTCCCAGGCCATAGCAGACAACTGGATCAGAAGTGGAGCAGGCAGGACTCGAACTGGCACCCATATGAGATGCTGGCACTACAGGCAGTGATTTTACCTGGTATGCCACAGTGCTGCCCTGGTAGTGCCTATTTTTTTTTTTTAATTATTTTTGACAGGCAGAGTGGACAGTGAGAGAGAGAGAGGCACAGAGAAAGGTCTTCCTTTACCGTTGGTTCACCCTCCAACGGCCGCTGCGGCCGGCTCGCTGCGGCTGGCGCAGCACGCTGATCTGAAGCCAGGAGCCAGGTGCTTCTCCTGGTCTCCCATGGGGTGCAGGGCCCAAGCACTTGGGCCACCCTCCACTGCACTCCTGGGCCACAGCAGAGAGCTGGACTGGAAGAGGAGCAACCGGGACAGAATCTGGGGCCCCGACAGGACTAGAACCTGGTGTGCCAGCGCCGCAAGGTGGAGGATTAGCCTATTGAGCCGCAGCGCTGGCAGCGCTGTGTTCTGCATTCCATGTTATTTTAAAACAAATAAATAAACAAAAAAGAAGCAAAAAACAAAAATCACCAAACCTTACAAGCAGCTTTTTCAAGAACCTAAATGAAATTAGTATCGTGAGTCTAACCTCTGCAAACTATCCAGTTTCTTCTATTTTTCCATACTTCAGGGACTACTGAACGAAAAGGGTTATGGCTTTCTATTTACAACTCCTTCTCCAATTTATAAAGTTGGGCTTTTTTTAAAGATTTATTTATGTATTTGAAAGTCAGAATTACAAAGAAAAAGACACACACACACACACACAGATCTTTCATCTGCTAGTTCACTCCTCAAGAGACTACAAGCAGGGCTGACACAGGCTGAAGCTAGGAGTCAGGAGCTTCTTCTGGAAGGTCTCCCACATGGATGTCAGAGGCCCAAGTAATGGACCATTTTCTGCCGCTTTTCCCAGGCCATGAGCAGGGAGCTGGCTCGAAAGTGGAGCAGCCAGGACACGAACCAGTGCACATATGGGATGCCTGGCTTGCAGACAACAGCTTCACCCACTATGACACAACAACTGCCCCTGAAATTTATAAAGTTGTAAAGAATGTACAGATACATATTACATGAATGTCCAAAATTTTCAGAAATATATGCATCTACAAGCACAGACAGCCACCTACAGAGATACACATTTAATTCCTAGGCACAGACATCAGTGTATGCCTAAACACATGGGCCCACGCATGCCCACGTGCACATCCATATGTGGCCATGCATATATTTATATACAGGCATGCATGTGTCCAAACACACATCCTCCCTGATACATATGAACAGAGGATATTTTGACAACATTGCGAACAGCTCCAGCAGCAAGAACTGTAGAGTTTTCTATAATTTAATCCAGCAATTGCCATTAAATTTCAGTTCTCATTCAGGAGGAGCTGGGATTTCCAGCTGTATTGGGGTCTTATCTCTTAATCTTCTTAAGTCAATTAAAACAATGCTTTAAACTCTCAGTTTTGTGCATATTGTGTACAATCCAAAATGCACACTGCAAATCTAATTGCAAGTAAAAAAGGAAATGCTAAATTAGAATAGAATTTGACAATGATTCCCAACTTTCAGTGCCATAATAACTCAGAGTCAAGTTTAAGATGTCAATCATTTGTTCTCAGTCCCAGAGCTCTGAGTTAGTCTTCCCTTAGACCAGCAAACTTCATTTGACCACTCTCATTAGTGATTTAGATGCAGGAGTTCATGATATATCTTTGGAGAAGCACTGAATTAGAGATTATAGAAACCTCCTCATTTTGCAAAAGAGCCAACAGAGGTCCCATCTGGTGAAGTGACTTTTCAAAGCTGTGACACTGTTCATAGCACAACTGAGTTTAGATCACCCATTTAGTCCCTGAACCACAACAAGGCAGTAGATGAATTTATTGTTTTATCTGTGCAAATTCCATCTTGCAACACTACTTTAAAAACGCTCCCTCCTTTCTCTTTCTTTCTCTCATTTCCCTCTTTCTCCTCAGTAGAATACTCATGGTAACTCAGATGAAGAGGAGATGTACAATTTGGGACATGCTCAATCGGACTTGCCCCAAATGGTGGAGTTAGAAATGTGCCAGGGGATTCCAATACAATCCCATCAAGGTGGCATGTACCAATGCCATCTCACTAGTCCAAGTGATCAATTTCAGTTCACAATTGATGACTCTGATAGGTCTAAGAGTCAAAGGGATCACACAAACAAGACAAGTGTCTGCTAATACTAACTGATAGAATCAAAAAGGCAGAGAATGATCCAACATGGGAAGTGGGATACACAGCAGACTCATAGAATGGCAGACGTCCTAAACAACACTCTGCCCTCAGAATCAGCCCTTAAGGCATTCGGATCTGGCTCAAGAGCCCATGAGAGTATTGTAGGCATGGAAAGCCAAGACACCATGGAAAAGAAAAAAAAGAAGAAGACCTAAATGAAAGATCTCTGCCAGTGAGATCCCAGTGGAAAGAACGGGGCCATCAAAGAAGGAGGTACTTTTCTCTGAAGGGAGGAGAGAACTTCCGCTTTGACTATGACCCTATCAGAATAGTTGGAGAATTCTAAAGGCTTCCATAGCCTTGGCAGCTCATGACTAGAGCCTAGGGAGATTACTGATGCCATAAACAAGAGTGTCAAATTGTTAAGTCAGCAACAGGAGTCACTGTGTACTTACATCCCATGTGGGATCTGTCCTTAATGTGTTGTCTAATGTGCAGTGATGCTATAACTAGTACTGAAACAGTATTTTTACACTTTGTGTTTCTGTGTGGGTGCAAACTGATGAAATCTTTACTAATTTTATACTGAATCGATCTTCTGTATATAAAGATAATTGGAAATGAAAAAAAAAAAAAACCCTGGTGTTAAATTGGAAATGGCATAGAAAATTAATTAATTTTTAAAAAAATATTATGTAGGATCTCTGTCTTTAATGTGCTGTACACTCTTATTTAATGCTATAACTAGTACTCCAACAGTATTTTTTTCACTTTGTGTTGCTAAATGGGGGCAAACTGTTGAAATGTTTACCTAATATATACTAAACTGATCTTCTGTATATAAAGAGAATTGAAAATGAATCTTGATGTGAATGGAAGGGGAGAGCGAGTGGGAAAGGGGAGGGTTGTGTGTTGAAGGGAAGTTTTGGGAGGGGGAAGTCATTGTAACCCATAAGCTGTACTTTGGAAATTTATATTCATTAAATAAAAGTTTAATTAAAAAAAGAAAAATATCTTCAAGGAGACTGAATTGGGAAGAGAGTAAATATTTACCAAATTCATATTATTATGTGACAGGTACTAAGTGTGAGCTTTGTAACCAGCAGTATTGTGGCTAGTTGCAAGGAACCAAAAACCTGAATACAGTGTCTGAGAGTGATAGAAATTTAATTTTTTTCTTGTCAAATAAGGGTCCAGAGTGAGAGAGATTTTTAACAACTCAACAACTTTGAAAATTATGTCTATATATTAATAAACACTTCTTAATGCTTGTCAATTCATGGTCACAAGAGGGTTGCAGCAGCACCACTCATTGCATTTTAACTAAAGGCAAGAAGTCTGGGGAGACATACTGGTTTTATTTTCACCCTTTATTGTGAATGAAAAGTGCTCCCCTAAAATTTTAGAGGCTTCAGTTTGTATACCACTGGGTAAAATTATTTAACTGGGAATTTAATCTCAGAAATAAATGAATTATGTCAGCAAACATGTAGAGATGGTAGCTTTGGCACATTTTGTATCTTCACACTTGTATCAAAATGGAGAAGAGAAGAAAGAATCTATGTGATGTAAAGATAAAACACTAAAATTTTCCTCAGCCAGTGTTTTGTAGGTGAGGATGGGAAAACTGTCTTCTCATGCAGCAGGTATTACTCAAGTGTTCCTTAACTACCAGAACTGAATTGCATGCTATAAAAATGAAGTAGAAATGGTCATGGATTCATTTCTCATTTTACAGTTAAGGATACAACCATGAGAGCAACACTGTGAGTGATCATAATATGTACTGGAGTGGAAACAAAGTGTTCTGTTTTTACGTTCATTTCCATGTCCCTTCAAGAGTTTGTTTGATCTCATATGTCTCAGGGTAATAAATTAAAACTCACAGAGTTCAAAATGATCAAAACTAGGACCACCTTAGCGACTCATCTTACACTATTCTCCCTCAGTCTATGCACCCATCTATGGCAACACTTCTTCAAGTCTTACAATGGACCAAACCTCTTCTTACTCCAGGTCCTTAGCAGAAGCTACTCCCTCTGTCTGGACTGTATTTTACCCATCTCCTCACCTCACTTCACCTCCAATCCTTATTCATCATTCAGCTCTATGTATATGTGACATTTAGCCTCCCAGACAAATCCTGTCCCTGGCTGTCATCCTCATAACACTCACAGGGTCTATTACATATTGCTAGTGCAAACTGTCTGACGAGTATAAATTTAAGACAGGTCTCATGAAGAACTTTATTCTCCAATAGAGAAAAAGCCATGTGTGCTTCAGGAACCATTTTATCTCAAGCAGCATGCACGCAGTAGGTATTCCATATACATGCATCTGTTAATTGGGTGAATGAATGAATGGGTAAAACAAAGCTTTGTAAATCATGCTTAAGGATGATGGAATTCACAAAGCCCCAAATAACATTTGAACATGCCTGACCTGGTCCTCAGTTTTTCCATCTTTTAAATGGATAGGACAAAATGATGGATAAGGGCCTTCCAAACCTTATTTTTTAATTGTGACCCACTCTTGGGTTACTGGTTCATTGTTTTCCTGTGTGACCTTGGGCAACCATCTTATCTCCATAAGTCTCCATTCCTCTTTAAAACAAGTCGACATGATCTCTAAGGCCCCTTCCAAGCCTAAAGCATCAGTGTGTTTTTGAAACTCTAGAAGGAACATGAAAACTGCAGTGTGAGAGCTGGAGGGTTTCTGCTGAGTTGTGGATTTTGCAGGTGTATCTCAGCAGGTTCCCAGGAGCCATTCTCGAAGGGACTCAGCATGCTACCTGGACTAATTTATAAAGGAAATGAAAAGGAAATGGACTTGTTATAATGAAGACCATTAATTCACCACTCTAGACTTCATTGTTTGAACAGCAAGTATCAAGCGATTCAATTGTCATTTGTCGATTGAATTCTGCTATTTTGCCTGTCGGAAATGACCAGCCAACACAACAGAGTGTAGACGAAGGCATGACTACTAATTAGCATATATATTGTTTGTCCTGGTATAAATTTATGGCAAACAGCAATATTTTACACTCCAGTAAAGTTAATAAATGAAGCTTTCGGCTATAAAAATTTCATGTTCCTTTGTGCAAAGGTCAATTATAAATAGTTAAGCACATATTCATTCAAAAGCTTGAGGCCTCACAGCCAGGAGAATGAAATATATTCTGGCCAATTTACACTCTGGCTGGACTCGCCTTTCACTTTATAGCCTCAGTGACATCCCTCTTTGCTTGTCGGCACAGTTTGGGTTTCCAAAAATCTCCAGTGATTGAAGGACTGAATGAAATGAGTATGTAAACATTCCTGGTCCTGTGGCTCAACACCTAGAATGTGTTTAATAATTGTCAGTTATACTGAAGGAGACAGCCCATGTGGACTTGAGTCCAAACAAATGGTTTCTAGTCTACTTCTGCTAGAACTAAAACCTTTAGGAGAGAGGCTTTTGCTCTCTAGGTCTATTTTAGTATTGTAACAAAAAAAAAAATTGGAGAGAGTAGATTTCCTCACTCCTCCATTTATCTAATGCTGCTTAACAAAAATATCCAAATGTAGATTGACTTAACTTGTGTTAAAATTGCAATCCTGTTGTCACATGACTTTGTGGGTCAGGAAATTGAGCAGAGCTCAGTGGGAGATTCTTCTGTTCCATATGGGGTCAGCTGAGTTCACTCAACAGTACTTAGCTGGTAGAGTCCAGGACAACTTTTCTCTCATGTCTGGTGTCTTGAAGGGTTTCTGGGGAGCTGGACTCTTCTTAGAGGATGTGGGGCAGCTCTGTGTGGTCTCTGCACAGCATTGCCAGGGTGATTACACTTCCTCCATGGCAATTCAGGGCTCTAAGCAACAAGAAGTTGATTTTGCCAGTTTCTTAAGGACTGAGCCTAGAGCATGTACAGCACCATTCCTACCACACTTTATTACACAGAATAACCATAGAGACTTTCTGGATTCAAATGTATGGGATATAGATCTTGGCTATTGATGACAGGAGGATAAAGGCTTTGCAACCACCTTTAATCTGCCTTCCAATTGGAAAATTAGAAACATATTAATAGATATTATGCCCAACAGGATTTAGTGATTCATTAAGCTTGAGAAATAGTGGGCCAGTTTTTGTACTGCAAGACATATCTCCTCAAAGAAAAACTGCACTGTATGTAATTAAATGGGCAAAGAAGACTTTATTCAGAACTAGTACAATAGCGTTAAAGACTTGCAATGGAGGAGATATACCACAACCTCACTGATTTTTAAGAGCTGAAGAGAGCTAGTGGGAAGAGCTGGAGGAAGTTGGTGGAAGTTACTCAGTAGGATTAGACCACCTGTATTTGCTTATCTTTTCCTTAAGAAGTTAGGCTCCTACCCTTCCACAGAGAATGGGAGATAAAAGTGCTATCTCCTTTGATGATTTCATTTTAAAGGATGGTTCCCAGATCCTTGAGAAAGGTATTCTTAGCCTATAAAATCTAAAAGAGTCTGTGAGAAGATTTACATCTCAAAGGAGCAGAGAAAGAATACAGTTGAAAGGTTTCTAAAGTGTATGCTTTAAGGAAAGAGGTCAGGGACCTAGACTTCAAATAAATCTGTCTCAAGTGTAATCCTGTTGAAGGTGATGTTGAGGCCATCTTGGCCACTATCTGTCACCTGGTTCCTGGACTGAGAACTTAGACACACTTGATGGATCCTACTAATCTGATCCTAAAACTATTCTGGTGCAGACTGTCTGCTTGCCTTGGGACAACTATGTTATATTACCTTTGTCTCCATATTCTACATTTTAGTTATTTGCTAGGCAGCCTGAGAAGGAGAGAAAGGAGAGAGAGGGTGATCTCTTCCATCTGCTGATTCAATCCTGAAGCCAGAGGTCAGGAACTCCATCTCCCATGTGGACAGCAAGAATTCAAGTACATTGATCATCATTGCCTGCCTCCCGGGGGTATTAGCTGGAAGTGGGATCTGAAGTGGAGGCAGGACTCAATCCCAGTCTCTGATATAGAATGTGGGTGTCTCAAGTGGTGGATTAATCAGCTGCACCACCATGGGTCCCCATTTCTAGTTCTTTTTCTTCAAAACCTTTGCATTCTGTATTCCTTCTTCTTGGAAGGACCTTCCTTCTGCTTTCTTTTTTTAAAAAAACTTTTATTTAATGAATATAAATTTCCAAAGTACAGCTTATGGACTACAATGGCTTCCCCCCCCCATAACTTCACTCCCACCCACAACCCTCCCCTTTCCCGCTCCCTCTCCCCTTCCATTCACATCAAGATTCATTTTCAGTTATCTTTATATACAGAAGATCAGTTTAGCATATTTTAAGTAAAGATTTCAACAGTTTGCACCCACACAGAAACACAAAGTGAAAAAATACTGTTTGAGTACTAGTTATAGCATTAATTCACATTGGACAACACATTAAGGACAGAGATCCTACATGAGGAGTAAGTGCACAGTGACTCCTGTTGTTGACTTAACAAATTGACACTCTTGTTTATAGCATCAGTAATCCCCCTAGGCTCTTATCACGAGTTGCCAAGGCTATGGAAGCTTTTTGAGTTCACCAACTCTGATCATATTTAGACAAGGCCATAGTCAAAGTGGAAGTTCTCTCCTCCCTTCAGAGAAAGGTACCTCCTTCTTTGATGACCTGTTCTTTCCACTGGGATCTCATTTGCAGAGATCTTTCATTTACATCATTTTTTTTTCCAGAGTGTCTTGGCTTTCCATGCCTGAAATACTCTCATGGGCTTTTCAGCTGGATCCGAACGCCTTAAGGGCTGATTCTGAGGCCAGAGTGCTGTTTAGGACATCTGCCATTCTATGAGTCTGCTGTGTATCCTGCTTCCCATGTTGGATCGTTCTCTCCCTTTTTTTTTCTATTGGTTAGTATTTGCAGCCACTAGTTTTGTTTATGTGATCACTTTGGCTCTTAGTCCTATCATTATGATCAATTGTGAACAGAAATTGATCACTTGGACTAGTGAGATGGCATTGGTACATGCCACCTTGATGGGATTGAGTTGGAATCCCCTGGTATGTTTCTAACTCTACCATTTGGGGCAAGTCAGCTTGAGCATGTTCCAAATTGCACATCTCTTCCCTCTCTTATTCCCACTTTTATATTTAACAGCGATCACTTTTCAGTTAAGTTTTAACACTTAATAATAACTGTGTCTTGATTACAGTATTCAACCAAAAGTATTAAGTAGAACAAACAAACAAAAAAATCCCAAGAGGGATAACGTATTAAGTTGTTCATCAACAGTCAGGGCAAGGGCTGATCAAGTCACAATTTCTCATAGTGTTCATTTCACTTCCTTTTGCTTTCTTCATCTCCACCTTGTCTTTGCTCTCAAGAAGATCTGCCCTGACTACAATTCAAAATGCATTTTGTTTCTTCCAATCCTCTTTATGCCTCATGCAATATGCCATATTTTTAAATGTTCCTTATTTATGATTTGCTGATTCTTTCTGGATTTGAAGCTTTATTGGAAAAATGGCCCAACACAGAATTACTTACGATATAAAAAAATAAAAAAAAAAAACTAGAGATACAACATTATTAGGGGAATAATTAAGAAAGCTGAGCCCTCTAATCAGTGGAAAAATGTGCAACTATTTAAATTTTGTTTGTACAAAGTGCAATAGGGACAGCATTCTCATGTAAAGAATAAGTCAGATGGCCAGCGCCCTGGCTCACTTGGCTAATCATCCACCTGGGGCGCCAGCACCCCAGGTTCTAGTCTAGTTGCTCCTCTTCTAGTCCAACTCTCTGCTATGGCCCGGGAGGGCAACAAAGGATGGCGCAAGTGCTTGAGTCCCTGGCACCTGCATGGGAGACCAGGAAGAAGCACCCGGCTCCTGTTTTCAGATCGGTGCAGCGCCGGCCATGGCAGCCATTAGGGGAATGAACCAATGGAAGGAAGACCTTTCTCTGTCTCTCTCTCACTGTCTATAACTCCCTCACTCTCTCTCTCTCACTGTCTAATTCTGCCTGTCAAAAAAAAAAAAAAAAGGAATAAGTCAGAGGAAGCAGAATATATATTCCAAATATGTATTACATTATCATTCCTATTATTATTATAAAAACCAGTATTCAAAAAAAGAATTGTGCACACAAAAATACTAGGAAATAGTCAAAATGATTCGCTTTAGCTACTATTATTTTATGTTTTTTTCTTTTTATTTTCAATATTTTTCAATTTTAAATAAAGAACAGGTGTGTTTTAAAATTGGAAAGGTGAAATCATTAAAAAATAGATTCTCTGTGCCTACTAAGATTATAAACTTCCTTGTTCCCAATTGGGGACACATCCATGGAACTCAAGCAGCTTTGACCTTTACAATAGGACATGTATTGGGCACCAAGAACCAAGAAGTCTGGAGCCTGTCTTATGGAAAATTCGCATGGAATTTTTAAGGGAATCTAGAAATAGAAGCCTGCCAAAGAAACCAAAGGAAGATGAAATACAGAGAGTAGTTTAGGGGCAAAAGCATGACCATCAGTTGCTTTAAAAGACCTTCTCGTCTGCAGAGGAGAGCTGGGTAAATATGTGTGCAGCAGGTATTATCAATATAAGACCAGTAACTAGGCAACTAAAAGATTTGTAAAGAAAGCACACCATCATGTGAAATGCAGCAAGTGTTTTAAGAAGATGCAGTGGGGACTAACAGCCCTGTGATTCATAGATGCAACAATTTGTCATAGGTATTCCTGTGCAGTTAGGGAACAAAAAGTGTAGAGATGACAGAGGAGAAGTGTGATGATGAACGGATGGATAAGCACAGATGGGTGAAGCACCAGAATGAGTTCCTTTCTGTGATTTTCAGCTGGCAGCCTCTCTGAAAAGCCTGAAGACATGTTCCTGCCATTTGCTTTTGTTTACTTGGGTTTGCTTTCTGTTTCTAATTTTTAGTTATCTATTTTCATTTATTAGAAAGGCACAGAGACAGAGAGAGAAGAAAGAGAGATCTACCATCTGCTAGCTCACCCCCTAAATACTCACAATAGCCAGCACTGGGCTAGGCTAACCTCAGGATTCAGCCTGGGTCTCCCACCGAGTGACAGAGACACTTGAGCTGCCTGTCATGTTGTGTGTTGGGAAGTGGAGCCAGGGTGTGAACTTCAGCACTCTGATAATGGATGCAGGCTTCTCAAGCTGCCTCTTAACTCCCTCACCAAATACTCACCCTAGGTAGTTTTTAATTGCTTATTTGTTTTACTTTACAAACTGGAATAAATTTCCCTAGGATTTCCTTCTGGATCCCTTCAAATCAAAGGGAAAACAATTTCTTATGAAACACCTACTAGTCATTAAAAGATACTGTGGTAATTTTTCATCTTTTAAATGCCCAACAGTATATGCAATATTATTATTCTCATGTCAGGCACAGGTGCACCAAGACTGAAGAGAGGTGGTGCAATTTTGCTACAAGATTAAGTATTAGTAACTTTCAAATCCTTATATGAACACTTGCCTGTCTAGCTTTGTTTACCAATCAAATTATACATACATAGAATTTTTCCTTTAAGCTTGATTCAGAGAGTCCTTCAAATACATTGCTCAGAGTTTGGGGTGTTAGGGCTGATTGCAAAAGAAGTTGCAGCCTTCAGAGTTGAGCCTGTTGATTTTCTAGGCAAAGCACTGATGAGGCAAGTTCACGTGCTTCTCAGTATTCAATTTTCTGTAAAATGGGAAATGCAATTACAATATTCAGCAAAATATTGTTGTTGGTTAAAAATAATTAAGCATATTATTAAATCAACATTTTACCACATAGGATGCAGTGACTCTTTAGATCTTCAGTGGAGGGAAAAGCAGGGACTGCTCAGAAAGAGTATGAGGGTCCAAGAAAAAGGAAGGGAGTGTGTCTTCAGGGGGAATAGTTAATAACCTGAGTTCTTAGGAGAAAATGCTGCAAGGCTACTTCTTTATGGGGTAAACTCTATTATTAAGAGTTTATTGTTAAAGTTGACTGAAGCTAACTCTTTTCATTACAATAGCTTTGGAATTTATTTCCCCAGGATTCATTTTCATTGCTTGACATTAAGGGAGTTGGCTGCAGGGAGAAAACCAAGAAGGTGAAAGACTAGTTTGAAAGGTACTTAGTCAGCCAAGGGGAATAAAAAGAAGCCTCTATTAGAAAGAACAAAAAGAACTGAGAGTTTATTGTGGACCTACTATGCTCCAGGCACTAGCTAAAGACAATCTCTCTGTTTTATCGAGAGAGAGAGAGAGAGAGAGAGAGAGAGAGAGAGAAAGAGAGAGGCATTAATATCAATGACAAACTCACCATTTACTGAGCACCTATTCTGTGACAAGCACTGTGCAAAAGCACTTGACAGTTCCTCTTTGATTGTAGTAATGACCTGAATAAGCATTTAGCAGATGAGGAGCTACAAGTGCCATGATTAATACATTGCCTAAACCACATATATAGTGAACAGGAGAAATACTGTTGAGGTTTATAAACTAAGGCTTTGACTAAAATGCTGTAACATTTCTAACTGACAGCTGGAATAGGGAGCAGGGAGTTGGGACGTGGACAAAACTCAGACATTAGATAATTAATCCTTATGAAACTTATGAAACTTCAAGTGGTTAGAGGATGGCAATCCTCATTAGAAAACATGGTTCTGGTCTGGAAATAATGGCAGCTGCCTTTCCCTCCATGAGGGTCAATCTCTTCACTGAAGATATTGACATCATGATAGCCACCAGAATCACACAAAAGACTGGATAAGATTCATAATATTGGTTCATATCTTGGGGGTTTGCATTTAAATAAGTTTGGGTGGGGGGGAGGTTCCAAAGGTCAACATTTATTGCAAGTTTCCAAGTGACACTGATGTTGTGAATTGGGAACCCAACTTGGACAAATTGTACTATATTATACTCTGCATTGAAACTCTATTTTCCAGGACTGAAAGGGATCATTTGCATAGTATACAGAATTAGCTTTTGATACATGTTCTCATCTTTACTTCTTCATTTCTTGACTGGTAATCTTAAACCAGCTGATTAATTTGTTGAGCCTCAGTAACTTTATATGTAAAATGGAGCTATTGGGGCAGGCATTTAGTGCAGCAGTTAACATGTTTCCTGGGATGCCTACATCTCACAGCAGTGCCTGCATTTGGAGCTCTGGCTCCATTAGTGACTCCAACTCCTTGCAAACGCATCCTAGAAGGGAGCAGGTGATTATATAAGTACTTGGATCCCTGCCACCCACATGGAGGACCTGGATTGAGTTCATGTCTCCTAGCTTTAGTCTGACCCAGCTGTGATTCTTATGGACATTTTGGGAGCAGATAAGAAATCTCTCTTTGTCAGTCTGGCTCTCTCCACTCCCCACTATCTTTTAAATATATAAAAATAAATAAATAAATAAAATGATCTCATACTCTCTTTGTAACTACACTGTTGAAGAGGATTATTTGAAGTCAAATGACTCACAAAAAGTATCCAGCCTGTTGCCTAATTACACTATTCAATACACGTTATTTTCAAATGGAGAAGTCATTAAGAGTGTATAAGTATGCTATATATGTTAAACATTCACTTGCTTTTATTCATTAAATGGGACAAGTATTATTACCATTTTCCTTACAGAAGTTCCACTTCCTATGTGTCTGTCATCTTTATTATAAAAATACGTTGTGTGTCCACTGCAGATGAACAAAGTTCTGTGCTTGCATTACATGCCATTATTGCTGAATAAATAGTACATGCAGACTCTTAGTTCTGATGTGTTGATGCACAGAATCCCTCAAGAAGCATGTTTTGAAATCTCAGACCTCTGTAAACTCCAAGGACTAGAAATCATCAGAGAATAAACCCAGGGGTAAGTAGGTGAAGTTGAAGAATGATTATCCCCTTGATAAAGCCACAGGTACTCTTTTATATTGAGAAATCTCCATCCCTGCTTATCAAGAGGTTGTTGCTAGTAAATCTTTACTAACAGGAGCAAAGCCAGTTAGAAGCTGCAGCAGCTTAAAATATATCATTTATTGTTTTTTTAATGAGACTTCAAGTTTCCCACCCCCTTAAAATCCAAGCAGAGGTCCCTTGGATAGTGTTTTCCCTCTCTTTCATCTTTGTCCAAGTTTAAAAATCAATATATCTGGTTCACCTTGAATCTCAAGCTGCTTATTTTTAGCAGGAGAAAATCCTGTGTTGGCAGCATCACTGGGAAAAAGCAGATAACCCCACGGTATCCTCCAGCCAAGGAGGAGGGCAGAGCGCTCTAAGAAGCAGAGTGCATGTAGCTTAGATGTTTCACCAGCCTTGATTCTTCATCAAGTTGCTTACAGGATGATGCCCGTGACCACTGAACTATGGGTTAGGATTTCAAGTTTTCTAACAGAGTTCTTGATTTTGTGCTACCAATTCCTTTAAAAATTGAGATCAGCATGAGAAATTTCAGAGTGATAAAAAGAGCTCCAGTGCATTAGTATTAGTCTTGAATAGACTGCATTCAAGACTGGATGCAATATAGGAGTAGGGATTATAATAGCTAACACTCATCTGTGCTCATTATGTGCCACTCACTGTTCTAAGTGTTTTGTTTTCCTTGAATCATTTTATTATCATAATGTTTCATAGATGAGGATAAAAATAATAAAAAAAATGAGCTGAGAATTTAATGAAATTGTTAAAGTTTCTACAGCTGCCAAATGGTAGAAACGGAAATCAAACTCATATCTTCCAGCTCCAGAGCCCACATTCTTCAACTCTCTGTTCTTTACATCCCTTTATAATTTTTCAAATAACATGTTTCATGTGCATACTTTATGTGAACCTTACTGTTTTCCTGTAAAATATCAAATTTTGTAATTCTCTTTTAAATAGTGAAGAAACCAAAGGACATAAACATTTATTGAACAACCACACCAAACCTTGCACTATACGCCTCTTCCTTAGTATACTACAATTTCAAGGGAAATATGTTCTTCCAATTCTAAAATAGCAGTTTAATCAATGAAAGCAAGTACTCCGTTATTGCACAGTTTTCTTGAGATGGAAGCGACAGACTCCAAGCTCAGAATGTGCAAACGTTATCAAGACTGCCTGGAACCTGATGTCTTGATCTGAGCTTTCGGGGTTAGGGCAAACCGTGTTCTGAGGAGTGCTTCTTGTTAAGGGGCAGGAAGCAGAAAGTAGAAATCCTCACTTCACCTCTTACAAAGATGTTCATGGTGACATGCAACTCTGTCCTGCTGAAATGCTCAGGGTTATCAAAAGAGCCAAGTATAAAAATGGGTGTAAGCAGCTCAGGGGGACTCTGCCATGGTATCCCAGTTGCTGTCCATTTGTCTGGGATGCTCTGGCAACTAGGTATCTTCACGAAAAATTCTTTTTCAGATGAGGAATAATCATTCTAAGAGTTCATTTTCAGCCGGCGCCACGGCTCACTAGGCTAATCCTCCGCCTGTGGCACTGGTACCTCAGGTTCTAGTCCTGGTCGGGGCGCCTGATTCTGTCCCGGTTGCCCCTCTTCCAGTCCAGCTCTCTGCTGTGGCCCAGGAGTGCAGTGGAGGATGGCCCAAGTGCTTGGGCCAGGAGAGGCACCTGGCTTCTGGCTTCAGATCAATGTGGTGCGCCGGCCGCTATGGCAGCCATTGGGGGGTGAACCAACGGAAAAAGGAAGACCTTTCTCTCTGTCTCTCTCTTTCACTGTCCACTCTGCCTATCAAAAAAAAAAAAAAAGACATAAAAAAAAGATCATTTTCCCCCTCCCTTTCTTATCTGAGTGAGATTTGCTCTTTTTATCATTTGCCCCTGCATTTTCTTCACTGGATCTGCACTTGAACATTTTGGTGAGAAGGCCTGTATTCCTCCTGAAAGTGAGGACAATGGACCTTTGTCTTAGTATGTACTCATGTCTGTTCATTAACATGGGGAAGGTCACATATCCAACTAGTAAGCATTTAATTGATTATATGAGTGCTGTTTTCTCAATTCCAGCATTCTCTTCTCCTTACATAAAAAGTGAATAGATCATCAATTCTTTTATCACATATTGAGGTACTCTGAGGAAGAAACCATGGCAAATACAATGCACTCCAGCTGTAGACAAGATAGGATGGATGGATAGATAGATAAAATATGGAAGTATTGTAGATTTGTATCACTATAAAAATACCTGAGGCTGTCCAATTTCATAAGGGAAGAGGTTTATTTTGGCCCAAAATTCCAGAGATTCATGGTCCATGACCAGGAAAGCCCCACTGGTTCAGCTACTAGTGATAACCTTCTTGCTGAAGAATCTTAAAGTTGCAGGGCATCACATAGCAAAAGACAGGAAACATGTGTTTATATATGTGTCTCTCCTTGTAAAGCCATCAGTTTTTGATCATCGGGCCCAATCGCATCAACTTAATCCAATCAAATCACTTTCCAAATATCTTGCCTCCAGGACCAGAATTGGGTTAATTTTCCACCCTCCTAGTGCCACTGGCATAAGACTTTGGGGAGTAAACTTCATGTGTTTTGGCATCAAATTTATTCAAGGCATGTTTATGTGTGTGTGTGAGTGGATGTTTGTATGTGTATGTATGAGAGAGATAAATAGATCAACTTTTAAGATTATTCATGTATCAATTCAATCATTCACCCAAAATTATAAGCATTTATAATATGCTTTTGGACTGTGTTAGATGCTAAAATACAATTTGAACAAGATCTCATCTAGTATATATAAGTCCAAAATACTCAAAATCTGGTAAAATCCACACTCATAATCAGTGACCATAGCCCTGAGATTTTGGCTACAAGTATACAATTAGAAACTAAAACAATTGGTCTTGCCTGTTAATGATATAGCCTGGCTTGCGAGATTTCCCCTACAGCTTCCTGTTTCTTTTGAGAAAAAGGAAAGCATGGTTCCAGGGACACCACACAGGAGTGACCACACCATCCGGGCACTAATCAGTACTTTCACTGATGAATCTGCTGCAGCACCGGGGGAACAGGAAGATAGAGGTTGCCTCGGATGTTATTTACTGACACTTCCAAAGAAAGTCTCTGACCTCCATTTCATTTCTTGCTTTTATTGACCCATTTCACATTATAGAGTGAATTTTCCAAGCCCTTTAGGGAGAAATTGTCTTCTCTTGTGTTTGTTAAATGGACATTCTCCATGCACGCATGGATGGACACAGCCTAATCACTGGTATAAGATAAGGTATGATGTGTGTGTTTTGACTGCAGTGAGCAAGACTGCATCTAAGTGTTAAGAACAAAGCTTCAGTAAAGAAGGCTTATAAGGGATCATTGGTTACTATCCTCACTCTGTCTTTTATGACCTTGTCTAAATATGATCAGAGTCGGCAAACTTGGAAGGCTTCCATAGCCTTGGCAACTCATGATGACAGCCTAGGATGGTTACTGGCGCCATAAACTAGAGTGTCAATTTGTTGGGTCAACAACAAGAGCCATTGTGCACTTGCTCCTCATGTGGGATCTCTGTCCTTAATGTGCTGTACATTGTGATTTAATGCTATAACTAGTACTCAAATAGTATGTTTCACTTTGTGTTTCTATGTGGGTGCAAACTGTTGAAATCTTTATACTAAATTGATCTTCTGTATATAAAGAGAATTGAAAATGAATGTTGATGTGAATGGAAAGGGAGAGGGAGCGGGAGAGGGGAGGGTTGCGGGTGGGAGGGAAGTTATGGGGGGGGGGGGAAGCCATTGTAATCCATAAGCTGTACACTGGAAATTTATATTCATTAAATAAAAGTTAAAAAAAAAAGAAGGCTTATAATTCATAAGTAAGAAATAGGGTTGGTTTCCACATTCTCATCCTAACTTGAAACAGAACGGAGGGGAAATGAATAATTCTGCCCTAAATTGAATTATGCTTAGATTACTTAAGGGAGACATCCTAAGGTAGGCAGGACTGTAGAAAGGAGTTGAATAGAATAGAAATAAACAATTAAAGCTGCAAAGAAAGAAAACATCAGAGAATGAGAAAGAAGATGTTGGAGACTGAAAATAAGATCAAATAAGATAGACTTCCAGAAGAAAAAAATCAGAAGATTAAAAATAATGAGATGGATTCTTCAGAGTGGACCAAGTTATGTTGTCATAACTACCCCCATATTTTTGTGGCCTAAATCAACACATTTACTTTTTTTTTTTAAATCAAGCACCCAATAGCATTTTTTTATTTATTTGACAGGTAAAGTTATAGACAGTGAGAGGTAGAGACAGAGAGAAAGGTCTTCCTTCCGTTAGTTCACCCCCCAAATAGCCGCCATGGCCAGAGCTGCGCCAATCCAAAGCCAGGAGCCAGGTGATTCTTCCTGCTCTCCCATGCGAGTGCAGGGGCCCAACCACTTGGGCCATCCTCCACTGTCCTCCCAGGCCACAGCAGAAAGCTGGACTGGAAGAGGAGCAACCGGGACTAGAACCCGGCGCCCATATGTGATGCCAGTGCCACAGGCAGAGGATTAACCAAGTGAGCCACGGCGCCAGCCCCCACACATTTACTTTTCATTTAAGCTGCATGTCCGTTGTGACTCATAAGGACTTTTCTGATCATTGCAGTCACTCAGGAACTCAGGTAGTGGAGCAAGCAATCTCACAAGCACTGCTTGTCACCAAATCAAAGAGAAACTGGGTTCAGAAGAGTCACACACTAGCAATTAAATACCCAGAAATAACAAATGTAACTTTTGTCCGAAACTTGTTGTCTGAAACAAGTCACCTGACACCTCTTCCCAGCAAGGTTGACTAGAATCAGGCACTCAGAAGTCAGAGTGCACAAGCTGCTTTGAAAGAGGAGCAGATTCCTCATTCCTTTGTAATCATAACCTCTACTCTACCACCAATGGCTCTACTCCCAACCTGTGTGTACTGATGGTCCTCTTCCCCACTTAATGCTGTATAATTGTTCAGACCTGGTTAAGGCCACTCTTAGGATCATTGGTTACTATCCTCAACCTGTCTTTTATGACCTTGTCTAAATATGATCAGAGTCGGGGAACTTGGAAGGCTTCCATAGCCTTGGCAACTCATGACGACAGCCTAGGATGGTTACTGGCGCCATAAACGAGAGTGTCAATTTGTTGGGTCAACAACAGGAGCCACTGTGCGCTTGCTCCTGATGTGGGATCTCTGTCCTTAATGTACTGTACATTTTGATTTAATGCTATAACTAGTACTCAAACAGTATGTTTCACTTTGTGTTTCTATGTGGGTGCAAACTGTTGAAGTATTTATACTAAATTGATCTTCTGTATATAAATAGAATTGAAAATGAATCTTGATGTGAATGGAAAGGGAGAGGGAGCGGGAGAGGGGAGGGTTGCGGGTGGGAGGGAAATTATGGGAAGGGGAAGCCATTGTAATCCATAAGCTGTATACTGGAAATTTATATTCATTAAATAAAAGTTAAAAAAAAAAAAGAAAAGAAAGAGGAGCAGATTCCTAAGAGGCACTTATGCCATTGTCTAGTTTTCCAAGGTGGGCAAGTCAGCACTTTTGAACGAAAACTTCAGTCTTGGTAGGAATGTGGCCAATCCGCCTCAACCTTGAAGAGGAAATTCATAAACACAGCTTGGGAAGGAATACTAAAACCGGACACTCTAATGTGTAATGAACAAAGATCTGACTTTTTCCATTTCAGTTTTCCTTTTCTGTCCAAGTTTCAATCCTGGTTTCACCTTGTACAAATTCAATGAGTGAGAGAAAATTACTTTCCCACTCCACACCATGAATTCCTTACTTTATAAAATGTAAGATAACTACATTACTTAATCTCCATCACTTTTGTTTATATTAAGAGAGTTAAATAGCTAAGAGGTTGAGGATAGTTCCAGGCAAATATCAATAAGTATTCTGTGACTGGTAACCATTCTTCTTCTTTTTAACAACCCAATCAGGTAGGTTTTACAAGTTATGTTTAATGGGATGAACAGTGAAGCCTGGAGAGATAGAGCATAATCAAGATCAGATAAGTGATCAATGCTGGAGCCAGGGTTCACATGCAAGGACTTTGATTCCAGACACTTAAATCTATATTTCCCTTCAAAAATTATCATCCCAATTGATCGTCTCAACAGCCCTGTGGGCTGGAGTCAACAATATTTTCTTATCACCAATCATCTTGATACTATTACTGCCATCACAGCAACTTCCAGGTATCATTTATAGAGGAACTGCTTTAGATAAATCACATCTAAGCCTCACAACAATTCTCCAGGGTTAAGTGTGGTTATCCTTTTGTATACAACAAACTGAGACTTAGAGAAGTTAAGTAGAGTATTAGTTTTCTAGAGTTGTCATAACCAAGTATCACAGCATGGGTACCTTAAGAAACAGAAATTATTTTTAACACTTCTGGAGGGTGAAAGTCTGAGATCAAATGTTGAGAGGGTAAGTTTCATTTGGAGCCTTCTCTCTGTGGCTTACAGGCTATTACCCTCTGACTATGGCTTCACATGGTCCTTCTGCTGTTTATATCTGGTCAGATCTCCTTCTCCTATAAAGTCTTACTAAATTAGAGCCCACAATATGAACTCATTTTAAATTAATTACCTTTTTAATCATCTATATCCAAATAAATGTCACATCATGAGGTACTGGGGGTTCGAATTTCAACATATATATTTCAGTGGGGGCTATAAATCAGCCTTTGAGTAGAAGCCTGTATCTGGATGGAACCAGATTTTTTAAAATTTATTTACAGTTTATCTATTTATTTGAAAGGCAGCGTGACAGAGAGAGGGGGAAACACAAAGAGAGATTCCATACAGTGGTTTATGATCTAAATGCCCACAGGTGGCAGTAGGCCAAGCCAAAGCCAGGAGCCAGAAACCCCATAAAGCTCTCACACAGGAGCCATCCTCTGCCTCCTAGATGCATTAGCAGGAAGCTGGGTCAGAAGTGCAGCTTAGCTCGAACTTGAACTAGACACTTTGATATGTGATGTAGACGTCCCAATAAGAACTTAACATGCTGCACCACAATGCCAATTTAAATAGAAGATATTCTGATTCCAAACCCACACCATCATCCAACCTACTGTCTGCTAGGTATAGTCTGTGGCATTTTCTCCTTCCTTCCTTACACATTGTTCTTAGAGAAAATGTTGACTCTCTTTGATGGCTAAGAAATTAAGGTCAATTTGGCCACCACTTGGGGTAGGTTCAGATCTTCTGACTGTTTGCTGAGGAGAAATATCCTCTTCTGTTTTGTTCCTTTGAAAACAAAACAGCCCTTTAAAAAATGATGTGATATGTACTACATCATCAACAGTTAGCATTTATCAAGTACCAGCTGGGCAAACATGAGCACGGGCACTTAGCACGCAGGAACACAACACCAGTTTGTTGGCAAACTGTAACCTGGATAAAAAAGGCAAGTACTTAGCAGTATAATACAAATACCAACTAGTGTTCAATGAGCGCACTATCAGCAAATATTTAGTGTAAACACTCAGAGTAAGGGATGACCACTATGGATTGCTTATTCTGAGAAAATTTCTTCTATGGGTTTGAATGCTGCCTTTTGGGGTTAGAGGGATTAGAATGAAAGCAACAACAGAAATGGGTTCTCAAGGTGTGTTTGGGTACAATTTCTGCTCACATTCTTGCTTAACTATTAATGGCCCTCCCCATTGTCACTTCAGCTTTATTATCCATCATTTTCCTGCTGTGCAGCTCTGACCTATGAGCTGGTCATTTCCCACTGGGGCCATTCACCTGTTAATAGGAACTGTGACACAGAGAAGAAGGAGCAGGTGTCTTCTAGATAGACAATTTTTAATTCTAGTCCTGCCACTTATTAACTAGGAGGACTTTGGACACATTATTTAACCTATTATTTCTTCACTAGTAAAATAAGAACAGTAACAACCACTTGGCAAGAGATATGTGAGAGATTTATAAAGCATCCAACTTATTTGCCTATGCTATTAGACAGACTTGGGAAATAGTGATTATCATTATAAAATGATGCTTTCCTTGGACCAGCAACTCACTCCTTCTCAGACTAAATAATTCCCATAGCACTTTTTTTATATTTGTAATATAGTATTATATTGCTGCCTCATATAACTTACAGATAGAGGTAATGTAATACGGTGATTAGGAGCTCGATCCTGGAATCAGTCAGGTTCCCATTTATTAACTCTCCTACTTATTAACTCTGTGATGATAGGCGAGTTATTTGGCCCCTCTGTGTCTTAATTCTCTCATGTATAAAATGACATTAAGCTTTTACTTCTCTCTCTCAAAGACAGTTTTGAATATTGAGTACATTTACATATAGTGTATGTGATAAAGTAGACATTCAATAAATGGCAGTCATTGTGATCTGTATTTTATAGAAGCAGTTATGTAGCTTGCTTAAAGTCAAATGAATATTGGTACAAGAAATTTTGGCATCAGAATTTTTAGTTTTCTGAGTTCCTTATATGTTTTGGATATCAGCCCCATCAGGCATATAGTTTGCAAAATAATTTCTTCCATAGTGAAGCTTGCCTTTTCATTTTACTGCTCACTTCTTTTGTTGTACAGAATCTTCCTAGTTTAAAGTAGCTCCACTTAGTTATTTTTGCCTTCACTGCTTGTGCTTTTGGTATTATATCCATAAAAATCATCATCAAAAGCAATGTCAAATTGTATCCTGTGTTTTCTTCTAGAAGTTTTGTAGTTTCTGGTCTAATATTTAAGCTGATAGTCCATTTTGTGTTGATTTTTATGTATAATGTAAAATAAGGATTTAATTTCATCCTTTTCTTGCGAATATCCAATTTTCTCAATACCATTTGTTGAAGAAATTATTCTTTCCTAAATGTTTATTATACTTGGTGTCTTTGCTGAAGACTAGTGGAACATATATGCATGGGCTTGTCTTCATTCTGATCAATTGATTTATGTGTCTATTTCATGGCAGTACATATTGTTTTGGTTACCATTGCTATAAATATTCTTTGAAATCCAGTAGAGTGATGTCTTTTTCCTCTCTCAGGATTAGTTTGACTACTCAAGGGCTTTTGCGATTTTATACAAATTTTAGGATTTTTTTTTCTATTTCTTTGAAAAAATGATACATATCCAAAGGTGTAGAAATCAACATTTCAAAGATGTGTTTGTGCTTCCACGTTCATTGAAACACTACTTTTAGCAAGCACAATATGGAAGCAAACGAAGTGCCCATCAGTGGATGAATGAATAAAGAAAATGTGATATATGCTCATATATGCAATGGACTAGTATTGGTCCTCAAAAAAGACAGAAATTCTGCTATCTGTAACAACATGGAAAATCCTAGAGAATATAATGCAAGTGGAATTACCCAGACACAGAAAGACAAATATTGAATGATCTCACTTATATGTGGATTTTAAAGAAATTGAATTTTTAGAAATAGGGAATAGCTAAAAATGAAAGAGTTGAGGAAGTAGGAGAATTTTGATTCAAAGATACAAACTTTCTGCTATAAAATGCATAAGTTACAGAGATCTATTGTGCAGTATAGTGACCACACTAAATAATATGCATAACGTATACCTGAAATTTGTTAAGAAAATAGATCTTAAGTGCTCTTACCACCTACAGACAAAAGATGGAGGTAGTGGACACACACTGGGTGAAGTAATGGTCATATTAATTAAGTTGATTATAGTAATTACTTCAAATATATACATATATCAAAACATCACATGTGCACCTTAAAAATGTATAATTTTAATTTTTGAATTATATCTAATAAAGCTAAGGAAAAATATCTTGAGTAGATGACTCCACAGTCTGTGTTCTTAGCCACTAGACATCTGGCAAACACCACAACAAAGAAACGCCTCCATCTCCAAGTTCTTCCTGATTGTCATTGTCTGCCATGCACGCTTGACAGTAGTCCAGGCAACTCTCAGATCAGAGAGAAGCAAAGCTACCTCTACTTTCATTGACTCCATAAATAAAACTGCGATGACACCATCCATGATTCCTGAATGTCCCCTCCATGCATACAATTTTTGCATGTGAAAAATAGAAGATTCAATGGGTAAAGCAGCATGTGCAGGGTCATATAATTAGGTTAAGGTCAAAGTGTGGGTCACATGAAGGTAATTGCTGATCACTGAACTCCTGGCCTGTGTTGGATGTGCAAGACCATGAAATGTGCATGCTCTATTATATTAGTAATTTGAACGTGTTTACTGGAGTGATCATTCCCCAACATTTGCTGAATGAATGGATGTACCACACTACTTATCTATCTATGTATCTATCTATCTATATATCTATCTATATCTATCTATATCTATCTATCAATCTATATATCTATCTATCAAAATCATATATCTATTTATGACCTATCCATCCATCTGCTTACTGGTGAAGCCCCTGCTTTATCTTGCATGTTATACCCTCAAGTAGGGGAAAAAGGGACGTAAGCAACTATTTACTTTATACTGTGTATAGTGAGCATGATATGAGTGTTGTGGGTACCAAGGAAAACTCTCATGACTGGAGAAATTGCACAATCTACTCCCCACAACGTGACTTCTTACCCACACTTCTTTTTTCAACACAAACACAAAATGTCACTATTACAATGGGCACTTCCATAATGCTATAAGTTATAATTTTAGCAAGCAGCAACAGTTAATGGCAAGAATTATAAAGGCAATGAAAACTGGAAGACACCAAGTGTTGTTCTCTGACATGAGAAAAATACTACATCAAATCGTCATTATTATTAGGAAAAAATGTGATTCCACATGAATACCAGAACCTATAACACACAGGTAATACAGTCGGTCCTTCTATAATTGTCTGATTTATAGGTTCACTCATATCACCAAAATGTCTTACTTGATACCTGAATGAGCTTGGTCTGCTTTTTATGTTCTTTGTTAGATTTGTTTGTTAATTGACATTTCCCATTCTCTCATTTACTCAAAGTTTTGCTGTTATTTGTTTTGTTTTTACTTGCTTAAACTTAAAAACATGTGCTAATGTTTTCAGTTGTGTGTGTGTATGCATGTGGATAAATATATGATGATTTCATTACATGTCTGGACATTAAGGAGCATATAGGCAAAATCAAACAAAAATGGCCTAATTTATACATCTAACTATCATACTTCAGACTAAGGTGTTGAGAATTGCATGTTTTTTTTCATGTTCACTTTCTGCATTCTGATAATCATTCAGTCCTGTTAATTTTATGCCTTAAATTTTTCTCAATCTCGGCACTCCCTGACCTCTCATAGTTACTGGCTTATTGCCAGTTCTCATCAATGCATGAACCATTGCATCTTAAATCACAGCTTCACTCACTCACTGGCAGTGCAATTCATCCTTCACAATGCTGCCAGAGGGACATTCCTACAAAACAGACCTGATCAGGAACTCTGCTAATTTGGTGGCGCTTCATCTTTTAGAGGTTAAATATGAGCTCCTTAGCATGACATGATGGGCTGACCTAGCACAATCTGATTTCTCTTTACTTCTTCATCTTCACCCTTAACACGGGCCAACAGAAAAGTAGAAATACAGCAACTCTAGACATTTAATTCTTGTGCATTGTCTGCAAAATGGTATGCAGCCTTTTGCCACTATATTTTACCTACCATTCCCTTGTCTGCTGGAAGAGTCCCCATAACTGTCCTTTTTGCCTACCAAACTCTGATTTATTTGGAAAGATAACTTTTATACTTGCAGAGAGAATTTAACTTAATTCCATCTTCATGGTACTCATGGCACCAAATGGGCACTTTGCATGGATTTCACTGAGCCATTATAATTTTTTCATTGTAAAATAATGTTTACCTGGTAAAACCTTAAGCAAGTAAAAAAATTAAATCATTCAAAATTCTCTCACTAAAATGCAGCCATTAACATTTTGGTGGACTCATAGCTCTAGTCATTCTCCAAAAACATACAAGTACTTATTTTATAAAAATATTGAAATACTATCCATGTTTTTTTGTAATTTTTAATGGAAGATGATACTATAAAAATTATCTCCTACCTTTAAATATCTTAATATCATTGTCAATGTTAAAAAAATATTTCCTTGGATGAATAGAACAATTTCTTTTTATTTGAGATAAAGTTATGCCCAAAATTACACGTAACAACTGATAAGCCAACTACTGTTTAAATAGCTAACTCTTAGGTATGATCAGTTACTTTTCTTTAATAAATTTCAACAGAAATAATTTCTGGATCAAGGAAGATGCAAAAGCTTAAGGCTTTTGATACATATTTTCAAACTGTCTTCCAAAAAGATCCTACCAATTTATGCCTATGCCTTCACAAAAGTAATAAAAATATGTTTTATTTGCTGGCACCGTGGCTCAACAGGCTAATCCTCCACCTTGCGGCGCCGGCACACCGGGCTCTAGTCCCGGTTGGGGCACCAGATTCTATCCCGGTTGCCCCTCTTCCAGGCCAGCTCTCTGCTATGGCCCGGGAAGGCAGTGGAGGATGGCCCAAGTGCTTGGGCCCTGCACCTGCATGGGAGACCAGGAGAAGCACCTGGCTCCTGGCTTCGGATCAGCACAATGCGCCGGCCGCAGTGGCCATTGGAGGGTGAACCAATAGCAAAAGGAAGACCTTTCTCTCTGTCTCTCTCTCTCTCACTATCCACTCTGCCTGTCAAAATATATATATATATATATATTTTATTTGATTAGTCATTGGATAAACAAAAAACTTATCTTTTTATTGGAAGTAATGCCTCTGTTAAGCATAATGTTTTCATCTGCATATTTAACTTATTTACAAATATACATTTATTTTCTTCTTATGATTTTCTGAATTGGGACCTCCTATTCATTTTCTACTCTGTTCGCTTTTTTCTTATGGGATCGTATGAGTTTTTCATTTCATCCTTTTTCTGTCATGGATGCCACACAAAAACATTATCCTCTTTCGCTGTCTGCTTTTGTCTCTGAAAATTATTTATAATACAATTAATCCAATCCTCACTGATTTGAAATGGCATCAGTATTATATATTGATTTCTATATATACTAAAATCAGTTTATGAACACTGAAGAATAATTCATCAGCCTGTTCCTCCAACAATATCCTATTTTTAAATTACTTCGGTTCACATCAATATTACTCTTATTCACACTCTTATTATTGTAATGCTCACCATTTTTCAATAGTAGCCAAAATACATATTTCAATTGACAGGACTAACTACATTCATAAAATATATCTGATATATTCTTACAAACAGCACTTTAGCTAGTAGAAATAATTACAATAAAATATATTTAATAAAAATGAGATTAAAACTCAAATCAGATTCAAATTTTTATCTCATCAAATTCTTAGTCTACAAAAATGTTATTACAAGCTCTCCAAACCATGCAAATTTCAGCTTCAAAAATATTTTGTGTGTATTTTCAGATATTTTACTCTTAGGCATAAACTTTATTAACTTTAAGAAGCCTTTGATATTTTAGGAAGTTTTATTGATATGTAGCAGACATATTGCATAAATCATAAGTGAAGTTGTGTGCAACATACTTGCAGATGAAAAACAATATATGAGCACACCTGAAGCTATTTGTGGTCTTTTCCACTCATTACTTTCCATACATAAACCCTTACAGACTTCTCTAGCATAGATTAATTTTTACCTTGTTTTGAATGTTAAGAAATGCAGATTTATATTTGTGTTATTGAATATCTTCTCTTGTGTTTTTCTAACAATTGTATATTCTTTGTTTTAAGATGTTTGTTTGAGATATGTGTTTAGCCTAGAGTTTAGGAATCTAGTCAAGTCTTTCAAATCCCATATCAGAGTGGTTGGATTCTATACTCAGCTCCTGCTCCTGACTCCAGCTTCCTGTTAATGCAGACCCTGGGAGGCAGTGGCCATGGCTCAAGTGACTGGGTTCCTGCAGCCCACAGGGGAGATCTACAATGAGTTTCCCAAGACACAGATATTTGCAGTCTTTGGGGGAATGAACCAGCAGATAGGAGTTTTCTTTCCCTCTGTCTATCTGCTTGTCAAGTAAATAAATACAATTTTTAAATAAAATCAAATGTTCAAATACTTAATTTTTTAGTGTAATTTTTAAAACTTTTATTTAGTAAATATAAATTTCCAAAATACAGTTTATGGATTACAATGGCTTCCCCCCCCCCATAACTTCCCTCTCACCCGCACCCCTCCCATCTCCCGCTCCCTCTCCCATTCCATTCACATCAAGATTCATTTTAAATTATCTTTATATACAGATAGATCGATTTAGTATATATTAAGTAAAGATTTCATCAGTTTGCACCCACACAGAACATAAAGTATAAAATACTTAATTTTTTAAAAATTTGATTATTTGTCTTCTTATTTTTGAGTTGAAGTTTTCTTTAAACATTCTTGAAAATAGTCCCTTTTCAGAGTCTATATATTTATATCTATATATACACATATATGATATGTATATATAATAATATTCATATTATATGCGATAATTACATTTATATACCTTATATTTATATACACATTAGAAATTTTATGCATATATGAGTACATATATAATGTATATATTATATATACCCATACACACAACATGTTTATGCATATAAATATTTTTACTGTTTGCTATTTTTCAATTTTTTATGAAGTCTAATTAATCCTTTTTTCTATTATGATAAATGTCTACTCTGATTATAAAATAATTTTCTTTATCTAAAACTTTTATGTTATTAGCTTTTATGTTGAAGCATACTGCATATAATTCATTTTCATTATAAATTTTGTGACTGCAATGAGTTATGGATTTTTTTCACACAGATCTACAGTTGTTCAAGTATTATTTATTGAAAATAGTCTAGTGTCTCTTTTGAAGTACCTTGGGCACTTTCTCTAAAATCAATTAAACATATAAATGTGGGTCTATTTCTTATGTTATTCTCCTGTTCCTTGATCTATATGTCTATTCTTTGCCAATAGCACACTTCCTTGATTACTTGTAGCACTCTAGTAACTCTTAAAATCAGGTAGTGAAAAAACCTGTAAGATTATTCTTCATTTTCAAAATTGTTTTAACTCATCAGTGTCTTTGGTATTTCTACATTAATTTAGAATGAGCTTGTTAATTTCTATTAAAAATATAACTGCTGGGATTTTAATTAGGATTATAATGAACCTGCAGATCAGTATGGGAAGTAAATTCAATTATATAATCCATAGAAATGATACATGCCTTTATGTTTTGTACAAACATTTCTAAATAAGAGTTTATGATTTTTAACATGTAGTTCATGTATTTTGTTAAATTTATTTCTATACACCCAAAGTTTTATAATGTTTTTTTCATTTATTAAACTTTTATTTAATGAATATAAATTTCCAAAGTACAGCTTATGGGTTACAATGGCTTCCCCCCTCCCATAATTTCCCTCCCACCCGCAACCCTCCCTTTTCCCGCTCCCTCTCCCCTTCCATTCACATCAAGATTCATAATATCAATAATATTTTATAAGTTTAACTTCCTGTCACCTTTTATAAGTTTCCAGAAGTAAAAGAGAAGCTTGGTGAAGGTATCTTTTACTTTTAATACATTTTAGTAAATTTACTTTCATTGTATATTAGAATGATCACATAAATATATGCACATATATCATCTGTAAAAAGACAATTTACATTTTACTCTTCAAATTAATATACACTGTATTTCTTTTCTAAAAAAGATTATTTATTTGCAAGTCAGAGTTATACAGAGAGAGAAAGAGAGGCAGAGAGAGAGAGGGAGAGAGGTCTTCCATCCTCTGGTTCACTCCCCAATTGGCCACAATGGCTGGAGCCATGCAGATCCATAGCCAGGAGTCAGGAGCTTCCTCCAGGTCTTCCTATGTGGGTGCAGGGGCCTAACCACTTGGACCATATTCCACTGCTTTCCCAGGCCATAACAGAGAGCTGAATTGGCACCCATATGGGATGCCGGCACTGCAGGCAGTGGCTTTACCCACTAAGCCACAGTGCCGGCCCCAGTACACTGTATTTCTTTTACTTAACTTGTGTAATCAAGGACCTCCAAAAATGTAATTTAGAATAATTTCTTTTTTTTTATTTTTTTTTTAACTTTTATTTAATGAATATAAATTTCCAGTGTACAGCTTATGGATTACAATGGCTTCCCCCTCCCATAACTTCCCTCCCACCCGCAACCCTCCCCTCTCCCGCTCCCTCTCCCCTTTCATTTGCATCAAGATTCATTTTAAATTCTCTTTATATACAGAAGATCAATTTAGTATAAAGGTTTCAACAGTTTGCACCCACATAGACACACAAAGTGAAACATACTGTTTGAGTACTAGTTATAGCATCAAATCAAAATGTACAGCACATTAAGGACAGAGATCCCACATGAGGAGCAAGTGCACAGTGGCTCCTGTTGTTGACCCAACAAATTGACACTCTAGTTTATGGCGCCAGTAACCACCCTAGGCTGTCGTCATGAGTTGCCAAGGCTATGGAAGCCTTCCAAGTTCCCCGACTCTGATCATATTTAGACAAGGTCATAAAAGACAGAGTGAGGATAGTAACCAATGATCCTAAGAGTGGCATTTACCAGGTTTGAACAATTATACAGCATTAAGTGGGGAAGAGGACCATCAGTACACACAGGTTGGGAGTAGAGCCATTGGTGGTAGAGTAGAGGTTATGATTACAAAGGAATGAGGCCCAAGTACGCTAGACAGGGTCTAGAACAAAGGAGAGTCATTATTAGAGGAGCTAAGAAAGGTGCTGTCTAAGCTACAATTAAGTTTTCTGATTGAGAGGCAAATAGAACCTGATAGAAGGGGCTTGATAATAATCTGGTGGGCTTTAGGCCTTGTAAGTTAAGAGGCCCAGACCTATCTATCTCTTCACATGGGGTATATCCTAAGGGAGGTGTGAACCTCCTAGGGGAAGGCACTCTGTTGACTTTCATTACTTGGCTGGCCTGGGAGGAGAGCTGGCCAGGTAAAGGCAGGTGGCATCTCTAACAAGAAATTTACAGTTCTGCCTGCAATGTTGCTGACCCTACTTGACCATCCCCTCAGCTGCAGTGGTCACTTTGGAAGTTGGGCTGAGTGAAGGGCTTTTCAGCTTAGAGCCAATAATATCTGTGGCCCTTTCAACTGTCTTACTGTCACCTAATTATCCAGCAGGCCCTGCGGTTGTCTTTGGGGAAGACATGGCAGCAAAGAGGGGATCTCTCTCAATTCTTCCACCCTTTATTTTCCTTCTTTTTAAGATTTAGTTATTTGAAAGGCAGTTACAGAGAAGCAGAGTCAGAGAGAGCAAGAGAGGTGTCTTCCATCAGCTGGTTCACTTTCCAAATGCCCACAACAATTGGAGCTAGGCCAATCCGAAGCCAGGAGCCAGGAGTTTCTTCCAGGTCTCCCAAGTTGGGGGCAAGGACCCAAGGACTTGGGCCATCTTCCACTGCTTTCCCAGGCCATAGCAGAGAGCTGGATCGGAAGTGGGGCTGCCTGTACTCGAACCAGCGTCCATATGGGATGCCTGCACTGCAGGCTGCAGCTTTACCCAGTACATTACAGCGCCAGATCCTCCATCCTGCCTTGTGCACTTGCTTAAAAACCAACAGGAAGGAATCTTTGTTGAGTGGATAGATCTTAAGGGACTTCTTAAGTCTAATCCATTACAAAAGTACATACACAGACTTATATTTTGCTAAAAAGCCTTGCTACTTTCATGGTATCCATAACCAAGGTGGAGCCTTTTGCCTCCTTTTATTCTGGCAGAGATGATAATTAGTGCACATTTCTCTGTCCTAGGAATAGCTTAGAATTAACTTATTAGTTTCTTTGGGCCCACAGCTGTCTGAGGAATTAGCTTATCCGTATTTTTATGCTGTTAGGGCATGTCTCTTCCTTCATCTTAACTATTTGTTGATGTTATGTGAATTTTCTTGGTTTTTAAAAGTGCAACCTTGGATTTTTTGATTTACTTAATTAAATCTAATACATTTTTACTTGATATTTATCTAAATTCCACTGTCATTAATTTTTTCTTTATATTCATTGAATTGGCTTTTCTTAATATAAGTGATAAATTTTAGATAATTAATTTTCAGCCATATTTCGTGTCTATTGTAAGTATTTAGCTATTTAAATAGAAAAATGGGTTCAGTGGCATGCTACAAATTTGGGGGACCCATTTTCAATGTTTTCAAGTTCAAATATTTTATAATTTTCATTATAATTTTTTTAATCTGTGATTATTCAATTACTGAAAAATTGAAAATTTTCAAATTGCATTTTGTTAATGATTCCTATTTTAGGTCCATTATTGTCAAGATTTTACTTTCATTGGTTTCAAGTCTTTATAATTTTTCAGGTTTGCTTCATGAGCTATCATATGCTCCCTTTAGGGAATTCTTTCACATGTCTTGGATTAGAAAGGTGAACACAGTGTTCTGCCAATTGTTGTTTTACAAATTGCAGTATAATATGAAAATTAGATCAGTTATTACATTTTTATTCAAATAGTCTATATTTGCTGGTTTTCTAAGTACTTAGACTGTCACATACTGAGAGAGACATCGTAAAATCATTCACAGCTTTGAATTTGTTTATTTTTTCCTTTAAACTCTGTTATTGCTTTATATATATGAAAAGTTATTACATATATACAAATTTTTAAATTACTTTGTCTCCTAATCTACTAGTTTTCATAGTTTTTGCAATATTCCATATTTTTCTGTTTTGTTATTCATTATTCTGTTTTTATTTTCATTTTTAAAAATATTGTATATTTAGATCCCACATACATTAATCAAAGAAAGTCCTACATCAGAGAACTAAATACTTTAACAATTTTCTGCTTTGTAAACAAACTGCATTCCATGAGATAACTTCAGACAAAACAAACCTTTCCATGAACACTCTTACAGACCCTGTTCTCTTTGTTCTGTTCATTAATTAAAGGGCATATAAATTTATCAAAGGATGTCCTTGACAGAACAAGAGAAGAAAAGGTTTTAACAACATACTCATGTGTAAAGTTATTCCATTCCATGAATATACCTTCAGACAAAATATATCTTTCAGGTAACACTTTTAGATTCCTTTTTAAACAAGTATGTTTCAGAATGTAGAATTCAATTAGTTTAATTCCACAACTGAATTTTGAATACATTTTCTTAAATTCTTATTTGTATTTAATCTAGGTATTACAATATTCATATTTAAATTGTGACAATATACTTAAAGCAATGATGAATGCTTTCTAGATAAAACAGAAATAGATAATTCTGGTTACCATAAATTTCCAACTATCTATCATCCATCCCTTGTACTACTTTGCCAGTTTATATGTAATACACACCAATATATATAAATCTATAGCTGTATCTACATTTATATCTATATTTCATCATATATGTGTTACAACTCCAGCAATGCTTGAGTTAACATTTTTGCTCTATAATAGTCATATTTTTTAAAAAAATTAGGTATGATGATTATGGAGTACATTGTTTTGAGCTTTTTCATGGGCACACACTGAGGGGAGCACACACTGAAATCCTCCAGGCAATACTCCCATGAACACTGAGGTCACAATTTCCCCCAAGGCTGCTCACTATCAGTGGCTGAGCATGCGAGAGATACTAGTGATGGCTCATTCCAGCTCAGTGGGATGACTCCAATGGGAAGTCTAGCTGATATTTCCTCATTACTGTACTATGGTCTCATGCTTTCCAGGCAAATCCATCTTTTGTTCTTTTTATTCACAGATGATGAACATTCACTGTGGTCTGAAGGTTCTCCCTGACCACTCAACTAAGCAACCTCTTTCGACATTTTTCTTCACAGTGATTTCCTTTGACATATTTCTATCACATCTAAACCCATCTAGGTGTCTTGACAACTTAAATTGATCTACAAAACAGAGGAATAATCTAGAGATGTGCCTATGTATCCACATGTATATAACACCATGCATAAGACTATGAGTATAAACCATTGCTTCCAGCTGTAGTAATCTTGCAGCTTTCATTTTTTCCCTATTTTTGGCTTTTAACTACTTTATGATGATGTGCTTTGCATGTGTGTGTGTGTGAGTGGGTGTGTTCATCTGTCTATTTCTTAGGAATCTTTTAGCTTCTTAAACATGCAAATTAGTGACTTTTTCAATAAATTTGGTGAAAATTGGGCAATTATATCTTCAAATATTTTTGTATCCTATAAATGTTGGATATTTCATAACTAAACTGTGTGGAACCAGATATATTTCAGATTTCAGCATTTCTCAAATTTTAGAGTGTTTGCATAGACTTTACTGGTTGCACATCGCTAATCTGGATATACAAAATCATCCAAGATCCAAAATTATTGGCATAAAAAAACTTTTGCATTTTGGAGTGATTCTGCTCTCAGGTTTTAGGATTAGGTATGATCAATGTGTAAAATCTTCTCATTTTGAAAGTCTAGCTGTTGGAATGCTCAATATTGACTATAAATCCTTGAGGCATTTTATATTTTTCTTCAATCTTTCTCATCTCTGTAATTTTGATGGAAATTTGTCTATTGATCTATTTTTAAGTTCACAGGTTCTTTCTTCTGCCATCTCAAAACTTGCTGAACCCATCTGGTGATATTTTAAATTTTATTTTAGTTGTTAAATTTTCAGATCTAGACTTTTTTTAAATATTCATTTTATTTATTTGAAAGTCTGACTTACAGAGAGAGGTGGAGCCAGAGAGAGAGAGAGAGAGAGAGAGAGAGAGAGAGAGATCTTCCAAATGCTGATTCACTCCCCAGATGACTGCAACAGCCAGAGCTGAGCTGATCCAAAGCCAGGAGCCAGAAGCTTCTTCCAGGTCTCCCACATGGGTATAGAGGCCCAAGGACTTGGGCTATCTTCCACTGCTTTCCCAGGCCATAGCCACTGTGCCACAGCACCAAGATCTAGATATTTATAAGCTCATTTTCATAGTTTCTGTTTCTCTGTTAAGATTTCCTATCTATATACTCACAAACACCATGCATTCCTTTCCATTTTTCAAACTTTCCATTAAATCTTTGAAGACATTTCAATTAGTTGCTTTGAAGTCTCTGTCTTCTAAATCTAACAGACACACTCAAGAGCCAGTTTCCATTGAGTTGACTTTGCTTGTTTGTTTCCTTTCTTTTGGTCACACATCTTGGCTTTTGAATGTTTTTTGTTTTTTTTTTTTTTTTTTTTTTTTTTGAAAATTGAACATCACAGATAATATGTTATAGGAAGTCTGGAATATCTTGTCTTTATCCTAGCCTTTTATTATGTGTTCTAATAGGCAGTTAACTTGATATTCACACTGGGTACTCAGATGGTGAAATCTATCTCCTGCAGTGTACACAATCTGATATTTTTACTCAATTTTTGGCTTTAAATTATTGGTTTTTATACATATATCACCCACTTCTGAATATTTCAGTGATTAACCAATGTTTGGCACAGACTGCATGTAAAAAAAGAGACACAGATTGGCGCCTGCTCACATGGGCCACCATATGTAAGGAAAAGGGTGCAGAACAGAGAGGAGACAGAATAGGAACTCCCAGCCTGACTGAATTTATTCAGAGAAAATCAACCCTCAGATGTCCACTGACTGGCTGCATGTACATAGACCAAACACGTGGCAGAGAGCCCTGACCCTAGGGACTGGGCTTTTTTATATCTTAGGCGGGCTGGGGTGGGGTGGGAATAGCGGGCAGCAATCTGAGATGAATTCCTCTATATAGGTCTTTCAAGTTTGACCCCCTTCCCCACAAGGCCTCCAAACCTGGGGAAGAATGTAGCTGGAGGAGAGTGAAGACAATAGGGCCTGAGAATGAACTGAGATTCAGGGACAAGGGATAAATTCTCACTCTCTTTTGGGCAATGGGCTACAGTGGCTGAGGGTTATGTCTTTATTCCATCACTTCATACTAGCGTTTGGAGCTCACCTGTTGTCTGATTTCTGTGATCTCAGGACTTCTAGCTTACATTGTTTTTTCCTTTAGCAACTTTCACTTCTGCTCTCTAACATTTGGAGCCAAGAGGGCTTCCACTTTCTGCCACCGAAGTTTTGGGTGGATTGAGAAATAAACACAACAAAGTTGAAGAAAATACACAAAAATCTCTAGGGAAAGTTCTGTTATTGCAAGGAAGGCCTCTTTAGTTCCACCTGTTTTTTTGAATTATCTGAGATCTCCTATATATGAATTTTATTGAACAACAAGGTATTGAGCAGCACGGTTACTCATATTATGGATACCAGTATTCCAATGATTTTCTCTCTTTCAAAAATCCTCTCTTAAATTTGCAGTGTTTCTTTTGCATCAAACTTTATTATCTTTCACTTCTAGACAATTAGACTATAGTTTTCTACCATCTGATCTGTGAGCATGATTAGCTAAGGATCCTGCCCACCCCTCACATTATAATAAAGCACAATCACCCAATTCCTTGGTGTCACATTATTCTTTGAAATAAAAGCGCCTCTCCAATCTCAGCTGCTCTTTATTCTTTTTAGAGTCTTTAAATGGTTATTTTTATTAATGTTGTCCAGCTTTCATCATTGTTATCTGTGAAAAAAATCACCTGTTCACATCATATAGTCATTACTGGAAGTCATGGCCCTAATTTAATAATATGTTCTTTGTGCTACTTTCCATTTATATACAGAGATAAAATTATGTACTATATTCCTCACATTTTTGGAAGAAGTGTAGTGTTTACCCCAGATTAGTAAAAAAAATTAAACAGTAAATCTTCTTATTTCTGTGCTTGAGAATGATCTAACTTACACAGAAACTGTTTCTTAAAAATTTAAAGATCTCTCCATTAAACACTCTGGTTGCCACACTCTTTCTGTATTACCTGAATGGTTTTCATATTTCATCTGTGGTCACTGAGCACTTCAGATTTGCAACATATGCTTTCATCCATCTTGATAATTTATATTTATTTAGAAAATGCTTTTCTAGATATCTTAAAATTTAATAGCAAATTGTTGCACATGTTTTCATCTATCATTCTTCTACCTTTCATTCATTATGATGTTTGTATATCCATGGTTATAAGTTTTTTTCTGTTTCCTATTGTGTTTATTTGAATTTTCTCCTTTTTCCTATTACACTCCTTTAATTTGGCTGTTTATATGTCAGCCCTGTTCTTTTGGCTATGAACACCTTGAAGTTAGAAATTATTCTTTGCTCACAACTGTGTCTAAAACTGCAACTACAATGCTTTCCACATTATATATGTTTACTAATTGTGTGCTTACTGAGCTGTCAGATTTTAGTTATATGGCGACTCCTTTTATTAAGCCAATTCAAAGTGAGTCATCAAACATTAGGGATCAGTGGGACAATATGCTCCTTCACTGTGCATGTGCACTGTGCTTCTCTTGCTTAGATTCAATGGAACAGCTATACAGTGGACACACTATCCCCATTGCTGCATGTGCCATGCCCACCCAAACCACTACAATGTCTCAATCCTCAAATACCCCTGTGGGTTCTCTTTCCCTACTGCTGCACACTCTATATTCAAAACCTTTGGTAAGAGTTAAAGAAGCTATACAAAGACAACACAATGATGCCCAATTGAAACCAAAGTCAAGGTAGCATACCAAGCCAATGCCATAAGAAATATCTTCTGGGTGAGTGTTGTGGCACAGGGGAGCTAAGCTGATGCTTGCAATACCAGCATCCCATATGGGAGCAGTAGTCCTAACTTCTCTTCTTTCCATCCAGCTCACTGTCAATGTGTCTGAGGAAGTAGTGAAGGATGGCTCAAGTATACTTAGGCCCCTGCCATCCAAGTGGGAACCCCAAGTAGAGCTCTGGGCTCCTGGCTTTTATCTGGACCAGTCCTGGTCATCACAGCCACTTGGGGAGTGAACCAACAATGGAGGATTTCTAACTCTCTCTCTCTCTCTCTGTCTTTATCTCTCTCTCTCTTTACTTCTATATTTATATTCTCTATCTTGCTCCTTCTGTCACTCTCCCCCTCAAATAGTTAATTTATCTTAAAAAATATCTTCAGGAGTAAGTGTTTTAATACAAAAACTACTCTATGAAATGGTTGTCATAATAGATTTATCAAATGTGCAAATACCAACATAGAAATGCAGATGTATGGAAAAGTAAGGTAATAGGAAGCCTCCAAAATAACACAATGATTTTTCTAGCAATAGGCTCAAAGAGAAGGAAATTGATGAAATGCCTGGGAAAAAACTCTGAGGATTGATTCTAATGAAATTTAATGAGATATAAGGAAACACAGATAAACAATTGAATGAAACAAACAAATAAAAAAACAACAAACCAAAAACACCCCTCACAGTATGAGTGAGAAACTGAACAAAATTATAGGGGTCATTAACAAATCAGAAATTTTATATCTGAATAATTGCATTAGTAAGACAATAAATATAATAGAGAGCTCAATAATGTAATAGATTAAGTCAGAAGAAATAATTTGCGAATTTGAACAAAGTTTTTCTGAAGTACTATAACCAGATAAAATATAGAATTTTTTAAATGTTAAAAAATTTAAGAAGACTAAAAAAAACTCTTGAGACTTATGATATGACACAACATTAAATGAATATTTGAATCATGGGTATTTCACGTAGGAGAAAAGGAAAAGTCACAGAAAAACTACTCAAAGAATAATGGCTGAAAATTTCCCAAATATTGGGAAATACATTAACATCCATATATAGAAGGCTCAAAAGACCTGCTATGGTTTGAGTATGATCTGTCCCCCAAAATTCATGTCAGGAGCTTTATCCGAGAATGGTAGCATTGAAATGTGGTGTGGAATCTTTAAGAGGAAGGGACTGATAGTAAAGCTCTAAGTCAATGAGGAAGTGCCTTGAAAAAGAATTATGAGACCCCAGTCTCTGTATTCCTGTTTGGTGAAGTGATCTTTTCCTTAAAGATGAACTCTTGCCATGATGTGGCTAGAGTCATAAGGGCCCTCATCATAGCTCAGGCTATACAGACATTAAGTCCTTGAAGTTCTAGATTTGTGAATAAATAAACCTCTTCTCTTTATAAAGTTAACCTTCCTGTTTTGTTATACAACAAAAAACAGACTAATGCAGTATCCAAATAGATTTAGCAAAAAAGCATCCTTTCCAATGCATATTATTGTTAACCTGTCAAAATTCAAAATAAAGCATGAATACTAAAGACAACAGGAAAACCATACCAAGTCATGGTTAAGGGAATCGTTATTAGACTAACAGTAGATTTCTCAGCAGAAACATTACAGGCCAGGAGGGAATCAGATGACACATTTAAAATTCAAAAAATAAAATGTGAACCAAAATCCTGAACTCAGCTAAATAAAATGATACAGATCCTCACTCTGTCTTTTATGACCTTGTCTAAATATGATCAGAGTCGGCAAACTTGGAAGGCTTCCATAGCCTTGGCAACTCATGACGACAGCCGAGGGTGGTTACTGGCGCCATAAACTAGAGTGTCAATTTGTTGGGTCAACAACAGGAGCCACTGTGCACTTGCTCCTCATGTGGGATCTCTGTCCTTAATGTGCTGTACATTTTGATTTGATGCTATAACTAGTACTCAAACAGTATGTTTCACTTTGTGTTTCTATGTGGGTGCAAACTGTTGAAATCTTTATACTAAATTGATCTTCTGTATATAAAGAGAATTGAAAATGAATCTTGATGTGAATGGAAGGGGAGAGGGAGCGGGAGAGGGGAGGGTTGTGGGTGGGAGGGAAGTTATGGGAGGGGGAAGCCATTGTAATCCATAAGCTGTACACTGGAAATTTATATTCATTAAATAAAAGTTAAAAAAATAAAGTAAAAAAAAAATAAAATAAATAAAATGATACAGATTTCAGCAAAATGAAGAATAAATGAAAACTTTCTTTTATTTATTTATTTTATTCAAAAGGCAGAGTTACGGAGAAAGAGAGAGAGGTAGAGACTGAGAAATCATCCATCCATTGGTACACAAATGGCCATAACAGCCAGAGCTGAACCCGTTCCAAACCTAGAAGCCAGGAGCTTCTTCCAGGTCTCTTACATGAGTACAGGGTCCCAAGCACTTGGGCCATTCTTTTCTACTTTCCCAGGCCATTAGCAGTGGAGCAGCCAGGACTCGAACTGGCATCCATATGCGAGGCTTAACCTACTACATCACAGCATGGACTGCTAAATGAAGACTTTAACTTTAAGCAAATTGGGAATAGAAGGAACATTCCTCAACACAATCAACACAATTTATGACAAACCCACATACAGCAGCATCTTATTAAATGGAGAAAAGATGGAAGCATTCCCACTAATATCTGTAATCAGACAAGGATGCCTCTATCACTATTGCTATTCAATATAGTCCTAGAAGTTTTAGCCAGAACCATTATGCAAGAAAAAGAAATCAAAGAAATACAAATTGGAAAGGAGGAAGTCAAACTATCCCTATTTGCAGATGATATGATTCTATATATAGGGGAAACAAAATCCACTAAGAGACTATTGGAACTCATAAAATAAAAGAGTTTGATAAAGTGGTAAGGTATATAATTAACACATGAAAATCAATAGCTTCATATGCACAGATAATGCCACGACTGAGAAAAAACTTCTAAGATCAATCCAATTAACAATAACTAAAAAAAATTAAATACCTTGTAATAAATTTAGGTAAGGAGGTCAAGAAGTTCTACAATGAAAATTATAAAACAATAAAGAAAAAAATAGAAGACACTAAAAAATAGAAAAATCTTCCAAGTTCATAGATTAGAAGAATTACTGTCATGAAAAATTTCATACTGGGGGGCCAGTGATAGGCCTAATGTGTAAAGCTACTGTCTGCAATATTGCATCCCCTGTGGAGGGCATTTGAGTTCCAGCTGTTCCACCTCTGATCTACCTCCCTGATATTGCACCTGGAACATCAGGGGAAGATGGTCTAAGTCCTTGGGCCCTTGCACCCAAGGAGACCAGAAAGAAGGTCCTGGTTCCTAGCTTCGGTCCTGCCAGCTCTGGCCATTGCAGGAGTGAACCAATGGTTGGAAGATCTCTTCCTGTCTCTCCTTCTCTATCTCTCTGTAGCTCTGCCTTTTAAATAAAATAAATAAATCTTTTTAAAAAGTCCATATTACTGAAAGAAATTTACAGATTCAATGCCATCTCAAACGGCCATTGAAATTCTTCTCAAATCCAGAAAAAAAAATGAAAATTGATATGGAAACACAAGAGTCCTCGAATAGCTAAAGCAATCTTAAGCAACAAAAATAAAGTTGTAGACATCACAATACCAGATTTCAAGACATACTCTGGAGCAATTATAATCAAAACAGCCTGGATCTGGCAAAAAAAAAAAAAAAAAACACATGTTGACCAATGGAACAGAATAGAACCTACAGAAATCCTCATATCTACTACCAATTTATTTTTGACAAAGGAGCTAAAATCAGTCTTTGGAGCAAGAAAAGTCTATTCTACAAATGGTGTGGGGAAAACTGGATCTCCACATGCAGAAGTATGAAACTAAACCACTAACTTAGACCTTATACAAAAATCCACTTAAAATGGATCAAAAACCCAAGTCTATGACTTGATGCCATAAAATTACTAGAGAATATTGGGAAAGCTCTACAAGACATTAGCATAGGCAAAGACTTCTTTAAAAAGCCCCCAGAAGCACAGGCAGTCAAAGCCATAATAGACAAATGGGATTATATCTACCTGAGAAGCTTTTGCATTGCAAAAGAAACACTCAGTAAAGTGAAGAGGCAACTGACAGAATGAAAGTATTTGCAAATTATGAAATTGATAAAGGATTAATTACAGAATCTATAAGGAGCTCAAGAAACTCAATAACAAAATAAACAATGCAGTTAAAAATGGGCAAAGTACTTGAACAGACATTTTTCAAAAGAGGAAATTGAAATGGCCAACAGACATTTTAAAAAATGCTCAGGATTATTAGCCATCAGGTAAATGCAAATCAAAGCCACAGTGAGGTTTTTTCTCACCCCAATAAGAATGGCTCTCATACAAAAATCAACAAACAATAAATACTAATGAGAATATGGGGAATAAGGTACCCTAATTCACTGTTGGTTAGAACATAAACCAATGAAGCTACTATGGAAAACAATATGGAGATAACTGAACAAGCTGAAAATAGATATACTGTATGACCCAGCAGTCCCACTTCTGGGAATTTATCCAAACAAAATGAAATCAGTATATGAAAGAGTTATCTGTACTCCCACATTCATTTCAGCTCAATTCACAATAGCTAAGATATGGAATCAAACCAAATGTCCATCATCTGATGACTGGATATAGAAATTATGCATACAACAGGATAATACTTAGCAGTTAAAAAAAAAAAAAGTGAAATTCTGTCTTTTCCAACAAAATGGATGCAACTGGAAACCATTATGCTTAGTCAAAAAGCCAGTCCCAAAAAAGATGGATATAATGTGTTTTCCCTGATTTGTGGTAACAGAGTATCTAAAATGTAATGTGTATGAGTGAAATTGGCATGTTTAGATTTGATGATTGTTTAAAGCACTTGTCTCTACTGTTGAGAATGGTGTCTTTTTTTTTTTCTCATTTTATTTGTTGAACTCTTTTCTTAGTGTAAGGTTAATCTTATGAGTATAAATAAACAGCAAATATTTGTTTGTAAAAATTGAGAGTAGGAATAGGAGAGAGAGGAGGAACAAGGGTGGTAGCATCAGCTGGAATGAGGGTAGGTGGGGAAGAACCACTGCATTTCTATATCTGTATATATGAAATGCATGAAATTTGTGTACCTTAACTAATTTTTTTTTAATTTTTTGCCAGACAGAGGTAGACAGTGTGAGAGAGAGAGAGAGAAAGAGAGTTATAGACAATGAGAGAGAGACAGAGAGAAAGGTCTTCTTTCCATTGGTTCACTCCCCTAATGGCCGCTACTGCTATCGCTGCGCCGATCCAAAGCCAGGAGCCGGTGCTTCTTCCTGGTCTCCCATGCAGGTGCAGGGCCCAAGCACTTGGGCCATCCTCCACTGCCCTCCCAGGCCACAGCAGAGAGCTGTACTAGAAGAGGAGCAACCTGAACTAGTACCCGGCACCCCAACTGGGACTAGAATCTGGGGTGCTGGTGCCACAGGCGGAGGATTAGCCAAGTGAGCCACAGCACCGGCCTAAATAAAATCTTTAAAGCAAGAATATTATAACATGCAAATAAAAAGATTTAAACTGGCTGAATAGATGAAACAATGATAGTGGGGAAGACATTTGGTTTAGTGGTTGAGATGCCACTCCCGATACCCACATCTCATATCAGAGTATCTAAGATTGAGTCTCAACTTTACTCCTGACTCCAGCATCCTGCAAATGTGTACCATCCAAGGCAATAGTTGATGGCTTAAAATTTTGAGCCCTTGCATTCACGTGGGAGACTCAGATTGAGTTTCTAGCTCCCAGCTTCACACCGGCTCTTCCCCATTTGTTGCAGGTAGAACCAGATGGGGCAACTCTTTGTGTATGTTTTCCTTTGTGCTTCTCTCTGTGGAATCTAAAAAAATGCTGACCTAAAAGTAGTATTGGAACATAGTATAAAAATTATTACTAAGAATGCTATGGGGATGGGGTAGGGAGAGATGGAGGTTGGATAACAGGTACTAAAATACACTTAGATAGGAGGAACAAGCTCAAGTGCTCTACATAATAGTAGAGGGACTGTAGTTTATGAGAACCTTGTATATATACATACTTCACATATATATATATATATATATATGAAGTACAGGATGAGAGGAGCTCAAAGCCTCCAAACATCCAAAAAATGACAAGGACAGCAAAATGCTAGCACCCTAATTTAATCATCATACATATGGATCTAAATAGCATACTGCATACCAAAAATATGCTTAAATGTTAATTAAAAAGAGGAAACAAAACTTAAAAATAAAACAAAATTAATAAAAATGTGAAAAACCATCTTCATTTTACAAATGATGAAACTGAGAGGAGAGTTGACTTACCAAAAATTAGATAGCAAATTCGTGATACAACAAAAATTTCTTCCCAGCAAATCAGACAGTCTTGCTAAAATGTGTCTAATCAATTACCACCTGTTCTATACATACATTTATTTTATTCCAAAACAAACTCTAAAATTGTGATAATCTTTCTATTAGTACTCTGCCTTATAAAATGATTTTGGTTATTAATGACAGTTAAAGTTGGAAACTCTTGTTTTTGGCATTGTGTCATCCCAGGTACCTGTCAGTAAATGATGGATGAGCTAATTTAGAGATGCTTTGCAACTTCGTGAAGGTTCGCCCTAGTAGTTTTTTGGCAAAAAGATTTGTTTTATTAAACTTGGAATCCACCATCAGGGATAAATAATATCTGTGTGTACCACTAAAAGAATCCCAATTGGGAGAAATAAATAAGCTGTCTCTTTTCCCTTGACCATATCTTTTTGTTTCTATATGACAATAAACATACAATATTAAAGGAAGAACTGGAAGGAAATCAGGATACCTGGGTTTTAAAACAAATTACACCAATTTCTTGCAGATGTCATATTTCTTTGCTAGGGATCACAAATTTCTCTTTAATTTAAAGGACTGAAATAGGTACACAGAGTGTGAGCATGCCTCAGAGGTGTTTTATGTAGTTCTATTTGATGGATAAGACCAAAGAAGCTTCCAAAAGACATACCTTTGCCCATCCTACAAAAATAAAGATGAAGTCCAGTTTTTTACAAATATTTTTTTTTCTTCCTTTAAACTCTTCCATTAATCAGGGGGCAAAAAAATCACTCCTATTCCAATAGAGGCATCTTCTGAAAATTTCACATGGGAAATACATGAAATATGTTCCATGGAAATGAGGAAGTTTGAGAAAAGACTTTATAGGGAAGATAGCTTTAGATATCCTTAAGGAGCTAATATGATTTTTTTAGGATTTTCAAAAATGCTTTTATTTATTTGAGAGGCAGAGTTACAGACAGAAAGTGGGAGAGACAGAGAGAGAGGTCTTCCATCAGCTGGTTCACTCCCCAGATGGCCGCAACAGCTGGAGCTGAGCTTATCCGAAGCCACGACCCAGGAGCTTCTTCTTGGTCTCCCATGTGGGAGCAGGGGCCCAAGCACTTGGGCCATCTTCTACTGCTTTCCCAGGCCATAGTAGAGAGCTGGATCAGAAATGGAGTAGCCGAGTCTCAAACCGGCATCCATATGAGATATCAATTGCCGCAGTCAGAAGCTTAGTCACTACACCATAGTGTTGTCCCCAATAAATATGATTTTTATAATTATTTATTAAATCATTTCTTATTCTTATTCTTTGTTCTTTCACTATGTAGTTCTTAGCCAATGAAGATATGATATTGGGCATAATGGAACTTATAATCTAGGGAGAGAATAGACATTAATAGAATGATCACACATATATGATATTAAGATGACTAAAATGGGGACCAGCATTGTGGCACAATGGTTTAAGCTGCCACTTGTAATGCTGTCTTCCTGTATCAGAATTCCAGTTCACATCCTGGCTGTGCTTCCATTCCAACTCCCTGCTAACACTCCTGAAAAGGCAGATTTCAGCCCAAGTTCTTGGGCCCCTGACACCAATGTTGGAGACCCAAATGGACTTGCAGACTACTGATTTTTGTCCCTTTGTCCTGGTGCGGCCCAGGTCTTTACAGACATTTGGAGAGTGAACCAATGGATGGATGATCTCTCTCTCTCTCTCTCTCTCTCTCTCTCTCTCTCTCTCTCCTTCTGTCATTCTGCCTTTCAAATAAATAAATCTTTAAACTGACTACAAGACCACTTTATCCAAAGTTTTTCTTTTTGTAATTTTACTTACCCATGGTCAACTATGACCTAAAAACAGTGAATGAAAAACTCCAGAAATTAAACAAATCATAAGTTTTAAGTTGCACTTTCTTCTCAGGAAAGTGATGAAATCTCATGCCATCCTAGTGTGTTATACACTGGACATGAATCACCGCTTGGTCCAATGTTTATATGCTGTATGCCCTACCTACCCATCAGTCACTTGGTAGCTGTCCCAGTTATAAAATGGATTGTCACAGTACTACTGTGACTGTTCAAATAACCCTTATTTAATAATGCTCCAAATTGCAACAGTACACAGCCTGCCACTTGAGATATGCCAAAGAGAAGCCATAAAGTGTTTTCTTTTAGTGAAAAAGTGAAAGATTTCCACTTAATGGGAGAAAAAACTATGTACAGAGATGGCTAAGATCTACAATACAAATGAATAGGAACAACTATACTAAACATAAGATTTGGTAGCATCCATGGTTTCAGGAAGCTACTGGGAGTTTTATTAAGTATCTCCCACCATAAGGTGAGATGTCTCTATAAAAGTTACATTATGAGGCCGGCGCTGTGGCTCAACAGGCTAATCCTCCGCCTAGCGGCGCCAGCACACCAGGTTCTAGTCCCGGTCGGGGTGCCAGATTCTGTCCCAGTTGCCCCTCTTCCAGGCCAGCTCTCTGCTGTGGCCCAGGAGTGCAGTGGAGGATGGCTCAAGTGCTTGGGCCCTGCACCCCATGGGAGACCAGGAGAAGCACCTGGCTCCTGCCTTCAGATCAGCACGGTGTGCTGGCAGCAGCGCGCCGGCCACGGCGGCCATTGGAGGGTGAACCAATGGAAAAGGAAGACCTTTCTCTCTGTCTCTCTCTCTCACTGTCCACTCTGCCTGTCAAAAAAAAAAAAGTTACATTATGAAAGGTACAGTGTGACTTCGTAAGATGCAGTAAAGGTGATGAGGGTGGGGAAGTTGTTCAGGAAAAATCCACCACCTTGAAGCAAAGGTCTCCTTCCTTGCTGTCCATATCTACATCAGCTAGGTTAAGGGAAGGTGGAGGAGTACAATAAGGAAATTTCACGTGTACAGGGAAACATGCTATCCTTACAGAATGGAAACAAAGCCAGTGAGACTAGAGTGAAGCATCAGAAGAGGCCATAGGAAGATGATGTTTTGGGGTAAAGAGAACAAAAGTGAAGAAAGAGAGCAACTTGTCCTGACAATTACAGGTGATTGCATTTGGTAGGAGATTCAAATACTTGAGGAGAAGAATTGGAAATTATTGAGGAAAAAATGAGGTGATATTGTAAGGAGGGTTAGTTGACGGGTTAAATTATCTAGGCAACATGTGTTAGAGTGATTCAGCTGTTATTGACCTTAGAGAATGCTTTTGCAAACTTATATTTGTTGCCAGGTGAAGAGATTATAAAGAAAGAAGAAAAGAAAAGGAACTTCACTGTAAGAAATGGGCTCTCAGAGGGACATAACATGTAGACAGTTTGATCAGTATCTGCACTGATATTACCACACATCTTTTGGGTTCTTTTATATGGCTAGTTGCAAAAATGTGTCATGAATGGGAGCATGGCCTCTCTCTTTTCATCTTCAATGCTGTTTGTTGTTACTTTCTGCCTTTTTTTCTTCCTTGAGGTGTCACCCAAGCAGTACAAAATGACAGAGGGAAAAATAAAAGCATCTCTTTTTCATAGTTTGGTTGTAGTAACAGATGGCTGTGTTCACTCAGCAAAGACAAATACCTCAAGTGATGAACACAACAGGGTTGAGAGGGGCAGGAGAGGAAGATGTTGGCCAGGATCCTCATTCAAGCTGGCTTTAGGAAGAGAACAATTCTTTTACCATTTTATTCTCCATAGAAGAGGAGGTTATGAATACTTGTGCTGGAAGGAATAGAGTTTTCTCAGGCACCTGCTTTTTCACATCCTGGAAGTAGGTTCTACTCATGCCCTCTCATCTTCTACATCCAATATCTCAACAAGTACCATCTTAATTGTTTCTTAAATTTCTGTCGGCCTCTTCCCACCATGCACCAATATATCCAGGCCTCCTTTATCTCCTTTTTGTTATTTCAATATGCTCCCAAATATTTCCCTTTCCCCTTCAACTTCTTTCTTATTTTCCAGTATCTATGTTGTTCCCAAAGTCATCTTCATATAACACATATCTGATTATGCTACTCCCCCACCCGACACTCAGCAGAGAACCCCTGTTGCATTCATTCTATAATTCAAATTCTGGAAAGTGGCATAAAGGAGTCATCCCCTTCCTACCTTGAAGCTCTATCTCTGTTCAATACTATTGCAACACAGGCTGGCATCTACTTCTGTTAATAACCAATAGTCCATTTGTAGTTCCATGAATGTTCTTAATGATCTAAGACCCATCTGATTTACTTCTGCCAGAATAGCTTTTCTTCTGCTTACCCATCAAGATACCATTCAACATTTCCTCCCTCTCAGGTATGCTTTGAGCTTGCCTTTAACACTGTTGAATTATTAACTAAGTGTCTATTATAGGTCTCTGTCATTTCACAAATAATAACTATCTTCTACTATAATGATTTTAGGTGATAAGCTTTCTTGAGAAGTGGCAATACTTCATTAATCACCATTTATCACATTAGCCTTCTTATTATAAACTCTCCAAACAGCAACAATGCAGCTAATATTTAGGAAGAGTTAGTGAGCCAGGAGTTGTGCTGAGGCTCCCTTTTAATGACAGCATAGTAGAATCTCAAACTAGTCCTTTTAAATCCAACTTTCTCATCATATAGAGTCTGATCTGATTGTGTATTCATAAATTATGGAAACAAATGATATTCTTAAGGCATAGACTCAGCACTTTAGTTGGAAGGAACAATTAGAAGATGGATGGAAGGGTGGTATGTCTTCAATAGTCAAATTCAAGGGCTATTGATCAAATACCTGCTGTGTGCTCAACCTTGTACTAAGCAATTAACCAAGAATTTACTTCCATAGAGATGTCCCACCTTACTGAAAGTCAATTTTTCTCATCTGTAAAGGAAAATGCATTAGTACTTTTGTAACAATGTCTCAAGCCCATGTTCATAAAAGATCACAGCGAGGACTCAAGGTTATATTGAGGTCTCAGTCCATAGCTCAGCATGTAGTATAAGATAAGGGGCAGTGTCCTAGGAATCAGCAGATTCCTGGCCTCTTTCCTGCCACTTTCTACTACGATAACTTGAGTCAGATCCTCCTCTTCTTTGAATCTCAGTTTTACCATATGGAAATTGAGACAAATGTTCTCAGTGGGCTCTCTTCTTTCTTCTACCTCGCCAGATCCCTCCTTAGAAGTTTCTGTAAAGATGTTATTTTCTTTACCTTGAATTGAAATAATTCCCTTTCTGGTTCTGTAAATAAGAACACCTAGAAAAGCTGTAAGAGCAACCATGGATTTCTCTTCTCAAGGCAGTGATAAGGCTTTTTTGGAGTAGAAGTGATATCCAGAGGGCCAAGGAAGAGACCTTGAAATGTTATTTTTCCTAGAACATGTGTTATTTGGATATCGTGTGTTATTAGACAAGTTACCAGAGAAGTTTGAGAGGTGGTCTCTGAAGCTACAATGTCTGACATCATATCTCATTCTGCTAATAGTGTGACTTGTGTTAGGAAATTCAACTTCTCTGTGTCTCATTTTCTCAGCTTCAAAACAGAGTAATAGCATAACCTACAGCACATGTTTATTCTTGAGTAAATCCATGTAAATTGTTTAGAATAATTCTAGCACATAGTGAGAGTGCCCTAAATATTATTATTTTTTGGCACGTCATCAAACAAGATGATAATTCATTCAACACATAAAGAGACTAAGATCCAGAGAAGTGACGTGACATTCCCATGAAAAGGAAGCAATGCCTTCATCAAAAAAAAAAAAAAAAAACACTAAAAATAAAACAATGATTATAATAGTATCACATATTTTTATAACCATTTAGGCTTGCAAGGATTATGAAATAACAACTCTTGTTCCAACTTTACAAAAGAGCAAGAGAGTTTACGTGACTGACTCAGGGTTGCACAAGTGACTCATAGAAAACTGGGATATAGACCTGGATAATTTAAGTTAAAGCCTCTCTCTATTCAGTTAGAATGATGAAGTTGAGCTAGGATGTAAGCCCTTGCCCTCACTCCCTTGTGTCTCTCTAAGTCTTAGCACTTGAATCAGTTCCATAGGACAGGTTGGAAAACTTTAAAGATGGGAGTATAACAAGGTTGGTATGTCTATCAGAGTGTCTGTTCACCTTCCTCTGTCTCTCATCTCCCACTTATTCTCTGTGAATCTAATAAGTCCTGGTTGGACTTAGAGTTTTCCTCTTCTGTCTCGAGTGCTGCTGTAGTCTGCCAGCCTCCCCAAGTGCTCCTTTGAGCCCACCGGGAAACCTTGAAGCTTCCTTTGAAACTTGGAGCCTCGTACCCTCAAGCAGATGTCCAAGGACGTTTGCTCGTTTAACAGCCTGCTCAAGAGGTTTAAGGAACTGCACTATCTCCCTATCAGCCTTTTGAAACATGCATTATCCATCCGTCCTTGAAGTGAGTCCCACAGTGCAGTGATTAAAACAGTCCTGTGTTGGATAAACCCGGTGCAATTTTCCAAAAGTCATCATTTCGCTATTTCCCCCGCCTCAGCAGAGTGCCTCGCTTCCAATTTCTCGGCTTGCTCATTTGTTTTCCTTCAGACAATCTTAGAGACACTCTTTCAATGACCTCTGCTATGGGAAGGGAACAGTACACACTTATCCGACATTATGCAGACACAGTGACAAATTGGTCTATTTTTTATGCTTGACAGAAACAGTAGAGGAGGGGAGCAAGAGGCACATATCTACTCATAATATCTTTGGACACTGGTAAGGAGAGTCTGGAAAAATCTTATATTTTCTTTCCTTTTTCTCATGTTCTTATATCTGTTGTCATATGCTCTTCCTTTAATTAGTCCTGGAATGTGACAGTATTTCTAAAGTAGCTTGCAATCCTAATAAATTTAATAAATAAAAATTGTTTATTTGATTGAGAGGTGAGAGGCAGGGAAAGGGAGTAGGAGAGAAGAGAGAGAGAGTTTTTAAACGTATTGGTTCACTCCCCAAACAGCTGCAACAGCAGGGGCTGAGTTAGGCTGAAGCCAGGAGCTGGAAATTCAATTCAGGTTTCCCCATGAATAGCAGAAACCCAACTACTTGTGCCATCAACACTGCCTTCCATGGTCTGCATTAGCAGAAAACTGAAAAGAGAAGCCAGAGCCAGAGTCAAACAAAGGCACTGTGATGTGGGACACAGGCATGCTAACCAGCATCAACACCAAGAGCCTGCTCCACATGTTGAAGGCAATATGATCAAGAACAAATATGTCATTATGCTATTGAACTAATTACTCCTAACTTCTCTCACCAGCCTGTTCTTAGTGACACAGCCATTCTCCAAGTGATGTGGTATTCAAATGCTGGACTCATTCCTACTTCACTCTGTTTTTCAATCCTCATATCATTAAGTTCTATTGATTTTTCCTTAGAATTGAATTTTTGTTCACCTCTCTTTGCATTTGTATTGTGTGGCCCTAGCATGGGTTTATGAGAAGGCGATGCTCTTACATCTGTGTTTGTGGAATTTTTGTTACTTCAACCGTATTTCTTGCATTGCATAATCACTTATTGGTTTTGCATTATATTGTAATAAGTGTAAGCATGCTTGGACTGATTATCCTTCCTCTCATGTGTGGGTTTTGTATCCTGAAAAGTACAGTCATTCGTGCTGTCATTACCCACTGTTTCCCTCATATTAGGAAGTGGCCAAAAGCATAAACTATAGATGGGTGTATAATTTATCTTTGGTGTCTTGATCATGGAGGGACCCAAGGTGTCTGGAAGATAATGTTATGCAATGAAATGTGAGATATAATTGTCCACTTAATAATAGATAGGGAGATACAGAGGAAGAAATTCCCAGAAAAGTGACTGCTAAATCACTCCATCCTCTCGTCTGTATCTCTTACATACTCCCTGTGCTATTTCTGGCCTCATTCCACCACATTCTCATTAACTCCTTACTCATCTGTTCCCCTGCACAATTCTATGGATTTCTTATGTAAAAAAACAAGTCTGACTTTTCTGATCAACGTATGCTTCGCCTCTAGAAAATTTCTCATGGTTTCTCAACAAATGCTTTACATTTTTAATTGAATTGCATTGTGATAGTCTTTAGGGCTAGAGGCTTTGTATCTTAACATTCATTTTGAAATATCACTTTGAAATTCCCTTTATTTTCCTTTTGTTCTTTCTGAGTATTTTAAATTCTTTTTCTCCCATTTTTCAGATCTGAACCTGTCTCAGTTCTATTAATGAGAAACTGAGGGAAGGAGGACTATTTACTCACTGGTAGGTCAGGGAATTATGTTGAAGGAACACAGAATTGCTCAGAAATTACTGCATTTCATGCAAAAAATAGCTTCTCTTGGAGAAGTGTGCAAGATCATCTGTGTAGGGTGTGAGTCGGTATAATTATATCTGCAAATAAAAAATAAAATCCCCAAACCGACTTATGCAATAATGGTATTTATTATTTTATGTCATGAAATTTCAAGAAATGTGGTCTTTTCCATAATTCATCTCTGCAATTGAGTTATAAGCTTTCTCATTAGACACGTTCACCTAAAATTTACAAGACAGTAGCCAGTAGTAAACAATGTGTTTTACTTCCCTATTCACATTGAGCAGGATGTGAAGTTCCCAATCTTGGAATATGATCTTTTCCTTTGCTGATTTAGAATGTGACTTCGTTGGCTGAGACCAAGATTCCTCCATTATGCCACTATTGATGTTTTGGGGCCAGACAATTCTTTAGCCTAGGGATCCTATTCTGTCATTGGAAGAACATCTTCCCTGGCTCACTAGATGTCAATAGTTCTCTTCCCCAGTCACAAAAAATTAAAATATCTCCACACATTGCTATATGCCTGCTTGTGGGGAACCTGTCCATAGGTTATGCGTGACAGGCTTAAGCCAATAACCTTAAATAGTTGAGAATCAGGCACATTACTGGCCATGATAAAAAAAAACCCTATCTTTTCTGATTTTCTTTTTTGAGAAAAAAAAGAAAAACCTTTGAAGCTGTAAATTTTACTTTACAATGTTTGTTTTACTTAAAGGTCTTTCTTATGGCCTGCCTAGCCTATTTTACAGTCTAACTGATCTCTTTGATACTTGCTTTATAAATGCCACAATGTAGTCTACACATGTCATCTGACTGTCTCCTTGATTTTGCCTCATACTAACCACATTACTTTCTTTCTTTCTTTCTTTTTCTTTCTTTTTTTTTTTTTACAGGCATAATTAGACAGTGAGAGAGAGATTGAGAGACAGAGAGAAAGGTCTTTCTTTTTCCGTTGGTTCACCCCAAATGGCCGCTATGGCCGGCCGGTGCGTTGCTGCAGGCATGCTATGCTGATCCGAATGAATCCAGGAGCCAGGTGCTTCCTCCTGGTCTCCCATGCGGGTGCAGGGCCCAAGCACTTGGGCCATCCTCCACTGCACTCCTGGGCCACAGCAGAGAGCTGGACTGAAAGAGGAGCAACCGGGACAGAATCCAGCTCCCCAACTGGGACTAGAACCCAGGGTGCCGGCGCTGCAGGCGGAGCATTAGCCTAGTGAGCCACGGCGCCGGCAACCACATTACTTTCTAGAATGATACCTTTTCAGTATACCAACTGTAAATGTGCCATCTGAAGAGGGCAGCTTGTTTCAGAGTAGTTAATGTCAGAGAGAAATGGGGATGGGGAGACACAAGAAAGGAAATATGTGATAATGGAAACAAACAATGTTCTTCAGACTCATTTAAATAGTTACCTCTTGTTTGGTCTCTGTTTTGTGAACAAGCCTTGTGTTTGGATGATTTATATGAATTGTTGTTTTTAATCTACAATGTATGCATTTGTATACCTGTTTAACAAATGAGGAAACTAAGACCAAGAGAGATACTATTTCTTTTAAAAAAATGCATTTATTTATTTGAATGTAAGTTACAGAGAGAGAGGGAGATATTGAGAGAGAAAGAGGGGAGAGAAAGAGAGGGAGAGAGAAACAGAAATGGGGAGTCTTCCATCCACTGGTTCACTTCCCCAAGTGGCTGCAATGGCCAAGAATGAGCCAGAGCAAAGCCAGGAGCTTCATTTAAGTCTCCCAACCTGCTTTTAAAAACTGGATCAGAAGTGGAGCAACCAGTGATGCTGGGGACACAGGCAGTGGCCCTACCTGTTATGCCACAAAGCTGGCCCCAAGAGAGATCTTATTTCTACCTCATGTCAGAAACTATTGCATTCATGCATTCATAGTATGGCACGTTAGCTAGGCCCATTCAGATCTCATTGTCATCCTTTGTGCATATCTGATTCTAACACAGTAAACCTCTCGCATTGTACACATCACAGAGGGACTGTCCCCCACAGTGTCTTTGCTTGTACTACTCCTTCAGCTTATGCCATAGAAAAAACAGTTTGAACCCAACATCCTGCCACTCTAAATTCAGTATTTTCTGGTCCAAATCTGCCTGTATCCAAGTCACTCTCCTTTTATGAGCCATCCTGTGGAGCACTAACCATCTAGGATTCTATCATTTTGAGGACAGAGATATTGAGTATAGGCAGCAAGAAGAGGTTCGAAGAACTGTGAAAGCAAAGGAAGGTCAAGGAATGAAAGTGGGGTCTGCCTGACAGACGCAGCTCCTCACGGCTGCTTTCTGACTCATCTGATAAATCCTGCTTTTTCAAGTCACATTCTTCAGCCACAGCGCCAAACAACACAGTAATCACCATCAGAGGGGTCATCTCCAAATTGCAAAGGACAGCCCAGCAGAGGAAATGATAACAAATAATACACACTGCCTGTATGTGTTTCCATCATGCAGACAAACACTGCATGCCGAAGTCTCCCTTCACTCCCTGTAGTCCTCATTCGCTTTGTATTCCTTTTGCAATTTTCCTGGTTTGAACCACATTTTTCAGTCTCCTAACAGACTTCCTTGCATTTTTTTCTTCTCCCTCCCATCCATTTTGCTTAATGGGATTAATTTTTACTGCAAAAAAACATTTAACTTCTCAGTTACTAGATAGATAGATAGATAGATGATAGATAAAACAGACATAGGAATAACCAACTATTATAGAAAACAAGCCAGTTGCGGCTTCTCAGATCACTTTTATAGTCCCTGATCCCGCATTCCCATCCACCTCTGATCTGGTTCTATCTCAGATCTAACTGGTATTCAAGCCTTTCCAATTTTACTACACTGAGTCTCTGCCATCACACACATCACACAGGGACTGTCTCCACTGTGTTTTTGCTCACGCTACTCCTTCAGCTTTGAATGTTCCTTGATAACTCTATGTATGTCCAGTTAGGCCTGTGTTGGCAATCTCACTTTACGGCCATTTTATAGGTGACCAAAAAAAATCAAAGAAACAGAGTTCAAGACATCACGTTTATAAGATATAGGTCAGAACACTGGAATCTATGAATTCTGATCTACTTCATCTGATGTAATACAGTTAGTCCTCCCTTACCAATGGTTTCAGTTACCTGTGTTCATGAGTTTCAGTTGCACACTGTTCTGGATAGCATGAAGGGATCTCTCACGGGCACTCTCCATTCTCCCCAGGATGTGAGTCATTCCTTTGTCCACTGTATCCTTGTTGTATGTGCTACCCACTTATTAGTCACCTAGTAGCCGCCATGGTTGTCAGATTGATTGCCATTGTATTTCAGTGCTTGTAATCAAGGAATCTTTATTTACGTAGTCTAATCTACAAGGAATAGCCCACATCATTCACCTCACTTCATCTTCTTGTATCAGCTTTTCATCATCACACATCATAACAAGAAGGATGAGTACAATAGAACAGGATGTTTTGATAGAGGAGAGAGCATGCACATTTGTGTAAATTTTATAATAGGGTGTTGTTGTAATTGTCTATTTTATAATTGTCTATTTGTTGCTGTTCATCTCTTACTGTTCCTAATTTATAGATTAAGCTTTATCATAGACATGTTATGTATAGAAAAAAGCATTAGATGGATTATAGATAGATAGATACAGATAGACATAGATATAGATATAAGTGTAAATATATAGTTGTGTACTATCTGGATTTCCAGTGAAGATATTGGAATGTATCCTGTGGATAAAGGAGGGGATACCTATTGTATTCACTATTTTTGTAACCCACAGTTCAAGCACTAAAATACATACCCAGGGAGCAAGCACTATAGCATAGAAGGTAAAGTTGCCTCCAGCAATGCCTGCATCCCATATGAGCAGCAGTTTGAGGCACAGCTACACACTTATGATTCCATTCTCAGCCAATGCACCTGGGAAAGTGGAAGATGGCCCAAGTCCTTGGGCCTTGCCCCCAAGTGGGAGACCCAGAAGATCCTGGTTCCTGGCTTTGGTTTGCCCCAGTCCTAGTCATTGCAGCCATTTGGGTGTGAACCATCAGATAAATGATCTCTTTCTTTCTCTCTCTGTCTCTCTCTGTCTCTCTCTAACTCTTTCTGTCTCTCCCTCTCTCTTTATAACTCTTCCTTTCAAATGAATAAAAGAGATCTTAAAAACTAAAAAGAAATAAAATACATACCCAGCCTCAGTTTTCCTAGCTACTTCATCTTCCAACTTCAAGTGGTAATAGCAATACAACCCATTTTAGGACATTACCAACAAATCATTTCTGCTTTTTATCCTAAATTCAAAGGGACCATTCCCATGAGATTAATTTTGAGGCTGCCGTAGCATTTGTAAAGGAGATGCCATCTCTCCTTATCTTAATTGCATATTTGGAAAACCCGCCCTGTGCTTGTTTCATATGGCATGCCATTTGGTGTTTATGGCCATCATTCTGAAGTTAACAGCATATGGGGAACTCACCCACTCTGAATACTAAGCTTATTCAATCTTTCTCCCAGAGCCGACATGAGAAATAACTAATAAAAATTGTTACAATAATAGAGGGTCGTATAAATGCCAAATGCAATAGCGATTCTTCATTCTGAAGTTTGTTAATTTCTCTTCTCTACCAACATCATAAAAATCAGGGAGGGGAAAGACAAGACATTATACATAAATAATTAGAAATAGGTCAAGCTTTATTTTAAATTCTTCTGTTAAGGGTTAAGATTTCATTTTAGGGTCATCTTGAAGGTGAAGTGAAGTTTGAAGAATAATTGAACTAGAAATTGTGTGGCCTTTTCAAAGACCACTCTTTATATTTATACATTGCTCCCCAACCAGCAATAATAATAATATAAAAAAATAAAAAATAATACTTAAGTAAATCAGATGCAGATGGCTGTTTTATCAAGCAGAGGCAATTTTTATTATTTTAAAAGCTTTTGTTTTTGTAAAGAAAAGAAAATGCTACTTGTTCCTTTGATTTCTTTTAAAAAAAGAAGAAAAAGCATATGTTTTTTAATTTGAAGTGCAGCATTAATTCTGTTATCTCCTGAGATTTGCTGCCTGAGAGTGAATTTTACAAAATGCATTTACTTGCAGGCTTTCTGGTAAATTCTTCTCTGACTTAGAGAGTTAGTGGCATATTACATCAGCCTACCCTTCCAAGACAATACTGTACACACACCCTGAAAGTCAATTCCCTGAACTTCTTTTACTAGATCATCTTGTTTTTTTGTTTATATTATTGATTTAGGGAAAATCATTTTGTGCATATTGAGTATTCACCTAAATGAGAAGGTGGTAATATGAGGCATATAGACTGAAGGGGGTATAATGTAATTGGGATAATTAAACCTTGCACCACTATTGAAATTTGTTTTGCTCTAATGAACCTCACCATACACTAGAAAATGATGGGAATAGAGAGTGCGATGCATTTGTATTGTTTGGAATGCACAGCCTGGCCAGGTTAATTGATGTGTCTATGGTGCTCGCCCCCGCCCCCTCCAAGCCGGTAGTGAAACCAGAACTAGAAGCTTTTCCAGTCAGTTTAATCTTCCTTCAGCACAAAGCTTTTTCTAGATTAACATCAACTCTTCCATTCAGAGGCATTTATAGAGTGGCTACTTTTTAACTGATCCTGGAGTTGAAACAGCAACAAACAAAACAATATTTTTAGATGTTGCTCCTGTACACAAGGTGCTTATCTTAGCATCTCAGAGGCAAGACTGAAATACATGAATTATTTAATGAATAAGATATGAGTACCGGCAACTGCATGACCGAGATAGGCTAGGAACATGGGAGGCAATCCTGGATACAACGGCTTCAATAACCTTGGAATCCAGTACATAATCCATGATGATATTAGCTACCATTTACTGACCAGTTACGATGCTGCAGTCACTGGAGGTCTGACTTCATTCACTTACTCAACAAAAAGTTTCTTCTTTTGACCCAAAGAAGGTGTCATAGAAACATACAGGAAAGAAATTCTGGTTCTGGTACATTAAATAATGATTGTGGTCATGTGACTTCATTTCACTCATCTTAAGACATGATTTAGGAAAAGTGTCTAATTTTTAAAATTTAGGTGAGCTATGTATAATGCAAAATTAAATTTTGATAAATAATAATTTTTATAATACATTTTTATAATTACTGTTATTTTATTATTACTCTGTAATAAGGGCTAGAGACACAGAAATGAATACGAAAATTCCCTATTCTTTAGAAGCTCCACTCACTAACATGAAATTATTCTCCTACCTTCCACTCTTCCTTCCTTTATGACTTTTCTACTTTTGTCCTTTCCACCTTCTCTCCTTCCCTCCTTCTGGAGACCCGGATGGAGTTCTGAGATCCTAGTTTAGCCCTGGCCTAGCCCTGGCTGTTGCAGGCATTTGCAAAGTGAACTAGTGTGTCAGATTTTTCTGCGTCTGTCTGTCTTTCTGTCTCTCTCTCACACAAATGAAAAGAAATTAAGAAAGGAGGGGAGGGGAGGGAAGGTGAGGGAAAGGGAGGGGAGGGAAGGGGAGGAGAGAAAGGAACTGGGAGGAGGGAAGAAATATGGAAGAAGAAAAAGGGAGAGAACTACAGAATGTCGATTGATATTTTTTTTTATTCTCACTACTTCTTTTCTTTTATTTGTACTCATTCTCAGTTTTTTCTGGGATACTTTTTTCTTTGGTGCAACCTCCCCTTCTGGCTAGGAACAATTTGTTCTTTGGCAGTGAGAATCATCACATTGTAACTAAGGGAGCTCCTGCATGGGTTAATCTGATCATCAATTATGAATATAAGATAGCACATTTTGGGTGTTGTTTTTTTTTTCACTGAGTTGTATTTAATGGTCAAAGCTTCTATATCTAAATAATTAGGTGTAGCATTGTTCTCTGCATTGTTAAATAGAGAAAATTCAGTACTCTTTTTGGTCCACCAACCCAGTGTCTAGTTCCACTGTGTGGACTGGGGACACCTACTAACTCCTTCTGTTTCTAATAACAGAATAGCACACACTGCTTCTTCAATGTGGAAGCTTTCAGACACTTGGTGGCTTTTCAGACATATATACTCTTCGTGGCATGGGCAATTTCATGGATATTCTTAAGGTAAACATGCAAATTTGAACCTTTTGAATCGCATGATTTTGTGGGATTTTCTGGGCCAAATGAATATTGAACATTTTTGCAGAATCTCCGGCTGCTTACTGGAACACTCCCCATTCCTATTTTTATAAAAATGTCAAATTCCAAAAATTATATTTAATCATCTTAAGTGTAAATATATCACACTATGTCCAAGGCTTCCTCTAATTGAAACTGTCACCATCACCTAGAATTTTTCAATAGCATCTAGCTAGTACTTTAGCACAATCCTGTATCCTCTTACTCTCTTTAGTACTAAAGCTAAAGTGGATTTTTTAATTTTTAAATCCAATCATGTGACTGTCTACAACCCAAAAATCTTTACAATGTGACCATAAATGAACTTCCAATCCCCAACCACTTGAGCTTAGTTTTCTAATACTCTCTATAGCCTTTTCTTTCTATTCTTGCTAAACTCCAAGTCTATCCCAAATCAAGACATTTGTCCACCTTACCCGTGATTTTTTTATCTGACTCTTCAATTTCTTCCGTTACTCAGATCTCATCAAGAAACAGTTTGCTAAATTAACTGCTCCCATTAATCCATATTCTCTGTTACTCTACATTGGTTGATTTTTTTTCAAAGTATATGTATATATTTGAACATTACCTTGACTATTGTTTTCTCATTCACTAGCAAGTAATGGAAGCTAAGCTGTCTTGTTCTTACTTCATTTCTAGTCCTTAGAACATAAACAAGAGGAATAGAGGGGAAAATAATAAATTCAGAGACTAACAAGATTCACAGTGAGCAGGCAAAAATATTCAGGAAAAAAACCGTGAAATTTCATGTGAAGTCAAAGAAGCAGAAGGTTGATAGATATAGGAATCTCTACAAAGCAGACCTCCAAAACAAATGAAAGAAATAATGGTTAACTATGATTCAACTCACCAGATATTTATGGAATATATATATTGGGTCAAAGGTTTGAAGCTAAGCACAGGGGATATAGGAATGTCTAGTGCAAAATGCTTTGTACTCAGTCTAGTGGCGATAATAGTGAAGGCAATCATAGTAACCTGCTAAGCATTGATGGCTTCCTATGCTTCAGATCCTATACTAAGGACTCAGCATTTCTTTATAACAACACTATGAAACATGTGCTTTTATAATAACCATTTTAAGAAAAAGAAATTGAAATAGAAAGATATAACATGACTCATTAAGAGCTTGTAGGTGAAATATTTAGAAACAGCTATCAGTGTTAAGAACAGTGTTAGTGCAGTATTACCAAATGCCTCTGTACAACTGAAGGGACAGGGTGATCAGAGAAGGCTTCACTGATAAGTTAGGCAGCGTTTGGTCTGTGACTCAGGAGTTGAGAAAGGTGTTGCTAGCTGGAGGCTGGTGTGTTGTAGGATGATGAGTAATGTTGTGGAGATGCTAGAATGCAGTTGAGTGACTAAAGCTATTGCCCACTAGAGTTTAACAGTGCTAAGAGTTGGAGAGCCATTGTGTTAGATACCAGTTCTATGACCCTCAACAAACTCAATGCCCCATTACTGACTCCATAAAATTTCACTTATCTTATTAGATTGTCTTGAGAATAGAAGTAATCCTTGGGGCCGGCGCTGTGGTGCAGTGGGTTAACACCCTGGCCTGAAGCATCGGCATCCCATATGGGCGCCGGTTCAAGACCCGGCTGCTCCACTTCTGATCTGGCTCTCTGATATGGCCTGGGAAAGCAGTAGAAGATGGCCCAGGTCCGTGGGCCCCTGCACCTACGTTGGAGACCCAGAGAAAGCTCCTGGCTCTTGGCTTCAGATCGGCGCAGCTCCAGCCATTGCAGCCAATTGGGGAGTAAACCATCGGGTGGAGAACTTCTCTTTCTCTCTCTGCCTCTTCCCTCTCTGTGTAACTCTGACTTTCAAATAAATAAATAAATATTTAAAAAATTGTTAAGAATAGAAGTAATCCTTGCATTTGAAACACAGGGTTTGGCACATAGCTATCGCTGATACAATTTCCAGCACTTAATAATTGTAATTCAAAAATAACAAATATGGAGAAAATCAAGAAATTGATGTTACGTAAGTTTTTAAAAGACAGGCTAATATCGGTAAGTTATGAATGTAAGCCTGTTCCACCAGCCAGGGGTTTCAAACTGAAAGAGAGCTGGGTGTCCTAGGCAGAAATTCCAGGTAACTGTGATCCTGAGAACACCAGGAGTAGTATTTTCTATATTATTGTAAAACAGAGCAAAAACAAAACAACTTTATTAAGAGAAAAAAATTGATATTAAAATGTAAGGGGCAGGCATTGTGTCACAGCAGGTTAAACTGATGCTCTGTATGCCAGCATTCCATGTGTGAATCCCATCTCTGGTTCCCAGCCAGTTTCTTGCTAATGTGCACCCTTGGAAGGAGGCAGCAAGTGATGGACCAGTATCTGGGTCCTGTCACTGATGTGGGAGACCCCAAATTGAACTCCTGACTCCTAGGTTTCCAATGGCCCAGCCCCAACTGTTGTGGGTATTTGGGAAGTAAAGCAGTAGATGGAAGTGCTCCCTCTCTCTTTCTTTTGAATAAACAAAAATGGATAAATACACTTCAAGAAAAAGAAGAAGAAATAGCCACTAACTTGGGATCTCTGCAAAACCAGTGGCAATCTTTTGAGAAAGAATACATTCCAATCTATTTTCAGAATCATCATTTAAGCAACAGTAGGGACCAAGAATGGACCAGGGGGATAAAATCTCTAAGTCAGAAGGTCAGTTTAAAGGTTATTGAAACCAAGTGAGCACTTGGACAGGAGAAATTTCAGAGAACGTAAGCAGACAAGGGTGATTGAAAATGTTTTGGGTTACCAAGAAGAATTGCAACAGAAAATTTTGAAAAGACATTGGCTTTAATTTTTAAAAATTCAGAATATCCAAAAATTGTAAGTGTGGTCCAAAGAACTCCTCAGAGTCACTAAATTTGCTTTGGAAGACTCAGAAAATGTGGTTCAGGGCCTACAGTCAGTGATATTGCTGCTGAGAGTTTGAGGCTGTTAAAATCTGGTATCCTAGATGATGTTGGTGGCTTTGCTGCAGCAAGTTTCATGTAGCTAAGGAGATAGAGTGGTAAGTATTAAAATGTCAAAATCAAATATCAGAACTTGGCATTGAGAAAAGGTGATGAGACTAACCAATTAACATATTTGTCTATGGTACAATAGCTCCTTGTGCATAACAGAAGAAAAATCTGTCTTCAAAGCTTCACAAACCTGTGTCTTCCTTTGAAATATTTATTGAAACAATTATTCTCAATAGACTGCAATGAGTACCGCTGTGTAAGTGATTATTCTCTGGGCAGTGAGGACGATTTCAAAAAGGCCAAGGTCCAGGACCTTTAACCTACATGGTTTCAAGCCCTACTGTTCTAAATGACAGCCACTAGACACCTGGAGCATTAGTGACAAATTACAATGTGACTAGTCAAATTGAGATATGCTGCAAGTATACAATATAGTCCAGAATCCAAAGATATGGAATGGAAACATGTAAAATAGTTTGCCAATTTTTAAATATGCTTTGTATGTTAAAGTAATAGTATTTTGTAAGTATTGAGATAAAGTATATAGCTAAAATAATTTTACCTGTTCCTTTTTTACTTTTCTAATGTAACTACTTAGAAATTTAAAATTTTTACCCAGTGTTCATTTACAGGTCGTTATATGTTTACTTGAAAATGTTGCTCTTAACTAAACAGGTGAGCTTCTGTTGACACCTTATAAAACAAGCCCCTTAATGCCACCTGCCTTTGTGGTGTTCCTCTGTCAAAATCTACCCATCCCGAATTCCACCTGAAAGTTCATTGCCTCAGTTAATCTTTTTGGGAAATCTCTAACTAAACATAATATTCTGTAAACTACCAAAGTACTTTATTCATTCTTGTAATGTATTTGTCTTACCTCACCTTACATTTGTACATTGAAATTTCTAGAACAGTAGCATTATATATAACACATTTTCATGACCCACTGAGCTTCATGAAGTGCTTTAGATAAATTTTTTCATTATTTAAAACAATTCAAGGATTCTTTTATCTGTTACAGAATCAAGATGCCTCAGGGGTTCCAGAAACTCTGTTATAAGAAAGGGAGACACTTATTTCTTATTCCTGCCTCTGAGACATTGTGGTTACTGAGGTAGACTAGCAATAGTCCTAGACAGAAAAAAATATAGAAGAGATGCAAAACGAATTCATAAGAATGAGAAAGCTTAGAGTAGAATTAAAATTCATAAAGGGAAATTAACAAAACCATGTGTCCATATATGAGAGAAAGAAAACAGACAGACGAGGCTGGAAGATGCTGATTGGCTTACCATGCTAGGGAATAACACACAGTCTATGCTATAGATTAAATGTGTGTCCCCCCAAAATTCATATATTGGAACCTAAATCCCAAGGTCCATGGATGGGATCTGTGCTCTTATGAAAGGGCTTGAGGTAGTGAATTCATACCTTTGTGCACTTTTTCCCTTCCATGTAAGGACCCAGAAACCCATGTAAGACCCAGGCATCTTTTCTAAGACAATACCAGATCCTCAACGTGCTGATGCCTTGATCTTAGATTTACAAGGTTCCAGAACTGTAACAAATAGATTTGTATTCTCTACAAATTATCCAGTCTACTTTGTTACAGCAGCATGAATGGACTAAGATGCTCCAGATCATAGATGTGTTACCTGAGTGGGCTAACTCCTGCAACAGACAACCCTCATGTTTCAATGGCACACAACATATTCCAATGCAGGGGCGTAGAGGTGGAGGCGATGTTCTTTTCATTGAGAAGTTCCCCTTCCTCTAGGTGGTGAGAGTACCCTTCTTTCAGCTATTTCAATAGGATCAAAGAGATGAGGCTTATTAAGGTTTGTCCCAGAAGTATCATATGTCATTTACATTCCCACTCTAAGAAACACAATCGCTGAGCCACACCTCCAAGAAGTGGGAGGAGGTGGGAGGCTATTTGGCCTAATAGTTAAGACTCAAGTTAAGATGCCTATGTTCCATATCAGAGGACTTGGATTTGATACCCTGCTCTGGCCCCTAACTCCAGCTTTCAGTTAATGCGAACCCTGCAAGGCAATAGCAGTGATGGTTCAAATAATTGAATTCCTGCTGTCCATGTGGGAGATCTAGATTGAGTACCTGACTCCTACCTTCACTCAGATTCAGTCTTAGCCTTTGTGAGCATTTGGAGAGTCAACCACTGTATGGGAGTGCCCTCTCTCTTTCTCTGTCTCTTAATTAATTTTAAAAATAAATGAAGGCTAGAAAATATGGTCTATATTTGGATTAAATAAGAAGAGGGGAATCTCTAGCACAGCAGAGTGAGTGTAGAACAGGGCTTTCCATCATTCGTTTTCCATTCATTTTACATAAGATTTCTCAACCTTGACACTATTGTTTGTTTGTTTGAAAGTCAGAGTTACAGAGAAGGAAAGAGAGACTGAGGGAGAGACCATCCATCTGCTGGTTCACTCCCCAGATGGCTCCAACTGCTAGGTCTGGACCAGTCCTAAGCCAGGATCTTATTCCAGGTTTCCCACATGGGTAGCAGGGGCCCAAGCACCTGGGCCATCTTCCACTGCTTTTCCCAAGCCATTAGCAGAAAGCTGGATCAGAAATGGAACAGCCAGAACACCAACTGGCACTCCTATTGGATGCCAGCATCATAGGCAGTAGCTTTACCTGCTACAAAACAAGGCCAGCCCCATAGCCAGATTCTCATGTTGATGTTCCAATTCAAGTTCCAGTTGTTCCACTTCTGATCCAGCTTCCTGCTAATGTTCCTGGGAGAGCAGCAGAAGATGGTCTAAATACTTGAGTTCCTATCACCCACTTGGGAGACCCAGATGGAATTCCTGGCTCCTGGCTCCTGGCTTTGGCCTAGCCCAGACCTGGCTTTTGAAACCATAGGGGGAGTGAATCAGGAAATGGTAAACTTCTGTTTCCCTGTCCTTCTGCACATCAAATAAATAAACAAACAAATACTTTTTAAAAAGTCTATTTGATCTGCAAGAACTGCTCCAATGCCTCCACTTTAGAGACAAAGAAACTGAGACCTAGGTGATTGAATGGATTGTCAAGGAGACACGGAATTTTGGTTTTCTGACCTCTTGTTTCTTTTTCTGCGCATTCAGTACAAATGAAGGAGTCTTGTTCATGTCCTATGGAAAAAGAGCCTAAGAAAATGTTAAAATTAAGAATAGTCCTTGGAATGCTACTTGAGTGGGTTGAATTTGAGTTTAACCAGATTCTTTTGTATTTGCTTTTTCAACAACAATGAATAATCAGTATATTGAGTAGAGATTGGAGGGATACTATTGTCTTCACTGCTATGATGTTTAACAGATCAAAGAAAAAGAAAATTCTAAATGCTAAGTAAATGCCTGAGCTTAAAGCTTAAGAAAAAGAAGCAGCGGTCACATGATAATATGGTTAACTGCCACAGAAAGCATGGGAATTGAATGTGGTGTGTATATTGGAAGGATAGGATTTGAGATTCAGTGTTACTATGTTTTAGGAAAAAAAATCAGTAAAGTCTGGTGGGAAATCAGAGGCTGTTTGCTTTATTATTTGTATACAATAAAATATATTGGGAAGAAAAATTGATCCTCATTCATTTTCTCATTTGCATTTTATTTCTCTACACTCAGCTTTCCTGGCTGAGGCTTGCTCCATCAATGTTTATGTGTAATGGGCTGATATTCTCATCTTTCTTGCTTTTCAATAATTATAGGTCTCCCCAGGAAAGTGCCTTTAGAGAAGAATATTACAAAGGTTTTAAAGATTTTATTATAAAACATTCAGCCCTTCCACAAGTATTAGTTTTAAGGAATGCTTTGTAGCCATTGCAGGTAGAGCAGCTATTGATCCCTTTACAAAGGGAAGACTGTACACTCACATGAGTGCTGTACTTTGGTACCGCTTAAACTGATATACTAATGTTGTGAAGGAAAATGATCATTGTTCCTGTTGAAGGGCCTCTTATCCTCACTAATGGTGAATGAGTGAACTTTAAGCTATGGTCTATGGTTATTAAAAGTTTCACCATGCTTTTTTTATATATTCTTTTTTTTCTATTTTAATTTTATTTTATTTTAATTTTTTTGACAGGCAGAGTTAGATAGTGAGAGAGAGAGACAGAGAGAAAGGTCTTCCTTCCGTTAGTTCACTCCCCTAATGGCCGCCACGGCCAGCGCTGTGCCAATCCGAAGCCAGGAGCCAGGTGCCTCATCCTGGTCTCCCATGCAGGTGCAAGGCCCAAGCACTTGGGCCATCCTCCACTGCCCTCCTGAGTCACAGCAGAGAGCTGGACTAGAAGAGGAGCAACCAGGATCAGAACCTGGCACCCAAATGGGATGCCAATGCCACAGGCGGAGGATTAACCAAGTGAGCCACGGCGCCGGCCCCCTCACTTTGCTTTTAATAGTCACATTGGAGGCTGTAATAAACTCCAATTGCTGCGAAGTTTGCTCAGGAGACAACTGCCAAATTTATTAAATAAACAGCCCTCCAAACGTCTCTTGATTCAGTCTCACCTTTCTATCACCTCTGCCTTAGCCACCATCTCTTTTGAAAGACTCATACTGAAACAGCTAACTGGTATGCATCTCTCCTGCTTGTTTATTCCTTGCTATAGTTTAGTGTTTCCTCCATTGCCTGCCAAAGAGAGTCCAACCTGCAGCACACAGCACATAAATCTCCATTCTTAAACATTCTTAAAGACTTTTTCTTTTAACTTGCTCCTACACTAACCTTATAAACAAGTCTAACAAATCAGTGATCATAGCTTAGCTCATTCAATGGGGCAAAATCGTTTATGGTATGTCTCTCTAGGCAGTTCTAAATCTAGTGCATGGTGGGAGTTTTAGAGCCAGACGAATCTCAGCTTTAGTATTTGTTGCTTCACTTGGTGAATGGTCTTGAGAAAATCATTAAACTTCTGGAATTTTCTGTTCTAAAATGAATAAGAATAAAACAGATGTAAAGGGCAAGGCACAGTAATAGCATAGTAGAAAAGATTATGTAGACTACACAGCATAATGGCAAGGGATATAATGCCAGATGCAAACATTGTAGATTTGAAGATTTTTATTTACTTATTTTCATTTTAATTTTATTTGAAATGCTGAGAGATGGAGAGACAGAAAAAAAAAAAAAAAAACACAGGGAGAGATCTTTTATCTGCTCACTCACTCCCCAAATGGCCACAACAACCAGGACTGGACCATGCCAAAGTCAGGAACTAGAACTCCATCTGGTGTTCCTATATCAATGTGAGAAACTCAAGCTCCTGTGCCATCGTTTGCTGCCTCCCAGGATGTGCATCTGGAAGCTAGATCAAAAGCAGGGGAGCTGAGACTCAAACTAGACACTCTAATACAAAATGTGGGTGTGTGCAAAATGATGAGTAAAGCTGATACCCCAAGTGCCTGCCCTGAGTCTAGGTTTTAGGATCTGAATCTCAGTTTTCTAATCTGTAAAACAGAGATAATGAAATGGGCCTCACTGGGATGGTAGGATAAAATGTCATCCTTGATGTATAGAGCTAGTACAATGTCTAGCATAAAACTGATATCTCAGAAAATGGTAAATATTATTGCTCTAAAGAATAGCACTAAAATCGTTATGAAACTGTATTCCAACCTCAGCATTGGTAAGTAAGCTAAAGGCAAAGTCTGTGGGCCATTTAGTCACGTACTTTATTTAATGAGCACTCTTTTAAATTGCCATGTGTTCTGCCTATAGGTCCAGGTAGAGACACATAAATCTGAATATTATAGCCATTCCTCACAGGGAGCTCCCAATCTAGAAGGAAGATCTTCAAAAAAGAATACAATACTTTCATGTGAGAAAAGATAAAATGCTGCTCTAGAAATATAAAGTAAAATTATCTGTATTAATGAAAGTTTCTGGGATATGTTGATGATGTGAGCTGATATCCCAAAAGACAAAGATTGGAGAAGAACCTTCTAGAAACAGAAATAATTTGAGCACAGACATTGGAAAGAGAAAGATCTAGAAAATGCTTGAGCACAGACTAAAACCGGGGAATGGGATGCCATAGGACTGGGAAAGTATATGAGCAGCAGATGAGAACTTCTGAGGTCATGGGAAATCACTGAATATTTTTGAACAGTGCACAAAACTGGTCAGAGAAATGATTGGAAAGTTGAATCTCAAAGAAAGGATGGAAGGAGATAACAAATTGAGGTATGCAGACCGGTTAGAAGGCAGCTATAGTAACCTCGGTAAGTGACTAAGGGAACAAGGTGCTTACAGTGGATATTAAAAGAAAAGTCCAGATGTGAGAAAAGCTGCCACTGTTCTAAAGGAAAAAAAAAATTTAGTGAATCATTACTATGTGGGGAACACTGTTCTTTTGATTAGTTATTGCTAAGCTCTGGCTTATAAACCCAACAATTATTATGATGTTTACACAAGAAAAGTTTGTCTCATCAAAAGCAAATTTTCTTAGCAAATACAGACAAGAGAATTTTATAAACATGCATTGGGAGATGTCGGAATCAAGATTAGGATATAGATTGATTTGGATCTACAGTCCTTGGCTTTGCATGCCCGAGATATACCATACTGCCTCCTGAAAAGACAAGTGCTGGAGCACTAAACTCTAATGATGAGACAAGAGCATCAAGTCTCATGTATCAGTGTGATAGAGACAAATCCCTACAAATCATTGAGGATGACATCATGCAAACCTAGTGAGACATATAATGGGGTTTTTGGGCAATACAAACTCTTGAAGAAGTTGGAGAGATTGAGAAACATGAATAAGGGAAAGATAGCTGTTGTAAAGAACAGACAAGCAAACATGGTGGCTGGGACAGAGCTTGTGATACATTAAGTTAACTCTGCTTGGGATGCCCACATATCATATTTTAGTGCCGATTCAAGTCCTGGCTACTCTGCTTCTGATCTACTTTCCTGCTAATGAGCCTGGGAAAGCTGTAGATGATGGCCCAAGTCCTTGGATCCTTTTCATCCTTTTGGGAGACCTGGATAGAGATACTAGCTCTTGGCTTCATCCTAGCCTAGACTCTTCTGTTGCAGGCATTTGCAGGGTAAACCAGCAGATCAAAGATCTGCTCTCATTCTCTCTGTCTTTTGTTTTAAAGTTTTTTTGTTTGTTTGTTTGTTTGTTTGTTTTGAGATTTATTTGAAAGTCAGAGCGGCAGAGAGTGAAGGAGAGGCAGAAAAAAAGAGACATCTTTTATCTACAGGTTCACTCCACAAATGACTGCAGTGGCCATTGTTGGGCCATGCTGAAGCCAGGGATCAGGAGCCAGAAGCTTCATTCAAGTCTCCCACATGGGTGGTAGGGGCCCAAGCACTTGGACCATATTTCCCAGGACAGTAGTAGAGAACTGGATGGGAAGTGGAGCATCTGGGACATGAACCAGCACCCATATTAGATGCTGGCGCCACTACTGGAGGCTTTACCCACTGCACCACAACATGGATCCTCGCTCTCCCTTTTAAATAATTGTTAATAATAAAGAAAATAGGTGGCTGGAACTAAGGTATGGCATCAGGGATGCAGTGTTCTTATTAATGTGGAAGATATTGGCAATGTATTGGTAAAGGCTAAAGGCAGATTTTCAAACAATCCATTTTGTGATTTTGTGTTTAGAAGATAATTGTGCCTGTATCTTTACCTAAATCTCTAGCTCTCACTCCCTCTAGCTCTCACTCTAGCTCTCTCTCTCTGTCATGACAAGCACTCCTGGAGTGAGAGGACAGTTGGCATTTCTTTTCTACTCTTTTTGATTATAGCTAATTTTAAAAAGTAATTACTATGTCAGAAACTGTGCTAAAAGCTTTATGGTCATTTGCTTATCTAATCCTGGTGCTACTTTTAGGAGGTATATATTAATGTAATTATCACTATTACTATTATTATTATTAACCCTCTCTCAATGTGAAATTGGGGCTCATGGAGAATAAGCCAACTTCCTGGAGTTGAGATGCTTGTTGAATGGATGAATACAGAGCCCATGTACTCCTGTGATGGCTGAAGACTTCAGCTAACTTCAGTACCCCCATGCAGTAATCGTTAACCACATTGAAATACGTTATCATTCATTTACTAGTTCCTTTAATTCAACACAAAATATTTTGATGTATTTATTTGAAAGACAGTGTTACAGAGAGAAGAAAAGATCTTCCATGTGCTGGTTTACTTTCCTAATGAGCCAGGCAGATATCAGGAGGCTGGAATTCCATTTGAGTCTCCCATACAGATGGCAGGAATCTGGGAAAGCAGGTCCATTATCAAAGAGCTGGATTGGAAGTGAAGCAGCCAAGACATAAGTCAGCACTCATATGGGATGCTGACATTGCAGGCGGTGGATTTTATTTATTAAGTCACTAAGTCACAACACTGGCCCATTTTTTTTTTTAAACTTTTAATATAGAAAGAATGCTTACATGTGGTGAAAACTTAAATAATTTCAATGGCAAAATAATGAAAAGAAAGTCTCTATACAAGTCAGGTTCATAGTCCACACTCCTGAGAACACTACTGTGAACATTTTGTTGTGGATCTTTCAGAAATGTTGAAAGCACAAGTACACTTGCATGAATGTGCCCTTTATTTAATCTAATAAGAAGTTAAGGTCATTCTGAACACTGTTCTGTATGTTGATATTATTGTTGTTCCTTAAATGTGGGAAATTGCATATAAAATATTTTCAATATTTTGAATGACTACAGAATATCTTATCAAGTGGATGTAGCTGAAATAATTCAATGAGTCTGTTTTAAACATTTGAAGAACATTCTTCCCTATATGTGACCAAAAATACCTATAGAATAAATTCTTAGAATTCAAATTACTGGGTAGAAGAATTTGTTAGGCTTTAATCATGACTGAAATTGGGCTAAGACCAAATGTGTAATTGAAGTCATTAAATTTCTTTGCCCTATGCACATATCAGCAGTATATGAGAAAGCCTATTCCCCTGTTAGGGGTGAGAAAACACTTTTCTGCCAAGGGTTATTTGTATATTTGTAACATCATTCACAGGTCATGCAAAATTATCAACTTAAAAATGATGCTGTTGTAGATTTATCGAATTTTGTGTCCCGCCTGGGGTTGCCTTGGGAAGGCAAGACCAAATGATTTTGTGGACTTTTTTATTTACAGAGTGCAGGTGGGTAGTCTCCATCCATGCAATATACTTGCTACCTTATTCATTATTGGCAAAATTATACATAAAAATGGAGTTTAGTTTTAAATTTAGTTTCCTTCAATGGAGTTTGGCAATCTTTCTCAGATGTATTTTCCTGTCTACTTTGTGTAATGTCTATGTTTGCTACTTTTCTATGCCCTTTCGAGTGTCACTTTGGGCGATAGCTATTTGTTTCTTAATGATTGTTAATATTACTTTTTAAAAAGATTTATTTCATTTATTTGAAAGGCAGGATTACAGAGAGGGAGGAAGAGACAGACAGAGAAAAGAATCTTTCATCTGCTGGTTACATTCCTCAAATGGCCACAATAGCCAGGGGTGGGCCATGCTGAAACTAGGATCCAGGAGCTTCATCAATGTCCCACATGGGTGCAGGGCTACAAGTTCTTGGGTCCCTGTTACCCATGTGGGAGACCCAGAGGGAGTTAGTGGCTCCTGGCTTTTTCCTGGCCCACCGTTTACTATTGCAGCTATTTGTGGAGTGAACCAGAGGATAGAAGATCTCTGTCTCTCTCTCCCTCTGTCATTCTTTCAAATAAAAATAAATTAAACCTTAAAAATATAAGAGAAGGATTTACCTTTTGTTCCTCTGCCCATACCAAATGGCAAGTCAGTTGTCTAAGAAATTCTAGTCAATAACCCATCTTTCTCCCACAGATCTGAAATTCTACAGTAGCCCATTTTTCTCCCAATGTGCATATGGACTTATTTGGAGAATTTTTGTATTCTATAATTTGTTACTCTATTTTTTGCTATAGAAGCATAAAGCTTTAATAATTATATCTTGTTAATTCATTTTAACATCTGATGGTACCGATCTTATCTCTTTTCTCTTCTTGGTCAAAATAATCTAGAAATTTTTTATGCTTATTTTCCAGATGAATTGCCATTTTTAACATATTACAGAAGGATTCAATATCTTCTCATGTATTCAAGTATTCTTCTACAGTTCTCAGTAGGGTTATACATATGTTGAGTTCTAGGAAATTGATTTTTGCCTTTGTATGTATAAACAAGATATCTTCTTACATTAAATTCATATTAATATAGTATAATTATAACACTGAGTTTTTAACAAATATGACCGATTATCTTATAAATTAACTTACTTCTAATAATTTATCTCACTTATCTGAATTTTTAATGGTATATACCTACTTTATGAGTTGATAATAATTTTTATTTCTTTTTATACAGCATATTTTTTTCTTTCCTTTAAATGCAGTGAATAATACTTCCAGAACAATGTTAAATAATAAGCACAGTGTTTTCTTTGCCTTTTTGTTGACAATAGAAATGCTTCTACTATTTCAAAACTGTCCTTTGACATAGTCAAGGAAATTTCACTGTATTTTGTAATTTATTAAGCACTTAAAACCTAGTATAGGTAAATTGACTTTTGGAGTATTTATTGAGATAATCATAAGCTTTGGTTTTCCTTTGTATTACTGAGATATTAAAAAATATTAATGCAGCATTTAGTCTCAAATGGTCCTTTCTTTACTAGAGAAGTTCTTGTGTACTGGGTGTTGATCTGCTAATTAATCTGAAGATGGGTTCTATTTGCTAAGATTTCAACATTCAAAGATGTGAAAATCTGCATTTTTAAAAATTTTGTTCTGTCTAGTTTTAATATAAATGTTGTCTTTTACCATCATTTATTTCACTCTTAACACAAACACACATGTATACATACACACACACAAACTTGGTAGTTAATGGATAGTCTATTTTTTCCAAAGCAACAATCTGTCATTGTATTTATTAATTCTGTTGTTTCTGCCTTTAAAATCATTATTATTATTATTATTTTTTTTTGGCAGGCAGAGTGGATAGTGAGAGAGAGAGAGACAGAGAGAAAGGTCTTCCTTTTTGCCGTTGGTTCACCCTCCAATGGCTGCTGCGGCCGGCGCATCTCGCTGATCCGAAGCCAGGAGCCAGGTGCTTCTCCTGGTCTCCCATGCGGGTGCAGGGCCCAAGGACTTGGGCCATCCTCCACTGCCTTCCCGGGCCATAGCAGAGAGCTGGCCTGGAAGAGGGGCAACTGGGATAGAATCCGGTGCCCCGACCGGGACTAGAACCCAGTGTGCCAGCACCGCAAGGTGGAGGATTAGCCTGTTAAGCCATGGCGCTGGCCAAAATCATTAATTTTTGTTTTCACTTGTTATTTCCCAACTTTTGTTTTCCTTATATTTATTTTGTTTTTCATTTCCTAACCTTTTAGATGGACTATTAATTCGTTTATTTTCTTTTTCATTTTATTTATTGATTGATTAATTTTTTGAACAGGCAGAGTTAGACAGTGAGAGAGAGAGAGACAGAGAGAAAAGTCTTCCTTCCATTGGTTCACTCCTCAAATGGCCGCTATTGCCGGCATGCTGCGCCAATTCGAAGCCAGGAGTCAGGTGCCTCTTCCTGGTCTCCCATGCTGGCGCCACAGGTAGAGGGTTAGCCAAGTGAGCCACAGTGCCAGCCAATTCATTTATTTTCATGCTTTTCATGTAATAATGTATCTAAAGCCATGAATTATTCTCTGAGTAGAATTATAGCTCCATTATATAAGGCCTGATGTATGGAATATTCATTATTGTTGTTTTCTAGATATTCAGCAATTTTAGTTGTGCTCTTCTTTTTGTTCTGGGGGTAATTTAGATGGTGAGATGAGTGGAGTTTCTGAACTTATCCTGAGAATCCCATTTTGATTCTATTGTGATCAGAAATATGATCTTTCAATTTCAATTTTTATCAATTTTAAACTGTTAATAATAAAAAAAACAAGATTTGAGATAGCAAATATTCCAAGGGCACTGTACAGAATATGCATTTTCTTGTTCTGTGGTGTAGAATTAATAATATCTGATGGATTATCTATGTTATTATGCTAATATTCCCTCACATAGTTTTTTTCTTCTGCTTGATGTGTCTTTGAGTTGAGAGCTTCATATGAAAGATCTGTCAATGTTATTTTTCTGTGTTAGTTTTTACATTTTGTATGTTTTTTTCTTAAGACCAATGCAGTGATATTAGAAACATGAAAACAGATGGCAGTGAGATCTCTGTTGTTATATCACTAGATACTACCACTCTTACTGAATCATTTTATTCTGATTTTAATTTTATGTTAAAATTCTTCACTTCTTTAAAAAATATCTCTACTTTGTATTTTGTAAATTTCAAAGACTGTGCCTATGAAGCTTCTAACTCCCATTTCATTTTATGAATCAATATTATTTTTAAAAATAAGTTAATTCCTTTCATAATAATTAAATAACAATGATGGTTGTTTTGTTTTAGTTCTAGCATTTTATCTTGAGTTAATTTCTGATTTTTGTGCCACTGGGTTTTCTGTGTTTTGTTTATGAGCAGGTGCTTCTTTGGTTTATTTTTCTGGTTTCCTTCTAATAATCCAAAAGATTCTGCAACAATAAAAATACAACCCTATTTATTACATTCACAGTCATTAATGTTATGTCAAAATGGGATTTTCTTGTTTTATCAAATATGTTACACTTGTAGAATCTTCCACCACAGTGGAGAAAAAATGCCAAACATGTGCAAACATACACCCTCACACTCATACACACTTCTACCTCCCATGTTCTCATCTCCAGTTTTTGTTATTTTCATCTTCAGATGTGCTTTCATAATCTATAACACTAAACATTTTCACAGTAACCGAAATTAAAACCATTCTTTAACCTTAATTCTAAATTAAAATACATACAGTGCATAAGATCTCTGTTACCATAGTTCCTTCATTTTTATGCACTTTGTTTTGCTTCATTTCTTGGTTGACTGGATTTTATGACCACATCTTTTTTCATGAAAGGTTCATGGGTGACATTTATTCTGAGTTCTACCATGTATAAAAATGGCTTTTGGTTGCATTTATTATTGAACACCAATTTGTTATTGTATAAAATCCTTGGGTCACACTTCCTTTACTTGGGATCAAGGTAGACATTCTTTGTATACATTGATTCACTGTCTACTGGCAATGAATGTTGCCTAGGGAAAAAATACAAAGCCAGCCTATTCCTCATCCCCTTGCTGCAGGGGATAGTATGTGTGCGTGCATGAGTGCACCTGTATGTTGGGGGTAGGGAGTCTAATTGTTTTTAGAAGTCATTCTCCATCCTGGAAGCTTAATAACCTATACAGCTATGTCTAACATTTGACATGTTTTTGTTTAGATGCTGGTTTGTTTCTGAGATGTGATAGATCCTTTCACTTCATGTTTAACAAGCTCTTCTTTAGTTCCATAATTTTTCTGTTACATTATAAAATATAATTTTCTGCCTAATGTGTTCTCTCTTCAGGAACTTTATTCATATGTTTCTTTTTTCTTTTTCTATATTTTATAGCTATGTTTTTCCTGATCACTTTTATTCTGTTTCTTTTTCATACTATTTTGTCTTTTTCTATACCTGTTCATGAATACACTATTTTGCTGTTCAGTAAAGTTTTTACTCTTTTTATTCTTCTCACACTTATTTGAGAAATGATGGTGGTGGAAAGGGATTCCCATCTGCTGGTTCACTTCCCAAGTGAACAGCAACAGGGCCTGGGTCAGACTGAAACCAGGAGTCTGGAACTCAATCCAAATCTCCTATTGAGTGACAGGAACCCAAATACTTAAGCCATCACCTGCTATCTCCTAAAGGTGCATTAGTAGGAAGATGAAATCAGAAGTGTAGCCAGGAAACCACCTCAATCATTCTTATATGAGATGTATTTTATCCACTAGGCTAAATGACCACTTGTCTAATTTCTCTAGTGGTTTTATGTTCTAATCTAATGTCTTTAAAAATTAATCCAGTTTATTTTTTATCTCTATATGCTATCTTGGTATTTTCCTCTTTTATATTGCTTTACGGACTTCTTTCTTTACTGAGGTTATTTTTCCTTTCACACAATGAGATTAATTTTTCCTTCTTTTTTTTTTTCTTTTTTTAGCTATGGCCTCATTTTCTCTTCTGATTGTACATTCTTTACTTTTCTTGTACCTGACTTCAGTGATGCGTTTTTCTCTGGGCATTGGATAAAGGTGTTTGCAATGCACATGTTTCTGTATGTTGCTGAAAATGGATGACATATTTCTTTCTCATAGTTTGATGGTTACTGAGCCTGTGATTAACTAGAGTGGCTATTTAAACAGAAAAATAATGCTTGCTTGTGAATTCCAGACACTGGACTTAAGAACAGCAAGTTGAAGTTGCAAAGTATCTGGTCCTCCCTGATCAGTATCACTGGAGGTTTGAATTTGTTGGTGGAATAGAAGGGGGCACAGCCTCTGGGTTGAGTGTGCTTCCTCATGATTAATAAACACTGAAATCTGAACTCTCTTAACGTAATATTTTGTCTCTTTCAGATCTTAGGCAAATAACATTTTGTAGCTGTTTAGTTTTGCAGAACATCCTGCTATTCCCTTCTCAAGAGAAAGTCAAGACATCAAGCCAGGATCTCAAGGAATTGCCCTGACATCTGAGCTACCTGTTAGACTGGTAACCAGCTTCAGCACCTGACTCAGCAGCGTAGCCTCCCCTTTGTACCCTCCAAACCATCCTTTACTAGTTTTTGATATCCCAAATTCTATCTATCATCTTCATCTTTAGGTGTATTAAGCTGTCTTTTATCCTTAAGCCCAGTCCTTGTTATTCTGATAAGGACTGGACTTTTGGTAATGTTGCCACATGTATACATAGATACAATACTAGATCCTATTATTTTATCAATGATTTTTGAAGACAGGCTTTAGGGATAGCTATTTGCTTTGTGTGAACAGAGTTGAACAGTTTCCAATTTCTGGGATATTGACTCAAAATCCTTTCTCTCCATATTTACTATGTCTCTTTCTTAGGGGCATTTAGCATCTTAGTGCTCAATTTCTCTGTTCCTATAAGAACAAGTATCTTGAGCCTCCCTGGAAAGGGAGGCAGGGATCTGGATATCCAACTTGTTAGCTGGAAGAGAGCCGTGAAGAAGCTAATCCACACTGAGGAAGAAGTAGATTTATTATGGCACTGAGATTTTTGGATTATTACAACCTACCTCAATGGTCACTCAACAAGTCATTTTTTACAATTCTACTAATATTAAAATATTTAGCTCAGATTTGAGTTTTGGAAGGTGAGAGCAGGAAGAAAAGAAACTACAAGCACCTGCAATCTGCTTCTTATTTAAAAAGTCCTCTTTATCTCCAGAATGAACTATAGAAATTTGTATTAAATAAAAGTTTACCTGTAGTGTGTGCTTCAGAGAATTCAGAACTGTGTGTGACCTGAAACTACAATTGATTATGAACCTGAGGATATTATTAATTACAAGTGAGATCAATAAAAAGAAAATTTTTGAGGTATTACCAAATATGTATCTGTTTTCTCCTCATCAGTTATTTATGTTGACCATTTTATAGAAAATTGAGGTTTCTTAGACATTTGAGACACAAAACTCAAAACTATACATTTATTTTGTTAATTTATTTCCCAAATATATTGTACCTCACCTGCTTCAATCATTTTGCTATCATTAAAGAGTGGAAATAGCAAAAATAAAAAAAAACTATTATACATTTAATTAAGAGCTAGAAATTCAAACTGTCTGACCCAGCCCAGTGTTCACTCTTTAGGCTATGCTTTCTCTTAGCCTAAAAATATGATACAATCTCAAGGGGGAGTTCTTTGGTCAATCCAACTCCATACTTACGTCAAAAATCAAATGTTGTAATTCAAGAATTATGGTCAAACACTGAGGGTTCTTTAGAGTTTACAAAGTACTGCCTAGACAGATATTTACGGTAGTCAAAATGTAGACTGCTTGTGACAGACAGTGATTTGTGGTGTCAAGGGGAACGCCTCATGTTGGCTGACTGTGGGTATGAATGTCACCTCTATAGTGCACCAGCTGCGGGAACCTGGGCAATTTATTTCCTATCCCTGAGCAGCAGGCTATGGTTATTTGTGATTAAAAAGTAAATTCTACCTTTAAAATGCATGGAAAACTTGCTGGCACAAATAACATATTCCAGATAGCTGCAATAATTGTAATAGTAACCATGTATACTGGAGAAATTTTCTTGAGGGTGTTGGGATCTAGCGATGGCTTATGAAGCTTTGCATAACCACACAGTTTACTATATCTGCCTCAGTTTCACCATTTCCTTTCTAGGCTCTGGAAAATATGTACAAAAACAGGATTAAAGTATCTTTCTCCATACCTAATACAAACCTTCCACAATAGGAAAGTAATAGGCAGTTGCTTAATGCAAATTAAGTAGTCCTGACTCAGTTTCATACTCTAAAGTAAATAAAGAACCAGTTTGTTTCCAACAAGGATGGCCTAAAGATAAACTTCGGATTTGTATTAAGCTAGCTTTCCATACCATCATCCAGGTATTTGTATTAATAAATATTGAATATGATTCTACCTTAATATAATTAATTTTGTGAAAACATCTACTAAGTATTTGAAAATATTAATGTTTTTAAACAATTTTTATATTTCTGATAAAAATATGAGTTCATTACAGAAATACTTACAAATATGAAGCAGAAAACAAAAATAACCTTTCACTAATCATAAATATACCACTTTACTGAAAGATGTTGCATTTTTAAAGCATACATATATATGTTTGTGTGTAGATAATATATGTCTTTAAAATGTTTAGTATTATCAAGGGTGGTGAATTTTTTAAAGAAATTTTAGTTAGTTGAAAGGCAGAGTTACAGAGAGAGAGAGAGAGAGAGAGAGAAAAGAGAGTGAGAATTTTCCCTCTACTGATTCAGTCCACAAATGCCTGCAATGGGTGGGTGTGAGCGGGCCCAAAGCCAGGAGACATGGATCTCCCATGTGTAGGCAGGAGCCCAAAGACTTAAGTCACCCTCGGCTGCTTTCACAGGTTCATTAATAGGAAGCTGGATCTGACGTGGAATATCCAGACTCAAACCAGCACACACATGAGATGCCAGCAATGCAAACAGTGGCTTAACTCACTGCGCCACAGCTCTGGCCCCTGGTGAACATTTTTTTAAAGATGTATAATCTTATTTTGCCCACCTCTACAGAATAAAAACAACTAAAGAAATTGTTTGCCAAATAGGAAATTATTCTTTGAAAAGCAAGCCTTTAGCTTTAATGAACACACACAAAGGAAATTGTTTCTATGCTGATAGCCCTTTTGGAATCCCTAAAAGTGTTTCAAAAATATTGCCTTTAAAGTAGGTGATACATTCTCCATCTCCATAAAGTCTTATTTCTACCTTTAATTTTTTAGAAAATCTTTTTACTTATAGATAACACAAAGTTGTGTTTCAGACCAACTTGAAATAGTGGAGTATAATAAGGTTTACCCGTGTTTAATTCATCTTCTGCAAGCATGTGTTCTTCCTGATAAAATCACCTTGGGATGCAAAAACAAAACAGTAACAGTTAAAATATGCAACAGCTAGCTCTAAGCATACCTTAAGAAATCAATGAGATAGCATTAAAGCTTTAAATCTTGCCCTGAAACTAGGAAGTAGGTGGATTGTGTTCCAGTTTGCATAAACAATTCCAATTCCAATGCCCCACAGCCTCTAGGTCTCTCAAGGTACAATATAAGTTCTATCAACAAGAGTTTTTCAGCAGAGGTGCTCAGACAGTATACCAGGCAGGTATAGCCCAAATCTGAATGACACTTTAACTTGGTACAGATTGAGCACCAGGTTTATGTTCAATAGAACATCTGGCCCAAAGCACCATAGTTGATGGGGAATCTAGACACCGAGGGTACTAGCCTAAACTTGAGCGATGCTTAGAACAACTGAGGAATGGGCAAAAAAGACAAATGAGGCTTATGGGGAGAACAGTAAGTTTATGTGAATAAAGAAGAAGAGCAAATAATTTTGGAGCATAAATAAGAGATTTACCCAATCACGTCCTCATGTCTGACTTGTATCCTGCAAATGTGTATATCTTTTTTCTTGTAAGGCATATTTCCATGTTACATTAATATGCCCTACTTCTTAAAACTGAAGATAAATCATTTGAGGTAAAGACTTAGCTGTTGGCCAGCACGGCGACTGACTAGGCTAATCCTCCACCTGAGGCACTGGCACCCTAGGTTCTAGTACCACCGGTTGGGGCGCCGGATTCTGTCCCGGTTGCTCCTCTTCCAGTCCAGCTCTCTGCTGTGGCCCAGGAAGGCAGTGGAGGATGGCCCAAGTCCTTGGGCCCTGTACCCGCATGGGGGACCAGGAAGAAGCACCTGGCTTCTGGCTTCAGATTGGCGCAGTGCCGGCCGTAGCGGCCATTTGGAGGGTGAACCAACGGAAGGAAGACCTTTCTCTCTCTCTCTCTCTCTCTCTCTCTCTCTCTCTCACTGTCTAACTCTGCCTGTCAAAAAAAAAAAAAAAAAAAAGACTTAGCTGTTGTATCCCCAGAATATAGAAAAATGTCCATACATGACTAATAATTAATGCTCATCAAATGAACACATGAATGAATGAAGCTAAGATACAGAACCCCTTTATCTCAGAATAGCTTTTTTAAGCCTTATTAAAGGGAAAAAAGCTGATAGGATTAAGAAATGTTGGACAGAGCCAGGTCTGAGTATCAGGCTGCATTCTATCATAATGAGAAGCAATCTGAAAAATCAAAGGTTTTGTTTGTTTTAACTTATCAGGCCTGGTCTTTGTGAAGTAGTCCTGGGTCTGTAGGGAAGAGGATGATTTTCCTTAAATAAGTGTGTTAATTAAGTTCAATGAAGGTTACTTACAGCTTTTTTTGCATTTTAAGCATCTGAGGTATCTTATACCTTTGAGAGCATGAGAATTGGAAGCCAACAATAAGAAAGCACAGTGTTTGCCATAAAGTCAATGCAGAATGGTGTCAGAGGACATGCCTGTGTTTCAGGAATACTGGGGGAGCTAGTCCTGGACACATTGCATAGTTCCTACAACATTCAGGTAAGTTTCTTTCCTCTGGCTATTTCTCACAGAAGATTGCCACTGAGCAGATACACATGCTCCCTGCAACTCTCTACCACTTCACTTAATTCTCATGTAACAGTACAATGAGTATTCTGATGATTGTATGTGAGGGAGCAAGTGATCTTTCCTTTCTGGGACCTGACTACTTGCAACGTAATGGGCCTGTTCTCTCGCTGGCATGCCATAAGCTTGGGATGGAAGCTTAGTCCTCAGGGAGATTTCTTGTGGCTATCCAGGGATATCTAATGATTGTGTGGGTATATCCGTAGTTCTGAGATGTAGTAACAGAGAGCCTATTGTGGAGAAATGTGAACCACATCCCCCAACTTCTCATTTATCCGTGCAACAGGTGATACATAGATCCTCAACTGTTCGTCCACTCTTAATCTCCACTGGCTTAACATGCAGGTAACCTTTTGCCCCTGAAACCAATGTCAAAGGTGCCACATGACCTCACAGTGCCTAGGAATCCTCATCACAGAATGAATACACCAATGCAGGTGATCTCTGGAGTGTGAAGTGAAGTGAAGAATTTACACAATGCATGGAGAAGAGGGTAGCTGCATCAGAGGTACTCATGACCACCTTGACAACACTTAGAAGTTGTTGTCTTGTGTTATTAATGATTATTACAGGAAAATGAAAAATTACAATTGATGAAGAGAAAAGGTATATATGGTGAAGTCCAAAAGAAACTAGGTACAACCTTCCAGGTGTCTTCTCCTGGTGGTATTTCATGGTCACCCTTAGTTCTGCCAGCAACAGTGTGAAAATACTGCCACCTGGGGAAGTTCACCTGAGCCTTGGTGTGCAGGTGTTTATTGGACATACAACATCACTCTGACCAACATCAGCTACTCCACGTCCCAGACAAAAAACAAGTATTCAAGCTAAATCACGCTTGTTAGCAGTATCAAGAAATCATCTGATTAAAATGGCATGGCATGAAACATGACTCCAGGCTTGCAAAATATTCATAAAGCAAGACTCCAGGCATGCAAAGTACTCTCATCAGAGACTACTCCAAAGACTCAGAACACATCTCCCAGGAGTTCACCAAAAACGAGTTCTGAAGACAGACTTTCCTTGGGAATGAGCATGGTTTAAGCAGCCTGGGTCTGTTGGATTAATGCTTTTTTACAAATGCCCAAATAGAAATTATTGTTCTATGGGGTTAAGTTTTTTAATATAATGGAAAAGTACTGATATAAACTAAAGGATCTGTATTTCAACCAGAAGATTGCCACACTCAAACATGTTGTGGAAACTTCCTGATTAGAAAGATTGCTCCCACCTTTTTTCTTTGTGTTGAGGCATCAAACCATTCAAGTGCAGTAGTAGGCACATAGTAGGTGTGTACTATTTACTAGATGAAAGAAGGAATAACTGGTTTTAATAACATAAGTTTTGGCATTAGAGCTCATGTGAATCTTGTTCTTTAAAGTCTGAAGGCCCAAATACTTTCTGAGACTGTTTTTTCTTCTATAAAATCATGACAATTGCATATATTTCTTTTGGTCTTTTTGAGAATTACAGATATGGGCCTAGACCTCAGTGTGAGGAAGCAGAGTAAAAAAAAAAAAATGGTGTTGTTTCCTGAGACACAGTTAAAAGTTAATCCACTCAAGGGAGGCCCACTGCTCACCTCTGACTTTATCCCTCATACACTGAATTGGCATGAAAAGAAATCACAGAAAGTTTCAGAAGAGGGTATGATCACGCTGGAACTCTGTGAGAAATGCGCTGCAACCCAAATGTGAGGCATCTTCTAATACAGTTGAATTCTTGCATTTTTACACAGCATGTTTCCACCCATTTTCTTATCAGATGTCTAAAAAGGACATAGTAAGGCTTCAAAAAGTTACTTTTTAATCAGTTTATTAGAGAGTTGCATGCACAAAAAATCATTGTATGGCAGCAAATCCCAGCTGCTGTGACAGGTTCCTTGCAAGTGACAGATTTAGGTCACGGTCATTAATGAACTTGCAGATTGATGTTGCCAGCCTGATGATCACAGAAGATGGCAAATTCCCTTTGCATGGGGACAGAGGGAGAAAGATTTGTCACACTCGATCATCCTGCCCATCCATTGACCTGGCCCAGGCAGCATCCTGAACCAGATGCTTCTGGGGAAAGAATGTTAATATCTGCCCATTCATTGAGTAGAGCCTTGGAATGGCTGTCTTCTCTGTCATTGACTAACTGTGTGACCCCAGCTGAATCTCTTTACTGCTCTGAACCTCTTAAGAGAAGGAAATAACAACTGGATACTCCATTTTATTATTCAACAAATGCTTTCCAAGCCCATGACCAATTCCAGGTGCTGTGCTTATATGAAGGATACAGCAAAGTTCAAGATAAACGTGATTTTTATCCTAATATTAATATATTACCTGCTTCATGTGTTTATACATAATGGATACTTGTTTGTTTCACAATATATAAGTGTAGTATTTTTGTCTTTTTCAAATTATATTCTATCTGGTTCTGAATTGTACCTTGCTTGATTAGCAGAATGATCATTGTGCTCAATACAGTTCTTTTGAACCCTTGGATGCTACTTTAGTCCTGCATTTATATGGTCCCAGAGAAATGAGGTAGAGACCTGGTCCTTGGTCTCTATTAGCCATTATCTGAAGATACACTTGTGTTATTTTGAACATGTTGCTTCTACTGAGGGCCACACTGAACTTTCTCATAGTATGCTCTAAATAGCTTCACAAGAATACCTAGATACAGTCCTCCTTATCACATTCCAGATGTCCATTCTGCAAAGCATCTGATCAACATTTGCATCAACTCATTTACCCATATTGAAGCAAGGTGTTGGAACTCCAGCCATCCATTCTCAGGAAATCTAAACCACTATGCCATCACTCCAAGAGCAAGTTCTTTCTTCTGATTAAAGCATTTGTCTCTCTCCACTTGGCTTCTACCTGTCTCCACAGTGACTACAGTCTAATTCTTTAATTGTCTGCTACAATTCATTTTGTAGAAATTTCATAACAAATTACAACAGTCTGGGGGTGGGGTGTTAAACAACAGAAATGTATGTCCTCGCAGTTTTGGTGTCTTGTGAGGTCTCTCTCATTGGCCCACAAACATCCATCCTCTCAATACATCCTCACAAGATCGTTCCTCTATGAAAACACATTCCTTGTGACTCTGAGTCCAAATTGCCTTTACTCATAAAGACACCAGTCAATCGCTTCTCGGCCTTTTGGCTAAGATCAAGTGTAAGACACCAGTCAAATTGCATTAAAGCCCACCCTAATAGCCATCCTTTGCTTAAGCACTGTGGGGAAATTAGTTACATGATGGTGCCCAGGGGAAGTAAGGTGGGCGGAATCCAAAGTTGTTTACCACTAAAACTAATTGGCTGTGCAACATCAGGGGAGGTAACAAAACTAGTAACAAGTGTATAGACATAGGGCTAGTCCTATAGAAAGCCCCCCGTAAGGTGATTTTTTAAGTGATTGGTTGGTCCTTAGCCCTGCCCCAATGACTCTGCAGTTTTGTGCTATAAAAGGTTCTGTTACGCAGGAAGTAAACGAGTCCTTGCTAGACTTGGCTCCCCGCTGCGTCTGATTGTCTCCGGGATCAGGAGGCTGGGGAACGGGCGAGCGGCGCACTTACCTTTCCTCGGACCCAGTCCATCCTTGCACGGGTGGACTAAGACCCAGCAAAGCACCTCTTTAAAGGCCTAAATTAAATCATTATGTTCTGGGGCCAAGTGCTGTGCCGTATCAGGTAAAGTCACCACCTGTGGTACCGGGATATATATGGGCACAGGTCCAAGTCCCAGATACTCTACTTCCAATCTAGCTCCCTGCTTATGTGCCAAGAAATGCAGTGGAATATGGCCCAGGTACTTGGGCCCCTGCACCCAAATGAAAGACCCAGAACAAGCTCCTGGTCCCTGGCTCCTGGTTTCTGATTAGCCCAGTTTCAGCCACTGTGGCCATTTGGAGAGTGAACCAGTGGACGAATGTTCTCTCTCTCTCTCTCTCTCTCTCTCTATCTATCTATCTTTCTCTCACTACCTTTAGGATAAAATAAATAAATCTTTTTTAAAAAATGAAATCATCATGTTCTGAAGTCTGATGGTTAGGATTTCAGACATGTGAATTTGAGGGGTGGGAACACAAGTCAGCATATAACATACACCTATATACTGCTGCATGAATGCTATTCTCCTAGATTAAGGTGAGAATAGTACCCATGAAAGTGTTCAGTGGGGCCATTCTACTAATTCCTAGATGAATTTGTTTGAATGGTGGTCTCTAAAACTAGAATAGCTTCAGAAGAGGTTGGTCATTCTGAAAGTTTGAGAAAAGCTCTTGCAGGACAAATGCTGCATTTTTTGTGCATTTTTCCTGTGTATGGATACACAGAAAGAATCTACCATGATGGATGGTTACCTCCTTGTTTATTATGAGCCTTTATTCAATAAAATAAAACACAGTTAATCTCTCAATCAAAATATCCTGCTTCAATAGTGATAATAATTAATAATAATAGCTATATTTATCTTATCTTTACTGTTTACTTGGTACTTTATAAGCATAATCCTCTTTAATCCTCTAATCTTAGGAAGTCATTGTAAGATCAAAACAAGAAAAGTGTGCATATAATGCACTTTTAGAGGACAAGTGGAGAAAAATCAATATTAATTTTGTTCCTATTGTATGCAAGGTGATATTATAGATATCTTAGCTCTATAGTCTCATTTAATTTTCATAGCAACCCAATGAGTTGGCTCACAATGAGTTGGCAGACAATAATTTCACATGAGGATGATGAAATCTGCCTCGGAAACATAAACTAATTTGCCAAAGGTCTCACTGCTAAGTCTTAATATAGACCAGGATTTACCCTCAGGTGCAGTTCACTGTAGAGCCTATGCTTAGTCACCATTCTAAAGAGGTGAAAGTGAATGAGATAGTTTTCTTGTATCATGACTAGGCTTACAATAACTTGAAACAAGACAAGTCCTTTGGAGTAGATCAATTACTGGGGAGGCAGTTGGTTAAGAAACAGCTGTTACAGGCTGTGGGAAGATAACTACTCAGCAAGCTTTACCTGCTTCTGAGAAGATGAAGAAAATGGTAGTGAGTGATGGAGGTAATCCAGTCAGTCAACTGCAGGGCCAGCCATAATGGTCCATGGAAAGGAGTGGCAGTGACCCTGTGACTGAGAGTCTAATAACCAACGAATACTTAAAGGATGCCCACCAAGTGAATGTTCTGAGCTGTATTACAAGAATAGGACTCAACACAATAAGGAAGGGGTGGTGATATGACCAAAATTTTTGCAAGGTCCTTTTTCTCCAGAAACACGAGAACTAGACAGAAGGTCGAGCCAACAATTCAAGACACTAGAGCAAGTATCCAATTACTGGAATACAAGAAGAGAGAAGATAGAAGAAAGACTGGATTCTGAGTACATTTTTTCATATGTCAGCATGCTTGAAATTTTGCAGCAACTGCCAGTTGCTTTTAGAATAAAATTTAGAGGGCTGGCTTCCTGGCTCAATAGGCTAATCCTCTGCCTTGCGGTGCCGGCACCCCAGGTTCTAGTCCCGGTCGGGGCGCCGGATTCTGTCCCGGTTGCCCCTCTTCCAGGCCAGCTCTCTGCTTTGGCCCGGGAGGGCAGTGGAGGATGGCCCAAGTGCTTGGGCCCTGCACCCCATGGGAAACCAGGATAAGCACCTGGCTCCTGGCTTCGGATCAGTGCGGTGCACCTGCCACAGCACGCTGGCTGTGGCGGCCATTGGAGGGTGAACCAACGGCAAAGGAAGACCCTTCTCTCTCTTTTTCTTTTTTTTTTTTCTTTCTTTTTTTTTTTTTTATTTTTGACAGGCAGAGTGGACAGTGAGAGAGAGACAGAGAGAAAGGTCTTCCTTTTGCCATTGGTTCACCCTCCAATGGCCGCTGCGGTAGCGCGCTGCGGCCGGCGCACCGCGCTGTTCCGATGGCAGGAGCCAGGTGCTTCTCCTGGTCTCCCATGGGGTGCAGAGCCCAAACACTTGGGCCATCCTTACTGCACTCCCTGGCCACAGCAGAGAGCTGGCCTGGAAGAGGGGCAACCGGGACAGGATCAATTCCCCGACCGGGACTAGAACCCGGTGTGCCGGCGCCGCAAGGCGGAGGATTAGCCTGTTGAGCCACGGCGCCGGCGGAAGACCCTTCTCTCTGTCTCTCTCTCTCACTGTCCACTCTGCCTGTAAAAAAAAAAAAAAAAAGAATCATACTAGTTGCAAGATCTTTTAGCATATTATTAAAAAATACTGCTATATCCTGCTATTACTACTTCGTTTACCCACCTCTAGTTCATTCTTTACTATCTCTTCCTCTTTGTCTCATCTCCAGAATTACTGGACCACTGTGAGAACAGTTTACTCTGCATGGAGCAATGTTCCCTTCCTCTATTCCATTTGATTCTCTAAGTATTGGGCCTTCAGGTGCTTCCCATGACCTTCCCCTCCCCATCCAACCTAAGTTAGGGATCCTCTTTGTATATTTCAATGGCTTCTTATACTTCCCTCTCCTTTATATGCATTGTATTTAAAAATTAATTCCTGGCTTCCTCTGTAAGTGCAAACTTTAAAAGTATCTGTCAAATAAGTGAATAAAATATTGAACTCCAACATCTTCAATCTCTTCTGAATAAAGACAGTATTTTCCCCAGATCTTACTTTGAGATTGAACCTGTATGTGGTAATCAAGTTCCTGCAGCTGTTGAGAAAGAAGGACTACAAGTTCTGAGAACTGGGCATATCCTGCTGGCCTCAATCACCACATCAAAATCCAGTAAAACAATTTTACCAAGTCCTTGACTTGGCAAATCTCTCTTAGCACACCAAGTTTCCACAGTGTTTGAAGGAAATAAGGAAAGGTTTGTCTATTTTTTTCCACTAATTTAGTCTGAGTATTTTCCCTTGTACCTGCCATCTGCTCACACTTAGCTTGCAGAGGACTCTCCTTCCATTTGCTTCCAATTTCCAGGTATCCCTTTTGCAAGAGGTGGAGGTTTAAGTGAAAGTTTGGTACTTTTCAGGGCTGCAATAGCAGCCTTTAATGCACCAGCACAGAACTCACTTTGCTGTTCCTGGCTGGGTTGCTAAGCAACATCTCAGCTTGCCTGGAAAATGGGGTGAGGCTGTACCAAGCTTTGTCAAGGGAAAGGACATTGGAAACGATCACTCGAAGCTCCCTCTCCTACAAATTCAGTCTTTCATTCTCCTGTTTCCAGGTTCCATTTTTACTGTTTAAAAGCTCTATTTCCTCTGTTTACACCCTGTCCCTATTTTTAAACACATTTGTTGTCATTAGTAGTTTGTGAATAAGGGTTTGTCTCTACCTCTTCCAATGGGCTCCTGTGCTGGGAAGGTTTCTAGAGGAGACCCATATGCCAAGGGAAACCAAGGGACAAAAGTCAATGATTTCAAGCTGCAGTCTTAGGCCATGTCTAGCTCAGAGGAATAATAAAAATTAACTTCAAGTAAATGTTTGCTATGTACCAGGGAGTTAAGGCAGGACTTTAATTTCACTAACTCATGTAAGGGGTGGAAATCTGGCAAAAGGAGCATCCTCAAGGCAGCCCAGAGAAGTAGGAGTTATTTTCCCCACAGGTGTAGATGAACAAACTGAGGTACACAATGGTTAAGTATCTTTCCAAGGTCACATCCTTTGTAAAGGTCAGAGCCAAGAATTGAATCCTTCCAGGTCTTACATCAAGTGATACTAACCACTTAATCTTATCCTTATTTTTTTTATTTGACAGACAGAGTTAGACAGTGAGAGAGAGACAGAGAGAAAGGTCTTCCTTCCGTTGGTTCACCCCTAAATGGTCACTACGGCCGGCGCTGCGCCGATCCGAAGCCATGGCCAAGTGCTTCCTCCTGGTCTCCCATGCAGATGCAGGGGCCTCAAGCACTTGAGCCATCCTCCACTGCCTTCCGGGGCCACAGCAGAGAGCTGGACTGGAAGAGGAGCAACTGGGATTAGAACCTGAAGCCTATATGGGATGCCGGCGCAACAGGCAGAGGATTAACTAAGTAAGCCATGGTGCTGGCCCCTTATCCTTATTTTTCAATGCTTATGCTAAGTAAGTAATTGCAAAATTAATCTATTTCATCTGAATTTTTGATGTCCTAGTTTCCTCATCCATATAATGGAAATAATAACAATTCCCTTGTAAGGATTTGTGAGGATTTTAAAAGACATGTGTTAACAGCAGACTCATAGAATGGCAAACGCCCAAAACAGCACTCCTGCCTCAGAATCAACCCTTGGGACATTTGGATCTGGCTAAAAGGTCCATGAGAGTCTCACAGGCATGGAAAGCCATGACACGATGGCAAAAAACAATCTAAATGAAAGACCCTGGTGAACAAGACCCCAGCAGAAGGAACAGGCCATCAAGGAGAGAGGCGCCTTTCTCTGAAGGGAGGAAGGAACCTCCACTGTGACACGGCCTTGACTAAAGAAGTTCAGAGTCGGTGAACTCAAGGGACTTCCATAGCCTAGACAGCTCATAGCAAGAGTCTCGGGTGATTGCTGACGTCATAAATAAGAGTGCCAATTTTTAAATCAACAACGGGAGTCACTGGGTACATGCTCCCCATGTAGAATCTCTGTCCTTAATGTGTTTTACTATAAAACTTGAAAACACTACTAGTGGAACAATACCCTATACCTTGTGCGGTTGTGTGAATGCAGCCTGTTGAAATCCTTGCTTAGTATATACTAAGTTGATCTTCAGTATATGAAGGTAATTGAAAATGAAACTCGATAAAGGGCAGGATGGGAGAGGGAGAGGGGAGGGCCATGGGAGGGAGGGAGGTTGGGGGGGGAAGCCCCAACAATACAAAAGTTGTACTTTGTAAATTCACACTTATGAAATAAAAAATAAAAAAAAATTTTAAAAAAGACATGTGTTAAAAGTCTGGCACATTAGAGGCTTGGAAAACATTATGCACCTTCTTTTCCTCTTCTGTCGATATGTGCTGGATCCCATTCCCTAAGACCAAGATGACCCCATAAGGGTAGAAAGCATCATTTACATTCCCTTTGTCCCTACACATTGTTTATAGAAGTGATGTTTCTACAGTAGTACATGTAGCAGTAATGCTGTCATAAGCATTTAAAATCCCTTATCAAGATTTATTGTCTGCATTCAACCTTTATATCAATGAAGCTTTGTACCACTGTAAGAGAAAGAAAAATTGACTTGCATGTTATGGACAGGAATGGAAATTCTGGGACTTCTGGGATAAGGGGTTGCAAATAGTATGAGAAAGTAGGCTGGCCGGCGCCATGGCTCAACAGGCTAATCCTCCGCCTTGCGGCGCCGGCACACCAGGTTCTAGTCCCAGTTGGGGCGCCGGATTCTATCCCGGTTGCCCCACTTCCAGGCCAGCTCTCTGCTATGGCCCGGGAAGGCAGTGGAGGATGGCCCAAGTCCTTGGGCCCTGCACCCGCATGGGAGACCAGGAGAAGCACCTGGCTCCTGGCTTCGGATCAGCATGATGTGCCGGCCGCAGTGGCCATTGGAGGGTGAACCAATGCCAAAAAGGAAGACCTTTCTCTCTGTCTCTCTCTCTCACTGTCCACTCTGCCTGTTAAAAAAAAAAAAAAAAAAGTAGGGTGACAGCAGGAAGCTGAGCTGAACAGAGACAATGTCTTTTCAGAGCCTCATCAATTGTCTGTAGAAGTCATTCTCCATCCTCCCTCATAGACTCTCCAGATCCCCTCTAGCTATATATATCTATATTGAATGGGCCTGGGATGGTGTATAAGTCAGCTTTTTATTTTTTAAAATGTTTATTCATTTATTTGAAAGTTAGAGTTACAGAGAGGGAAGGAGAGAGAGGGAGAGACAGAAAGAGAGAAAGTCTTCCATCTCTGGTTCACTCCCTAAATGGCTGCAATGGTCAGGGCTGGGCCAGGCTAAAGCCAGGAGCTAGGAGCTCCATCCATGTCTCCCATGTGCATGCAAGAGCCCAAAGTCTTGGGTCATCTTCTACTGCTTTCCCAAGCACATCAGATCAGCTGGATTGGAAGTGGAGCAGCCAGGACTCCAACCAGCGCCCATGTGGGATACCAGCACTGCAGGTAGCAGCTTTACCCAGTACTCCACAGCACCAGCCCCATTAGTAAGCTTTTGAAAATACACATTTTAATTCATTTATTTTCATTTAATTGAAAGTCACAAAGTTTGAGAGAGTGAGAGCAAGATCAAGAGTGAGTGAAAGAGAGATCCTCCGTCTGCTAGTTCACTATACAAACGCCTGCAATAAACAGCACTGAGCCGGGCCTAAAGTAGATGTCAGAACTGCATTTGGGTCTGCTGACACCATCATCCCCTGCCTCCCAAGATGCATTAGCAGGAAACTGGCTCAGAAGCAGAGGAGTCAGGACTGGAACCAGCACTCTAGTGTGCAATGAAGGTACTCCAAGTGGAAGCTTGACTAGCTTTGAGTCACAACACCTGACCCTATTAGGCAGTTTTAGTCACTATAATGAAATACCTTAGGCAAGCTAACTTCATAACAAAAGTTTATTTTGGCTCATGATCCTGGAGTTTCATAGTCCATGATTGGATGAGCTCCAATTATTTGGCCTCTGGTGATGGTGTTCTTGCTGGTAGAGTCCTGGGCTGGCACGGGCCATCACATGATAAGAGACAGAGAGCACACATATCCACATATTTGTGCTTGCTCTCTCTGCCATGTTATAAAGCCACCATAATTCAATCATGGGAGCTCAGCCTCAAATGCCTGATTTATCACTTCCCAGTGGTTCCTCACCATTGTGTTGCTTCCTCCAATTTAGTACCATTATAAAAAAAAATTTGGAGACTAAATCCTGTATAAGTTTGTAGGAACAAATATTCAAACCATAATAAATGGGTCTTCAGGAATCCTGGGCCACATTGGTTCCTGTTCCATGACTATTTTGAAATATGGAATTGTTCCACTAGAGATAAAATGTCTTCTTTTTGCACCAAAGTTTTAGGGAACAGATGACTCTTTGCATCTCTTGACCTAAATTGCCTATGCCACTGCTCCCTGACTTCCCGTTTTATCTTTCAGCACTGCTCATTCCAAGAGAAGAGCAATACACAAGTCAATAGTACTGAGCCAAAGAGATGGTTGCCATACCTGGAGTCAGTAGGCTTCCCTGAGGTGTTTGAAGAGTAAGAAATGCATCCAGGCTTTGAGCCAGATCACACTCTTCCAGATGGAAAATCTGCTTTAGCCAACCTGTTCCTCCAGGGTCCCTGCTGAATGGAGTTCTGTAAATCCAGGTGTCAGTACATTTAACACTATTTAAATACTCTTAACTCCAGTTCATGAAGGAATTCAACAATTCTATGGTAAAGAAGTGGTGTCAGATGCCCTTTGGTCTGGATTATTCTTATGGATCACATTGTTAAAGCACTCATTTGAAATTATTAAAGAAATAGGATGTGCCATAGTTAAGGAATCTATTTTGGAGACTAATGTCATAATTCCATAGGTAGCTGTGTGGCCACAAACAAGTTACTTCAACTTTCCAAGGTTTAGTAGTGTTTTCATACATAAAATGAAGTGGTAATTAGACCCACTTCATTAGGTTTCCATGAAGTCAGATAAGATGCTATGGTCAGAATAGTGATGTTTTCTCCAAATTCATGTGTTGACATGTACCAAATGACTCATAGTATTACCAGTTGGGAACCTTGGGAATTGATTAAGTCATTAGGTCCTCACTCTAATTAGTGGGCTTAATGTCCTTATAAAAGTGGTTTAAGGGAGCTCCCTTAAGTCACTATGAGAGGGACAGAGCAAAAGTCCCCATGCATGAGAAACAGGACCTCATAGACACCAAATCTGCTGCCACCTTGATCTTAGACTTCACAGTCTCTTGAACTGAAAAAAATTTTTTTCAGCCAGAAATTACTTAGTCTAAATATTTTGTGTGGCAGCCTAAATGGGTTAAGGCACATATAACTTGCATCAGATTCTTTTTTTTTTTCTTTCTTTTTTTTTTTTGGACAGGTAGAATGGATAGTGAGAGAGAGAGACAGAGAGAAAGGTCTTCCTTTTTGCCGTTGGTTCACCCTCCAATGGCCGCTGTGGCCAGTGCATCGTGCTGATCCGAAGCCAGGAGCCAGGTGCTTCTCCTGGTCTCCCATGCGGGTGCAGGGCCCAAGAACTTGGGCCATCCTCCACTGCACTCCCAGGCCAGTGCAGAGAGCTGGCCTGGAAGCGGGGCAACCGGGACAGGATCGGTGCCCCGACCAGGACTAGAACCTGGTGTGCAGGCGCTGCAAGGCGGAGGATTAGCCTGTTAAGCCACGGTGCCGGCCCAGATTCTTAATATAGTGGCAGGCATGTAAACTAAGGTCATTAATTTTAGCTATTGTTATATTATTATTAACATTAATTTCCATGTATGTCTATTCAAATTATATTTTTATTTATGTTACTAATTAAACAGTTTTACTACTTACATTCCAGGTAGTGTTCCAGGTTCTTTAAAAGAAATTAATTTACATAACAATCATATTAAGGAGGACTTATTAAGAATTTCCTTGGACAGTACCAGCATCCCATGTGGGCTCCAGTTCAAGTTCCAGCTGCTCCACTTCTGACCCAGCTCCTTTCTAATATGCCCGAGAAAGCAGTAGAAGATGGCCCAAGTCCCCGGGCTCCAGCCACCCATGTGGGAAACCTTGATGAAGTTCCTGGCTCCTGGCTTCGGTCTGTCCCAGCACTAGTCAATTTGGCCATTTGGGGAGTGAACCAATGGATGGAAGATTTTTCCCTCTGTCTTTCCTTCTCTCTCTTTGTAACTCTGACTTTCAAATGAATAAGTAAATCTCTTATTAAAAAAAAAAAAAGAATTTCCAAAACTGTTGACAGTCAAGACAAGGGAAATTCAAATCATCCCTTCTTGAAGTGTTGATTTTACTTCTACAAGTTTTGTTGGTTTTTGTTTTTTCATTTTTTTCCTTTATACTATTTGTTAAACTCTTTACATAGAGTTAATCATGTGTATAAAGTCAATTGAAAATAGATCTCAGTAAAAAATAAAAGTAGGGATAAGAGAGGGAGGAGGAAGTTTGTAACTGTAAAGCTGTATAGTTCTGCACACATTCCTATGGACTTACTTCTAAGGGTACAGATTAAAAACTTGTCATGGTAGACTTTGTGGATTCAGAGGCTTCCATAGCCTTGGCAGCTCATGCCAAGAGCCTTGGGTGGTCATTGACATCAAAAATAAGAGTGCTAAGTGTTTAATCAACAACAGCAGTCACTGTGCTCTTACTTTCCACGTTGGACCTCTACCCTTAATGAGGTGTGCTATGAGAATTAATGGTAAAATCTGTCTTCAAACTGTACTTTATAATTTGTGTGTCTGTGTGGGTGCAAACAGTTGAAATCTCTACTTAGTATAGATTTGGTCTTCTGTATATAAAGTCAATTAAAAATGAATCTTAATGAAGAATGAAATGGGAGAAGGAATAGGAGGTGGGATGGGAGTGGGGTGGGAGGGTGGGAATTGGGGGAAGAACCACTATATTCCTAAAAGCTGTACATATGAAATTTGTATTCATTAAATAAAAACCTTCTAAAAAATTTGTCATGGGACTCCAAATACTGTTAAAAATGCCATCTTAATTGTTAAAGTGACCATATTAGTGTTAAAGTGAACACATAGATAGTATTATGTATTAAAGTGATCATATAAATAGGATCAAGTGCCTGGCAATAATAATAGATAGAATTATAAAGGAAAGAATGTTCCAACATGGGAAGCAGTCCACACAGTAGACTCATAGAATGGCAATTGCTTAAGTAAAACTCTGACCTCAGAATCAGCCCTTAAGTCTTCTTGGTCTGGCTAAAAAGCCCGTGAGAGCATTTCAGCATGAAATACCGAGACACATGACAAAACATGTTCTACATGAAGTATCTCTGTGAGTGAGACCCCAGCAGAAAGAAATGACCATCAAAGAAGGATGTACTTTTCTCTAAACAGAGGCGAGAACTTCCACTTTGTTTATGGCCTTGTCCAAATACTGATGGAGCTTGTGGACTCAAAAGTCTTCTATAGCCAAGGCAGCTCATTTTAACAGCCTCTGGTGGTCACTGGCATGATACATAAGAGTATCAATTGTTAAATTAACAACAGGAGTCACTGTGCACTAACTCCCCATGGAGGAACTCTGTCTTCAATAAGTTGTATTATGAGAGTTAATTATAAAACTAGTTCTCAGGTGTGTGTGTGTGTGTGTGTGTGTAATTTTTTTTTTTTTTTTGACAGGCAGAGTTAGACAGAGAGAGAGAGAGACAGAGAGAAAGGTCTTCCTTCCATTGGTTCACTCCCAAATGGCCGCTACGGCCAGTGTGCTGTGCCGATCCGAAGCCAGGAGCCAGGTGCTTCTCCTGGTCTCCCATGTGTGTGCAGGTCCCAAGCACTTGGGCCATCCTCCACTGCCTTCCAGGGCCACAGCAGAGAGCTGGACTGGAAGAGGAGCAACCTGGCAAATTGTTGAAGTCTTTACTTAGTATAGAGTTGGTCTTCTGTGTACAAAGTAAATTTAAAATGCATCTTAATGGAGAATGGGACTGGCAAGGGAAGAGGGAGGAGAAGGAGGGGTGTGGAAGTGTGAGTGGGAGGGCAAGTATAATAAGAATCACTATATTCCTAAAGTTGCACTTATGAAATTTGTATTCCTTAAAAAATAAATTAAAAAATTTAAAAAAAGAATTTCCTTTTTATAGAAGAATAAATTGAATCTCAAAGAGGTTAAATATCTCACTCAAGTTGCACATTTTTATAAATATCCAAGCTCAAAGACATGTTTCCTCTCTCAAGGAACATACTATTAGCCACTATTAGTGGCTATTAGTACTGGTACTATGCTACTGGTTATTTTCTCATGTCCAGAATAATATTAAGTATTAAATCACTGAAAAAAATGCTTAAATCACTGGGAAATCAAAATTTTGAATTCTGATATTTAGATCTTGGTCATTCTGGTTCTGTAGCACCTGAGTAAAGACTTTAAGCTTAGAATCCTTGTTTGCACTAACAAAATATTAGGTGACATTATCATTAATTTATAGTTATTTATACAATTAATAACAAATAATTATAACCTCATAATTTATAAAATAATTACAAATTCCTTACTCATAATTTATAAAATAATTACAATTTCCTTACTCATCTATCCTGTGGCAAAATCAGGCCAATATAGTCATGGTTAAGTCTTGAGGGAATCACTAGTCAGGGAGCTCATAGTCATCTTTGTTGACATCAACACTAACATTTAGACTTGAATTTTCCTTCTTATCATTACCTCTAAGGCTTTCATATAATTTTTTATCAAAGCCATTTTCTTCTTGGGATAAATGCCTACATTTAAATGTTTTAGCAAAGCGAGAAAGCTTTGCTATAACAGGAACTCATTGTCTACTCTTAGAGAGAGACTTGTTCTTGGGTGCAACTGACAGACTTTGGGGAACAAGCTAGAAATTTTGGGAGTATAGGCCAGAGACCCAATTCAGGGAGAAACTCAACTTGTGACTCATGAAACTTGTTTATTACAAGCTGGTGAATGGAGGCTTATTTTTTTTTTCTGACTTCATCTCTCCTTGAAATTTTATGTCCATTTTTGTACCAAGTTCAGTGACCCAGAGTATATCTACTAATGATGTGATACATACCAATGCATTCCTTTATATGCTTTTACCTAGACCAATTCTTTTCTGTTTAGAAGCCTCTCTTTTTCTGTGGAAACTTTCAAAGAACATATCTACTTAATAAAATTGTAAGTAGTACATGCTGAGTTTTATAAAAGTGACAGCTACCACTCCTATCAAGATGCTGCCTTCCCCAAGGACAGGAAGCTGTTATATGAACTACCTTCACCTGATATGTCATCTTAGGACAAATAATGCTTGAGATAGTGAAAATGGAACTAAACTTACAATTTAGACTAGACTAGAGACACTTAACCAAGCTTAGTAGCATTGGAGTATGTTCATGAAAGACCATTAAGGGATCTGTGAAATACTATTCAACAGTGTATGTGATATTTTTATTTGGAAAGAGCCTGTAGCTTCCACATTTCTCAAATATATCTGCAGTTTTCCCAATTCTCCTCAAATTAACTATATGTCAGGTTTATGTAACTAACAAGGTTATTTTCTACTCACTGATTCGATTATCTCCTGCTCCATTCCCTACATCTTTTTTTATTTGTGTTGAATTTGCTTGCAAAGTAGTTAGAGAATATATCCCATGTCTTGAATCATAATGCAGATGTTTATACTTGATGCTGAAAAGTAAAGAATGATCTTCCACTTGTAATTTTAGGTCCCAATGATGATTTGTAAGAAGAAGGGATATTAAAACTAGAGAGATAGCTCAAGCAACCTCTTTCTTCTAGGCTTTATGATTTAGAAGGCTGGAGTCACTGTTCTCAGGAAAAGTGATCTCCCTCCAGAGTGAGATCACTAGAACCATCCAAGAATTTGATTACTTCTGAATTGGTAAAATCCTTGTGTATAAGATTAAGATGACACAAGGAAAAATAAGATATATAGAGAGAGATCATAAGAGATAAGAGAGACAGAGACAGAGAGACAGAATGTTACTCCATGGAAAAGTAATGGGGTTGATCCTTGGTACTTGTATTCATTAGGAGACTGGGCTAGAAGACCTTTCATTCTGAGACAGTGGAAAGGGAACTAAATTCATGGTCAGTGTTCAAAATTGGTAGAAGAGCTTTGCATATAATTCTTTACTTCTGAAAGTTTAAAATTTGTTTAAAAAGTCCTTTACTGCTTATAGTCTGTGATTCTGAGACCAGTCAGTGCTCTCTCCATTCATCTTGGTAAATTATCTTTAACCAAATAGTATATTTTGCTTCACAGCATGATATACCAGCTCTCCCTTTTAAAACAACGTAGCCAGTGTATCTTTACCTATCCTTTCATTTTCAACACTACTTTATTTTCACCTTGTAATTTATAAGTTGTAATTCAATGACCTGTTTTTCTTTTGACCAGTTTTATCCAATTACATTTATTGTAATTACTATGTAGTAAGTTTTATCAGCTTAGATTACTCCAGTTATGTTAATGCTTTTATTGTCCCTTTCTTCCTTCTTTGTGATTTTTAAATTCTATCCTCTATTAATTTGAAGCTTATATGATCTGCATATTCTATATGAGTGATTAATCGTTCTTCATCCATTGACTCCAGTCTCTTCCCCTGGTCATTTATCACCATCTAGTGGATCCATGTTATCATCACTTTCAACAAAACAGATTAGGATAAAATGTTTGTCATCTAGATAATTTTATCAGTATAGGCAACCCAACAGGTACTCTGCATTCCAAATTACATTCGTGGACTTGGATAATTTCAAAGCTTCATTTCCATTGTGTCCTTTCTATTCTTTAAACTTTTTTCCACTTTGCAACATGCTGTCTACGTGTAACTGAGATTTTAATCACTGAAGGGAGGCTTGCTGCTAAAGTGACCTTTTTCTTGCCCTCCTCTTTGAAGGAGGCATATAATGCCAGGGTCCAGAATTTTCCAATGATTTTATTTGATAGATAATTAATGACTTTCTCTGGTTTCCATGGCAATGCCACACTTTACTGCCAGGCCTTATCCAAATGGGCATTCTGTTCACTCTTGTGTCTTAGCATCAGCATGTTAATCAGAGACTGTGGATCCTTGGTTGCTACATCAAATTGGTAAGACACTAATTAAACTAAAATCTCACTTGAAGGTGTCAGGTTTCTTTTTCTCCCATCCAAAGCGGACCCCTGTTGGCTCAAAGGCCAATCAAACCCAAGTAAGAAGCATTTGGAAATCCACAGAACTTCATGTTCCTTCAAAGCATTTTCTCATCGGCTTAGAATGCATGTTTTGATGTCTGAATGCATTCTTCTCTGTGAAAATTTCTCTATTTCCCTGTCCTTCCCAGTCACTAGATATTGCTGTTTTCTATAAAATGAGGTGACTTAGTTCACATTTTTTCAGGTGAAGGAGAGAGGTTTTTCCTACAAAGAAAGTTGGTAGAGTCTGGGGAAGGTTCAGATTGAAGGTCCAAGTTGAATTGTGGTAAGGATGAGGTAGCACAGTGCACATGAAGATTGCCTAGCAATCTATAAAGTGCTATGCAAATACAGTTATTCCATCAGGAGTCTTTGGAAGTGCCTGGAGAGTAGTGATGAAGCAAAAATGAAAAGAGGCAACTGAAGAACAGAGAATCTTAAATTCATTCTTCAGGTTGTAAATATTATGGACATTTCTTTCTACATCTCATGTAGAGTCAAAATCCTCACTCTCCTTGGTAGGCTCACCATCTCAAATGATACATCTTAAAAATTATAACCATGATCCTTAAGTATGCCTTGTTTATTTTAAAAAAAAACCTTTGTGTTTTTGTATTTACTATTCCTTTGCTTATTGTGTTCCTTTCTATTCTCCTCATTTCTTAATTTTGTTCCAACACTCAGAATGAACAAGTTCCTTCTATCAAATTTTTTCTTCCTCAAAAACTGAGTTGGTAACTTCTTCATGGCTCCTCTTTGTGTGAATGCCTCTGGGATAGCACTCATTATGGTGTATGGTAATTATTTTTAATTCATTTGTATGCCCATCTTTTCCACAAGTTTTTGAGTGGCAAAATGTATGGATCATTTACTTACAAATATTTGTATTTCAGACATATCTCATTCATCTACTTGAAGTGTATGATGATTTACTAGCCTTCTGCAAAATTCTGTGCTTGATGGATAACTGTGATGTGACTTCTGGCAAGAAGGAATGAGACTGAAATGAGCATTGAACCTTTCCAAATTCTAAAGTCCAAAAACCTATGTTACTATAAAGTGTACATGTGTTTAAAATGGCATAAAATAAATGGTTATTAATTCATAATAAATCTTGGAATATTAAAGTTGAAATTTACCACTCTAGAAAAAGAATCTCTTTCCCACCCCCACATACAATTAAGCAACCTAGATAATTCTTCACGTTTTATGTATTGAAGCTCTCTTCTTTCACCATAGAATAAACTGCATCAAGGATGGTGTTCACTTGTTTCATACTATCACAGAAGATTTTGTATTTTACCAGGATAATATTATCATGAGAAGAACTGGAGCCAGTGGGTGAAGGTATGCAAACCTGGTCAAAGGAAGGAAGAATATTCTAACCACTAGATCTGTGTAATAGGATAAGCTGAAGTGCAGGTTGTGGCTTCCCTTCCATGAAAGAGTTCAAGGAAAGCAGAAAATAGAGATAAGCAGCCTCCTGCCCTGGAATGGTCCAGTTAGTGAAAGGTGGTGATTTCCAATAATAATGAAGAGATATGCACATGGCAGAAGTTCAGATCATAATGATCATATTTTCTCTTACCATCCTATAATTTTGCAGTTCTGTGTTTTTGTTGCCAACATAGAAATTAATAACCTGAGGCTTGGGAAGCACCTTCTGCAAGTATCACCTAGCAAATAAAATAAAATAAAATAAAATAAAATAAAATAAAATAAAATAAAATAAAACAAAACCAGAGTTCCTGAAGACCAGGAAGTGCTACCTGGCCAAATCTTTTACAGGAGTGTACTGTGTGTGTGTATGTGTATTCTGTGTTAATCAAAGGATAAAGTGTCACATTATCACAGACTCTGATGACCTCTAGATAATTGTTGCAGATGCTAACTTGAGGTATTTGTCTGGCAGATCAATGTAATACTAAAACTTATCCTATTTTTAGTCATTGATTTTATTCAAACTAAAACTCTTTCATATGGAAAGTATTTCTAGGAAATATGAAACCATTTCTTTTTGAAGAAAGTAGGTGGGAGGGATACCTATACACACTAGTATGGAAACCTGTCAAAACAACCTCAGTCTGAAAAATACTTCATCCTTTTACAGCCATGTTGGCAGAGAAAACACAAAGTGGCCAGCATGATTTGGAAGAAGGTATGTTGCGAAGGGAGGCAAAGGTGGGGCTCAGTTTCTTATTCAGGCAGTAATATTATTCAGGGTGTGATCACTGGCATGCCATTCCTCTCTGAGCCTATTTTCCAACTAATGAGCTTGAGGAGATGATATCTCAAGTTGTGCGTTGTCTTGTAATGATAGGAATGTGTCTCTTCCCAATCCTACCTATTGGTCGGCTTCCAGTAATTTTAATTTTGGAGAATGAAGGAAGCCACGTGCATGAGATAGCACTGGCATTGCATGCCAGCCCTGTGTGAGAATGAGTCGAAAGAACCACAAGGAATTAAGCATAAAGAGGGAAGAAATCATAACCGAAGAAATATCTTCTTTATCTGTGTCCATTTCCTCCCACAAGGAAAAATGGCAGTGTCGGTTGTACATTACATATATCTCTCTTTCTTTTTAGTGTTTAATCTTAGCACCTGCACAGCAGAGATCTTTACAATTCATTGCATATGCTCTCCCCTTCTCCCCCCTCAATACAGCACCTGAGGCCTAAGAAGCAAGTTGCTCATAGCTCCACAAAAGGCTGAGACCTTTCTTCGTGACAGAGTATAGAAATCACAAACATGCCCAACGGTTTTATACAGCTGCTAGGACGTCTTAGTTCCCAACACATGAAGATTTTCCTCCTTTTCTTTGACTATTAATTACATTTTACAAATTATTGTTTTGTTCGGTTTTGTTGTGTTTGTACATCAAAAGGGAAAGTCACAGCAAGGAGTCCGGGTTAGCAGAGTTTGGCTGTCATCTGGTCCGACTGTTTGAGGATCTCGGTATTGTAGAGGTCCAAGGCGTGGTTCACTCTGATGATCTCGCTGTTGGTGAGCTTCAGTCGGTGTTTCAGCATACAAGAGAACAAGTCCAGCTGGGGTTTCCCCGGGGCCACTGGAGGGGCCAGGCGGTTAATTCGGTCCCGAATATCCAACAAGAGGAGCATCACGGATGAAGAGGAGTAGAACTGACCGCCTTGCGTGTAGGACTGGTTGACCTGTTGCACTGCACTTCGGAGGAGGTCGGCGTTGAACCTCAGGCTGTATCCGAATACCTGCACATCTGATATCTTAATGTAGAACTGCCTCTTGGAGGGATCCGACAGGTCCACAGGGCCCTGGCCAGTCTCATTTCGCAGGAGGGTAGGTAGCCGAGTCCGACTACGTAGGTAGATGTGGACCGTCTCGAAAAACGTTTTCCACCTGTTGCCCAGCAAGAGAGTCCAGTTGTAGCACTGGCTGTTCTGGAGACGGATCTTTTCCCAACGTGGGTAGCCAAACTCCCCGAAGGGCATATTCCAGCCCTCAGAGTGGCTCCCACTGAATGGATTGACGTAGACAAAGAACATGGGGTCCAGGCTGCTGTTGCGCATCTGACAGATGCGCATGGACATGCCGATCACCATGTGTATGAAGTCCATGCGGTTCTTGTTGCTCTTTAGTGTGAGGGACATGCGCTTGCGCCACCGAGGGTCAAAGAAAGTGTCGAGGCGGATCTCATTGCTAATGAACGTGGTGTGGACGTAGAGGCGCGAATCCATCTTCTGCAACAGGTACTTGAGCTCCAGGTCCTGGAAGTCCAGATCTGTCTCGAAGCTGATGAACTGCTCGCTCCGCTCTGAGTCCACGTTCTGTGGTTCACAGCGGCCTCGATACAGCTTGTAGCCCTTGTTGCAGGAGCCGCAGAGGGAGATGTTGGCCAGGCTGCACATGGCACAGCTGTTGTTCCCACCTATGATGCAGGGGATGGGGCGCTGGCACAGCGTGGTGCTACCATGGCAGACGCAGCTCCTCTGGCTCTCCAGGAAGGTTCCCCAGAACCCATTCTCATTGCAGTAGAGAAGCGACTGTACCCTTGCAAGCCACTGCTGAATGGTCCTGGAGGAAAAGGGAAAAACCGAGAATGTTAAACACTGAGAGTGAGGTTGTGGGTTGTGGTTTTCCAACTAATAATGCAAATTAGAGCCACCAATTTCAAAGAATGACAGGACAGACTGGAGCCATTGCAACAGAAAGGTGGCTGAATAGGAATTGTTAAGATCACATTTTGGTTTCTTGTAATGTCACAATCCAGCTACTTTTAAAAAATATATTTATTTGAAAGGCAGAGACACAGAGACAGAGAGAAAGGCAGGTACCCCATCCACTGGGTTATTCCCCAATTGCCCAAAAGAGCTGCAGCTGCTGGGTCTCCTACATAGTTGGCAGGGATCCAACTAGTTGAGTCATCACCTGCAGTAGCTAATGTGCACATTAACCAGGAGCTGGAATCAGGAGTCAACATTGGAGCTGGAACTCGAACTCAACACTCTGATATGGAGTGTGGGAGCTCTAAGAGGTGTCTTAACTGCTAAACCAATTGCCTACCCCAAACCAGCTGTTTGACTTTATACTCCTGGTATTCAGTGTCCTCACCCATACCGTGGGGAGATTGGAATAAATGTCCCTTGGGTCCTACCAACTTTTGTTTCCAATAGCTCCAAAGACAGTTGATTCAGGAAATTAAAGTGTCTAAATTCAAATGGCCCTCCTGGATGACAACAAATTAAAAAACAAAAACAAGAACAGCAGCAATAGAAAGGTTTTTGTTTTTTTTTTTAAACCTCTTCACAGATTGCTCCCATGAGGTTACAACTTCGAAAAAGAAACTATATTTTATTATACTTGAGAAATCATGTCATGCTCTCATGGTGATCATCTTCCATGATCCTCACAGTGGCTATTCAAACTGCTATTCCTCTGTTTTTCTAGAGCTCCAAAGTCTCAACAAAGTGGTGTTTCCATTGCAACATATATCTCTAGGCCTTCCTCCCTGTGCCCCTCAAGACTACAAATGATACTGGAGTCTCTTCCCAGATTCCAGCCACTGCAACACTGCAATGAAGATGGATACTTGATCAAATAAGAAGTAACAAAAGAATAGGTAAAAATATGTAAGGCAGTCAGCCTAGAGGCCTCTCATCTTTCCTCATTTCTGTGCAAGTCATCTCTTGGCTGTCTTCCACGCTACAAATAATCCTTCACATGTGTCTAGCACTTTTTACTCAGCACAGGGCATATTCGTTCCCGTTTCCTCATTTGAGCCTCACAACAACACCCTGAAAACAGCTTGGAACTTGTGGTCAGACAGAGATCACGTAAAACACTGGCTCTCTCACATGCAAGCTGAGGTAATACTGGGGAGTTTCCTTCACCTTCCTAATCGCCCCACCACAATGGACTTTTGTGGGGATTACATGAATTTTTATGTGAAGGCTTAGCCCCAAACTTGGAAGGCACAAAGGGCTCAATAAAAGTTAACTTCTGTTATTCCTGCCTGTATTTTGCAGACATGGCCACAGAAGTTCAGAGCCGAAATGACAGACTCAACTTCATACGATCAGTGATTAGTCTCTTGACTCATGGCTATGGCTTTTGTTTATCTGTCAAGCAAGGGCCATGAACACCTTTCTTAAATGAGTGGTTTGCTGTGGTGATGTTGGCAGTAATGATGATGGTGGTCTTAATGGTTCCTGATCCCCATTTCACGAAGCTGGAGACAGAAGGTAATTTGCATGGTGCCCCCATGGTAGGAAGTACCCACAATCCATGTAATCTATCATTCCCACAATGATTAAACCACAAGCACCAAGGGCCAGGGGGAGGAAGTGGAGCTTAGAGGCAAAAGAATACTGGCCCAAGAAAACTGGGAGCAAAGCTCCATCCTACAGTCAGGAAGGAGTCCCTTCATCTCTTTAAGCCTCAGTATCCATACCTAACACCAAGATAATGAAGGCTAGCTTAAGCAGCTGGTGAAAAGCTCCAATAAGATAATAGATTGAAAGTGCTTAGAAGAGCCTGCCATAAAGCAATTATGACAAAGGTAATAATAAAAAGTACTCTTATGCCAGAGAATAAGCTCTTCCTTTGAAGGTACTGAGACACTCTCAGGGATTTCACTATCTCTCTGGAATTTGAGGAAAACCATTTGTTATATCCATTTGAAAATGGATACTGTTGAAGTGGCTTCCCAGCATGCTTCGCTTTAAGTGAGTTGCTTATCAACTGAGGGAAAATGGCGGAATAATCAGTGCTGCTCCTTCAATCACTGTGCCTTTTAAACTCACAGAACCTCTTGTCAGTGTCCTCTCCGGGCTCTGAGGCTTCACATCGGAGGTCTCTGCTCCCTCACCCCAAGCCCCAGCACCCAGCCCAGAGCCCAGCTCCACAGATGTTTACTGAATGTATGAATGTTTGCTGAATGAATGTACGAAGAATATTAATAATTTTCTTATTTTTCATTTTAAAAAGAAAAACAAACTTCTCCCCTTGGGACTGCAGTATTAGTTTTCCACCCCATCCACCCACACAGCTCCAGGCCTTCCCGTCTCTGCTTCGTGAGACCAATCCTATTACAGCCTGGAGAACAGCAGCAGGCCCAGCCTTCAGCAAACGGAGCTAGAATAATAATGAGCTGTGCGGCTCCCACCTCCCAAACCAGAACATTGACTGAATATTGGGGGATGAGTCATCTGATATTTCTGCGAGCTGCAGGGGCTCTCCACACCGGTCTGATTGCGTGGTTCCATCTGACGGGAGCGTCATTTCAAAATGCCTCTTTCCAATGGCCCACACTTGCCCCTGTCACTCGCTCTCCAAATGACAGGACAGTGCCCCATTTAGAGCTCCTCTGTTCCCATCTGCAAGGCACTCTGTAACCCCGTAGAGCGCCCCCTTTCTCGTGTCTCATCATTGGGACCCTTTGTCAGCAGCACAGCCCCCACTCCTTGAATCAATGGTTCATTGTGGCTGAACTCTCAGAATCCTCAGTGGGGGAAATAAAAAGATGAAAGTTCCTGGTGATGCTGCAACAAGCGATGGGGCTAATGGCAAATTAGGATTCCAGCCCTGTCGAGCAGGAGGGATTGGGGACAGAGGCCCTCTGAGACGCATTAGCGAGTGGCATGGCACCTGCATCTCCTGACCTCAGAATAATCATGAGGTTGTGGGCTGCATCAAAGGAGGCATTAAGGATACAGCAAGAGGATTTAGAAAGGAGGTGGTGTTCAGGGGGAGCAGGGAGCACGAGGCCGAGGGAAAGAGGGAAAAAGAGAACACAGTGGAGAAAGGTGGAGAATGGGGAAGGGTGACAAGAGGGGATAAAGGGACTGGGTGTTGGCGATAGCGAGAAGATGGAGCAGAGAAGCAGACAGAGGCTACAGAGAAGTACACACTGGAGGGGAGAATGTTGAAAGGAAGTCAGAGTGCGGAGGACAGAAATGCAGGAATTCAGCCAAGCCTTCATTTGTCACAACACACAGATTCAGGGAATGTGGACACTGGATGGTCCATTTGAAGACGGGCTGGTTGTCCATCCCCCTCTTTTTCTGGAGTAGAGTGGGGTGGACCCAAGATGGGGAGCAATGTTCCTTCTGAGTCCAAGGCCTGCCGCTACTTTACTTTTTAATATTTCACCTTGAAGGATGATTAAAAGCAGAAAAACAAACTCATTCAGTTGTTAGTTTCTTTTTAACACATGCAAATTCCAATAATGAGCACAAATTCCAATGATCAGCACAATCTCCTGTATTTTCTCCACCTCCATTCAGTGTTATGACTGGAAACCATCAAGAGTTCAAGTTTCAATTGCAGGCAGTGCCCTAGAGCAATTGAAGTCCTCTATGGCACACATCTACCAAGCACTCACTATAGAGTACGCAAAGTGCAAGTGATTCTTCATACCATTTCCTGAAGCACCGTGCGCAACGTCTCGGTGTTACCAATGAAGATAATTAGTCCTTGAGAACGGACATAACCTGTCCAAGATCACAAAGTGACTGCATGTTTCCATGTTCAAATACCAGACTCTCTACTTTGAGCATGGGTGCATTGCCTATTAGAAATCATATTGTAAAGTTACAATGATAAGATGAGCAGAAAGGAAGCAAACCACAAAAAGATAAATAAATTGAAATAATGGAAAAATACTGAAAGTTTGAGTGTGTGAAGGGCCTATTATCATCACATTCCTCACTTCTCCTGGACTTGCTAGCGTCCCTCTCCTCCATCCACAGATAATTGGGGCTCACGGACAAGTGCATACAGAGAAGCTGGGGACCAAGTGTAGGAGGGACTGTGATCTATAAATACCATTTCCCAGGCTAGCTGGTGACAGCCTGCCTCAACCCTGGCAACAGAAAAGCATCTTAATAGGCCAGCTCCAGAGGGGAGGGTCTCACCAAGGCTGGCACAGTCCCTCTGAAAGACAGTCAGTGTGAGGCAGCAAAGACCAGGTTTTAAAAGGCTTTTCTCCATCCCTAGGGGTCCACAGCATCTTCCATTAGCAGCCAAAGCTGAACTCCAATACATCCAAATCAGCATCTTTCTATTGGAGGGGATTTCAATTCATGCTGATGACAAGGGATCAAAGAAGGGATGGAAAGAAGAAGGAGGAGAGAGAAGGAAGCTGCATTTTCATTTCTAAAGTGTAAAATTATAGAGTCTGACTGATAGATGCCAAGTGCTCCCAGTAAAGTAAACTGGACCTATGACACAGAGAACCTTCCAGAAGAAGCCTTGGAAATGGTCAGCCCATCCCCCTCATGTTTACAACCACGCACTGAGACTTGGTTGCTGAGGTAGAAAAATCAATGCTTCTTGAGTGCTTTCTGCATTGTGGCAGGTGTCCCTTTATGCAACATCAACCTCAGGAGATAGGACTCCCTCTCTCTATTGCCATTTCACTGATGGAAGTATTGAAGATCTGAGAGGGACTGTAAGTCATCCATGATCACACAGCATGGGCAGAGCAGACCAGAGTTCAGGGTTTCTGGATCCAAACTCAGTGCTCCCTCAATTACTTGGCTGTACATTCCTAACCCTCCACACCCCAGACTCTAGAAAAACTAGGCTCAGAGCCATGGAGACACTGCAGCTGCTCCCCTGAGGGCTGTGTCTTGACCTTGGCCAGGATTTGCTGGCAACCTGGCAGGTCTCCCCAACACACAGCATGGAGTCACCATCATTTGGAGGACAGAGGCTCTGCCACCCAGGGCTTCCCATCAGCACTTTCAAAGGAGGAGCCCCCCAGCAGGGGAGCCCAGGTTGGGAATCCTAATTCAAGCAAACTCCCTGCTGATTTTAATTGGTGGTTTTGCCTAAGATGAGGATGCAGTCCCTGGCCTGTAGCACATTAGGGAAGATCATACAAATCGAGTGCCAGGAAGAGAGAGAGATCTCAGCAAAAATAGAAAACCCATAATCCGTAACTCCCATTTGCCTACTAGGAGCATGTATTTAAAAGTGGAGAGAAAGTGAAAAAAATGAAACTGCTGTTCTGAATTATGTCTTGTGTTTCTTCCTTGGCATTTCTTTGACATTGTAATGGGCGCCTTAGTAATTTTGTATGACTCCACGGTGTGCTCTGTAGGCCACAGACTCAACTGGGAAGACAAATAGTTGTTTTTAGGTGTCTGATGCTGCACTGTCCTTAGCTCGTGCTATGTGTGTATGTGTGTATTTTAAAGGAATGGTGCTGATAAATGATGCGCACATCAGTGGTGTCAGAATAGTGGGGCTCAACTGAAAGGAACCTTGGTGTATGTATGTGCTACTAAGGACCAAAACTAAGGGACTGGCTTTGTGGCTCAGTGGAGTAAGAAGCTACCTTAGGCGGGCGCAACGGCTCAATAGGCTAATCCTCCGCCTGCGGCACCGGCACCCTGGGTTCTAGTCCCGGTAGGGGCACTGGATTCTGTCCCAGTTGCTCCTCTTCCAGTCCAGCTCTTTGCTGTGGCCCTGGAGTGCAGTGGAGGATGGCCCAAGTCCTTGGGCCCTGCACCCGCATGGGAGACCAGGAGGAAGCACCTGGCTCCTGGTTTCGGATCAGCGCAGTGCACCAGCTGCAGCGGCCATTGGGGGGTGAACCAACGGAAAAGGAAGACCTTTCACTCTGTCTCTCTCTCTCACTGTCTATAACTCTACTTGTCAAATGAAAAAAAAAAAAAAGTTTAAAAAAAAAGAAGCAGCAGCTACCTGAGACACTAGCATCTTATATGGGTGTCAGTTCGAGCCCTGGCTGCTCCACTTGTGATCCAGCTCCCTGCTAATGCACCTGGGGAGGCAGCAGAGGATGACCCAAGTCCTTGGGCCCATGTACTCATGTGGGAGACCCAGAAGAAGCTCCTAGGGCCTGGCTCCTGACTTCAGCTTGGCCCAGCCCCAGCTGTTGCAGCCATTTGGGGAGTGAACCAGTGGATGGAAGATCGCTCTCTGTCTCTCCCTCTCTCTCAGTAACTTTGCCTTTCACATAAATAAATAAATGCTTGGAGAAAACAGAATTACAACTGGCCCACTCTTTCTGTCATTTTCCCAGATAAATATTCGTTTCAATTATTCCTCTCTTTGAGTTTCTATCATTCCCTTAATAATGTGTTTTCCCTTCTTCTCTCAGTTCTTCACAAGATGCCAGAGCCACATTAAGTGACTCATAACAAAAAGAAGGGTGAACTGAAAGATTTCATCATCTCTTACCATACAGAATATACTTCCTAACTTGGAAGTGCCGGGGTCTTGCTTGGCGAACACAGCAGGAGAGTGGAAGGAGGAAAGGAGTGGAGAGCAGCAATGTAAAAATTCAACAGGGTCTTTAAAATTAGGTTGTCAGGAGCTTAATTGGGGAGGGTTATGAAACAATTTTTGCAATTACATAGTTCTCTGTCGGGAAGGAGGTGACAGGCAACATCAGCTGCATATTCAAATTCAGTACTTTGCTTTGGGGCATGGACATGCTGAAGACAGTGAAGGAGGGAGCAGAAGCCTCTTAGGAATGACAGAAGGGCTGAAACAGCAGGGTGTTCCAAAGCCAAGAATGGAAAGATTGCTTTATTCTTCCTGGGCAATAGGCGAATTAGAGAAGGAGAGACTCAGACCAAGAGGCTGCCAAATAAGAACGGACTAATCAGGACCTAATTGGCCTTAACAATAATGGTCATTTAGATCAATGATCTGAAGAATGAGTTGCTTTGATCATAGGTGTGGGAATAAGTTGAATGAGTTCTTAACCTGTTTTGCCACTATTTGACCTTGAATGACCTTGCTATTTAACCTTGAGTAAGTCATGTAACCTTTTGACACTGTTTACTGATCTCTCAATTGGGGAAAGTAATACAGATCTTGCACCTTTGTCTTATGACCTAGAATTGAGGATATTAAGCTCCAGGAGGTTTCCAGGGAGAGGAAGTTATAACTGACCATCAAACATTATCATTACTAAAGGCAAGGAATAACAATGTTCTATGAATATTTCAGATAAAAACAGTCCTCTTGGCTACTAGATCTGCCCAGTTGATTACAACCTAATATCCTAGTTCACTGGTTGTTCATGCTGCAATTTTAATGAATTCTGTCACTCTGATGCTTACACAAGAAAGAGCTACGTAGGCCTTGAGTCAGAAGACATTGTGCATTGAATCCTAGCTCTGCTACTCATTATTTAACCTTGAACTAAGTCCTTTCTAGGCTTCCATTTTCTCAGCTGTAAAATGGAATTATAATATACTGGTTGCAAGGTTGTTCTGAGGCTCAGAAATGATAATGTATATAAAGATCCTGATATATAGTAGGTGCTCACTGTCTCTCATGAAAATGACTATTATGTTTGTCTGGAACTCACATAGTAAATTAGCCCTTTGAAAACAGTAACTATGGATTTACAAATCCCAGGGACTGGGAAGCAACAAGCCCTGCTGGAGTCAATTGAATATGAATTTTAAATAAAAGGAATTTGACATGTAATCTTTTTTCCACTACAAAATTAAAACAGATGACAGATGCTACTTGGGATGCCCACATTCCATTTCAGAGTGCTTGAGTTTGAATCCTGGTTCCACTGTTGATTCCAGTTTCCTGATAATGTGTACCCTGAGAGGCTACAGTGATTGTTCAAGAAGCTGAGTCCCTTTGATACACATGGGAGACATGGATTAAGTTCCTGGCTCCCAGATTTAGCCTGGTCCAGCCCCACCTGTTGTAGGGCATTTGGGGAGTGAACCAGCAGATGGAAGATCTCTCTCTCTCTCTCTGTTTTTCTCTGTTTCTCCCCACAATCCATCTCAAATAAATAAATCATCTTTAAAATGGAATGCTGTATATTATAAAAACTTCCTTACAAAAGGATATTTAAAAATCCAATAAACACATGAAACTCCATTCGTCATCAGAACAATGCAAATTAAAACTATAGGGGCTGGTGCTGTGGTGTAGCAGGTAAAGCTACCACCTAAAGAGCTGGCATCCCATATGGGTGCCTGTTTGAGTCCCAGCTGCTCCAATCTGATCCAATTCTCTGCTATGGCTTGGGAAGGCAGTAGAAGATGGCCCAAGTTCTTGGGCCCCTGAACTCGTGAGGCAGACCCGGAACAAACTCCTCAATCCTGGCTTCAGATCGGTTCAGCTCCGGCTGTTGCAACCATTTGGGGAGTGAACCAGAGGATGGAAGACCTCTCTCTCTCTCTCGCTCTCGCTCTTGCTTTCTCTCTGCCTCTCTTTCTCTGTGTAAGTGTGACTTTCAAGTAAAATAAATAAATCTTTAAAAAAAAAAACTATAGAGAGACTACACAATTTGCCATTTTGCTAAAATAAAATTAAAAATACTTTTGGGTTAATGGTTTGGATGCCCAAATCCCATGTTAGAATGCCTAAGTCTGATCCCTGACTATGGCTTCCAATTCCAGTTTCTTGCCACTGCAGACCCAGGGAGGCAGCAGGTAATGAGTCAAGTGGGAGGTCTGGATTGAGTTCCTGGCTCTGGTCTTCTTTCCCAGCCCAGTCCTGGCCATTGAGAGTATCTGGGCAGTGAACCAGCAGATGAGAGCTTTGTCTGTCTCATTGCCTCACAAATAAATTTTTAAAATCTAAGGTCTAAAATCAAAACAATGGAAAATGCTCATATTAGCAAAGATATAGAATAACTGAAACTCTCCTACACTAGTGGTAGGAATGAAATTTGTTTCAGTAAATTTGGAAAACAAGAAATATCTATTGAAGTATCTAGAAAGCTTAGCATATGAGTACCATGTCCAGGCAATTCCACTCCTACTATGTATCTAACAGGAACACAAATACAAGTGCACCAACAGACACATATAAGATTGTAGCACTCTCTGCAATAGCCCCACACTGTAGACTACACAAATGACCACCAGCAGTAAGACTTCCACACACATAGTAGGACACAAGGATGACCAAACTACACAAAACAACATGGAGGAATCTCACAGAAGAGTAGAAAGAGGAAAGAAGCCACTCATAACGAGTTCATACCATATACATGTTTTTGTTTTGTTTTGTTTTTTTTAGAGGCAAAATTGACCTATGGTGGATGTGACAATGAAAAGAGTAACTCTCTTAGGGAGGAGGTTTATAGTGCCCAGAGGAATTCCTACGTGCCTTTGGTAGTGCAAATAACGCCCTATATCCTGATCAGGGTGCTGGTTACATGTGGATTTGGTTTGTGAAAATTAATGCTGTTATACACTTAGTATGTTTGCACTTTTTATTTGTATGTAGTACTTCAAGGAAACATTTACAAAATAAGTCCTTTAAAGAAACCAGAATACTATTAAGTAAGAGATACATTCGTTTTTTGTTTTTTTTTTTTTTAAATTCCTTTGAAGCTTTCTAAAGCTCTTCTGTTTGTTCTTTAATTATGATCTTTACAATTTCTCCATATCCTAGGCTGGGTTGAGAGAGTATTATGAATCTCATTTTAACAGTATGAAAGACTGAACTCAGAGAGGAAAAGTCAAGCATCGATGGTCACTAGGGACTTGTCACATCACTGGGATTACAATTCACCCATGTGTGAGTTGATTGGCTAGACTGAGAGCATGGAGGTGGGCAGGATAATTGAGAGGTGGCCCTGAAGAAGGATAAGACAGAGCTATCCACAGAAATCATAAGAATTCAATTCTATTTCTGACTCATTCCCCTGAGCCTCCAGATTCTATTCTGAACAGGAAGCTACTTCCGCGCCCCAGGAAAAAAAGAGCAAAAACTAAAAACAACGAAAAAGATCTGGAAATGCTTATTTTCTTGCCTTACGTCAGCCAAGTGAGTCAATTGCCCTACTTGCCACACATGCAGAATAACAAACACGGATGGAAATGGAGATATGACTAGTGGTGTCAGCTTCAATACACCCTGCATAGCACCTTCGGTGAAGCTCATCCCCAGCACATATCTCCATGCCCATCATCCAGATTGCACACCCTTTGTTTAATACCATGTTGGGTCTCGTTGCCTTCTGTTTTGCTTCATAAATATATGCCAAAGATATTCTTAACTAAAAACTTCATTGTCGCATGGTTGGGAGGGCACTTGTGGGCTCTTATGATTGACAGCTAGCTGCCTTGAGCTTGCCTGGTTTTATTTGTGTCCTCTATTTAATAGGACAATTTAATGCACATTCAGGATAAGCCTTTGTTACCAAAATTCCCCTCACACACACACATACACAAAAGCAGGCAAAAATAAGAAGCCAGGGACTATCAGAGTCGCAATTTGGAGCTGTCTATGCGTTTAGAGTGGCAGAACTCCAGAATCTCAAAACTGAATGATGCTTATCAAGGTCTGGTCCATGTGACAAACAGGAAACAGAGTAGACATGTTATGCGACTTGCTTGTGGTCACACAAGGAGTACCTGGAACCCAGAACCAGAATGTTTCCCTTGAGGAAGACTCTGCACACTGCCAAAAGTATACATGGTTAATTTTTCTCCCAGACTTTTCTGAAATCTACAACGTTTTACCTGGGTAACTGTGCACTGGGGGAAAGGAAATAATCACAGTTTTCAAGGATTACTGAACACTTGCTCTGAACTGACACTAATTCCAAGATATGAAAAATGTCACTCGGGGGGCTGATGTGGTGTAGCAGGCTAAGCTGCTGCCTGTGACGCTGGCATCCCATGTGAGCACCAGCTCAAGTCCCAGCTGCTCTACATTCAATCCAGTTCCCAGCTAATGAGCTTGGGAAAGCAACAGAATATGGTCCAAGTGCTTGGGCCCCTGCCCCCAACATGGGACACTTGGATGAAGTTCTAGGCTCCTAGTGAAGGACTTGTGAAAATTTACCAGAGTCTAACCTGCTGAAAAACAAGGAAGTTTCAAGAAAGGTCAGTTAAAAAGTTTCAAGAAAGGTCAGTTTCTGGGAAACTGCAACTTAGCAGATAACAAGGAATACCAGTTTGGAAACCCCCCTTGTGTAATGGTTAAGATAAGTAAAACTGATGTGTACTGAGATAAGTAAAACTGCCTGTATACTAAGATAAACAAAAATCCCCTTCCCCTTTGTATTCACTTACTTAAGATAATTTTGTGGTTTTTGCCTTTAAATACTGCCTGTAACCCTCGTCCAGGACCTCACTCTCTCAGGAGGGAGGAGTCCGTTTTGCGCAAAACGTAAATAAACCGCCTCTTGTGTTTGTATCACCGGTGTCCAGAGTCTGAATTTCTGGGTCCCCAGGGTGTTATCAAGGACCCCGCCAGCTTTGGGTCCTTCACTAGTTAAAACCCGGAGCAGTCCTGTCCATTGAGGCCAGTGAACCAGTGGATGGAAGCTCTCTCCTTCTCAATTTAACTCTGCCTTTAAAATAAAATAAATAAATCTTTTTTAAAAAGGAAAAAAATCATGCTCATCTAGCAGGCAGAATGGGAGACTGTGGTGGTCAAGTGATCAAGGCAGTTATAGTTCAAGTCTATCTTACTGGAGGTCTGAAGGCTATTTCCTGTGGCCTTGGCCTAATTCCAGAATGGCTATTTGGGATCATTCCAGAATTGGAATGCTGGCGGAATCTCCTTCTTTCTCTCTTCCTGTTCTTACCCTACACATACACCCAATAAATAATAAAAGGACAGTAGCTTATTGGACATTCTCCCTCCCCCTTTAACCAGCTTTTGATAAAACTAATAAACAACAATGACAACAAACAACAAAAATGCATGTACCTAGAGAGAAACACACAGCAAGGGGCATGGACCTTACCAGTCCACTAAGCAACAATCTTGATTTGACAAAGGTCTAAATGGCAATTTTGTGTTATAAAATATTTCTTTACAAAGTCCCTAAAGAATGTACTCCTCCTCTATTAAAACGTATAACACTGCAAAAATAGTAAATGGAAACTCTATTATATGTGTCAGTTGGCCACACATCCTTTGATACTTCTACCAAGTACCCTCTCTATAAATCCAGGCAGACTCTACCACAGCGTTGACCAGTGCCACAAGGATGAATGATTCGGCAGTTTAGCAACCCAGACTTGAAGACACAAGTAGTTTCCACCTTCTGTGTCTTGGAAAACTCTCTCTTGAGGTTCTGAAATCCCTTTTAAGCATTCTGGTCACCCTGCTTGGGATCACATGGAGAGACCCGAGGAGAAGCACAACCATCTGTGTTAAGGTACTAAGCATGTGAATAATGTTCTTGGAACCTCTAGTCCAGCCCCACTACCAGCTGAACACAAATCAGTAACTCCAGTCAACTCCACAAGGGACAGAAGAATTGCCTAGCCACCCCAACATGAATTCCTGATCCACAGATCTTGTGCATAATAGAACAATTAGTGTGTTAAGCTTCAAAATTGGGAGCAATTCACTTTACAGCAACAGAAATTCAGAACCCCAATTCAATGAACCCAAAGAAAACTCAAGGTATCTTTTATCTTTTCCCTATTGTATTATTACCAAGCTATGTGACTATAATAGGGAAAATTCAAAAACTGCTACTGCCGTCCCCAGAATCCCAGGACAAATGATTTTGATGAGGTATCACTTTGACAGTTGTGATCCTTTTTACAGCACAGATGGCCCAAAGATAGAGAGATTACCTAGGTGGACCTATTCTAATAATAGATATTCCTTTAAAAATTGTTTTTCTGGCTGGTGGCAGAGGTCAGCAATCAGAGATATGAGGACTGGATATACCTTCATCCCTTCTAAATTTGTGATAATTTGATACAAAGCAATCCAATACTAATATATTCACTGTGGCCAGAACATTTTCCACTATTTCATTTTACTCTTTAATAAAATATTGAGAAGGGGTCTGTGTTGTAGAGCAGTAGGTTAAGCCACCACCTGCAATGCAGCATCCTAGCTGCTCAACTTCTGATCCAGCTCTCTGCCAATGCACCTGGGTAAATGATGAACAATGGCTCAAATACTTGTGGCCCCACTACTCATGTAGGAGACCTGGATGGAGTTCCAGGCTCCTGGTTCAGCCTGGTCTAGCTCTGGCTGTTTGAGGAGTGAACAAACAAACGGTTCAAAGGTTCTCTCTCTAACTCATTTTTTCTCTCTCTCTCTCTCTCTTCCTCCCTCCCTCTCTCTCTCTCTCTCACTCTGCTTTCCAAATAAATAAAATAAACTTAAAAATGATGAGACTATTTCAGACAATCTATTAGGTTCCCTACCAGGCATGCTATCTTATGATTTCAGGATACTATGTTGTTTAGTGTTTCCAGACCTCAGATTCCTAAGTTAAAGCATGGTGCAGGACCAGTCAGAAGCCAGTCTCATTTAATTTACTAAATTTCTAGTTCTCCATTCACTGGGAGAATGTTCTATTATGCACATTTTTTTCCTACTCACCACTCTATCACTACCCTTTACACAACACCTGGTACTTAGGGACCCTCACTAAACATTTATTGAATGAAGGGATGACTAAAAGAATGAATGAATACATGAAGATTCAGTGTAAATGCTAACGTAATTCTTTGACAAGAAAAGGGAACAAAGACCATGTAGGATAGCAGCAGAAGTATTATTCATAATCCTAGAAAATCATCAATTGTTGTGAGCCTTAGTTTTCTCACCTGTAAATGAGGAGACTAATCCTGGCTCTAGCCTTCTCAAGGTTATCATAAGGTTCAGATAAGTATATCCATGCAAAACTTTTTTTTTTCAATTTTAAAATAACCTATATTTATCCATTTGTATTTGTCTTAGTAATAGTTTACTTTTTAAGGTTAGTAATGTCCCTAAGGCAAATGGGGTAAATTTATACCCTAATTATAAGAGAAATAGAGCACCTTCCTGCTGCTGCTCTGGCAACTGCTGGTTAGCAGTCACACCACCTCCCAGCAGGGGCGGTACCTGCAGGGATGCAAAGCCATTAGCATCTGCTTAAGCAGAAGGTGTTAGAATCTCAAAGACTAGCAGGAGGATGAGGATCTCTTGACAAGAAGATAAATCACAATATGTAATATCATACCAAATAATCTGAGCCATTGCCTCTGATTCTGGTGTAAATCATTCTTTTTCAAGGCTGTGTTCTGAGGAACCCAACTTCTTAAAAACAAAACAGAACAGAACAAAACAAAAACAACTTCAAGAAAAAGAGTCCTGGGGCTGGCAGTAGTGACACAGTGTGTTAAGCTGCCACCTGTGATGCCAGCATCCCCTAAAAGCCTCAGTTTGAATCTTGGCTGCTTCACTTCAGATACAGATTCATGCTAATGTGCCTGCAAAAAAAAAAAAAAAAAAAAAAAAAAGCAGTGGACAATGGCCCAAGTATTTGGGACCCTGCCACCTATGTGTGGGAGCCCTAGGTGGATTTCCAGGCTCCTGGCTTCCACCTGGCCCAGCACCAGCTGTTGCAGATATTTGGGGAGTGAACCAACAGAGGTAGGATCTCTCTCTCTCCCCTTCTTTCAATCTGTCCTCTCTCTCTCTCTCTTTGTATCTCTGCCTTTCAAATAAATAAATAAATCTTAAAAGACCAGGGTGCTTTTGCCAAATAGTTTGAAAAAATTAGACAAACTTGTTGCCTTCTCTATTGATTTTTTTTAGATAAAAATTTTCTAAATTTATTCAACCACACATGTCACTTTCCCTGACCCCACTCATCCTTTATGAAGTCTTGCAAGATTCAGTAAGGGGAACTCATTTTGCTCAGTTTCTAGCAGGTGCATGTCACTGAGAAGAGTCTCCTAATCTAAGTTTAGCCTGGGTCCTCAGGCCAGCAATATGAGTATCACCTAGGATATACCAAGCCCAGACCTCTTGAAAACTTTGGCCTGGGATTTAGCCATCTGTATTCACAAAGCCCTCCAGTGATTCTACTCCACTGTGAGAGCCACTATTCTAATTCAGGGAAAGAATACAAAATTCTTTTACACCCAGAAGAGAGATACACTGCTTCCCTAGTTCTTTCAAATGGATCCCAAAGAACATTTGCTAAACCACAACACTCTTTCTATCCCCAACTTCTAAATAACAGTATACAAACTCCACAGCTAAGTAGACAAACCCTCCAGAATTTCATTCCACCACAGGGGTCTAACTAATTTGAGGACAGTTATGCTAAGTGTTAATATTTACTGACCACTTATTATATGCTAAGAACCCTGTGTATACATCTTAGGTAATCCTCATCATGACCCTGTGGAGGAGATACTAATATTATCCTCATTTTACAGATAAGGTCAATTAGGGTCAGAAGACACTGAACACACAGCTCACTGGGATTTCTCATCAGATTGTCTGGCTCCAAAGCGCATATAAGTTAATTAATCTTAATTTATGCACTCCCTCTGATTTCTGATTTCCCTTTTCTGTATGAAATTCAGATCACCCTCAATTCTGCATAAGCATATGCTGTTTTCTTGAATGGAAAACCTTCTTCCTCACTGCAAGTTCAAAGCATAATTATCTCTTAGCTCCCATCTCAAAGGATCCCTCATTGCAGTTGAGCAAATGCTGTATCATTCTGTGCCAGCCTCTCTACTTGTCATGGGGGATACATAGGTTAGTGAGAAAAACAGGGTCTCCCTCATCACAGAACTTGTATACTGGTAGGAGAAGTCTGGGATTAATGGCACAATAACAAATACGGAAAGTGTTGGAAAAAATGATGTCAAAGATACTGTAAAGACATATAGTGAGATGCTGCAACCTGATCCATGTATCAAGTGTGGCATTCTTTTAGAAACCAAGGTCTAATCTTAAATCTAAGGCATGAATAGAGCAATCCAGGCAAAGAGGGAAGGGAACTCCCAGTCTTCACAACAGGCGTCCTTTTATCCCTCTTCTCTTCTCTTGCAGCATTCATCTTTACTTCCATCCAAACTCCATTTAATGCAGGAAACATAAAAGAATCTGTTGCACAATGATGTTGTAGGGGACTAAATGAGCTAATATATGCACAGCATTTAAAACTACGTCTGGCACATAATAAATGGTTAATATGTGTCAACTATTATTATATTTTTTTCCTTGATGTATGACCTTGAGGAGGTTGTGCCACTGATAGCAGCAAGTTATTCGGTAGACCAGCCTCTGTCTCACGTGAAACCAGCTCTCATAATTGACCTCCTTGTGAATGACTGCCAGAAAAATGACTCTCTCCCTTTCTTCTCTTAAACAGGGTATGTGTGATTTCACAGCACATTGAATACTCTTGGTGTTTGGTCCTGTGCTTTCAAGTCTCACATGCTTCTGTTCTCAAACTCCTTTATGTCTATTGTATTTACTGTCATTATATTACAAGATTAAATGTTAAATAAACCAGTGAAATTTGAGATTTTTCCTGTGGAAACTAATTTAAATTTTGGGGGAAAATTCTATACAGGCCAGTTGCTGACAAAAAAAGCTACAGATTTAAATAAAGGGGAAGCTATTGAAAAATATTGGGAGAGTTTATTAAAATCTAGAAATATTTATGTTGGTTCTTAAGAGGCTCTACTGTTGTGTCACCTTGAATGAACTAAAGTTAGAAACAATATATTATGAGGGCCGGCACTGTGGTGTAGCAGGTAAAGCTACTGCCTGCAGTGCCGGCATCTCATATGGGTGCTAGTTCGAGTCCCAGCTGCTCCACTTCCTATCCAGCTCTCTACTATAGCTTGGGAAAGCAGTGGAAAATGGCCCAAGTTCTTGGGCCCCTACACCCATGTGAGAGACTCAGAAGAAGCTGCTGGCTCCTGGCTTCAGATCGGCATAGTTCCGGCTGTTGCAGCCATCTGGGGAGTGAACCAGCAGATGGAAGCCCCTGTGCCCCCCACCACCTCTGCCTCTCTGTAACTCTGCCTTTCAAATAAATAAAATAAATCTTGAAAAAAAAGAAATAATATATTATGGAACAAGGACATAAGCCTGAGCCATTTTAGGTTCTTGTTACTCCTGCCTTCTTTCAAGAGACCAGTTCAGTCTCACACCCTGTATTCTCCCCGTCCCTCTCACCCAGACTCCCCCATTTTGGCACCAGGTTTGGAAGTCAGTGGGCCAAACTTGAAGAACCAGTATGGAGAAGTTCACCTCCACCTACTGGCCCCTATCCCCAGTCCAGCCCATCTAAGACAAAAAAAGGCCCAGCCTGCTGGGGTCTGGGCCCTCTGCCACGTGTGTATAGTCTGTACATACAGGCAGTTGGTTGACCTCTGTGAGTTTATTTTCTCTGAATACATTCAGTCTGGCTGAGAGTTTGTATTCTGTCTCCTCTCTGTTCTGTGCCCCTTTTTCTTCCATTTGGTGCCCTGGTGAGGAGGGGAGTGGAGGACTCAGTCTCTAGGTAAGAGCTATTGCCCACCCTTCCTCCAAACTTTCTTCTCCTTTCTGAACTCCTTCCACGTTTTACTGTCTCCACCCACCCCTTACCTTCCCTTTCCTACAATCTCCTTTTTCCCTTCTGACCCAGACGGGCCCTGAGAGACACCTCTCCAGAACACTTTCTCACTCCTGCTTGTACTTCGCATTTCCCAACAAATTCACAGCCAGAGCCTTTGCCAGATCTCATCGCTAATGCCCACATGGGACCTAATTCTCAACCCATCCGATTAGTAAGAGAGGTCTCTGTCGCCTCCTGCATGCTGGGGTGATGTTTGTGACCAGTTCATCCCCCCTCATAGGGCCTGGGGTGCTTGGTTAGTGTTCTTTGCTCCGGGGAACTGCTTCTCCACCACAGCTTAGAACTAGGACACTGGTCTAAGCGTGGGGCTTCTTGCTCTCTCCTCTCAGAGTCCTCAGAGTTCTGAGGACTCAGAACTCAGATTTTTGGTTGGGGTGATTCTTTACCTGGGGGATGCCCTGTGAAAGAACCCTCTTCCCTCAGACTGTATTTTGCTTAATCCATTGGTTCCAAATTTCAACTTCCCTCTGGCCTGCCTCTTAATTCTTGTGCAAGCTGGGCCTGAGAGGGGAGGGAAAGTGAGAGTGATTAATTCATCTCTGCATTAAAATTTGGCCTCAATACAAATTGGACAATGATTCTAATTTGGCATTTTCATTTCAGAATTATCTAAGATTTTAATAGTCTCACACAGAGAAATGGCAAATGGTCAGAGGTCCCCTGTTCCAAGCCCTTTTCATGCTTCCAGATCAACTTTCCTCACTCCAAGTCCTCATGAAGGAAGAAGGTCTGGAGCCTCCCCTTAAGCCTTCTACCTGCCCACCTCTGCCTTATCCCTCTCCACTGAGAAGCCTGCATCTCAGGAACAGACAGTCCTCCACTCACTCCACTTCCCCCTCTCTCTAGAGCTGCTGTTCCCTCTCACCTTGGCAACTCTCCTCATTCCAAGCCCCTGGGCAGGAGAAAGGCTTGGTGTCTCCTCTTGAACCCTAGATTTCCCCTTCTTTCACTCTTGCTCTTTCCTCTGGGTTGCTGCCCCCTTGGGAACATGACCCTCTACTCATCCTGCCCCCCCCACCCCATCCCAACTTCCAGGAGCCCCTCTCACATCTTCCTGCCCACCTTACCAAGGTCCCTGTGGTGCTCTGCACCTCCCCCAACAAGCAGCTCCAGAAGGGACTCTGCCTGCTGTTCAAAGGCAATGAAGTCTGACTTCAACACTCCCCACCCCCACTTCACCCCCTCCCTGGGGCAAGCTCAGCCCCTCCTCTCCCTTTACCCACCATTCTGTCTTCCTTAAAATAGTGTCTTCTTTAACTAGCTACCTCCTCTTCTTACAGGAAGACTAAAATCCTAAAACCTAACCCAATGGAGCCATATCTCACAGGAAGGCAAAACATCTGTTCCAGCCATCTCCATTAATACATTTGGCAGGGGTAGCAAAGAAAAACTCCAGAACAGTGGTAAGTCCAGAGCAACTTCACTCCAAAAATGCTATATGCCTAGCTTCCTTCTGTCTTTTCTCCTGCCTTGCCTAGTGGCAGCCAAAATAGCTTTGCTATTAAATGAAACTGTTCTGAGGTTCTCTCTCTTGTAATGTGTTATACGTGTATACAGATTGTATGTCTACATGGGAAATTTATTAACAGTTCTGTTTTAATTGGCTTACACTTGTGTTAGATATTCAAGAAATATTTCCAAATACATGCACTCCTAAAATTTGTAGAAGGCATTGGACCTCTCGGTAAATGTTTCTGTAAGTTATTTGACAGCTAGAAGTGTTTACTAAGTTTTCATTTGATATTAAGCAATCTGGGAAGTCTGACTTGTTCCCTCATGTCTCTATTCTCTTTAAGGTGGGAAACTGATTCTATTTTGAAGGACTCTCCATCAGGATGTACAGTTGGATTATAGACCTTCTATAAGACAGTTTGGATAAGGTGGTCTTAATGTTTACGCTTACACAGAAGGGCATAACTTTCCTCATAGGCATTGTCTTATTTCACAGGAAAAATATTGTCATAACATGCCAATGTCCACAGATTTCTAGCTCAGATCACCACAGATTAGGGATGGGATTAAGCACCCCTTGGTTGACACTCCTAGAGGCTGCCTTTGTAGTCTACTTGAACAGAGACCAGGAAAAAGAGGAATGAGGCAGCAGGAGCAATGTAAGGACAGGTGGAAGGCCAATTAATGGCTGCTTTACATGGTGATCTGCCATCAAGGAGACCCAACAAGGCCAGTCCATCCCCACTGGCACCAGTTTTCAATATGAGGAGTCAGGGCACTTGGCAAGCAGCTGTCATAAAGAGCCCTGTCAGCCCTGCCAGGAGCCAGGCCACTGGAAACCGAAGTACCTAAGGGGTTGAAGGACTCCAGGGTCACAATCACAGACTCTGTTGTCCCCCAGCTAAAAAGCCCTTCCCTCTGCCCAGTTTTCAAAGTAACCACTGGCATGAGGAGGACAGCCTAGGGTCGGTAACAATCAAGACAGAACTGGAAATTTTCTTTTACAGGTGCCACCTATTTGATACTAAACTCCTATGCAGGTCAGCTCTCCTCCCAGGCCAGCTAGTTAATGGAAGTCAACAGGGTGTCTTCCTCTAAGGAGGTTCACACCTCCCTTATGATGTCTCTTCCAGTACCCCATGTGAAGAGATAGACAGGCCTGGACCTCACATAGACCTGGCCAGGCCTTAACGTCCACCTGATTATTATCAAGCCCCTCCTGTCAGTTTCTGTTGGCCTCTCATTGGGAAAACTCTCTCCTAGTTTGGATAGCACCTTTCTTAGGCCCTCTGATAATGACTCAGTCCTTAGTTCTAGACTCTGTGTATTTAATCTGCTTGTCAGATTCATTCTAGATGGCCATGCACATGAAACCTCGAATGGAGACAGTTCTGTGTGCTAGTGCTGCAGTCCTCTCAAGAGGCCACCTGCTAGAACCCTGTCTTGACCACAGGTCCCTACTCTGCCCCTACTTAGCTTGAATAACAGCTTCAGTCCTCGCCCAAATCCCTGGCAGCAGCCAGCATTTCCATAAGCAGAGGGAAGAAATGGGGGAACCTAGGACTAGAAGCAGGCCAGACTAACTCCATCCTAGAGCTCCGTGCCAGCACGCACACACTAGACAAAACGGGAGCATTCTTTCCCTATGGCAACACCATAGGGAAAAAGATCAGGCATACGCCGATCTTCCCACTAACTGGACAGGACTCTTGCTTTCTATTTTCCCCTATGTTCTCCTCATTTTGGCCATCTTTTCCATCATGAGAAATGTCTCTAATATCACCTTTTATACTCATAAGCATAGTGCTCCTATTTCTACCATGTATAAATAACTTATTCCAAAGGTTCTTGAAGGAACAAATGACTTTTATATCCCAAGCCATCACTCAGGAACACACAAAACTGCTCTTCTTCAATCAATCCGATCCTGAGTATAGACCCTCGCCCCATGTCTATGCCCTGTATCATTAGGAAGTAGTCAGAAAGAAACCGGCACTCCATCTCGGTATCTGCACTCAGAGTAAGGATTGATGGAACAAGGACATAAGCGTCAGCCATTTTAGGTTCTTGTTACCCTTGCCTTCTTTTAAGAGACCAGTTCAGTCTCACACCCTCTATTGTTCCCCACCCCCCACCCCCATTCTTCCCCAGGTGAGCCAAACTTGAAGAACCATCATGGAGAAGTTCACCTCTGCCTACTGCTCCCCACCCCCACCCTTAGCCTACCTAAGATATAAAAAGTCCCAGCCTGCTGGGGTCTAGGGCCTCTGTTCAGTCTATGGACACACTGACAGTTGGTCGACTTCTGCAAGTTTATTTTCTCTGAATAAATTTGGTCTGGCTGTGAGTTCATATTCTGCCACCTCTCTGTTCTGCACCTGTTTGTCCTTACATTTGGTGCCCCATGTCAGGAGACACCAATCTGGAACCTTTACAATATCTAGTTATGGATATGATCTATGCAAGAGTCATGAGAATGTAAAATGAAATGTACCAACATCCTTAAAAGAATTTGAGGAACAGGGTTTGTAGTGCAGCAGATTAACCTGCCACCTGGAGTATCCACATCTGATACTGGTGTGCCTGGAACGAAATCCTGCCTCCAAATCTGACCTAGCTTCCTGTGCCTGGAGGGAAGCAAAGAATAGATCAAGTATTTGGGTCCCTATCACCCACATGGGAGATCCCAGGGAGTTTCTGTTCCCTGGCTCCTGGTTTCAGCTTGCTCCAGTGCTGGCTACTGTGGTCATATGGGAAATGTATCAGTAGACGAATGATCTCTCTCCCTCTCTCTCCCTCTCTCCCTCCCTCCCTCCCTCCCTCTTTCTCTGTCACTTTGCCTTTCAAAAAAACAGATAAGTAAACCTTTTTTAAAAATATTTTCACATTATGTCCAAAGGCTGACCAAGGAATGTGCCTTTATATGCTTTATATTAAAATCAAATGACACATACATGTGCAGCATGTGTACATGGTATTATTTTCTACTTTAACTTTCCAAAAAAAAAACTATTTATTGGTCTCCAATGTTGTCTGATGAGGGGTAAAAGGGGTAAAGATGTTCTGTTTATGCCTTTCCTTGGCTAGGTACTATTTTCTCTCCATTATTCTACTAGGAAACGGAAACTTGGACACTCTAATACTATGCCAGTGTTACACAGACAGTAAATATGTTCACCTCCCTTGGCTTGTCTGACCATAATCTGAAAGCCTTAATATTTTAAGTTTGATTGCTTCTCCACCATATAATTAAAATTTTTAGGCTCATTCTTTGTCATATACAACTGAAGCATCTGCTTCTTGGAGCAGAAACTGCACTGGCATCAAATATTTCAGGTCTTCATCTCATGTACTCTTGATTATACTTGTATCATCTCAGTGCATGTATTTCTAGGTAATGAAGAGTTGTCACAAATATCAAATATATTAACTAGGATGTAAGTCCGTGAGGTAGCTTATTATCGTGACCAAACAGTTGTGGAAACAGAGGGCTCAGGTAGGCTTAGAGACTTTTGGAGTCACACAACTAATAAGGGTCAGAGCCAGGACTATCATCAGATAAAGAAAAACTGACTTGAGTTCCATAAATCATAATAAGCTATATCCCTGTGTTTCACTGTAGGAGTCTATGGAGGTAAAATCTACATGTAAATAAGTATTGGGTTCAAAGAGAAAAATCAAAGCCAATGTGGATATTGATGGTCATCGGAATAGAGACAAGGATTATCCTGGCAGGCAGAATCTTTCGGTAGACACCAATTAAACACTATGTGGAGAAGAAAATACATTAAAAGCTGACATGAGTTCGAATGCCATGGCCCCAAGATTGAAGCCTGAAGTTGATGCCTCCAAGAAATTTTCATCTCAACAATGCATAATTACATTGTACTTAGCTACAGCCTGGACTACTGGGTCAAGGCCATGTGAATTTGAGAAGTAAAAACAAACCAAAGAACAAAGAGTCATTGAAAAATGCAAATAATTATGCTGCTGTCCTCAAGTCAAGCTTCCTCAGATCTGCTTTGCCCCACAACAGTATAATCTTTAAAATATGTGATATCAGCATGTAGAGAAGAAATATTTAATCATACTGATGCTAAGCACCTAATTGATTTTGGGAATTTTACTTCATTTCATTGAATTTAATTGTAAGAAGTGGCTGTTTTTGTGCTTTTCCTTTTTCTTCAATAGGGAACAGGCCCCAAAGTAAGAGACTTTGCATGACATATGAGGGCACTTCAACAAGTTCATGTGAAACTAGAATTAATACACCAACTCATTTTAATGAAAAAAATTTCATAATCCACACATTTTTCATGCTATGCATTTTCCATGAAGATTCTGAAGACCCCTTTTAAATTCAGGATTTGGATACACATCTGTGGAAGACTACCTCCATCTGCAGTTTTCATTTTAACAACAGCTTGGATTGTCAGTCTGAAGACCCAAATTTTAGTTACAATCTGTTCAAGAATTCCCTGAGTGGCATTGGATAAGTCACTGAACTCTCTTTGGTCTCAGTTTTTTCATTTGTGAATGAGGAAGACAATCTAAACATATTCAACAAACTTGGAAAATCCGTAGATTATCTATATGATAATGAGACTCAATTTTCAGATTATGTCAACATGCCTTGAGGCACATTCTGATCAGGAAATCATATGTTTGTACATTCATTGAACCATGTGTTTTGCATGGCTATTGTGTGCCATGTCCTGTGCTAGAAAGTTGTGAGAGAAAGTGGTAAATAACATGGGGAAAAATGCAGATGTGGAGCTCATAGATTCAGGGGAAGGAGGCATTCATTAGTAAATAGAAAAAGAGATCATGGTCAACCGGGACATGGGATTCAACCCAACGAGCACAATGTAGCCTCTCGAGAGAGGAACCACGTTGCCGAGGAAGAAATGTTTGCTCCGAGATCTGAGGATAAGTGGAAGCTACTGCAGCAAAGGGAAGAAGGCATTCCTGGTGAAAGGCAGCAGGTGTGATGCCTGCGCAGTGGGAGAGAGCAGGGAACATTTTGTGAACTGAAAGAAAATTGTCAGGGATGTTAACAGAGAGGCAGGAAAGCTATGAAACATGATGTCAGAGCCAGGCGACGGCTAGGTCAGAGTGGATCTGTAGGTCACCTTCACATCCTGTGTTTTCTCCTAAAAGTAGTGAAGACCCCCCAAAGGTTTTAAACAAAGAGATGACAAGATTGAATTGGCGTTTTAAGTAATAATTCTGACTGCCTCATGGAACGCAAATTGGAAAGTGATCAGATTCTGAGAAGCTTAGTTAAAAGGCCATTGTAATTTCAGGCAAAAGAAGATCTTAGTTTGAACTATAGACTACTCATTAAAATTGACTAATTAGCATCATCTGAAGGCAAGAATGCTCAGATTCAATTACTGACCTTCTACCAATATTTTTGATTTGAACTATTATTCTCCCATTGTCTGTGAGTGTTAATTCTCCTAGAGTTGTGAATGACCTCAGAGATAATTAAGCCCCATTGTTTTCAAATTGTTTTAGCAAAAAAAAAATTATCCTTTTCCCCTAAAGATTAGGATTCCCCTAAAGAAAATAGCTAAAAAGCTGCTGTAGTTAAAGGTGAGGTACAATTGTCTCTACTCAACCTGTACCCACCTGCAATTCATGAAGCTTGTCTGCAGTGCTCTCTAGAAAGTCTGCTATAGACTGATCAGAGACTTAGTCCAGCCCACACAGGGCAGAAAGAGTATTTGAACTCAAGCCCCCTGCTTCACCAAACAGCATCCTTTTCAGCAGACCCTGAGGCTAGCTAATGATGTTGTCGGGCAAAGGTAATGTTGCTTTTATCTTTAAATGCCTTCCAGGAGCTGGAACAGTGCTAGGAGACCAGGTAGTCAGTAAACATTCGTGGTATGATGCAGAAGTGAGCTGAATTCAGTACTGCCCAACATGATTTTGTGTTTTTTAACTTCCTCTACCCCTCCCTTCTTTCCTGTCCTTTTCCTTTCTTCTCTACCCTATTTTCCTCTTCCTCTCCTCTCCTTGCTGGCTCCCTCTTTCCTCCTCTGCCTTCCTTCCTCTCCTTTTTGCGATAAGAAGCAGTTTCTACCACAATGCAGTTTTTATACCTTGGACCATCTTGCCTCAGGGACAGGTAGAACAGGATAACAGACAAGGATTGTACCTAGGTTTCAGTTGTGCCTCCTACCTGCTGCACAATCTTCAGCAATTTGTTTAACAACTCTGTTCCTTAAATTCCCCATTCATAAAGAGGAGTTAGTGCTATATCATAGGATTGTTATGATAGCTAAGTGAGGTAAAAGTGCACAGGATGGTGCCTAGTGCAGAATGAATACTTTAGAATTGTTAACTATTAAATATTGCCCTGACCCTAAACTCAGTCCCATTCCCTTTTCTATGAGTGTGGCTTCAAGTGCACCTGGCCTGCACAGTCCTTTTTGACACAGCACTAAGACTTCACAAGTTTACATACTATGGTTGGTGAAACCAACAGTGACCCTCTGAGGCAGGCAGGAAATAACTGTTATACCCATCTTACAGATGAGAAAACCAAGGCTTAAAATGTCTCAGTGTCCAGTAATAACAGGACCCAAACTCAGAGTCCATCTTCTGTCTTTCCCCCATTTATAACTGTATAACACTGGGATCCACTGATGAGGAAACACAGGAGCCTTCCTGTGGATTCCATTGACATATCCAAATGCATAGTTCTGTGGTCTGAAACTAGGATTAGCCCTCCTAAATGCTAACTGAAGACCACCACAGTGTCCCAAGGACCTCAGACAGAACCTAACATATTACTGGCTACCAGTAACTATTTCTTTGGGTGTTGAATTCCCCATTAGCAAGTGTATTCAGAAATTATGTTGCTGCCTTCCTCTCTACAAGCCCCAGCCTTGAGGTGAGATGGATTTAATTTATTCCCTGATGCTTCCAGAGCCTGGCACATGGGCAGCTCTTAGAAAAGATTTATGCAGTTGACCTGTATGGGACTTCACCTCTTCTCATTACTTACAGGTAATGTGTTGCTAGGTTGCTTGGGATCCAGAGTCAATTCAGAGCTAAGAATAAGGGCCTGAATCTCAACATACAAAAATAAGGCCTATGAACTCCAATCCTGGCTCATCATTCCCAACGTTGATGTTCTAACACTACTTTTGTCATCACTACTACTCAAACTAAGCTTCTCCAACCATAGGACAGCCCTCCCTTTACTGCCTCATCCTACTTGGACAATATAGGCTCTTATAGAGGTCTTGATCACAAATCTATCAATTGTGGTCAAGATAATTCTAACCCTGCTGCCTACTTGCCATGTGATTTTGGATAAATAACATGTCTGCCTCATAAGTCCATTCATCTATAAAGTAGACTTAGCAGAGAGATCTCACAAGGGTTACATGAAAAAATATGTCATCATCAACACTCAGTCTCACAGGTAATTACTGTGTACTTGGAAATTTATATGACAGATATTGGTGCCTGAAAAAATAAGAAGAAAAGTATGTTTATAATGTCTCCTATGTGTCAGTCACTCTTTCAAGTACTTCATAATGGGCTAAGACACTTTGTCTTCAAAACAACCCTATGATATAGGCACTATTATTAGCCCTATTTTTACAGCATTTTTTACAATTTTATTTAACTTACACAAGTTTCACATATTTCATGTATACAGATTTATAAATATGGTGACACTTCCCCCTCTACCCTCCCTTCCACCCATGCTCCAGCCCTTTCCCCTTTTCCCTCTCACAATCCCACTCTTAATTGTTACAAAGATCTATTTTCAGTTTACTTAATGATCATATGGTTAACCCAACACCAAGTAAAATGTTCGACAAATAGTATGAAGACAAAAAGAAAAAAAACAAACAAACAAAATAAAACCCATTGTTCCTCAACAGAAGAGACAAGTGCTGTCAATCATCAAATTTCAAAATGTCTTTTCACTCCAATACATTACATTTCAGATACTCTATCAGTTACCTCAGATCAGGGAAGACATATGATATCTGTCTTTTTGGGACTGACTTATTTCACCAAGTATAATGGTTTCCAGTTGCATCCATCTTGTTACAAAAGACAAGATTTCATTTTTCTTACATATGAGTAGTACTCCATAGTGTATATATACCATAATATCTTATCCAGTCAACAATTGATGGGTATCTGGGTTGATTCCATATCTTAGCTTTTGTGAATTGTGCTACAATGAACATGTAGGTACAGAAAACTTTCATATACTGATTTCTCTGGGTTTGCATAGATTCCCAAGACTGAGATGGTAGATCATATGGTAGGTCTATATTCAGATTTCTGAAGTATCTCCATACTGTATTAGCCCTATTTTAAAGATAGGGAAACAGAGGCTCAGAGATGCCAGAAATTTTTCATAAAATTACAATGTGAGCAGGTGACAAAGCTGGGATTTGAACCTAGGAACTTTGACCCCAGAGTATGTCTGGATACATAGCTATCTCTATCACCTGTTATAATAACTACTCAAAAAGTAGTATTTGGGATGGGCATAATGGCACAGCATGTTAAGCCTACCCTTGGGATACTTGCATTCCATATCTGAGTGCCAGTTCAAGTCCCACTACTTCATGCTTCAGATCCAGCCTCCTGCTAATGTGCTTGGGAGGCAGTGAATAATGGCTCAAGTACTTCTGGCTTCTGCCTGGCACAGCCCTAGGTACTGCAGCATTTGAGCAGTGAATCAATGGATAGAAGATGTTCTTTCATACACTTTCATGCTCTGTCACTCTCTCATTTTGCCTTTCAAATAAATAAAATTTTTAAACATTTTTACTTATTTATTTGAGAGGATGAGTTTCAGACAGTGAGAGGCAGAAACAGAGAGAGAGGTCTTCCATCCGCTGGTTCACTCCCCAAATGGCCACAATGGTAAGAGATGAGCCAATCTGAAACCAGGAGCCAGGAGCTTCTTCCAGGTTTCCTATGTGGATGCAGGGTCCCAAGGACTCAGGCCGTCTTCTACTGCTTTCCCAGGCCATAGCAGAGAGCTGGATGGGAAGAGGAGCAGCCAGGACTTGAACCGGTGCCCATAAGGGACGCTAGCACTGCAGGCAGAGTCTTTAACCCAGTATGCCACAGCACCAGCTTATGTTAAAAACGATTATCATTGCCTTATAATTACAATTGTTACTGTCTTATTTCTTTTCAAAATTTTTTATCTGAAAGGCAGAGTTACAGAGAGGGAGAGAGAGAGAGAGAGGAGATCTTCCATCTAAGAGTTCACTCTCCAAATGGCTGCAATGGCTGGGGTTGGGCCAGTCTGAAGCCAGGAGCCTGGAACTCCTTCTGGGTCTCCCACAAAGGTGACAGGGTCCAAGCACTTGGGCCATCTTCACTTCCTTTCCCAGGCACTTTATCAGGAAGCTATATCAGAAGTAGAACAACCAGGACTCACACAGGCACTTATACAGATGCTGGCATTGTAGGCAGCAGCTCAACTCACTGTGCTACAATGCTGGCTCCTGTGTTAATCTTATTTTATATATATTCTGACTGGCTCTAATTATACTAAATTTCTCCTATCATATCTAATATCAAAAAAGAAAGAAAGAAAAATCTTTCCTGTCCCCACAATGAAATCTCCCAATATTCTTACCCTTGAATATGGGCTCAGCTTTTGAACAGTAGACCTGACAGGAATGATGCTGTCTGATTTCCAAGGCTAAGTTGTAAGAACATTTCCAGCATCTTTTTGTTCTTAGGATGCTGCATCTCTGAGCCCAGCTGGCAGGCTGCAAGGAGCCCAGGCCACATGGGGATGGCATGTATAAGCACTCTGTTGACAGCATCAGCCAAGCTCCCAGCTGACAACCAGCATCAACTGCCAGGTCTGGAAGTGAGCTCTTCTGGAGGCTTGGGCCCAGGCAAAGGCCTCAGGTGACACAAGCCCTAGCCAAATTGAGAGACCGCCAACCCTGCCAAGTCAACCTACAGAATCATGAGAGATGATAATATTGTACTGTTTCAAGTTTTGGATGAATTGTTTTGCATCAACAGATGACCAACATACACTTTTTGCCTTAGAGCCCAATATTAAGTTGCTAGCAAGCCTTAAAATCAAGTTCAGGTGTTTATAGCGGACCTCTCACTAACTCTTGCAGGTAAACCTCTTTATAACATAAAAATAAATTAGCATTGATTGATCTTGGGTGCATTATAAAACTCTTCATGTCTCAATTCCTTTACCTGCTAAACAAGAATAGTAAAAGTACCTAGGTTGTGAGGACACAGTAAGGAGGAAATTAGTTAATTCACACAAGATGCTTAGAACAGTGCCTGACCTTTAGAGTACAAATGCAGAGCAACAGTTATCTCCCTCTCTCACTCACTCTCCCTGCCTTTTAACTGAGTCAGGCACTCTATATTAGGCTCTTTTAATTTTAAAATCATAACCTTTATTCTTAACCTGAAGGCAAGTATTGCTACGATATGTTGTAAACGTGGCGCAAGGAATCACAGAAAATGAGGCCAATAAGCGATGGAGTCAGGATTACAATCAGTTCCTGCATAGCCAAAACCCCATGTTTCCTCATTCCCTCCCCTAGCCTGCCTCAATAGGGGCACCTCTTTGTGAAACAAGTTAAACACTCTGTGGTGCCTGTCACAGGAACTGCACCTGCTCAGTATACACATCTCCCATGGAGTTCAGCAAGCAGACAAATTGAAGCCAAGCAATCAGTTCATTTGCAAATATCAACCTGCTCAGCTAGAGGTGGCCCAGGGTTCCCAGTGTTAGCACCTCTGTCTGACACTGCTCTGTAGCAGAGAGGTGCCCTGCAGGTGTGAGAAATGTTCATTAAAGCCTTAGAATCAGATGTCAGGAAGCAGCCCACAGCCACACTAAAGAAGTTCAGCTTTCCTCAGGGGCTTCAGCGCCTACTTCCTGCATCCTCCTCCTCCTCCCCACCCAGTGTCTAGCAGTCAGTACTCCTTAAATGAATATAATCGAGTGACTTTCCAATAGTGGACCTCCAGACACCTCTCCAGATGAGAACAATATTATGATTAGGATAATTTTTCTCATTTAGGAGGACAGGGAACAATATGGGGAGAGTTCTTCTTTGAAAGTCTCAGTGGTGGACGTATCCAGCTATCCACACAGTAAGAGCAGACTCATTCACAAAGGAGGACACCTGTGCTCAGAAGAGTAAATGGATGTGTCTGCATCACCCAGCTCGCCAATGGTAGACACCACCTCAAATCAAGGTCTCCTGATTCTATCCATACCGGCTTCCACTCTCTTTCTTTATAATTCCTTCTCAAGCTGGTATAGTTACCTTCTATATAGACGGCCTGTGATACTCTGTGCTCTGGAGATATGCACCTCTAATAAATGTGCCTTCCGGTTACAATGGCCTTTGGACCACTGGACCCCCACACTCCATTTTCTGTGATGACTATCTATAAAACAGACAAGTGGATCTGTCTGAAGTCTTGCAGTGGTTAACTGTTCCCACCAGATTTATATCCAGCTTGGTCAGTGCTTCATTTCCTGATCTGATCATGCCACCTCTGAGGGTGTAACGTACTGAATAATATACCCCAGTCTCCCCCCCCCCCAAAATTAAGATGTTGAATTCCTAAACTCCAGTACCTCAGAACAAGATTGTCTTTGGAGATAAGAGCTGCCAATGCGTGATTGAATTAAAATAATCCCCATGAAAAGGAGGTTAGGACACAGGCACACATAGGGATGACCATGTGATGACACTGGGAAAAGCTGACCCTCAGCAAGCCACAGACAGATCTTAAGAGAAACTGACCCTGTCTAGACTTCAATCTTGGATTTCTGGCCACCACAGTTGTGGAAAAAAATAAATTTATGTTGTTTAAGCCACTGAGACCATAGTACTTTATTATGGTGGCCCTCACAAAAGAACACATATTGGGAATTTTTCCTTGTTGTCAACACAAGCCTTCCCACTTGCTGTCAAAGACATCTTTCACAGCAATCTTAACTGTGTGTATAAATCTCCTGTAGTGCCTGACACCAGTCACATGACAGGTGCCTGATGCATCAAAAACGGAAGCTACATCAGAGCCTCACTCACAGTGGCAGTTTTCTGCATGTGACAAGAAAGCCATTTTGTGACTGGATACTGGATACCTGGCTCCTGGGTTAGCAGCATTGCCTCAAGTAAGCAAGGGCAGAAGAATTTCTATTTGATTTATGAAACAATTACCACAACCAAGCTGCAAAGCTGTGGGCTCAGAATTGAAGGGAATGCAGAAAAGGCAGGTGAGCACAGAATAGGGTGAGGCTTCATAATGAAGAAGGGGGAAGAAAGTATGCTAAACAGTTCCAGATAAATGGGGACTGAGAAAAAGAAGCCCTTTGTATTGGCTGCTGCAATCAGAAAGACTTCATGTAGCATTAATTCCACATCAGGGAAAATGAGTAAAGGGTATGTGGTGGGAGTGGTTAAGTTGAAAGGGCTTATGGGTGCCGGTTCAAGTCCCAGCATCTCCACTTCTGATCCAGCTCTCTGCTGTGGGAAGGCAATAGAAGATGGTCCAAATCCTCGGACCCCTGCACCCTCCTAAAACCTAGAAGAAGCTCCTGGCTTCTGGCTTTGGATCAGCACAGCTCCAGCTGTTACAGCCATCTGGGGAGTGAACCAGTGGATTGGAGACCTCAATCTCTTTCTCTCTCTTCTCTCTCGCTCTCTCTCTCTCGCTCTCTGCCTCTCTGTAACTCTGCCTTTCAAATTAATAGATAAATCTTAAAAAAAAAAGAGTAAAGTTTCTTTTAAATCTTGAGTTCAGTAGAACTGATGGTTAAGAGGAGGAGGGAGCCTTACAGATGTAGGCAACATTGCTTCATCCTCTCTCAGGGTTGCTAAACCTCAGCACCATTGACTTTTGGGGACCAAATTCTTTGATGTGGAAAATGCCCCATGCGTCCATGCAATAGCTTTCAGTTCCCTGTTGTGACAATCACACACGTCTTCCAACAAATCCAAATGTCCCCTGAGACAATGTCAATCCACTTACAGTATAACTTTGGACCCATTACTTGAAAATCCTGAACTTCAGTTTTCTGGTCTGTACATGCACAACTACACATACATGTATGTGGCTGACACAGACCCTGCAATGTAAGTGTCACATGGCTGCATCTTTTTAAGAATAAATTTTTCATTTCTTCCAATGAAACTGAAGACAGAACTCCCACGTACAGGACAAATGAAAGCAGAGATGTCCTGGCTGAAGCAGGGTGGAGAGGGCTGAGATCTGCCTTCTTGATGTCTTATAGAAGCCCTGGAGACACTGCCTCCAAAAACTCTCAGCTGAGCATCAGAAGTCTCCTGGGAGAATGGAGTTGGAAAGACTTGGATGTGAGCCTGGGTTTCTCCCTGTGAGCCCTTAAGAGGGTGGTAATGTGAATTTTGTATAGGCAGGGGCCCTGTTCTCCACCATCTCTCAGAGCATGTGGCTTATCTAGAGCAGACCTGAGACCAGGTGGGCCAAGTTAGGCAAGGAGGCATTGAGGAGGCTTTCACTTTGGGTGAGGACTATGTACTCAAGGATGCAGATGAGGGAATGCCTCTTTAAATTAAGCACTGTAGGTGCCTCATTCATTTCACACTATTCCAGGTCCTGATCCAAGGCCCTCAATAAAAAAGTTACTTGATTAGTCCTTTAACCCAGTTTCTTCACCACAAAGACGGAAATGCCAAAATACGTTTGCCAAATAATTTTTAACAGAAATAAGTAATACATTCTAAGCAACCAGAATAATACCACAGAGCATGTTAGAGCATTAGTTCCTTTACTCAGAGAAAACACGGAGGCTGACAGCTCATGAAGTCATCCCTCTGTGTCCACAGGAGATAGGTTCCAAAGACCCCCCCCGCCAAGAATACCAAAATCCATGGGTGTTCAAGTCCCTTACTCAACATGATGTAATATTTGCATATAACCTACATATAATCTTCCTGCACACTTGAAATCAACTCTAAATTACTTGTAATACTTAATATAATGTAAATGCTATGTAAATAACTTTTATACTGCATTTTTAAGGTATAATGAATAGAAAAAATGTCTGCATATATTCAGTGCAGACACACTTTTTTTTCAAATACTCTAAATTTACAATTGGTTGAATTTGTTAATGCAGAACTTGTAAGTATGGTAGGCAACTGTATAATCAGGAAACAATGCGAAATCCAATGTGGCCTGAGGCAGTAGGTGAATGCAAACCCAGAGATGATCCAAAAAGTGGTTGGTCTGGGCCCTGCAAGGTCTTGCTAAACACTCCCTCATGTACCATCTACATCGCACATCCCTCTGCCGCAAGCCAGTGTAAGCTAAAGCCAGGTAGGTGCCTGTGGGGGTGGAGGAGGTGAAGGTTGTGGCAGCACTGACCTCTCTCTGGGCAGCTGGTGGTTGGGATTATGGCGACAGCGGACACTGAGACCAAAGAGCTTGCGGGCAGTACGCTGGATCTTCTGCCTCTGAGCCTCGGTGGCGCTCTGCAGGAGCTTGTAGCGGTTCTGCAGGTCCCAGTCATTGCCCCAGTGCTGATGGATGCTCCCAATGGTCAGGAAGTGGTTGTTGGGGAGACGCTTCATAAATGATTTAAACTCATCTAGCAAGAGACAAAAGCCAAGAGAGAAGGGCTAGGCAGAACAATTCACAGTGAAGTTTCTTCTAACAGTCTCACCTGTTAAAAATGAAGGCAAACCAAAGAAAACCAGTGCATCTGTGGCACATACATCAGTAGATCATTGCACTAGACTGCCCTGCTCCTACCAGGCAGGGAAAAATCACTGTGCACTTTTAAAAAATTTAATTTATGTGACAGAGAGAGATTCTCACATATGCTGGTTCTCTTCCCAAATGCCTACAAAGGCTAGGGATAGGCCAGGGCTGAAGTCAGGAATCAGGAGCTCAATCCACACCTTCCACATGAGTGACAAGCATCCAACAACTTGAGCTATCACCTGATGCCTCCCAGGGGGGCACATTAGCAAGAAGCTAAAGCAGAACCAGAATTTGAACATAGGCACTCAGATATGGGAAGCAAGGCATCCTAATCACATCTTAACTGCTGGGCCAAACACCTGTCCCACCCATGCTTTTTAATAGAGTGACTCTACACAGTGCATCCTTGCTTAAGAAAGCATCTCTCCAACTTCTGTCCTTTGAATACCAACTTTATATTAAGAGTAACTTGCATTTACTTAATATTTTCTTTGAACCAAATCACTACTTTTTGGAAAACCCTGTTCTATCTAATTCTACCTAGAAAATTACTCTTGCATGCCTTCAGTAGAATGGTAGCTGCAAAAATAAATATGATGAAAACAATGTTAATAAATTCAAGTCAGAAACTGTTGCCTGCTAAGTGATCAAACCCCCATGCCTGCTTTCACTTTGAAATATAGGAAATTAACAACTGTTAGAGAGGTGTTAAAGGCATATTAGCACCGAACTGAAACTTTCTCTTTGATGTAATGGGCAGGCAGGTCTGACAGAACTGAATGAATCAACCTCCCCACTCAGTGATTTAAGAGGTACTTGAAGTTGTATGTGTGCACCACCTAACATCATCACACATTTTGGAAAACTCTAAGAGATGAGGACAAACTCCTGGGCTCCTGGATGCAGGTCTCAGTCTCCATTTGTGATGCTGCATTTCAGGCTATTGGCATGTACAACAGCCTTAGAAATTCTCCCGTTCAGATTTCTCATTCTAGAGGTAGGAGAGGGAAGCTTCAGCTCAGAGTAGGGAAATGATTTTCTGAAGGTAAACCAGCCAATGACTGACTGGAGTCTGTTCTGAAACCTGAGCTGTTATTTCCCAATCTAACACTCTACACCATTCCCATGCCCCCATTCTCCACCAACTACTGGGAAAATTGAAGAAGGGCTTGATCGTTTTTCAGGAAAATAGGCCACTGGATAGATTTTTTTAAAATATATATTTATAGAGGTTGGTGTTTTGGCATAGTCAGTAAAGCCGCACCTGTAATGCTGGCATCCCATACGGCTGCTGGTTCCAGTCCCGGCTGCTCCACTTCTAATCCAGCTCCCTGATAATGAACTGGGAAGCAGAGGCAAATGCCACAGAGGATGGCCGAAGTGCTTGGGCCCCTACATTCACATAGGAGACCTGGAAGAAGCTCCTGGTGTCTGACTTCGGCCTGGCCCAGCCCTGGTCATTGTGGACATTCGGAAGATGATCAAGCATATAGAAGATTTCTCTCTCTCTCTCTCTCTGTCTCTAACTCTGCCTTTTAAACAAATAAATCTTTAAAAATATGTATTTATAGCTTAAACCGTTTACTTTGCATTATAAAACCTACAAGGGAATTTCTGGTATATTGTGCATTCTTTTTATTTAAAAAACACTTCCAGGAGCCAATACTGTGGCATAGTGGGTTAAGCCTCTGCCTGCAATGCTGACATCCCATATGAGCTCTGGTTCTAGTCCCAGGTGCTCCTCTTCTGATCTAGCTCTCTGCTGTGGCCTGGGAAAGTAGTAGAAGATGGTCCAAGTCCTTGGGCCCCTGCACCCATGTGGGAGACCTGGAAGAAGCTCCTGGCTCCTGGCTTTGGATAGGCCCAGCTCCAGCCATTGTGGCGATTTGGGGAGTGAACCAATGCACTGAAGACCTTTCTCTCTGTCTCTCCCTCTCTCTCTGCCTATAACTCTACCTCTCAAGTAAATAAATAAAATCTTCTTTTTAAATAAAAAAAAATACTTCCAGAGCTCTTGATCAGTGCCAGGTGGCTCAAACCACCTAAAACATAAAACTGAGTTTTACAGTAAATCTTTGAGGCGGGTACATTTAGTGTTCCCATTTGATAGAAGCTAAGGCAAATTTAGCTCACTTGGCCCAAATCAGAGTGAGTAGATGGCAAAATTATGGTTCTAGTATGGTCAAAACCCTTTATTCTTATTTAATAATTATACTTCTATTCAACACATGCTGAAGGCAATCCTGAGGCTCAGTGAATTGGGGGAAAATAATAAAAGTTGCCAAAAGCATGAGTCTCTGACTTCCAGAAGACTTCAACCTCCATATTACAGAAAATCAAATCACTTCTGGACCACTAAATAGATGCAGGATACTGATTTTCTTAAGGCCTCAGTTTCCCCATGTAACAAAGACATATAATGGTACCTAATCCAAATTTTCAGAAAGTGACATAGGATGGTACCTGCCCAAACAGTTCCTGACACCTGGACAGTACTGGGTGGATAGTAGCATAGGATTGACAGGATAACACAGGATGCTGCACTGATTGATTTATTCAGTGAGCTAGGCGAAAGCAGAAGACCCATCAGAATGACCTGGCACTGTTTGGCCTGACTGATTTTCACAGCATGGAATCGTTGCAATTCATCTTACAGAGGCCTCTATCAATCTCAAAGGGAATAGCAGTCCTTCCAATCAACCTGAATTTCAGTCTCATATGAAAACAGAACTTAAAAGTTGAATGTTTTATTTTCTTTACCAAAAGTAGAAAAGCTCCCCGCTGCAAAGAAAGGAGGCATAGACCTCCATTTGTGAATGGAAACTAGGTTCTTCCTACACCAACACTCTGGAGCTGTCAGAGAATCAACTTTTTTTTTTTTTTTTTTTTTTTTTTTTTTTTTTTTTTTTTTTGCTTTAGGCTGGTCATTAATCCATCCAGACCACCCTGGATTGGATCTTTAAGATTAAATAAGGGCTCCAAATGAAGAGACAAACTCCCCCACCCCCGTCCCCACTACCACAAACACATATACACAGAAGCCACAGATACACTGATAGATGGATTTGCCTTAATGGGTAAAGCCACTCCAAGTGGATAAACACAGAATACCTAGCAGGATTGTATGCCTTGTGGGGAAACTGTGACATAATCATTTCCTTGGCTTTCTCAGATTATTGTGCAGCTTCTTGGCTTTCTGTTTCCTTGTGCACCTATTCAGGTGGTGCCTTTTCTTTGAGAATTAATTAGGAGGGCATGCTAAAGATCCCTACTCCTTGTGCACACAGCTTGCTTCTCCTTTGCCTTGTAGCATCCACTAGAATCACTTTTGAAAAGCATTTCATTAAATTCTTCTTTTGTTGGAGGCCAAGTAATTATCATAATGCGTTTCCATCACAAATGTTTTTATTTTACAAATTTCCAGAATTTTAAACGAACTAATGAATGCAGGTTCATAAGGCATCACAGCTTCCTTCGAGCTGCATGACCCTATAATAGCAGAATCTCTGATACATCCCGGGCTCTCAAAGCTGGCTGGGGACTTAGAGTTCATGGAAACCAGTCCTTTGAAAATGCTGCTCCATAGAGCTCTGCTTTTCTCTGTGGTACACAGTGGCTCCGAGGTAAGATTTTGTTTGATCAAAGGGCTTCTTGGATAAAAACTTAAATAAATTCAAATATTAAAAACATAAACATGTCCCTTCATTTATCAGATGAGGGAACTAAGGCCTGGGGGGTAAAATAGAATTAATGTTACAAAAGCTGTTGTGAGCACTGGATTTGGAATCTGGGATTCTATTACCAACACCGTCAGTTACTGTGTCACCCTGGGGAAGACATAAGCTTTATGTCCTCTCTCCTCTATGATATGGGAATATCACTGCTTACTTTAATACTGCTGATAACAGACTTAAGGAATATAAAGTTGTTTTGAAAAACAGCAATACTTTATAAGGAAGTCCATTTATTTAACAGAGCACATATTCCAGTCTAACTACCTATCAGGCTCCTCTTCTTGGAAGTGTCAAGGATTCTCAAGATGATAATATCTTGATAAAGGTCTTCCTCCCAGTTCTTCCAGGACAGTCTAGCTCAGGGAAGGTACCAGTATCTATCAACTTGTCTAATATGCATGTCTACAAGGTTCCTAGGTTTCATCTCAATATTCCTCTTCCCTTCAATTCTCATAATCAATCTAACATCAATACCTGCTGATGTTTCCATTTAAATACCTCAGTAACTCTGCACATTTCCTGTGTCCATAACCTACACCATCTCCTTCATCCACATCAGGCAACTCTCTTTCTCCATTTACCACTTTCTGATATCATCACCAAGGTCAGGTACTTAGATTTCTTTTTGCCTGCCCCTCAAGTTGGCCTTTTCTGGCTTCACTGACCACACTGACCATGACTCGATATCATTTGTTCACAATGGCTCCTCCTTTTTTTATGCATTGACCTTGAATTCAATGTCATAGTCATTTGAATCATGATCTAACTAATGCCTAGTTTTCTCATAGAGTTCCAAGAAGGCAGATTCAGCCTTGGATTGTACCCATGTTATGACTGACTTTCCTCCAGTAAAATTAATATTTTAGTGGAACAAATAAATGGAACAAATAAATAAGCCTTAGACATTCTTGCTCATTGCCCAAAAGATAAACATCGGAATGTATTGCTTGCCCTTGAATCTCAGTTGGGTCTCACACTCTATTGACTTCACACCCCACCCCTGCATTCTTCCTCAGGTTCTGGAGGACCTATGACCACCTGTAAGACCAGTTCCAGGAATTCCTCTGCCTGCTGCCCCTTACCCCCACCCCGTCCCTAGCCCTCCTAAAATATAAAAAGACCTGACCCCTGGGGTTGGGGCTTTCTGGCACGTGTTCCATCAGTGTGTACGCTGGCAGTTGGTCACCCACCTCTACGAATTTATTTTCTCTGAATAAATTTGGTCTGGCTGTAGATTTGTATACTGCCTCCTCTCTGTTCTGTACCTCTTTTCCTAACATTTTTGGTGCCAATCTGTACCTCTTTTCCTAACATTTCTTAACCATGAAAGGCAGGATATAACTAAATCATAAATAAAAAGTGACTCCAAGCTTTGATAGTTCATGAATTCTTTGGAGATATACATACACGAGAAGTCTTCAAAAAGTTTAAGGGAAATGTGCAATAGCTTTTAATTCCATTTCATGAACTTTTTGAAGTACACATGTACACACACATATAGTATATGTATATACAAACATCTGTATATATTTGTTTATAGATACAGAAGAATCAATAAAACTATCTTTGATTCTTCACTCTTCAGAGACTTCTTACAAGGTATGAATCTCTGTCTTCTGAATATAACAAATGACCACATATTGGATGATGCAAGTCACTACTGAATTCAATACAGATTTGTTGAGTGGCTGCTACATGAAAACTACTAAACCTAGCTCTGGATTCTCCAAAGTGAAAGAATTGAGGTCACTGATTTCTAATTCCTAATTCTATTTAGGCTTGTTCCCTTTTCTCAACTTGACTCAGGGCCATGCATTCAGCAGTACCAAGCTGTGCTCCATACCTGAATTCTCCAGGTCCTTATAAGCTTCAGCCCAGGACTTGGCCATGTTGGCCAGTGTGTACTCCATGATCTGGATGTCGGTGATGGGGCAGTTGCACTGTGGGAACTCCTCTGCACACAGGCAGCGACACTGGCTGTCATGGCACACGTATTCTCCCTCACCATTGCACATGATGTAACTCAAGGCTGATTGGACAAACTTCTCTTGCAGATACTGAGGGAAGATTATCTGAAGACCTGTTTGAGAATAGCAAGAGAGGGAAAATAGAAAAGGTTAAAAAAAGGTGTTTCATTAACAGTTTCCAAAAGTGATACATGGGATTCTGAAGCTGCTAGATTTCTCCCTGTGTACTGGAACCAACATCTTTCCAAGCCTATCTAAATCCAGACAGGGGATGACCAGCAAGGCCTCAGTGGCATCACTCTCACTTAAAATTCTCAGGTCATGACCTTGTCCATTTCTGAAACGCATACCCTACTCTGAGAAATTTGGGCTGAGCGTAGAGCCTGATCTGGTATAACCTTCTCCATTCTGGGAGAAAACACTTACAGAAAACTCAGCACCATTGTTTATCTTTTCTTATTTCCTTCATTTCCCCTTTCCAAAATATTTATGAACCCCATTTATGAAGCATGAGTCCTAAGCTAAGCACAAGGTTTACTGACATAAACAATAACAAAAACATGACCTTGCCTCTGGGGAGTTTACAATAGAATCTGCAGGGATAAGCATAGACACACATCATCATAACGCAGCTTTATAGGCCTATAGCAGAGACAGCCATTGAAGAAATCAGGCAGCAGAAAAATGCAAATAACATTGCTCGGGTGGCATGGAAGCCTTTATGGAAGAGATGTAATTTGGGTGAGTTGAAATGCAAGAGATTATGTTAAAAGATGAACAGAAAAGAACATTCTATTTTTTAAAGATTTATTTTTTTTATTTGAAAGGCAAAATTACAGAGAGGCAGAGGCAGAGACAGAGAGGTCTCCCATCCTCTAGTTCACCTCCCAGATGGCTGCAATGGCCAGAACTGTGCTGATTCGAAGCCAGGAGGCAGGAGCATCTTCTCAGTGTCTCACACGGGTGCAGGGGCTCAAGGACTTGGGCCATTTTCTGCTGCTTTCCCAGGCCATAGCAGAGAGCTAGATTGGAAGTGCAACAGCCAGGACTGAAACCCGCTCCCATACCGGATGCCGGCACTGTAGGCAGTGGTTTTACCTGCTAGGCCACAACGCAGCCCCCATTCTATTTTTTTTTTTTTAACATGTCATACTTGACCATTTTTATGTGGTACAGGGCAATACTTTCACACATATATACAGCATAAACCAATCATAGCAAAAATTGGGCTTTCCATTTCCTTATTCTTATCTTTTCTGTTTGGAATCTACCAGCTCTTCTCTTCCAGTAAACATAATGTACATTCATGGAAAGTCTAGAAAAAAGAAATGAGCTTGGAAGGGGGAGGGTGTGGTGTAGGAGGGAAGGTTAGAAATTAGTATGAAAAGGCCTTTATTTTAGACTGAGGCATCTGGAAATTATCCTATGGATCACAATTGTACATTGGTAGTTTTCCAGGGTACGATTGACATAAATAGAGTGATATATTTTAATAACTTATGTTATGATGTTTGATCATAGAAAACAAAATATCAGTGGAGGATTTCAAAGATAATTAATGTTCACATCTTGGCTCTAAATGTGAAGAAACCAAAGACCACTAAGGGTAACTGATTGGTCAAGGTTATGAGATGAGCACTCTCGACCATATCTTACAATCTTCTCTCTTTACCAGAATAATTAGTTCTTGGTCCTGAGAGCCAATGGTAGAGAAGGATCCATCTGGGTACAGGTACTACTCCGGTGTCCTTGAAAGGCCAGCACTGCAGACCATCGCCTATGGCGCCCAGACAATTCTAGACTGCCATACCTCATGAAATCTTTTTCAGCAAGGACATTTCCCTCTACCACATTTGGAGCTATTTCATCCTCTATTACATATAGGAGTAATGATTTTATTATCCCCTATGTAGAAGAGAACTATATTCTTATTCACATTACATTTTTTTCTCATCCATGCTTTAGGAACACCTCCTAATCCTACCCATCAAGGATTGCTAAAAAAGCTAATTATTTCTTTCATGTTCCTTTTCACAGTTGTGTTTCTGGATTTTTGTCTTTCCTTTGCATTCTTTCCAACAAAAATCAAACAAAATAGCAATGCGCCATCATTTCAACCTGTCTTCATAGATTGCTAAAGTACAATATTTTAAGAGCGGCATTGTGGGGAAAAAAGATTGTGCCTCCAACATGCCTTGTGGCTGGAAACCAAAATACTGCAGTCAAGAGCTGGGCATCACTACAGCCGGCTCCTCTACAACCTACTCTCAAGCAAATAATTCAGCCTCTCTCTATAGTTCCACTTTATCTTTTATAAAAGGGAAATACTCTTTCCTACATCAGAATGTTATTTAAAGGACTAAATGAAATATGCTTGCAGATTATCTGGACCAGTTCTTGCCACATAGCAAGCAATATATGTTACATATTCCTGTTTTTGATGTGATGATGATGATTAAAGTTTCCAAAGGTTCAACAAAACATTCAGGTAATGAAGGAACAATAACTTTGGATATGTGATCAGAAGAAGAAAATACTCTTAAGGTAGTCTTCAAGTATTGCCAATTTTAGAAGGAGGAAGGTGTAGAATTCTATGACTGTTGAACTAGCATTTTTGGGAGGATTGTTCAGACAGGTGCATATGTCATATGATGCTGGATGTTCTAGCAGATAGAGCTATACAGCTGGGCAATGAGCTGCTCAAAGACTGGGTGACCTCCATACTGATGAGCAATGGATCCATGTAAGTTTGAATAACTGCTCACAAGGGCTACTATACAGAGAGGGACATGATACAGATACCAAAAGGTTAGGAAAAAGAAATTAAGTTGCAAAGTCCCTTCTAAACTGGTCCTATGATTCTTTCAGAGTATGCATTATTGATTCATTTTATCTCTATCACCATTTTCTCTTCCAAAGCAACATTTATTTTTAGCTGATCCCAATCCCTTACAGGCAACTGAATCTATGGATCGGGGTTAAGTTTCTGTTGCTTAACGGAACTCTGTAGACTATATTCTCAGTCCTATTTTTCTAGCTTGCTCATCATTTTCTTTCTCCCTTTTGTAGGGGATAAAATATTCTATTCTTGGTCCCAACCCAAAAGGAATTTGGGGAGAGCATTTTTAGAAAATTGCGTCAAATCTTTTCACTGGCAAGGGTACAAAAGGCAGTATTACCTACCCCATTTAAGGCAACTGAAAACAGATGAAGTTTGAGGTTGGGGGTTTTCTGGGAGCAGCTGAAACACAAAACTGGCTGCTCTTTAAAAATGGAAACTCAGAACATGCGGAGCTGTCTCTGAGGCAGAATCTCCTGGGCAATTTCGAAAAAGAATAATGAAGACATAGCAATTAAAAAGCACTTTTCTGCAAAATGTCATTACTGTTTAAAGTTACATAACCATTTCTACAGCAGCGGAGGTTCACATAGCAGTCACAGTCAGAGTCGTCTCCTGATGACCTGTGTCCAACAAAGAGGCCCATTGCTGACCTCCTCGATTGGCGCCTGAATCCTGCTGGCTTCAATGGGAGTCATAAATAATTTGGAGGGGGACTTGGCCTGTGGAACCACAGTTTGAAAGATATACAGCTGCCGGCTGGGGTGGAATAGTCTGTCCCTACAGTTCCCAAAGACACACATATATACATGGGGAAAGGAAAACAGAAAAACGAGAGAGAAAAAAGCCACCATTATTGCCAAGCTTATAAATTTTGCCTCAAAAAAACCTGGGAAGGCAAGAGTTGAGTTTCATTTGAACACCAACTCACCCACGCTGAACATATGGAATATTTTCCTCCTCAATCTCTAACATTTTTTAAAAATCTTGTTGTATTTTTAAAAATCATATTATATTTTAAAGTGGAATGCCTCACTGTTCCATAGCGTCCGTGGGCAGACAGGTAGGGACACAAAGCCGTCTTCCTTCTCTTTTCCACCTTGCTCCATCCCCTCAGTCCTCCCTGCCGCCTCACCCAACATAAACATCTCTCAATCCTTTCTTTGTATTTTGCACAGCCTTTGTGTGCTGAGATATTATTTCTCCTCTCCATCACATGATGTGAGATCTCAGTTTTCTTGCCTGCCTCCTTCCTCAAATCCCCAAATATTCTCTTCTTTACTGAGAACACACCAGATGCTTTGCCCTTTTCTCAGCCTCTCCAGCACGTCGGTGTTGCTCTTCTTTCTTCTTCTTTGCATTTGTCCTTCCTTGTGGCATAGAATAGTCTCTCCCCAGATCCCTGCATGCCTCCCTGTAATGCAGACCTTCCGGGACCACCCAAGTCTAACTGCCTCTTCTATCTTCCTCAGTATAATCAGTGTAATTAATTGCTGGAAGAAATTAACTTGTTAGTTTGTTCTTTATGGTGCATTTTCCATCTCCACTAGAGGGTCAGTTTCAGAGAAGGAATAGCCTGTCTGTCCACTACACACCCCCAACGTGTAAAAGAAAGCTAGACCTAGTGCTGCCAGCACTCATGTGTTGACTAAAAGAACCATTCTCTGTCTCATTCCAACTGAGAATAAAGGTGACCCATTAGGCTTTGGGGATGTGAGAACTGAAAACAAAGTAACTGGTCTAAAACCCCACAGTTACAGTAACAGAATCAGCACTCAAATCAAGTGATTCTGAGTTCTGCAATACTTGACAGTCTTTCCATCTCTCCCAGGGACTGAGACAAACTCCTAGCTTAGTAACTCATGGTGGCTCCAGCATAGAGCAACCTCTGGGAATGTCTTAGCCTCTCCACACCACAGATTATCCTTTTTACTTGTGAAGTCAAATCCTCAAATTCTCATTTACCATTGAGGAAAGAAGAGGCACAAAAGCACTCAAATCACAATTTGGCAGTCAGGAATACTGTAACTCTATCCTTCAATGTCATACTCGAGGGGATGGGGCCTTCAGGAAGTAATAAGGTTTAGATGAGGTCATGAAGGTGGAGTCATCAGGATGAGACTAATACCCTTTTAAGAAGATGACACAGCAGAGCTGAGTCTCTCTCCATGAGCCCACACCAAGGAAAGGCCATGTGAGTACATAGCGAGAAGAGCACTAGATACAAGTCAAGAGGTTGCAACCTTATCAGAATGTGGGCATTTTGACCTTGGATTTTCCAACCTAAAGGACTGTACAAATAAATATATTTTGTCTAAGCTACCTAGTCTACAGTGCTGTATTATTGCAGCCCAGCCACACCAAGACACCAATGAATCTCATGTTTCCTCCATTTACTCCACATCAGATCATAATCCACTGCCTGGACTGTCTGATTCTTTCTCAGGAAGATCCTCCTTGCATTGACTCATGTATTCTAGTATCAAAAAGTAATACAGAAATTACTACAGATGTCCATTATTTATTCACTCTATTGATTTTCTTCTCTTAATTCCCTTCCTCCTTTGTTCACTTTCTCCTTTTCTTCTTTCCTCTCTTTCCTCTTTCCCTCTCGTCTCCTGTCCTTCCGTCCTCTCTTCTTTCCACATATGTCAGTCCACTCTCACTATATGTCAGGCATCATGTCTGGACACTAAGGATGTTTAGAAGCTGCTTAGATGCACAGAGATCAGTACCCTACCAGAAATACAAGGTTGTTTGAGGAACAGAGAGTAAGAACATCTAACAGGCAGCAAAGTAGGCATGGTCAAAAACCCTCTCCCAGTGGAAGTGGCATTCAAACCAAGACCTAACAAACAGACTTTAAGGGATGAGAGATCCACAGAAGTGGTCTATAAAATGGAAATAGCATGTGAAAGGCCTTGGGCAATAAACTCCTTCCAGCTGAGAACCAAACTATTTATCACTTTCCTTTCTGATTAAGGTTCATCTTTATTTGTTTGTTTATTCTCGAGTTTCCTGGAGTAAAGAAGAAAGAGTTCTGGTCGGAAGGAAGATCAGAATTCTGAAAGAAGAGTAACAGGCTCATTGATGGAACAGCATTTTTTGTCAATTTTACAGAGGGATTGATTCTAAGATTCAGAAAAAGGAATGGCGCTCACTACATTGTTGAGTTTCAACCATTTGGGGGCACTCAAGTAAAAACAGAACTTTCCTGGAAAGCTACACTGGATCTTTGGAGACCTTCAAGATAATGCCAATATAGCTGTCTAGAGCAGAAACCTGGTTCACCTAACCTTGATCTGTGAGGCTGGGGAGCATTTATTTTCAAGAAAAGAAGTTCCAACCACTAGAAGTTAAAGATGCATCTAAGATATGCAGATATAATCCAAATACAGTCTTTTACTCTAATCCCAAATTCACTGATAGGAAATCTTAGCTTCTCCCTCCTTCCATCAGCAAGTAGTAAATGGGGAAGTGTTGGAGGAGAAAAAGAAGTGGTCGCATAGGTTTAATATTTGCCCCTCACCTTCTAAGGAAACAGAGGGGGTACATGGAGATCCAAAACTAAGCACAAAATTTGGAAAAATAGAATAAAGATTTGAGAATTGTTACAACATTAAAAGTTGTACTGTGGCTGGAACTTAGTAGGTGTTTTATAAACATATTTCAAATACTAAATATTGATCTAGTATAGAAGTGAAAGAAGACTGCAGACAATAATTATGGAAGATCTGATAATGGGTGTGAGATATGGGTGGGATCTTGAAAGGTGAATATGGTCTGAACAGATTAAGAAGGGCAGTTGCGGATACCATGGCAGAGTGTATAACCTGAACAAAGATGGTTCCGTAGGTAAATATTCTGGATCAATCTAAGTCTTGTTCAAGGCAAGGGTTATGAGCTATCCTAGGTTGCTATTGCCCAGTATTGTTTTATTTCATTCTGTACCCTAATTATTTAAAACAGTGATCTTTTGATGGACTTGTTCTTTTCTGGCCTATTTTATTGAATTCCCAACTCTTTACAGTGTTGAAGGGTTCTATTTTAGTTGAGTGTAAATTTTTTTTATCCTGTGCTTGCATCAGAATATGGCCCCCTGTAGATGCCTCTGAGCTCCATAGGAGTCCCAGCTGTTGCTTGTACCTGCTAAGTTCTGCTTGTCAAATTCTGTCCATTTCTGAAATGCACAAGGTTGCGAGAACAACAACAAGGACTGCACCTTTTGCAAAAAAAAAAAAAAAAAAAAAAAGAGTCTGCTTGTTCCCTTTCCTGGTGAAAGCCCAGGGATTTCAGACTGGCATAGAAAGGACTTTATGGCTCCAACAGCCAGGCTGAACTCCAGTGTAATGAAGGCATGCAGGTCAATTACCCATCTGTTTGTGTTTCTATTGCTGTGAATTACAGTATCCATCGCTGACAGCTCATTGGAGTGGAATGAAAATAAGACGATAATTCACCGGGTGAAACTGTGCAGAAAGGGCAAAAAGGCTATGATCTCATTCAGAAGTTCAGTCCTGTCTCTGTGATGGGTCATTTACACTCTGGGAAATGAAGAAAGGCAGCTACCTGGGGGAGAAAAAGGTGGGTTTTGGCTCCCTCAATATAAGAATCAGGAAATGCCCCCTCCTGGTAAGAGTAATATTTTGTGTTTACAAGTATCAGTATCTATTCTGCAGGATCTTGAGGAGTAGACTTGGAACCCATAGGTGAAAAATATAGTAGATGGGACTCAGGGCAATATAACTAAAATCTCTTTAACTACCAGCAATTTTGAAGGGTGAGACAGATTGCTTTAGTATATAGAGGACTTCTCATCACTCTAAGTGTACAAGCAGAGTTAGAAATGACAGGATTGCTCTAATACAAGATTCATATGGTATGTGGTACGCTAGATTATCATTAAGTCCTATTTGGTTCCCCTCCCTGAAATGTCCTCCTCTTGAGATAATGACACACTCTTGCCCTGAATTCAGATGACATGTTTGGCCAAGGAAATGGGAATGCAAGTGATGCTATCATTTCCAAAATGAAACTATAAGAACCAACAGAGGGGTTCATCTGTCTCTCTGTTCACAAGACCAGTAATATTCCATACAGAGGCTACCAGAGTGGTAGAATTATAACAGACTGACAACCACTATGCAGCATGAGTAGGAAATGATCATTTACTTTTATAAAACACCGAGATTCAGGAATTGTTTTACAGCACAACATAAGCTAGTATATACTGACAGATGTAGGCATTGGCAAACTATGGTCAATATATCAAGCTGACTTGCAGTCTATTTTTGTAAATAAATTTTACTGTAGGGGACGGCATTGTGGTGGAGCAGGTAAAGCTGCCAGCGTAGCAGGTAAGGCCACCGCCTGCAGTATTGGCATCACATATGGGTGCCAGTTCAAGTCCCAGCTGCTCCACTTCCAATCCAACTCTCTGCTATGGTAAAAGATGGCCCAAGTGTGTGGGCCCCTGCACCCATGTGGGAGACCAGGAAGAAGCTCCTGGCTCCTGGCTTCAGATTGGCCATCTGGGGTGTAAACCAGTAGAGGGAAGATTTCTCTCTCTCTGCCCTTGCCTTTCCATAACTCCACCTTTCAAATAAAATAAATAATTTTTTAAAAATAGGTAGGTAGATAGATAGATAAGTAAATAAATAAATAAAAATTTTACTAGAATACAGATATGTAGATACAAGGGTTGGGTAGTTGCAGCAGATACTATGTGACTTACAATGGCTAAAATGTTTACCACTTACTTATTTAAAGAAAAACTTTACCAATTCCTATGCTAGATGATTTTTTAAGAGTCTTCATGCTGGCGCTGTGACTCGCTTGGCTAATACTCTGCCTGTGGCACCGGCACCCCGGGTTCTAGTCCTGGTTGCTCCTCTTCCAGTCCAGCTCTCTGCTGTGGCCTGGGAGGGCAGTGGAGGATGGCCCAAGTGCTTGGGTCCCTGCACCCGCATGGGAGACCAGGAGGAAGCACCTGGCTCCTGGCTTCAGATCGGCGCAGTGCCGGCTGTGGTGGCCATTAAAGGAGTGAACCAACGGAAGGAAGACCTTTTTCTCTGTCTCTTTCTCACTGTCTATAACTCTCTCTCTCTGTCTCTCTTTCTCTCACTGTCTAACTCTGCCTGGCAAAAAATAAAAATAAAATGAAATTAAAAAAAGAATCTTCATCTTGATTATTATATGATTTTACTGTGTGTTAGTGTTCACTCACTTATTAATCAAAGACTGATCAGGCATCTAACATCTCTGAGACACTGTTCTAGTATCTGGAGAAAGGGCAAGTAACTAGAAATCCTGGACTTGATTTCATGGACTTAACCTTTAGTGAAAGAGACAGACAACACATGAATAAGTAAAAACAGGGAAGGATTTATATTGACAAAAGGGATTGGAGACAGGGAGTCTTCTAAAGGACAATTTCAGCTTTGAAATAGATAATATAGTCTAAATTATGAAATCACCAAGGATAAGAGAGCCAACATACATTATTCAATTGCATAAAATTTCAACATGCAGATACTTTTAGAGCTTTAAGAGGTTGATTCAATTTAAAATATAAGCTATTCACAAAATTCATGATAAAAACCAAACTTGATGCATCTAAGACTCTGTGCTACTTGATCCCCATATCAGCTGATAGCTCTACATCCTTCTTTTACCAGGCTCCCTTTCTCTCCAACATCCTGGCCACATCACTGCCTCTGTCCTCCAAACATATTTAAGTTCTCTCCTATCCATATTTTGCCTCCAGCTCTTCTGAATTACATGACCTTGCAAAAGCTAAGAGATTAGAATGATCTGATCCTCAGTTTCCCTCACTGATTTAGTATGCAAGTTCAATAAACTATTTCATGTCTTCATTGTGGCAGTGGTTACACGACCGTATATGCTTGTCAAATTCATAGAATGGCCTATCTCAAAGAATTAAATTTGTACCCATTATGTACCAATGAAGCTAAAAGCAGGGTCAAATAAATAACATATGGGCAGTTGTTAGTACAGGACAGGTATTCAATTAATGTAATTTCTTGCTCTTTTCCTACTTTGTATTGCTTTCTCTGGAGGCATTGGGCAGTCTCAGGTAGCTCCTCTGCTGGCAACCAACTATACCTGGCACCTATCTCAAAGTCTAAACCTTATTGCATCATACTGCACAGCCTTATGTTCATGTCCTACTCTGTAAATCCCTTAAATGCAACAGGTAGTGTGTCATTCATCTGTTTCTCCATCATCTCACACATTAGTGAGTATCCAGGAAATGGTTTTAAATGAAGATGAATTTAGATAGAAAGTGCTTCAGAGCGGATTGGGGTCCTCTATTTCATACTTAGCATGCTTCACTCCTCTAAAGCCAACTCTCATAAGCAGAACCTATATCATTTTTTCTCAATATCACAGTTTGATACCTACAGCTATTTTGACTTCAGCTCAGGAGTCAGAGACAAGGGACCGAAAGACATGAGGGAAAAAATAGACCCAATAAAGAAAACATCCTGAGAGAGCAATGGCGCTAAAAAACTTGACTGCTAACTGTGGCACATATTTTGTTTTGGATTCATTGCTGTAAATTATGATTCTTGGGGATAAGTTGTATCTTATATTTTCTGCATTCCTTTCAGGATAACACATGCAGAGCTGGATCATAGTAGGCATACAAATGTATAACAACTCAATTCAACATCTAGTATGGAAGTCCTTTCATTTGCTACCTTAGAGTTCGACACTGTACTTTGTAGGATCTAGAGATACAGCAAACAAGTGACATTATAACCTCAAGGGGCTCCAATGGCAGAACATGATTCATAAATGTCCAATGACAAAAGGATACACACACATGAGTGTATATATATATATGTATTCATACATATATAAGTTTCATTAAGAAACAAAAGAAGAGTACCCTACTTTCATAAGAGTAGGGAAATACTGAAGAGTTGTTTTGTTAGAGGAGCTAAGAAAGGTGCTGTCTAAGCTACAATTAAGTTTTCTGATTGAGAGGCAAATAGAACCTGACAGAAGGGGCTTGATAATAATCTGGTGGGCTTTAGGCCTTGTAAATTCAGAGGCCCAGACCTCTCTATCTCTTCACATGGGGTATATCCTAAGGGAGGTGTGAACCTCCTAGGGGAAGGCACTCTGTTGACTTTCATTACTTGGCTGGCCTGGGAGGAGAGCTGGCCAGGTAAAGGCAGGGGGCATCTCTAACAAGAAATTTACAGTTCTGCCTGCAATGTTGCTGACCCTACTTGACCACACCCTCAGCTGCAGTGGTCACTTTGGAAGTTGGGCTGAGTGAAGGGCTTTTCAGCTTAGAGCCAATAAGATCTGTGGCTCTGACCTGGGCATCCTTCGACTCCAGGGCAGGTCCATTTCCAGTGATCCAACTCTTGGCAGAGCTGCCAGGGCTCTTCACAAGCTGACTTCTGCTGAAGCCCAGGCTTACCACATTGAAAGCCACTGCAGTGGACTGGCCTGTTGGGTCTCCTTGAGGGCAGATCACTGTACAGATCAGCCATTATTAACTCTAATAATGACTCTGTCCTTTGTTCTAGGCCCTGTCTAGTGCACTTGGGCCTCATTCCTTTGTAATCATAACCTCTACTCTACCACCAATGGCTCTACTCCCAACATGTGTGTACTGATGGTCCTCTTCCCCACTTAATGCAGTATAATTGTTCAAACCTGGTAAATGCCACTCTTAGGATCATTGGTTACTATCCTCACTCTGTCTTTTATGACCTTGTCTAAATATGATCAGAGTCGGCAAACCTGGAAGGCTTCCATAGCCTTGGCAACTCATGACGACAGCCTAGGATGGTTACTGGCGCCATAAACTAGAGTGTCAATTTGTTGGGTCAACAACAGGAGCCACTGTGCACTTGCTCCTCATGTGGGATCTCTGTCCTTAATGTGCTGTACATTGTGATTTAATGCTATAACTAGTACTCAAACAGTATGTTTCACTTTGTGTTTCTATGTGGGTGCAAACTGTTGAAATCTTTATACTAAATTGATCTTCTGTATTTAAAGAGAATTGAAAATGAATCTTGATGCAAATGGAAGGGGAGAGGGAGCGGGAGAGGGGAGGGTTGCGGGTGGGAGGGAAGTTATGGGGGGGAGGGAAGCCATTGTAATCCATAAGCTGTACACTGGAAATTTATATTCATTAAATAAAAGTTAAAAAAAAAAGAGTTGTTTTGGACAGGATTGAATGGGATGTATGCTCTAGCACTTGTCAACAGGAATGCTTCAGAATCACAGATTTGCATATATGCCTAAGATCAAATATATTCAGGAGACTATGTATGTATAATCTACATTTGAGTCTCATAATACACTTCAGCATAGTTAAGGCACTGACAAGACCTGCAATAAATAAATGTGTTCTATGCTATTTAACCCAGTATTTCATTATTAGGGAGCTTTTGGTGAATTACTGTGTGGGCAAAAATAACCTCAGCAGCTCAGTGGCTTAAAACCACAAAGGCTGATTCTTATTCATGTTTCATGTAGGTTGCCTTTGGCTCTGTTCCAGATGTTTTCTTCACCATGGATTTAGGTTGAAGGAGCAGTCTTTATCAAGAGTAGTTTTATTTTTTATTTTTTTCATGACAGGGAAAAGAGCAAAATCTAAGCCAGGTAGTGTCTACCAAAGTGTCAGTTCAGATGTGGCATGTATCATACTGTGTCACAATTCCACCATTCAAAGAAAATCACAAGCAAAAAGACAATGTTACATGGGTGAGAAATATATTACTCCCATGGGACATCACTGCTACTCACATGGCAAGTGACATATATGTACAAAAAAACATACACACACACATACACACACATATTCCTGTTAGAGGAAGGAACAGCAATGCACTAATGAAATCTACCACAAAGTACACTTATTTCACACGCACCAGACCCCTCTTATCATTTAAATACTGCATAATCCAGCGATTTCACTGCCAAGTATATACTCAAAAGAATTATACTCAAGGATTCAAACAAATAATTGAATGCAAACCTTCACAGCAACACCACCCACAATAATCAAAGGTAGAAATATTCCAAATTCCCATCAATCAATAAATGGATAAACAAAGTACGGTGTGATCATACATTGGGACATTAATTCAGCCTTTAAAAGACTTGAGGTATTGAAACATGCTATAGCATGAGTGAACCTTGAATATGTTAAATGAAAGAAGAGAGACACAGCCAGCGCCGTAGCTCAACAGGCTAATCCTCCACCTTGCGGCGCCAGCACACTGGGTTCTAGTCCCGGTCAGGGCGCCGGATTCTGTCCCTCTTGCCCCTCTTCCAGGCCAGCTCTCTGCTGTGGCCCGGGAGTGCAGTGGAAGATGGCCCAAGTGCTTGGGTCCTGCACCCCATGGGAGACCAGGAGAAGCACCTGGCTCCTGCCTTCGGATCAGCGCAGCGCGCCGGCCACGGCGGCCATTGGAGGGTGAACCAACGGCAAAAGGAAGACCTTTCTCTCTGTCTCTCTCTCTCGCTGTCCACTCTGCCTATCAAAAAAAAAAAAAAAAAAAGAGAAACACAAAAGACCAAATACTGTTCATTCTATTTATTAATATCTATCTATCTATCTATCTTAGGCAAATTCAAAAAGACAAGAAGCAGATTTGTAGCTGTAGCTATCAGGGGTTAAAGTGAGTGGGCAAATGAAAAATGACTGCTTAAGCATAAAAGAAGTTATGTTTGGGGTGATAAAATAAGTTGTAGAAATAAATAGTGACGATAATTATACAATATTGTGAATGTGTTTAATGCCATTGGATTGTATACATTAAAATGGCTGAAATGTTTAATTTATGTTGCATATTTTTATCAGTTTCAAATCAAATTGATTTGGTACTTTAAATCAATATAAATCAGTAAATGCTTATTGAGCATCTACTATGAGCTAAATACTGTAAAAGGAGAAGTGAATATTGAACAATTAAAAAGCATATGATTTCTACTCTCAATTTCAATATAATAACAGATATGTGCATATAAAACAAGATAGAATGCATCTATCTATATAACAAAAGCACATAAAATTCTGTGTTTGGCAATGCAAACAGAAAGCTTAATTCCAATATTAATTGTGAAGCAAAAAAAAAAAAAAAAAAACCTAAGGATTGTTCAATCATCTTACAAAGCAAAGCAGGTATCATATCCATATAATCAGTAAATTAATTATCATGCATGACGTGTCTAGGTTTTCACCATCCTGATATTTTATTTCTATAAAATCATTGAAATTGACAAGGAATCTAATGGGAGATGGTTGCTAAATAGACTAAATTGTCACTTTTATCATTCATCTGTCTGGATTTCCATGCTGCATCTTGATCATAAGTTTATTTGAAAAACATAGACCCATATGACTCCTTATGAAGACACAACTCCCTGACATCCATTCTCTCCACATCAGTTTATACCCCATCAGTTTGAATTTGTTCAGAATTACCACCTCCTTCCTGCCCAAGCCTGAGTCTTGAGTTCCCTCCAGGCTCTAGGTTTCTATACAGACAGCACTATTTATAGTCATGTGCTTCCTGAGTGTTCCAGGATAGTAGTCATCTATTTTAGGAAATTTGTTCTTTTCTAGGTATAGATCCTTTTGATAACATGAAATAGTCACGCAAACCAGTCATATCTATACACATACACAAGTTAGCAAGTAAGTTATAAAAAAAATAGACTCCCTAAAGTAAGTATCAAAACTTTCCAAGTTAATAGGGATGGTACCTAGAAAGGTGTTAAATAATAAATACATAAAGGTGTTAAATAATAAATACATGTTCCAATAAAACTATGATTGTTATTTATATGTTCCAGGCTGTGGAAGGATATTGTATAGTGTTTAAGAGCGCTGGCACTGAGTGGACCTGGACTCACATTCTTATTCATCCATCTAATAAGATGGTTAGCTAACTTGTATGAGGCTAAATTTTCAAATCTGTAAAATGGAACTGTGCTGAGGTTTGCATTAAATATTGATATAAAGAAATAGGCTCTGCACCTGGTTCATGATAATTGTCCATAAATCATAGCTATGAATTTTATTATATCAGCCCTGTTGGTTTTTAGTTCAGGTGCTCTCTATATTTTGCAATTAAATGCAGAACAATAGCTTTGAGGCAGATGTGTTCTTATTCCCATTTTGCAGATTAAAATACCCAGGGAAGTTTGGAGATTTAATTAACCAGTCTAAGGTCTTATTAGCATCAATCCTTCTCTCTAGCTCCCCTTCCCCCTTACTATTTTCTTTGTGATTGATATCTTCAACCTGCTTCACCAGAATTCTTCTGCACCTTCTGACAAGGCAGAGAAAATGTTGCTCCTCAGCTCATAAAGGAAAACCAACATTTGGATGCAACAAGCCAGGTGGAAATTAACAATCACATTTGTCACAAAGGCACTGCACTTTTATAGAACAGGTCTGACAGACAGAGTCATAGGAGAAACATAGATTCTCCACAGTGCCTCCCAGGCCCCTACTAATCAGACAAGAGGGGCTTTAGTCATGAGCCACTGTTTGTGACTCTAGCACAGTTCTTCTTTTTCCATTTTTTTTAATAACAGTTTTATGGAGATGCAATTCATGTATCACACAATTCACCCATTTAAAGTGTACAATCCAGTAGTTCTTAGTATGATCACAGAGTTCTACAACCTTCACCACAATCACATTTAGAACATCTTTATCATACTTAAAGTCTCCATGGGGAATGGGTACTACTGGGCTAATTCTTGTTGAGTGCTCACTCCAAAGCTGTTAACTAGAGAAGGCACTGGCAGCATACATTTAGTGACTGCCATGGTGTCACAAGGATACACAGGGCAAAGGGAGAGTTAGAGACAAGAGGTCTTTATAAAAAGAAGACTTGTTCAGGCCGGTGCCATGGCTCAATAGGCTAATCCTCCTCCTTGTGGCGCCGGCACCCCGGGTTCTAGTTCCGGTCGGGGCTCAGGATTCTGTCCCGGTTGCCCCTCTTCCAGGCCAGCTCTCTGCTGCGGTCAGGGAGTGCAGTGGAAGATGGCCCAAGTGCTTGGGCCCTGCACCCCATGGGAGACCAGGATAAGCACTTGGCTCCTGCCTTCAGATCAGCGCAGTGTGCCCGGCCGCGGCAGCCATTGGAGTGTGAACCAATGGCAAAGGAAGACCTTCCTCTCTGTCTCTCTCTCTCACTGTCCACTCTGCCTGTCACAAAAAAAAAAAAAAAGACCTGTTCATTCTTTGTTTCCTCTTCTACCACTACTACAGTTGAGCAGAAAATGATCCTTCTTCTACCCAAATGTAGAGTGTGTTAAGCTGAGAAGAATAAAGAAAACTTGGAATCCTGGCAACTAACAATCATAAGTTGACGGATCTTGGGAAAGAGATATTACTTCTTGGTTGACTCAATTTCTTCATCTGTATAATGGGGAATAAAATCACTGTTAGTCAATGGGCTGAATAAATGGACAAATGAATATAAGCACAATGCTTAAGAATGCATTAGACACTTATCCTACACTTTCTCTTTTTAGTACTTATCCCAAGATGATCTGGAAAACAATGACTTTTCTCTCCATATCTGATGCCCACTTTGAAGCAAAGGACTGCTGATAGGACTCTTCCTTGAACTGGTTTTCTTGCTCCTCCTTCTTTTTTCCCTTTAATCCATCTTCTTTTCCTTTTTTCTCCTCCTCTTTTCCTTTCTCTCTTCCCATTATTTTTCCCTATTCTCTTCCTTTTCTCCCCCCTCCTTCCTTTGTAACACTAGCACAAATCATATGCAAGAGTTTAACTTAGCAAATACATATTAAGTTCATAAGAAGCATAAAGTTGGTAGAGCCAAATACCATAATTTATTTTAGGTTTATTTAATTATTGAAAGGCAGGGTGATGAGAGGGAGAGAGAGAGAGATCTTGCACGTACTGGTTCATTCCCCTGCCACAACCAGGTCTGGTCCAAGCTGAAGCCAGAAGCCAAGAATTCCATCTTAGTCACTCATATAGGTGACAGAGACCCAAGAACCTGCACTATCTTCTGCTGTCTTCCTCGATACATTATCAGGAAACTGCATCAGAAGTAGAACAGCAGGACTTGAACTGACACCACAATATGAGAGGCTAGTGTTGGAAGTGGCAGTTTAACTCACTGATCCAAAGCAGCACCCCCACCCAAGTTTCTTCCTTTGAAGAGTTCTCTAATCTAACATAACAGGAAAGAAAAAACCCAAGCACAAGTGAATATATTGCAAGTTGAGTAAAAACATCATGCAACAAAAGAGATGCAATCAAAGAGCCAGGGAGTGAAAATTCTATCTAGTCCTACATATGTCCATACTTGTATGTAGGATACCATTTAACATGGCTCCTGAAGACTAAGTACAATGCCAGTAGCTTTATATGGGGATGGAAAACACTCCTGGTAGACGATAAGTCTAAGCAAAGGCAGACTTTGGGAAAGAATAGAGTGAGTCAGAAGAAAGATGGTCTGCCATGACTAGGCATATCAGTCACAATCATTACTTCTAATAGTTACTTGGTAAAGTGTTCATAGCAAACAGAGGAATCGGACACTTGGATTGCTTCACTGGGCTTTGGAGATGAAACAGAAAGGAAGCTTGTGTCCTGTTAGGGTTTGAACAGGGTTTGGCTCCTCAAGCCCATGCAGATGTTCAAAACTCCAAAATCATATGTTAACAGTTAATACATTAATGTTAATGTTTAATGGACTAAGGATGGAGATTTGGTCTAACACTGGCACCTGGGAGGAGGGTCTACTTGGAGGCTTACAGGTCATTGAAGGCTTGCCGCTGGAAGGTAGTTCTCATGAAAGTGTCCATAATACAAGTCTGGGTGTGTTCCAGAGATTCTTTCTCTACTTTCTGACTTGCCATATGTTCATCCCACTATCATCCTCAGTCTCCTGATGGCTGAACCAATGGAGCCATCTATTAATCTTAGACTGTGAACCTCTGCAATATGTGCCAAAATAAACCTTCTTCCTTCCTAAGAAGCTCTTCTCAAGTATTTCAGTTGTAGTAATGAAAAGCTGACTAATATAGAACCCATCATGGAAGGCCTCAAATGTCAAGTGGAGAAGTTAGCTTTAAATTCAGGGACCTGGGGGAGTCATTGAAAGGTTTCAGGAAAGGGTCAATCCTAATAGAGTTGCTTTAGAAAGCTTAAGCCCAAGGGATGAATTAGTATTCTTTCAATACGGATCCATTACAAATATTAATAACTTGATTGGCCCATAAGGAAAAAATGATCAAATTGAGATTTATCTTTGAGGTGCTTATGTGTGCTTCTTATGTAATATGTATGGTTTAACCATCTACACTGGTCCTCCACTGTGATGAGCACAGCAGTTGTTCTCAATAATTGCTGAGGTTTTGTGGATTGATTTACTGAGTTCCTATTATATAAGGAACACTCCACTTACTCATTCAGCACACATTTGTCCAGCACAATATTGTCAGCACAATATTGTCCAAGCATATAAGCCAGAGACCAGAGGATGCAAAGGTAAATAAATCTTTTGCAAGCTACACATTAATGGAGTAAAAATAATACCTAACATTTTTGAATGTTCAATCTGTCGGAAGCGATATATATTTTCACATGCTTAATGTTCATAATGATACAAGGTAGGTGAGGAATAGAGACTCAGGGTCCACAGTAAGTTTTCTGAGTTTTCCCAGCTAGCAAATAGTAGGACTCATATTTTAACTACGGATTTTCTCTCTCTAGAGCCTTTTTTTAAGGCTGCTTTCCACTTAAGGTATGAGGAGGTCCTGGGTCCATAAGTGATTGGAGTTAGAGCCTGGTCTGGTAGGAACTGAAATTTCAAGCAGAACCACTGGAAAAGAAAAGGAGGGTAGGATTGAAGATGGAAAGAAGTAAGAATGAGGAGGAAGAGGAGAATTTTTGAGAAACAAAATTGATCATTTGAATGTGAAGATTAGGAGGAGGTCTCAGGTGGTCTGCTTGGCGTTTCAGGTGAGGGCAAATGATGACTAAAATTAGCAGTCTTTGAACTCATCTCCCTGCAATTGCCTAGTCTCCCATTTTTTAATTTTCATCACTCTCCTTCCATCTGCCTTTCTCTTTTAGAAACAAGGAATAGGCTAACGATCTAACTTCTGTTCACTGAAGAAAATACCATATGCTATTGGACTTATGATGTCACTCATTACAAAACATATCATTATCTTATGTGCACTAAGAAAATAATACTCCACCAATTAAACTGTGATATAATATCAATCACAAGATGCATTCTAACTTCAGTAATAGTAAAATAGAAAAAAAATCTAAGGAAAGTAATCAAGAAGTTCATAAAATGCCCCATTACCACACCTACTAGTTGTACCCACATCTGGTCCCATATATTCCCCTCTCCCTGTCTTTATTATGAATATGCACTTCTAACTATGTCCAGTGATTCCAGTTACACAAAAGACCATATTCACCCTTGCTTGCCCAACTTTGATCTTAAAATCACTCATACAAAATTTTTGTTGTTTTAATATTTAAAAAGAAAAAAAATCAACTGAGTCCACATCATCCATGCTATTTTATCATCTACTGTGTATTCCTCTCTAGAATTGCCTCGAGTACATTTTATTCAGGATCTCATCTGGAGAGTTGATTGAAACATCTATTGGCATGGTCCTCAATAATCCCCATGTCGTTAAATCCAGTGTTCAGTGCTCAGTTCTCATCTTAACCATCTTGTCTGCAACATTTGACACAGTTGACTACTCTCTGTTTTGACATTCTTTACTTGATTTCCAGGATACAACATTATCTTGGCTCTCTTTCCTCCTCCCTGTAAAATCTCTAGTTTCCTTTCCTGTTTCTTATACTTACCCCACTATCCCAAACCTTTTAGTATTAAATTCTTCAGGAATCAAAAACTGAATCCCTTTCTTTTCTCTATGCTCTCTTTTGAGTAAATCTTATCTAATTTCATGCCATGAAGTAGCATTTTGATGCTAATTTATTTCTCTAGTTCTTTCCCCTGACCTTTCAATTGCCAATTCAACATCTACATTTGGGCATTTAATGGACTGCTTTTCAGCCTTATAGTCAAACTCAACCAGGCTTTAACCTGTTTCCTCATGTCCCACCAAAACTGGTCTCTCTCCCAGCCTTGCCTTATCAGTAAGTGGAAACTCTGCCATTGCAGTTGCTCAGGCAAAAAAAGTCACCCTTGACTTCTTTCTCACAACCATTTTTCACGCCATTGCTGAATAAAATTAACACGACGTTAAAATATATCCATAAATTTAGATTTTTTCTCTGTCCTTTGTTCTAGGCCCTGTCTAGTGCACTTGGGCCTCATTCCTTTGTAATCATAACCTCTACTCTACCACCAATGGCTCTACTCCCAACATGTGTGTACTGATGGTCCTCTTCCCCACTTAATGCAGTATAATTGTTCAAACCTGGTAAATGCCACTCTTAGGATCATTGGTTACTATCCTCACTCTGTCTTTTATGACCTTGTCTAAATATGATCAGAGTCGGCAAACTTGGAAGGCTTCCATAGCCTTGGCAACTCATGACGACAGCCTAGGATGGTTACTGGCGCCATAAACTAGAGTGTCAATTTGTTGGGTCAACAACAGGAGCCACTGTGCACTTGCTCCTCATGTGGGATCTCTGTCCTTAATGTGCTGTACATTGTGATTTAATGCTATAACTAGTACTCAAACAGTATGTTTCACTTTGTGTTTCTATGTGGGTGCAAACTGTTGAAATCTTTATACTAAATTGATCTTCTGTATATAAAGAGAATTGAAAATGAATCTTGATGCAAATGGAAGGGGAGAGGGAGCGGGAGGGGGGAGGGTTGCGGGTGGGAGGGAAGTTATTGGGGGGGGGGAAGCCATTGTAATCCATAAGCTGTACACTGGAAATTTATATTCATTAAATAAAAGTTAAAAAAAAAATATATCCATAAATTTAATCACTCCTCACCACCTTCATTGTTACTATCATCCTCTAAAACATCACCTCCTATCTGAGGTCCTTTTGAATTTTGTTGTCCTTCTATACTCTTTTCTACTCAATAACTATAATGATCCATTTAAATACAAGAGAGGCCAAGTTACTCCTCAGACCAAATTTACCATGGTTCTGGTATCATCCAGAGTAAAATGTGTTCTAAGTCTTTTCCATGGTCTACAAATTTCTACATGATCTGATTCCTCACTACATCTCTGATTGTAAAGAAAATATATTCCTTTGTTTACTTGTTTATCATCTGTTTCTCCCATACCCACACACTAACTATAAACTCCAAAATGATTTACTGCTATATACACATTTCTTAAAACATTCTATAGCATATATTTGATGCTCCATAAATATTTCTAAATAAACAAGTCAATGTATAAATGAATAAATTTCTGGAGAATTCAAATATTTCAGGAAAATATTCTCCTTGCATTCTTTTCCACATCACTGAGCTACTGAGGCAGAGCACTGCTTTCTGTGTACTTCACCAGATGGATACTAGATTAAATTACATGACAATGTCAGTCAAGCACTCAATGGCTTCTTGGAGAGAGAAGTATAAAAATAAGTTATCATTATACCATTAGTGTTATTCCTACTAGTTTGGCTGTTGCTGCTATGACTACTAATAGCCTCTGATCATTTCCATGATCCTTTCTTTCTCATTTCTAATCTCCTTCCCCAACCCTCTTCTTTATTCTATTTCACTCTACCTTTGCACTGTTTTAATGAACATTTCATGAAATACCACAAGGTGAAGGTCATTAGAGTGCCATTCATATTGTACTCAATCTACCACAACAAACCTCTGCTTTATCTCCCTCCCAGTATCACTCAAAGGAATGAGAAGAGGAATAGGTGGATAGAGAGCAGCAACATTTCGAGAAGGAAGATCTTTGAAGTTAGACTGAATTAAAATTCTGTATCATTCACTTATTAAGCAACCTCTGTAGACCACAGTTTTCTCGCCCGCACAATGGGATGTTATTTATGCCTGCTTTATAGAGATTATGTGAGGATTAAAAACTTAGTAAATCCAATTACATAATAAAATAAACAAACATAAATACAGTAATCATAAATTAGTGCAGGCCCTGACACACAGGGAAGCACTGGGTGAAACAGTATCAGTTGTTATTTCTGGACCCTTTCTCCCCAGTCCATGCAAGCTGACATTTAACTAGGCTGGATCATCTCCCATTCTTACATGCCTCTCCGCTCTATTCAGTTTTCTCTTTGCAGAGGATTTCAAATGGATCACAATATTAAATAAATGTTTAACAGATACATATTTCATATACAGAAATGCATACATATAAATAATGAATATATAGTTTATGAATTTTCAGAAAGCAAACACACTCACATGCTACTAACCAGATTAGGAAAGAGAACATTATCAATACTTTCAGAAACGCCTTTCATCCCTTTCCATCACTGCCCCGATTATCTCCTCAAAGGCTAACATTCTTTCTGGAGTTCTAAAGCAACATACTTGTTTTTACGGTTTTGATCTGTATAGGTATAGAATCACACAGCACATAATTTGTGTGTGGATCATTTCATTCAATGTCATGTTCAGGGGAGTCTTCCATATTGTCTCATGAAGAAGTAGTTTATTCTTTCTCATTTCTGTATAGTAGCTCATTATACGAATGTATGGCAAATTTATCTATTATTGTGTTGATGAAAAGACATTTGGAGTGTTTCCAGTTTGAACTGTTTTGAATAAAGCATCTAAGAATATCCATGGTTTTGGTGAACTTAGGGCACACCTCTGTTGGGTATATCCTTAGGGAATTGGAATTTTGAAGCCATGGGGGAAAGGACAAATTAGTCTTTAGTAGATTCTGCCAAGAGCTTTCCAAAAGGTTTGTACTAACTTGCATTTCCGTAAGTCATGTAAGTTCCCAGTGTTTCACATGGTCACTCCTAAATATTTGTCAGTCTTTTTCATTTATCACAATGATCACCATGTTATATTTTTGAATTGTGGTTTCAATTTACATTTTTTGAACACTATTTTCAAATGTTTATTATTTTGATATTCTTATCTATGAAATATTTGTTGAAGCATTTTATTCATTTTCTTTTCTTACCAAACAGACTTTCTCTTATTGATTTTAGGAGTTCTTTATATATTCTGTACATGAGTTGGCAGATCCATGTATTAGAAATATTTTATTCCACTCTGTGCCTTGCATTTTCATTCTATTAATAGTATATTTTATGAAAAGGAATCTTAATTTTAACACAGTATAATTTTCAGTCTTCTTTTATACTTAATGCTTTTTGTAGCCTACTGAATAAATATCAGCCTACTCAAAAGTCATGAGATATTCTCTTGTCTAATGTTTAAGAAGTTTCTTTGTTTTACCTTCTACCAGGGGAATATTATTATTCTTCAGATAGCTAGTTTTTTCTTTGGCTTTTCAACGTGGATAGACAGAATGAATTACTCTTTCCTGCACCCCAATAATGCCATGAATAATTTTCATTATCCCTGTTATGTTATGTCTTATCATGAATCATAGCTATTTGCCTGTCCATCCTGTATCTCATCTCCACATAACATTCACCAAGTTCTCTAAATTCTTTATGGTCTGTTTGTTGTTGTTGCTAAATCCTTTTTAAAATACTTCCTAAGTATCTTTAGAACTAGTTTATTTCTTTCCACCCCATCTACTACCTCTATGGTTTAAATCACTATTTCATCTTGATTACTGTGATAGCTCCCTACCTGTCACCAACTTCATGGCTATCCCTCTCTAAATTATTGACCACATGAAAATCAGTGCTTTCTTCCAAACTACCAGTCTTACAATGCTACTTTCTCTTTAAATCTTTTCCATGGTGTCCACTGTTCTCAAATTAATGTTCAGCTCATTAGTGTGCCATGGATGCCTTCCAGGAATTGGAGGATTATCTTATTTGTCTCACCATTGATGTATCTGATTTAATCTCATAAGAATGTTTCATTTCCTCAAATTCCTTCTCATGAAGACTTTTCACCCTCGTTTTAATTTCATGCATCTTTTTTTCAGGAAACTTGCCTGACTCTCTTACAGGTTAAGTCTCCATATTACCTAGTACTATACAACTCTCATTATGTTTCTATATTAAAATTCATTACACTTCTTATTGTATGTGGAAAAACCCATCTTTTCTGATGGAATACATATTTCTTGAGGCCAAAACCATGCTATCTTTTTCACTACTTCATCATTTTTGCTTAGCTCATTGTCAAGATGTGTTGTTATGAAAAGTATTTGTTGAACAAATTTGTGATAATATGCCCATATTTGCAAAGCCCAAGAAGCAGCATTGGGAAGAACTCACAGCCGTTTCATTCATCCAATCTAATTGATTGATGCTTAAATAACCTCTGCGACATTCTAACCAAGTATCATCTTCTTATATCTACCCCCCTGACAATAGGGAATCACTGCAACTTTTAGCAAGCCATGTCATGCTTGGGCAGAAATGTATATTCTTTATAAGATCTGTATTACATTGACTTCAAAGCTAGGATCCTTCTAATTTCTCCTACTATATCAGGTTTGGCCCAATTTATCCAGATTACTGAAGTTGACTCTTCTCTGCAGGATGGCTCTCCAGGTATCTACAGACAACTCCTTTATGCTCCGGTTGAATCTTCCTCCACTATTTATTATAGGACATCATTCTTCAAATACTGAGATTTCTTCACACCCATCTTGAACTATGATGATTGGACATGCACCCAATCCTCCATGTGTTTCAACCAAGAAGCTGAAGTAATCTCTGGACCTTAAACTTCATTACATTGGTAAAATCTCAAAAACTTCCTTGTTGATAATATTCTGTTAATTCCTTATAAGTTTACTCTAATTACAATTAGTTTTCTGTATTCTCAATGTGTACTGCAGGGCAAACAAATAGAACAAGGCCAAACTGACAATTCAAATCATGGTTCTCACGTTAGAAGACTGTATTTTCAACTAACATGTTTCAACTAACATGTTGAAAATCCTACCACACCCAAGGCAGATCTCTCTTGTGTACTTCCTTAGCAATCATTAATTCACCCTTTTGTCTTCTCTTTCCTCCACTAAAGAAGGTAGGATATTTTTCATGTATCTGAGGTTTTGTTGTTTTGTGTTTTATTTTAACACTGAACCACTTTCTTGGCCTGCATTTCCCTGAGAGATTTTCACTCACTGCTCCCAAGTGACACCAACAAACCCTCAGTGCACCGTTTTTCTAGCCACCTTCTATAATGGGAGCGTGAATCAAAGAGTTGCTAAGGAACCAGAATATAAAAGTCATTATTAGGCTCTGCTTAGCTCTGCCTGCCAATCTCAACTCAACTTCCTCCCACTGATATTCAGCATCACCTTTATCTTATACCTTTCTAGAAGGTCACATTTTTAGTTTGCTCAAAGTTAAACATGTCTATAAAGTTGATACATATTCATGATAGAAAAGTTAGAAAAAGAACTAGAAATTTAAAGTAAATTATCTATACCTAACTGTTTAGACATAAGCTTTTTAAAGGTCTCAATATATTTCTTTGCAATATCATTTTTACTTATCTTTTACTTATCCTTTTACAATGTTAAAATCATGCCATACCTTAAATACCTACAACAGAAACTTTCCATTTATTAAGTAACATCATAGCAAATCACTTTCACATAATCTTAGAAATTCTTTATAAATGTAACAAATCCTTTCTGGTCTAATATGTTGGATGGATGCAAAATAATTCAGTCTTTTCATGTGGAAAATTGATTACTTTATATTGTTTTTTTGATATTATAAATTATACTTTTTAAATCATCACTATTTGTCCTTAAAGCCATGTCATTTTTTTGTCCTGGAATTACATCTCATTTTTATCATATGGACTCATAAGGATGAAATTACTGTTGTAAAATATTTATTTTCATTAAGGAAACATATATATATATACACACCATATATAAATACACACACATATATATACATACATATGTATATATGTGTGTATATAAATACACATGTGTATATACATGTATATATGTATATATGTGTGTATATAAATTTATGCATATATATATATATATGGAGCACTAACCATAAACTTGACTTATAACAGACATCAAATAAATGAAAATATTTATAAATATTAACTAATAAATTGCTAAAATGGATACATTCTCAGTATTATTATCTGAGAGTGTCTTTCTCTCTACATCTAAGCCAGCATTGAGTGTTACCACTTGTAAACTCTGCTAAAAGCATACATGTGTGTGTATGTGCATTTGTGAATTTAATAATACAAATTATTTGCAAGTAAAGGGAAATAGAGATTACAGAAAATCAAAAAATTGCATAAAATGTCCTATATTTCTTGGAATTCAAATAATATTTGCCAAAGCACATTGAAAATCAAAAGTAATAATGCAGAAAATTCAGACTATATGATATGAAACCTTAATACAAACGAAGTCTGGGACATCTATAAATAATACTGATTTTTTTCATCAAAATAATCAAAGCTCACATTTCCATATTTCTATCCGAGAACTAATTAATAACCATGAATTTTATGTCCTATATGTAAAAATTCTAAAAACACCTCATCATTTCATAACCACCTATTTCCACATTCATAGTGGAAATTCACAGTGTCCATCATCTCTCCAATCTCTCCAATCTCATTCCATGCCATCCCCCATTCTCTTCTCTCCCTGTCACACTGGAGCTGCTTCCTACCCCAACCCCCTCCCACTTCTTGCCTCTTTTTCCACGTACTGGCTTCTTACCTTGAAGGTGCAGTTTGCTCTCCGTGCTTTGCAGAAGGACGGAACTCACAGAGTCCAGATTGTCATAGCTGTTACAGCCCAGAGGCCCAGTCCGTGTCTCTGTGACCTGAATTGGACACAAAGTGAGGCAAGCATAAGAGGTGTCTTTGCCTAGTGCGGACATTGAAGAGTCATCCCTAGCAAAGCCAAGTCAGCGAAGCCTTGGGTCAGTGTCTACTTCCTGAGCGCACTGCATATGCCTGGACTGAGCCTGGCAGTCACCTACCAGACAAGATAGTGGGATGGTCAAGCATGCAGACTGGAGCCAAAATATCTGGTGATCTCTGGTTCTTACCTCACAAGGTCATCAAAAGTATCATATAAACTAAAAGTCAAAGTACTGTAAGATATTTCAAAAGCATAGGCTTTGGAGTTAGGGAAATTTGTGTTAAATTCTATCTGGGCCAATTATTTAGTGGGTGACCTAGGAGAGTTATGTAAGTAAGGAAGTCTCTTCCAGGGAGAGTATGAGACTAGTCGTGATAGATGTAAGTGCCTGGCACATAGCATGAGTTAATGATGGGCCATCAGATTATAAAAGGTCTTCATAAGTTGTAATGAGAACATATGCATTATGATTAGGCAAGAGCAATAAAATTATCCCCATTCCCCAAATTAAATTTCAGTAGCAAGCATAATCAGTGCCGCCACAGGAGAAAATGCCCCAATTCTATGGCCACACATTTCCTAAGAATTGTCTTAGAAGACTTGAGGTGGTGGACAATAGGTGATGAGCTATTCAAAAAGATAATCTTGATCCAGCTTTCTCACTACTTGTATATGCACCCAGAGGAAATCGGTGCCATCAGACATCTGCATTAACATGTTTTTGTAGCACTACTCACAATAGCTATGACACGGAATCATCAACCTAGGTGTCTATCGATTTATGAATGGGTAGAGAAAATGTGTTACATATACATAATGGGATGTTTTCTTACCCATAGAAAAGAATATTTTCAAACATTTGCAGCATCACAAAATTAGAGGACATTATGTTAAGTGAAACAAGTCAGGAATAAAAGAACAAATGTTACACGTTCTCATATAAACATAGAAGGTAAATGTGTTGCTCTCAAAGAAGCAGAGAATAGAATAGAGGTTACCAGAGCCTGGGAAGGTTGTGGGAAAGGAAGGGATGGAGAGAAGATGTTTAACGGATGCAGGGCCACAACATGATGGGAGGAGGCACTGGGGTTGTGGCTCAGTGGGTTAAGCCACCTACAATGCCAGCATAAGATATGAGCACCTGTTTGAATTCTAGCTGTTCCACTTTCGTTTTTTTTTTTTAATTGTATTTATTTATTTGAAAGACAGAGATATATAGAGAAGGATAGAGACAGACAGACAAAGATATTCCATCTGCTGGTGTCCTCCCCAAATAGCCACAATGGCTGGGTCTGGATCATGCCAAAGCCAGGAGCCAGGAGCTTCTTTCAGGTCTTTCATGTGGGTGCAGGGCCCAAGTACTTGGGCCATCTTCTGCTACTTTCCCAGGCACATTATTAGAGAGCTGGATGGGAAATGGAGGAGCTGGGACTTGAACCTGCACCCATATGGTATGCTGACACGGCAGACAGAAGTTTAATCTATGCCACAGCGTCAGCCCCAGGCTGTTCTACTTTCAATGCAGCTCCCTCAAAATTCACCTGGGGAAACAGCAGAAGATGGTTCAAGTACTCAGACTCCTGCCACACAGGTGGGAGACCCAGATGGAGTTCCAGGTTCCTGGTCTCTGCTTGGCTAGCCCAGGCTGTTATAGCCATTTGGCGAGTAAAGCAGTGGATGGAAGATTCTCTCTCTCTCTCTCTCTCTCTCCCTCCCCCTCTCTCTCTCTGTAACTCTGCCATTCAAATAAATAAATAAATTTTTTAAAATAAATGTTTAAAAACATAGGGCAGAAGAAATAATATCTAATATCCTATAGCATAGTAGAACAACTATGGTTGATAACAAATAAGGGGCTGATATTGTGGCATACTGGATAATGCCAAGGCCTGTGACACAGGCATCCCATATGGGTGCCAGTTCAAGACTTGGCTGCTCCACTTCCCATCCATCTCCATGTTAATGGGACTGGGAAGGCATTGGGAGATGGCCCACGAACTTGTATCCCTGCCTACATGTGGAAGACCCAGATGAAGCTCCTGGTTCCTGGCTTCAGTCTGGTCCAACACTGGATATTGTGGCCATTTGGAGAGTGAACCAATGGATAGAAGATCTCTCTCTCTCTCTCTCTCTCTCTCTCTATCTCTATCTCTATCTCCCCCTACTCTGCTATGTAAATCTGCCTTTCAAATAAATCTTTAAAAATGAGAATTTAATATTTCAAGATAGCAAATAAAATTCTGAATGTTCCTATGGCAAAAAAAGATAAATGTCTTAGGTGATATATATGCCTATTACTCCATCAGATTATTACATTGTATACATGTAGGTAGGTACCCCACAAAGTTCATGGAAAACTGAAGTTTAAGATATGTTTATTTTGTTGCAAACTTCTGAATTCCATACATATAAGGGGTCTTCACAGAATTAATGGAAAATATGTTTGTGGGAAAAAAAATCCATGCCTGGATTTCAAAAAAAATTGCACCAAAACAAGCTTCTTTTAACTTTCCATGGACCTTCTACTCTTACATTAGTATTAAACTGTATCCTGTAAATATGTGCAATTACTATGTGTCAATCAAAAATAAAAATTATGGCTGGCGCTGTGGCTCACTAGGCTAATCCTCCGCCTTGCGGCGCCGGTGCACCAGGTTCTAGTCCCGGTCGGGGCACCGATCCTGTCCCGGTTGCCCCTCTTCCAGGCCAGCTCTCTGCTGCGGCCAGGGAGTGTAGTGGAGGATGGCCCAAGTCCTTGGGCCCTGCACCCCATGGGAGACAAGGAGAAGCACCTGGCTCCTGCCATCGGATCAGCGTGCTGCGCTGGCCGCAGCGCGCCTACCGCGGCGGCCATTGGAGGGTGAACCAACGGCAAAAGGAAGACCTTTCTCTCTGTCTCTCTCTCACTGTCCACTCTGCCTGTCAAAAATTTTAAAAAAAATAAAATAAAATAAAATAAATAAAATAAAAATTATGTTTTAAAACATTGACACATTTGAAATAAGAATAAGTTGGTATAAAGAGAGGCTTTTCCATCCTTCTGCCTTCACTTCCCACTATTTAGGGTTGATTTGAGCTTTGCACATGACTATAAAACAGCATCTTTTGTATGGAATGATGATTGAAAAACAGCCACACATACCTCCTCTACCCTCTTCAGTTATGAAACCTTAGGTCATAACTTTCCCTTTCTAAGTCTCAACTTCCCCACTATAAAATATTAGCAACACCACAACAAGGAGTGTGACCATATTTTGAAAATGTGTATCACTTATGACACAGTAAATAAATGGAAGATAATTAGGTTTTGTTTTGTTTTACAATGCATTGTTTTTAGCATAGCAAAATAACATGCTTATTATTGAGTGAAAGTTAACATTACCCATTTATTTTACTAACAATGTCCATGGTGGGGAGGATGGGACACAGGCAACTGCTTTCCCCCACCCCCAATACGAGGTCAGCAGCCAGCCTCAAACAAATCTGGTAGAGAGACAAGATCTAGTTAGCTGGGTCTTAATGTAGTGGCAATAAATGGCAAGAAAAATCCAAGAGCCAAATTGAGTGGGGAAGATAGTGCCTGCTGTAAGAATGGTTACTACAGAAGGCCCTGTGCAATTTGTCTGAGAAATTCCTCCTAGGGAGGCAGACTACACTTCCAGGAGGCACAAAAGAGGATTATCTTCTGACAGAGCTTCAATATCTCAATTCCGCATCCCATCCAGGGGGCAGAAAACCATTTGGTGATAATGAAAACCAGGCCTTCACGGCACCTGACTCTGATGGCTTCATAAAGATCCGTCTCTGTGCATCGAGTTCTCTAACAACATAATCCCCCCAATATAGGAAATTCTTCTCAGATAAGCCAGCCTTTGTTTGTTGATCTGATTTATTTCTTTCCTTACTGTCCCCCTCCTCAGTAGCTCTCTCCCTCCCACACTCCTCTCATCCCTTGGTCAGTTTCTGACTCATCGGAGTCTCCCTTGATCTAACTCCCACCCTTTTCTCAGGAGATATTTTTGGAAGATTTAATATGAGACTAATTGTGCATTTATTAAGAAGAAATCAGAATGGTAACTGGGAGTAAAATATAGCCATAATCTGGTTTAAGAAAATTTGAGATAGAAAAATCTGCATTGAAATCCCCGAGAGAGCTAATTCTTTACATCAGGAACATACTCCCAAATTGCCTTCATAGAGGTAGTTTTTGAATTTACTTAAAATGGAAACTTCTTAAAGGTCCTATACTCAAACGCACTGAATTCAAAAGTCTAGAGCTGCTGTATCCAATGTGACCAACATAAAATTCATTAAAATAAAACAATCTTACAAAGCTAATTTCTCAGTAGCCATAATTTGTGTTCAATAACCCCATGTGGCTGATGACTACAATCTTGGCCAGCATAGAAACCAAGTTTTTTCATTATCTTAGAAATTTCTATTGGACAGCATTGGTGTAGAAAAACAATGATTAGCAAACAATAAACTGTCATTTTTGCAAATAAATTTTAAGTGGAACATAGCCTGGCCTCTTTGATTGTATATTATCTATGATTGCTTTTATGCTACAAAGTTAAGTGGTATCAACACAAGACCATATGGAACCCAAAAGCTGGCCCTTATCATCATCTGACCCTTATAGTAAAGATTTGCAGGTCCCTGGTCTAGAAAATAGAGGCCTAACACCTGCTAAGGTATTTCTGTGTAACACTAAACAAAGGCGCTAAACCTTAGACTCAGTTTTCCCATCTGTAACGTGAAAGATAAGGAAGAAGGAATAAAAGACACAGATGCTTGAAAAGTAGCTGAGTTAGGCATAAGTAATCAAACCTTATGTAGCTGGTGCCTCAGGGCAATGATTTAGCCCTTCATGGCCTCAGTGTCTTCACCTAAAAATGGGGCCCAGTCATTCTCCATACAGGAGAACTTTAACAGTAAGCAAGAGGACTGTATAATAATGCTACAGCCAGTGCTATGGCATAGCGGGTGAAGCCGCCACCTGCAGTGCTAGCATCCCATATGGGTGCCAGTTCAAGTCTTGGCTGCTTCACCTCTGATCCAGCTCTCTGCTATGGCCTAGAAGAGCAATGGAAGATGGCCCAATGCCTTGGGCCCCTGCACCTGCATGGGAGATCCTGAAGAAGTTCCTGGCTTCAGATTGGCGCTGTTCTGGTTGTTGCAGCCAACTGGGGAGTGAACCAGTGGATGAAAGACCTTTCTCTCTCTCTCTCTGCCTCTCCTCTCTATGTGTAACTCTGACTTTCAAATAAATAAATGAGGAGGAGGAGGAGGAGGAGGAGAAGGAGAAGAAGAAGAAAAATGCTACAATCACAGCCATGGTGATCCAGCAAATGAGATCCTACGCATATGGCCACCCTAATGATAATGTCTATGATTCTACAGGGCACATGGCAACATCAATCAGAGTAGTTGCCAGGGGATATCATGAGCTAAATGGATATGATGTCATGAGTTGCATCTATCTACTCTCAGAATGTCTGTATTGGGGGCGGTGTTGTGGCATAGCAGGTTAATCTGCAGCCTGTGATGCTAGCATCCTATATGGGTACCCATTCATGTCCCAGTTACTCCACTTCTAATCTAGCTTCCTGCTAGTGGCCTTGGAAGACCAACAGAGAATGGTCCAAGGACTTGGTTCCTGCTACCTTCATGGGAGACCTGGATGATGCTCCTGGCTCCTGGCTTTTACCCATGTCCCATCCTCTCCACCATTGACATTGTTAGGAAAATAAATTGGTAATTTTAACTGTCACTCAGTAATAATTATGTTATTTTGCTTTGGCATGGCTCAGCCCCAGCTGTTGCAGCCATCTGGGGAGTGAACCAGCAGATGGAGAATCTGTCTCTCTGCCTTTTTCTCTTCCTCTGTAACTCTGACTTTAAAATAAATAAATATTTTTGAAAAGAATGTCTGTATTTTAGTGCTGTTTTTTTAAGAAGCTTTCACCAAATCCATCTTCAATCCATACCTTGATTGCTCCAGTTGATATCTGGATCTCATGGAGCCTCCTCATGGTGCCATCACGGTCAACAAAGTAGGATGATGCAAGCTGGTGCAGAGCTTCAACACTTTGAGTGGCATTCCCTGACTTCCTGTCAAGGCGACTTTTGTCCATATACATGGTCAAAGCCTCTTCCCCTGTACAGGAAAGAAAAGAAATAAAGAAGCCTGTCAAAGAGTCAGTGTGCATGAGAGAAGAGAGGCACTGAGGCTGGGATGCTAGAAACAATCTGAATCTCCAATTAACTAATCTCTAAAAATCAAGGCACAGTGAAAAAGGAACAAACCAGAGTTGTCTGAAAACACGTCTCCCTTAGAATAAGGATCATTGAAAAACTAGCAACTGAGTCCAGTCCCTAACTAATCCACTTTATTCTCACCAGCATCATCTTACAACACAGTCCTCTTCCCCTCTTATGAAAATGTTTAGTCTTTTCTTTGAAATGATGGACTCAGCATAAGTATTCTCTTCTCATTCTTTCCTCTTTCTCCTCCTGTTTCCTCATTATTCTCCAGTTTATTCTTTTCCTTGTCTATCTTCTTCTCTGTTCACTCATTGTCTCCTCTTTTTCTCTTCTTTATCCCTTTGTACATAGATGGATGGATGAGTGAAATGACAGACAGAACAATAGACAGACAAACAGATAATAAATGAGACATATCTAACTCAGAGATAGTCAGAAATAGACAAATAGGGGGAATTTTGTCTCTATAGTGAGAAATAAAACTAGTTTGTCATCACTGTGAAGACAGACACAGTCTATATTAGCCATGGCTTTATCCCTGGCATATGGCACAGTTTTTGGCATATAGGAGATACTATATACAAAAATAATTTATTTTCTTAATTCATTCAGTGAATATTGTTTTAAGTATCTATCATATACTACTAGGCACTCTGCTTCTTAGGGCATAAAAAAGTCACATCTTGTGGTAGGGAGTGCAGGTAATGAAAAAGTTTGGAATAGAAAAGAAATGAAGACATAATTTTCATGGATATATGGATGAATGGATGGGTGATGAGTAATGGTTAATAAAGTTATAAATGCAAATATATCAATTATAGCTTTCTCTCCTTGAAGGTTTCCTCAGGAATGCATATACATATGACTAATACTAGTCTATGATTACTTTTACTTTAGATAATGAGATTTTATTAATGAGAACTTAAAAAAGGAAACTCCAGGAATACCTGTCAAATAGATGTGATCATTATATTCCTGAATCTACTTTTCAACAGCTTTGTGAATATGGGAATGTTTCTTAACTTGTCTCTTACCCAGTTTATTTGTTAGCAAAACTAGGAAATAATTCTACCAACTTCAAAGAATTATTAAAAAGGACAAATGTGTAAAGTCTCAGAAATGTGTCTGGCTCACAATACCATCCAAAAGTTGATCAGTAATAGTAGGCAAAGACACAGACTCTAGAGTTAGGCTGCTTTGAATATAACTATCTATGATTATCTCTCCATGCTTCAATTTCTTCATGGGTATCTCACAGGGTTATCAAAAGGATTAAATTTGCTAATTTCAGCAACAGAAAATTTTTGATTCCTGCCTGGCACATTGTATGCATGATAGAAGTGTTAGGTAGCATTATTTGGTATTGTAAATTATCACTTGTATGATATTTACCCATATATAATCCATTCAAAACAATAAAATTTGGATGCTTTTTGTTATAGGGGTTAAGATGTTAGCCACTTGCAATGACTGATTCCCATATCAAAGTAGATGTGCTTGAGTCCGAGCTCTGTTCCCAATTACAGGCACCTGCTAACCAGCACCCTGGGAGGCAAAAGGGATGACTCAAGTAATTGGGTTCCTGACACTCACGTGGGAGACTTGGATTGGGTTCCTAGTTCCTGGCTTTGGCCTGGCCCAGCCCTGACTGTTGCAGCATTCAGGGGAATAAACGAGCAGATGAAAGATCTCTATTTGTTTTTCTGTCTGTATTTTTGTCTTATCGGCCTCTCAATAAAATTAATAGATAAATAAAAATGTTAAAGCAATAAAATATTCAAAGCACAAAAGCTACCACTATTTTTCTGAGAACCAGTGTCTATAGTCTAGCATAACTGAAATGTCTTCAGAATGTCAATGACATTTTGTGTTGAGAGAGAAAATATAATTTCCTCTCAGAAGGAATTCTATCCTGTTCTTAACCAAATGTCTGACCTTCAAAACCATCTCCACCTTTCTGGGCCCAATTCTGATGTCACTTCCTCTTACTACCCATCCCTCTTCCACTGGCATTTCATAAACACTCTTCCAAATCTGCTCATGTGCCATGCCTATGGTGAGCTTTCTCCAACCACATCCTCCCTGCAGGAAGAAGTAACATCCCCTCATCATTCTCTGGTTTATCCTTTCAGCTTATCTCAGCATGTATGTGCATGCCTTGAGCTGTGTGCGGAGCACTTTGGCAGGCACAAGGATGACAGGTAAGACACTGACTGATATTGGCTAGAAGTATAAACTACAAACAAGCCTTCCAAAATTTCCTATTAAAAAATGTAAAATCCTTCACTTATGGTTTATTCCCTTGATTGCATATTATGATGCTAATATTTTGGATATATTATGTTAACAATGTTAAAATATATTAGTCAATTGATTTCACTTTTTCAAAACCCTTTCCTTATTAAAATCTGGGCTGTAAGAAATTTATAATGGCAAATGAAGCTTACATTTGGTGCTGCATTTTATTTCTATTGATCTATGATAGTCAAAAGAGACAGGAGCAGAAAGAGGTCATTGCAATGCACCAGGTACATGACAAAGGGAGAATGATGCCCAGGGTGAAGGGCAGGCCAGATAAATGCTGCCCATATCCACGCAGGTCATGTCAGCCACAAGGCCTTGATGATCTGGTCTCTTTAGCTGTACCCTCTTGCTGAACATAAGGGATGTTCTGCCTTGGACAAATGTGCCCCATTTTCTCTCTTTGTGCAGCCTCTGCTTTTCTGTTTTTTTTTTTTTTTTCTTTTAACTTATACTCATGACTTAGGTGTCACCTAAAATATCACCTCTGGGAAGCCTTCCCTGAATTCTCCCACTCACTACTTGAACTATGTTATAAACTCTAAACATGTTCTCCCACAAGTACTGTTATTTCTCCACGGCATCACATTTCCTTGTGGTGGCTTCTGGTTTAATAGTCTATGTCTTAGACTCTAGCAGAAACCCTGTGAAGCCAAGTAGTTAAAGTCTTTCACCATCCCTTGCTATAGTAAAATATGGGCATATATATTACATTTCACAAATAATTGAGGGGAGGGTTGTTACAGGTGAATGAGTAAACATTCAGGTGGTCCAACTCTATAGTTAATTTTTGATACATAGTTAATTAATTGATATAACTCCCTCAATTGGAATGAAATATTTCAGCAGAGAGATTGATTGTCATCATCAAAATTCTTCTCTGGGTCCCACATGCCTAGACTCCAGTTGAGTTAAGAAAAATATACTATTGGGGCTGGCACCATGGCTCACTTGGTTAATCCTCTGCCTATGGCACTGGCATCCCATAAGGGTGCCCAGTTCTAGTCCCGGTTGCTCCTCTTCCAGTCCAGCTCTCTGCTCTAGCCTGGGAGTGCAGTGGAGGATGCCTAAGTGCTTGGGCCCTGCATCCACATGGGAGACCAAGAGGAAGCACCTGACTCCTGGCTTCGGATCGGTGCAGCGCCAGCCATAGCGGCCATCTGGGGAGTGAACCAACGGAGGGAAGACCTTTCTCTCTGTCTCTCTCTCTTACTGTCTATAACTCTACTTGTCAAAAAAAAAAAGTAAGATACTCATGCTTTCATGCTTATACTTTATCATGGAGGCCTTCACTATTAAGCAGTATGATGTGATATCTACCCTTTGGACTCCACAACCATCTGAATAGATTTGGATTAAAAATGACTTTATTTTGTAATTAGGCTTTGAGTTCCAGTGGGTGTGGCTGGCGAGGTACAGCAAAAATGATTCTACATAATTCATTTCTTCATGTCCCCCAATGATTCTCTTAGGACCTGATGAAGAACAGATGTTCAGTTACCATTAGATGAATAAACAGATGCATAGATGGATGCATGGCTGGACAGATAGATGACTGAATGATATCTAAATACATAAATGGGTAGAGAGGTAAATGACTAAATAAGAGAGTACACTAGGAGTAAGAGCTAAGAGGCAGAGGAAATAAATATTCCATGTGTCAGCTCAGGCTCTCTTAGGGGCTTGTGAAACAGAAGGTGAAACAAACCCAGTTCCCTCCGGGCTGAGAACTGGCAGAAGCAAACCTTAGATCAAGAGGGGTTAATAGGCTTCTTGCTGCATTATTAAGACTTAATTTCTTGTTTATTAAGAGAATGTTCTGTTTAGAGTTGTTCTCCCACTTGGGTATTCCTGCAAATTGCCTCTTCACCCCACAGAGGTCTTTCCACTGTCTTCCTGTCCTCCAAGGGGGTTTTCTGTACTCTCAGAAACACCTTCTCCCCAAGAAGAAAAAATATGATTCAGACACACAGAGGATGGAGAATGAGGTAGAAACTGATTGTTTTACCTTTCAAGTCAATAGGAAATGTTGCTCCCAGATGAGAGATGGGGATGTCTGGAGAATCCCTTATCTATTCTTTCTGAGTCCTGTAATTTTTTTCTTAGCCAAGGAGACACTGTTCCAGATTCAGGGTGAGAAATGAAAACACACACACACACACACACACACATGAACCCTGGATTATATAGAGAAATCCAGGTAATACATTCACAAACAAGTGTAAGCTCATATATACACATGCAGAAACATACTTTACATCTATATGTGTGCAATGCATATGTGTACATGCCTATGTATAGACCAACTCACATCCAAATATAGGAAGGCATTTGTGTGACCTGTGTATGCAATAAGCATGATGACCATGGAAACACACAAGCATACTCATATATGTCACACATTTATCCAGTCTCTGAAATGTTTCCATTGTGCCAAACTATGATTGTGCTAGAGACTATGGAAAATTACTACCTTGTTTCCCTGTGTGTGGCTCCAGAGGCAGATGTTTTCCAACTTCACTACCCTTCCTATGATCATTCACCACAAGTATTTTTTAATATATTTTTATTTCATAAATGTGAATTTACAAAGTGCAACTTTTGTATTGTTGTCACCACAAGTATTTTATGCAGTTCACCAAAAATTTGGGGATCCCGTGAAAACATCTAAGTTGTCCGCCCTTCTGACAGCTCCACTTCATTTAAACTCCCTTTCCTTGCTGTATCCTTTTCCTAAAGAGCCAAACAAATTTACTTATTCTCACCAAAGGTGACAGTTGAAGGATCATCTTTTGTGGTTTGATTATGCTCTTCAGGATTTACCTGATACCTTAAAAATTTATCAAAGCATTTCTTTGCAAGAAATACAGTGCTTTTACAGAAAAAAAATGTGGTGAAACATTTTGTGCAACTCTATATACACAAGGAGACTGATGTCCATATAGGAAAGCAGATTTCTTGATGTCTCTTACTTATCCAGTGAATGGTAGTACTGAGCTTCTATTCTTGGTCCCCAAGTTCCTTAGCCCCATTAAGTAATAATAGCAGTAATACTAAAATAATTGGGGCCAGCACTGTGGTACAGTAGGTTAATCCTCCACATGCAGTGCCAGCATCCCTTATGGGCGCCAGATCTATCCCAGCTGCTCCTCTTTTTTAAAAAAATAGATTTATTTATTTATTTATTTGAAAGTCAGAGAGAGTAGAGGCAGAGAGAGAGAGGTCTTCCATGCGATGGTTCACTCCCCAGTTGACCACAATGGCTGAAACTGCACCAATTGGAAGCCAGGAGCCAGGAGCTTCCTCTGGGTCTCCCATGTGGGTGCAGGGGCCCAAGGACTTGGGCCATCTTCTACTGCTATCTCAGGCCATAGCAGAGACCTGGATCAGAAGAGGAGCAACCGGGACTAGAATCAGTGCCCATATGGAATGCCGGAGCTTCAGGCCAGGGTGTTAACCCACTAGGCATAGCGCCGCCTCCCCACCTGGCCCCAACGCTGGCCCTGGCTGCTCCTCTTCCAATCCAGCTCTCTGCTTTGGCCTGGGAAAGCAGTAAAAGATGGCCCAAGTGCTTAGGCCCCTGCATCCACATGGGAGACCTGGAAGAAGCTCCTGGATCCTGGCTTCGGATTGACACAGCTCCGGCCGTTTAGGGAGTGAACCAACGGAAAGAACACCTTTCTCTCTGTCTCTCCTTCTCACTGTCTGTAACTCTACCTCTCAAATAAATAAATAAAATGTTAAAAGAAAACTAAAATAATTATATCAACAGCAGCAACAATTTAATAGGTGCCAGACTGTATGTTAAGCACTTTCAATGCATCATTTAATTTCATTTTCAGGATATGCATAAAAGAAGTGTTTTTATTATGACTATTTATAAATGAAGATACTTAGGCTTAAAAATCGGGTTCTTCAGCTGGCGCCGCGGCTCACTAGGCTAATCCTCCACCTTGCGGCGCCGGCACACCGGGTTCTAGTCCCGGTCGGGGCACTGATCCTGTCCCAGTTGCCCCTCTTCCAGGCCAGCTCTCTGCTGTGGCCAGGGTGTGCAGTGGAGGATGGCCCAAGTCCTTGGGCCCTGCACCCCATGGGAGACCAGGATAAGCACCTGGCTCCTGCCATCGGATCAACGCGGTGCACTGGCTGCAGCACGCCTACCACGGCGGCCATTGGAGGGTGAACCAACGGCAAAAGGAAGACCTTTCTCTCTGTCTCTCTCTCACTGTCCACTCTGCCTGTCAAAAAAAAAAAAAAAATCGGGTTCTTCTCAAGGTGACACAAACCTGGTAGGGAGTAGGAGACAGGACTGAACCAGGTGCAATCAATCTACAGGATCTGTTCTGCTCACTGTACCTCCCACCCTGCTTCTCTCATGTTGCATGAGAAAATCATTAAGAAACATTTTTTTTCATAAATGAGAAACTGAAATAATGATGTAAGGACATCACACATTTTCTGGCACATAGCATTCGATCAACATTAAATCCCTTTCCCTTCCCTCTTCCTATGCCTCTATATTGAGAGCTGAGGGAGCCTTGAGGTCCTGCTGTCCAACATTAGATTTCCATACAAAGCTTTGCATATTTAAAATGCTTTGTAAAAACAGGAGAGAAACAAGACTCTGTGAATAATTTACCATCTTGCCTTGGAGAAATTAAAAATATATTTCAATGAGAAAGAAAGGTCTTTGTTATTTGGGATTTCTAGGGACTCAGACCAGAGCACAGTTTTTTAATGGAAGAATTGAATTAGTTACACTTTTTTTTTTCCAAAGTGAAATGGGAAGTAGAAATATTCAAAGGAAAGGGTTCAGATTAATGCCACACTCAAGTTGAAACAAATTCACTTTCTCTCTACAATAGAAGAAAATTTATGTTGATAATCTCACATTTAAAGATCTATTTAACTTTGCATCTGACTAGCAGCAGAAAACAAACACTAATTCATTGGTGGTTGGAATGGGTGAGCCAGTTGGTTAAAGAGTAGACTGCCACTGAATTGTAAAACAAAATAAACTCTATGTACAGAAAATCATAAATTAAAAATGTAGCTCTGTCACTTCTTAGCTATTTTGAATCTCAGCTTCCTTATTGATAAAATGGAGATAATATGACAAAATGAAATTTTGAATACTGAAGACAACATACAATGCTTTCTATATGGCAAATACTCAGTAAATAGTAAATGATAAATTATAGGATGGATGAATTTACCCAGCAAATCTTCTAACCCACATTCCCCACATTACTAAATTGTTGAACTCTTTGTCTTCAAAATATACACTGTACATTTAGCCTAGAAAGTTCTGCTACCTTCTTGTTGCTAGTTAGCTCTTGTACACTAAAACACTACTTATCCCATGAAATTTATACTCAACATTCTAGTTAGTAGAAATCAACCCTCTTTAGTCAGTACACCAATCTATTTTAGCTGGAATGAGACATATCTAAATGTACTTCAGCAGATATGTGAGCTTTCTTCTACCCATGGGGTTTTCTCACGGTTCAGTGGACCCAGTCACTGGGGCACAAAACTGATACCTAAGGTATTGTTCATGAAATGATGCAATAGGCAAGACCCATGCTCCCCTAAATGCCCTAGTTTGCCCCATTTCCCACTCTCTTTTCAATTATGCCCTCCCCTTTATCTGCTCCTCTTATTTCTTCTCCCTCAAAGATTGTTCGGGCCTGATAGGAAGGGGGTAGGGGAGAGTGAATAAGGTGGAGCAAGTACTCAGTTTTCCTGTTAACTGACTCCATGCCAAAATGAGATTAAAAATTTTTGAATATTTAGTTATGTATTTTATCACAATAAAATGTTTGGTTTTAGATAACTATTAAAACAAAACAAGATAGCCCTCTAATAACACGACAACCTCAAGTAATCAATCCCTAAAGTAAGCAAAGGCAATAAGCAAAAGCAATTCCCTAAAGAACATCTGAAATATATTTCCCTGGAAGAGACCCCATTTCAAAGGAATTGAGATAATTAACCAATTGAGCATTCCTAATGAAATGATCTAATTCTAAACTTAAGCCGTATTGACAAGAAAGTTAGTAAATTCTCAGACTGTCTCCTAAACAGAATCAGCTGCTCAGAGATGTGCACAGTCACCAGGACAATTTGGCTTATCTAGCAGTGTATGCGAGACTAAGAGGGCTTTGCTCTTAGGAGATCCCACTCTCCCTTCCACCCCAGACCCCAAGTCATGACACAGTGATTACCCAGTGGCTGCTGACCTACCTCCCAAGGTGGCAGAGATGAGGAGGTGCGTGCCGTACTTTTTGATGATGGTATCGATGAATTGCTGAGTGGTGGGTCTCCTGCCAAGCAGGCGGATGCTCCTTTGAAACTCCGGCATGAGGGGCACTGGATGGCGGACCAGATCTCTCCTCTCAATGGCTGTGTTCCTCACCTTCCAACGGGCAAACTCCCTGGGCAGGAGAGATGAGTGACACTCCTCAACTTACCGCCCCTTCCCTGAAGTCAAAGTCCACCCAGCCAGCCCACTTGGGCATCTCTTCTTGGGTTGGAGAACGTCTGCACTTATTTTCATATATGTTTGATCTGGAGCTTCAACCCTCTTTAGTCAACAAATATTTATTGAGTACTACTTTTATCCCTGGGACATGGAACACGCAGTCATGTCCTCAAGTTCCTTATAGAGCATCATGGTTGTAGAATTAGGAGTCATTTTTACTATGTTATGGATAGAGAAGACAGTGATTATATTAATGGTGGTGGTTATGAGAATGAATAGTTCACAAGAATATCATGGCTAATGTCCTGTCTGTCACACAAGCCTCATAATTCTGGTACCTTTTGCAGGACCTAGTTCTAGGCTGTCTTCCAGCTGTTTGTCCAACTCCCTCACCAGTTTGTGAACCATACCATGGAGATGGAATGTTCTCAGGTACTCTCCAACCTACTTCTGTAAACATTTCAGTGACTGCTGCATGACAGTATTCATAATAATGCTAGATGAATGAATAAATAAGCCAGATGAGAGAAGGAAGGAAGGAAGGAAGGAAGGAAGGGAGGGAGGGAGGGAGGGGAGGAGGGAGGGAGGTAGAGTGGCAGGCAGACCACATAAAAATAAACCCAAAGCTCAAAGCACTGTGAGACTCATGCTAAGACAATGCAAAAGTTAAATATTCAGTCTAGGTCTCACTTTAATCCAAAATTTTAACATGTATTTATCAAGCACCTACTATTTTGATGTGACATTCGAGATAAACATGTCTTTTCTCTGGATCTACATTTCTTAAAATCCAATTCATATTACCTATTTCTTATTGTTGATTCAAAGATTACATGAAACATTGCGTGTAAAAATACCTTGGGAAACTGAAAGGCACTAATCTAATGTGAAATATTATTTTATAATTTTATTTCCTCACAGATCCCCAGACATGCACATATAAATCATGAAAGGTTCATGGATAGGGACCCTGGAGAATGTAAACTAAGTACAAGTAGAAATTTAAAGGAACTTGATTCAGGCTGCTTCTGCACAAATAATCATCACTGCTCCTACCAATGATGCAGCTGCCCTGGAGCAGCCAGCTCTCCAACCTGCCTGAGTTACACGCTTCCGATCCCTTGAGAAAAAGAGACCAACCAAAGGGGTGAGAAGGTGAGCCTAGATAAACGATGGGAACCAGAGTTTAATGAAAAGGTCTCTTTCTCCTGCCACAAGATGGGAGAGATGAATGAAGAAAGGGGCATGGGGCAAGAAAAAGCAGAACAGGATGGGAACCAGGCCAGAACATGCTCCAGTGATTCAGTGGTGGAGTCTGACCCCAGATTCATAGCAAACTGGGTCTGAAAGAGCTTTAACATTCGAATACACTTCCAAGCCTCAGAGTGAATGGTCTATGCTTATGGAATCTCTGCCTGTAATTCACAGCACAGTTCAAATTCTAAGTCAACTCAGTACTTTGCACATCTTAGGTACATAAATCCATCAACTGCACGCAGTGAATCCCTGCAAGGCACCTACTAAGGGTAACTTCTGAAATACACAGGAGGAGGATGGGCACATCACAGGCATGGCATGACAAAGCTCTCAGTCTGGCAAGGAAGATGAAATATTTCAAGTTTCTTGTAAATCAAGGAGCACAGGACACAGAAATAGGGAAATGTACTTGCCTGGCCTCCAGAGAAAGCTTCAGTGCTGTGGTCATGTTTGAACTACAGGTTTGAAGTTTGCATCAAATTTAGACAAATTAATATGTGATCAAAAAAAAAAAATAAAGAAAACCAAACCACAGGAAGGAAAGGGTAGGGGCAGAGTGAATGAGAGGAGGGTACAGAATGTGTAGTGGGAAGAGGTGAACAGAAGGAGAGCAGGATGGAGGAGAGGATAAATTAGAGCAAGGATGGAGGGGGAGGGACCTCAATAGCCAGTGGAGGGGAATTGACGGGCACAGCAGACAGGTCACCTACGACATGAGCCCCAGAGACCCTCCCCACCTCCACTGAGTTGTCCCTCATGAATAGAATGTGAAGGCGATGGAACATCACTTTCATGATCAGGTCACAAAAAGTATGACTTATATTTTGCTCTGTTTTTCTCTCTTTCCCACTGTCCTGCTAGCTCTCTCTTCTGCTGGCTCCCTTTTTATCTCTGTGTATCTCTCTTTGTTTCACTTTGTTTTAACTCTTGCTCTCTCTGTCTTGCTTTCTCTCTCACTGGCCATTTCTCTTGTTCTCTCTGTGTCTGGCTATCGGTTTGTCTCTGTCTCACCTCCCTCCTGCTTCCTGCTACAAGGTATAGCAAGACCACATGGCAAGGAGCAGAGGGAAGCCTCTGTCCATTGCTGCTGAGGAATGGAGGCCTCAGGAGAGAAGCCCAACAGCAAGTAGCCGTGTGAGCCCGGACACAAACAGACCCTGCAAGCCCAGTTTTGAGGTGACAACAGTCTGGGGAGAAACCCAGATGCAAGACACCCAGATCCCTCAGCTGCAGAAACTGTGAGAAAACATTGCTGTTTTAAGTCAATATGTTATGATGGAATGTATAATCAATGATCAATACCAATCAAGAGAATCACGAATTATAGGAAAGGAAGAGTCTTAATCAGCTTATCCCTGAACATTATAAAATGGTTTTGCACATAATTATGAACGTATACTTATCCATATAAACATATATCTTCAGGGAACAGACATTTATAGCTATATATAAGCATGTAGACATAGGTATATGTGTGTGTGTGTGTGTATGTATCATTGTTATTTAAGACTTACTTTCTGGAATTTTTTTTCATATGACCCCTGCCTATATTCCTCAAAATTAATTTTCATTTATACATAGAGAAGGTAACTAATTTGGTAAAGGTCATCCAGCTAGTGAGTGGTAGAGCTGAGTATAGAAAACAGTTATTTTGAATCGTCTGATTCTTAAATTTCTCCTTGAAGATAAATATTGAGAGGTAGAACATACAAACATTGTCGACCCAGTACAAAGGAATACTGCCATTCTCACCACTGAATTATAAGACCATGACTCAATGTCTTTTAAGAAAAAAAAAGCCTTCACAGTATTCATGAAGTTCACCAGCTATAGATCAAACACCTGCCATCTGTGTGGCCTCCTTGAAAAACCTAGGGAAGATGCTGGGGACTCAGCTTCTCCCTCCAGGGAAGCTGGAAGGATGAGGAGAGGGAATATGTGAACTGCTGCACACACAACCAGTCTCTCCGGACAAGCTCAGTAGCTGAGATGTTGTTATAAAGCACCAACTCCATACCAGGCGCTGCTTGCTCCACACCACAGATAGTGATCCTCACCCCAATGAACTGGTCCAGTTTTGGGGAGGTGGGATGACAAAGGCAACTCAAGTGGTTGTTTAGGTAAGTTATTAAACTCTGGTGAGCTATTACAATAGTATTTTTAGAGACAGAAGGATCAGAACAGAGGATCCCTGACACAGTCTGGAAACAAGGCTGGGTGAGATTTCTTATACAAATTGAATCTTTGGGCCAGCACTATGGCATAGCAGGTAAAGCTGCCACCTGCAGTGCCGGCATCCCATATGGGAGCCAGTTTGAATCCTGGCTGCTCCACTTCCCATCCAGCTCTCTGCTGTGGCCTGGGAAAGCAGTAGAAGGTGGCTCAGGTGCTTGGGCCCTGTTCCTACATGGGAGACCTGGAAGAAGCTCCTGGCTCCTGGCTTCAGATCAGCACAGCTCTGGCCCTTGCAGCAATCTGGGGAGTGAACCAGCGGGTGGAAGACTCCTCTCTCTCTCTCTCTCTCTCTCTGCTTCTGCCTCTCTGCAACTCTGCCTTTCAAATAAATAAATCTTTAAAAAAAAAATGAATCATGAAGGAAATGTAGGATTTGGTCAAAGATAGAGGAAGTGGTTTCCAGGAGAATGAGTTCTGTTTAATACAGTGGGGAGGGATGAGGAAGGATAAGACAGTTGGAAAGAGATGGGCGTATGTGCATACGTGTGATATATAAATGATGAAAGGTAAAGAGAGAGAGGTAGTTGGGGACCACAGAATGATAGACTGTGTGTCAAAAGACATTATTAGATTTTAGCTTATAAACTGTTCATGTTGCCCAACAATCCAGGCTACAAAAAAATCTGTGTTTATATGGCTCTATAAGTATTATAGGGATTTGGAATGAAGAACATCACCTTATAGGACCTGGGCAGTGGCGTGGTCGACTATGTCTCTGCCTGCAGTGTCAGCATCCCATATGGGCACCGATTCATGTCCCAGCTGTCCCTCTTCTGATCCAGCTCTCTGATTATGGCCTGGGAAAGTAGTGGAAGATGGTCCAAGTGCTTAAGCCCCTGCACCAGCGTGGAAGACCCAGAAGAAGCTCCTGGCTTCTGGCTTCAGATTGGCCCAGCTCCAGCTGTTGCAACCTTTGGGGACTGAACCAGCAAATAGAAGACCTTTCTCTCTGTCTCTTCCTTTCTCTGTAACTCTACCTTTCAAATAAATAAATGAATCTTCAAAAAAAATAAAAAAAAGAAGAACATCAAGTTACAGTATTCTATGGCTTTTCACTCCTTATCAAAATACACTGAAGTATAAAAGGGCTTGGCACCTAGATATATTCAGAAGCTATCAGCATAAGAGCTGAACGAGTTGATTTATGCATTTGGAACTTGAACAATTACTATTTATCCAGCTGTGAGGATATCACAGTGAACAAAATTGGTAATAGTCTTGCTCTCAAGGAGCTTAATGACATTGAAGAGTGAACAAATAGTAAAGAAACAAATGCACAACCGATTGGGGGACATGGTGACATTCACACAAATAGAGCAGAACAAGGTTGGGAAGTCCAGAGGTGAGTGGTTTTACATATAAGTCAGTAACCGTCTTCCTGATTTGATGACATCTGAGGAGAGATTTGAAGGAAATAAGGGTGGTCCATGAAACCAGCTAATGGAAGAATGCTTTAGAAAAGAGGAACAGCCTGAAGGCATGGAGAGGGAGAAAGGATTAGAAGGCCTTCTTAGTGAGATACTAGCAGAAAATTTCCCAGGTTTGGAGAAGGACAGAGACATCCTAGTACAGGAAGCCTATAGAACCCCTAATAAACATGACCAAAAGAGATCCTCACCACGACAGGTCGTAATCAAACTCACCACAGTGAAACATAAAGAAAAGATTCTAAAATGTGCAAGAGAGAAACGTCAGATTACTCTCAGAGGATCTCCAATTAGACTCACAGCTGACTTCTCATCAGAAACCCTACAAGCTAGAAGGGAATGGCGAGACATAGCCCAGGTACTAAGAGAGAAAAACTGCCAGCCCAGAATATTATATCCTGCAAAGCTCTCATTTGTGAATGAAGGTGAAATTAAGACTTTTCATAGCAAACAGAAACTGAAAGAATTTGTTGCCATTCGTCCTGCCCTGCAAAAGATGCTTAAAGATGTGTTACATACAGAAACACAGAAACACGGTCACCAATATGAAAGAAGGTAAAGGAAGGAAACTCACAGCAAAAGATCACAGGAAGCTCAGTTTCTCTTTGACATAGAATTAAAATCTGATTCTCTGTTAAAGCAATGTGTTAAAGTAATCTATTATGTTCTCTTGATGTCTGTTAAATTCTAATTGTTCAAAAACAGCTGAATTTTTATTAAGAGCTATGGGTTATTTAAATATGCGCTTATTTTCAAAGATTTGAATAATCACCTTGTAACAATGATCAAATTTGGTCTATGTTATGTCATGATTTTAAGGAATCTTATTTCAACCAGATATTTTGGATTTTGAGCCTTCTTGGCATTCTTGACAGGCATACAAAAAATCAAACTTTCAAACAATCTGGACTCTAAAATTTCCAGTAAATCCTGGACTTTGGTTTTTCCAGTTTGGGCCCAACTGAAAAAATCTAAGGACCTATGTCTCTCATCTTATAGAGACACTAACTAATCAGGCTATTTGGATTATATTAGAAGTACTGTCAAGATGTGACATGGTACTAAATTTTAAGTTTCTACAATGGAAAATGCTATTAATACAAATGTTTGAGAATTAAAAAGTCTAATGATCTTGTGTTACTAGACATGATAGTTATCTTAATGAGAAAGCCCCAGAGGCCTAAAGGGTTAAATACTTGTAAAATCCTACAGGTGCTTTCAAAAATACTGTGAAGTAAGCAAGTGCCTCTTGTTGGTTGATGAGTTTATAATTTTAAACATGGCAACTTAAAGTCTTTTATCATCCATAGTTATATATGATTTGCTGCTCATAAAACTAAAGCGTTGTTGGTTCTGTGTTTAGCTGTCCTCCTATAGTTACCTATGGACTTTTTCCAGCCACTTCTTTTGTATACAGTACTTTGGGATGGATCTGTAACAGATGAAGCCAATAATGTATTAACAGTACCAACTGAGAGACAGTATGGTTAACTGAGGTTACTAAAAACAAAAAGCAATTCAAATCAATTGGCAATCTACAAAAAGAGTTAAAGATTTTAAAAGCTATTATTAAAATTGCTATATTGGTCTACTATGCTATGTTATATGTGTGTACATATTGTATGTCCACATGGGACAATTTTATTAAGAGTTTTATTTTAAATGGCTTATGGATAAGATTGTCCATAAATTTAAGCTGCTAAAATCAATCAAATATACATTTTAATTTGTGTGACCTGAATCTGTGTATCATATGTTTTAAACTTGTTGGTAGAAAGAAACTAAATATTTTATATGGTTGTGCTTAAGTTTACTGGTTAAACAAACTACACCATGTTAGATATTTAAGAGGTGTTTTCAAATACATGATTCTTAAAATTTATAGAAGGCATTGGACCTTCTGGTAAATGTTTTACTAAGTTGTTATCTAATGGTTGAAACTGTTTGCTAAGTATTCATGTGATATTGCTATTGTCAGCAAGCGATCTAGGACTTGCTCCCTCATTTCTCTATTCTAAGCCCAACTTGTTCTTTCATTTCTCTATTCTCTTCAAGGTAGGAAACTAATTCTATTATTAAGGAATCTATAGGACACACAATTTAATCTTTAGACCTTATAAAAGAGATGGCTAACATTTTTCTGTAACAGCATAGCCAAAATAAGAACTTAAATAATAATCTCATAGCTAGATTTACTTCGCGAAGTATACAGTAAGTAGAAAAAACCTCCCTTTCAGACCAAAGGGAAAGAAAGTTTTTAAGTGAGAATATAATTTTCCTCATGGGCATTGTCTACCTTAGAAAAACTACTACAGAACATGCCTGTGACTATAGACTTGTAGTTTAGGCCACCGAAGATTAGAGATGGGACTTGGGCACTCCCTTGACTTGCATCCTCTGCTCTGCTTTAACACAAACCAGGAGGAAAAGAAAGCTAGGCATCAGAAGCAATGGGTGGCAGGCCTATTACTGGCTGATCTGTACAGTGATCTGCCCTCAAAGAGACCCAACAGGCCAGTCCACTGCAGCGGCTTTCAATGTGGTAAGCCTGGGCTTCAGCAGAAGTCAGCTTGTGAAGAGCCCTGGCAGCTCTGCCAAGAGTTGGATCACTGGAAATGGACCTGCCCTGGAGTCGAAGGATGCCCAGGTCAGAGCCACAGATCTTATTGGCTCTAAGCTGAAAAGCCCTTCATTCAGCCCAACTTCCAAAGTGACCACTGCAGCTGAGGGGATGGTCAAGTAGGGTCAGCAACATTGCAGGCAGAACTGTAAATTTCTTGTTAGAGATGCCCCCTGCCTTTACCTGGCCAGCTCTCCTCCCAGGCCAGCCAAGTAATGAAAGTCAACAGAGTACCTTCCCCTAGGAGGTTCACACCTCCCTTAGGATGGACCCCATGTGAAGAGATAGATAGGTCTGGGCCTCTTAACTTACAAGGCCTAAAGCCCACCAGATTATTATCAAGCCCCTTCTATCAGGTTCTATTTGCCTCTCAATCAGAAAACTTAATTGTAGCTTAGACAGCACCTTTCTTAGCTCCTCTAATAATGACTCTGTCCTTTGTTCTCGACCCTGTCTAGTGCACTTGGGCCTCATTCCTTCGTAATCATAACCTCTACTCTACCACCAATGGCTCTACTCCCAACCTGTGTGTACTGATGGTCCTCTTCCCCACTTAATGCTGTATAATTGTTCAGACCTGGTAAATGCCACTCTTAGGATCATTGGTTACTATCCTCATGCTGTCTTTTATGACCTTGTCTAAATATGATCAGAGTCGGCAAACTTGGAAGGCTTCCATAGCCTTGGCAACTCATGACGACAGCCTAGGGTGGTTACTGGCGCCATAAACTAGAGTGTCAATTTGTTGGGTCAACAACAGGAGTCACTGTGCACTTGCTCCTCATGTGGGATCTCTGTCCTTAATGTGCTGTACATTTTGATTTAATGCTATAACTAGTACTCAAACAGTATGTTTCACTTTGTGTTTCTATGTGGGTGCAAACTGTTGAAATCTTTACTTAATATATACTAAATTGATCTTCCGAATATAAACAGAATTGAAAATGAATCTTGATGTGAATGGAAGGGGAGAGGGAGTGGGAGAGGGGAGGGTTGCGGGTGGGGGGGAAATTATGGGAGGGGGAAGCCATTGTAATCCATAAGCTGTGCTTTGGAAATTTATATTCATTAAATAAATGTTAAAAAATAAAAGTTAAAAAAAAGAAAAAGAAAAGAGGAACAGTAAGTGCAAGGGCCCTGAGGAAGGAAAGTGTTCACCAGGTTTGAAAGCTGTCAAGAGGGCAGACTTAGATGAGTAGCATGGGTTAGATGAAAGGAACAATGATTTAAAAAATAATGGTGCCGGAGCCGCGGCTCAATAGGCTAATCCTCCACCTTGCGGCGCCGGCACACTGGGTTCTAGTCCCTGTCGGAGCACCGGATTCTGTCCCGGTTGCCCCTCTTCCAGGCCAGCTCTCTGCTGTGACCCAGGAGGGCAGTGGAGGATGGCCCAGGTGCTTGGGCCCTGCACCCCATGGGAGACCAGGAGAAGCACCTGGCTCCTGCCTTTGGATCAGCGTGGTGGCCGCGGTGGCCATTGGAGGGTGAACCAATAGCAAAAGGAAGACCTTTCTCTCTGTCTCTCTCTCTCTCTCTCACTGTCCACTCTGCCTGTCAAAAAAAAAAAAAATTGTGACATCTAAGGATGTGACGCAAGCATGGATCTCAAAAGGCTTTGTTGGTCTTGGCAAAAACTTTATTTTAAAATTCTAAGTAACATGAAGAGCCAACAGAAGTTTTGAATCAAACAATCTGATTTATATTATAAAAGAAAATCTAGAAAACTTTTTCTGTTAGATAGTAAATGTTTTAGCTTTCAGTCATAAGATATCTGACGCAACCACTGAGCTCTGTCCTTTCTGTTATGAGTATTGGCAGGCAGCGATAGACAATATGCAAATAAGTAGGTGTTGCAATAAACTTTATTTTTATTTATTTATTTATTTATTTTATTTTTGACAGGCAGAGTGGACAGTAGAGGGAGACAGAGAGAAAGGTCTTCCTTTTGCCGTTGGTTCACCCTCCAATGGCCGCCGCGGTAGGCGCGCTGCGGCCGGCGCACCGCGCTGATCCGATGGCAGGAGCCAGGTGCTTCTCCTGGTCTCCCATGGGGTGCAGGGCCCAAGGACTTGGGCCATCCTCCACTGCACACCCTGGCCACGGCAGAGAGCTGGCCTGGAAGAGGGGCAACCAGGACAGGATCGGTGCCCCAACCGGGACTAGAACCCGGTGTGCTGGCGCCGCAAGGCGGAGGATTAGCCTAGTGAGCCGCGGCGCCGGCTGGCAATAAACTTTATTTACAAAAGCAATTAGTGGGACAGCTGTAGCTCATATGTAGTATGACCCTTGTCTTTTTTTTTTTTAATTTATTTTATTTTATTTTATTTTTTTTTTTGACAGGCAGAGTGGATAGTGAGAGAGAGAGACAGAGAGAAAGGTCTTCCTTTTTGCCGTTGGTTCACCCTCCAATGGCCGCTGCGGCCAGCACATCTCGCTGATCCGAAGCCAGGAGCCAGGTGCTTCTTCTGGTCTCCCATGCGGGTGCAGGGCCCAAGGACTTGGGCCATCCTCCACTGCCTTCCCGGGCCATAGCAGAGAGCTGGCCTGGAAGAGGGGCAACCGGGATAGAATCCGGCTCCCCGACCGGGACTAGAACCCGGTGTGCCGGCACCGCAAGGCGGAGGATTAGCCTGTTAAGCCACGGCGCCGGCCGATGACCCTTGTCTTAAAGCTTCACTCTGACTCCATTCAAAGAAGTCACGAAATCCAACTCACTCAATCACAAATGGGAAAACTGAATATCAAAGAGGTTGAATTATTTCTCCAAGATCACACAGAACATGCCTAGCAGGTCTCAGAGCCTAGGGAGCCATGACTCCAAGTGCAATACCCTTTCCAATACCTTAAAAAAAAGGACAGGAGAGGAAAAGAGGAGAGGAGAGGAAGAGAGGGGAGGGAGGTCGTGGGAGGGGAGAGGAGAAAAGAAAGGAGGGGATGGGAGAGGACTGGAGGAGAGGGGAGGGGAGAGGAGAGAGGAGGGAGGGGAGGGAGGAGGAGAGGGGAGTGGGAGGGGAGAAGAGAGGAGAGAAGAGGAGAGAACAGAGGAGAGGAGAGCAGAAGAGAGGAGAGCAGAGGGGAGAGGAGGGGAGAGGAGGAGAGGGGAGAGGAGGGGAGGGGAGAGGAGAAGAGTGGAGAGGAGGGGAGGAGAGGAGGGAGGGAGAAAAGAGGAGAGAAGAGGAGAGGAGAACAGAGGAGAGGAGAGCAGAGGAGATAAGAGGGGAGGGGAGAAGAGGGGAGAGGGGAGGAGAGAAGAAGGGAGAGAAGAGGGGAGAGGAGAAGAGAATAGAGGAGAGAAGAGCGGAGGGGAGGGGAGAGGAGGGGAGGGGAGTAGAGGGAAGGGGAGAGAAGAAGAGTGGAGAGGAGAAGTGAAGAGAGGAGAGGAGAGGGGGGAGGAGAGGGGAGAGGAGGGAAGAGGAGAATAGAAGAGAGGAGGGGAAGAGAGGAGAGGAGAGGGGGGAGGAGAGGGGAGGAGAGGAGAGGATAAGGGAGGGGAGGGGAGAGGAGAGGGAAGGGGAGAGGAGAGGAGAGAGAAAAGACTCTCTTGCCATGTTGTCTAACTGCTCTTCTGGTCCATGAACAATTTCATCATGTAAGTTCCCAGTGAACTGTGCACAAAATGGTCTTTCCTTCTGAGCCCACAGAGTAAGCGAATTCCCCTTGGAGGAGAAGGCAGAGCGCACAATGGCATAGGATCTGCCAAATATGCTCATGACCAATTAAGCATCCCAGCAGGGTGGGTGAACCAATTAGATTGAGATTAAAAAAAGGTAGTGGATAGAAGGCATGGGGTGTCTACAGCAAGGCCCATCCCACTGGGGGAGCTGAAGGCAGGAGGGAGAGTGATGTCAGGGACAAGCACTAGATGAAGACCAAAGCCAGGGCTGCTAGATTTAAAAAAAGTCCACAGAGAAAGCTAAAGGCTAAGGCTTTCTTTTCAGAGCTCAGCATTGCCTTTATCGGAGTCCTTCTTCCACGTTATTATTCCCTGCTCCTTCATACACATGCATACACAAATACGCACTCTCGCTCATGACGCCTTGAGTATGAAGCTGCACAGAAGAAAAGCCTATGACACAGGCAGGACAATTGCCCCTGTGCTCTTGGGAACCTGTCTCCTCTCCTGGATACCCAAGCTGATTGATTTGAATGAGGTCACCTTTGGTCTTGCCTCCTCTAGCCTAGACTCTGGAGCTAAATATCTTGGGTTAAAACCACTATCTATTGTTTGAATTCTGTAAACTGTCAATGGTACCAACTTTGGGGCGAGGAGTTTAGCTTTATATCACGAAGCACAGTATCTGGGAAATAATCAGCTTTCAATAAAATGTTAGTGTAAAGTTATTACACATACTATCATTATTTTATGGTTTTATGAGTGGCTTTAAAGGGAAGTGGGGTGAGAATGGATAAATGGTGGTGGGGTGAGAAAGGAAAGGGAAAGATCAGGAGCTTTTTAAAGTTAACAGTAGACAGAACTTTGGGGAAAGATTCGGTTTGACTTTTGTGAGGAATATTATAAAGTAAGACTGAGTTTATGAAACATTTTATAAACTCCAATCAAGTCTATTTCTTCATAGATGGCATGAAGACAAACACTGCACAATGATGCAAACTGTAAACATTAAGTGAAATAATTGTGGGAAGACATATTTCCAAATTGCAATAAGGATGGACAGCTGTTAACTAGTGCTGGTGTTTGTGTTATTTTCATTATTTTTATACAGCACATTTATAATTATGATGTTTCTATTGCTTAAAATGTGTTTGGTTTCCACATCTGTGACATGGGGGATTATAATTTCTACTTCTTAGGGATATGTGGAGAACTCCTTTGGCAATTTTGGGTCCATACAAGAAGCTGGATAATTTTGAGTTTCCTCCATGGTTTTCCAGGTAATCAAGGCTGCTAGTGATCTCTGAAAAAGTCAATAATTGTTTTCTATATAATTGAGGCTAATAGTGACCTTTGAATAAGTGAAGGACTGTTATACTCTTTTCCACAAAGCAGACATTATGGCTTATTTGTTTACTTGAATTTGAACTTCTAGCAGATATGGTTGGAGGTGGTTTTCAAAAACTTATATCATTTGGTAAACAGTTATAAACATCACTTCATTGAATCATACCACATGTGATGATCATTGTCATGAATCCCTCATTTTGTGATACTAATATCTCTGTTTTCGAGAAAAAATTAAAAACCATACATATCCTATGGGTTTTAAAATATAGAGACAATAGGAAAAATGAAAGGAAGAATAGAAATTAAGATTTAGGTTAAAAAATACATGCAAGGAGCCAGCACTGTAGCACAGTAGTTAATCCTCTGCCTGTGATGCCAGCATCCCATATGGGTGCCGGTTCTAGTCCCGGCTGCTCCACTTCCAATCCGGCTCTCTGCTACAGCCTGGGAAAGCAGTAGAAGATGGCCCAAGTCCTTGCATCCCTGAACTTGCATAGGAGACCCAGAAGAATCTTCTGGCTCCTGACTTCAGATTGGCTCAGCTTCGGTCATTGCTGCCATTTGGGAAATAAACCAGTGTATGGAGAACCCTTCTCTCTGTCTCTCCCTCACACTGTGTGTAACTCTACCTCTCAAATAAATAGATAAAATCTTTAAAATAATTACATGCAAAACTAATTCCATAAAGTCCTGAGCACTTGATGCAAGTGAACTACAAATGTCTCTGAGCGTCTTTACAAACAAAAAAGGGAATCACAGCCCAAAGAGCCAAACAATCAAAAAGACACCAAAGTAGCTGCTGATAAAGTTGCTGGAGTAAATCAAATTCCCTGGATCCTACAGTAAGACACAAACATATCCTACAGCTTCTCTTAGAGAGATAAATGTAGTTGATGCCGGTGGGTGATGTCCTCAATAACCCCCAAGAAGTTTGGTGGCTACAAAGTCGCAGGTTAGCCTAATGTGTATGCCATAACACCATTCAGTAAAGCAATTTCATGAAGATCAAAATATTATAGTCTAGATATGTAGTTCTTTGGGGATTCTGACTTAATTCAGGAATACATTTGGGTATACATTGTAGACACTGGACACTCCAATAAATGCTTGTTGAATGAACGATTGATTACAGTTATGGAATGTTTGCATTTGTTTGTTCCTTGGCAGCTTATTTCTTCGCTTGCATTAACTAATCATTGGGAGTGGAATAAAAAGAAGCCTCTGAGTATCAGGGCGATGGAGGAGAATTCTGAGACGGCTGCTGTTATTGTTAGCAGCAAATTATCCCCAGAGATGAGCAAGGGAGGCTGCAGACGAGGAGAAATGAAGAGATGAAATTATTGAGCTGAGAGAGAAAAAGAGAGGGCATTTCTCTTGCCTACTGTTCCCAGTCTCTCCTCACACGATCCCCAGCCAGCTCAGGGAAAGGTGAACCCAAGGGCACACGTGAAGCTGAAATGATGCATCTTAACAAGAGGGTGTCAGTGCCAAATCCCCTGCCTGCCTCCATGCTCCAGCACATAAGTGGGAGGGCAGCGGAGGAGCTGCAGCATCCAAGCGAATCTCTCAGAGTGTTTTGGCCCCAAAGGGGTGAGACGAGGTAAAGCAGAAAACTAGAAAAAAAAATGAATTCTTCATGAAAACGTGGTTAGGAACAGAATTGTTTTAATCACAAGTAAAGATATTGACTTAACTAGAGAATAAAATAATCCTTGCTCACAATGTATATATAAGTCCCTCTACTTTTCAAAGTGTGTTCATTTAAAGAATGGCATTTTTGTTCTTCTGTCAGTCCCACAGGAGTTCTGAAGGTCCTTAAGGAAACAAACTCCGGAGAAATGGGGCCTCTAATCCAAGGAAAGCATCTTGGAATGGAGCCACATGTTTCTTGTTGGGTGGAAACTTGGGAGGGAAAAATAGAGACAGAACAAGCACACTTGGAAGAGCCAAATGGACCATTTCCAGAGAAGCAGGTGGGCTTTGTCATGGAGCACTGTTGCTGAGTGCAGGGGGCCACAACAGAGGTTGTGGGAATTAATCACGGGGAAGGCAGCTCAGAAAGCACGCGCTCTGTTTTCCTCAGATGCCCTCCAAGCCCCCGAGTGCCCTGCTCACCGCCTTGATGCACAGAATCCGAAATATCAGATGGAAGGGCTTTTGGAGAAATCACTCAAGGTCATCAGTGTCATTTCACACGTAAGGGACACTGAGGCGCAGTGAGAAAAGGGGACTTTCTCAAGGTCATAACGCTATTGCTGGTTAAGGGCATTAGAATCCAGCTTTCTGATCTCAGATTCAGTATCTTCCAGTCTGATTCACTGTCCTATCCCATTATCTAATTAATTTTGTGGGGTCTGCGGTGCACTTTGTATGAGATCAACCTTTGGCATTGTATTCATTATCTTCCCAGCAACCTGGAAGATGAGGAGTCTGACCATCCCCATCACTAGTTGAGGAAACTGAGGCCTACCGCAGTGAAGACTCCTTGGCAAATGTAAGCCAGAGTTGGGACAGAAAGTCAGATTTCGTGATTCTTGGTCTCAATTCCTCTTTGTGTCTTCCTATTCTCTCCTTTCCTACCCATTTTGGTGCCATCATGCTCACCATTCTGGAAGACAAGTACTGATGCTCCCGAATCACCTTGCCAAAGCCCTTCAATGCTCCACAGAAGAAACAGAATATCATTAAGAAGCAAATGCATTCTGCCCTGAGCATCTGAAAAAGGGGACAGGAAATAGGTCCTTTGCTGAAGACCTTGTGGCACCACCAGGTAAGCACAGACTATAGAGCTGGGCAGGCCTGGCTCTGACTCTCAGCAGGATGCCACTCATTAACTGAGTGGTAACTCAGATTCCTCAGCCTCTCTGGGCTTTGTCAGTGCAGGAAGAATCTTAGTACTTACCTTGCAGGGTTGCTGGAAGGATTAAACATAATGAATGCAATTAATCTGGCAGTAGTAGCTACTCAATAAATGTTAGCTATTTATCCTTTGGCAAGGCATTCTGAAAGGGGAGTTTGTCTCATAACACATAACTTTTAATGGATATTTTAAATGATCTTAATATGCCCATGGGCTCCAGGGATTACACGAATTGCATATAAATAAAATATTTAAAATTCTGTTTACTCGATTTGTCTCTCTGCTTATTTCCAAAGCATCTATTGTGAAAGCATGACTCATAACTAAATTTAGATTAATAAAAGTTTGAAGCAGCAATTATTTTCCAATTATCATAAATCCCATTAAACATTGCAATTATATAAATTTTCCTTTCGGATTACAAAATTTGAGAGCTCTAAGGGACCACAGAGAATGTCTTCATCACTGCCTTCCATCTATAGAAGGAATCTCAAAGACTCTGAGAGGAGAGATAATTTTCCCAGAGACACACAGTTGTTAGCAGCAGAGCTGCTTATAAAATCTAGGTCTTGCACACCCAGATCATTGCTTATTTTCCTCTGCTACAGTACATTTTTTTTAAGTAGAAAAATCTATATATTTCCCAAGCAAGTAATATTGCATTTAATGGCCAATTTCTTTCCTGTTAGATATTTTAGGAGTAGCAAGCATCTAAGAGCCCCTCCCAAATCCACACTCTCAATTAGACCCTCCTTTCATTTTTCTTTACAAAAGATTTCTCTGTTCCTGCTTCAAAATAATTAAGGAGCAGGTATTGTAGCACAGTGGGTTAAGCCATGACTTGGGACACCTGCATCCCATATCGGAGTTCTGGTTCGAGTTCTGGCTATTCCAGCATCCTGCTAAATCATCCTGAGAGACAGAAGATGATTGCTCAAGTGCTTGGACCTCTATCACCCACATGGGAGACCCAGATGGATTTCTAGGCTCCTTGCTTTGGGCTGGCCCAGCCCTGTGTTTGTGGGCATTTAAGGGGTGAACCAGTCAGTGGACAATGTCTCTGAATCTCTTTCCCTCCCTGTCTCTTTCCCTCCATCTGTTGCTCTGCCTTCCAAGTGAAATAAAAATCAATAACTAAACATTTAAAAGTAATTTAATAAACACTTTTCTTCAATTCATTTAACACTCACTAAATATCTGGTCCTACATTAGGAATTTGGAATCAAAAATTAACCTTTATTTAACCTAAATGCATGAAAATCTTTAAAAATTATTTAACTTGTGTTGGCAAACTGTGGCCCACAGGCCAAATTTGTTCCACTGCCTTTTTTGTAAATAAATTTTTATGGGAGAACAGTCACACTCACTTGTTTGTGTACCATATCATTTATGGCTGCTCTTGGACTATAACAGCAGAGTTGAATCACTGCAGCAGAAATCATAAGACCCACAACATCTCAAGTATTTACTATCTGACCTTTAGAAGGGAAAGTTTGCTAATACTGATTTCACCCATTGATTAGGCCAAATAACATACTTAAGAAACTAATCAAGGATACCATATCAAGGATATCACTTATAGATTGAGTTATTCAGAGACAGAGTTAGGTCAGTAGATTGTGACTTTTCTGTTTATTTTGGGGGTTGTTTGTGGACAAACAAAAGACTCTTTATCCACAAAAATGTTTCAAAATGACTATGCTGAAGCCAATTAGAAAACAACGATGTTTCGCCATATAACCTTTCTGTAGACTTTTAAACCTAAATAACAAAGTCATTATTTAAATTCACATCACAAGAAAACACATTTTAAAACACCTATAACACACCTAAGTTAAGAAGATAAACATGATTCAGTGTACATAATGATGATAAAATACTATCTGGAAGAGAGAAGTTTTAAGTATCCCTAGAGGCATTTTGTTGCCCAAACTCAAGAAGGAAGATACCACCAATTTTTCTAGTTGGTGGGATCTGACAAATGGTAATATGGTAAAAACACAACTCTGAGGGCTAAAACTAGAATAACAGAATAACTGACACAACAAAATCTCACTCATTAAAGCAAGCTCTTTCTGTCAGAAGGGATCAGAATAGAACTGGTTGCCCTAGGAAGTAAGCTTGTCCCTCCTTGTCCTTGAAGACACTTTAGCAGAGTTTGCATAACTGATTGGCACAGATGCTTATGAGACAGTCAGAATCCGAAAGGCGGCAGGGATATTTTATGGTGACTGCCCTTACTGACTAGGAGGTGCTTTGATTTTTGAGAAAGGAAGAATGTATATGAATCATTAGGAACTGCCTTCTGAATGCCCAGGCGAACTGGAAACATCTCATTCTGGAACTAGTAATTGTGATGGCCACAAAAAATATATGCTAGGCTCACATAGGCTCCAGGATGGTGAATGTTGCAGAAGAGATTACCTACTTAGCTTTGTATTGTATTGTATTGTATTGTATTGTATTGTATTGTATTGTATTTTACTTTGACAGGCAGAGTTAGACAGTGAGAGAGAGAGACAGACAGAGAGAAAGGTCTTCCTTCCGTTGGTTCACCTCCAAAATGGACTACACGGCTGGCACACTGCACCAATCCGAAGCCAGGGAGCCAGGTGCTTCCTCCTGGTCTCCCATGCGGGTGCCATACTCCACTGCCCTCCCAGGCCACAGCAGAGAGCTGGACTGGAAGAGGAGCAACTGGGACAGAACTGACGCCCCAACCGGGACTAGAACCTGGAGTGCTGGTGCCACAGGTGGAGGATTAGCCTAGTGAGCCATGGCGCTGGCCCTACTTAGCTTTTTAAAGCTCTGAATTAGATGGATCAGATTCCAAAGCACAGTGAGAACCACCACTCCTCTGTTTTATTTCAAGACCATGCCCCAGAGTCTGAATTTTAACCGTTCTTTCTTCTACAGCACAGAAAAGGGTTCCTCTCCATCAAATTATCCCTCAGCTCCTCTTTCTTCATGTTTCTATGACTGCCAAATATTATTCTTCTTGGGCATAAAGGCATTTTGATGGCCACATCCTACACAAGCCACTGCCTAGCAACAATTCTGCAAGCTCACCTGGTACTTTACAAAAGAAAATATAGTACTCTTCTCCTCTCCTCTCTTCCTTCTTCCAGTCTCTCTCATCATTCTCTCTCCCCATCCTTGATGCATGTTGATATTTTATGTACCTAAATCTTTATCTTCAAATACAAAGGATATCTTTTTTCCAATATTGAACACATTTGGTTTTCAAAATCTGCATGCCTATGGATAAATGTATATTAGCCACCTAAAAGGACTGAGGAATTTGCATTCATAGGCACTTGCACTCTGGTAGCTCTTTGTGATCATCCCCATTTAACTGATAAAGAAACTCAAGACGCAATGATGTCGACCCTGGTTTAACTCTCTATATTACATTACATGTACACCAGATCTAACTTAAGAATATTTTCAACAAAGAGACTGTCTAGCAAGCTAATTGCCCATTATGAATGTATATGAACGGTTTTGAAAGTACCTTGTATTTCCTACTTGCATTTTTTGCAAGGTGCTGCCAATATTTTGGCCTCCTTAAAAGCTTAACTTGCAGTTTGCAGAACTAGTGCTAGACTTGGGTAAAGGTATAAATCTGCCATCTACTCTAACATAATAATTAGGACAATCTTAAACCAGTAATGATTCCTGTATGGATTTCACCTTCCCTGTGTACAAAATGGGGAGTTGGGCTTGATTAATGACTTTCAGAATTTTGTTTATACATGAAACATTAACTCATTATTTTTTCCTTCAAGTTACATCTACCCCAATTCTGTCTCTATTTTAGGTGTTAGAGTTACAGCAATAAACGATGTAGACAAATAATTTGCAGTGGGGAAAACAAAATTGATAATATTTCAAAAGATAGTTTGCAAAATAGGTAAATTATATATAAATAGAACTTCTCAGAGGATTATAGAGATTGCACACCATTGTCTCTGTTCTCACCACTTGCGCTTTCGGTCAAGGGACACAATTTGAAAACTATCACACTCAAATATTTATCTGTGCTTTTTGCTCACTGAAAACTTAGCAACTCAGAGTCTCTACCTCTGCCTTTTAAACAAACCCTGCTAGAGAGCAAAACTGAGAACTTTAGAACTACGAGGCTTCTATGGTTGCCTCTGCTTCCAACAGGCTTCTCCTTTACTCCTACCTATTAAATTCCTTCCCAACTGACCCGGTGTGGGCCTGGAGATTTCTCTTAAAGAGCTGTCCCCCTGACTCCTGTGCCAGCTCAGGTCTCCTGCACCACAGAACACAGCTGGTGATTACTTATTCTGTGCTGACTGCATCCTCACTCCTCTCCACTAGTAGTAACCTCTATGGCACAGGGAGTGTACCTGTGTTTTATTTCAGCTTTTGGTACATTGTCTGGGACTTATAAAGTACCCAATAAATACTTCTTAAAAATTGAAAGCGACACAACTGGGCTTATGAATGGATCGTCTCTCCTTTCCAGCAGTAAGAACCATGTTTTAGGCATTTCCCACAAGGAACTTGTTTCACAGCCAACGCTGAGCCCCTGGAGTCTGGCAAGTTACCTTTGGACTCTGCCTGGAGCTTCCTGTTTCTATTTATTACTGTGCCCCATTCCACACGTAGGCAAAGGTGGCAATTAAATCCTGAGAAGTGAGGCATTTTGGAATTAATCTTTAACACATTGGTGCTTTCATTTTTCCCTTTCCCAATCAGTAGCATGTCTAATAAGCCCAGAGATCTTCAGGAAAGGAGTCTTATGGGATTAAATAAAACAAGACACATAGCCAAGATGCAAGGAAGTACAAATGCCATCCACCTGGTCCCCCTGATTCCACCTTGACAACCTTGCAATTTTTCCTAAACATTACAGCCAAAATTATCTTCTCAGGTGCGACTTGGCTCATGCCGCCTCATCTAGCTTGCTGGGAAGCATTCAATGAACTCTACTGTCTATATAATACAAAGGAAACTCTCTTGGTTTATATTTCTATAAATACATACTTTATGTTTATATTTAAGACATATAACTATATTTAAGATCCCTCAAATTTGGGGCTGCACTTCCAATCCCCAGTTTGTTCCTCTGTTGGTACTCATTCCAGTTAAACTGAACTGCTCTGTGAACCAAAGAATCACATATATGTGAACTTTTCAAAAATAGCCACTATCTATAATGTAACCCTGATGTCTTTATATTTATTAGGACATCTTCTGTGACCTGTCCCATCCACTTACTTCTCTAGTTAGTGTGTTCTTGTTTCCCTCCTATAGGTTCACTGTTAAGCTCCATTGCATGTGCAAACTCACTCCAACCGCTAATTTTTCTACCCACATGAAGTTTCTGTCAATGGAAAATTCTTGCTCTACTTTACTTAGTTCACTATTACCAACGGCATCTTGCAATCCTCCAATAAAAGTATGTATCATAGGGCCAGCACGGTGGCAGAGTGGGTAAAGCCACTGCCTGCAGTGTTGGCATCCCATAAGGGCACCTGTTCAAGTCCCAGCTGCTCCACTTATGATCCAGCTCTCTGCTATGGCCTGAGAAAGCCGTGGAAGGTGACTCAAGTCCTTGGGCCCCTGCACTTGTGTGGGAGACCCAGAAGAAGCTCCTGGCTCCTGGTTTCAGATCAGTCCAGCTTCAGCTGTTGTGGCCATTTTGGGAGTGAACCAGCAGATGGAAGACCTCTCTCTCTCTCTGTGTTGCTCTGCCTTTCAAATAAATGAATAAATAAATAAATCTTTTTTAAAAACGTATATATCACTCTGTAATAAAAGTGTCATTTATTTCTTGCTCTTCCTGTTACATGACATACTCTGCATAACAATGGGAAAGGGGTAGCATTTGAGGATAACTTTAGTACCTGCAATCATCAAGGTGCTCCAGAGAAACAGAACCAATAGGATATATAAGCTGAAAATCTGGAAAAGCTGATGGTAGTCCCCAACCAATTGTGAAGACCTGAGAATGGCAAGGTGGGACAAAAGGAGTACATGTGTAAGTCCTGGAGTCCAAAGTCTTATTGTTGAGTTGTAATGGTCAATTGCAGGAGAAGATGGATGTTGCTGCTCAGAGAGAGAGAGAGGTTGTGGGAGAGGCAATGTGCTCTGCCTTGATCATTTTGTTTTATTTGGGCCCTTAATGGGTTGATGATGTCTGCTGAAGCTGGAGATGGAAGATCTTCTTTACTCAGTCCAGTGATTTGAATGCAAACCTCTTCCAGAAACACCTGTATAGATGTACTTAAAAATGCTCTATCAGCTACCTGGATATCATTGGCCCAAGCAAGTCAATGAATAAAATTAATTATCACCTGTCAAGTTCTGGGCCTAACATATAGTAGATTTTCAAATAATTGAGGAAAGAATAACCATATTTCTTTTATGCCTAGTTGATGTCATGGCTTCCTCTCTGATCTTTCAAGAAACCACTATTTTTCAGTGCTTCTCCATTCAAGGTATTCTTCCAAATGTAGGAGGCATCTGAGGAATGGGTGATGGGATCTAAAACAGATTTTTGAATAATCGCTCTGACCACTGTAGAAAAGAGCTAAAGGCAAGAGGAGGACAGAATTGGAAACAGGGATGCTGCTGGGTGATTTTCGCAGTGGTCCAGATGAAAGCTGATAGTGACATGGATGAGGGCAATAAGCAGATACACCAGAAAGGTCTTCTCTAAGTCGAGTCTATAGACTTTACTGATGTGGGAATGAAAGGAAGTGCAGAATCATGGATGCTTTGTGGCTTATAGTTCAAATAACTAAGTCTACAGTGATGCCATTAGATGGAAATGGAAACATTGGGAGATGAGCACATTTCACTGGGGAAGCCAATAATTCACACTCTGAAATGACACATTTAAGAAGCCTATTAGGTTACTGGGTTTATGGGTTTGAAGTTCAGGGGATTTATCTAGGTTAGAAATACAAATGTGAATTGTCAGGGTAGATTCTATAAGGTCATAAGAACAGATGAGATCATCAAAACATAGGCATAGATGGATAAGAGGCTCAAAGAGTAAAACTCTGGTGCTCCAATATCTACAGACTGAAAAGAGAAGAATCCATCAAAGACACTGAATTTAACCCAGTGAACAAGGAAGATCAATGACAGAAAAATTGAGTAAAGAAAGAATTTCAGTTAGCAAAAAGTCAAGACTCTTTACCATAGCTTATGTGTATGGGCCTGTTTACCTCTCTAACTTCATCTTTCATTGTTCTCCTATTAACTATTTTTCCAATCACAGTGTTTTCATTCAGGTTTCAAATAGTCAAGGATATGTTGGTACTCTGTGTCTTTATAACCTGTAGGGGGCAGACTTCACCCAGATTGCTGCCATACTGCCCCTCTCATTCAAAGCTCAAGATAACCAGTAATCTTTGGCCACCAACAGCCCACATTCCTTTCCCCAGTTTTCATTTATTTATGGCCAGTATTTCACTGAAATTATTTTATCGATTTATTTATACTTTATTATCTTCCTCCACATGCTATCCAAGTCTCAACACTTTTCCTCCCATAACATGAACCCCAGGAGGATAATGATATTGTCTGATTCATCACAAGGTTCATCACACAGACCTACTAATTGCCAGCACTAAATAGTTGCTCTTTATTTATTTGTTGACCATGTTAAAGAGTTCACCTGTACAACTTCTATCCCTCAAGACCAAAACAAAATCCTACTTCATTTATGAAAATTCCCTAAAATCTCTATTCCTAACTCAAAACATGGAAGGCACTAAAATGCAGTAGAAAAAGAAAAGAACAGAAAATCAAGTCGGTGTGAGGTTCAAACCCAAATCTACTTCTAATCAACAGTGTAGCTCTGCCGAGGTCATATAAATTCTCAGCTTGTTTCCCAGCTAGTGAGGATTACAAAGACTTTCTCCACAGATTTCTTGTTAAAGATAATGTACACAGAGGACTAGGCACATAAAAGTGTTCATAAATGTTGAACTTTAAAACCACCCCTCCCTCCTGAGCATTCCTGAAGTAGCACCGGAATTTCTCCTGACACTGAATCACAGTTCTTTTACATATAAGCCTTGTCCTGACCACACTCTGTGAAATTATCCATGTGAATTCAGATCTGCTTGAGTCCAGTGACTTGCAATTTTAAGATTCCATGTAAACTCTTGCGGAATGATTTGCCCTTCACTTCATCAGGGACAGGAAGCATTTTTAGCCTGAGTTTCTTCCACTTCATTTTTACTACTGTTTTATCCCTGCAGTGCTTGCATAGGGATTGTGGGAGTTTACCCATATAATCCCCTGCTGGTCACTCTTACTCCATAGTTTCTCTCTCCCTTTATTCTGCCTTTTCCCACCTTACTCTTTTTAAGCTAACATTTATACAGTACCTTCCAGTTTACAAAGCACATATCAAATACCTTGATTAATCCTCAAGGCTACCCTACAAGGTAGAGATTTTTACTTACTTCATTTTTAAAATGTAGGAGCTCAAACTCCAAGGGTGACATGACTTGTATAAGGGCCAAAGAGCAAGAAAGAAAGAGGACCAGGAGGATACTGCAGGTATATATGAATTTTATACCCATTGGTCTCTCCACTATGCCACACCATCCCTTCATTCACACAATCTTCCATTAATTCACTCATGCAGAAATTCATACAATTATTTATTAAGCACTAGACATTATTCTAAGCACTTGAGACACATTAATGCATAAAAGATTTACAGGTCCTTCCTTGTGAAACTTACTTTCCAGCAGGAGATAAACAAATAGTAATTGTTTAAAGAAGTAAATTATAAAGTGATAAATACTATGGAAGAAAGGGAAGATGAAAACAAGGTAAGGGGTAATGAAGGTACTAGCAGTAGGGGATGCAAATGTTAGCATGAGGGTCAGGGTTGGTCTCATTGAGGAAGTGATAGCAGAGCAAACACCTGGCAGAGTTGTCAAGTGACTATGCTGACACCTGAAGGGGTTTCCAAGCACAGATGACCCAGGAGACTTGGTAATTAGAGAGTGGGGGTGAGGGGAAGGGGATGGTAGGAAGTAATGGCAGAGAGAACACAAGTGTCTGGCAATGTAGGACCTTGGTGACCACTAAAAGGATGTGGGAGACTACTATGTAATAAATGAGAGGCTGTTTGCATGATATTGAGCTAGATGAGTGATGCAGTCTTACTCAGGTTTTACAAAGCTGACTCCATGTTGCGAACAGGCTATGGAGGACAAGACTAGAGGCAGCAGGAGCTTTTGTTGCGGCACAATAACTTAAGCTGGCACTTGCAATGCTGGCATCTGTATTGGAGTGCTGGTTTTAGCCTCAGCTACATTTCTTCTGAACCAGCTTCCTGTTAATGCACCTGGAAAGGAAGCAAATGAGGCCCCAATGCTTGGGCCCCTACCATCCGTGTGGGAGACGAGGATGGAGCTCCTGGCTCTCGGCTTTGGCCTGGTCCAAACCTGGCTACTTCGTATGTGTCAGATAGTGAACTAACATATTGAAGTCTATCTCTCTCTCTCTCTCTCTCTCTATCCTACTCCTGTAGCTTTGACTTTCAAATAAATAAATATTTTTAAGCAAAGACCAAAAGCAGTGAAACCAAACAGTAGGCAAGTATAATAATAAGTTAGAGGATGGTAGCTCTCACCAGGGGAGGGCCTGGAAAGCAGAAAACAGATGGTCAGCTTCTGGATTTGTATTTTCAAGTATTAGAAGTGAGTGTGAGAGAACAAATGGAACTAAGAAAGAGTAAAATATTTTTAACTTGAGCAACTAGAAATCTGAACTTTCTGTTAGCTGAGCTGGGGAAGGCCACAGGTAAGACAGATGTAGGTTTTGAAAAGATAAACTCCCAAGCATTTCAGGTGGAGGTGGCCAGGGTGCAGATGGGTATACAAATCCAGGCTTGGGGAGAAAGACTGGGGCAAGAAATATTATTGATACCTCCACCCACTTTCAAAAACAATTTGAGGGTCTGGCACTGTGGCACAGTGGGTTAACGCGCCATATGGGCGCCGGTTCTAGTCCCTGCTGCTCCTCTTCCAATCCAGCTCTTTGCTATGGCCTGGGAGAGCAGTGGAAGATGGCCCAAGCCCTTGGGCCCCTGCACCCCATGTGGGAGACCTGAAAGAGGCTCCTGTCTCCTGGCTTCAGATCAGCACAGCTCCGGCCATTGCGGCCATCCAGGGAGTGAACCAGTGGATGGAAGACCTATATCTCTCTATCTCTACCTCTCTCTGTAACTCTGTCTTTCAAATAAATAAAATAAATATTTAAAAAATAATTTGAATGACAATTTATCATTCATCTAATATGTCCACTGTTCACCAGGAACTGCAAGGGAGTCTGATGTTGACATGGCTGGGACAAAGTAGACTGGTTCCTACTTCAGGTTGTTTACAGTCTATATGTAGGACAGAGTAAGTATCAGAAGTAATTACAATAAATAAATTATAGCATAGTATGATTATACCATAGTATAACAAGGCTTTTGGTGGCAAAGGTACAGTGAGTAATGGGAGTACTTAGCCATGGCATCTGATACAACCTAGAGGTTTTGTTAAAAGTTTTCTAGAGGAAACACTACTTAAGCTGACACCTGATGGATGAAATGATTACCCTTTTTCAAGGCAAAGCAGAAGAGGAGCATTTCAGGCAGAGAGGACATCCAGGTGTTGAAAATGTGCATGGTATCTCCAAGAGAGTAAGAAAAGTTCAGAAGGTATTAAAGTAAGTAAAGGGGAGAGGGTGGGGTGACAGTGGTGAGAAATAATGTTGGAAAGATGGACACAGTACAGAGTCTAGAAAGTCTAAAAAAAGCCCTATGTAGCCTTTGAATGGATCTTGGAAAGAGAAAACAGCAATGAAAGAGTCTTGGAGACTATAGAGGTATCTGAATAAATATATTGGTTATTAGATTATATTATACAGCTATTATTAACAACTTAGAGTTTTAATGGCATAATTTATCATGACATTTAAAGTAGAATGTGTAATTTCTATTAATAAATATATGTATTTATTGTTTATGCACAGCCTCATTCCTAGAAGAAGCTTGTCAAAATATTACATGGGAGTGTTATGAGATTTGCAGTGAATTTTCTATCTTTTCAGAAGAGAGAGAACAGATGTGATAAAACATTAATGACTAATGACTGGCAAATTTAAGGAAGAGTAATAGCTGTTGATTTTTTCAATTTCCTTCTCTTTTATTTAAAAATTTAACCATTTTAGAATGATTTTGAAAATATTTTCCAAAATAAAAAGTCGATAGGAATTATTTTGTGATTTATTCTTAAAAGAATTGCTGTATATATGAAGGGATTTCAAAAATCCATGGATCTAGAATTAAGGTAAGTTTAATTTGGCTCAAAACATTTGAAACCTATGCAGTTTTCTTATAACATGAATTTTCAATGAACATTTTGAAGACTCTCATTTACACGGATTTCAAAAGTGTTTTGCACCAAAATAAACTCACCTTCTAGTTACATTTTCCACAAAGTTTTTGGAGTGCTTGCATACACAGGCAAGTGTCGTCCTGTAGAAGGGCTGAGTCGGGCTGAAATAAGTGTGAGAAAGAGCAAAGCACACACAACTTGCTCCTCCTCGAACACTCTGCAGAATGCCTCAGGGCTCCACTTGTAAGTCCTGCCATGCTAGCTCCAAGATGAAGGAAAGCCAGCTACGCAGGCACAGCTGAAAGGCGGCACGAGCTGTGTGTACTGATTTTGCTGTCCAGGAATTTTCTTTCCACGCCATTGCCTGATGCAACAATAAACATAAAAGACCAGCTTCTGTGGTGCTCAAATTGACCCTAGCAGCCACACTGCCAGCTACACTTCTCCCTAGACGTTGTTCTTAAACTAGCTCCCTCTATCCATTTGATAGTTCCAGGTAGTCTGCATTTTGCTATATTTGCTCATTTATATGAGTAGAAGTGAAAGTAATTTTGTCTTCATGTATAGCTCTTCTGTCTTTAAAGATAGCTCTAGTGGTTCTGAGAGAAACGTTCCCACAAAATTTTTGCAGAGCTAAAATACTCCCCTTTGGCCTCCTCTAACAAGTTGGAGCTGAATTCACACCAGCAGAAATGGCCTCAGGGCCCTGCAGTTTCCTGAGCACAGCTCTGCATGCTGTCAGCATCTATGCCACAGGAATAAGGAAAAAAAAATGGCTTGGAAGTCTAGAACATGAGATAAAAGTCAGTAAGATCTAGGAGACAGAACAGATCCAGGATCCAATTTTAGCTCTGTTACCCAAGTGTATTGTGAACCATGGCAAGCTGTTTATCCTCTCTGAGCCTCAGTTTCCCCATTCAAACCAAATTTTGAATATTTCTCTGAAGTCCTTTACAGTTCATGGATGACTCTTCGAAACCATTAGGCAACAAGTGAGTATAAGCCCTAGGTGATTCTCAGTCTCAACCAAAATGAGGCCAAAGGAGCTAAGATGATGCAAATGGAAGGGCAGACTTTTGCTGGATTTTGAGGGTGGGAAGGATTCAAATTAGCAACAAAAAGAGATGTAGGAATTTCATGGTTGGGGAGCAATGTGTGCAAGGCTGGACTGAAAACCTCTGGAGGGAGAGATGAGAAGGAGTGGGGCCAGCATTGCTGCATGCAGGTAAAGCTGCCTCCTGCAATGATGGCATCCAATATGATTGTCTGTTTGTGCCCCAGCTGCTCCACTTCCAGTCCAGTTCCCTGCTAATGGTCTGGGAAAAGCAGTGGAAGATGGACCAAGTGTTTGTGTCCTGGCCGCCCATCAGGGAAATCCAGAAGAAGCTCCTGGCTACTGGCTTTGGCTTGGCCCAGCCCTGGCCATTAAGGCCATCTGAGTGAATCTGCAGATGGAAGATCTCTCAATGCATCTCTCCATCCCTCTCTCTGTAACTCTTTCAAAAATAAACAAATCTTCAAAGAAAAAAGAAAAAAGGCATACAAGGACCAGCTTTGTCTAATTCAAGTGTAAGGTCCAGCCCAGTGCTGCTTCTTCCAGAAAATATGCCAGATTTCTAATCTTCTTTTGAAGATTTCATTAGTACTCACTAGTGACCAAACACTCTGAGCCATGTGTTTTAATGGTTTTGACCAAAAGGAGTAGGATGGGTATTATTAGTTAAGTTAAAAATGCAAAACTCTCAGGCTCAGAGAGGTCAGGTTGTATGTTCAAGATCATCTAGCTGGACTAAATTTTTTTGCAGTTATTTCATTCCTTTTGAATATGGTTTATTTTTCTATTGAGTCATAGGCTCACTAGTAACAAGTCATCTCTACCTCTATATTCTCAGAACCTTGCACAGAGTTAAAGCTTATTACAAAAATGCAAACCCAAACGAGATGATATTGAATGCCTAGGTGGAGGTATAGATTGTAGCCATCTAGGAAGCAAAAGTGGAGGGAGAAAGCAATTGGCAACCCCAAAAATCAATCATACTCTGTTTATCCTGAGTCATTCCCCAGGTTGCCCAGCCAAGGAAACCTCTGCTTTCCTTCTCTCCTCCCACTCACCGGCTGTGCTCTCTAAGCAGCAGGTGCTTCCCAGCTCAGAGAAATACAGAGTGCACCACAGAGGAGGGTGGAAGGAGAAGCCAGCTTCCCTCCACTGGCCTTGAAAGGCAGGACCCTGGGATGTGAGGCTTCACCAGGGAGAAACAACCATTAGCAGAAAACAACAAAAACAAAACAAAACAAAAAAATAAGAGTGAATGGGGTTAAAATCAGAGTGACATAATGACTGAGAAGCAGATTTGGTTGTGGTTACAGAGAATCTTTGAGAGTCTATGAGCTACTGCCAACGAAGCTGGACCCATTTCACTGGACTGAGACCAGCTGGCCCTGATATGGGAGAGGCCATGGAAAGAGCTAGAGGAAACCCCATTCTTTTGCTGGGAAACCCTGGGAAAGTCACTCCAATGTGCTGTTCAGCTGTGTCCTTCTCTGTAAGGTGAGAGGGATTGTATCAGCCCTGCCTACCGCACAGATCAGCGTTAGGTACCAAATAAGAAAAACATGAACAGACTGAATGCTATGCCCATTCTACAAACCGGTAAACTGGGGCTCAGAGAAACGATTTTGTCAGAATCATAAAACACTAAAGGATAGTTTCAAGTCATTAAGAGTGAATGTAACACTTATCTAATTAAATCACATATAGGCATACATATACCATACATACAACAGGTATGTGCAATGTACATATGTGTACTATTATGCATGATATATACAAACACATATGCATTGCCATGTATTTTATATAATTATGTTATATAATGCTCATAATGACCCTACAGGTTAAGTCTGATCTCCATCTATAAGTAAAGAACTGAAGCTGAGGCTGAGGCTGAGGCAGAACTGGTTTACTCAAGAGCCTCAGTAAATAAGTGAGAGATAGGATTTGAATCTATCAAAAAACCTATCTGGAGTTTTGTCCAACTCCAGATCTTGGGTACCTGAACTATTAGAATACTTGAATCCTTATCATACATGCTTGAAGTCCATAACGCCCATCTAAAAAGAAAATTCACATTCTTTCCTTTTAATAAATATTTCACTATTATAAAAGTCTGCCTTCAAAGGAATAGACCCCTTCTAAGCAATGAGGAAACACTGAAGGATGTTAAGCTTCAAATCACCTCTAAAATCCGTGCTTTTCATCTCTCCTTGAGCTATGTATGTATTCCTAATTCCCACCAAAAGCGGGTATTTGTACCTTTATGGTCCTAATCCTATTGTTTTCCTCTGTCCTCTTTGACACTAATTATCACAGTGCCTACCACATGGCAATAGCTTGTGAAATAGGTATTGAGTCCAACAGGACCATGTAGGTGCTCTGTCCCAACTGATTGATTTAAATAAACCTTAACGCACTAAGAGGAGAGATGGGGTCCTTACATGATGAGTCCTCCAAGACTAATTCTGAGAATTCTGAGATGAATGCACTGTTGTTTTGTTTAATGCAACCCAAGGACACTAATCTCCAAGTCCTTCCACACCATGGGATCTCCTGTAACCTCATCAGGAGCGCTGTTTTCACACTAATCCCAAAGCAGGAGCTGTGAGTTTCCGGGCACCTGTTTCTTGCAGGGAGCATGATCTGCCAATGGCTCAGTTGTATGTGATGCAGACATTAGGCATTTCAAAATTGAGCTTATTAAGTAGGAAAGGGTGTCATGCAGCTCTGTATTTCCTTGAAGACAATCCCCCAATAGAGGGATTCTTGTTTCCCTATTTAGTCATGCACTCACCTCTGTCCTTATTTCTTCCCTCCCTCAAACTTTGTCCGGCCATCCAGTTTCTCTGATTCTTTTCACATTTACTTTTATCGTTGTCTCCTTTATTTCCTTATCAGCTCTCTTTTTCTGACTCCTTTCTCCTTTATACTCTCCCTCCCTCATGGCATCCAGACAAATCATCTTCACTGGAGGACTCGTTTCCCTGAAATATCTATTACAGTCATCTTAATTGGATACTTTCCTAAATACATCTAAAACAAGGTCCATAAGTTTCCATCATAATATTTCCTAATGACAGTTCATTTATGTTTAATTATCCAAGCAATGTGTGAATACAGTTTCTTTGTTTAAAAGGAAGTTTTAATTATAGATAATCACCATTATCATGGGGAAAGCTTCTTGATTTTTTCTGTTCAGTTTACATGTATATAAATATACTCTTAGAAACTGTAAGGTATTTGATAAATATGTCTGTGTTTAATATATAAGAGGAATGCTACTACATGGATTATTTTGTAACCTTTTATTTTTGTTTTAACAAAATCTCCTATAGAACTTTTCATGTCAATAATAATATTGTCTTTCTCTTTTAAATTACAGCAGAGTATTCTATCTCACCATGATGACATTATAGCTTACTTATGCATTAACTTATTAACAGTGGTTATTTATTAACTTATTAGTGGATATTTATGCCACTTCTAATCCAGTCACCATTATTTTACAAATCATCTGGGAGTGAAAACCTTCATCTGTGCCTCTCTGCACAACAGTTGCATGTATTCTCCATGGCAGACACGAGAGATGACATTATTGGGTCAGAGGGAGTTAGAATGTATAGATACTGCTCAACTTTCCTCCAAAGCAGCTACCCAAATTTAAACTTTTGTTTCTCTTCTTAATTGCTTAATCTTTTCTTTCTACTAACTTTACTTCCTTTATTATTATTGCTGTTGTTGTTATGATTGTAATTAAAAATCATAGGCCATAGACTTAAATTTTTGGTATATAGTTCTATGGGTTTTGACAAGTGCATCGTGTGATTAGCTACCATCAGAATAAAAACAGTGATTGGCATTGTGGTGCAGTGGGTTAAGCTTCTGTTTGCAAAGGTGGAATCCCATATCATAGTAGGAAGTGAGTCATCAGATAGAAGATCTCTCTTTTCTCTCTCTGTCCCTCTCTCTCTGTCTCTACCATTGTGCCTTCAAAGTAAATAAATACTTTTTTTTAAATAATAGGGACCTTCATTATGGTGCAGCAGGTGAAGCTGCCACCTGTGACATCAGCATGCCATAGGAGCACCAATTCAATTACTGGCTGTTCCTCTTCTGATCCAGCTCCCTGCTAATGCACCTGAGGAAGCAGAGGAAGATGACCCGAGTATATGGGCCCCTGAAGCCATGTGGGAGACCTGGATGGAGTCTTAGACTCCTGGCTTCAGCCTGACCCAGCCCCTGCCATTGTGGCCATTTGGGTAGTGAACCAGTGGATGGAAAATTCTCTCTCTCTCTCTCTCTTTCTCTCTCTCTCTCTCATTAACTCTGCCTTTCAAATAAATAACAAATCCTTTTAAAATATTTTTGGATAAATAACCATCACATCATCTCCATCTTCCTTTGTGGTCAAACCTTCCTCCCACTGCTCTGCCCTATTAATAAAATGATAGAGTCGGCAGCCTTTTGAGTTTGGCTTCATTCACATACCAAAATGCCTCTGAGTCACCCCAGTTTGGTTTATTAATAGTTCCCTCCTCTGAGAGTAGTACATTTATTCTCCTGTTGAGGGAGTTTATACTCCTGTTGAGGGACACTTAAATTGCATCCCATCTTTATTTTTCCTTTGCTCCCATCCTTTCCCCTTTCCTTCTCCCCTCTTTCTTCTAATAGAACAGATGAAATGAAACCTCCATAAAAGAAGCTGAGAATAGTTCCAGACAATGGTTTGCCGGAGTCGGCTCTTACTGGATCATGAAAGCTGAGTATGTTCCTCTCTTCCTAAATCCACATGTAGGGACATAAATTGGTAGCTTACTGGAGGAAATATTTACACCCTCAGAAGTGGCAGACACTAACAATCACAGCTATTGGAAGGGAGGACTATGGAGAGGAATAGGGGAAACAATGTTACCAATTGTTAAACATCGGAAACAGTCATTGGACATATCACTGAATCCAAGAGACTACCTACCATGACAGAACTAGAGAAAAATCCCAAATACTTTTTTAAGGCTCTGATTGAGTAGTACAGATTCATTCAGGTGAATGCTGAGTGGAAGAGTGACTAGTGATCAAAGGCATCTAGAAACAGGGCAAATATGTCATACCCTAGAAAAAGAAAAAAGATATCCTTGCATTTAAGCATACAAGGTGGCTTCCGAAAGAGCAAGTAAAATATACATTATCTTTTAATCCAATTTTTCTATGAAAGTTTTGAAGGGATCTCTTAACCTAGGAAGGGCACTTTTGTGATAAAGGCCATGAAGAGACATGCCATGCCCCCATTTCTCAATTGTGATGGTTCATTTTATGGTATCAACCTGAAATAATCAAGGAAGATCTAGGAACCTGAGCAAACATCATTTGAGGTGTGTCTATTGAGGTGTTTCACAATGAGATTAGCACAGGAGGCTGACTGGCTTAGGTGGGCAGGCGTCATCAATTGGCTGGGAAGCTGGAGAGTTAAGTTCATAAGAGAAATTGGTATCTTGCTCTGAGAGCTGGGACACACCTGGCTCCTGACTCAGATGTCAGCTGCTGGCCTATGGACTCCAATACTTAAACCAGCAGCCAGAAGGGTTTACACTGCTGTTATAAGGCTTGTACCTGGAACTGAGCTTTGTACCCCTGCCTCCCTGGATTCTGAGGTCCAGATACGCCAGGGTATCCCACCTGTAGATGATCTGTCAAAGTGCCTCTTAGCTGCCATAATGGTGTGAGGCAACCACCCTAAGAACTCCACCTTCATTCACCTGTTTCCATTTCTTATTGATTCTGCCACCTTGTGGAACCCTGACTAATGCTTCTCACCTACCTCTCAAGCCACTTGTTTGATATATTTCAGAAGGAGGTCACTCCAATTCCACTTAAAGAATGTCCAAGTTTTTTTCTGGCATTCCCCCACTTCCCCAGGCTCATTCCTCATCTATACTGAGTCCAGCCACACCCTCTGTTTTGGCCTACTGTTTTCCAACCTAGTGCCTGGGTGACTTAGATAAATCGTGGTCCTCCTTTCTCCTCTTTTCTGGGATGTTTCTGTATTTACAGCTCAGGGTTCACACTGGATAATCTCTCAGGTCCTTGCCAGACCCCTGACTTCTCTGAGCCCCAACCTCCCATGGATGCCCTCTCCGTATCCCTACATGTCTCCGACAGCCCAGCTGCACCAGGGAACTGACTGTATTTTGAGTCTTAATCTTTCTGAGCAGTGAACCATCCCCTACACAGTCAGAGGCAGCGCTGCCTCCCTGACTGATTGTTTGCTGATTTTGTTTGGCACTTTTTCTGGCCTCATATAGAGCTTATTAGAGAACTGTTCTCACATTCCATAGATTATATTTGTGACTCTGCTCCAATGGGGAGCTTCAAACAGAGAGATGGATGAGGGGTGCCTGAGAAACTAAGGGAGGCCCTGCAAGAACTGAGTAAACAAGACTAATCTGTTTACCTTGAGTCTCGCTTTTTTATAATTTTAAAGCATCTTTTGTCAACTGATTTTTTATATTCATAATATCCCAAAAAAGAAATTAGATATAATACTTTATTTCCATTTAATTGATGAGCAAATTGAGGTTCAGAGATATACATGGATTTGTCAGAGCTCATAGCAAATCAATAACAGAGCCACACTGAGAACAGTGATCTCCTTCGGGATTTCCCAGTGGTTTCCCAGAGGAGAGAAATAAAGCAACATGAACTCATGTAATTTAGGGAGAGTTGAGCCTAAAAAGCTAAATAATTTATTTTTAATTTTTTTTAAATTTTGGATTAACAGGAAACCTTTGCACATTTTTAGGGATACATTGCAACTTTCAACACCTTTATGTAGTGTAAACAAACCATGCCAGACAATCAAAGCCAAGTAACTTAATATTTGAAAACATAGTCATCTAATGCGTGTCTTTGTTGAAAAACATATACCCATTGAAACTCCCCAGTTGGTTAATTCCTATTCCTTTAGAAACCCAACCCAGCTACATAATGAACCATAGGAATCCTGTCCTGGTGTCTGCCTGTGTGCTGTTCCCCTCGGAGGTGCTCCTACTTTGTCCTGTCCATTCATCCATTTCCCTCAACTACCAGGCTATGCTTGTTTACATGCCAGGCTCCCCTAGTAGAATTCAGTTCCTTGAAGGAAGGAGCAAAATCCCATTCTCTTCTGTATCTTCAGCACCTAAAATTATACTCAGAAAATAATAGGTACTTAATACACGTGTCTCAAATGAAACCTGTGGGAAACCTTTCAGGTAGCAAAAGTCTCATCTACATCAACTGTGTAGAAAAAGGTGGAAATTTGTTAAACAAGTGTTGATCATCGAAGGCCTGAACTAATGAACTAGTGAGGATTAATTATAATTTGCATATCAACTCCTTGCACAGGAGAAGGATGACTAACAAAATTGTTTAAAATGTTTGCATGAAATATTGTCAGTGGTGCCCTGGAAACTGCATATAAGCCAATTTATTGTTTAGTCATGTTCATTTCCAAGAGAGAGCAAAGGAAAGCTCACTACCTGCCCAAATCAGCACAAACTCTAAATTAGTGGGGCCAAAATTAATGAGGTTTATATGAATGTTCATATTCTTTGGCTCAATATTCTTTCTCCTGGGGATCTATCCTAAGGAAGTAATTCAAAACTAGAAAAATGTTCTGTGCTCAAAGAGGGTCAGGTCGGCTTGGTTTATAATGTTGAAAAGGTGACAATAAAATAAGAAAGCCCAACATAAGTAAGATGGCAGATGACCTCAAGAGAGACTTTTTGAGAAACAGGCACGTTTTTACAACAGTAAGTTTTATCAGACATGCCAGTCCTTAATGTTAACACTACGGATGTATGGCAACATATGATAAATATGTAAATGCATTTGTTAATTAGCTACATCTAACCATCACACAATGTACATATACTTCAAAACATCATGTTGTTCATGATAAAAAAAATAGTGTTATCTATTAGCTTTAAAAGTAAATTAAAAATAAAATTGATTATAATAACAGGAAGGAGAAATAAGAAGAGAAGGAGGAAGAGAAAAAGAAAGAGAATGGATGCAGTGAGTGTTTTAAAATGGTAAGAGTGCAAGCAGCATGTCCAGTGTTTTTAAAAGCTACTGAAGTAAATCTGATTGCTATTTAATAGTAATTACTGTCACACATAACATAATGATACTGAAGGACCACATATATGACAATGGTCCCTTAAAGTTATAAAGCTGAGTGATATCCTAGCTATCCTAGTGTTTGGAAGTACATCCAGTGATGTTCCCACAATGCCAAAACTGTCTGACGACACATTTCTCAAACATAGCCCCATCATTAACTAACTCATGACTGCATTTAGTAAGCCTAACAGAAGCAGGAATGTCACTACTCCATTTACTAGCTAATCATTTTCCCCCTCTCTCAATCTTTATTTCACTCATTGAACATCTACCATGCATAATACACTGAGCTGATCTCTGTCCTCCAGAACAACCTGGTGTGAACTGGTTTCAACCCAGTGGCATAAAATGCAATACCAAGTAGTTGCTCCAATATTAGATAGAGCAAGTGAGATGTGTTTAATTCTGAAAGAGCAGAGTTGTTGGAAAGAAACTCTGACAGATAGAAGCATTCAGCCAGGCCGTAAAGATGGCATAAGACTTTAACAGATGCAGGACACATGTGAGCAGCACTACTGAGGTCTGGGTGTCCTCAGTATGCCTAGGAATTGGGACATACTTGGCACTATTTGGGGAAGAACAGGCAAGTGATGGGCATACTTGTGATCTGGGGCTTGATGGTGAAAGGAACTTGAGGGCATGACAAAGGAGCTGAGCCAACACTGCGAACACTGGTTCTGTAAGTGTAGAAATGAGACTTGCTACCAATGGGTCAGGAATTACACACAGCCTTCATTGCTCACTGCCTTTCATACCCAGCCTGGCAAACATACTCCTCTGCATATGGGATACTTTGTTCTGTTTGTAAGAGTTCTTCATTTGTCATTTGGGACAGAAAGTTGGACCTGGTTGCAATGTGTAATCAATCAGCCTGCTTTTTGGAAAAACTACCAGGAAACTAGTTCTCTTCCTCTGTGGATATCTTCACATTGATGCAAAGATTCAAAATTGCTTAAGTAGTGTATACTGAGGGGGAGTAGGAGACTGAGACAAAGAGGAAAAGAAAAGAGAGGGAAAGAGGAGGAGGGGGAGGAGAGGGGAGAGAGAAGGATAGGGAGGGAGGGAGAAAGGGAGGAAAGAAGGCAGGAAGGCAGGAAGGAAGGGAAGGAGAAAAATAAATTAGGGCAGTATAGGTTTCTCTATGGCTTAGTGAGAATAATACAGCATTTCCAGGTAATATAAAAATTTTGGAAGGGGGTGTTCTCAATTTAAAAATATTGAAAAATTATCCATCATTCTACTACTTCATAGGACATCCTTATACTTTCACATTGTTTATATAATTCTTTTTTTTTTTTTTTTTTTGGACAGGCAGAGTTAGATAGTGAGAGAGAGACAGAGACAGAGAGAAAGGTCTTCCTTCTGTTGGTTCACCCCCCAAACAGCCAATACAGTCGGCGCGCTGCAGCCAGCACACTAAGCTGATCCGAAGCCAGGAGCTAGGTGCTTCCTCCTGGCCTCCCGTGCGGGTGCAGGGCCCAAGCACTTGGGCCATCCTCCACTGCACTCCCAGGCCAGAGCAGAGAGCTGGCCTGGAAGAGGAGCAACTGGGACAGAATCCGGCACCTCAACCGGGGCTAGAACCAGGGGTGCTGGCACTGCAGGCGCAGGATTAGCCTAGTGAGCCACTGCGCTGGCCGTTTATATAATTCTAGCATTTATGCATACAGACACATAAACTTATTTTAGCAAAAAACAGGCCATAATGTGGGTGCAATTTGATTTTTTTTCACTTGATAAGACATCATACTTTTTGCAGATCAGTAAACACAGATTTTTTTTTCAGTCTTTTAATGGCATTGTGATATTATAAGGATGTGCTATAATTTCTTTCAGCAATTCCCTTCTGATAGATGCCCAAGATACCTCCATTTTTGATTTGTTTTTCTTGGCTAGTATAATTTTTCAGTAAATATTGCTGTTAAGTGCACCTCTGGACATGTGGTATTTCTTGGAAATTATTATTAAAGTGAAACTACAAAGTCACAGCTCATAGATAACATGTTAAATTTTAAAAATTATAGAATTATACTTCTAGCACTGAGGTCTGCAAATGGTGCTGCTCCATACCATCTAAAGTTTTGAAATTTTTGACAAGGGCCTTCATGTGCTTGCCTCAGACCCATTTCTAAACCTTGCTTGAGAAGTGCTATGTGTAGAAGAGATTGAGAGGATTTTGAACTTGAGAATCCCCTTCAAATGGACAATGGCGGAGGTCAAGGGGAGGAGGGAGCCAAGATCCTTGAGTTGTAGTCCTGCCATGCTCTATCAGATCCAACAATAGGAGGTAAGACTACAGCCCTTGGCTTGCCATCCAGAAAACAAGAAGTCAAATTTGATAATTGGCCCAGATAGTGAATGCTGAAAAGGAAATCTGAGGGAGAAGGAAGGTAAATGGATAAAGGGGAGAATGTAAAAGTGAAGAGGAATGGGGAGAAAGAACCACAGAGGCTGTCTTATTCCATTTTGTGTTGCTATAACAAAATACCACAGCCATTTATAATGAGGAGAAATTTATTTCTCAGAGTTCTGGAGTCTGGGAAGTTCAAGCTTGAGGAGGACCTGGCATCTAGGTAGGACCTTCTTTCTACACCAATACATAGCAAAAGGCATTATTACACGGGTGAGAGAGAGTGCAGGCAAGGGGAAAAGCACACATTAGATCCATAGCATGAATAGGAAAAGATAGGGAAGGGAAAGAAAAGAGAAAAAAAGGAAGAAAAAAGCAACGAAAAATATGCCCATCTTTACTGTTATTGTTACAGTAAAGCCTTTTTAAAAAATTCAATATGCAGTAATGCCAGCAGCTATCACTTTTGGAAGAAAGAGAAAGAGATTCTGAAAGGGAAATGGGGAACAAGAATGTTGTTCTTTTATTTTAAAAAATCTCAAATTTAATTTTGCCCAGAAATAATGTTTTTCACACTGAGTGAAACCAAGGTGAGAGTGATAGCTGGTCACAGGGGAGATGGATGGATTACCTCTAGATGGCATGTGTGCAGGCACACAGCGACACAGAAGCCCTCTGCCCCCAGGAGGGAGGCTGGTTTTGGCCTGTTGGTTTTTTCTCTCTTCAGTATTAACGACTGTGGTTGAAGTCATCACCGCTACTGGCCACTTCTTAGATTCCTCTTAAACCTTTTCAGGATAGAAACTGATGCTCGGGCCTGCCCAGGGGTACAGAGATATAGAGAGGCAGGAAAAGGACTGGACTAAGAATTCACAGGATTTGAAGCCCAAATCTGCCCTTCACTAGTTCTGGAGATGTAAATGAAATCAGTTCTCCTTTCTGAGCCTCCTTCAGTGTTTCTGTAAAATGAAATCGTAGAAACAAAACAGTGGCCCTTGGTATCCCTGGACCACTAGCAGAAGCAGCAGTAACAGCTGGGAACTTGTCAGAAAAGCAAATTTCTGGTCCTACCCCACACCCAGTCACTCACAAACTCTCAGGGTGGGGCCCACCACTCTGTTTTTAGCAAGCCTCCTGGTGCTTATAATATAGGCTAAAGTTTGAGTATCTTGGAACAAAAAAAGCACCAAAAAAGTCTACTTTTGCAGGCAGGGCATTCCTCTAAGCATAAAAGGGGGTGGTGAAATGAAGCAACGTTAAACATCCCTTTCCTTGTCTGAGATCTCCCAGGCCAAGTGCCACACTGATACCTGATGCTCTCCTTCCTCTAGGCTGTTCCATCCCACCTTGCTGCTCTGCAGTCCATAGACCAGCAGCAGCAGCAGCAGTGAGCCTCACACTCATCTTCAGAAGTTCAGAATCCTAAGCCCACCCAACACTGAGGGAACGACCATCACTGTCTTTTCTATAAAGAGTCTGAACTGGTTCAAATACACGTTAACTTTAAAGAAGCTCCTCACCGGACCTCTCCTCCCCTTCTCTCTCTTTTCTTGATGTCTCTTTTTGCTCATTTTGTAACACTTTCTTCTTCAGATCCTTTGGAAATGTGCATGCTTCCTAGAGACAAGGCTCAGATCAAGGCTGACTCTCAGATTTAACAAACTGCATACTCTTCAGAAACTTCAATATTTCAAACCCAGAGCCAGAAGCCTCGGAAGCCACACTTCTCTCTTCCCCCTGTGGGAGGCACTGTGGTACAGGCAAGAGTGCTGGACTCAGCTTGGTGCTTGGCCATCATCAGACTGAAGCCCCAGGCACAGCTCTGCCCCATCTCTGTGTCTGACAAAAACATCTGTAGCTTTGGAGGATTCATTTCTAAAATGGAGATACTTTTTTTTTTTTCTTGAGGTAGTTGTGAGGCTCAAATGGGATTATGGAAATGAATGTAAAAGGCCCAATTCAAACGCAAGGAATTAATACTGGTTATTATCCAAGTAGCTCTTTCTCTCACCTTTTCCTTAGGGCTTTTTCAAGAGCAGATCTCAATCATTTGCCTTCCCAACACCCTGTGCTGCTGGAAATCAGGACACACTTCCACATTTCCAAGCCCATCCCCAGGGCTTTTATTAGAGAAGCAAACACTGGATTGCTCCACTCCCTTCTCAATAAATGTGTTTATCACCCTGTAAATTCCAGCATATCAGTAGCTTGTTACAGAGAGAAAAGGTCGCCACCAAGAAAGATGTGTCATTCCACAGGAAATTTGGGTTTAATATATACAAGGGAGCCAGCACATGGAAATCTCTTTGGAAACGATAAAGTCCTATAATGAAAAATACCACTACAATACTGGGCTCATTTCAGCAGATAAATATTTAATATAGATCAGCCAAGATTAATTGCCTACTGAAACGCTCCCGTCCTCTGGCTGGTGAGGAAAAAGAGCATCTTTACGTTAATTTATGACGGAGTTTTTGAAACAAGCAAAGCTTAGCGATGCCGGGTTCATTTTTCTTGCCATTGAGAAATGCAGCACATGGTTCCCAAGGCCTTCTGCTTGGCTCTGGGCTCCTGCTGCAGTGTGGAGTGGACCAGCCACTCCTGCGCATACTAATCAAGTTCTTGCAGGCAGGAGAAAAATAAATAAGTTTGAGAGAATCACTGAAATCCAGACATGGAACAAACCTGTGAAAAAGACCATCTTGCTTCTTGGGAGGCTGGAGAATGGATCTGCGTGTTCAAAATCGAACAGGGATGGCAGAAGGGAATCAAGAAAATGAGAGAACCACATGCATGTGTCAGCACTGAGGCTCATGATGACCTGCATCTGTATACGTTTAACTTTGTCAGTGGGAAAATAGATACGGAGGCTCCCATTCTGCACATAAAGGACCACTGAAGCTGAGAGCAATGAGCAGCCTGACCTAAGATCCTTATATAGCTAGTATATGGCAGACGTACAATTTCAGTTCAGTATTTCTGACTCCAGAGACCCTCCTCACAACCCTTATTCTAAGCATTCTTTTGATCCGTAAAAGATTGCACTTGGGAATTAATAAATAGCATTAAGGGAATTTCAACTTCAGGTTTTTTGGCTCTGAGACTACCCTCTATATTTTTTCTTTCTTTCTTATTTATTTATTTATTTATTTTGAAAAAGAAATACAAAGAGGCAGAGACAGACACAGGGTGATCTTCCATCTACTGGTGCACTCCCCAAATGCCCACAGTAGTTTCAGACCAAATCTGGGAACCTGGAACTCAATCCAGCTACCCCACATGGATAGCAGGGACCCGAGTATTTGAGACATCACTTACTGCCTCCCAAGGCATGCATTAGCAGGAAGCCAGAATAGGAAGAGGAGTCAGCGAATGTAGCCATAATCAGAACCCAGGCTCTCTGATATAGGATGCAGAGCCTTCACTGCTGCATCAAATGTCCTATTCTCTATTCTTTCCATTCTTTTTTTTTTCCTATTTACTCATTCATTCTCTTTTTCTCCTCACTTGCCCATCCATGATACATCAGGTTTTCTTGAGTCCTTGATGAATTTCTGGTATCTCAGTGATACTGTCTGATATTTAAGACAAGACAGAATTTCACCAGAGCTTCTTCAGGGGCTCTTTTTCTGATGTGCAGTAGCACTATTTTCTTAAAGAAAGAAGCTAGATTGCACTAAAAAGAAAGCCTAAGTGTTTATTTATTCTCATCTATTTGAAAGGCAAAGTCACAAAGAGAGGCCCAGGCAGAAAGAGAAAGAGAGAGAGAGAGATTATGCATCCACTGTTCCATTCCCCAAATGCTCACAACTGCTACGACTGAACAAGCTGAAACCAAGAGCCCAAAACTTCATTAGGTCCTTCATGTGTGTGGCAGGAGCCCAAACACTTGATCCATCATCCATTGAATTCCCAGGTATATATGCAGAAAGCTGAATCAGAAGCGGAAGAGCTAAGACTCGAACTAGCACTCCAAGATGGAATGTATGTGTTCCAAGCTGTCTTAACCTGCTGTGCCACAATGCTCCCTCACCCTAAGTGAGTTTAAACAGAACCATCAACATGCCTGGGCCAAAAACTGTATGACTTGGGAGCAGAATCCTACTGATCATCCTCCTCCAATCATCAAAATCTTCAAAATCATCACCGCCATACTTGCACCATCATTAATATGAACATTGGTATTGGAACCAATAGATGATAACATTAAAGTTTTTAACATCAAAATGATCACCATTGACTTTTACCATCACCAATATCAACATCATCAGCAACTTTTCCCACCATGAACAATATATCCTCTGCATAACTAACAGTACCATGTTATCACCAAAATCATTTTTAACAAAGAGCAACAAATTTAACATGTGTCTACCATGTAGTGGAAATATGTAGAGAAAAGGATATAGCTTTTGTACATATGAAATTTTCATGTAGGTGGTAGACAAGGTAACTGACAATATAAGGCTCCGGTTTTAAATACCAAGAGTCCTGTTTGATATTTTCAAAGTTCAGAGACAGTCACACCTGCAAGAGGACGAGGGGAATGCACCAGATGGAACTGAGAGTTCTGTCATTAATTCCATGATTTTGATCAAGTCACCTAACCTCTGGCTTTAGTTACTCAACGGAAAATGAAAACTAAGTGCTAGGTAGAATTTAAGCACTTTTCTAGATATAAAGATTCTCGGAACACTTAAATTAGATAAACATGTGGTTGGCTGAATGTGTTCCCTAGATTACCAAATAGTCAGGGTGATTTCACCTTGAGTAATCAAGGATAAAGAAGAATTGAGATAAAAAGAGATGGGGGAAAAATCATTTTGCAAATATCATCTGATTCTTCCCTTCTCTCTAGGGACCCAATCTCGGATTATTACAAATGCTCAGTTTAAAGATGACAGAGAATTTTAGCTTTAAAGAATTCACATGATGTTTTAAACTCTCCCTTTTGAGAGTGTTCCATCATAAGAAAGGCCTGGCTCCAAGGAACAGTTCTTGAATAACATCCCAATTATATCATTGAAAGATGAAATTTCTCATTATTCCTGCTCAGAGATGCATCACATTTCTTGTTTTTTACTTTTATTCCAAACACTATTCTGGGAGTAGAAAGCTCTAAATTTGAATTTTAGCTATTTTCATCATTGTTTGCATTACCTGGGACAAGTTCATTAATTGCTCTGACTAGAAAATAACCTATTGGTAGAAATGCTATAATCCCATCTCTATGGTAGAACAGTAGCTATAGCCGGCGCCATGGTTCAACAGGCTAATCCTCCGCCTAGCGGCGCTGGCACACCAGGTTCTAGTCCCGGTCGGGGCACCAGATTCTGTCCCGGTTGCCCCTCTTCCAGGCCAGCTCTCTGCTGTGGCCAGGGAGTGCAGTGGAGGATGGCCCAAGTCCTTGGGCCCTGCACCCCATGGGAGACCAGGAGAAGCACCTGGCTCCTGCCATCGGATCAGCGCGGTGCTCCATCCGCGGCGGCCATTGGAGGGTAAACCAATGGCAAAAGGAAGACCTTTCTCTGTCTCTCTCTCTCACTGTCCACTCTGCCTGTCAAAAAAAAAAAAAAAACAGTAGCTATGATAATTTAATTGATGAGATAGACCAGAACACATGATCTGCTATTACCCCATATTAGTGAAGAAACTTGAACAATCTTGTAACACAACTCCTGCCCATTATTGATATGCACAAATGTTGGCAGATTTTATTAGACTTTAATGATTTTTTAAGAAAAGACAGACATTTAGGTTTTTCACAGAAATATTCCTTTTTTAAAAACATCAGATAACCATCAATACTTTTAAAAATTCATTGTTGATCAAGCAAAAACATGTGGCAAGGTTTAGATGTCATGTTGTAGACTGAGAACAGATGCGTGGGAGGTTGTTAAATGTCTAGTCCACCTCACTGGAAAAGATTAATTTAAGGAAGACAAATAACTTCAACCTCACAACACACTGCTGTACATAATCCACCATAAGTGATCTCAGTATGTGACTCCTAAAGTCTAGTAAAAGGCAACTATCACCACTCGGTACTTTTTCGCCTCTTGATAAACTTTCTCAGACCCTATATATGAACTTATGATGTGATGTGTGAAATATATAAATCCTGGATGCTTGGGGAAAAGAATGGACAACTAGAATATGGGCCTTGACCTCATTAGCCAACAGACACCCTGTGGTGAGCTGTTTATCCCAGCTGGCACTCTAGTTCCCCCTACTGGTCACTTCAACTGCGGTGATCAGCTACTAGAAAATGAGGAACTTCTGGGAAAGGCAGTAAAAAGAGTGGTCAAGAAAATCTCCCTATAGATAATAATTATAACAGCTAGATAAATTTAAAAGAACAGCAACACTTTAAAGACTACGGAAAGCACTCAAAATCATAGGAGAGCTAACTGAAACTTGAAAAGGTAATAATTGCACAACTATGAATCTGACTGGAGGGTGCTTCTTAAAACCAAGGCAATAAGTTTTAGTGAAAATATACATGATCACAGGCTCCAAGCAGCAGATAACAGAGGTCAGGAATAGACCTGAAGTCTGAAACACAGAGAAGCACACAATAAATCTTAGCAGTTTCCATAAAATTACATTATCATCATTATAGGGCAAGGAAGAGTAAGACTCCAAAATAATTTTGAACCTTCTGGCTTGTATTGTTGGCCATTGATGCCATTATTGGAGACAGATAACCTAAGAATCGAAGCAGATCTAAAAGAAGGAAAATGGGGACTCAGAGTTCATGGAGTAGTCTAATGGAAACATGCATTTGGCAGTCAGGTGCAAGGTTTTTAGAATTTGAACAAGAAATGAAAGCTGAAGATAAATATTTGAGAGTTGCTGGAATGCCAGTGTAATAGAAAGCTTAGGAGTGAGTATGATTACTCAAGGAGACTGGAGTTAAGAGTAGCATTTGATTGATACTTCGAAGAGAAGAGATTGACTTAGATAAATATCTCCAGTCAGAGTATCCCCTAGATTGTTAATCAGACTATCAGGATTTCCATTCATACAACCGATGCCATATGGAAATTAATATTTGGTACTCTCTAGGCAGATAAATTGCAAAACAGAAATAAAAAGGTATCCTTTTCAGGCATAAGTATCCAGTCCTATTCTAAGACTCAATATCCATTGACCTTCTTCTTCAAGTTTCCCTTGTGCAGTGGACAAAATGTGTGACTGTATATGCAACCCAGAACACCAACCTTGGATTATCAAGGGTTGCAAAGGTCACTGAAGCCGCTTTCCCACTTGTGCTTTTGTTCAATTTAGGCCAGATTATGCTAATTAAGGTCCTTTGGTGACAGGAGAGTGACTGTTCCCTCAGTTCTAGCAAGGGGCTCCCCCAACCAATCTTCTGGAAAATGTGAACATTAAACAATTTTTCTCACAAGACTTTCTCTTGTATCCAAGACAAATTCTGTCTCTGGAGTTAACCCATGAGAAAATTTCAGCTCCCTAATTCAGGTTCTGTACATACACATTTATAAGGTTCACATAGGTAAGAAATATTGACCCAGTGCCAGTGGCTTTTTTCTTAGTTCTCTTTGAGAAATAAGCTCCCATACTAATGCAAAGAGAGAAAGAAAGAAAGAAGGAAGGAAGGAAGGAAGGAAGGAAGGAAGGAAGGAAGGAAGGAAGGAAGGAAGGAAGGAAAAGAAAGAACGAAAGAAGAAAGAGAAAGAAAGAAAATCTACCTCTTAGTGGCAGGTGGATGAGGAAGCAGTTGAGATATATGAGGATGTCATTTACTTGCCCTTGTCTCCCAGAAGTAGGTGGGTGGTAGTTAGCAGAAGAATAAGATCCAAAAAAAGGGAAGGAATTATAGAGAAGGCTGAAACAGAATGACATAACAGCTACAGCCCTGACTGTCTCTCTTACATCCTCAATAGACAAGAGACAAAATGATCTTTACCACATGCATGATGAGCTGTTTTTAATGAGACATTAGTCTGCTCATTTTAAGCAAACAGTATTAGAAATAAATACATATGAGGCCAATGTGTAAAGTCCGCCTGTAGTGCCAGCCTCCCATATGGGAACCAGTTCAAGTCCCAGCTGCTCCACTTCTGATCCAGCTCTCTGCTATGGCCTGGGAAAGGAGTAGAAGATGGTCTAAGTCCTTGGGCCCCTGCACCCATGTGGGAGACCTGGAAGACACTCCTGGCTCCTGGCTTCAAATAGGCACAGCTCCAGCTGCTGCGGCCATCTGGGGAGTGAACCAGTAGATTGAAGACCTCTCAACCTCTCTCCTCTCTCTCTCTCTCTCTTTCTTCTCTCTCTTTCCTCTCCTTCTCCCTCTCTTTCTCTCTCCTCTCTCTCTCTCTTTCTTTCCTCTCCTTCTCCCTCTCTTTCTCTCTCCTCTCTCTTTCTTCTCCCCCCCTCTTTCTTCTCTCTCTCTTTCCTCTCCCTCTCCCTCTCTCTCTCTCTCCCCTCTCTTTCTCTCTCTCTCCTCGCCTTTGCCTCTCTGTAACTCTGTCTTTCAAATAAATATTTTAAAAGAGAAAAAAAAAAAGAGGCCGGAGCTGCAGCTCACTAAGTTAATCCTCCACCTGCAGCGCCGGCACCCCAGGTTCTAGTCCCAGTTGGGGCACCGGATTCTGTCCCAGTTGCTCCTCTTCCAGTCCAGCTCTCTGCTGTGGCTCAGGAGTGCAGTGGAGGATGGTCCAGGTCCTTGGGTCCCTGCACCCACATGGAAGACCAGGAGGAAGCAGCTGTCTCCTGGCTTCAGATCGGCGCAGCACGCCAGCCACAACATGCCAGCTGTAGCAGCCACTTGGGGGGTGAACCAACGGAAAAAGGAAGACCTTTCTCTCTGTCTCTCTCACTAACTCTGCCTGTCAAAAAATAAAAAATAAATAAATAAAAAAGAGGGAAAAAAAGAAACAACCACTTCACTTCTAGAGTCAGGGGATAACACTTAATGATAGTCAATTTCCTGAAATCTTTGAGAAGGCAAAGGACCCCTGGAAACATGGAACGTAAAATCTGGAAAGGAGCAAGATAAATACTCTGCCTTAATTTGTCATTTTAGAAATGGAGAAACACAAAGGGCACTGGAATTAATGAGCCCATTTAATAAATTTTATATCAAGCTAGACTAGAACCAAGGTATCATATGCTCTATCTTAATGTTTGCTCCATTACAATATTACCACACTGCCTATGTTCAAGGTGATAGATTGAGGAGTAGAAAAATGTAATAGACAAAGTCAAAATAGAAACAATAAGAAAAAGACAAAATCTGAATACATTTCTATTTTAACTTGATTATATCATTTTAAAATTGTCATCAAAATAATCTCATTACTTCCTCCAGCTAAGGAGTTATGTTACTATTTATACCCAAATTAACTGGTAGAATGCTGGGCAGAAAATAGAGATTGAATACCTAAGTGAGAAAAACACAAGAGAAAATAAATGGAGATAAATACAGAGGACTAATTCATTGTTCATAGTCTATAGTTTATTTAACTTAAGTCTTTCATAGCATCTACCAACAAATAAAAACCCAACTTCTTGCTTGAAAATTATTCAGACTGGTATAGTTTATCCAATAAGTAATGTCCCAGGTCTACATAAGAGGCAAATGGACAGAAGTTTTATATTCAAAGATCTATAAAATGGGTATACACACAAAAGACAAGCCTTATGCTTGCTTTGCATGTCTGTCTTTTAGGATGGTGATTAGATGAAAGATCAGGTATGTAGCTGAGATCAAGAAATATAAAAATGGGCCGGCGCCGTGGCTTAACAGGCTAATCCTCCGCCTTGCGGCGCCGGCACACCGGGTTCTAGTCCCGGTTGGGGCGCTGGATTCTATCCTGGTTGCCCCTCTTCCAGGCCAGCTCTCTGCTATGGCCCAGGAAGGCAGTGGAGGATGGCCCAAGTGCTTGGGCCCTGCACCCGCATGGGAGACTAGGAGAAGCACCTGGCTCCTGGCTTCGGATCAGCGAGATATGCCGGCCGCAGCGGCCATTGGAGGGTGAACCAACGGCAAAAAGGAAGACCTTTCTCTCTGTCTCTCTCTCTCTCACTATCCACTCTGCCTGTCAAAACATATATATATATATATATATATATATATATATATATATATATATATATAAATGGAAGTCAGAACATAGGTTATCAGATTTTGCCCTGATAATATTGCAATGCACTTATTGAATTAGTTGCAGTTGTTAACTACAGAGACCTACTGGGATGGCTCTTATATACCAAATACTTTTCCTGGCTCTGAGCAAAAGGACAAGCCTTCATGCCCCTGTGGAGATTACATTCTGGACTCAAGTCTCCTAAAAGATTATATAGCTTCTTGTAAAATCTCCCACCGTGCAGTATGAATGAAAGTAACACTCCCAGATCTGAAATATGACTTATTATAAGACTACTTGGAGTGGTGGTGGAGGAGACTCAGATCGGTGTAGCAGTTAAGACACTACTGGAGATATCTCCATACATATCAGAGTGTCTGGGCTTGAGCCATGGCTGTACTTCCAATCCCAGCTTACTACTGATGCTTTCCCTGGGAAGCGACAGATGATGATTCAATTTCGTTCAAACTAACTCTCTCTCTGTCTCCCTCCCTCTTCCTTTCTTTTTCTCTCTCCATTTCAAATAAAATTAAAGTTACAAAAAGAAACTACATGTTAAAATACGCATCCTGAGATTATGGTCTGTTCCAGGAATTAAGGAAACTGAAAGTCTTCTAGGGCTTTATCTGGAAGTTTAATATGCTCCATTCTCTCTTTTCCAAATAATATTTCTAGATTCTTTGTGCATGGATAGGTACTGAATATTTGTAACTTCTGTATTCTCCCTTGAAAAGTATTGTAAGATGCACCAGTGTTGTACCTAATCTGAGAACCAGTGATAAGAATGGGTGCATCAAAAACAAATGAAAAACAAACAAAAACCCAGCTGTAGAAAAGTTAAAGTGTGTTCTGAAAAAATAAAATAAAGTAAAATGTGTTCTGAAAGGAATGTGAGAAGACGGACATAAATCAGACATCCATCGCTTGCAAGGTGTATTATACTGGACAAATCACTTGGCCACTTAAAACTTTGGCTACAGGGCTGGCACGGTGTTGCAGCAGGTTAATCCTCCGCCTGAAGTGCCAGCATCCCATATGGGCGCTGGTTCTAGTCCCGCTGCTCCTCTTCCAATCCAGCTCTCTGCTATGGCCTGGAAAAGCAGTAGAAGATGGCTCAAGTCCTTGGGCCCCTGCGCCAGTGTGGAACACCAGAAGAAGCTCCTGGCTACCGGCTTTGGATCAGTGCAGCTCCAGCCATTGCAGCCATTTGGGGAGTGAACCAATAGAGGGAAGACCTTTCTCTCTGTCTCTCCCTCTCACTATCTGTAACTCTACCTCTCAAATAAATAAAGAAAATCTTTAAAAAAGAAAAAAAAAACTTTGGCTACTTCATTTGTAAAATGGGATATTATTACCTAAAAGAAAGTATGCTGTAAATTTTAAAATTGTAGTTTCAGATGGTATATTTGACAGGGAGAAGAAGAGTGGGAAGGGGAGGGAAAAGAAGGAGAAAATTAAAAAGGAAGAGAAACTAGAATTGTGCAGTAACAACTAAACAAGAAAAAGAAATAAAAGATATCCAATTCAGGACAGAGTGAGAAAAATTATCTCTGTTCACAGATATGATCATTATGTGTAGACTATCCTAATGGCTCAACAACTATTACAACTTATAAATCAATTTAACAGTTGAAGGACACAAAAGCAGCACACACAAAATCAGTAGCATTTCTATACACTGAAAATGAATTATCTAAAAGGAAAAGTATTAAAACAACTCCATTTACAACATCAAGAAAATGAATAAAATATTTAGGAATAAACTTAGCCAAAGAGGTAATGAAAGCTATAGAACATTGATGCAGTGAATTAAAGATGATAGTGATGAATGAAAATACAGCTTATGCTCCTGGATTGGAAGACTAAGGATTGTTGAATTGTCTACACTACCCAGAGTGGTCTAAATATTCAGTGCAGCCCCTATGAAAATTCCCATGGCATTCTTTATGAAAATAGAAAAAAAATCCTAAAATTTACATAGAACCACAAAAGATTTCAAATAGCCAAAGAAATCTTCAACAAGAACAAAGCTGGAGGCATCAAACTTCCTGATTTTAAAATATGGTATAAAGCTACAGTGATCAAAATAATATGGCACTTACCTAAAACATAGAAAAACTAACCAACACAGTGTAATAGGGTAACAAATCTATGCATATATGGTGAAGTGATTATTTTATTCAAAATTTTTTACATTTACTTTCACTGTTTTGAAAGGCAGAGAAACAGAGAGAAAGATCTCCCATCCACTTGCTCACGCTTCAAATGCCCACATCGCAGGGTTAAGCTGGGCCAAAGTCAGAAGCCTAGAACTCAATCCAGATCTCCCTTGTGGGTAACAGGGAACCAGGTATTTGAGCCATCACCTGCTGCCTCCCAGGGTATGCATTACCAGGAAGCTGAACTGGAAGCAGAGCTGCGACTCAAAACCTAGGACCCCCAAAACGGGTTGCAGTCACCTCAAGCAGTGTCTTAAGCACTGAGGTAGATGCACATCCTACAGTCTTGATCTGTGACAAATATCCAAAACACAGAGGGAAAGGTTTATTCCTTCAACACTGTTAGCAAGCTGGACATCCACATGCAAATGATTAAGTGTAACTCTTATTTCACATTATATACAGAAATCCATGGCCAGCGCTGTGGCTCACTAGGCTAATCCTCTGCCTGCGGTGCTGGCACTCCGGGTTCTAGTCCCGGTTGGGGCACCGGTTCTGTCCTGGTTGCTCCTCTTCCAGTCTGGCTCTCTGCTGTGGCCCAGGAGTGCAGTGGAGGATGGCCCAAGTGCTTGGGCCTTGCACCCTCATGGGAGACCAGGAGGAAGCGCCTGGCTCCTGGCTTCAGATCAGCGTAGCGTGCCCGCTGTAGCAGTCATTTGGGGAGTGAACCAACAGAAGGAAGACCTTTCTCTCTGTCTCTCTATCACTGTCTAACTCCGCCTGTCAAAAAAAAAAATCCACTCAAAATAGAATATAGACTTAAATGTAAGACCTGAAATGGCTAAACAACTAGAAGAAAACATATGAAGAAAGCTTCTTGATATTGATATTGACCTGGGTAATATTTTTTTGGTTGGATCTAAGACTAAACGCAGAGGTAACAAAACCAAAAATAGAAATGTAGGACTGCATTAAGCTGGAAGCTTCTGCACAGCATGGAAACAACCAATAGAGTGAAAAGGCAGCCTAAGAAGTGACAGAAAATATTTGCAAACCATATATCCGATAAGGAGCTAATCTCCAAAATTCACATGAATACTTCAATTTTTTGTGGAAAATGGAATTAAAAGGTAAGTTGATTTGTGGCCAAAAATTAATGCACACGGAAATATTCAAAAAGTTTATAGAAACACATATTATGAAAAAATACTCATGAATTTCAAAAATGGACAAACTTTTTGAAGTATGCTCAAACAAAATGACAAAAAAAATTAAAACACAAGTAATCTGATTTTTAAAATGAGCTAAGTACTGAAGTAGACATTTTTCCCTAGAAGATATTCAAATGGTCAATACATTCATGAAAAAATTCAAAATCACTATTCATCAGGAGAATGCAAGTCAAAACCAGAATGAGTTATCACCTCAAATCAGTTAGAATGGCCACTACAGGCCGGCGCCGCGGCGCAATAGGCTAATCCTCTGCCTTGCGGCGCCGGCACACCGGGTTCTAGTCCCGGTCAGGGCACCGATCCTGTCCCGGTTGCCCCTCTTCCAGGCCAGCTCTCTGCTATGACCCTGGAGTGCAGCGGAGGATGGCCCAAGTCCTTGGGCCCTGCACCCCATGGGAGACCAGGAGAAGCACTTGGCTCCTGCCATCGGATCATCGCAGTGTGCCGGCCGCAGCGCGCCTACCGCGGTGGCCATTGGAGGGTGAACCAACGGCAAAAAGGAAGACCTTTCTCACTGTCCACTCTGCCTGTCAAAAAAAAAAAAAAAAAGAATGGCCACTACAAAAAGATAAAAGGTATCAAGTGTTGGTAAGGATGTAGAGAAAAGGGAACCTGTATGTTATTGGTAGAAACAGAATTTAAATAACTATTTCAGAAAATAGTATGAAGAGTGCTCAAAAATTTAAAACTGGAACTACCATATGATTCAGCAATCTCACTTCTTGGTATGTATCTAAAGAAGATGAAATCAATACTGTATGTTAAATTGATATCTGTACTTCCAGATTAATTGAATTCACAATAACTGTTATATGGAAATAATCTGTATGTCTAATGACAGATGAATGGATAAAGAAAACAGAGGGGCCAGTGTTGCACTTCAGCAGGTTAAGCCGCCATCTTCAATGAGTGTCAGTTAGAGTTCAGGCTACACCACTTAAGATACAGCTCCCTGCTAATAAGCTCGGGATATACCCATGTGGGAGACCCAGAATAAGCTCCCGGCTCCAGGTTTCAATCTGGCCCAGCCCTGGCTATTGCAGCCATTTGTGGAGTGAACAAGCAGATGGAAGATCCTCTATTCTATCTTTGTCTTTCCCTCTCTCCATAACTCTGTCTTTCATATAAAAAAAAAAATTATTTTTGACAGGCAGAGTGGACAATAGAGGGAGACAGAGAGAAAGGTCTTCCTTTTGCCGTTGGTTCACCCTCCAATGGCCGCCGTGGTAGGCACACTGCGGCCGGCTCACCGCGCTGATCTGATGGCAGGAGCCAGGTGCTACTCCTGGTCTCCCATGGGGTGCAGGGCCCAAGCACTTGGGCCATCCTCCACTGCACTCCCTGGCCATAGCAGAGAGCTGGCCTGGAAGAAGGGCAACTGGGACAGGATCGGTGCCCCAACCAGGACTAGAACCCAGTGTGCCAGCACCGCAAGGCGGAGGATTAGCCTGTTGAGCCGCGGCACCGGCATAAAAAATTTTTAAAAGAAACACAGCACACACACAAACACACATATGTGATGGAATATTATGTAGCCCTGAAAAAGAAATTCCTTCCATTGTAACAACAGAGGTGAATCTGCTAAACAAAATAAGCCAGACACTGTACTATCTCATTGATATCTATAATCTAAGAGCCAAATTCACAGAGGCAGAGAGCAGAACAGTGATTTTCAAGAGTGGGGAGAGAGGGAAGATTAGGAAGACATTGACCAAAGAGTATAAAGTTTCAGGCATGCAAGATGAACTTTTGTAAATCTAATGTGTAGCATGGTGATTATTATATTTTATGCTATAAATCTGGTAAGAGAATAGAGCCCAAGTGTTCTTACAAAAGACAGAAAATCAGAGAGAGGTAGAGAGAGAGAGAATGATTATTACATGAGATGATTGGAGTGATACTTAGCTTGATTGTGTGATCATTTTACAATGTATACATGTATCAAAACAAAGTTAAACAACATATATATATATACATATATATATATATAATTCCTCAATAAAGCAGAAAACATAAATTTTAAAAATGGGTAGCAAACGCTGTGGCGTAGGGGGTAAAGCTGCCACTTGCAATGCCAGCATCCCATATGTGCACCGGCTCAAGTCCCAGCTACTCCACTTCTGATGAAGCTCTCTGCTACAGCCTAGGAAAGCAGTAGAAGATGGCCCAAGTGCTTGGGCCCCTGTGACTGTGTAGGAGACCCAGAGGAAGCTCCTGGCTTCTGGCTTCAGATCAGCCCAACTCCAGCAGTTGTGGCCATTTGGGGGAGTGAACCAGCAGATGAAAGACTCTCTCTCTCTCTCTTTCTCTTTTTCTCTTTTTCTCTTTGTGCCTCTGCCTCTCTGTACCTCTTTCAAATAAATAAATAAATCTTTTAAAATAAATAAATAAAATTTAAAAATGAAAGTATTTTACCAATCACTGTCCAAAATTCTAGTGTTATGTACAAGGGTGGCAAGTTATAGGGTGCTAATATGGTTGGGTCACAAGGCAATAGAATATGAAGGACACAGTAGGACACAGGCTCCTTGACTCCCAGGGCTGCTCTCCCTATACCTCCCTAGCACTCTGTGGCATTGAGCTCAGTCTCTGTAAGCAACAGGGTCTGGGTTTGAACCACTGCTGCATGATCTCCCAGCTGTGTGACCTTGGGTATATTACATTTCTAAGCCTTCATTTCCATATTTGTTAAAAATAGTAGCTGTCACAAAGGGCTGTTTTGAAGACTAAATGACTTAATAGAGCTATATGTTAGGTTGAGTTATGAATATCATATTTGAATCCATGAAAACTAGATATTAGCTCCATTCTTCTTGTGCTTTGCTTTATTTCCCAACATTTTTCTTGATTCTTAAATGGGTTTCAACTGGAATCTCTGTTGGGAATGTCTCCCTCTCCCCTACCATTACTCTGTTTATTTTGATTCATCTTGGAAGATCAAGGGTAGGAGACTCACAGGGTAAGGATGAGCCACTTCCTAAACAATCTCACTTTGGAAATCTCTGGCCTCTAGCAGTTCCTTATCTTACTATTCTTTTTTTTTTTTTTAATTTTTTTTTTGACAGGCAGAGTGGACAGTGAGAGAGAGAGAGGCAGAGAGAAAGGTCTTCCTTTGCCGTTGATTCACCCTCCAATGGCCGCCGCGGCAGGCGCGCTGCGGCCAGCACACCACACTGATCCGATGGCAGGAGCCAGGTGCTTCTCCTGGTCTCCCATGGGGTGCAGGGCCCAAGCACTTGGGCCATCCTCCACTGCACTCCAGGGCCATAGCAGAGAGCTGGCCTGGAAGAGGGGCAACCGGGACAGAATCCGGCACCCCCCTACCAGAACTAGAACCCTGTGTGCCAGCGCCGCTAGGCAGAGGATTAGCCTGTTGAGCCACGGCGCCGGCCTCTCTTACCATTCTTAATAATGGCAAACACAATGACAAAAACAGTTAAAAACAGATTGGGCTGAAGCTGTTAGAATGAGAACTGAGTGCTGTCTATAGGAAGTACAATACATTCTCCATTTTCCTTTTGCTAACAAGCGTCCAGGCCTGGAGGTGGCCTGATGCCATTTCATTAAAAAAAAAAAAAAAAAGAATATCAAACTCATTATGTTGAAGCACAAGTTATCCTTTCATATGACAGTCTGTCAGGTCAACTGCTCTTGCACAGTTATTCTGGACATCTAAAAGACAGGATATACAATGGTTTGTGTCCCATATTACAGCTGCTGTTCATTTTGTTATTCTAAAATTATATTTTGAAATCTGAGCATTCAGATGCACTCATTAGGCACCAAAGCACCATGCTCCATCAGAGCAGTGGAAGAAATGCAAGGTCAGTTCACTTATCAGAGAATAAGAAGAACAGGGCCAGTGCTTACAAGTCCTTGCAAAGGTTACCACCAGGTTTACTTTCACTTTCACTTTGGAGCATCACATTCTACAGCTCTCCGGGAGCAGTAACAATTTTATGGTCCTCTTTGAGGAATGAAGAAATTGAGGCTCAGAGAAGACAAATGACTATGCAAAGATCCAAGGGAGAATGGAACAAGAATGAAACACAAATTATTTCACAGATTGAGTTTTCTCCTATTCCCTTATCCCTTCACCTCTTCCTTGAGATGTTCAATAACTGCTATGATTTAGCTAGGATTTGCCCCCAACAGGATCATGTGCTGGAGGCTTGTTCTCAGTACAGTGTGTGCAAGTGGTGGAATCTTTAAGTGTCCAGTGGAAAGTAATTAATTCATGGTTTTTCCAGCCTCAGATGATTAATGATGGATTAGATCTCTAAAAAGTTGGTTGTGACAGCAACTTTGGCTGTCACAACTCTCTCTTGCTTCCAGTCTCACTACCTGATCTCTCTCTCTCTTCTTTTCCCTCTCTCTCTCTCTCTCTCTCCCCCCCTTTCTCTCTCTCTCTCTTTCCATTTCTCTCTCTTTCCCCCTCCACCTCCATATGCTCCCCACCATGAAGCCATCCACCATTTTGTGATGTAACCAGAAGGCCAATACCAGAGCAAAGCAGGTGTGGCACCATGCTTTTGGACCTCCAAAATTATGAGCTAAATAAACCTCTTTTTTTGTGCAAAGTATCAAGCTTCAGGTATTTTACTGTAACAATAGGAAATGGACCAATGCAATAATCAAATTCTAGAATATTCACTCATGTTGATTTAACACTTGAGCATATGACGTCCAGATTCTTTATTCCAAATCCCATCTTCATTCTGCATGCCTTGCACCAAATACCACCAGTCTCTCAGCCCCTTGACTCCATCTCAACAATCTCGACTCCAATCTTTTTGAGGTCCCACCTCCTCCCATGGCTACACTAGAATTCCCAAAGCTCCTCTAAGTCTGACATTATATCAAAGCATTTTGGACTCTAACTTGTCTATCACAACACCTGTTCTCCCACTTTTTTAAGGACTGTAAGCCCATGATCTTGCCCTCTCCTTTTATCTAATGTCTATTGCCTTCATTTATTTCTGTATCCAACTTCAACTCAGTGATCCAATTATTTTGGGTCAATACCTTCAAAAGATAATAATTTATTTAAACTGATAAATATAAATTGTGTACATTTATAATGTAAACCTGATGTTTTGATAATTGCATACATTGTGGAATGACTAAATTAAACTAATTAACATGCACATTACCTATATACTTATCATTTCTGTGATGATAACACTTAAGTGATGATAACACTTAACATCTACTCTCTCAGTAAAAATTTTCAGTCATACATACATTATTATAAACTATGATCACCCTGTTGTACAATAGCTCTCTTGAATTTATTCCTCCTAACTACAATGCTACATCCTTTTACTGACATCTCCTCAACTCATATTCCTCCCAAGAGCATAGTAACCACCATTCTAACCTCTGCTTTTATGAGTTTAACTTAATTATTAGATTCCACATAACAGAGATAACATGCACTATTTGCTTGTGCCTCACTTATTTCACTTAAAAAAATCCTTCAGGTTCCTGGATGAGGCTACAAGAGGCAGAATTTCCTTCCTTTTTAAGGCTGAACCATATTCTATTGGGCATTTATGCCACATTTTATTTATCTACTAATCTGTTGATGGGCAAAAGTTAATTCCATATCAAAGCTATTTTGAATAATGTTTCAATGTGTATTGGGCTACGTAGACATATGTTTAATGTACATGTTCTGTATCCTTTGGTTATAAACAGTAGTGGAATTCCTGAGTTGTATGATAGTTCTATTTTTGATTTTTCTACAATACTCTTAACTCCCTTGCCCAACTGTCCTTCTGCCTCAATGCTGTGGCATACCCTGTATAAGAAAATACTTCCACTATTATTGCTGCTACTCAAATTTTTCTGACTGTACTTACTAAATTCTTAACTACTGATACTTCTCATAATTCTTTTATTAAACACAGATTTTCATCATTAAATATAGAAGTCACTAACCTTATCAAACCCTAATTGTTTTCCTGTTACACTTTTACATTTGTTTAATCAGATCTTTGTAATACACTGCATGCTAACTATGACAAAATTTCTCCAAAAACTAAAAACAATTTTGGTACTTTCCAGTACTATCTTTCTCAGTCATTGGTTTTACACCCTACTTCACAAAAACTACAGAAGGCATCAGAAGCCCTTTCAAATCACTGAAATTAAAGTCAATAGATTTAACCTGAACACATTTCTCTCCCTTTCTTTTATCTTATTTCAAATGAAAGACATCTCTCCTTCTACTTCTACCTAAGTTTATAGTTTTCCCTTCCTGCCTCTTCAGGAGTTGTTTCATTAAAAACAATACCATACTGTCCCGTATCCTCAGTGTCTTTCTCCCTTAACTGACCCCTCTCTCTTGAAAACCAACAAATAAAAATTAAACTACTCTTCACTGCACATCTCTGTTCCATTTCATAGTTGTGCTTCTTTCAAAAAAAAAAAAAAAAAAAAAGGAAGAACAGAACAAAAAGAAAGCATAATAAGGGGTTTGTTTTTGTCACATCAGCACAAATCATCATTTGAGATATCTGCATCTCACATCAGAGTGCCTGGTTTAAGTCCACCTTTCTGCTAATGTTCATCCTGGGAGACAGCAAGCAGATGATGCTCCCATAGTTAAGTCTCTGTCACCCACATGAGAGACACAGACAGAGTACCAGGCTCCTGGCTTCAGCCTGTCTTAGCCCTGGTTGTTGTGGGCATTTAGGAAATATACTAGCAGATGCAAGATCTCTCTTTCTCTTATTCTCCCTCCTTCACTCCTTCCTCCTCTCTCCTGCTCTCTCTGCCTTTCAAATGAAAATGGAAATCAATACAGAAAAATTTTTTAAAAATTACAGAGAAAGAGGGAGAAACACAGAGAAAGATCTTTCATCTGCTGTTTCACTCCCCAAATGGCCACAATGGCCAGGATTGGGCCAGATGGAAGCCAATTGCCAGGAGCTTCTTCTGGGTCTCCCACATGGGTGCAGGGACCCAAGCAGTTGGGCCATCTTCCTCTGCTTTCCCAGGTGCATTAGCAGGGAGCTGGATAGTAAGTGGAGCAGTCAGAACTTGAATTGGCACCCATTTAGAATGCTGGTGCTGCAGGTGGAGGTTTAACCCACTATATCATAGCACCAGCCCCAATAAATAGAATTAAAAAAAAATAAAATGTCTACTCCCTTTCTTCTCACTTCTCAACCTACTGCAATCTAGCAGTCTAGTTTTTTTTCCCCCAACATTCTATTTAAACAGTTTCTTCCAGGGTCAAGATTTTAAGGATTAAAGACTATTTTCAGTTTTTGCTTTATAAAATGGATCAGATTTTGTCACTCTTCTCTACCTACACCTTCCTCCTGAAAGCATGCAGTTATTATAGCTTCCATGGTAGAAACCATCTATGATTTTTTTTCCTGTACATTTGACCATTCCTTGACTTCTCCATGCTTTTCTCTGTAAATGGGAAGCAGCTTCCTCTTGGAATAAGCATAACCTGCAGGGTTACCAATGGTAAGATGATGACTCTGAATACTATTAATTTTTTTATTCCAGGTCTCCCTTTTAATGTTCAGAATCATTTATGCAATTGCATATTCAGGCTGTTTTTGGATGGTCCAGTTGATTTAAATTCAATAGTTTCAAAGGTGACTCATCATCTTCAAATATATACAATCTTAAAAACTGTCCTTGCTTTCCAGGGCTTCCAACCCTTGAAGAAAAGAATAAACAACCCCTCAACTGACCTAGACAAAAATGCTCCCCCTCTCCTCTCCTATTTAATCTAAATCCAGAGTTTCACCACTTAAGGTCTGATTTGACAATTCCCTTGTTTGGTGACTGTTCCCTCCCTCTCAACCTTCAAATTCAAACATTTCCAAATACTGATTCTTCTGTCTATGTCAAGTGTCTCGGGCTATTAAACCATTTATACAACATTCTTTTTTTTTTTTTTTGTGCCAGGCAGAGTTAGACAGTGTGAGAAAGAGACAGAGAGTTATAGACAGTGAGAGAGACAGAGAGAAAGGTCTTTCTTCCGTTGGTTCACTCCTCAAATGGCCACTACAGCCGGAGCTACACCGACCTGAAGCCAAGAGCCAGGTGTTTCTTCCTGGTCTCCCATGCGGGTGCAGGAGCCCAAGCACTTGGGCATCCTCCATTGCCCTTCAGGGACACAGCAGAGAGCTGGATTGGAAGAGGAGCAACAGGGACTAGTACCCGGCACCCCAACCAGGACTAGAACCTGGGGTGCTGGCGTTGCGCGGAGGATTAGCCAAGTGAGCCCTGGCACCAGCCTATAACATTCTTGAGCTGACAATATGATATATATTGAGAAAAAATTAGTGATCAGGGGCAGTAGGGGCCAAAGAAGAGGCATGACTATAAACTTCTAGCACAAGATATGCCTTTTCAGTAATGGAACTGTTCTGTGTCTTGATTGTGATGATTACAGGAATACATGCCTCATAAAATGGCAAAGTACCATACATATATTGTACCCGTGTCAATCCTCTGGCTTTTTTTTTATTTGACAGGTAGAGTTATAGACAGTAAGAGAGAGAGAGAGAGAGAGAGAGAGAGAGAGAGAGAGAGAAAGGTCTTCCTTCCACTGGTTCACTCCTCAAATGGCCACTACAGCCAGAACTACACTGATCTGAAGCCAGGAGCCAGGTGCTTCTTCCTGGTCTCCCATGCGGGGGCAGGAGCCCAAGCACTTGAGCCATCTTCCACTGCCCTCTAGGGCCACAGCAGAGAGCTGGACTGGAAGAGGAATAACCGGGACTAGAAACTGGTGCCCACATGGGATGCCGGCGCTGCAGGTGGAGGATTAACCAAGTGAGCCACGGTGCCAGACCCTCCTCTGGCTTTAAGAAAGTACAAAAGTTTACATTAGATGTAACCATTGAAGAAACCTGGGTGAAGGGGGCATGAGGTCCCTGTACTGTCCTTGCAGTTACATTCAGATCCACAATTTTTTTTTAATTTGTGTGTGATATGATATGGTGTTCAAAACTTTTTCCTTTGTCACCAGGGTCATTGACATAGCACTTCATTTTCTTACCATATTTTTTGTACTCTCTACCAACTTTGCCCCATCAATGTATTCTCTCCACTTGAAAAGGAATGATCTTTTTGAGATGACATCCTGAACATGCTCCTTTGGGCAAAATCCTCCAGAGAGCTCCTTATTGTTCTTAGGATGTAGCTCACAAATTGTATGCTGGGATGCTGTAGAGAGTCACAGCAGGAGACTTAAAATGTTCAGGGCAAATGAAGGATATATGACATTTATTGGGGATTACAAGAACTACTAACTCAAAGTCCGTCATACTTTCAGTATGGGAATACACTACATTCCTTTCAATGATGGCAGATTTGTGAAGATGAGTTTCTGGCAGTTGTGCAAGTTGAAAGTGCAACCAGAAATTAGTAAGGAACAGGATGTGAGGGTAGTTGTATATCCAATGGTAAAGTTTAAGAAGTAGTAAGTAACTGTGGCTATTTCATAATAAAACACACAGATTGCTTTCTCTTTAGATTTGTATTATTTTTCCAAATGGCTCCTAAATTTGTTAGGACATAAATATTTCATAAGTTGTTTGGTCAACATAACTACTTAGTAAATAGAATTACTAGCATTTCTTTGATAAAGAAAATCTTTTAAAAATCACTAAAGCTTAAATACCTTGAAATAAGAAAGTGTGGGAGAAATCACTTTGATAAAAGTTTGAAGTCTTTTGTTTACTAAGCACAGGGCTTCATGACCTGACCTTATTATTGACTTCTCTGGCCTGTATGTTAATATGTTTTATTCTGCCCATCACCCATGCTAATTACTTACACATCCCAGAACAAGTCTTTCTCTGGACACTCCTTCAAATACATACACACACACACATACACATATACATCCACCTAACATTTTCTTCTGTGAAGTTTCCCTCAATCGTGTAAGACCAATTTCAGTGCCCCTTATTTGCATTACTGCTCAATTTTATACTTCTTTCCTAGCAAATCCTGGCAAATCTCATACCAGGAATCAATTTGACTGCAGAATGTCTCCTATTGTGTTCTGAAGGGCAAAAATCTGTGATGCTTTGGTGTCTTCAAGTGTTAACACAGTGTCTGCACACAGTAGGCACTCAATAAATAGTTGTTGAATAAATGCACAGATGAGCTCTTCTTTCTATAAAGTTAGACAGTCTCAAACTATTCATAGCATGGAGATTTTCATAATTATTTGTATTCACTTCCTTCTTTCTCACACAAACCACATTCCCTCATCAGTATGATATAAATGGGTGTTACGTTAGAGTCACAGAGAAACTATCACAATTGTTCAGGAATAGAGGATGCACCTTACTGCCCTCCTATGCAATACAAGGAAAAGCAGAGTTACCAAAGCCTCAATGCACATGGGCACACACAAAACAGACACACCCGCACATACACACCTTGCCCTGAAATGCTGCTGATTGCTGTGAGGGTGCTTGGGTGAGAAGCTATCCCTAAGGAACCAATGTCACCTGAGCACTGCACATCAAAGACAACCTGGTGAGCACCGTGCGGCATAACCGGAAGACGAAGAATCACAGACTGCTCCCATCACCTGGTCTATTTAATAAATTAGATGCTTAAAAATCACAAGGCATGCACTATATATACGAACTAATGAATGCTGACAGCATAAAGATATCTTGCCAGTGCGTTGCCCTCTGGACTTGTGTGCCATGTGTGCCTCAGGGAACCGGAAATCTCACACTCTGATTCTCTTTCTCTTCATCCTAAGAAGTGTTCTTTCAGTTTAAGAATGGAGCAAATGCTACTTTCCGCACACTCCCTGTTGTTGACCTCAGCAAGATTTCTCAGAATTCCTCTGGCTGAATTCCCAAGGATCAGTGCCTCAGATATTTGTTTTGGCTACCATTCCTTAAGCATAATGCACAGAGAAAAATATTATCTTATTAAATATTAATGACAATTTTGAAATTTATTCTCATTTTGAAAATAGAGAAGTTGAAGCTCAAATAATTTGCATAAATGCCTAAGATTTCATGGGTGGGAAGTGGCAGAGCCAGGATTCAAACAAAACTCTGCCTGAATCTAAAGATATACTCTTCATCACTGAGCTATATTGACCATTTTAGGGTTCTCATTAGATTAAACACAGCCTTGTGGCTGGAAGTTTCCATCAAAGTAAAAAAAAAAAAAAAAAAGACAGTTGAGGTACAGATAAAAGGTGGAATGCAAAGCTTCCTCCAAGCCAGTCTGGGAATACACTGCTAATGAGACCCAGTAATTCTTGTGCCCAGAAGGAAGACCTTGAGAGATAAAGAAATTGCCTGGAGGCAGAAGCCTGGGCATTCTAGTTCTTTTCATTTGAGGCTTAAAGGTAACCAGCAGCTGTAGGACACTGTATAAAAGAATGCATTGTGCCACAGAATGAAGAGAATGGAACTGGGGCAAGTAAGCCTAGTTTCAGAACAGGAGAGCTCTTCCTGACCCATAGGCCTGCAGCAGCCGTGGGTGGTACTGAGCGACACTTGGGAGTTAATGAACTCCATCCTCTCTTTGCCTTTGTCCTGGTTCCAGTGCTCCTTTTTCTTTCCTTGAATTACTGCCACATTTTTCATTTTTTTTTTAAATTAATTGAAAAGAAAATCTACAAAAAGGCAGAAAGAGAGAGAGAGAGAGAGAGAGAGATTGAGAGAGAGTCCTTTATCTACTGGTTCATTCTCATGGCCACAATGTCCAGGGCTGAGCCAAGCTGAAGACAGGAGCCAGCCGCCTCCTCCAGATATTTCAAATAGGCACAGGGGCCCAAGGACTTGGATCATCTTTCTGCTGCTTTTTTAACTGCCACATCTTTCCAACTCTTCTTTTTCTCCCCTTCAACCTTTCCACACACTGCAGCTAGAGGAATACTTCCACATATGTATCAGTTCATGCCAGCCACATGATTCAAACCATTCACTGCTTTCCTATTATTCTCATCAAAAAAGACACAGGTTTTAAACTGCTTACCCTGAACCAATGCAAATTCTGCTAACTGAACATGGTACGGCTTTCCTCTAAGCCAAAATATGAGCACAACATAGACTCACAGTCAGTGTTTTTTAAACTTTAAGACCCACCTCATATAAGAGACTGAAATCAATCTTGGTAGGTACCAGTACTTAAAATATAAATAAATGAATCAGAAAAGAACAGATTCTACTTGAATAGAATAAAAAACATCAATATGCATCAAGTGTAGTACGGTTAAGTGTTTTCCTGAATTTTCACTTCAATTACATATTTTTGTCTAAATCTGGCTCGATTTACTGAATATCAATAGAAAATGTATTTCTTTACTTGGGTTAAGGTCAAAAAAATGTAAAAAACAACTATCACAACCATAAAAACACTTCTCTAAATAGCTACCTAGTAAAACACTACCAAGTGATCAGAGTTTGAAGGTTAGTTGAAATCAGTTTGTCATCTCAAACTTCTTTTATTGTTGTCTCTAAACTGCCCTCCAGCCATATGCCCTACCATGGTAGTGCTCACAACTCACACTTAACACACAAAGACTTGTGGTTCCAGGCTTCTTCCTGTCTCTTGGTTTCGCAGGTATTGTTCCAGCTTTCTGTCTCAAGTGCTTTTCTCCTCATTTTCTTCCTATGAAATCTCATTCCCTCTTAAAGACTATATTCAACACCCCTTCTAGCATGCCATCACAGTCTGGCAATTTCCCACCCTTCTCACTCTAACGCTATGGGAATTCTCCCTCCCCTACATAAACATAGCACCCATGGCATTACTCAGTCAGGGAACTCATCACAGGGCACTGTGGCTATCACTGCCCCATCAGTTTTGCCTCAAGATACCATGATTTCCTTGAACAGCAGGAGTTAAAGTTCAATAAATTGTTGCTCTGCAAATCATAGATCCAGTCTTTCTCTTGCTTTCTTAGTCAAGGTTTGGAGCATTGTCTAAAGCTCCAAGGGCTGGTCTCCATTTCTCCTTCTAATCTCTCCACAACAATGACCATCTTTTGCATCGGTCTAAGGACGTTGTGTCAGTCTGTCTCTAAGAGAAGTTTGGCATTTAGGTCTGTTTTCAGCCACTATTCCTCACCAAGCTGGACAACTGCTCTTTGGAGACTGCCATAAACTATGTTTGCAACTCACAAAAGTCAGTTCAGTAATGGCATTGAAGATAAGAGGCAAAAAATAGCACTAGTAGTGTTGGAATCGGAAGATCAATTTCAAATAATCAGCATTAAAGATTATCATCAAATTGGTCACAAGTGGCTCCAGAGACAGTTGTTTAATGTCTTTCACTTGTCCCAATTAAGGGAGCTCTTGGTCAAAAGTATGGATTAACTGAAAAATATGGGGAAGGAGGGTAGACGGGAAATGAGGAGAGTACAGTTCATAATTATCATAAATATTGACAATCTCTAAATAGCTCAAATTTATAGACATAAACATGAGAAAAGGTCCAATTCGAATCTTTTTTTTTTTTTTGAGCCTACTAATGTTGCTCTAAAAGGAAGAAAAAGTTTCAAATGTACTTCATCTAAACTGGTTTTTAATGACATAGGCTATGTGGAGCCTAAATATCTTATTTCGTAAGAAATAACTGTACTCATGGCCGGCGCCGCGGCTCACTAGGCTAATCCTCCGCCTGCAACGCTGGCACCCCTGGTTCTAGTCCCAGATGGGGTGCCAGATTCTGTCCGGGTTGCTGCTCTTCCAGTCCAGCTCTCTGCTGTGGCCCAGGAAAGCAGTGGAGGATGGCCCAAGTGCTTGGGCCCTACACCTGCATGGGAGACCAGGAGGAAGCACCTGGCTCCTGGCTTCGGATCCATGCAGCGCTGGCCGCAGCACACCGGCCTTGGAGGCCATTTTGGGGGTAAATCAACGGAAGGAAGACCTTTCTGTCTCTTTCTCTTTCACTGTCTAACTCTGCCTGTCGAAAAAAAAAAAGAAATAACTGTACTCAGAATATAAACCCATCAAAATTCCCAGAAGAATAGAGACTGCTTTTCTGGAGTAGAGAACTAGTTTCTCTTCAACACTACTCTCTGCAGCTGAAAGCAGAAATTGATACACCTCTGCCAGTGTGCCGACTGCCATCCTGGTGTGAGGGTACTTCTGAACACCTGGACACTGCCTTCTCCATTTGATCCCATAGCAAAACACTGTGGCCATCCAGCCATTTTTGTGTTGCCTATATTTTTATGCCATCACAACTCAAACTCATAAAAGCCAAAATCCAAGAACAATCTGCACAATGGACATTTTCTACCAATCAAAACTTCTGGCTTTAGCTGGCTGTCCTATGCATTGCAGGATATTTAGTGGTTTCCTTGATTTCTGATATCTGGCCACAAGATGCTTAGTAGCATTTCTGATATCTGGCCACAAGATGCTTAGTAGCATCTTTACACCAGTTGGATGCAAAAACTGTTCCCAGGCATTGTGAAATGTCTCCCAAAGTAGAGGAACAACTCCTCACTGATAAGTATTGCTCTAGCTCACGTACACTAAATTGAATAAATGTAAAATCCTGGTAAGGATCCAAGCATTGGTATCTTTAAAAAGTAATGTAATTTATTCTAATGTCTAATTACTTTTACACATATTGAGTCCATGTCTTATCTAACTATTCAATTGTGGCTCTGTCTTCTGTACAGTTTCCTGTATCCATACCACAGGGTGCAATATGAAAGTCTGGAATAAGGAATGAAAAAGAGTGCATTAGTCTATTTTTTATTAGTATGATAAAATACTTGAGATGAGCTAATATTATACAGAAAAGAGGTTTACTTAGCTCATAGTTCTGTAGATTCACTGGTAAGGAGCCAGCGTTGGCTCAGCTCTAGTGAGAACCTCATGGTAGGTGGCATTACAAAGGAGGGAGCATGTGTAGGAGGAAGAGATCACATCTCATAGGAAGCCACCAAACACTTCAGGAATTGGGCTTCCTATTATAACAACTTGCTCTCATGAGAGCTCAAGGATCCTATAAGATTTCTCTTAATCCCTTCTGAGGGCAGTACTCCCCATGGCTCAAGAACCTCCCAAAGACACCCCACCCCCAATCAGATTAAAGGTGTCCTACCACTTCTCAACTCACAAATCCTTGGAGTATTCATCAAACCATATCCCACTACAGCACGAGGAAAGTTGTGGGGAGGAAGTTAGGGATAATGCTTATGACAGGAAAACCGAAGCAATTAACTCCTTTCTTTAGACAAAGTACTTAATCATGAGTTGCCATGGCCATGGAAGCCTTCAGAGTTCGCTGACTTTAATCTTATTCCGATAGGGTCATAGTCAAAGTGGAAGTTCTCTCCTCCCTTCGGAGAAAGGTACCTCCTTCTTTGATGGCCCCGTTCTTTCCACTGGGATCTCACTCGCAGAGATCTTTCATTTAGGTCTTTTTTTTTTCCATGATATCTTGGCTTTCCATGCCTACTATACTCTCATGGGCTCTTCAGCCAGATCCGAATGCCTTGAGGGTTGATTCTGAGGCCAGAGTGTTGCTTAGGACATCTGCCATTCTACGAGTCTGCTGTGTATCCTGCTTCCCATGTTGGATCTTTCTCTCCCTTTTTGATTCTATCAGTTAGTATTAGCAGACACTTGTCTTGTTTGTGTGATCCCTTTGACTCTTAGACCTATCAGAGCCATCAATTGTGAGCTGAAATTGATCACTTGGACTAGTGAGATGGCATTGGTACATGCCACCTTGATGGGATTGTGTTGGAATCCCCTGGCACATTTCTAACTCCACCATTTGCGGCAAGTCAGATTGAGCATCTTCCAAATTGTACATCTCCTCCCTCTCTTTTTCCACTCTTAAATTTAACAGGGATCACTTTTCAGTTAAAATTTAAACACCTAAGAATAATTGTGTGTTAATTACAGAGTTCAACCACTAGTACTAGAACCTCAATGGGAAGATTGACTTCCTCAATTTGGTGTAAGCTCCCCAACCAAAAAGATATCCTTTTTATTTATTTCTTTTTAATTGTTATTAATATAAAAAGAACAACTTTCATGTATTTCACAAATCTAAGAAGATAACCATAATTCTCCCTCCTTCAAACCCCCCTCTTTCCTTTTCTTTTTTTTCCTTTAATTTTTGCAACAACATAATTTCAACTTACTTTATAATCACAGGCTTAATGCACCACTAACAATAATGTTCAATAAGTAAAAAAGTAGAAAGGCCACTGTCCAAGGGCTAAACCTTTTAGAGCATTTTGGTATTATCTGGAATACAAAGAAGCAACACTCAACACTGTCAGAGCCAGTCAGAGCCAGATATTCCATACGCCTGCTCACCAAAATTGCAATCAGAAAGAAAAGAAATCATTTGATAAAAAACTTGTTAAATACTATACTATGAATGAAAGTCCTGGTAACGGAAGCCTATTTAACTTTGTCCATGTTTCTCATGTGTACAAAGATACTTTAAAAAGTTCATGGAAGATAAAGTTAAAAGATGAATTTACTTTGGTGCAAAATAATTGAAATTCATGAACTTTTTGAAGGGCCCTCATATGCATGGATTTCAAAACTATTTTTGCATTAACATTAGCTTATCTTTTAATTCCATTTTCCAAGAACTTTTTTGAAGTATTCTTGAATATCATTGAGAAGGAGCATAATATGGTCAAGGATACAGTCTCTGGAATCAAGTTTGCCTTGACAGATCCTCATCTACCTCGTAGTCAGTTTCACATTGCACAGGTTGTATAAAGTAAGATTATATCAATACCAACTGTGCAGGATTATTGTAAGGATGAGGAAGAGTAATTTTTATACCAGGTGCAGTGTGATACTAAGCACTTAAGATTCTAATGCTACAAATTAATTTATTACTGTTATTGTTAAAAATATTACTTATTTGGTCGCGCCGCGGCTCACTAGGCTAATCCTCCGCCTTGCGGCGCCAGCACACCGGGTTCTAGTCCCGGTCGGGGCACCAGATTCTGTCCCTCTTGCCCCTCTTCCAGGCCAGCTCTCTGCTGTGGCCAGGGAGTGCAGTGGAGGATGGCCCAAGTCCTTGGGCCCTGCACCCCATGGGAGACCAGGAGAAGCACCTGGCTCCTGCCATTGGATCAGCGCGGTGCGCAGGCTGCAGCACACCAACCGCAGTGGCCATTGGAGGGTGAACCAACGGCAAAGGAAGACCTTTCTCTCTGTCTCTCTCTCTCACTGTCCACTCTGCCTGTCAAAAAATTAAAAAAATAAAATAAAAAATTAAAAAAATATATTACTTATTTGATTATGAGGTCTCTTATCTCCACAGAATACACATTTTGATATCATATTAAGCTAGAGTTCCATATACATTAAGAAATATTGAGACTAATTTTAGCCACACTAATAAAGATATACCCTTTGTACCACATGATGTCAAGACTTTATCTGGAATTAAAATGTTGAAAACTGATTTCAAGTTCAACCACAAGTTCCTATTGGCAGACTTCTCTCTTATTAGCACTTGTTTATAGGTTCCTCGAGGCCAGAGACCTTGTCTGTCTTGTTCATCATTGACTCCCATGTGCACAGTATCTGGCATATCTAGGTACCCAATGTGAACTCTAGAAGAATTGCCAGAGAAGGACCACATCTCATTATCTTAGTGGAGTGATCCACTCTTCCCAACCCCATTAATCTGCCCAAGTAGCTTTTACCACAAACCCTGTTACAGGTATCTTTGTGAAGCACAGGAAGGATTCACCGGGACAACAGGTTAGAACTGAGCTTCACAACTCTGAAATGAATATGCAAGATGTCTGGGCAATTACACTCGGTTCACCGAGATTTGATGTATACTCAACTTTCAGGTAAATATTTAGATCCCAAAGGGTGGTGTCACATAAGCCACAAACCACTTGCTCTGCAATCTGCAAGGAAAACCACTCAATATGAAACCACCTCTGTGGCATAGTGACCACCTCTACCTTTATCTACCTTCTGCCTTGCTTCTGCAGAACCAGTGCCTACACATGGTACCATAATTACCCTATTAAAACAACCTCTGAAATAACTGCTCGATTTATAGCAACTACTGATGATCTTAAAGTCAGGCACAAGTCAACAGAAAACAAAACACAAAAAGGCAGTGAGGACATAGGGAATGCCATTAAACAAAATGGACTTTTAAATTATGAGGAAAAAATAATATAGTGACACAACTAGCCCCTGCTGTGGAGCAAAGAACTCACTTTTATGTAGTTCTTGCAAAATTCCAAACCTTATATATTTGATATGTAAGTTATTCATCACTGCAAATACACCAGACATTTCTGGCATCTCAGTTTTACAGACGAAAAAACTGAATCTCAAAAAGGTTGCAACTTGTTCGTAGTCAAAGGAGGTCTCATGGTATTTGGCAACATAGTAATTAAGAACCAATGAGAATCATGCCAGCACAGAATAAAGCACTCATGTTATAACATTCTGAGGCCTTATTTTGGATCCCAACTCTGCTACTTCCCAGTGGTGATTTGGACAATTTGCTTAGTCTCTGTTTTCTCATATTATATGATATATATATATATGATATATATGAATATTATTCATAATATGAGAAAACAGCATTTCATTCACAGAATGTCTGTAAAAATTAATGACTAATATGTGTATGGTCTTAACAAAATTAAAAATAAATTATTTTATTAGAATAACTGTGTGTCTATAATAAAAAACTAAGTCATAAAATAATTTAAATTTACAAAACACTTTCACACATACTGCATCTCATTTGACCTACTAGTTAAGGCAAATATCATTATCTTCCTGAGGAGCAGAAAATTGAGTGTCTGAAAGAAAGATCACTCCTATCCAAGGGTTCATAATTGTTTGCTTATTCACCATTTCTCGTGTCCTTGACCCCAAACTCTGAGCTCAGTGGGGGAAGAGGGTGTGGTTTGTGATGTATATGCTTTCTTGTTTTCTATTGGTTATTGCACACTTCATGGCATATGGTTGGTGTTAAATTCTAAAACAATATATGAGTGACAGGGCATTGCAATTAATGTGCTTAAGGTAGAAAAGCTAGGTAGAAGTTGCAAACTGATTAAAAACTGGACTTCAAATCCAGGGTTCTCTCCAACACCCCAGCAATACTATCACATGACAACATTTCACAGAATCATGGAATTTGTCAGCTGAGGAAGGACCTATTAGATTACCTTGGCTAACACCAGCATTTTACAGATGAGGAAACAGAGACTCAGAGAAGTTCCATCACTTGGACAAAATCATATAGTGAGGAGTTAGGCAAGCCAGACTAGCATACAGGTTCCCTGAGTCAGAGGTCAGAGGTGCTTCCAAGGTACCCTTGCAAATTCAAGAGGAGATACATCTCCCCAGCCTCTATGTAGCATCCCATGCTTGTGAGTTACAGAGCTTGAACCTTAGGTGTACAAATGATGGCATGTGCATCTGTTACTGTTTGGTTCATAAAACAACATAAGAGGAAACTTATGCTGGGATTTTATTTGGAAGATTTGCATTATCACTTCTCACCATGATTCTATGAGTGGAAGACAAGCTCTATGTGCATGTGTAAGAGGAAGATGGTCTTGACCTACTTCAGTGAGGAGAGGAGACTTCCTCTCAGTATCTTTATGAAACCTTCAAGCCACCCTGGGTTCCACCCTGGCTTCTGGGGAGGACAGTAGTGGTCTAGGCTTCAGGTCTGGACCATCTCAGTAGGCTGGCTCTCTAGTGACAGAAATAAGGCAATGTGGCAGGAAGACATTTCTTTCCTGATGAAAATATCAATTTTCTAATCAAATATCATTTTCTAATACAAATGCAAAAGCACTAGAAACTTCATATAGACATTCTTTAGAACCAACAAAGCTGCACGTAGGGAGGAAAAATGTTAATTGACACATGTCCCCATGAACATGTCCTAAATCTCTTTTGTTCTGGTTTGTACTTGGATGAGTCCATGTCTCTGCGTGCCTATTTATGTATGTGTCCTTGTGCAAATTATGTCAAGAGCCTCACCTAATACTTAGATACCATAGGTGCTAAATCAATGTGTGTGGTATTCATGATCTCCTAGTTATATCTCTCCTACACTTTTTTTGTTTACAGCACTTATTATATGTGTGTGCATGCATGTGTGTTTAATTAACCTCCCTCTGTCCTAAAAGAGCAAAGCCCATGTTTGTTTTACTCATCATGGTATCATCTGCCCTAACCAGAGTGCTCAGCCTGTAGCTGCTGCTCACTAATTACTTGAGGATTAAATAGAGGAAAGGAGTAACTGGATGATCAAAGCTCTGACTTCTGGGTTGAACTCCATCATTTAATTAACCTTGTGACCTCAGTTACATTTAATATTTAACTTTTAGAGATAGACATTATCTAAGAAATCAACTCATTTGAATGATTAAAAACTGTTTTAGCAGTGGAATCCTAAGTCAAGTTTGCATGAAATCAGACCACAAAGGAGCATACAAATGTCTCCTATAAGGGGTTGTAGGAGCAGGATTCTTGTCCCCTTTTGCCTCTCTCACCACACTAGACCAGTTTCTATGGCTACTGTAATCCTCAATGTTTCAAATGTCACTTCACCTGTCCCCCTAAACCCAACATCTCAAGGCTACATCTTCCACAGTACCAGGCATTTCAGATAATGCTTCATTTGGTCAAGTAGTCAATTAATACACATATTTGGTTTATTCATAAGCACAAACAGCGGTAGCTGTAGACTGCCAGAAAATATTTTAAGCCTCCAAATTTAAAATTAACTAGATAGCTATTATTTTTGAGTGACTTAGAAATAGTTCTTCCAAGGAGCAGCCCTTTGAATCAATAATTATATGTTTGAAATTTTGATATTTTTGTATTTTGAGACAAAAAATGCCCTCATATATCTCACCCTTGTAGGTTTTTTTGCTTGTCTCAAACACCCTATATTCATATTTCATTTTTGTTCCTACAGTTCATCATGCCCAGAGACACCCTTCTCCAGTAACTCTGATTATTTACCATTCTTCAAGGTTCAAAGAATATTCTCCCATTAATTCCTGTATAGACTGAATCATTTTAAGACCTCAGTCATCAGTGGGCCCACTCCTGACTAGGATTTGCATATTCCATATAAAATCATAAACATTTGCAGCTGTCAGACATTTCAGGATCCACTCACCCCTAGTCTGCAATACCACAAAATGTGAAATGGAGACATTCACATTTTCATTCCAACTATTTACATAATATAAGATCTTAACTTGTATCTTCTTGGCTGCAGGCCAGGTTTCCTTACAGCACCATGCTTTCTGGTTCACTTATTTTAACTGATCCAGAAGTGCTAGGATTTGCCCTTTCTTCCTTGAGACAACGATCGTATCTTCAGAGAAATTTTTTGCTTTGCATTCTCCAATTCATTTAAGTCACAGCACTTATTGTGTACTTATGACAACAAAGTAGAGCAAAAAATTACCCTGGGGACTCAGACATGAATTATATATAAGCGCTTCCCTCAAAGAGTTCCCAGTTAGACAAGAAAGAAATACAAGAATATATTCTAATTTCAAATTGGTTAAAGTTAAAGAAAGATAAGTGTAGAAAGCTTTAAATATATTAAGGAGATGTTTAGGAAATGGAACGAAAAGAAAGAAACTAAGATGCTTTCAAAGAAAGGGTTTGGGATCAAGCGGTTTTTTGATTGAGTAAGATTACAATTAGCCAAGAACCAATTAAGAACTGCTGAAGAAAAGGTTGTTCATTCATTGAATGTCCATACTTTTTCCCAAATGCGTAAATGGGATACGGGGTGCCTTAATAGTATTTCTAACGACATCTGATATAGTTATTGGAATTATCATGACTATGAAAATGGATAACACAGGGTTTGAATCCCAGTCTTACCACCTGGTGACTGTGTGACATTAGATAAATTAGTTAACCTAGCTGAGATTAGGTTACCCAATTTGTCAAGTGGAGAAAATAAATAATACCTACATTCAAAGGTTATTATAAGATTGAAAAAAGATAATGTGTAATAAGTATCAAGCACCATGCCCAGCACACAGTGAGTACTCAATAAATATTAGCTATTTGATCTTTTCCTTACCATTGTTAATTTTTTATGCAAAGTAAATAAGTAAGTGAAAACATCTGGTAGCAGGGGTACACTCTGTTGACCCAGGCACTTTTCTACAGAGCAGGGGCCATACCAATGCCTGATCCCGCACAGCTCTACAGGAATGAAAGGCAAGAGCTACCTTAGCCCACATCTTACCTGTATATTTTATATCTGGTTGTAAATCCTTGACGGTGTCTTTCCACAAAGGATAGGTAGCTCCTGGAGTGGTGGAAAGGCCCCCTGTCTGAAATAAGCCAATCAAATTCCTTGGAGACATGTTGGTCTGTCCCAGCTGGTTCCTGGTGGGAGGGCTGCACTGAGATACGGCCCCATACAAACAGGAAGTAGAGGAGCTCAACAAACCTCCAGTTCATGCTTTTCTGCCGGCCTTTTTCCTCTCATTCTTGCTCCATTCTGTGGAGTCCTGTAGAGAAAAGTATAGAAGAGAAAGAAAGAAGGAAACAGAGAAAGAAGGAGGTAGGGGGAAGGAGAGACAAAGGAAAATTTAAAAATATTATTAATATATCCTTATAATAATACTCTGACAGTACAGTGTTTAAGATTTGCAAGCAATGAACTCACTGTGCCACAATACTGGCATCTTAAACAAAACTTTCTACTGCTTTTACTTAGAAGCAGAGATTTTGAGGCAGGTGTTATGGCGCAGTTGGTTAAGCTGCCAGGTGGGACAACCATATCTCATATCAGAGGGCTACTTTGAGTTCTGGCTCCTCCACTTTCAATCTAGCTTCCTAATCAAACATCCTGGAAAGCAGCAAATGGTGATTCAGGTACTTGAGTCTTCTGCCACCTGCACGTGAGACTCGGATGGAGTTCCAGACTCCTGGTTTCAGCCTAGCCCAGCTCTGACTGCTGAAGGCATTTGAGGAGTAAAGAAGCAGACAAAAGATCTCTCTCTCTCTCTCTCTCTCTCTCTCTCTCTGCCTTTCAAATAAGAATTACATAAATAAATATTTAGAAAAAAAGCAGAGGATATATAGAGATCTAGGTCCACATTCCTGCTTGGATGTTCACTTGTAATGTGGACTTGTACAAACTGCATAATCTCTTACAGATGAAGTTTTCTCCTCTATAAAAGTGAGGATAAACTTTAATACCTATATCATGGGACTTGGCACATCAGAGATGTTCAAGGCATATTGTTGAAATAAATGAAATGAATTAAGTCAGAAAAAAAGAGTCTTGTACAGCCAGTAAAGGATATGGAGACAGAACAGGTATCTGTCCCACCTGCCAACTACACAAATAGGCTTCCTCTTATAATGGAGACTCAATAAACAAGAAATCCTTTCTCTTCTCCTCTCATACAGATATGTATCCACTGAGTGCACACTTTGTTGTTGCACAATCAGATTAATGCAAAGTCTTATGATGGGTTATTATCATGCCTCTGTGGACTGGATATCTTAGAGATTTAGAGTTCAAAGCCAAGGAAATGTGACCATAGAATTCATCTGTCAGTGCCTCTGAACCTGGAGTTTCCCTGGTATTCAAGGTAAAGCAAAGGACGAAGAGTTAGGTGGAGCTTTGTCCACCCTGGTTATTGGGTGGGATCACAGAAAAGTGGTGCTATGTTGGAGAAAGGCTCGAGAATAAGAGAGCTTAGATAGAGATCTCTTGTGGGTAGGATAAAAGAGAAACCACAAGACCATACCCTGCCTTTGGGATATTTCCAAATTTGTTTGTATCATGTCATTATCACTCTACCCACTTGCTTAACACCCTACTGTCTCCCCCAGAGCTTATCTTATTCTATGTTGAAGGCAGCTTTGAATCAGGTTCCATCAGTTATATACAGTACCATTTCCTGCAAGTTATTTTAACCTCTCTGAGTCTTAGTTTTCTTACCCACAAAATGTGGTTTGCAGCAGCACTACCATTAGCATAGAACTGCTGTGACAACTAAACGACATAATTTATATAAAGCATTCTCACCCGTGCCCGACACAGAGTAAGTGGTGGATAAAGGGCAGGAATGATGATAAGGATGACACACGTTGACAATGATGTTGTTAACTTATTCCCTGTTAGGGTCCGTTTGTGTTCACATGCTCCCTGCTGCCTGGTCAAGGCCTGTCTACCCTTCAGTTGCCAGCTGTGGTTATGTCCTCAAAGCCACTTCCATGATAGTTGTTCCTTACTCCAAGCTCTCATTACTCATATTTCATCTGTGTGTTAACACTTATTATCTTGTTGTGCACTTATTTCTAAGTCCATATTGTGCTCTGGACAGACTTGTCCCCTCACTAAGTCTCTGATTTTTATGTATGCCCTTTAAAATATGATGATGACACAAACATTTTTTCAACTGTAAGACCATAGCTACACGTGATTAAATAAGAAACCTTATTTGTCTACTCTTCCAGCTGTATATGGGAGAAAAATAAAGCTAAAAAGAAAAAAAAAGTCAAAAAGAAAAGACTGTAGATTTCTGCCCAATTGGATATTTCCCTCTATTGCCCAATTGCATCATTTTATCATGAGATGCAAGTCCCAGCTGTCAGGGCAAAGGGGAGAGGCACGTGAGCAGAGTAGTGGGCTGGCAAGAGCTGTGGCCCGAAGTTTCGTTCAGAGCCTAAAACAAAGCTGAACATGTTGAACGCAGACTGTAACAGCCACAGCTGCCAAGACCGTCTGCCAGAGCCCACCGGAGTGGCAGGCAGGGGGTGGAGGCAATTGTTCAGGGAGCGCAGCAGTGCGCTACAACACTCTGAAATCGCAGCATGTCTCCTATATAGCCCTTCTACATGGCTTCTGCTGTGAGTGGGTGCAGGTGGGAGCCTGTGAGAATGCTTAGCTGTTAGACTGCTTGCAAGGATTGCAGATTTCAAAAGTGGAAGGAGGCTATATGTGGAGCAGCAGCAGTGTGTGTGTGTGTGTGCATGTCTGAATAAGAGAGTGACACTTCAGCTATCAGTCCTAGATATTAGCTGAAAATTGAAAGATCTGATCCACTGTTTCCCAAGTGAGAATCATTTTGCCCTGCATGGAGTATCTTTGGTTGCCACAACTTAGGGGTGACTTTAGTAGTTAATGCATACAGGCCAGAGACACTTTGAAATATCCTACAAGGTATATGACAGCCTCTCACAACAAAAAATATTGGATCCACCCAGCACTGGTGCAAAATTGAAAAAATTCTGTTCTAATTCAATCTTTTTTATAGATCATGAGCTGAGTGGTGGATTGAGTTAGATTCTTATCTCCTAGTTTGTGGGGTAGAGCTTTCATCCTGCCCTGTTGTCTCGGCACGGCAGTGGGTATATGTGGCTCTGAATCTGCATTGTTGTTGGGGTCTGTGATACAAAGTACATTTCAGCAAGTAGTGATGAATGCTAGACAGAAGAAGTCAGGAAATACTTCCTTGACTTAGTCTAACCTAATAGCCCACAGAGCACTAAATATGAATATGAAAGTTTCTATAAAGTATATTTTAATAGGAATGGATATTTTGTTGGACTAGGACAAAAACTAGGATGTTTTTTACCTAGATGCTGTGATATAAAATATGATTGCAGACTCTGTGGGCCCCATTCTATAAACAAAACCACAGTAGCACCAATAGATCATATAAAGGTCACATGACTGCTGTTTATTGGGCATCTGCCAATCATCAGGTACTGTTCTAGAAGCTGGGGACGCAGTACTGGACAGGGTCACCTGAACCCTTAAGGAGGTTACTTTCTATTGTACAGGCAGTAAACAAATAACCAGTAACTCTGTGTGGTGGTGCACAGTGCTTTAAAGAAAATCAAAGCAAGTCTACAAGATTGAAGTGAGAATTGTTTTTTTTTATATGAGGTGTTTAGGATCTATACAAGGTGTTCTCCTCAAGGGGCTTCTGGGCAAAGCCTGAAGGAAATGAAGAAACGAGTATTGCAGATGCCCCAGGGATAAAGAAATGTCAGTGAAAGAAAGGGAATGACAGAGGGTCAGCATAAGTTTATATTCAGATGCAGTCAGAGGTCAGATAATATTTCCGTCACCCATGGGGATCTCACTGTTTAGTTGCTGTGAAAGTCAATTAGAGGAAGGAATTCCGCATTAAATGAACATATACTATGCGTCAGGAACTGAAATGATTGCTTTATACATGTGACCTCGTGGCAATATTGTGAGAAGGGATTATGGTGCCTACTTCACACATGGAGAGGAGGGGAAACTGAGGTTCAAAAACATTATGTAACTGGCGCAATATCATACAGCTACCAAATGACAGCCTTAGAATTGGGGGTCACACTGTTCAAAGGGGGAGCCACCAGCCCATTTGGCTACCAAGCACTTTAAATGTGGCAAGACCAAATCAAAAAATTCTCTAATTAGAAAATAGGAGTTGGCCTGATGGCATAGCATGTAAGGCCACTGCCTGCAGTCCCAGCATCCCATATGGGCACTAGTTTGAGTACCGGCTGCTCCACTTCTGATCCAGCTCTCTACTATGGCCTGAGAAAGCAGTGGAAGATGGCCCAAGTCCTCAGGCCCCTGCACCCAGGTGAGAGATCTGGAAGAGATTCCTGGCTCCTGGCTTCAGATTGGTGCAGTTCTGGCTGCTGCAGCCATTTAGGGAGTAAGCCAGTGGACAGAAGACCTCTTCTATCTATAACTATGCCTCCCAAATAAATAAATCGTTAAAATAAATAAACACCCATAGCCTTTATGAGGGTAAACTAGAAGTGGAAATCTGAAAAATCACTCCTAGCAGCATGTATCACAGTATTATTTCTGGATGTGGTACTTATGAACTTTTTCTCTAGGTTTAAAGAAGTGATTGCAACCCCTGCCTTGACTCACAGCTCTAAGAAGTGCTGGAAAAGACTCTCATCCACATCTGTCTTGGCCCATTATGACACTGGACTACAAAAGAAAACATTTTCTGACCTCCAACCAATTCTCATCACTCATCTCATACTACTCTCTGCACTGCTTATACATAAGATATCCAGTTGTTCCAGATTTGAGTGTTCACAGACATTGAAATTTTCAAAAACTCAGACATGGCTCTATCAATGATGGAAGAATGAAGGGTAGAGACCAAGATGAATAGAATGGTCCTTCCTTGTGAATAATCAATATTGTTTTTAATCTACAGAGTGACCAGATCCTGTAAAAATGTATTTTTATAAACATTAATTATGTCTATGCCAATGCATTATGTATCATAATCACAAATGAAATAGCATAAACATACATGGTACAAAAAAGATTTAGTAGGAATGATAGAATATAAAATATCTCATTATTTTATAATGAGTATATTTTGAAATACTACCATTTGGGGTATATCGGGTTAAATATGAGTTGCTAAAATATATTAAAATAAATTCCACCTGTTTCTTTTCAATTATTTTAATGTGCCTGCTAGAAACTGAAATTACACATGTAGCTGGGATTCTATTTCTATTGGGCATTTGAGGCTAGATTGAACCTTTATGTTTTATGACACTGCTCAGGAAGGTGTCATTCATCCATCCCCATACTTCCATTAGCAGTGGGAACCAACCCATCATCACTTACAGCTCACTGGATGACCCACTATGCATTTGCCTCCTACATCCAAAATCAATCAACACACAACAATAAACATACCACAAATAATACAGCTCCAAGATTCTAGAGACAACCTTGGGTAGCTTCCACCATGCATTTCCAAACTGTGATTCTTCCAAAAGATTCACAAAGGGAATATCCTGCTTCTGCAGTTTGGAGCCTTTGAAAAAGAGATTGTTTCTATTCCTAGCAGTGCCCTTGAACCCCTGTGAACTCTAGTGAGTCACAGGCCTGCTGCTGTGCTGTGCTCTGGACAACACAGGCTGTCACGCGGGGCTCTTGGCTGAACCATGTTATATATAAGCCTGCAGCATCATCAAGGGAATTGGGTTCATCCCACAGAGAAGGCATTCTCTAATTGTTAACATTGTAAATTATTTACATCCAAAATGCACACTCAGGAAGAGAAAGAAATGAGAGAGAATTGCCTTCCAGCAGCACCGTTACCAAGCTCACCTGCTGAAGATTTCCCCATGCACTGCTGGGCCATGGCCCATATTCTGGGACTCTTCGCACCCTACCCTGGAGGTCCCAGCTGGACGGATGACTGGATCTGAAGTACAACGCACACTACCTACCTCTTGAACCTGGGTCAACCCAACCATCTCATGTAGGCTTCAACTTCTGTGCCTGGATTTCCAAATCAGACCTTTGAACAGACACACAGACCTACAAAGCTGGGGACCTGGACATGTTAATACATCTCTCTGCCCCAGCTTTCTCACCTACAAAATGCAGGCAATTAAGGGATGAACACTTCTTGGAGTTCATGCAGGATTAAATAGAATTTTTAAAATGTAACTATTTTAGTCTTGGTTGTAATTAAAGCCAAAAGTTATGGGTACTATATTCCAAAGAGGAAAGTGTACAACCACCATAAAGAATTTACGAGAAAACAAAGAGCAAAAAATTTTTTTTGTGATTATTAATATCTCAATTAATATCACAACATAAAAAGGTAAGATGTTGGGACTAGAAATGGAATGGAAACATAAAACTGAGTCCCCTGCCCTGTTCCAAAAGTCATCCGGGGGAGAGTGAGAGCTAGAAGCCCCTCATCTCAAGTTTCAACAACCACTCAGTGCCTGAACTGGGACATAACAGATTAAACTGCTGCCTTTGACACCAGCACTGCATATGGGCACCAGTTCAAGCCCCGGCTGCCCCATTTCCAATCCAGCTCCCTGCTAATGTACCTGGGAAAGCAGTGGAGGATGGCCCAAGGGTCTGGGCGCTTGCACCCATGTGGGAGATTCAGAACAATCTCCTGGCTTCAGCCTGACCCAGCCCCAGGCATTGTGGCCATTTGGGGAGTGAACCAGCTAATGGAAGATCTCTCTATATATCTCACTCCCTCTCTCTCCCTGTAATTCTACCTTTCAAATAAATAAAAATAAAAAAAAACATGGTAAGTGTTTCCTGGAGGTTGGGGGACCACGGTACATTGTTGCCCAACTCACACTAGAGAATCTAAAAAGGGGATGCAGGCTGAAACCTGGTAGCAGATCAGGGGTTGCGCTTGGGAATTAACTGCCTGACTCATGGATAAAAGGAATTGCCCCCTGCACCTGCATGCATCAGAGGTGGCCACATGCAAGAGAAATCCAGGTAAAGTTGCCCAAGATTCCAGAAAAAGGAGTGGAGGGGGAAGGGACCCCAGCAAAAGGAGAGGGAAGGGATCCCAGCCAAAGGAAATATGTATGGTCCCACCATTCACCAAGGATGCAAGGAGTGAGTGGGAGACAAACAGCTGAAAAGAGATGCACTTTCCTATTTCCAAGGAATCATTAGTCACAGATTCTAGAGAAGAGCCACTCCAATGAAGCCTCCCCCTCATCACCAAATTCTGTAAAAAGAGGATGGCACTGAACAGCTCTCAAAACTATAGATCATCAAAGTGCAATTTACAAAAAGTACAAATTATTCAAAGAATCTTTTTACCTCCGTAAGCAAACTGTGCCTTGAAGAAGTCAGAGGTCAAGATTAGCAAGATGGAGAAGATATGGTAAAATCCTAACCCAGGGAAAAAAGGGAATTTGGAGAAAGAGTGAAGTTTTCACTTTAAATAAAATATGATACATTTGTTGTCATATGAAGTACTGAACAAGTTAATTACTGAACAAAAACTATGTGTGGAAAACAGAGGCAAACAGGAAACTTTTAAAAGTATTTTGGGGGCCAGGGGCTGGTGCTGTGGCATAGTATGTTAAGCCTCCACTTGAGGCACCAGCATTCCATATGGGCACTAGGTTTGAGTCCCAGCTACTCCACTTCTGATCCAGCTCTCTGCTAATGGCCTGGGAAGATGGCTCAAGTGCTTGGGCCCTTGAACCCACATGGGAGACCCCAAAGAAGCTCCTGGGTCCTGGCTTGGATGAGCCCAGCTCTGACCTTTGCAGTCATTTGGGGAGCAAACCAGCAGATGGAAGACTTCTCTCTCTCTCTCTTTCTGTCAGTAACTCTGTCTCTCAAATAAATAAATAAATCTTTTTTAAAAAGCAATCTGAAAACAGTACAGTCTTACCTTAAGTTTTGCCCAAATATCAGGGTAAATAGGACACAAGAGTAAATTAAAATAACAGAAGAGCATCAAATGGTTTCTTTTTCTTAAGTGTTTATTTATGTATTTATTTTCATATACTTGAAAGGTGGAAAGAGAGAAAGAGACAGAGAGAGAGAGAGATATCTTTCATCTACAGGTTCACACCCTAAATACCAGCAACAGAAAGCACTGAATCAGCCTGAAGGCAGGAGCCAGGAAGTTCATCCAGGTTTCTTTCATGGGTAGCAGTAACCCAAGTACTTGAGCCATCACCGGCTGTCTCTTAGGGCACACATTAGCAAGAAGCTGGATCAGAAGCAGAGACGCTGGGACTTGACTCATCACTCTGATATGGGATATGGATATTCCAAGCAGAGGCTTAACCTGCTGTGTCATAACACTTGCCCCTGTTTGTACTTCTCTGCTCTTACCCCAACACACCCTGTCTGGCCACAGTGAAGAATTCATGAATTAAAACACTTAACTAATTGCCCAACTCAATGCAAATGTTCATGAAAGTCCAATCAGAATTTACCAACTAGGCATACAGGCAAGAAAAAATATTAGAATTTCTAGAGTTGCTACTATCCATTTACAAGACTCAGGACAAACATAAGAGGACTTCAAAATGCTTGTGAAAAGTGGAATTAAAAGAGAAGTTTATTTTGGAACAAGCTGGTTTTGAAATTTGTGAATATGAGAAGTCTTCAAGTAATACATGAAAAATGTTTATCATGGACCAACTATACTCAGACTTCAAAATTTATTTGCACCAAACTAAGCTTTTTTAATTGCATTTTTCCAATCATATCAGACAATCCCAAATAATCGAAGGTCCTGGCATGAAGAGAGGAGCCCTAGTGCTTCCAGACGCTGGGTTCCTTCCTTTGAATGTTTCCAGGTTTGTGTGACCCCGATGTTTATATGTGCCTAGTGGTAAGTAGTATAAGATTGTATTATTTGATTTTAACTAAACCAATTCTCACAAAAGAAGCAAGTCGCCTAAAAAGACTCTTGTACAGAAACAGTGGTTTGTAGTAATCATAGTAATTCAAGGCAATGTGAACAGAAAAACAGCAGAGGATAAGCAACACTACAACATTAAATCAAAGCAGTGAGATCTAATCAGATTTGTCAAGAATTGGACAAAATGGCTCAAGATGGATAATTAAAATCTGGATTTACATCTTCTATTATTAATGCTTTCCCCTGCTCTGAGTACATATTGAGCACTGTGGAATTGAAATGTTAGCTGTTGGAGGTGATATATTGTAAGGAATTCACATACACATATTTATAGGAAGGTATATGGTCAAATATTTTTACTGACTATTATGTGTGTTTATTGTACAACTGTCTAGAAACTACCAGAATGAATGTTCATTACTACATATTTGGTAATATTACTTTTAAACATTTAATCAGCATCTCTAAAAATTCCCACGGGATTCTCCAACCCAAAATATACCAAACTAAATCTATGATAACCCTCTCAAATTTGTCTTCTCCTAGATCTCCCCTTCCAACTGAACCAAGCATTCTCCTAAATCATGCCTGTGAGAGGCTTGGGACATGTCCTACCTTCCACCTCCAACTTAGTCAACTGTTCTTGTACTGCTATCATCTCCACACCCTGTCAACTTTGTTGAAAATCATCCACTTCCTTCCCAGTCTTATTCTTCTCCTGTCTTTTCTATTAACTTCAGAGAGATACTATACTTCTCCCTTCCCTTTATACATGTTACCTAGAGACATTTCTTTTCTGAGCTTGTCCATTCTTGATATCTGTAAATAGATTTAGAACTTGAAAAAAAAAAAGAAAAAAGTAAATAAAACAAAAACAAACAAAAATAAATAATACCTGACTGCTCCTTGGGTTAGCATAACTACCTTTCCATGGGTCTACCTATTTTATGTATCTGTACCTCCATCCTAAGTACTTGTTGCCAGAGATGTCTTTCTTTTTTATTTTTAAAATTTTTATTAATATAAAGAGAACAGGCTTCCTGTATTTCATAGATACAATTCTAAGAAGATAAACATACTTCCCTTCTAGTCCTCTCTTCCCTCCCTTAATCCTTTTCCTTCCTGTATTTTTTTCTCCTTTAATTTTTTAATAATATAATTCAATTCATATTATAATCACAGGCTTAACTTACCACTAACCATAATGTGCAACAAATAAAAAGGAGAAAAAATGCTGTTCCACAGGGGTATAGACAAGGGCTACAAGCAATCATGAAATCATAAGATGACAGTCTTTTTTCTTAATATGGCCATGACATTCCCCTATGAAAATAGACACAATCATCCCTCTATTGATCCCCTTACTCCCTTAGTCTTATATTCAGCAATGAGTCTGATCCTTTTCCTACTCCTACCCCTCAACTCCCAGATGAACGACCCTGTTCTCCAGATTCTCTATAAACACTCTATAAATTTTCATGTCTCAGTGCCTTTGCTTAAGCCATTCACTCTCTTTGAAATGTTTGTCCTCATTTTCCAAATTTATAATAAGCTATGCATCAAATTATGTTTCAAATACATTAGTAAGAGTGGTGAAAAACTATGGAGCACCTAGTACACACTAGATACAAGTCATTTTCATGATCCATAAAACTAAATCCACAGAAAAATCCTATGAGACAGAAAGCATTATTTCTAATTTGCAGGTGATGAAAATGAGACTCTTCTAAAAATTGTTATTTTCCCTGTGTAACATTATTCAAACATGGTAGAATTTAACTTCAAACTAAATCATTTCTAAGTTCTATGACAAAAGGTTTCACTACATAAAGACAAAAAACCACATTATTCCTAGCTATAGTTTTGTGTTATGACAACAACAAACTACCACAAATCAACTATAAGAATGTTAACTAAGAGAATGGCACAGAAGTCAGCTTGAGTTGTACAACTTCTTGAAATGTTGAATCTAGAGAAGTTCAATGAAATCTATTGAATGGGGAAAAGTTGGAAGCATTTCCACTGAGATCTGGTACCAGACAGGGATGCCCACTCTCACCACTGCTCTTCAACATAGTTCTGGAAGTCTTAGCCAGAGCTATTAGGCAAGAAAAAAAAATTAAAGGGATACAAATTGGGAAGGAAGAACTCAAACTATCCCTCTTTGCAGATGATATGATTCTTTATGTAAGGGACCCAAAGAACTATACTAAGAGACTATTGGAACTCATAGAAGAGTTTGGCAAAGTAGCAGGATATAAAATCAATGCACAAAAATCAACAGCCTTTGTATACACAGGCAACGCCATGGCTGAGGAAGAACTTCTAAGATCAATCCCATTCACAATAGCTACAAAAACAATCAAATACCTTGGAATAAACTTAACCAAGGATGTTAAAGATCTCTATGATGAAAATTACAAAGCCTTAAAGAAAGAAATAGAAGAGGATACGAAAACATGGAAAAATCTTCGATGCTCATGGATTGGAAGAATCAGTATCATCAAAATGTCCATTCTCCCAAAAGCAATTTATACATTCAATGCAATACCAATCAAGATACCGAAGACCTTCTTCTCAGATCTGGAAAAAATGATGCTGAAATTCATATGGAGACACAGAAGACCTCGAATAGCCAAAGCAATCTTGTACAACAAAAACAAAGCCGGAGGCATCACAATACCAGATTTCAGGACATACTACAGGGCAGTTGTTATCAAAACAGCATGGTACTGGCACAGAAACAGATGGATACCAATGGAAAAGAATAGAAACACCAGAAATCAATCCAAACATCTACAGCCAACTTATATTTGATCAAGGATCCAAAAACAAGACCTGGAGTAAGGACAGTCTATTCAATAAATGGTGCTGGGAAAATTGGATTTCCATGTGCAGAATCATGAAGCAAGACCTTTCACCTTACACAATAATTCACTCAACATGGATTAAAGACTTAAATCTATGACCTGATACCATCAAATTATTAGAGAGCATTGGAGAAACGCTGCAAGATATAGGTACTGGCAAAGACTTCCTAGAAAAGACCCTGGAGGCACAGGCAGTCAAAGCCAAAATTAACTATCGGGATTGCATCAAATTGAGAAGTTTCTGTACTTCAAAAGAAACAGTCAGGAGAGTGAAGAGGCAACCAAAAGAATGGGAAAAAAAAATTGCAAACTACGCAACAGATAAAAGGTTGATAACCAGAATCTACAAAGAAATCAAGAAACTCCACAACAAAACAAACAACCCACTTAAGCGATGGGCCAAAGACCTCCATAGACATTTTTCAAAAGAGGAAATCCAAATGGCCAACAGACACATGAAAAAATGTTCAAGATCATTAGAAATCAGGGAAATGCAAATCAAAACCACAATGAGATTCACCTCACCCCGGTTAGATAGCTCACATTCAGAAATCTACCAACAATAGATGCTGGAGAGGATATGGGGAAAAAAGGACACTAACCTACTGTTGGTGTTAATGCAAACTGGTTAAGCCACTATGGAAGTCAGTCTGAGATTCCTCAGAAACCTGAATATAACCCTACCATACAACCCAGCCATATCACTCCTTGGAATTTACCCAAAGGAAATTAAATTGGCAAACAAAAAAGCTATCTGCACATTAATGTTTATTGCAGCTCAATTCACAATAGCTAAGACCTGGAACCAACCCAAATGCCCATCAACAGTAGACCGGATAAAGAAATTATGGGACATATACTCTATAGAATACTATACAGCAGTCAAAAACAATGAAACCCCGTCATTTGCAACAAGATGGAGGAATCTGGAAAACATTATGCTGAGTGAATTAAGCCAGTCCCAAAGAGACAAATATCATATGTTCTCCCTGATCGGCAACAACTAACTGAGCACCAAAGGGGAAACCTGTTGAAGTGAAATGGGCACTATGAGAAACAGTGACTTGATCAGCTCTTGTCCTGACTTTGATGTACAATGTAATACTTTATCGATTTTAGTATTTTTTTTTGTTATAGTACTATTGGTTGAATTCTGTAATTGACACACAATTATTCTTAGGTGTTTAAATTTTAACTGAAAAGTGATTCCTGTTAGGAATCTGGAAAACATTATGCTGAGTGAAATAAGCCAGTCCCAAAGGGACAAATATCATATGTTCTTCCTGACTGGTGACAACTAACTGAGCACCAAAAAGGAAACCTGTTAAAGTGAAATGAACACTATGAGAAATGGTGACTTGATCAGCCCTTGCCCTGACTGTTGATGAACAACTTAATATGTTATCCCTCTTAGTAATTTTTTTGTTTGTTCTACTTAATACTTTTGGTTGAATTCTGTAATCAATACACAGTTATTCTTAAGTGTTGAAACTTAACTGAAAAGTGATCGCTGTTAAATATAAGAGTGGGAATAAGAGAGGGAAGAGATGTACAATTAGGGACATGCTCAAGCTGACTTGCCCCAAACGGCAGAGTTAGAAACGTGCCTGGGGATTCCAATTCAATCCCATCAAGGTGGCATGTACCAATGCCATCTCACTAGTCCGAGTGATCAATTTCTGTTCACAATTGATCAAAATGATAGGACTAAGAGTCAAAGGGATCACATAAACAAGACTAGTGTCTGCAAATACTAACCGATAGAATAAAAAAGGGAGAGAACGATCCAATATGGGAAGCGAGATACACAGCAGACTCATAGAATGGCAGATGTCCTAAACAGCACTCTGGCCTCAGAATCAGCCCTTAAGGCATGTGGATCCAGCTGAAAAGCCCATGAGAGTATTTCAGGCATGGAAAGCCAAGGCACTCTGGCAAAAAAAAAAAAAAAAAAAAAAAAACAACAACAACAACAACAAAACCTAAATGAAAGGTCTCTGCAAGTGAGATCCCAGTGGAATGAACAGGTCATCAAAGAAGGAGGTATCTTTCTCTGAAGGGAGGAGAGAACTTCCACTTTGACTACGACCTTGTCTAAATATGATCAGAGTCGGTGAACTCAAAAGGCTTCCATAGCCTTGGCAACTCATGACAATAGCCTAGGGTGATTACTGACACCATAAACAAGAGTGTCAATTTGTTAAGTCAACAACAGGAGTCACTGTGCACTTACTCCTCATGTAGGATCTCTGTCCTTAATGTGCTGTACATTGTGATTTAATGGTATAACTAGTACTCAAACAGTATTTTTCACTTTGTGTTTCTATGTGGGTGCAAACTGTTGAAATCTTACTTAATATATGCTAAACTGATCTTCTGTATATAAAGAGAATTGAAAATGAATCTTGATGTGAATGGAAGGGGAGAGGGAGCGGGAACGGGGAGGGTTGTGGGTGGGAGGGAAGTTATGGGGGGGGGGGGAAGCCATTGTAATCCTTAAGCTATACTTTGGAAATTTATATTAATTAAATAAAAGTTTAAAAAAATTGAAATCTGTATTTATTTTTTGATCTTAAGTGCTTTTTTAAAAATAAAAAAGCATAAGTTAAATATAGCAAATTTTCTTCATAAATATTTTATCTGAGCCACATTTAGAAACAAGAAGATCTAAATTCCTGACTTCTGAGTTTTCTCCCCAAATTATCAGCAATCTCTGCAGGATATCTTTCAAAAAAGGAAGAAAAGTAAATATTTTGGAGTGTTTATTCTGCAGAGCATGGCAAATTTTGACAAATAAGAATATTTATTGAGTCCATGTTTTATTTTAATTAGCTCTCACAATCCAGAATATAAGATAGACACGGAATCAGGTAATTTCAATATAATGTCATAATAAGACAAGGAGGCATTTGAGAGGTATCAGAAAGCCGGCCCTGCATTTCAAGCCAATAAGAGAATTATGTGAAAGGGAATGAAGGAGTATGGTGTGGATATAATATCTACAAACCTTTCACAGTTTCTGCAGTGGAAATTTTGAGTCAAAGAGTGGGAGGAGATGACGCGAGAGCTACACAAGCTCATTTGCTTTATAATCAGATCTTTACACAAAAAATGGAAGTTTCTTGAAGGCAGATTCTTCTTCCCTTCTGTGTATGTCCAGGGTCTGGTACTGATCACACAGTATATGCTAAATTTATATTTACTGAATGAATGAATTGTACAAATCAATAGCTAGGATTGGCTCCACAGGATCCTAAGGTGTTACTGAGAGTCTTTAAACAGAGGAGTTCTGGGTACATTTTCATTTTAGCTGGATTACTCCAAATGCAGGAGGTAACTGAATGATTTCAAGAAGGGTAAGGATAAAATGGAGGCAGATATCACAACAGTCTAGGCTATGTATTTCTGAAAGAGAGATTTTATAGTTGAGACAGAATGAAACAAATGAGACAGAAAATCAGCAAGATCCAGTGAGTGGGTAGGGAAGGGAAGGCAACGAAAGTGTCTATGACGACTCCTAACTCCTATCTACTACATGAAGTGATCACTCATGATAAACACAACAATTTTTTTAAAAAGGAGTGGATTTAGAATGAGTGGTGACAATTTTCTTCTGGGATATGTTGAGTTGGAGGTACCTGTTGAACATCCAAACCAGGATTTCCAGTAAGATTTTGAATCTTTGGGTCCACACAAAAAAGAGGCCAGGTCTGATGGTACAGACTTGTAAATCACTATGGAACAGGGCAGTTAGAGCTCTGGGAGTAGATGAGAGCACCAGCGAGCATGAATGAGTCAAGAGTAACAGAAAAAAAAATGAGCATCCTTGTATTTAGGCAGCATGAAGGAAAGAGAATTTCATGAAGTAAAGAGAGAAGAGACTACACAAAAGGGAAGAGGAGAACCATGAGAGAAAATATCACCAAAGCCAGGGAAGCAAGGATGTTTAAGAACAGCAGCGTCTCAAATTTTAAAAGCTGCAGTGGTACAAGATAAAAACTCAAAACATCTGCTGGACTTAAGAATACATAGGAGGTGACAGTTGTCAAAAGCTTGATGAGAACTGAAGATTCACTGAAATGGATAAAGGCATGAATGTGGCATACGTAAATGCAGACAAAATGTGGAGTACTTGGTCATGAAGGAAAAAGCAAAAGAGCAGTAGACAACTTTCTCCTTTCTCCCTACCAAACAGGAAGCCAACCATAAATGGAGGAATTTTTTTATATGAAAAAGCTTTAGCATATTTATGTCTCAAAGGATAGACCTAGAATAAAAAGAAAAAATAAAAATATAAGAAGCAAAGCAAATTAGAACTGATTATAAAAGAAGCACAGGATCTGATACTGAGATAGAATCTTGAACTCTCTACCAGCCACTGGTAATCAAAAAGAAATATGAAAATGTCCTTGGCCATAAACTGACAAGGGATATGAATCTGTAAAACCCAAATTGGAAAATAACAGATTAAGTTTCATCAGATTCCTGAACAAGTTGTTGGAGTGAAGAAGGAAACCTGAAACTCAAACAGAGCTCAGGGGAGCTGAGATTTGACTTGGGATCTAATAATTCAGGTAGGGATTGGCCAGCTAAAGAGAGAAACAAGTGCCTTCAACAAAGGCATTCTAGGTTGTGCAACTAGGGTGAGAACAAACACAGAATCATCAAAACCCAACTACTACATGCCAACCACTGAACTAGATGTTTCAGGGGATATTGAAACAAACAAGAAAATGTTGATCTTGGAGTGAGAGTCCAACTTAGAAGTTAAGATGCCCATGTCCCATATTTTAGTGCCTTGGTTTGATTTCCAGCTCCATTCCTGATTCAGCTTACTGATAATACATTGAGAGGCAGCACTGATGGCTCAAATAATTGGATTCTGCCTCCCATATAGAAGATCAAGTTTGAGCCCCAGCAGCTGTGGCTGATGCATGCATTTGGGGAGTGAACAAGCATATGGGAGCTCTATCTCACTGTGCCTCTCTGTCTTTCATATGAATATTAAAAAAAAAAAAAAGGCTGATGTCACCACAGAGGCATGCTCAGGAACCTGGAGGAAGAAAGGGATATCAAAGATAGGAACTGGCATTACACAGGTGCTCAAAATGTGGTGCTCATAAAGTTTTCTGTTGAGATAATGGCTCTGAATTTCTTCCCTAAAATTAATCTATTCTCAATAGTCAGAGCTAATAAATAAAATACTTAAGTTTGCATTTGGATATAAATTTCTATATTTATTCATCAGAATCTGTGACCCTTGACCTAATGTTTCTAGTATTTCACTAACGAAATCAGCTGAAAGGTTTCTAGTAGATCCATTTGAAAAGAAAAGAATTTTCCTGAGCTCTGCTACTTCTTGTGCAAGGCCCTACTGTTTTACAGAAAACCTTTTAGGTGATTAAATAAAAGGACAGCTACAGTTGCTGTTTGTCTATGGCAATCACGAATTCAAGGAAGATGGCAGGAAACATATCTGAGTGTTTAAGCAGGTGCTGGTTGTGCCTGAGTTAACAATCATTCACTAAAAAAGAAAGAAAGAAAGAAAGAAAGAAAGAAAGAAAGAAAGAAAGAAAGAAAGAGAGAGAGAGAGAGAGAGAGAGAGAGAGAGAAAGAAAGAAAGAAAGAAAGAAAGAAAGAAAGAAAGAAAGAAAGAAAGAAAGAAAGAAAGAAAAGAGGGAGGGAGGGAGGGAGGGAGGGAAGGAAGGAAGGAAGGAAGGAAGGAAGGAAGGAAGGAAGGAAGGAAGGAAGGAAGGAAGGAAACTAAAGTGGTTAGTTAGAAGACTATGGGTGCTCTGCCTCTTCATGCTCATTCAGAGCATTCCTCATACCAGCCTTGAATTCCAACAAAACTTCATGCTGCAAAGGGGGTCAGTCCTGATCTAAGAGCCTCTTCCAACATACAGAAATTTATACCTCTCATTCAAAAGATGAAAAAAAAAAGCCAAGAAAGTGAACACCACTAAATTATTTTGATAAAATGTGCATGGTTCACTTAGGTTCTGGAGAAAAATATGACATTTGTTGCTAGTTAAAAAGTGAGGAGCAGAACCCAGAAGGTCAAGAAATTTATGCATGTACTCAAAGTCATGTGAGGCAGCAGAAGAATCCAAATCCTTGCAACCCAATTCCAGAACTTGCATTCCAATCCACTAGGCACCGGTACCTCTACTATGTTCTACTGAGATGAGGAACCGACTTGTACCTAAACTCTTACAATAGACCCCTGACTGGCCTTCCAATCTTTCCATCCATTCTGTACATTGACAAAGAACTATTTATTTCCAGCCCAGAGACATAGCCAGCATCCACCAGAAAAAGAAGCAAAGATACTGAAGAAGATGCCAATTTTTCCTCTTTCTACAGGTCTTAGGGTCTGGAAATGCACTGTAAGTAATCACCATTTTTCTGCTTTGCTTTCAGCTACACCAGAGATATTTTTGATTCCATTTCCCTGTTCAAAATGGTCTTTTTCTCCCCATTGCCTCAAAGATATGGTCCAAGTTATTTAAAGAGACATTTTACTTCTACACTGTCTAGTTTCCAGACACTTTGCAACTCCACACCTCCTCTATGCTCTTCCCTTCAGCACATCAAAAAATCTCATAATTATCTACATGTTTTTAAACTTCTTTGAAATTTCTCCTGTGTCTAGGTAAAAAGAAGATTCCTATTCTCTCTTGAAAATCCACCACCGGTGCCCTTCTCTGGAGGGCTTTCTTGATGGAATGAGCATTGGTGAGAGTGAAACTGCCTCTCTTTGGGACCTTGCTGAAACCCGATCATGCCTCTATTTGTGCTTCTGTGTCATTCTGTGGTTGATATTTCTATTTTATCCCCTAGATGATGAGCATCCTAAGGACAGGGCCTAGGTTCTAAGCTATCCTTATATCCTTGGGATTAGCATGGAAACTGGAATGCAATAAATTCAATGGATTTTTCCTGTTTTCCTCCCAGGGAAGCTTTCCCCCTCTTAAAATTTAGCACTTTTTTAAAAAGACTCTGATAAGGCCCTTGGGACCAAGAACCTAAGACTTTGCTGCTAGACACAGGCTTAAAAGGCAGAGAGATTGGAGTGCTCACAGCTAGTTGATCACTATGAGAAGGAGCCTGGGAAAGACAGGACTAAGACCTGCTCATAAGTGAAGAGACCAGAGGAACCTTACAGCAGCCTGTCCAGCTCTGTTCATAAGTCTAAGTTACATCAGTTTTGTTTTTTCGCTTTTTTATTTTCTTATCTAAATTAATATGAGTTTGCTTCTCTATTGCTAACAACACACATAGCTGTAACAGAAAATAGCAATTTCTCAACACACATCTGCACACACATATAAAATTGCGACTGGAGTCTGGTGTTATTTGATGGACCTTCACTACAGTAGGTTTTGGGTGTTCCTGATGCCATGAGGGTTCTTTGGTAAACATGAGGCATGACTGTTTTCCTCCATCACCATTATCTTTTTCTCTTTTTTAAAGATGTATTCATTTATTTGAAAGTCAGAATTACACAGAGAGAGAAGGAGAGGCAGAGAGAGAGAGAGTCTTCCATCTACTGGTTCACTCCCCAATTGGCCACAGCAACCAGAGCTGGGCCAGGTCAAAGCCAGGAGCCAGGAGCCAGGAGTTTCTTCAGGTCTCCCATGTGGGTACAGGGTCCAAAGGTCTTAGGCTATCTTTCACTGCTTTCCCAGGCCATAGCAGAGAGCTGGATTGGAAATAGAGCAGCCGGGACATGAACCAGTGCCCATATGGGATGCTGGCACTGCAGGCGGCGGCTTTACCCACTACGCCACAGCACTGAGTCCCACCACCATCTCATTCAACTCCCTATAAGCACCCACAGAGCCCAGATTTGTCATTTTGCTCCAGATCTACAGTCCTATGAATGTGAAAATGAACCAAACATACAAAAACACAAACAACTCACTATTTCCCTCCCCTTAGCACTATCTCAGGTTTCACAAAGAGTAGCCCACATGCCATTTAGGTCACAATGACTAGGGATGCTTAATACAGGCTCAAGCTCAGGACCTTTCAGCAGACCCACTGGCTCACAGTCTCAGGTAAAGAGAGATTATCACTTTAGTAAACGTTATTTACATCAAGCGTAAGACTCACTTCCCTAACTGAGGCAGAAGATGGACAAGGTCAACTGAGGCCTTGGCTTCACTCTGAGAAAAGGCTTCATATTGTTAGAATGCCAAATATCACAATGACAATGAACTAGAACCAGGGCCCTTCCTACTCTTCTCCAAAAGATAACGCATTGTCTGATTTGTAAGGGTCCAGCCCACCCCATCTGTGTGACTTTGAGAAACCTACATCACCTCTCTAAATGTTTGTTTTCCTGTCTATAATGCTAGATTCCAGAATTCTGGATTTAATAGTTCTAGTCATCATTTTTTAATTCTTATCATACTAATGATAGCAAAAAAAAAAAATGAGCACTTTGTATGTAACAGGAGCTATGTCAAAAGCTTAAATGGCATTTTTCAATTGATCTCTATTATGAGATTGTTGCAGTAGATTATTTGAATGACCCCTAAATCATCACCCCTCCCTAAAATCAGGTACCATCCAACTTACATACGTCAGCCAAGCCACTGAACTGCAGGAGCAAGATCAGGCCAGCCTAGTATAGAGGCATTGGGTTAGTTCTCCTGGCTTCTAGCTGATGCAGTAATACCTGAGTAACAATAAGTGCCAGTTGTTTAAAGCTACTTAATTGGGGAATGAGATAGGAATAGAGTTTTACTCAGCAAATTTGCTGTAATAGCTCACCCACATATTAGGTAATATTATTGCCATTTTGTAGGTAGGGAAATTTTGTAGGTAGGTGTATGAGCAAAGAATTTGTTCAAAGTTACATCAGAGATACTCAAAATGCAATTTGATACCATGTCTACCCAAAATCTAGCTTCTTTGGTTTTAAATTTTGTTTAAGGAATATAAATTCCATGCATTTCATATATACAAATTTGGGAACATGGTGATTCTTCCCACTCCACATCCCTCTTGCTCATACTCTTAAATTCTTCCTCCTCCCTCTCCCATTCCCATTCTTATTTTTTACAAAGATTTATTTTCATTTATTTTATTTTAACTTTATACAGATAAGATAAAACCTACACTAAGCAGAGAGTTCAACAAATAGATTGAAGAAAAAAAATAAACAAAAGATTATTCCTCAAGAGTTAAGACAAGGGCTGTTCAAAATCATTGCCATCACAAAGTGTCAGTTTTTGGGGCTGGCACTGTGGCGCAGCAGGTTAATGCTGTGGCCTGAAGCACCGGCATTTCATATGGGCGCCAGTTTTAGTCCCAGCTGCTCCTCTTCCAATCCAGCTCTCTGTGATTGCCTGGGATAGCACAGGAAGATGGCCCAAGTCACTCAGCCCCTGAACCCGCGTGGGAGACCCAGAAGAAGCTCCTGGCTCCTGGCTTCGGATCGGCGCAGCTCTGGCCGTTGCGGATATCTGGGGGGTGAACCGGCGGGTGGAAGACTTCTCTGTCTCTACCTCTCTCTGTAACTCTGTCTTTCTTTTTTTTTATTTTTTTATTTTTGATAGGCAGAGTGGACAGTGAGAGAGAGACAGAGAGAAAGGTCTTCCTTTGCCGTTGGTTCACCCTCTAATGGCCGCCGCGGTAGCGCGCTGCGGCCGGCGCACCGCGCTGTTCCGATGGCAGGAGCCAGGTGCTTCTCCTGGTCTCCCATGGGGTACAGAGCCCAAACACTTGGGCCATCCTCCACTGCACTCCCTGGCCACAGCAGAGAGCTGGCCTGGAAGAGGGGCAACCGGGACAGGATCAGTGCCCCGACCGGGACTAGAACCCGGTGTGCTGGCGCCGCAAGGCGGAGGATTAGCCTGTTGAGCCACGGCGCCGGCCTGTAACTCTGTCTTTCAAATAAATAAAATAAATCTTTTTTAAAAAGTGTCAGTTTTCATCCTATAGATTACCTTTTAAATCAAAATCACAATGTTTCACCTCACTCCCCATTAGAATGGCTCTGATACAGAAGTGAAGGAACAAATGCTGGTGAGAATGTGTGGAAAAGGGAACCCTAATCCACTGTTGGTGGGAATGTAAACTGGTGTATCCACTGTGGGAGACAGTGTGTAGGTACCTCAGAAAGCTGACTGTAGACCTACCATATGACCCAGCCATTGCACGCCTGGGAATTTACTCAAAAGAAATGATATCAACATACTGAAGAAGTATCTGTACCCCCATGTTCATTGCAGCTAAATTTCCAGTAGCTAAATTATAGAATAAACCTAGATGTACATCAACTGAAGACTGGATAAAGAAATTATGGTATATATATACCATAGAATATTACATAGCAGTAAAAAAAAAAACAAACAAACAAGAAATCCTGTTATTTCCAACAAAATGGATGCAAGTGGAAACCATAGTGAATTAAGCCAGTCACAAAAAGACTAATATGTTCTCCCTGATCTGTGGTAACTAACAAAGCCTAGGTTCTTAGCTCACATTACACTGGCAGCTATTGGGCTGAGAACACTGGTCCCCAAGCCAGGTGTCTGGAAACAAGTGTGGTTATTGAGCACCTAGCAGTCTCTGCTTTTAAAATGTATTTTCCTCTCCTTAATTTATCAGAAATTCTAGAAAACAGGTTCCAGAGTTCATAGTTTTATTTTTAAAAGATTTAGTTATTTATTTGAAAGGCATAGTTACAGAGAGAGAGACAGAGACAGAGAGATGGAGAAAGATCTTCCATCTACTGGTTCACTCCCTAAATGGATATAACAGCTGAAGTGTGTGCAATCTGAAGCCAAGAGTCAGGAGCTTCTCCCAGGTCTCCCTTGTGGATGCAGGGAGATCCTCCACTGCTTTCCCAGGCACATTAGCAGGGAGCTATATTGGAAGTGGAGCAGCCAGGACTCAAACTGGCATCTCTTGGATGCCAATGCTGCAGGCCGCAGCTTTACCGGCTACATCACAGTGCTGACCCCAGAATTCAAAGTTTTAAAAACACTGCATTGTTATTTCATGCATTAGTGGCGACAACCATCCCATTTGGAGATAGGAGTCTAAAAGGATGGGGGCACCCAGTGTTCCCTTAGTTTCTATCCCATTGGCTGTGAATGTGGAATCAAACCTCATCCAGTTCTGCATAAGAAAGGAAGCTTACAGGTTTTAAGCCAGAAACGAACAGGGTTCATAGGGAGCTGAAGGGAAAAAAATATATATATTGCATCTTTTGGATAAAAGGACCCTTAATCTTCAAAACACAAATCATTTTCCATACCAAAACCCCTTCAAGCCTAGGAAGTCTGCTGAGGCCTCAAGTCAGGCAAACAGCTTGTGTTTTGTAGATTAAGAGACCTTTGACCCAAAAGATCCATTTTTGTAAACTCCAAAGGCAACACCTGGTCTATTTCTAGCCCAAACACTCTCTGACAGAGGCAGCTTTACATGCAGTGTGAGAACAGGGCTGCTTCCCTGCTGGGACTGGGGTCTAGCACACAGTAGGCAGTTAGATGAATAGGAAGGTTCCTGAAAGAGATCCTTTGCCCCAAAATATCATCCCTGCTTCCTTGCTAAGATGTTCCAGACGCTCATTATAGAATAAATAGAACTTTGAAATACTAGCAGTTCCTGCTCAAGGAAGACTAATAATGCCAAGCAGCAGGGGCAGCTATACATCTAGTGCCTTAGACCTGAGCAGGCACATTACCTCATCCAATTCCCACAGGAACACTGTGTGGCTGGTACAGTGGGGAAACTGAGTCCTCCCTTCACAGCCAAGGAAATTGAGTTCCAGAGAGTAGAGGCAGTATGGCTAAGACTACCCAAACACTGGCTCATGGATCTTCTATCTGGCCCCAACCCCAGAACAATCAGCAAGGTAAAAATAAAGGCTGAAGTAAGCTTATTTGTGGAAGATAAACCAGAGCACGACATGAGATTTAGCTGACACTGCACCCAGTTGAATCAGGATGTCCTCATTCTACCCCAGTACTACCACTGTAGAGACTTGGAGTAACTGATATCCCCAACTCTCTAGAACTTAGTCCCTGTGCCTGTATAATAAGAAACGTTGACTTAGGTATTTTCCTGGGTTTCTTCTAAATTTCACCTCAGCTTGAGAGCTATGACTCTATAATGGTGAGATAAAAAATAAACTTACACACTGTGTGTGTGTGTGTGTGAGAGAGAGAGAGAGAGAGAGAGAGAGAGAGAGAAAGAGAGTGAGAGAGAGCCATGTTTAATCTTGGCTTGCCTTGGATGAGGGCACATCATGCCAGACAGGAGAGAATGAGTCCGAGGAAGTGAATGGATTTGATTTGTCTAAGCCTTAGGAAAGCAAATATTACTGAAATGTTGGCTGACCGCCACTGACTTCCAAACAGAAAATGTCTTCCAGATATAGTGTGGGTGCTCAGCAGGGTCTGTTAGAGTGAGTGATGGGGTGGCCGTGTGCTGTTGCAGAGCGCAGAGAAAGATTATAATGCTCTCCTTACTGAGACCAACAAAAAGAGCCAGCCCAGGAGGAGTACAGAAGTCAGCAGCTGGACCTCCCTCAAAAAGCTCAGATAATTTACACAAAATCCTGAAGGGTCTCGTGAAATGGTTAAGCTAAGGCTGCTTGAGCCAAGCTGCATGTTGTTGGATGCAAAAAAGCACTGGTCTAGGAGTCAGGAACCCTGGGCTCAAGTGCCAGCTTGGTTTCCAATTCATCATATGATCTGGGTCAAGGGACATCCCACTCACAAACCTGTTTGTGTAGATAATATTTGGAAGTTTTCAATGATTTATAAGGATTCTTCACTCAGGCGTTCAACATCACACTTAATAAGCAAGCAACAAAAATCAATAATGATTTTTTACTCAACAAGTTATTTTTGGACACATTTCCTGTGCCACCCAATGTGCTAGAGAATGGGAAATTAGTTTGGCAAAACCTAAAATCTCATTTCTGTGAAGCTACCAACACTCTCCCAAGATGGGGGAATAGCTGAAAGGTACCATCGATCCTAGCCTTCTGTCTTCAGGAAGTATAAAATCTTAAAATTCGTGGTTTGATATTCATCTCATTCATGATGAACCACAGGGAAGGAGTGAGGGATCCCTTTAAAAGCCACTGAGATCTCAGGTGGTCGGGGATTTCCTCTTCTGCATCTCACCTGAGCCTTGCTTGTTCTCTGGAAAGTATCCCTGCTAAGACTGATACACGCAGGTAGATGTCTCTTGTTATGCATATCTACTGTTTTTGCTGACATCACCACAGACATATGAAGTACAGATTGAAAAGAAAATCCATCAGAAACGTTAGTTTCCTTCTAGTGCCATGGGATGTTGTAGATTGAGTTGTCCTTCAATAGAATCAAATACAACTGCTCCATTCTATGAACAATGAAACTATGACCTGTCCAAAGTCTCACAGGTAGTTAGTGCCCAAAAGCCAACAGTATACAAAATGCTTCCATGCCCCCTTGTTCATACTGTTTTTACTAGTCTGTGCATCCTCCCCTGCTACAGACATTGATTTTTTTTAGTCAGGTATTGTTTTCCTTTGCTTTAGCATAAGGACCATTTTTAATGAAGTCAACTTTCCAAATTCTGCTTGTCATTACTCTGAGAGCAATAATACTGTAATGTGTGTGAGGGATGAAGAGATATTAAGATCTGTAGGGGACTCACTGGAGAGGTGATACAATTGTGGGCTGCAAGGGTGGGAGCAAACCACAACAGAGGGAGCTTATTCTGGGGAGCAGAGGCAAGGAGAATGCTGCAGTCAAATGCAAAGATGGAAATAAAGCAGTTGTATTGATTTGAAAAGGCAGCTCACTGAGCTGGTGCTGCCAGCCTGGCTCTTCCTGGTCTGCTCTCAGCAGGTCTTCTCTGCAGGTCTGTGAAGGCAGATATCCACCCTCAGAGATTCAGAGCTTTCTAATTAGTATTCAGAAGGTGAATGGGGGCAATGGGAACCAGATGGGATGCATTCACTTGACAGGATGAGAGAGAAGACAGAAAGAGAGGGGAAGAGAGAATACAAGAATGAACATATAAATCTATCCCTCTTAAATGAATGCAATATAAAAAACATGTCTCAAAGGACAGGTACATGATTCTATGGAAATGGGATGGGCAGCCTTCTTTTTTAAAAGGAGTACTAAAGGAATCAAGGTAGAAGGAGCCAACATCTTCTTCACTGTGGTGGCTTTCAGTCTTAAGTATATTTTGTGTTTTCTCATCTGACTGGAGCAGGCTACCAACTCAGCTCCTGAATTCAACCCTTTCCTTTCTAAAGCCTTGCAGGATATAGATGCTCAATAAATGTTTGATGAGCAAATAACCATCTTTAAACATTGATTTAATCATGTCAAGATGAAAAAATTTTAGTGCATCACCACTTCTGCAGGGAATACAAACTCAAAACATCAAAACATAGAGTGTCCAGGAAGTAAAGTTGAGGAGACAAAGTGGCCAAGTGTAGAATTTAAAAAGAGTATGGCAACAAATTTCCATGTCGGAATGTGTGTCTGAGCTGCTAGGCCACATGGTTTCTCAGAAGAAGCCAGAGGAAATCCAGGTTTGTATATGAAATCTCTCCATTAGTAAGCGTTAACAAATGATTCATCTCTGACCAGTGAAGGTCTAACACAACACAACCATATTCTGACAGCTGCACCTGCCTGTGATCTCTAGTTATGGGACCGAGTCCAGATATCTTAAAAATCCAAACCTCTCCCTTAACTAGATCTGGTCCTAGTCTTGCTTTGACTTTCTATCCTCTGACCACAGGAAAGCCAATATCAACCCACTGGGAGATCTGTAGTTGTCTTTATAGATGCAGAGTATTTTCCCATCATGAACTCATAGCTCAAATACAGTGTAAGCCTTGCCATTTCCAGGTAGTTCTGTCCTTTTCTGACTGTATTAGCATTTTCTCATTTCCAAAACTTGGTGGTGTGGTGAGGGAGATCTTTACACTGTTTCATTCCCCAGATAGCTTCAATGGCCAGCAATGGATCAGCCCAAAGTCAGGAGACAGGAGCTTCATCCAGTTCTCCTACATGAGTGGCAGGGGCCCAAGCACTTGGGCTGCTTTTCCCAGACCATTAGCTGGGAGTTGGATTGGAACTGGAGCAGCCAGGAAATAACCCACCACCCATATGGGATGCTGGCATCCCAGGCAACAGCTTAACCTGCAACACCACAATGATGGCCCCAGGATGTTTGGTTTCTAATCCTCACTATCCTGGCTATCCCCACACCTTGTTTAGCCTTGGGCAAATCACCTTCTCTCTCTGACACTCAATTTCTACTGCTTTTGGAATGAGGATAATAGCTTACATTAGACACTTTTAACATGGGTTCAGAGGTGTCCACAATACAGAGAGAGGTGTTGGGATAAAGATGCACTACAGACCAAAACTGCTTCTGCCTTAAACATCAACCAGCAGGGCGCATTTGGTCTAGTGATTAAGGTTCCAGTTGGGATGCCACATCCCATATTGAAGTACCTCGGTTCAACATTCAGCTCTGGCACTTGACACCAGCTTCCAATGCAGGCCCTGGGAGGCAGCAGGTGATGGCTCCAGTAGTCGAATTCCAGTTACCAGACACAAGACTGGGATTGAGATCTTTACTGCATTCAGCCTAGCCAGGTCCTGGCCATTGTGGGCATCTGGGAGGTGAGCCAACACTCTTTCTCTCTCTGTGTCTCTCTGTCTCTCTCTCCCTCTCTCTCTCTCATCATAAAGAAAAAAGGCTCTGCCTAGTTTCTGGAATTCAGATTGTAAGTACCTGATATTTTTGGCCTTGTAATTCAACTGAGCTTTGCTTGACCTCAGTTATGTTCAGTGACCATTTATTGTATGTCAGGCACTATACTGAAGGCTTATTCTGTATTTGCATATCTCTTATCTATTCATATCCCTACCAATGTGCTTGTTGCATAGTGAACAATGCATGGAGAACAGCACCAATTGGGAATGACTGCTCTTCAAGGCTACCTTATCATGGAAATCACTTCTTGTTTCTGGAGCTCAGTGTGCCCGAAAAAATGGGAAAGACTGCACTGCAAGGGATCTTTCAGCTCAAATACCAGAGGAGGGGGAAAAGGGAAAGAATAAAAGGAGAGGGAAAGTAAGGTAGGAAGAGTGGAAGGAAGAATAAATAAGGGAGGAAAGGACAAACGAGGACGATACACAGAAAACCTTAGCTTCTCGTTTTACCTGGACAGCAGTGCCTAATAATCTTGTTTTCCTCTAGACCAAGAATGGAAAACTTGTTCTGTAAAGGTCCAGAGAGTAGACATTTTATTTATGGATCACATTGTCTCTGTCTCAATTACCCAACTCTACCACTGTAACAAGAGAGCAGCCACAGACAATCTGTAAACAAATGAGCATGGCTGTGTTCCAATAAAACATCACTTGCCAAAATGGGGACAGTGCCAGATTCGGCCTATGGGCCACAGTTTGCTGATTTCTGAGCTAGATATTTATTTGTTTCTCCCTCCCGTTTCCCATAGAACTTATAACTACCTGCTGGCAGCTTTTATACCTATTTGGTTACTTATTTTCACTCTCTACCATAACGTCAGCACCAAGAGGGCAGAACATTTATCTGTTTGAGTCAATGCTGTAAAATCTGTTCCTGGAACAGTCCCCAGCAGAGAGCTTAATACATACCTCTGGACTGAATGCATGAAGAAATGCAAACATGAAGGACATCAGGTATTACCTTGCAAGTGCTGGGTACCAAACTTCATTGTCTTTTTACTTTTCTGCTTGAATTAATTCTCCCATTTTGCATATGAGGAAACAAGCTCAGAGAGGTTAAGTGACTAAACCACAATCACACAGCTCACTCATTAGTTAAGGAGCAAGGATTCAAATCCAAGGTCATTCCACCATATCACAGCAAATGCAACTTGCTCTGAAATATATTTTCAGGGTTACATCCTACCTGGGCCCCAATTCTTATTTGATTGCTTATTTTCAGTCTTCTGCCTTAGAACAGCAGCACCGGGTGGGAGGGAAGTTATGGGAGGGGGGAAGCCATTGTAACCCATAAGCTGTACTTTGGAAATTTGTATTCATTAAATTAAAAAAAAATGTAAAAAAAAAAAAAGAACAGCAGCACCAAGAGGACAAAAACTCTGTCTAGGTTAACCCTACACCCCAGCTCCTAGAATAGTACCTAGCAAAGAGACTGAGCTCAATATATATTTGGGGTATGAATGCATGAGTAAATATTGAATGAATGCCATGGGCTATATCCAGGGTACTTGGAGTTTTGGTGCCCTCATAAGTTCTTGCCAACAGTCTTGCTTCATGTTTAAGCTGAACTCTTTAACCCAAGTGGATTTGGCTTCTCTCCCAAGTTGCTCCCACATCCACTCCTTTTTCCTGATTCTCCCCAAGTGTCCCTGTGTTCCAGAAATGATTCACCTCCCCAAGCCACTGGCTCAGAAGCATACTCAATGTCCCTCCAGAAGAGGACCCATGAGCTTTCTTTCCAGAGATGACAATGAATATGATTTTCTTATTTATTTAGAAGTTACACCCCATCTACCCTCAAGACACAGTTAAAGAGATATTACAAAGTTAAATAAGATATAAATCAGGACAATTAAAAATAAAAATGGAACAAAGAATAGTTAAAATGAGTGAAGAAATAGATATTACCAGACACCTGGGATGAACTAATTGATCTGGATTTAGTTCTGAGGTTTCCGGCAGCTGAAATAAGTGAAGTTAATTGGCCCCCACGGGGCGAAAATCCATGCTCAGGGTCTTATTAGCTTTAGACTCCAACCACTGAACAAAGCAAGGCTGAGAGATGTGGCAGTGGGCCCCACCTCCAGGGTGCTGGGAAGGCTCTAGGCTCTGCCCCCAGTCCAAGAACCTCCTCTACTCCAACCCAGGCAACTCTTCAACATACCAAAAGGAAAATAGAGCCCCAGATTTGGAGACAGTCACAAGTCATGGGCCTCAGAAATTTTGGACTTCACTGAGTGGTGGATACCCTCCAAATACCAGACAGTAACCCTGGCCTACTTCATTGAGCTGTTGGGGAAAAGTGAAATAATAAATGCCAAATGCTCAACTAATGAAGGGGACAGAGTAAACCTGTAGTTCATATTCATTTCTTCTACAGACTTGTTAAAAGGCAATTCTCATTAGACACAGCTTTTAAAATTGATATCAGGTCTTGGAAAATAAGAGAGGAATAATAAGGTAAGAATCAGGTGGAAGAACTTAATGGACATCAAAGGCAAAAGGACAAGGGTGAAAAGATGAGAGTAAGAGGATATGACTTGGGGCCAGCACTGTGGCACAGCTGGATAAGCTGCACCTGCAAAACTGATATTCCATATGAGTACTGGTTTGAGTCTTGGCTGCTTCGTTTCCTACGCAGCTCCCTGCTAATGTTCCAGGGAAAGCAGCAGGAGATGGTCCAAGTGCTTGGGCTCCTGACACTCATGTGGAAGATCCAGATGGAGTTCCAAGCTCCTGGCTTCAGCTTGGCTCAGCCCCAGCTGTTGTTGCCATTTGGGGAGGGAACAATCGAGTGGAAGATTCATTCTCTCTCTCTCTCCCTCTCCCTCTGCTTCCCTGTGACTCTGCCTTTCTGATAAGTAAATAAATCTTGGTTCTGAAACTGAATTTCCAGCAGTGGTTATTTTAAAGGGTCCAATCCCAACATTTCATCTCCAAGAACATAGAATCAGCCTTAATGTGTTGTCCAATGTGAAGTAATGCTATAACTAGTACTGAAACAGTATTTTACACTTTGTGTTCTGTGTGGGTGCAAACTGATGAAATCTTTACTTAATATATACTAAATTGATCTTCTGTATGTAAAGATAATTGAAAATGAATCTTGATGTGAATGGAATGGGAGACGGAGCAGGAGATGGGAGGGGTGCAAGTGGGAGGGAAGTTATGGGGGGGAAGCCATTGTAATCCATAAACTGTACTTTGGAAATTTATATTTACTAAATAAAAGTTAAAAAAAGAACATAGAATCAGCTCTCTTTTCAATTTCTACCTATGAATCTCAGTCTAGACTCCTTCCTTTCACTTCATCCAGTCACCCAGTCCAGGCTACTTCTGTTAAACTGGATCTCTAAACATGTGGGACCTTTAAAGCATTAAAGGGTGAAGAAGCTGAGAAAATGTAGCTGAATCCCACATCCATCACTACCCGAAACGAGAGCTACTTGCAATGGCCAGAGGAGACATGGCTTCAGTTGAGACCCAATTTTTCATAAATTAACTTTCATTCAAATAGTGAAAAAAAAAAATCCCTTTCAATTCTCTTTCAATTCTGATTATATCAAGGAGAAAGACTAGTTTGGGTCTTACTGTCTTTAGCTTCGCTGCAGTGTTTATAACTATTCCTTTTTTTTTTTTTTTTTTTTTTTGACAGGCAGAGTTAGACAGTGAGAGAGAGAGACAGAGAGAAAGGTCTTCCTTCCATTGGTTCACCTCCCAAATGGCTGCTACGGCTGGTGTGCTGCACTGATCCAAAGCCAGGAGCCAGGTGCTTCCTCCTGGTCTCCCATGTGGGTGCAGGGCCCAAGCACTTGGGCCATCCTCCACTGCCTTTCCGGGCCACAGCAGAGAGCTGGACTGGAAGAGGAACAACTGGGACAGAATCCGGCGCCCCGACCGGGACTAGAACCTGGGGTGCTGGCACCACAGGCAAAGGATTAGCCTAGTGAGCCGCGGCGCCGGCCATAACTTTTCCTTTTTAACACAGAGATATGTAAGCTAGAGTCCACACTACAATACCATTGTACTGTTTTTGCTTTCACTTTATTTATACAGTTATAATCTATTTAGTGAAAATAACACCATTTTGAAAATCTGTTGTAGTGATATGAAGTTTCTTATGGAAATGTGTGCCTTTAAATGAATGGATGGAGTCAAAGAAAAGTATTAAATGTTACAGAGAGTAAAAAGCAGAAATGTTAAGTAGTAGTTGGAAGATTGACATTTCAGAAACATTTATCTAATCCAGTGTCTTTGTTTTATGGAAAAAATGAGGCAAAGAAGGAAAACGGCTTACACAGCATCTCGTTTCAGAACAAGGACTCCACAGCCAAGTCAGCCTCAGTCTGAGGCCCAGATCTGCCAACACCACAACTACCTAGGGACTATCACATCACATACCCAAGACTCCATTTACATCTTCGCAAAATGGGAAACACATGCAACTTCTTCCTGATCTGAAGCTAGACCAAGGCTAATATACCTAGCGTCTGGGTAACCTCTAGACATGAGTCTAGAAGGAGTCCCTCTGTGCATGACTAGTGATTTGTGAGCAAAATTAATTGAATGATTTTTGTGATGGCCAAATGTTACTTTCACCACTGTTCATAAGATACAAAAACTGGGGGCTGACGCTGTGCCTTATCGGGTAAAGCTGCCGCCTGCAGTGCCAGCATCTCATACGGGCACAGTTTCGTGCCCTGGCTGCTCCACTTCCAATCCCGCTCTTTGGTATGGACTGGGAAAGCAGTGGAAGATGGCCCAAGTTCTTGGGCCCCTGCTCTGACATGGGAGACTTGGAAGAGTCTCCTGGCTCCTGGCTTTGGGTCAGTGCAGCTCCAGGTGTTGCGGCCAATTGGGGAGTGACCCAACCAACAGATGGAAGACCTCTCTCTCTCTCTCTCTCTCTTTCTCTCTTTCTCTCTTTCTCTCTCTCTCTCCCCCTCTCCTTCTCTCTCTGTGTAACTCTTTCAAATAAATAAATCTTTTTTCAAAAAAAGATATCAGAACTGTTTTAACATTGGCTACCTCTACCTACGTTGTGCCAGAAAAATCCATGCACAACCTCAAGCAAACAACATGCCAGAGAAATTGTGCATGAAACTCTAGAACTGAGATCCCAGTTCAAATCCTAGGTTTGTCTTTAACTATTCAACCTTGGTGCATTGCTTTGTCTTTATTTGCCTCAGTTTACATATCTATGAAACAAAGAATACTAAAACACATTGGGCTGTTGCCTGGAACAAATCAATTAACACTTGTAAAGCAGTTATTAGAGTGCCTGGAACACAGGAAGAAAACACTAAATGCTTCCAGTATTATTAGGACAAAGCTTCAAGCTGAGTTTCTTCCAGATCATTCAGCACAACAGTACTTTTGTGGCTGTGCTGTGTCCAAGATGTAATCCACCAGGTGTGACGGTAGACGGACCCACAGCTGTAAAAAGTGCACATGCAAACAGATTGCTCTGCTTTGCCTCCAGGGAATGAGATATGCAGTCAGTGAAGGGTGAATTTTAGAACATCCGATTAAAAACACATCAGTAAGAGAAAGCTGGCTATATGGGTCACGTTCTTCAAGTCATAAACCCCAAACTTAACAACTGCTCCATTCTCTGCCTGACACCATGAAGCATTTCCCCCCACTCACCCACTCACACAGAACACATTCACTGCATTTGCATTTAAGTTTATGGCTCTGGCTTCTGCCATAGGTTACTCCTCCTGAACAGCACCATCACCCTGTCTGAAAGCCATCTCTGCTGCCCTAGGGAATTTGTAAACCTAGAAGCCCAAGCAACATCTTTATCCATCTCTGTAGGTGTTTCCTAATCAGGTCAGTGAATCATTCCTCCCTCACTCCAGCCCTGAGAGGTAAATGATCCTTGGCAGATGCTGAAATCAGAGATGCTGTTCTCTGCCCATAGCTCTGCCACACAGAGATTAGAATGTCTCTCTCCTGTCTGTCTCCCTTGTTGCCCCCAACCCAAAACCATAATGAGGTTTTACCCCAGTTAGATTGGCTCTCATACAGAAATCAAAAAGCAATAAATGCTGATAAAGTACCCTTATGCACTGGTGGTGGGAATGTAAACCAGCATGGCCATTGTGAAAGACAGTACAGAGATTCCTCAGAAATCTCAAAATTAGATATACCATATGACCCAGCAATCTCACTCCTGAGAACTTGCCCAAACAAAATGAAATCAGCATATGAAAGAGTTACCTGTACCCCCATGTTTATTACACTCAATTCACAATAGCTAAGACATGGAATCAACCCAGATGTCCATCAACTGATGACTGGATAAAGAAAATGTGGCATATATACACTATGGAATACTACTCAGCCATAAAAAATAATGAAATCCTGCCTTTTGCAACAAACTGGATGCAACTAAAAACCTTTATATTTAGTGAAATGAGCCAGTCCACAAAAGACAAATGTCATGTTTTCCCTGATTTGTGGTAACTAATGGAGTATAAAAAAATGTAATGTATATGATGGAAATAGCACTATGCTCACTGCTAATTATTCTTCTTCCATAGATGTGATCATGCATGTTGTTCCCACAGCTTGAAATGCTTTTCCTTGATGTATCCTTCTAATAAACTCTTACAATACTTAAAATACCCAGGTTGAACATTTTGCCTGCCTCTACCCACTTCCAGATTACAATCCTCATAGTTGCTCTTTCCCCCAGACCCCCAAATTTTGCTGGAGAGAAGAAGAAGGGCACTAGAGGCAGATGACCTTAGTTTATTTCCCTCTTTGCTGAGATTCCTATAGTTTCCTTAAGTAACGTATTTAATATCCCAGAATCTGTTTTCTAATTGGAAAAATTCAAATGATGACTTTTAAAAATTATTAACAATAACTGTACATATCTGGGCTACAGTGTGATATTCTGGTACCTGTATACAATGTCTACTGATCAAAACAACAGAATCAACAATTCCCCTTTGATATTACAATTAGAGACTTGGACCCTCTTTCTTCTTCACTTGGCTTCACTTGGAGGGGTGGCAGAATTATTTTAGACAGCACATTGAAAGCATTTTAGAACAACATCTTGAATATAACATAGTTAAACATTCAATAAATATACATTACTGTTATTTGGAATATAATACTCCCATGCATACTCTGACATGTCATATTATACTCTGTTTCCCTATTATTAACTTTCCTCATAAAGCATAAGTTCCTTAATAGTAAAAGTCACACTGCCTTGGTCAGAGTTATATCACCAGGACTTACACAAGGTCTACAATGTACACTTAATCACCTTGCTGAGTTTCTCCAGAGAAGAGACCCATCTACCTTCCAACTCTAACTACATCCTGTAGCACAAAGAGGTGCCTTTCCACATGTGCTCATTGCTTGAGTGGATAAACATGTGGGCACATCCATGGATTTCCAAAATGGTAGTTAAAATCCTTACCTGATACCCAGGGCTGAGGTCATACACTTGTCTCCCTCCTATTTTCTGAGACCACGTGTTGAATCGCAAATACTACAATCATCACTCAATTGTGCAAATACCTTTATTTGGCTAAGAGGGGAACTCAGTAAGGTTTTCCATTCCGCATGTCTGCTCAGGCTTGATTTTTTAAAACCCAACCCCTTCTGCAGCTTACCAAGAACCCCCAAGCTTGTAAAAAACTACTGCAGCAGATTGCCTTTCCCCCATCGCAATCAGCTTCCTCTCAGAATCTTCATGTCACAGCTTTTATTTCTTTCCTGCACGAAATTAAATTGAAGGGATTGTTGACAAACTTCTGAAAATCGTCAAGAATCCATGCAACATCTTGAATGCAGGTAACATCCAGATGGCAGCCTAATCTCTGGCAACAAGCAAAATCCAGAGAGCTGGAAGCACCCACAACCACTGTCTCATTGAATATTTACACACACATCTGATTCCACTAGGGTCATGCAGAAGCCCTTTCCAGATTGATCCCAGCTTAAGTATACTCAATAACAATTCCAGCCTGAACATCACTCTAAAAATGTAAGTTCCCTTAATTCGATTTTCAACTTCAGTTTCATCTTTGTACCAACTCTTATGATAAGAAGGTTTCTATATTGGTAGTGAATTTGTAGAGAGAGTGGAAATTTTATGTCTAGTGTCTCTATTGAATAGCAAACCTATAGCTATAACTTTCAGTATCCCTCAGCTCAAAAGAAAAGAGTGTTCTTACTCATTCCTTAAAGAACTTTCAGGAAAAGGGACACTAAACAGCCTCAAATCACTTCCACAGATTATCTGACCTCTTGGCCTATCTCACTGCCTTCTTCACAGCAATGCCCTATTCACCTGTTCACATTATTCTTGAAGGCATCCCATTCACATTAGCTTCCTATGAAGATTAAGCAGTTGTTAGATCTGGATTTTGTTTTATATACAAGGGTCACATGACTCTTCCAACTTTACTCAACTAATTATGTGGCAGAGCAGAACCTTGCACCCAGATCTTCTGAACCAATTCAAGTTGGACTGCCTATTCTAGTACTTCTGATGTATAACCCTTGATGATGAGAATTAACCTCCACTGAGCATTAACTCTGAATCAGGCATTGCTCTTCAGTCTTGTATAAATACATGTGATCTTCAAAGCAGCTCTTTGAGGTTCTTATTACACCTGCCTCACTGACAGAGCAAGTGACATACTGCATTATTAAGACATCATCAGGACTGGCACAGTGGCATAGAGGGTAAATCCACTGTCTACAGTGCAGGCATCTAATATGGGTGCCCATTCGAGTCCTGGCTGCTCTACCTCCAATCCAGCTCTCTGCTATTGTGTGGGAAAGCTGTACACACATGGGAGACCTGGAAGAAGCTCCTTGCTCCTGGCTTCAGATCAGTGCAGCCCCATCCATTGCAGCCATCTGGGGAGTGAACCAGTGGATAGAAGATCTCTCTGTCTTTGCCTCTGCCTCTCTGTAATTCTTTCTTTCAAATAAGTAAATAAATCTTTTTTTAAAAAAAGACATTATTAAGTAACTTGTCTGAGGTTATACACTAGTTAATGGGAAAGTGTATTTTTTTTTTAATTTTTAACATTTATTTTGTGAGAGAAATACACAGGAAAATGAGTGTTTTATTTACGAGAGGAAGGAGTCTAGAAGCATAAGCTAGGTCCATTCAGGCAGAGAGCAGGCTGAGAGCCACATTGAGCTCAGCATGGGTTAGGAGTAGCCACAAGTAGCACAGCAGGCAGGCAGGCAGGACAGCAGAGTGTGGTGGCCAGAAGGCAGCATGTCTGGAGACATGGGTCAAGGGAAGGGCCCAGTGCACTCCACACCTTTTATCCACTTCCAAAAGAGGAGTGGTTATGCAGTGGACAAATCAGGTAAGATAAGGCAGGGGCAAGAGATCACAAGAGGGGGCAGGGCAAAAGCATGGTCTTCCAGCTCATGAGTCTAATTGATTTAATCCTATCTGCCTGCCTACATCATTCCCCCCTCAGGGATTCCAGACCTTAATCTTAAGGGATGCTGACGGGCATAGAATCATCATATCTTCAATAGCTACTTCCTGCTTATCAGGGCCATGGGCCCTGCCTGCCCTGGGTCTGGAAGTCTCTTCCTATCTCATCTAATGAATTTGTTTCATGAGGTTGAGTAGTCTCAGTCACTACCAATGGTTGTGTTCCCAGCATAGTCATAGTTATTCTCAGAAGTCGTTGAGTTCTGAAACATCTAAGTTTATTAGTCAGCATAAACAAAACTAGAACAAAACTGATTGCAAGTGGAGTGCCCCTTAAGAAGGAAAGAACATATCATATAGACTCCTAGATATTGAATGGTGATAAGCTACCCTTATGCAGTTATAAAACCATTTTAACCTGGGCATGAAGAATTACAATAGAAGAACCCATGAAGGAATTTTCTTGCCAATAACAGCTCCCAGAGAGAATCAAACGGAGAGATAGGTACAGCATGTCTGCCTTAAGGTGAAGCAGTCTTGATGTGACAAAAAAAAAAAGTTTTACTAATCTTCTGCTTTTGAAGAGGTCACAGGAATAAGCAGACATATCTTTTGAGTTCACCTGCGAAGACTCAAGAGATAGAAATTTAATCCTGGCCGGCACCGCAGCTCACTGGGCTAATCCTCCGCCTTGCGGCGCCGGCACACCGGGTTCTAGTCCCGGTTGGGGTGCCGGATTCTGTCCCGGTTGCCCTTCTTCCAGGCCAGCTCTCTGCTGTGGCCAGGGAGTGCAGTGGAGGATGGCCCAAGTGCTTGGGCCCTGCACCCCATGGGAGACCAGGAGAAGCACCTGGCTCCTGCCATCGGATCGGTGCGGTGCGCCAACCGCGGCGGCCATTGGAGGGTGAACCAAAGGCAAAGGAAGACCTTTCTCTCTGTCTCTCTCTCTCTCACTGTCCACTCTGCCTGTCAAAAAGTAAAAAAAAAAAGAAGTTTAATCCTAATTTCACTGAGGTAGTAATGCCCAGTAGCACCTGGTAAGGTCCCTTCCAATTAAGCTGCAACTGGTCTGAAGGGGATCCTTCTATAAAGATTGTGAATGGCTTACTCAGGGATTCCTAATGTTGGAGCTGCTGTTAAAAGCTCTTAAATTCTTTGGAACACCTTTTGTAGTATGTCTGTGTCAGGGCATTTTAAAGCCTCATACAAAAGCTTAGAATCCAAATCCTGGAATCTATATTCCTCAGAATCCTGCCATTCCTAGAGATGTCCGTAACTGCTTTTAAGACTGCGGTGATCCTATACATAGAATAGTTTCCTTTCCCCAGACTGAAAGAGCATGCTCTCCTGGGGTTAGAATATATCCCAAGTAATCTATATCTTGTTTAGAAACATGAACTTTTATTGAGCAAACTCTGTAAGATTATTTTCCCAGATTCTGGGTTTAATGGGATGCAAAAGAAATTATCCCTTAGGCAAAGGTTTAGCACACAATAAGATGCATTGATACAACTGTCTCATTAGTAGCCTTGAGGCCTTGAACCATTCTGTGCACTCCATTTGACCTTATGTTGAAACATACATGACAGGAATATCACAGAGACATGTATTCAAGAGTCCATATTTGAGACACTTAATTAACTTCAAAGAAGAACCTAAGAATACAGGCAATGGAGTTGGACACTTAAACATAATTAAAACTTAAGAGACATAAGAATATAACACTAAGACAAAGTAAATCTTTGGGAACAAGTTTTACCATTAATTCAAATACTGTAGCTCTTTGAGGACAGAGGTCTTGCATGGGAAGTTAGTACACAGTGACTCTTGTTGTTAATTGAACAATTAACATTCATAAATATGATGTCAATGATCACTTGAAGTTCTTGACATGAGCTGCCTAGGCTATGGAAGCCTTTTGAATCCACAAACTCTGTCAGTATTTAGAAAAGCCCATAAGCAAAGTGGTCATAAGCAAAGTTCTTATCTCCCTTCAGAGAAAAGCACATCTTTCTTTCTTTGATGATCACTTCTTTCCACTGGGGTCTCACCCACAGAGGTCCTTCACATAGGGACACTTTTTGCCACAATGTCTGGCTTTCTATGCCTGAAATGCTCTTGTGGGCTTGTTAGCCAGACAAGAATGACTTTAGGGCTGACGCTGAGCTCAGAGTTCTACTTAAAGTGATTGCCATTCCATGAGTTTGTTGTATGGACTGCTTCCCATGTTGGAGCGTTCACTCCTCTTTAATCCTAGGAAAGCATATTCTATCCAAATATGCTTGTTCCAGAATCTGAGCTCTCAAAACTTTTAAAATGCTTATGTATTCATTTTTATTTATTTGAGAGAGAGAGAGAGAGAGAGAGGTGGGGAAGGAGAGAGACAATATCTTCCATCTGTTGGTTCACTCCCCAAAATGCCCACAACAGCTAAGGCTGGACCAATCTACCAAAACCAGGAGCTAGATACTCTACCTGGTGTCCCAAGAGAGTGGCAGAGACTGAAAGTATTTGAGCCATCATCTGCTACCTCCCAGGGTGGGCATAAGCAGGGAGCTGATTTGGAACTGGAGGCAGAGGCACACATAATCCCAGGCACTACAGTACGGAATGTGGGCACCCCAAATATCAGCTTAACCCACTATACCAAAACATATGCCTTCAGAATCTCAGCTCTTAAACACTAATTTTACTCTACTCTACCTTGACTGTAAATTTCATATCAGATTCAATTTTATTTGACATACAGTAAACAGGCCTGAACACAAAGGTACCCAATAGATCTTTGATTGCCTGGAGATTCACTTGCTTATCATATATATAATGATGGCCCACTATGGGCAAAACATTACCAATATATTACAAGAGATAAAACAATATATAAAATTATGGTAATAACATTCTGGAATCAAAAATGGAATGAAAGACTGACTTTATTCTGTGTAACCTACAGCATCAGCATCAACCTTTTCATCCATGGCCATTCAAATGTGTAAAGCTGATTTTTTAAACTAACATAAAATAAGAAACATTTTCTTTTTCTAAAAAAGGGCATTTAATTAAACAGAAGTTACAATTACCATCAACAACACTGTAAGAGAAAATATAGTTTAGCCACCAACACATAATAAGAAGGGAACAATTAAAAAAATGAAAGATTGTCCTTCAAATTTTGACATTGAGTTTTAGATTATCAATTGACAATCATCAGCCAACAAGGGCTGGCCAAGGAAAATGGAACAGAGAGGCACATAACTGAAAGAAATGCCCAACTGGAAGAGGAAGTGGCATAATTGAGGGATGCCCACACTGATATTCACACAAATTGAAAAAGTGGTAAAAAATCTCAATGACACTTCAGATCAGAGTTTCTGATTCTACAGCTCTTCTCTAAGGACCTTAAATGCTATGCAAATGTAATTATAGAAGAAAAAATAAAAATTATTGATGTTGTATGGCTTTTTCACTTTGGGGTTCTGGGTTTGGTGGATTGCCAAAGAAGACAGCTGCCACAACATTATCCAGAAATGTTAGCTATCTATGCAGAACCCACTAGGCTCAGTGTGAAATATATTAATTAACATAAGCCAGACGGAGCACAACTCCCTCACAGATATCCATCTCCTCTCCAGGTGCAGCAGGAAGTTGCTCACATAGACTTATTTCTGGGATACTCCCTCTTGCTGCAAAATATCATCCTGAAAAGCTCAAAATTATGCCTGGAATTCCATTACTTGAATGACTTCTTTTTTAAAGTTCTAGAGGATTTTCTTACTCTCAAGAGTGATTATAATCCAGGGTTTTGCATTGTGTTGTACTGGGTAAAGCCACCACCCACAGTACATCCCATATAGGTGCCGGTTCAAGTCCCGGCTGCTCCACTTCCAATCCTGTTCTCTACTATGGCCTGAGAAAGCGGAAGATGGCCCAAGTGCTTGGGCCCCTGCATCTGTGTCAGAGACCCAGAAGAAGCTCCTGGCTTCTAGTTTCTAATCGGCCCAGCTCCAGCTGTTGGGAGTGAACCAGTGGATGAAGATTCTCTCTCTCTCTCTCTCTCTCTCTCTCTCTGCCTCTCTGTAACTCTGACTTTCAAATAAGTAAATAAATCTTTAAAAAAAAGCGGGGGGGGGGATAGTCATAATCCTTTCTTTGCTCTCCCTGTATCAACTCCTTCTCAGAACAATCTAGAAACTCAGCACATGCCAACCTCAATAGCTTTTTCCCAAGCTCTTTCTTATCCTAAAATGGTCTTCCTACCTTATCTCCACCCCACATCTAATAAATCCCATATCCTTCTATTCCTCTTGCTTGAAGGCTTTCATATGGGTTAACCAGTTTTGGATCCACAGCAAAATTAAGAGGAAGGTATGGAGATTGCTCATGTTCCAGTTGCCAACATACCAACATACCCTTCCCATCATCAACATCTCATATAAGAGTTGTACTTTTGTTAACAACCAAGGAACCTACATTGACATATCAGTATCACCTAAAGTACATAGTCTACAAATGGGCTCACTCTTGTGTTGCTCATTTCATGAGTTTGGATAAATATATAATGACAGGTCTCCCCCATTAAATCATCACACATAATAGTTTCACTTCCCTAAAAGTCCTCTGTGCTCTATCTATTCATCCTTTCTGCCCCAAGCACAAACACTGGTATTCATATTGGCTGTAGTTCTTTGCCTTTCCCAGAATGTCATATGTTTGGAATCAAATGGTATCCAGCCTTTTCAGGCTGGTTTCTTTCAATTACTGATTTGCATTATAATTTCCTCCATACCTTCCCTGGCTCAATAACTCATTTCAATTGTGAATAATATTTTTTGTCCACAATTTATTTATCCATTCACTTACTGAAAGATATCATGGTTGATTCCAAGTTTTGGAAATTATGAGTAAAGCTGATATACACATCCATATATATGTTTTGGTGTAGATATATATTTTCAGTGCCTTTGACTAAATACCATAGACATGACCCTGAATCCTGTGGTAAGAATGTGTTTAGGGGACCAGCGCTGTGGCTCATTTGGTTAATCCTCTGCCTGCAGCGCCAGCATCTCATATGGGCACTGGGTTCTAGTCCTGGTGGCTCCTCTTCCAGTCCAGCTCTCTGCTGTGGCCAGGGAAGGCAGTGAAGGATGGCCCAGGTGCTTGGGCTCCTGCACCTGCATGGGAGGCCAGGAGGAAGCACCTGGCTCCTGGCTTCAGATGGGCACAGTGCGCTGGCCGTAGCGGCCATTTGGGGGTGAACCAACAGAAGGAAGACCTTTCTCTCTGTCTCTCTCTCTCTAACTCTACCTGTCAAATTTTTTAAAAAAGTTAAAATAAAAAGAATGTGTTTAGTTTTGCAGATGTAGCTTTATCACTTTGCTCTATTATCAACAATGAAAAAGAGATCCATGTTGGCTACAGCCTCACTAGTACTTGAAATAGGCAGTATTCTGGATTTTGTAACTGCTTATCCCTTAAAATTCAGTTTAAAGTAATACTCTCTTTAAGTAATCCTCCAATTTCGAATGAATAGGAAATAAGTCTTTCTATGACTCTATGTCAACAGTCACCATGCTGCCATTTGCATGAGCTTTTGGAGGCTGTGGACTTTGCTTTTTTCATTTCATCTCCGTGTCAAAGAAAGGTATGCAGAGTCAGATGTATAGTATTCATCTAGCATATGACCCATTAAAAAGAAATAAATGAACAAACAAAATGGCTTGGGTGAGTATGTGTAGTTGAGTGTAGTGTTTTGCAATTTGCAAAGTATTTGCTCTTCAATGAAAAAATTTGATCCTCAGAACCTCCTGGGCTTTTGCACAAAGTCCAAGCTCAGAGAGTTGAATTAATTTTCCAGTCAAAAATTTGGCAAATCAAAGACCTAAACTCCAGACTTCCACACTAAAACATGGCACTTGTTATTAAGGACTAACGATAGTTCATTAGATAAACACCAGAGTAGGAGCTTGCCAAGAATTGGGGAGAAGCAAAAATGAGAACAGAATTGATGGCCTCATTATAATAAAAGATAGTGGGAAAACTTAAATGTGTAGTACCCAGCATAGTCACAGATACACACAGGGGAATAAAATAACATGAGCTATGTATATGGGATAGCTTTTGGTCTGGGGGAAAGACAATAAAAAAAGATACTGAATACAGATTTCATCAATTTCCTAATTCCACCAATGGCCAGTCCCATTTCCTATACTGCACTTCTTGCTATAACCTAAGTTCCAGCCCTTGGAGAGAAGCCGAGAGATTTCTGCAAGTGTTTTCTCTCCAACAGATGGAGCAGAAACCAAGAAGCATTACAAAAAAGATGGAATGGATCAGTGAGTCACATTTGCAAAAATAAAAATACAGCAACAGTTACAAGCAGTCTCAGTTAAATAGAACTGGAAACCCAGGCTTGGCCTAAATCTTTTTTTAATTAAAAGTGAAGGAAAATCTCAAAGTTCTACTTCAGCCCCTCCAAGAGTCAGCACAGTGAATATGGCTTGGCTGAGTGTCTGACTGGTTGAGATTTATGTGGGTTCAGGTCATTGTTGCTTGAGAAACCATCTCTCCCCCACCCTGGTACAGACAACTGTGAAGGGGAAGTGCAGAGGAAAGTGCTTGGGTAGGAAAACCTGATTTAGATCTCAGCTCTGTTCCTATGTGATTACAAGAAAATCATTTAACCTTGAGTCTCATTTATGCCACCTGTGAAATGGAAAAACAGGGCCTGCCTCAGGGATTCCTACAGGTCTGAGATGAGATAATGTCACTGGAACACAAGCAAAATAATCTATGCAGGTTTGCACGTGTCCTACACCATCCAAAACTGACTCCACATGAGCATCCTATTATCTTCCTATATACTCTCCTAATTCTTCACCTGAATCTTCAGTAATCAGGAACTCTTTCTGGGATTTGCTTCTTTCTGCTTCCTCTTCTTCCAACTTCTTCTACTTTAACATCTAGATGAATAACTCACAAATTGCAGTCTCAGTCTCTCCTGACATGGACATACCTGAGTACTTTACAAATGATTTTGGATTCTGACCATTGATTTTTTGAGTAAGGCTTCAAACACTTTGGAAGCTGAGATCCTGCCTGCCAATCAACATCCCAGAGTTGAGGACACACAGCCGCATTTTTGAAATACTGCTCTGCTCTGGATGAAGGCTGCCAGAACACAGATTCTGAGCTTGCGATGTTCTTCAGCACTGTCAGGGGATCTTTTATAAAACACTCAAGGCAGTGCTCTACTCAGGAAAATCCGATTCAGTGGATCTGAGCTGGGCCCAGATATACTAGCTTTGAAAAAAGACTCTTGGGGTTAATAACTCAGGGTATAGAATCCCTGAAAAGCACACAGTCATGGCAATAATGTGGATGAATTTATATTAAATTGCCATCTTCTGTCTCTTGGATGCTTTTCCCATATAGCTGACATAATCAAAACTATCCTAGTCCCCAAGACCAACCACACAGGTTTGCTTTGCTGGATGACTTGGGTTCCAGCTGGTGCATACATTTTTCCTGCATGGATAATCACATATGCTGGCAGAATAACATAACATACTATTTTACAGTAAACTACTTTTTATATGTCTAAGGAATGTGTTCTATAAGAATGATTAAAAGTATAGTGTAGCAAATACATAAACCAGCAACATAATTGTTTATTGTCATTATCAAGTGTTATGTACGGTACATAATTTCTTGTGCTATCCTTTTATTGATCTGGCAGCATAGTAGGTTTATTTACACCACCGTCATCACAACATATGAGTAAAGTGTTTCACTATGACTTCAAAACAGCTTCAATGTCACCAGATGATAGAAATTTTTCAGCTCCATTAACATCTTATAAGAGCAACTGTCATATATGCTGCCTGTTATTTACCAAAATATTATATATAGTGCATGATTATATACTCGGGAATAAGCTTATGTATCTCCACATGTATCAGAAATACAGAATTAAAAAGGACTGCATGTTGCACAAATGTATGAACATCTGAGCTCACATACACAAAAACTCCACACTTGTACACTGAGCACATGCAAATACATAAGCCCCATTTCAAATAACAACCATCACATCAATATTGTGAGCTTGTATTGACAAATATTCAAAATAAAAACCAAAATACCTATTTCATAACTGTAAAATCAAATATATTAACATCCATGACATCAGTCATTTCATTGTCAAGGACACTGTAGATCCTCAGCAAATGTGTGTCAAGGACCACATGTGTATTTAACTACCTTATCTATTGATAAGCACATTGATTTCCATACAAGTGTATCTAGATATGAACCAATGTATGAATCCATTCAAGCTCAATTGCGTGTCATGTGTAAAACACCCAAATCACAGTTCATGTAAGCTGCACATATGCACACACATGCACACACAGCCCGTTTGATAGTCAACCAATAATTCTCCTCACTTTATGCACTTCTTTCAAGTTCTTTCTGTACCTGTCAAAATGTATGACTGCATCTGAGGTCCTATGACAAAATGGAGAACATGGGAGAATATGGAAGAAACAACTGTAACACACAAAATGGATGCCTACTTCTTCAAAACAGAGTTCTGTCAGTACAAATCGAAGCTTTAGAGAAAGCAAGGACATAGATCAAAAGCAATGTCTCATGAAGACACAATAAGTTCTGAGGAAAAAGATAATAAGATTGGATGGCTGGAGCACTGAGCTTTGCAAACAACTTACTCAGAAACCCTGTAGAAATCCTGTTGAACTATGAATCATTCCTGCCTTCCTGGGGATTACAGTCCAAAGAAAGATCAATATTTAGGGGAATACTTTCTAGAGAAGTTTAGTTAACATGTACAAAGGCACTTCAAAATTTTTTTTGGAAAATGAAATTGAAAGATAAGTTTTTGGGGCTAGCATTATGGCATAGAAGGTTAGTGTGATGTGGCATCCCATATTGGTGTGGGTTTGAGTCCCAGCTGTTGCTGGCCATTTGGGGCATGAACCAGAGGGTGGAGGATACCTTTCTCCCTCTACTCCCCCTTTCTCTATAATTCTGCTTTTCAAGTGAATAAAATAAATCTTTATTTTTAAGGGAAAAACAAGTTTCTTCTGGTGCAAAAGATTTTTTGAAATCCATGCACAGATTTCGCATAATATACACTTTCTATGAACTTTTTGAAGATATGTTGCAGAATTAGTGAAGTCAAGAATCATTCCACCAAGAACTTTTATAACGTTCAGAAGCTCCACTTATCTCTGCCATCAGCATCCCCTGGCCAATATGTTTACCGTTTCTGTTATTAAGCAGTGTGTCTCCTTCATGGATATTTTCCCCATAAATATTCTTCAATACTATTTGTATTTTTACTGCTATAATAAGATTTTCTATGAATTGGGAAAGAGGGTCACCAGATAACCACAAAATGCTATTCTCTTCTGAAAGCCTCTTAATTTCATCATTCTATGACTTTTTTTAAGATTTCATAGGACCAAGATTTGACTTTTTTAGTTGATGAATTTTTCGTTCTAGGAACTTAGAAGATTCTGACTCTGAATTTTCATTGTTCTAAGATTCTCTGATTTCAAGTCTTGACAGTTCTAGAATTCTATTGTGATTCTAAAATGCCAGTATTCTAAAATGATAATAGGACTTAAAATTTTCAGTTCCCATTCATTATGAGGTGGTAGATGCCTAAGTCACGGTCAAAGTGACCTAAATGGGGAAGGCAGAGTAGTCATGAAAAAAAAAAAAAAAAGAATCCCCAGTAGAGAAAACAGCTATTAAAGCAGATCTCAAGAGTTTCCAAAAACTCCCCTTAGTCAAATCATCCTGTTTGGGCTCCATTCTATCACCTAAAGATTGAGAATAGTTACTACTGGAACACAGGTGCCATTGAGGAAAGTCTCAACTGCTTCTTGTCATTTACTTCAGTAACTACAACAAGACCTGAACATAATAGGCCATCAGTAAACACCACGCAATTGAATCAGTTGGAGTTATTGTAGTAAGTACTTTTCCTCTTTCTTGTTTGTCATTGTCATCTCCTAACCTTCCAACACTTGCACATCCTTCTCTTTTTCCTTCTTTTTATCAAGAGCACTTCAGAATACCTATGTATATTAATTATTCAATTTCCATAGGAACTCACATGTATGGATTATCATGTCCTTTTCACAGGTGAGAAATCTGAGGCTAAGACATGACACAACTGACCAAAGATCACATAACTGAAATGATAGAAAACGGATCAAAGGATAGAAAAATGATAGAAAAAGGATCAAATCTAGATTTTCTGACTTAAGTTCAGATCTCCTTTCTTTATTCTACTACTGTCTTATGATGCCCTTTGTAATAACAATGATAATAATAATGATGATGATGTCAAAAAAAGATACTAAGAAAACCAGTGGTTAGAGCGCACACCAGTACATTATATTTCTGCATTTAATTCTAAATTCATCTTCTCAATCACTTCAAACTCCCATTTCAGGATATCCAATGATTGGGCCTTCCATATCCAACTGTTCATTTTATTTTCTAGCCATTTCTTCTCCTCTTGAGAGTGTTGTACATGGCATGTGTTTATTTTTCAATTAAAGCAAATTAAACTTAATTTTGTTTTGAGAACTTTTTTTAGAATTTCACAGCCCACGGTGAGATAATTGAGACCCTGCTGTTTCTGGAAGCACTATATAAAGAGAGCAGGCCTGGATCTGGTGCAACCCTGGAGGAAGTCATCATTAACCCCTCCCTTTCCCATGTCCCACCATGACAGAGTTTCATCAGCTCCCCTCACACTGCCCTAGTCTACAAGGACATCTTGTGTCTATCATCTGAACCATCACCATAATCTACAAAAGGTTTACCCCTCCTCCCATTCTCATTTTTGTCTTTCTTAATTCTACATCTGGTCAAGTCAATCCTTGACTTAAAAGTTATCATAGTTCCACAGATTACTTCATATAAGTTCTGAGGCTTGATAGAATCTACCCCTAAATCACCTGTCTTCATCTCCCTAATATGCTTTCCAGTCACTGAACCACTGCCTCTTTCACTCTTATTTGGTCTGACTTCCCCCCACCAATCCAGCTGGCCACTCAACCTTCATGGTTCACACAGACAGACTTCTCCATGACTCAGCATGCTGCGGATGCTCCAACTGCAGCACCACCTTTTCTGTTTTCCTCAGCTTGCACATCTGTGTCCTTAACAGACTGGTAGCAATTTCAGGTTAGAAAAAATGTACTATTCATTGGAGCTTATCCAGAATCTGGAACAAAATAGCTCCTAAAAATGTGGGTTTTCTTTAGAATAAAGGATGAGAAGAGAGTAAGAATAAACTAAAAGAAGGATAATGGAGAAGAAGGATATAAAGAAAAAAAAAGCAGGAAAGTGGAATAATAAAGGGAGAGAGAAGAAAAAGAAAGAGAGAGGAGGGAAGAGCTTATAAAGAGACAAGGGAAGAGAAAAGTAAATCTTACATTAAATCTAGGGAAATTCTCTTACTGTTCTTTGATAACTTTCTAATATGACCATCATGTCTGAAGTAATATGGACCATCAAACTGCTTATATAATTCTTCCACACATATAAATTCTTATTTTTTATGGAAAACAGATTTGTCCAACGCGGAGTTTCCTAGAATATATTATACATGGTATCAATAAGAATTAAAGAAAAAATACAGAAGACTAGAAGTTCTGAAGTCAAATAAGTGAGAAAGCTTGAATTAAAGATTGTTAAAGTGATCTCTATTACAGGACTTGTCAGTCTTGAGTGTCTCTATAGACATTATGATTTCCAAGGAAAGGGCAAATCATGAAACTCCTTCCAAATTTGTTTGGCCATTCAACATATTTTTCTCAGTGTTTTCAAAGAACTAATGCACCATGAAAAATGACATAATCATGTTCTACCAGTACAAAGACTGCTGTCTGAGAAACTGGAGTTTGGGGTTCTCAGTTTGCTGTCCCTATTAACAAAGATCATAGTCTTTGCCAAGACAGTCTGCCTTGTGAACGTTCCCATCTCTGGTAACAAGATAGGATGGATACAGTGGATCCTACAATCTTTTCTAGCTCAGCTCCAACATTCTGCATGGTTCTGTGATGAAAGACAGATGCAAGCTTCGAGTCAAGTTTTTGTGCCCACCATTTCTTCTACCTGGTATGCCACCTTTTTACAGGACCTTCCAGGCCCATCTCTAGCACTGCCGCTTGCCCAGTTTTTCCTTGTCAACTCGAACTAACATTCTTTCATTCCATAAGCTTCCTTGCAAATATTACATTTCTGTAAGGTGCTGTCTTAAACATAGCACATACTTTCTTGAATTCATTTCATCTGTGGATGGCAATTATAGGCTATGCATTGTGATTACAAAGGTGACTAAGGCACAATCTTACATATGCCTCCTCTTCGCACTAAGCCCTTGGGGATGTGCCTTAGTCATAGCCCCCAAGGAGCTCAGTACAATGACTTAATCTAGGACAAACTATGTCACTCATAAGTCCACTTTAGAAACTATTTAACGTTTAAATCAATGATTTCAAATCAATTTAAAGACTTGGAATCCCTTATTCAGATCATACAAAAGTATAATGAAATGAAGTATGAAAAGGGGAGGTGCCCTGATGTAGGTGGAAAGCAGGAGCAGTTTGTGATCCAGTTTCACTCACTCCCAAGATAGACTTTCAAAGGTTCATTAAAAATTCTATTGAATCTCAAGCTGTCAGTTTACAAGTGAGGAACTTGAGGACTGAAGAAATGATGTGATTTACCCCAACTTAAAAATGAAGATAGCATTAAGAAATAAAGTCTTCTGACTCTAAGGTAAGAAATAGTAAATCTATGTTTTCCAAAATACAAAGTGCTATCAATACATGAAATAATTCCAGGTGACACAAAAATGGCATGACATTTCCTTTAAGGGTATGATAACTACTTAAATATGTATTGGAAAGCATAAATCTCTCAGAAAGTCTTAAGTTTTTATTTTGCTATTGCTCAGGCCAAGGTCATGAGAAAATAAAAAAAAAATGTGAGCCCATTTAAATCTGATTTAGGACACATTAGTAAGAAATTTAGAAAACTCTGTACCAATGCGTGCTTCTCTGCTTTTGTCCCTTTTCCTACCATGGATTGCTCAGTGATCCTTCACATCCTACTAATTAAAATGTTGATTACCCAAGTAATGTACATTCATTAAAGAATACTAGGAAATTCAGGTAAGCATAAAAGAGAGAATTACATTCACTCATACCCATCACCAAAAGATAACCACTCTTAAACAGGAGTATCTTAAAGCATAGCTATGTTATACATAATGCTTTGTGCCTTTTGCTTCTTTTGACTTAATAGTTCACCAAAAATAGGTCGAGACTGGTAAATATCCTAAGTGCCATGTACAGGACATTTGTGTTGCTTCTCTGATGTCATTCTGTCTGTGTGTGTGTTCAATCATGATTGTATTTATTTATATATTTATTTATTTATATATTTTTATCTTTTTTTTTTGTTTCACCAGATAAGAAGTTTAACAAGTGAAACACAAAAAGACCCTAGTTTAGTGGGAATATAAACAATGGATATAAACAATAATTGAATGGAAAAATGACCATTTTGCTCATATAAAGTGTATTTTAAACTAACAACAGATCATTAAAACTATAGTAGTTTAACATTCTTTACCATTGGTTTGACAAAGGTATAATACAAAGTTTTATAAAACCATTTAAGGACAATAGAATATTCTATTGTGTGTTTTGATTTGTTTCTTTCTCTATTTTACCCAAATATACTAATAAATTTCCTTCTTCACAAACTTGTGCACATTTAATTAACTGACATCTTAAAATGGGGTATTCTTTAAAAAGTAAATAGTTGCACATTCTTTTTTACCAATAGGGGTAGAGTTAGAGATACAGACATGGAGATAGAGATAAAGATAGATGGATAGATAGATATAGACAGATATAGTCTTAAATAAATAGAAAGATAGATAGATGAATAGATAGAGAGATAGGAAAGAGGGGAAGATAGAGATTGGGATAGAGATCTATCCCTTGTTCTCTTGATAATGAATCTCCTCCATCTCCCTCTCCTTCCACTATTCATTCTAGCCACAGTAGCTTCCTACATTGAGTGCAGTCTCAACCATGAAACTTCATTCTTTCTGCTTCCAACTAGATGCTTTCCCTCCTGCCTCTCTCTGACCTCCTACAGATCTCTTCTTCAATGTCAGCATCTCAGTGAGGCTCCCTTTCCCATCTATATGAAACGGCAAGCTCTCTCTCACCATGCCACCTATCTTCTCTCTCCATCAGAACATTAGCTACAACATGGCTGGGACTTAGTCAGTTTTATTCACTGCTGTATCCACAGATCTTAGAACAGTGACACAGAATAAGCACTCAGTAAGCAAGGTTTTCTCTTTTTGGTTTGATTTTTAATTAAAAAAGGAAAGTCATGTTTTATAAAAACAATGTTTCATATAGATTTCTATCAATACTAAAGGAAAGTTTCCTTTTCCCTAGATTGTTGCCCAAAGTGAATGTTGCCATTAAAAATAAATAGCCATTTTGATGATGCTTGAATGTATTACTTTGCTATTTTTATTATATAAAGAATCTTAATATTTTGGTTTTTATGTATTTACTGGCCATATGTATATATGTATATTCCATTTTTAGTTGGAGATTCCACTCCCAAATCAAATTCTGATACTAGGTGATCTTAAGGCCACATATGGGCTCATGTTCCATGACTAAGAATGTTCTATCTTAGACATTTTCCCCTACGCCCACTGCTCTTCTCCCTCCAACCCTTCTCAGTCATGTTCAATTCTCCTTTCTTTATGGAAATACCCATGTGTAGCATAAATGCAGAAAAGGGAAGAGAAAGAGAAAGGTAGAGACAGAGAGATGAATTGAGAAAGTATATATTTGTATATTTCTCTTGCAGTATCTGCCTGTCACCATTCATGCCACATCCATCCTGCTAATCTCCTGAGCTGTTTTTAACATTGTTCCTGTTATCAAGTGTGGCTTGAGTGGTTCTATTCCCAAGAAAAGTAATATTTTGGCTTTTGGATCTTGCCTAGAGTTAGACATTGGTTATTCTGGCCTTGGTCTTATCAGCATTTGGATTTCAACAACTTAGGGGTAAAAATAAACATGCTAAGCTAAAGTGCTCTGCCAAGCCTTGTGATGTTGAATTATTGTTTTAAAAGGCTCAGAAGTCAGCAGCCAGAAAGCACTGGAAACATGGGAGATATTCATGATGCTGACAGATACGGCACAGAAAGTAAAATGAAGGTTGTTAAATGTAAGAAGCTTCACCCCCAGTGGCAAAATTTCTAACATCTCCTGAAACATGGAAGATGGATGCTTTTCTTATTTAGTTTATACAAGACCAGGATTGAGGGCAGAGCCTGGGATACAAAATGGTTGAAGATTTGTAATGTCTGACCTGTGCCAACACAACAGAGACCGAACAGCTATAATCTACCTCAACTTTGGGGGGCCACCGAGCTTCTAACAGCTGGCTGGACAATGTCTTAGAACTGTGGATGGAATGAGGGTCATTCAATAAAAGAACAAGGGAAAGTTCTTTCACTTCTGAGACACAATGCCTTCATTGGAAAAATGGGAAGAATAACTCCAACTTCAGAGCGCTATTATAAAGGCTAAATTAGATGAAAACGTGTCAAGACTTGCAAAACCTCAATAAAAATAAATGACAATAATGATAAAGAGAGGGGTCCTGTAGAGAAGGAGGGTAACCATGGCTGGTACAAGAGTATCCTGCATGCTATCAAACAACCACTGTCCCATATATGTCTGATTTATACCATGGCCCTATAGATTAGAAAACTAAGTCAAGAGAAATAGTGAGCTAGATTGTAAGGGGCCAGGGTTCTTGATCTAAGATGCCACTTTATCTTTTAAAAGTGAGAGCTTATATTAACTTAACAAACACAAATGCAAGAGAAAGATGAAGTAGTCTATGTGGAAGATGACTTTCAGCTTTGATGGCAGATTATTTTATGTCTACATCTGGTCTTAATCCATGGTAACACAGAGGATTAAAAAAAAAATTCTACCATCAATTTGTGTCTTTCCATGCCTTTTCCACTTTCTCAGTGTTTCCTCAAATGTTGCTATCATAACTCCATATTTGGGGTGACGTTGATAAAAATGATTAAGTTCATTTGTAAAATAGTGTCTGGGACCTACTAATAATATCCTGTTACATGATATTTCCCTAAGAATATACCTAAATATGGGCAATGCTTAATCCAGCACAGCAGAGTGTAGCAGTCATAAAAAATAATAATAATAGATGTTTATATACTTTTGATAGTCTGTCAAGCATTGTGTGAAACATCTATCATATAAATGCATAAATCCCCACAGTCCTCTATATGAAGCTGCTGTTGTTATCCATATTTTACAGATCAGGAATCCTGCATGGAATCTTTAAGTAATCTGGCCAAGGTCATATAGCTAGTAAGTGGCAGAGCAGGCACTCAAATGGCAGCAAGGAAGCTTTCAATGACTATCCTCTCAAAACAAACAGAAATGGATTCAAATCCTCAAAAACACATTTGTGACTCAGTGTGGCCTTAGGTGTAGTTACTGTTCTGTGCCTCAGTTTCTTCTTACCTAGAAGGAGAGACAGCACTACATGTGCATGAGCTTGTTGAAAATATTCAATAAGAAATCTACAGAGGTGCCCATTATAGCACAAAACATGTTACATGCTTGGCACATAACCTTTATACTCCAAGAATGGTTTTATGAAGGTGACATTTCAGCCTCTCTAACCATTGTGGGTAAAGATCCTATGCTCTGCCTAAATATGTAATTCCCACTGTCAGGAAAGAGTGGAGAGAGCAAACAAAACTGTGGCTGACCTGGTAATATTTTCAGGAATCATTTGTAAGGCTTCACTGGACTTTGAATGATGCTGTCCTGTTGATATGCATTCAGAATAAAACTCTTTACGAGCCCTCTCAGCCCTCCCCAGCCTCAGCCATCTCTGGAAATGGCATTTGATGAGGACCACTTCATCTAAAAGAGTCATGTCTAAAATGTGTCCCAGCAGCAAAACCATTTTACTAACCCTTGCCGGGTAATCTATTTTTCAGTCTTTCTCCTACCCTCCTAAACATACTCAACTGCTGATTTTCATTTTTTAATGGCTGCTTTGCATGTGCAGATGTCTCTACACTGCCAGCCAAACCTCCTTGTAGGTCTTTCCTCTATGATGTGCCTATAAACTCAGAACTCATAGAATCCCTGAGAAATTTAGCCTATCCACTACCATGTAAAAGGAACTGTGCTTACTTAAGGCAGTTGAATCTGTCAGTTCTCAAAATGCTCTTCCAGGAGCTTCAGCAGATTCTAGGAATTCCACAGCCCTTCCAAAGTTTCATCTACTTTTGCAGATGGCTAGTTCTTAGAATGGAGACTTGAGTGGAGAGGGTACTCTAAACAGCAATCACAACCTAGACGCCTGGCCTTCGTCAGAATCCAAATGTAATCTGCAACTCAGCTGTTGCACATTACCCCTAGGATTCACTCTTTCTCCCCAAGGTTTCCACTGGCTTGTTTGCAGGACCTTTTAAAAGCCAGATAAATTATATCCCAGGAAGCTCTTGGGGGCCAGTATTGGGTTAAACCTTACAGAGGGTTCTAACTGTTCAGATGGGCCATTTACTTGGAGTCCTGCTGCTCAGACCTTTGCATTTCCACCAAACAACTGCATCTTGATTTTGTTAATTGCCATATGTATCTACCTCCCACCCTTGGGGGGGTCAGTCTCTTAGTGAGTTTCAAGACAGTATACTTATTTTCAGGTCTGCACCCTGTAGAAACCCCCTCCCACCACACACACACACACACTGACAACAGATTTTATTCAGAATGACATATTTTGTGTGGCTAGGAGACAGGCACAGGAATTCACCACCATTAACTTTCTCACACCCGGTGCTATTCGATCTATTCTCCTTAAGGCCACCTGCAATCTCCAAAAGACAGTTCCCTTAGGAGACAAAGATCCATTTTACCCTTATATGAAAAAAATTAATTTCTCTTTTGCTCAGACTCATTATCTTCTTAATTGTCATCTTTTTTCCCTCAGTAGCAAGGAATGTCCATGGATTTCTAAGCAGCCTTTTTGGGCTACTGCATCTCAAGAGAAGAGAACATTTCACGCTAACAATCATTTTGTTATTAAGGGTTGCAACACCAGCACAAGATCACCATCTATCCACTCAACCACCCTGTCTGGAGTCACACTCAGTGCTCTGAGGTATGACTTCTTTCAGATTTGCTCATTTTTGAGAAGACATCTAAACTTAATGATGCAGCATGGCCACCATACATGTGTCTCTCTTTGCTTTTACAAGAACTCTGTGATGTGACTTTTCTATAGAACTGGCAACATCCCTTCAGTGAGGCAAGCCACAGTTTTCTCCTCATTTTACAGAAGGAGAAGCCAGAGAGAGGAAAAATATATTCATAAGGATGTCAAGATATGCAGTGGTAAAAGCCAGGACTAGAATCAGGTAGAGAGACCCCTGTGCTCTCTCTTATTATATGACATTTGAAACAATGAAGAAATAAAATGAAAAGATAGAGTCTCTACTCTTCAAAATCTTAGTTACTGCCCTCATCCTCTTCACCACCTCTAGCACTGCTAATCTTTCTCTGGTCTTCCACAAACTCTCATCAGAATTCTGAAAATGACCATTATCAGTCTATTGTAAATGATAACTATTTGTAGATATGCAGATCTTTTCTATTACATTGCTAGTAAGTAGCAGGATTCAATACCAACACCTAAAGTCAAGGTCTTTCCAAGATAAGATACACAATAAATACTTGATGATTCAACTAGATTCCAATTTTTATTATTTTTCACCAAATTTATAGATTCTCCCCAGTTATTGATTCTCTTCCTCATATTCAGTCAATTTCTTCTATTCCTATTTCTCCCCCTCCCTTGACCCTGGAGTATTTCCAGGGCACGACACTCAAGGCAGAACCAGAGTTTAAGGTTAGGAAAACTCATTGAAAAGACTAATTAAAGCTGGATATGATAAAGACCCAATGGAAACACCTGAGGATGAGCTTCTGTGAATTCTTAAACTCTCCTCAGTCCTCAGACCACCTGCTTCCCAATCAAGGAGACGTAAAGGGTGAGATGTCAAGGCCTTTCACTTATTCATACAAGGCCTTTGTAATCTAGTTCCTGCCTACCTTTCTTCTCCGTATAATGTCATTTTTTTTTTCATTCAAAAGCTTCAGCCACACTGAGTTTGGCCCATCCCTTAGGCTTCCTAAGCCTGCCCCCATGCAAGGACTGTTTTTCTTCTTCTTTCTGCCTCTAATGTCCTTCTTCCATATAATCCCATGACTGGTTCCTTCTCATTTAAATCTCAGCTTCAATATCCCTTCCTCCAAGAAGGCTTTTTTTAACTACCCAATTTAAGGTTATGCCATCAACATTATTTTCCAGCCTATTACCTCAATTATTTGTGTGACATTTAATATTGTATGAAATTACTTTGCCTATCTGTTTACTCATTTATTATCCATATCTCCCACTAGAGCATGAGCTGAATGGAAATAGCACCACACTCATACTACATTTCTGAATGCAAGATGTGTGTTGTTCAATAGAGTGACCACAGACATATGAACTTTAGGAATTAAAAAAAGACAAATAATACAAATTCAATAAAATGAAAACTTCTGTCCATCAGTAACACAAGTCACATTCAAATGCTCAGTGGTCACATGTAGATACCACATGCTGCACAGCACAGAGAATGTTAACAGTGGGCTAGAGCAATATTTAGCAAATAGGAGACATCCAATAGATATTTGTGGATGAATAATAAATTTCCTCTTAGTGAGCTCCATTGCATTTCAGGTCATCTTTCCCCCTTCAAAAATCTTAAAAGGAAGACTAACTAGGGAATTCCCACAGAATAATATCTAGTATGATAAGGAGTAAGGAGCCTCCAAACCAATGCAACAGGAGACAGAGCTGTGGAGATGAGGAGACAGGCCCTTGTATGTAAAAAAGAGAATACATGTGGTATAATCATTCTTCCATATTACATGAAGGACTTATAACTGGAAGAGAATTACACTTGTGTGAATTCAGAGACTCATGGTTGGTCAGTAGATTTAAGGTCAAAGTTAGAAGATAATCCAACAGAACTCTCCAAGTAGCACATAGGCTGATCTATGTGATAATATGCTGCCTAGAGAACTGAAGCTGAAGCTGAGTGTCCATGTATTATGGTTATCACGAAAAGGACTCTCAATTCCTGAATAAGGAGCATGATTTGGTTATTGAGATACCGTCAGAAGTTTCCTCAGAGAAATCCCCCAGAGAAGACAGTATTTTTTTCCAGTTTCCATTAATTTAGTGGCACAGAAGAAAGAGCATAGATGCTGAAGTAAAGCATACTTAGGTTCAACTTCTAGCTCAGTTGATTATGTGACCTTGAGCAACAGATCTAAACAGAGTAAGTTTCACTTCTGTAAAAGAAGCTGTGTCTGCCTTACTGGGTGAGAATTAAGATTAAACAAGAACAAAACTAAAGACACTGGTACACAGTAGGGCAATGATCACTTCCAGGTAAGACATTAATTTACCTTTCTGTATCATTATCTGTATCACTGTGTTGTTGGCATGGAGGGTATCATTTTGAAACCATAATTACATTGCTTCAAGTGAATATGAAGCAATTGTCAGAATGAAAGAATGAGAGACAGAGAAAGAGATGACAGCTGCTGTGGAGACTGGACATGAAATGCAAGAGCAAACATTTGCATGTGTCAGTCCATGGGAATATAAAACTCTTAAGAAAACCATGTTGATAAGGGCAAGATAGACCTACACCCATGGAGCTAAAAAAAAAAACACAGAAATTAAAATAGTGTTTCAGACAAAATTATATAGAAAAACAGGAGAGAAAGAAACTAATTCCAAAATAAGGTCTTGGGAAGACTTATTGAAAGGGTCATTTGAAGTAAATGTTGAAATATGGGTAGAATTTTAACAGAAGAACAGGCTGAAGGTGAAAAATGGAGCAAGGAATGATGAAAATATTCCTCGCAGAGGGTTAGAGAGGAAAATCATCAGGGTCAGGGATATTATTTAAAGAGTGACATTTAAAGATGTGTCCTCTTACTATGACCCCCATCTTGTCTCTAACATGGTTACCACGGATTGGTAGCCAATCTATTACACATGGGGTGTCAGCAAAGGAGAGGCAGAGAAACAAGAAGAACAGGATATGGCTAACCTTAGTGACCAGTCAAAGTGACTTCACCTAAATAAGTGGGAGAGGAAAAGAGACAGCATACAAATCAGAAAATGTCTCCTCAGACAACTGAAAGGCCTTTGGGTAAAGACCTTTTCAGAGAAGTAGAGGACTTCGTGGTCAATAACAAAAACTCTTGCAAACAGTGAGAAAGAGACATCGCACTTGGACTGAACAAGGGAAAGTGGTTTTATGGTCCCTGCCTGAAAGGCTGCTAATATTCATTGCAGCCTGAGCTGGACAGTCTAAACTCAACGGGGGCCCACATCTGATTCCGGAATCTGAGCTTGTTCTCTGTGGTTGAAATGGAGTCACAGCTCCCCCTTCTGGGAGCTAAAGTGCCATCCAGCCCCAGAAAAGCCTGTGTGGAAAAGGTTCTATTGCAGATGGGCCTAAAACCCTCACGTTTCTCAGTACTTGCCTGTACCCTAGAAGGAACATCTGGAAGTCTGGGAGCACAGTTTTGAGTGATCTGGATTCTGACTTCTCAAAGGCCTCTCTTGCACAAACACTTTGTATTTCATCTTCCCTAAGGGTTATGAGTCTCAGTCTTCAAATGGGAGATACCTTTATGTGGGGGAACTCAATTTACTGTGGAGGTTGAAATTCTCTTTTGGGGATGTAGGAAGTAGAAAAGGTGTCTGAATCTGTATGTGACATGTGTGCATGAATGCATGTATGCATGTGCACTTCCACGTATTCCTGTGCCTGTCATTTGCATAAATATATAGGAAGGATATTCTAATTACTATAAAGAAACTCATTGGGCTGAAGAATTCGCATCAGCTGTTGGGTGTAAAACAAGTAAAGTCCAGATGAGTTGCTGGGTTTTGCCTACTAGTTATATTCAGCATTGGTTCTCTGCTTGTGTGTGATTCTCTGAAGACACTGGAGAAAGAATGTGTGTGTGCGTGCATGTGTGTGCGTGTGCACGTGTGCATGTGTATAGCATGGAGAGTGATCGAGGCATCTGTCCCTTTCTCTCTTGGGTTGTGCTTTCACATGGAGAAGCCCTGAAGTGCATGTCTGAAATGTGAAGTTTGATGAGGGAAGACAAGTGATCATCTTGGATAGGAACATGGTGGCAGCATAGGGGAGGGAAGCCATACAAAGTGCCTGAAAGGACATCAATCTAGTGGACAGGCGACCTAGGTTCTAGTGCTGCCCATGCCATCATTTTGCCAGAGAATGCTGGGAAATTCTCATTCCCTTTTTGGTCCACACAGTCCTGCCTGTCTGCTCTTTAGTATTCCTTCCAGCTTCGATTGTCTCTGAATTGGAAAAGAGCAAAAATAAATGAGAACAGTTCCCAACACAGGGTCTCCTCTTCTGTCTCTGCAATGCCTGCCCAAAATGAACTGAGGAGCTTTGCCCTGACACGAGCTCCCTGAAAGCGATTCCCTGGGCTGTGTGAAGGCTTCAGCCAGAGGTATCAGCCTCTGGCCAGAGAAAGGTATGTTTGCAAGTGCCTGCAGGTAGAACAATCATCCATCTGCCAGGCAGGTTCCTGCAAACACGTGTTTACTTTTATCACTCCCCAGAAGATACAGATATGCATATAATATTTATATACATATAATATTTAAGCTAAGTATATGTTTACAATTTTTCCCCAAGAGACCTTTTCAGTGGTCCCTTCAAGCAGAGGTAGACAAGGGACTGTGTCCCACTGTGTCAACCCTTGTCTTCTTCCAGCTTCAATGCCTGGAAGCAGAACAGCTGCCGCTTACCTTGAGAAAGTAACAGCTGCCGAGTCTGGAAGCCATGCTAACAGCAGTAAAACTCAGCATTTTTGCTGAGTAGGGCAAGGCTTTAAGAGGCAGCCGGGAATCAAATCAATGGCTGGCCCCAGAGCCCAAGCTCAATAGCACCTAGCTAGGGTAGCTGAGACACTTACCTATGGAGGCTCCCAAAAGGTAGAGGAAAGAGGTCCTTGGCACAAACTAGCTTCTTTACTGAGATTCCTCCCAGAATCCCCCTGCCCTTGGCAGTATTTTGGAGCCAAGCAAGAAATGTGAGGTGCAAATCACCAGCAGTTTAAGTCAATTACTGCCACATTCTTTCCTGGGATCCCCACCCAAGGCCCTTCCAAATTGAAGGTCTGTCTCCCTCAGTACTAAAACACTCTCGCTCTCGCTCTCGCTTGCGCTCTCGCTCTCTCTCTCTCTCTCTCTCTCTCTCCATCTCTCTCTCTTTCTCTGCCTTCCTTCAGTATTCTAATTCCAGTGGAGCCATGGGGAAGCACAGTTTGGAAACAATTCTCTGGGGGCTTCCAAAGCCTGCCTGAAATGGGGGATCAAAGAGGAATTTGTCTTAGGGAAGTGCCCCATCCATCTCTTTCCCTATCACCCAAATCTGCGCTCAAATGAGATTTCCTCTGAGACCCTGGGCAATTGTGATGGATGAGCAAGTCCCTGGGGGACACCTTCCCCTTCTCCCCTGATAGGGAGCCATGCAAACTTGCCCAGATCCTCCTTCCCCAAAGCAGCAGGAGCAGGAGGGGCTGCTCTGCTGCTTGATTCCAACCCGAGAGACAGGGCAGAGCTCTACCCCAGGCTTGCCAAGCCCCAGATAAGGAGCACACCACCGGCTTCCCCCTTTTTCTGTCACCCACTGCCAGTGTCTCCAAATTCCCATCAGAATCCTGGAGTCTGCCCAGTGTGGAATTTAAAGTGACAGCATCTCATTTGCTTCAAGGTTTGGTCATTTCCCTTTCGTATTAAACGGTGGGTCCAAGTGTAGCAGACTCCATCGTTTGGAGGAATTTTTCTTCAAGGGTACCCACATCAGGCTAAATAAGGCGCTATCCATATCCCAGCATCTTCCCAAAACCCAGAACCCATAGCCCCAAGAGGAAATCCACAGCAGGTTTCCCGATGGCTACGTGATTCTGTAGTAAGATCTCTGGTTTTGTGTAAGCTAGAGAGACCTAATTAAAAAGACACACAGACGCGCACATACAAACACATACGTACAAACATGCACACGCACACATCGCAACATAAGTAGGTTATAGGACTTCTCTCTTCACCACCTCCTTTGCACATACACAGACATACACGTACACACACACAACAAACACACGCATCAAATGCCAACGACGCCGCACATGCAAACACACACCAGCACCACATCGAGTTCCCACCATGGTACACACGTCGGGAGCGCGCGGGGGCACACACGCCACTCACTGAAACCCGCATTTAACCCTTCGAGCACCAGGTACAGGGATCCTACCCCCCCCCCTCAGCCGCGCGCCCTGCCCGCAACCGGAGAGGCCACCGGGGGAGAGCGGACGAGGGTGCTCGGAGGGGGAGGGGCGGGGCGGAGGGGGCGCTCCGAATGCGGTCCGGGGCCGACTCCAAGGGCAGCGGGGCTGCCGGGCGCTGCTGCCGGCGCCGCCTTACCTGGAGTCAATGTCTGTCTTGGGTGGAGAGCTGCGGGCTGACGCTTTTTATTCGGCTCGGTGGGAACTTGGGAGAGCCCTGCGTCCAGCTCGCATACCGGGGACGGCGCGGGGACTGCAGGCGTGGGGGTACCTGGCTCCTAGCAGCCTGGCTCATACTCAGCCGTCAAGTCCCCTCCGCTGGTCCCGAGGACAGGCATGAATCCCGGCTCCGGAAGGCGGTCACTACTCGCTGTGCCCCCGGCGCTCTGCCCTGGCTCGCACTCGCTCGCCTGCTCGCCTGCGCTCTCCTCCTCCCCCCCGCGCCGGATCAGTTCGCAGCCGTAGGGACCGGGAGCGAGGCGGCTGGCGAATGGACAGGGAAGTCCAAGTGCGCCGCGGTCTCCGGGCGGGGAGCAGCGGAGGCCGGGCTACGCCGGGGGAGGGACTTAGCCGGCGACGGGCGAAAATGAATGGGGGAGCGGCTGCCGGGGGGGCGGGGAGGGAGGAGCCGAGAGCCGCCGGAGCGGATTCCGAGGAGTGTTTTGTACATCTTTAGGCGAAGGAAGAGGAGAAGGGAGCAGAGCTGAGGGAGACCGCCTGGGAGGGAGGGGCGGCCTGGGTGGGCAGCTGGCGAGTCTCCGGGCTCTGGGGGTGGACAGAGCGGCGCGTCTCTGGGGCAGCGTCTAGTGGGGACTCTGTGTGTACCCAAGCCCCGGATCGTGGTGTTCGCAGCGAGTCTGCCGCTGTGCGTGGCTCCTCTGTCCCGGTGTCTCCGGACGCGCGGGCGCTAGTGTGTGCCCGTGTGCAGCTATCCGAGTGTGGGTTCTGTATGGGGAGGTGCCCGTGTGGGTCCGTGCTTGTCTGTGCCTCTCTGAGTTATTTGAGCCTGTTTCTGGGTGGAGGCGAGAGCCCACATAACCTCCCGGATTGCAGCGAGTGCTTTTCTGCGTGGGCAGCATGTAGGAGTGAGAAGCCCAAGGGAACGCAAAGTTCTCTGGAGACCACCGGAGGCAGGGAAGGGGCGAAAGTAACGAAACTAAGACACAGAGAGAGGGAGTCCAGGCCCCCGCACACTGCTTGAGGTGGGAATCCAGGTGGCTAACACTAGGCCTCTCCCTGAAGCAGAAAGGAAGGCCCTCTCACGCCCGTGGGGCGCGTGTCATGGCGTTTTTTCTTACTTTGTTTCCTCTGAGATGTAAACCATGTCAGCAATGCAGATTCCTAGTCTCTTAAAGATTAGGCGAGGCTTGGCAGCATCAGTGTCAACAAGAATCTACCTGATGGAGGAACAGAAACCCTAAGCAAAAAGTGATGAGAAATGTAAAGGAGACCAAATACAGCAAAAGTGCAGGCTTTAGAGGGGGTGGAATTCTGTAGCTACATGGTCTTGGTCAAATTACCCCGTGAGCGCAATTTTTTATCTGTTTAGTAGGATAACATAACTACCTATGTAATACTGTTGGTGTGGGATTTATATGAGTTGATGTATGTGAAAGCACATAAAATACTCCCTGACATCTGGTGAATGTTCAATGTGTGTAGTCTGCGTTTACGCTTCCTATTGTAATTAAAGGCTTCTTCGTTTATTGTCAAAGTCTGGTAAGAGAAAGATGTGACCTCCAGGGAGACTTAGGAGGATCTAGGAGCCAATAAAGTAATCAGAGAAAGAGAATTCTTGAAACAAAATGGAAGAGAAATGTTTGTATGACAAACTGAGAACTCGAGAAAATGTATTTACTTGACAAAGAGCGATGGAGAAGGAGAAAGTCCGATACAGAACTATCCAGAATAAGTCTGGTCCTCAAGAGTGCAGGACTGCTGGGGGGGGGGGGGGGGAGAGCAAGAGGAGAAAGGAGGAGCAACCAGTTCAGAGCTCTAGAGCTCTCCACTTTTCTACTTCAGAAGTCAGCACCACGGACAGCTCTATGGCCACTGACCAACAGGACCTTCTCTTTTCTGCCTAGTAGGAACTTCTCCCTTGTGACTTGGATACCTTTCTCCTTCCTTTGGCTTCTGGTCTTGGTTCAGGTCCTGGCAAGTGCTTCTCAAGGCAGATATGACTTTGATTCTGATCCGACTGATTTAGATCACAAGGAAATATACACGCCACACACTGCTTTCCCATACATTTCTCTGTTTCCATACCCAAATCCTTCCTTTATTCCTCCCTCCCTTTCCTTCTGTTTCTCTATTGTGACTAGCTCAGATCTGCCTCCTTGAGTTAAAATAGGCAACAATAGCCTAGCTAGTAAGGCAACTTTGAGATCAGTCTGAGACAACCAAGTCAGGCAGCTTCAAATGCTTTTTCTTTGCTCTCCCATTATAAAGAATCTCTCAACATGGTTTATGGTTTAGGATAACTTAATGATGAGGATAATTTTTCCATCTTCCTCTATCCCACCATACGCAGTCAATATCACCTTCAAGAAACAAAAATATATTCAATCCAACAACTGGCACTCAGAAGAGGAGAGAGAATTTTCAAAATTTACCAGGCAGCAAAAATTTCATTTGGAATCCCTTTATGATTGCTTATAATTCTAAAAAATGCTGTAAAGCGTGAGATATATGATGCTACTCTGTTTTTAAATTATAGGTAATTATACTTTGGAGAGCTTGACTAGCTTTCCAACATGCAGATGGTCAATAGAGGATGGAGCTAAGAGTTCTACACCTATGTCTAAGTTTAAAATCTTTACTGTGTCCTCTAGGAATGATTTCAAAGCCCTGGGGTGATTGGAAAGTGTTGGAATTTAATTAAGTCACTGCACCTGACCCTAAACATCAACTTAAATGGCTTTGACCATTGTATTATTTGAACCAGTGGAGAATTTAGTAGCTCTTGTCCCTAGAGGAGGAGGTGAGGACTTTGCATGGACAGATTTAAGACTAACCCGAGCCTTATGGTTTCTGAGTTTTGAATAAAACTCCAACCTTTCCAGGTCTTAGTTCATTTGCATTTGGCTCTGTTTAGCTTCTCTGTTTCTATGAAAAAAAAGACTAAGAGGGCCATTTTAAAATGTCTCTGAAGATTCCTTGGTCATCAGAAAAGTTCTTAGTGCAAAGCATTCCTAATGACTTATGGAGAAAGCAATCAGAACCATATGGATAACATTTCTGCAGAAATACACATGGGTGGGAAAAGGTTTAGAGGCCAAAAATATATTTCTCTTTTTTTCTTCTTTGCCAAAGAAAGAACATTTAAAGCAGCTTGAGATATGTGAGAAATGTCTTGTTCTTTCTTTGGGGTGGGTGTTGGTGAGCAGCTGTTTGCTATTTCCACTGAATTTACTAAGGGCTTACATGGGGAGGAGTTGCCAAAAAATTAAGGTAGACTTAAGAAAGAACTTCCTGTCTGTAAATCTTGGAATGATACTAGAATAGGACCTTATTTTAAGGGGATTTCTAAGAAAAGGGATGTTTCATAGCATCCTACTCATAATACATTGGATTTGACAAACAAGGGATAATATTTTTAATGTTACAAACCAATTTAAGATACCCACACTGCCATTCACTCTTTTGTGAAAAATGTATTTACAAATATGCTCACAAAATTTTGCACAGAATTTCACTGAATCTCTCTTTACTGATTTTACTCATGAATGAATATCACTGAACCCCATCTTTAGTATCTCTAGAATAGATGGCTTTCCTGGTCTCCAGTTTGACCTTAGTTTTTACAGGTTGAATCATTTAAATTTTAGCTTAAAAATTGGAAAGGAGAAGCCAGCAGGGAAATCAATAAGCAGGTAAGCAGTCATGTTTTATTCCTAGAAATATAGATAAATGTTTGATGATGAAATGGAGATTTTGCTACCCCCTCCTTAGATAAGAAGATATTTCTGTGTTTGTGCAGGACTCTGAGCCACCTGCTACTGCCTCAAAGGCTTAAATTTACAATGCCTAGCAAATCCCAAAGGAGTTAAAATCCCTTAATCTGAGGTCCTTTGGTTTTAGAACAGACTGAATAAGTACAGAAAGAAGCCTACATTTCTTAAATGCCTACTAAAGTGAAGTGTGAAAGCTTTAGAGATGGATGTCTTGCCTGGTCCCTGCCTGCTCAAAGTGACATCAATTGTAGATTTATACTGTTATGATTGGCGTAGTAGTTTGAATGTCTTCCGAAGCCCCATGTACTGGGGGCTTAATCGCCAAAGTCTTATGTCAATTATTAATGAATTGCTGTTAACTAATGCTTAATAAATTAATGGTATAAACTTGATCTAATTATGATGTCTAGGGGGTGGGCCCAGTAGGAGGTCTTTAGGATTGTGAAAAATGCCCTTGGAAGGTAATTCTCATAAGAGGATTGGTGATGAAAGCTGAGTTTGGGCTAGCTGTTCTCTCTCTCTCTCTCTCTCTCTCTCTCTCTCTCTCTCTCTCTCTCCCTTCTTCTTGGTTTTCCACATGATCCTCCACATGCATTCTGCCACCATCATCAGATGTCAGATTAATGGAGCTTCCTAAACTTGAGCTGTGAATCTCCAAAGCCATAAGCCAAAATAAATCTTCTCTCATGAGTAGCTTCCCTCCAATATTTCAGTTAAAGTAATGAAAAGCTGATTAGTACACATATTAATGCCTAAATAATCACAGAACAGGATGCAGTTGGCATGTTCAGGGTCATTAGGAAATACTAGAAAAGCTAAGAGGAGGAAAATTTTGCCTCCATGTAATGTATAGCATTCTGCACCTATCAAAACCATTTCAATTTAGCTTTAAAAGAAGTTAAATTAACAAGCACTAGCATTTGTTGAGTGGCTACTAAATGTGAGTAGCACTCAAGCCTTTCATGACTCTCATTTAGGCTGTTTAAGAGCATCTTTTCATTGAGTAAAATTGCTATGAAGTCAGTCATTCAATCTGTCTCCCTATCTCTATCTCTCCTATTCCCTCTTTGTCACCCCCCTCTCTCCCTTCCTATTCTTATCCCATCAAAACCATAATAAATAATATTAAAATGAAATTCTCATTAATCAGTCTACTTTCCAAAATCTGGTGGACTTTTAACTGCATATCAAAGTCAGAATCATTCTGTCCAGAATTCAATGCCTTCATCATCAGACCTTTGTATTCTTTGCAACCTTATTTATTCCTAGTTATCATGCTGTACCTTCTCTGTCAGCCAAAATTAACTGTTCACTAGCTCTCAGTGTTGAGATTTTCTTTCTTCACACCTTAGTCATGCTGGTCCTTCTACTTCCATGTCATGTTCTACCTAGCAGCCCTTTATTTCCACCTGACTAAATCTGACCTCTCTTTAAATACACACATTATCTCTCCTACCACTTCAACTAGAATAAATCACACTTTCACATGAGAAGTATAAGGCTATGAAGGTGCTAACTTTCTATTTAATGTCATGTCCCCTCCTCCTCTACTTTCCAAACATACTGTATCTCTTCCAGTTATGAGAGTTTACCAAGTTCCTTCCTGCTTCTAGGCTCTTGTGCTAACTTCTATTCCTAGCCAAGTCCTCCCCACTCATCAAGTCTCATTGTGAACATAACTTTCCTGAATCTAAACCAAGGCTATTAGTTCTCTCACAACCCTGGTTGTCTCCTTCATTACATGTATCACCCATATAATTAAACAATTATTGGTAGCATTGTTTACTGTGTTTTTTCTTAGTTAAAACTCAAAGACATAAAGGATAGCTTCATGATGGAAGTTTGATATATAAAGATACGGGAAACACGTGTTAACTATTGCCTATGTCTCAGGAATTACTCTGTATGTTTCATGAATATTAATTCATTTAATCCTCCAAAAAAGACCTGTGATGTCACTAATGTTCTTATAATTATCATTCTCATTTTGAGATGAGGATAACTGAGGTACAGAAGATTCAATAAATTGCCCAATATCACATACAAAATCAAGATTCAAACCCAGACTATTACACTATACAATCAAATATATGACCACAAGGCTATGTAGCTCTTTATGTGGGAAAGATCCAGGATATATTTACTCAAAACAGAATTCTTCCCAGTTTCAAGCTTTATGTATATTATTTCTCCCCTAAATCTGAATGGTTCATTTTCCCCTTTTCATGATGGCTGTTTGCTTATGTGGACCTTGCTTTAGGTATTCCCAGCTGTCAGTTGTGGTATTTTAGCAAGCATAGTGAAATTCTGGAGCCATGCTCCCTACTAACTCATTTACCAGAAGTTGTACCTTTGGATCTCACATCAAGCTGTCCCAGCCACAAGAATAAATGTGTTTGGACGTAAGCATATGAACACTGATTTTGCTAGACATGGCTGTCTTTATGCCTGCATTTTCCCACTTTCATTTTGCTAAAGTTCCAACTTCTGTAGCTTGGGTCTACTAACAAGACCTTTGTCCTGAAGACATGTAATTTATAAATAGGGTCCCAGAGGGCCCACGCCATAGCATAGTAGGCTATGCCTCCTTCAGCAGCACCCACATTTCATCTTGGTGCTGGTTCAGGTCTCGGCTGCCTCTCTTCTGATCCAGTTCTCTGCCCCAAGTGTTTGGGACCTTGTACCAGTGTGGGAGAACTGATAGAAGCCTCTGGCTCCTGGCTTTGGATTGACCTTGCAACAGCTGTTGTGGCCATTTGGGGAGTGAAACAGCAGATGGTAGTCTTTTCTCTTTGTCTCTCTCTCTGTTTGCAGCTCTACCTCTCAAATAAATAAATATTTTTTTTAAAAAAAAGATTACAGAAAAGCACTATCCTGTTGGCTGAGGCCTAGTGAATATCCTTATTTCAAACTCCTTCAATATCCTATTTGAATTAATAATTCAGAAATTTTTGAAACATTAGATAGTGTATCCCTTACTTTGTTTTTTGCAATCTTTACCTTTTTACAATGACTGAAAATGAGGCAAACACAGGAGGTGGTCCACTTTACAGAAAAGTAAAGAGGTTCATAACCATAGAATGACTTGCCTGAAGATTACACTCTGTCTTGAGGGGCCAAAAGCTTGAACATGATATTAAAACTCATCAAGGGTCCGGTGCCGCAGCTCATTAGGCTAATCCTCCGCCTGTACTCCGGGTTCTAATCCCGGTTGGGGCGCCAGATTCTGTCCTGGTTGCTCCTCTTCCAGTCCAGTTCTCTGCTGTGGCCCGGAAGGGCAGCGGAGGATGGCCCAAGTGCTTGGGCCCTGCACCCACATGGGAGACCAGGAGGAAGCGCCTGATTCCTGGCTTCCTATTGGTGCAGCGCGCGGGCCATAGCGGCCATTTGGGGGCTGAACCAACGGAAAAAGGAAGACCTTTCTCTCTGACTCTCTCTCTCACTGTCTAACTCTGCCTGTCCAAAAAAAAAAAAAAAAACCTCATCAAGGATGGTATACTGATTCTCTCTTTATTTCTTTTTTTAAATCTTTTAAGGTATACAGATTTCATTCATTTCATATATGCAGAATTAAGAACATAGTGATTCTTCCCACTCTCCCTCCAACCCATAATCCCAGGCTTCTTTCTCTTCTCTCTCCTATTCCCACTGTTAATTTTTACAAAAATCTATTTTCCGTTTACTTTATACTCATAAGATTAACCTTATACTAAATAAAGATTTCAACAAATAGTATGAAGAAAAAAAAGCACTGTTCCTCAACAATAGAGATGGGCTGTAAACAATCATCGAATCTCAATGTCAGTCACTGAATAATGAATCTTTTCCACTCTATTCTGTCCCAGTAACTGCTAAAAAGCCTGCCTTGCTCTCATTCTCTGCCGGGTGACACTAGGGGGAGCCCTACATAGGCTATTTTTAGCTTTTCTACCTCACACTTATTCCCCTCTTCTGCTAATTGCACCTTTATTTATGTTTGGAGAACTACCCTTCTAAGTTTCTCACTTCACTGTGTTCTAGAGGTGATACACCTGCCCCCTAAGACACATGACCAAGGCTGACCAATCAATGTTCTATCCCAGTGGTTACTGTGATTGGGTCAGAGATGAGGTTTAATATAATTTGGTCCAGTTAGAGTGACCTTGAAAACACATGGTAGGACTATTATAAAAAAGTACTCCTTAGTACTTAGTTCACAGGATTTGACTCCAGAGTTCCATCAATGAGAAAGACTGATCAGAAATGAAGACAACATGGAAATGAACTAATCAGAAAATGGATCCAGTGGATTCTGAAGTCATGGAAAGATGCTTGAAGCTGTGCAATCAATCTTTTCATAGTACGCATTTTCATGAACTTTCTGAAGACCCTCTCATCTGTAGAGATTTCAAAAATTTTAGCACCAAAATAAATTTATATTTATTTATTTATTTTTAATTGTTCAAATAATTTTAATCATTTGTGGGAGACAGTAAAAGTGCAATTACATGAAAAGCCTCATATTTTACATAATGAAACAGGTTTTCATGGTCTTTACTTGTAAGGTGTTGAAGGTGGGACCCACTCCTGAATCTTCTTTCTGGTGGTGGAATAAGGCACGTATTGTTCTGGCGTGCCACTCACGTTGAATTTATGGTTTGTCCAAATGAACTTCCGAGCCGTGGGTGGTTTTGTTGTTGGAGGATCATCCATCATACAGTGAAGCCAACGATGCCATTCAGGAGGCACCAGGCTTCCATCCACATCCCAGAACGTGTTTTTGCCATTTATTTCAGTGGTGTATATAACTCATCGGTGACGGCCAAAAAGCTGCTTGTTGTCTTCATAGTATTTGTTTCCGTATTTGTCTTCCCCCACTAAGGTACCAACCCTCACATCATTTGCCCTGAAAAAAACTCGGAGGTAGCCCTGGAGGCTGCCGTGGCCGCTGACCTGCTGCAGCCCGCGCTTCAGGACCTGCAGCAACTCCATCTTGTCCAATAAATTTATATGTAAATTCTAGCTTTTTCAAGTATCTTCACATAATTTGGAGATAACTCAAAGTTATGTAGTATTATATGAATGAAGGGAAATTATTCTGGGTGGACCAGATAAATTATTTTATCTTCTAAAAGCAGAGAGTTGAGGCCAATACTGCGGAGTAGCAGGTAAAAGGTGCCACCTGCAATGTTCGCATTCCATATGGATGCCGGTTCCAGTCCTGGTTGCTCCACTTCTGATACAGCTCCCTGTTGATGGTCTGGGAAGGCAGTGGAGGACAGCTCAAGTCCTTGGTCCACTGTGCCCACTCAGAGAGACCTGGAAGAAGCTCCAGGCTTCGGATCAGCCCAGCTCCAGCCGTTACAGCCATTTGGGGAGAAAACCAGCCAATGGAAGATATTTCTCTCTCTCTCTCTCTCTCTCTCTCTCTCTCTCTCTGTAACTCTGCCACTCGGCCTTTCATATAAATAAATACATCTTTTTTTAAAAATGCAGAGAGTTTTCTCTGGGTCTTTGAAGGAAAAGAAGTCTGAGAAATGTATTCCAACTAATCTGAACTGAAAGCAGACTCCCAGGTTGTGTGGCCCATGTATCAGAGGCAAGGAGCATCCATGGCAAGGAGTAATGAATGACCTCTAGGTCTGCCTGACTGACAGCTGGGAGGAAAACAGGAACCTTAATCCAACAACCACAAGGAAGTGAATTCTGCCAACAATGAGTGAGTTTGGGAAAGGACACAAGTACCAGATGACAACTGCTAGTTGATTTACTAATTTAAGTCTGATGTGACTCGGACAGAAGAATCCACACAATCTATGCATGAACTTCTCAGCCACAGAAACTGTGAAACAATAAATATGTGCATTTTAAGCTACTAAATTTGTTGCAAAGCAATACAAATCTATAAAGATAGTAGGATCAAGTAATATCTAGTATATTCTCTTTCGGCTCTAAAATTGTGTGATAAGGTAGCAATATCTTCTGGTGCTAAACTATCCGGAAATTCCTAAAATTTGTTCCAATCCTTGAGAACCCACTTCATGTCCATTTGTAAAGCACCCCCCCCGCCCTCCAGGCTAGGAAATAAAAATAAAAAAATAAATCCTCTCACTCAGCTTTCAAAGCTATTTCATCCAGTGACCTCTCTTCTATACAGAGCACTGCCCTGTTTATACTTAGTTTTGTGGTTCCATCTGAATGTACAATTACTGGGGGTGAGGGGTATGAAAATGAATTCCTTTTGCCCCACAGTTTGCCCACAGTAAAATGGTCTTCTAATCCACTGACATCATTTTTTCTAAGGTGTGAACCAACACTAATTACTTTCAAGGCAGTGAGAATACAGGATATGAAAAATGCATTTTGGAGGCCAACCTAGCATCACCAAATAGATGTGAGTCCAAACCTGGTGTTGCCACACCCAAGAAGATACACAATAAGCCTTACCAGGAATATACACATGTAACTAAATCTGTCTAGTCTCAATATCCTCATTGGCAAATGAGGACCCAATCTTTTTATTCAGAGCTTATGTTTTGAACCCCACCTCTGATTCAAATATCTGATCCATAACACGGAACAGACCACTCCCTTTTGGAACATATGCGGGGGTCTCACAAAATTCTTAGAAAATAGAATTAAAAGATAAATACATAGATATAGTCAGCTAAGTTGCCAAGCAGGACATTTCTGTTCCATAACAGAATGCATTGTTCAAGTTCTAGCAACACTATTTCCAATCTAGTTTCCTGTTAAGGCATACCCAGGAAGGCAGCAGGTGACTGCTCAAGTTCTTGGGTACCCGCCACTTACATGGCAGACTTGGATTGAGTTCAAGACTCCTGGCTTCAGCCTGGCCCAATCATGGCCATTATAAGTATTTAGGGGATGAACTTACAGATGGAAGATCTCTCTGTATCTGTCTCTGAATCTCTTTATATGTATCTCTGCCTTTCAAATAAAATGAAGGTTTAAAGCCACTGCCTGCAGTGCCTGCATCCCATATGGATGCCAGTTTGAGTCCCAGCTGCTCCACTTCCAATCCAGTTCTCTGCTATGGCCTGGGAAAGCAGTAGAAGATGGCCCAAGTTCTTGGGCCCCTGCACCCACATGGGAGACCTGGAAGAAGATCCTGGTTCCTGGCTTTGGATTGGCACAGCTCCGGCCATTGCAGCCAATTGGGGAGTGAGCCAGTGGATGGAAGATGTCTCTCTCTCTCTCTCTCTCTGCCTCTCCTTCTCTCTCTGTGTAACCCTTTCAAACAAATAAGTAAATATTTAAAGAGAAAAAAGATAATTCATAAACAGAAAAAGTGCTCTGGGCTTCCAGTCATAAAAGTAATGTGAAAAAAGGGGAAATGTTAATTACCCTGATCTGACGAGTACACAATGTATACATGGGTTGAAATTTCACACTGTAGCCTATAAACATTTATAATTCTTGTTAATAAAAACCTGAAAATAAAAGAGAAACAAACAAAATAGATAAAATGATAACATTAACTTTTTGAAGATGTACAGTCTCATCAGGAAGTAATACTTATCCCTGTAAGGTTGTCGTAATGTTTAAACAAGGTAAGTGTTTAGTATGGAGCCTGGCACAAAGTCAAAGGGAGTGAAGCTTGCAAATGCCACTCTTCACTATGGGAATTATTTAATTACAAATAGCAGAATTTATTGTACTTCCATAGGGTCAGGTATGTCTCCAAGTGCTTTACATATATTGTCATGTATCACAAAAATACTAGGTGGTAAATACTATTATTTCATCCACAATGAAAAAAAGCTAGTAAGTATCAAACAAAGATGTAAATTCAGATAGCCAAGCACCTAGCCACTATCAATTGTCAGTGGCTGCTTTCAGAGCAGAAAGGTAAGACAGTAGAGCTTCTGTTCATTTGAATGGTGAAAGCTTCTCCATACCTCAATTACCTATGCTGCTTCCACACCTTGAGAGCCCCACCCAAGCATAACAAATCCTGATCAAGTTACCACCACAAATCAAGGATTAGACTAAATGACATTACCATCCATGCTGTTGCTCTTTACTGTTTTTATTTGCCACTCATTCCATGCTTATAATATTCCCCAGAATTTAAGTGATTCACAAATACTGTCAATAAATTAAAAAGAAATTTACAAAAAAAATTCTAATTCATAGATTATCTACTTATGGGAGATGATGAAACTGGGAACTACATTTGCTCAAGAATATACAAATAGCAAGAGCTCAACCCAACCCTGTAATCTGTGTTCTTAATTGCTATGCTCTTTCATGTTCACCTCAGTTGCACTTTTCCAAACTGTGCTATGTAACAAAGAGACTGTGAATCTAATCTACTTGACTCAAACTGACATCACACAGGCACATAAACACATTTTCTTTACAGTTTCAGGTTCACATCTTTAAGGAGATACATATGGTTGGCTGCTTATTTTATTATATAGAATATATATTTGTCACTTTATATTTGACTTATGCAATTTGCTTGAGTTCATCTAGTTAATATTTATTTAGCTTCATGTCATCACGTGTTTTTGGCTTTTCTTTTTATTTAATTTTGAAGATTTATTTATTTGAGAGGCAGAGTGAAAGAGAGAAATACAGAGAAAAATCTTTCATTTGCTAATTTAGTCTCCAAGTAGATGCAATGGCCAGGGATGGGCCATGCCAAAGTCAGGAGCCAGGAATTCCGTCTGGGCCTCCCACAGGGGGGCAGGGATCCAAGCAGTTAGGTCATCTTTTGCTGCTTTCTCATATGAGTTAGCATGGTGTGGGATCAGAAGCAGAGCAGCCAGGACTTGAACCAGCACTCCTACGTGGGATGCCAATCTTGTAAGCAGAAGTGTAAGCTCATAGGCTACAATATGAGTCCCAGGTTTTCAAATGCTCTTGATGTTTCTTGGGCATCACCTCTTGTCAGTATGTTTCTTGGAACAGCCATCACTAATCAATTATGATACTCTCCTTTGAAAATTCTAAAGCACTTCTTAAGTACAGCAATCAAATAACAGCTACCTATCCATTAGATCTGACTCAGGTGATGAAACCTGTGTCACTAGCCTTGTACGTTCTCTTCCTGAGACAGGTGAGGCCCTTTGTGGATTTTTGAAGCTACAGCATGTACATTCAATGATAAGACTCCTGAGATTTTCCCAAATGTGGGAAACTCGACTACATAATTTGTGGTAGTGGGGGACTGCGTTCACGCTCTTCCCTGGGGAAAAAAAAAAGACTGAATAGAAAGAATTATAAAAATTGTAAATTAAAGGAAACTATCTTTTTACTAAGTCCAGAATTGCATACCTTGTATCACTGTTTTATTGGAGATATTGGCACTGAAGATTGCCTACAGCGCCTGGGTGCGCCTCCGCCAATTTCATGTGCAAAATGCAATGTTTATGGAATTCAGACATATTTGTAGATGTCAAACTTGTCTCTCCTTAATATGTGGACACTGAAGGCTTTACTAGGGACAAGTGTCCTAAGAAACAAATTATGTCTGTTTGATTTAGCAATTAGAGAGTAAACAATGTCATGGTTAATGAATTCAGTCATTGTTCTCCTGTGCTGGGACATTTTGCCTATATTAGATATCATCAATAGTAGCACTATTAATAATCAGACCATGATACAACCAAGCCATATGTGTTTCCATATTATTCATCTTGCAAAATCACTACATACTTCAGGAGGCTATAACAACATAAGACAGACCATGGGAAGGGGTCGTCAAACTTGCTGTGTCAACTAATATTCTCTTGCTTATAAATGATAAGAAACATGTAATTGACTGAAGAAGAAAAAAGAATTTTGTGCATGCATGTAAATAAAATATCCAAAGGTTGAACCTGCTTCAGGTTTTGACCCACATTGCCATCATGTCTCCTACTTTTCTCAGCACTTTCTGGTTCTTGGTTGGTAGACGTTACACACATGGCTTCAGTACCCATCTTAACTTCTCCCCATAATCACAACCAAAGTTTTAGGATTTGGTCCATATGACTGTGAAAGGGTTGTGGTCCCATCACTGAACTTTCATCCTGATCCTCCAGTGTTCAAAACCTAGAAAGCGACAACATTACCTCATCCAGAGTGATTAAGTAGAAAAGGTAGCTCCTCAAAAAAATCAGGCTGCCATTAACAGAACCAGGGAGAAAATAAAAGAGCTACAAAAACTGCAAATGTCCACATCACCAACACCTTCCTCAAATACTTCTATTAATGAGTCACAGGCAAATATACATATAATTTTTAATTTAAATATGTATATATGTGCATGTATATATGTGTGTGCCTTTACGGCTACACACACACACAAACACATTTGTATATATATTTAAAATCTTAGAACATTATCCTGAAAAACACTTGGCAAAGTTTAAGATTGTCACCTTCACCGCTAGCTACTTGGGTGACCTCACTAACCTCTTAGAACTGGTGTCTTCATTTTGAATGTTGAGATAATATTTTTCTTATATCTTTCTCAGGGTCATTTCAGAATCCCAGAATACTTTATCAGACAAGATTCTTAAATACTGCTGAACCTTACACATTTTACAATTCAATGGTCACAGTTAATCTTGAAACATTTTAATGATGTTATTAAACATTACCATAGATAGTAAAAAATTGATTCTATTTTTTTTAACTTTACATGCCCAAACTCACAAGCGTTATGGAAAAGGGGAAACTGAATGTGATTAGGAATTGGAAGCTAAATTTTTTTAATTGCTTCTTTTTCCTGGCTCAAGCACATTGCAGAGAAAAATTATATAACTTATGTATTGAAAATATCAATGAAATACTCAACAATAACCTGTTTATGGCATTCTCCTAATGCTTTATTTCTATCAATACCTTTAATGTATTGGTTTACTTAACTTACACAACTGGCCATTTTTTAGTCAATATGTTGAGCGATCTATGAAATCAATGAGTAAAAGGAAAGAACCCAATAATTTAATCCAGAAGCCCAGATTCTCCTCATGGCATTTGCATTCTTTCAACAGTGTGACCTATAATGGCTAAGTTTATGTGTCCAGTAGACCAGGCTTCAGAGGGCCCAGGTATTTGGTCAAACATTTTTCTGGGTATTTCTATGGCAAGGCTTTGGATGATATTAACATGTGTATCAGTAGATTGAATAAAGAAGCTGCCCTTCCTAATGTGAATGGTCTCACTTGATCAGTTGAAGGCCTGCAGAGACCAAAGTGGTTAACTTGGCCTGCAACCTTTTTACTCCAGTGGAAAGAATTCTTCCTGCCTGATTGCCTTCTAACTGGAACAGTGATTATTTTCTCCTTCTTTCATATTTGCACTGAAATAATTAATCACCTAGTTCGCAGCTTTTGAACTCAAACTAGCCCTTCACTTTCAGCTTTTCTGGATCTCTAGCTTGTCACATCACCCTGCAGAACTTTCAGACCCGTCAGCCTCCACGGTATTTGTCTATCACCTATATACTATATATCATCCATGCATTATCTAGCATCTGCCATTATCTATCAGCTATGTATCTATCATCTGTCTGTTATCTATCATCTATCATCTATCTATCTTATTAGTTCTGTTTCTCTAGAGTACTCTAACACAGACTCTAAGAAAGCTATTCAATCCTACTGGACCTCTGTTTTGAGAGTACTGAATGAAGACATCTCAAGTGTACCTTCATCTCTGCCAGCTGGTGAGCCCATGAGCTTTATTGTATATGCATCAGCTCTTGGCAGCATGACAGCATGCTATATCACATTTAGGAGCTATAGATACAGAATCAGGTGTGACAGAAACTCCGCTGCCCAAGTGCAGCTCTATGGCAACAGCATTCCTGGATAATACTTTATTCTGATGCACTGGGCACAAAAAGGACAGTAACATACTTGAAAACCTACCAGGTCATCTCCAACCTTCTAAACATGGCTGGCAAAAGCAGCCACAAATCTCCTAAGATACCATAGAATTATTTATCTTAGCGAAACATTATAGAAGAACAGATCTAGGTGGTAATAAAGACCTTCACATGGTGGCTAAGAATATAATCTTTGGAGCCAGATAAACCTGGTCCCAAATTCCATCTGTGCCATTACTTCAGTTGGTTCAGGCTGTTTTCACCTGTGTCAGTCTCATTTTCCTCACATGTAAAACTAGCCACGTAACATTTAGTTTAGAGAACTAACTAGGTAAAGATTAAAAATATTATTATGTGGCACAGAGCCTGACACACTTAAATCTTAATTCAATGTATGACTAACTCGGATTGTATGTTAGCTCATTGCCAAGAGTAACCTGTAGAAAGTGCCCTGGAGGGTGTAGTTTGTAAGCGGCAGTTTCAGGATTAACACTCAGAATGTAGGGCATCATATGGCACAGGATGTGCATTCAGTAAACGTCTTTTGAGTGATTGAATGAAAAATAACACAACCAGGCAACGAGGATCACCAACATTTAATCTAATCTTTTTTTTTCTTTCTGGGTGCAAAGATATTAGAAGCTTCTATCATATAGTGAACAACTAGAATATATTTTCTGCATTAATCTGGATTCTGAAAATTCGTCAAACAGTGGAAAACATTCCCCTGTTGTGTACAATGTTACTATTGTTATCATGTACAGTGAGGAAGGACAACTATACAAGACAGTTGAAGCATCTATTTTTTTTTTTTTAATTCAGTCTTTTGAAAAAAATACACCTGCAAATGAAAGTGCACCTGATTGCTGGAAAGAGGCTCAACAAGTGTTGAAGCTCTGGCTGTTTCCCCAAGTCCCTGAGAGACCATGAAGGGCAGGCCAACAAAAGTCCTGTCTGCTTTTCAGAGTCTCTTTGAAAAGAGCCAAGGGTTTTCTGAGCAAGGGACCTTTCATTTCCCATTGACATTCTATAGACAAGACTCACTGCAAAGTCTCTTAATCGATGCACTAGGATCAGACCTGATTTCTTGCTCTTCTCACTGTTCTCAAAAAACAAAGTCTGTGAGCTGGGAAGAGGCAAGGAGGTGTTCTTTTCCAAACCATTTTCATTTTCATAGTCAAGTGGGAATAGTTATGCTTGTTCATCACAAATTCAAACCCAGTTGTATGGGCTCCTTAGACAGCTGCCCTGATATTCTGCATCCCTCTTGGTCTCTAGTGGAATGCTAGTTGCCTTTCTCCTCTGTAAACAAATGACCCTCTAAGTACTGATCCCATTTCACTGTGCCTAGAATTCATCGCACAAACATCTGTCTCCTGGGAAGTTGCTGTCTACCTTCGATAAGATCAGTGGGCCTCCATTCCCTACTAAATGACCATAGGCCTCTAACTCCTGCACCTCTGCAAAAACAGGAAAATCCAGACCCTTCCAAGGGCATCTGTAGTTTTAGAAATTTAAGGGCAACTTTCCAAACACTAACAGCTACCAAACCTCAGAGTAAACAGATTTTATGAAAAGTATTTGATTCTAGGAAATCTTTTGTTTAGTCTAAATACTTAAGATAAAATATGATTTTATTAGTGAGTCCGTTTTATTTTTGTTTTTCATTTTTGCTGTTGTTAATGTTATTTTAAAATGACCTTTACCATTCTCATCCGATTTAAACTGCATAATCCTCCATGCCTTAGTAAGCCTGCCAAATTTAGGATATGGTACACTGAGCAGGGGTCTCTTACACTTGGGTATATTTGCATTCACACTGCACAGATAGAATCCCTTAGAATCCAATGGCATTCTAACTCTTGAACACTGTTGGATAAGAAAGAAGGTCACTGGGGTTCTAATCTGGGATGGTCCACTCTCTTCCTACCTCTACTTATCTGAATGACAGGGGATAGCTTTAGAAGTATCCACAGACCCCTGAATCAAGGCTGCTCTGATCTTTGAAGGTCAAGTTTGGCATTCTACTCCATTTCATTTTCAACCTGATGCTTGAATCTCAAATATCAGAAAAAATGTTTATACTGATTAAAAGCCCCAAATGGGATTTATTTTAGGAGAACTCCCCAGAACCCTGAATGATTCCTGTTACTCAGCATCAAGTCTACAGAAATGAAGTTCTGTTTCCTTGGAGTAGCTCTTGGAAGAGACAGCAGATAGGCACATGTGACTGTTAACAGAAATATGACAAGTCTGAATTGAATTATAACCTAAGTGTGAAATACATTCCAGATATTGAAGACATAGTATGGAAAAGGGATGTAAAATGTCTATAATAACTTTTATATTGGTTACCCATGGAAATGATGGCATTTTGATATATGAGATTTAATAAAATGCCATTATAATTGATTTCATCCATTTCATTTTATCCTTTATAATGCAACTACTAGTTGCTGCAAAGGATTGTGGAAGAGGAAATGTTCATTTTAGGTGAAGGTAGTGGAGAGTGAGGGGAGGAGTAACTTAGTCATGACCCTGGAGCATAGTAGAAGATAAATGATAAATGCTAACTAAGCATGATCCTGGTACTCAGAACAATTCTATGGTGACATCAAGAATTGCATTCTCACTTGAAATGTCTTCTAACTGAAGCCAGTAAAGCTGAAATAATGTGCTAAAAATCTAGCCACAGGACATGGTAGAATAGGGAGCATAAACACAGGGGCCTTTCTACTGTCAAACCCATGCTCTGTCTCTACCAAACGGGATCTCTCTAAAATGTGTTTACTATAGCCAGTGGGCTGAAGATTTTCAGGTCTGATTTTCTGTCATCTCCTCTTATCTCCTTTTTCCTATCACTCGCAGGACTGTGAACAGGACTTAATATTGTTATTTTATTTACTACAACCATTTCTGGCCCCTGCACTCTGCTTGATGCAGTACAAAAATAGTTCGCCCTTTGGGAAGAGAATGCTGGGTCTGTGCACCTCCATGACTGTATCTGTGTTTATGAACCAGGCAGGGTAGAGGGAGATAGCAAGTTGGCTAAGTATGGCTCCAGGGGGAGCAGATTTCTAGCCGAGTTGATAATGGAAAATGGAGAATTTCATCTCCAGGTCAGTGACTGATCTAGTCCAGTCTTTCACTGTCTGCTGTATATGATTACTTGGTGGATAGCAGCCGGGATTTAAAACTTCCCCCAAAGATTCCTCTATTCTCTAAGTGCTCTCCCTCCCACCTTCTAGCCCATTTCCATGCCATTGTTTTATTTCTACTTTTCTCTTAAAAAAACCTCCCCCCATTAATTGAAAATGAAATTTAATTCCCAATGACCTCAGTTCCTCCCATACCTGAAATTAGAGAAAGAAAGAATGAAGAGCAAATGACACAGAAGCAAGGAATTAAATGTCATCTCATGTATATTCTAATATGGTTATTTTTATCATCATTAAATTGTATTAGTTACATAAGATATCTTACATGTTTTGTTTTGGAAACTGAAACTGTAATCATATCATGAGATTTTTTTAGTTAGTGGTGGCAAACTGCTTGAATATATTGTCTGCATATACCAGGCATGATATATCTTGTTTCAAAGGGTGGGACACAGTGGTGCAAAAGGAAAGTTAATTGGATTCAGAATGAGGGAAATTGCATGTATATTGGGCTTTTTTTTTTTTTATCTTACATGCAATACTCAGTATCTCATGCCTATCAAAGCTTCAGTTTCCTTGAGTGTGCAAAGTGAGTAACAACTCTGCACCTTTTGGGCTGTCAACTTAATAAGTCATTGGCCTGTTATTCATCTATTTATGTTATTTTATATTTTTTTAAAAGATTTTTATTTATTTATTTGAGAGGTAGAGACTGAGAGAAAGGTCTTCCTTCCATTGGTTCACTCTCCAAATGGCCACAACAGCTGGAAATGCGCTGATCCGAGGCCAGGAACCAGGTCCTTCTTCCAGGTCTCCCACGTGGGTGCAGAGGCCCAAGGACCTGGGTCATCTTCTACTGCTTTCCCAGGCCACAGCAGAGAACTAGATTAGAAGAGCAGCAGCTGGGACTAGAACCTGGTGCCCATATGGGATGCTGGCACTGCAGGCAGAGGATTAACCTATTGTACCACGGAGCCGGCCCCTGTTATTTTATATTTGAAAGCAGTGGCCTCCAAAGTGAGTAAATATGGATATATCTTCGAGATGGAAAGATTATCCATTTTGAATTTTGAGAAGAAGATTTTGGAATCCTATTTCTGTAAACTCACTCTTTGGAAGTTTTGTTGTTGTTGTGCTCATAGGCAATAACAAGCACTATATAAATGTAACAATGTATTATATTTATGAATAAATAAATTATATATAGAATACATATGTAGGATATTTTTATTGATAGGGATGCGTTAACAACCATATTACAAACACCATGTCTCTAAAGGGATATTTTCATGCTTTTATAAATTTTTAACAATTGAAGATAGTGAAGATAAAGAAAATGGAATTAAACTATTCTAATATAAAGACATTACTTAGGGGATAAATTTTAAATTAACTAATTATATCATTTTTATGTATCTCCTCTTTCTCTCATAAGGTTGAAGTACACAGTCTTTACAAAAGACTTTGCTCAAAGAAATCAAGTGGATAAAATTCCAACTTCAATGGCATATTTGTTACTGTGTATTATGTCTCTCTGTTCCAGATCGCTCTTATTTTTTTTTCTTTTTTTCTTTCTTTTTTTTTTGGACAGGCAGAGTTAGACAGTGAGAGAGAGACAGAGAGAAAGGTCTTCCTTTTTCCGTTGGTTCACCCCACAATGGCCTCTGCAGCCGGCGCGCTGCGGCCAGTGCACCACACTGATCCGAAGCCAGGAGCCAGGTGCTTCTCCTGGTCTCCCATGCGGGTGCAGGGCCCAAGCACTTGGGCCATCCTCCATTGCACTCCTGCGCCACGGCAGAGATCTGGACTGGAAGAGGAGCAACTGGGACAGAATCCGGCACCCCAACCAGGACTAGAACCCAGGGTGCCAGCACCACAGGCAGAAGATTAGCCTATTGAGCTGCGGCACTGGCCCCAGATCTCTTTTTTAAGCCAGTTATTATAATCCATTTTTTGGTTAAGGTCATACCTGATAAATACTCTATAATTCCTTTTTAGTTGTTATGTACTCTTAGACAGCTATAATTAAGTTTTTTGTTTGTTTTTGGGATTATTTTTAGAGTATACAAATACCAATGGTGTTGTTTATGATAATGAAATTACCTACAGTGGCAACTATAAAGTATTAATTAAATGAAGTCTCTACTCCACAGCATTTATAATTGAGTTGTTGAAGAACAATCAATGTTCTAGAAACTGCTTTCACAATAAGTAGAAAAATAAAACAATCTGTAAGACTGTTTATCAGAAGGCATATGATCCCTTTCAAAATGTATATATAAGACTTCCACACCCACTTATAAGAATTAGCCTTTGTAACTAAAAACCTAGACAAAATAAAAGCCAATGAAAGATAAGACTTTGAGTGCTATACAATGCAGAATTGTGAAATGAGCACTGTAAATACCATGGTTAATGCTAGAGACACTTTTCAGGTTGTAGCACAAACAGGAAAAACAGAATTGTGTTCTGGGACCTTCTCTAAATTGTGATAATGAAGACTGTATTTCTGGGAGGCCAAGGTAACTAGAATTTTCAGGGCATACTACTAATGAGAAAGTATTTATACAAAGAAAGATTTCTAGAGTTCTGCATAGAACTTCTCTTAAGATTTTAGTTTATTATGACTTGTACATGTGTGATATAAAATTAACTGAGAGCAGAGAAAGAAATTGCAGGAGCAGTAGACTGAACAATTTCTGAAACTCATAGAGAGCTAAGAATAGTACCTATTCTCACCAGATATGGCAAAAAGAACTTGCAATATGTGAGGCAGGGGGCCAAATTCTGAAAATGGTATTTCCTTAAGAGTGGGATTAAATTAGTCTCAGAATACATGCTTCAGGACTAGTCAAAATAGAAGTTTTTAAAAGTAAGTATTGAAATAAACTGATTCTCAAGTATAGTAATATGTGCCAGAACCAAAGAAAAATAAGATATAAACCTGACATCTTGTATATAATCCTCAGCTTCCAATGACAAAACTCAAAGTACAAAGCATCTCATAATATATTAGAAGGAATGAAAAATAGCTAGAAGATGCTGCTGTGATAACAACTACCATAAAATCAAATAGAATCAAACCTATATTGTGGATAATGAAATATGAAGTCAGGGAATTTCAAGCAATTATTATAAAAACATTAAATATATTCAGAAAAATAAACAAATACAGTAGGAGGTGAAATAGGAGATTAAAAAATAAAAAAGGAGGTTACAGATAGGAAATACAACTCTAAGATGAAAAACACTATTAGCCACTATAATATTTTGTTAACTATTAGATACTTTTAACCACTGTCACAGAAAATATCAATGAATTTGAGGTAAAGTAATGAGAACAGTCCAAAATAAAACACAGAGGAGAAAATACAAGGGAGAATAAAAAGAAAATACAAGGTCTTAGACAGATCTGAGACAAGATCAAGCAAACTAATGTGAGCATAATCAGAGATAAGGTGAAGAGTGATAAAGACAAAAAATTGAAGAGTGGCTTATTTATTTTTTCCAATTTGTTGAAAATCGTACACCCAAATATGCCATAGCATCAACAAATTCTAACCAGAAAAAAGTAAAGAACACCAAATTTAGACATATTATAACCAAATTTCTTAAAACCAATAGTAACAAGAAGACATTAAAAGCAGTCAGACACAAGGACACATCTCTTTCAAAGGAACAGAGATAAGAATTACAGCAGACAGTTTGTCAGAAACCATGAGGGTCAGGAGACAATGGAACCACAGTTTTAAAGGGCCAATAGCAAACCACATCAAGCAGCTATTCTGTAGCCAATGGAAATATATTTTAAGAACTTAAAGACTGTAGCCTCATGGTTAAGAATCTATGTCTCACATTGGAGTGCCTGGGTTTGATTTTTCAGCTCAACTATAGAATCCAGTTTCCCATCAATGTAGTGTCTCTCTCTCTCTCTCTCTCTCTCCCTCATACACACGCACACACATATCTTTGAAGTATAACAAAGAATTTTCCAAACAAAAGAAAGCTGAGATAATGTTTTGCCAACACATGTGGACTATAGAAAATATTAAACAAAGACTCACATGTACATGTAAAGTACATAATATCATGCAGAAATTTGGACTCATACGAAGAACAAGGAACCAAAAACTAAGTATATGGTGATATATACTTAGTTTTTAATATTTAATATATTTTTAATATTTAAATATCACTAAAATATGTGTCTATTTTAAGCACAACATATTATATTTTCATAATTTTTTAACATATGTATAAGTTAACATATGTATAAGTTAAAATATTTGAAAAAACAGCATAAAGGCCAGAATAAGAGAAATGGAAGTATAGTGTTGTGATTTATTTTACATATTTGAAAGTCAGAGTGACAGAGAGAAAGAGAAATGGAAGAGAGATCTTCAATCTGCAGGTCCACTCCCCAAATGGGCTCAATTGCTGGGGTTGAGCCTGGTTGAAGCCAGGAGCCAGGAACTCAATTCTGGTCTCCCACTTGGCTGTCAGGGGCCCAACTACTTTAGCCTTCTTCTGCTGCTTTCCCAGACTCATTAGCATGGAACTGAATAAGATGCAGAGCAGCTAGGACATGCACTCTGATAGGGGATTCTGGTGTTACAAACAGTGGCTTAACTTGCTGTGCCATAACATAGGCCCGTCTGTAAAGTTTTTATGTGATGTGTCATTTAGCATAATGTCCTTTGATGGTAAACTGTGATAAATCACATATATATATATATATATATATATACACATATATATATATTCACATTCTAATGTCAACTTAAAAGCTAGAAAAAGAAAGCTAAGTAAACTTTAACATTAAGAAGGGATAAAGGAAAACACTAATGATAAAAATGGAGATAAAGAAATGGAAAGAAAGCACATAGCTGAGAAAATCAATTAAAAATTCTTATTTTAGGAAATAATAAAATTTGACAAAATTCTATCCAGATTTAGAGGTTGAAAAAAAAAGACAAATTACTTATATCAGGAATGGAAAAGGGAATTACATTACATAACCTCATGCAGTAAATGAATAGTAAGACTTCATCACATCACAATTTTGTGCCCCAAATTTTGACAACTCAAATGATACATATTAAGTAGTCAAAAGACATTATTTGCCATACCCCACTGAAATATACTAATTCTAATTTCTACACCATATTTGTTAAAGTTATGGAGTTTACACTCCAAAATCTTCTCAAAGAGAAAATTGTAGACTTAGTATTGTCAATGGTACATTCAATCAAATGTTTGAGGAAGAAATAATACCAACTCTACAAAAAACACTTCAGATTAAAAAGAGAATTTCTCAACCCATTTTACAAATTTAGCATTACCCTGATGTTAAAATTACCTAAGATAATTAAAGAAAAAGAAAAATACAGAGAAATGTTTGTTTGTTTGTTTGTTTGTTTGTTTTGACAGGCGGAGTGGATAGTGAGAGAGAGAGACAGAGAGAAAGGTCTTCCTTTGCCGTTGGTTCACCCTCCAATGGCTGCTGCGGCCAGCGCATCTCGCTGATCCGAAGTCAGGAGCCAGGTGCTTCTCCTGGTCTCCCATGCGGGTGCAGGGCCCAAGCACTTGGGCCATCCTGCACTGCCTTCCCGGGCCATAGCAGAGAGCTGGCCTGGAAGAGGGGCAACCAGGACAGAATCCGGCGCCCCAACCGGGACTAGAACCCGGTGTGCCGGCGCCACAAGGTGGAGGATTAGCCTGTTAAGCCATGGCGCCGGCCGAGAAATGTTTTTCATAAAGGTGCATGGAAGAAACTTAAGCAAAACGCACTCTTCTGGATCTCTAAGATCCAGGACACCCCATAAATATCAACATTGGCAGAGACTCAAGTATCTTATATGTATAAAGTGACATGATATTTCCATAGGTACATCCTCCTATACATTTTAAACATATCTAAAATATTTATAATACCTCATGTAAATACTCTAAATAGTTAGTATGCTGTATTATTTAGAGAAGAAGAAGAAAAAAAAAGCCTGTACATAATCAGTACAGATGCAGTTTTCGTAAGCTGAACTGCAGTCAGGCATTGCACAATAACGTTCCAGTCAATGATGGACTGCATTTACGGTGGTGGTAACATCTCAGTTTAGTGATACATAACTGTAAATACTACACAAAGTGAGCTATAAAGTCAACGGTTTTTTTTTTTCTTTTTCTTTCTTTTATTTTTTTTAAGGAAGCTTTTATTTAATGAATACAAATTGCATAGGTACAGCTTTAGGAATCTAGTGGTTCTTCCCTCCATACCTGCACTCTCACTCCCACTCCTGTGCTGGAGAAACTGATCTGAGAAATGGAAGGAAGCTGTCATAAGCTATGTTTACACATCACTTGATTCAAATGGATTCAGTATAGCACTTGGCATGGCAAAGTTAAGTTTTGCTTTTTGGAATTTTCTAGAATTTTGTTACCTGAATATTTTTCAGTCTGCCATTAGTGGAATGAGTAGACATAGAAGTTGTAGCTCAATAGTACTGATTATATTAACAGAGTGAGTACAATGATACTTCAAATGATACTTCAAATCTTTATGAGCAAACAGAGTTTTTCTTTCAGGACTAAAAAGTTGTTTTAATATTTGCAATATTGCAATGCAACTCTGACACTAACTACCCTGAGTTAACACAGGCTGCACAAGTTAAGAGAAAAGTCCCCAACAGCACACTGGCCACAAATTTCAGGATTCCAAGGCAATTTGTATTTCTGACCAACTGGCTTCAAGTTTGGTGGATTTTACTACTCCCTTGGTTTTAACAATTCACTGGAATGACTCTCAGTACTCAGTAACATGCTATACTTAATAACAACAGGTTTGCTATCAAGAATACAAATTGAGGCTGGTGTGACTGTGTAATGGGTTAAGCTGCCACCTGCAACAATGGCATCCCATATGGCCACTGGTTTGAGTCCCATTTGCTCTACTTCCTATCTAGCTTGCTGCTAATGCTCCTGGGAAAGTGGCGGGAGGGTGGCTCAAGTACTTGGGCCCCTGAACTCTTTGGGAGACCCAGAAAAAACTCCTGGCTCCTGGCTTCAGCCTGTCCCAGGCCTGGCTGTTGCAGTCATTTGGGTAGTGAATCGGAAGATCGCCCTGTCTCTCCTTTTTTTCTGTTTATCTCTGTAACTCTGCCTGTCAGATAAATAAAAGTAAGTTGTTTCCTTAAAAAAGAATACAAATCAGGACTAGTTAAAAGAAGAAATTCATTGGATGAGGACTGGAAGAGTACTGAACATGGAGATTCTGGGACCTCTATCTGTAGAATCAGGCTGTGTCATCAACCTGGTGCACCAATATGTTACTCAACTAGGAAGCTCAACTTTGGTGTTCAGAGTTTTTGTTTGGGTTTCATCATATAGACATGATTTATAGAATGGGCACAATATTTAACTCAGTATCCAAACCTTGTCTTTCTCCCAACTTCATGCTAATATCACTATCATCTAGATCAAAACCTCTACCATCTAATTACATTGTTGATATTTCCAGTGTGGCCAGCCACCATCCAGAAACTATGTGTAAGGACCCACCATGAATCAAAAAGACACTGTCATTAATATGGAAATCAGAAGGGTTTTGAAGATCCATTCTAGGAACAGGGATGAGACAAATTGTTTTTTTTTTTTTTTAAAGATTTATTTACTTATTTGAAAGTCAGAGTTTTACAGAGAAAAGACAGAGAGACAGAGAGAGAGAGAGAGAGAGACAGAGAAATCTTTCATCCCCTGGTTCACTCTCCAGTGGCTGCAACAGTCAGACATGGGCCGATCCTAAGTCAGGAGTCAGAAACTTCTTCCTGGTGTCCTATATGGGTGTGGGGAATCCAAACTCTCATTTTTTTTTAAAGATTTATTTATTTTATTTGAAAGTCAGAATTACACACAGAGAGAGGAGAGGCAGAGACAGAGAGGTCTTCCACCCGCTGGTTCACTCCCCAGTTGGCCACAACGGCTGGAGCTGTGCTGATCCGAAGCCGGGAGCCGGGAGTTTCTTCCAGGTCTCCATGTGGGTGCAGAGGCCCAAGGACTTGGATCATCCTCTACTGCTTTCCCACTCCATAGCAGAGAACTGGATCAGAAGAGGAGCAGCAGGGTCTTGAACCAGCGTCCATATGGGATGCTGGTGCTTCAAGCCAAAGAGTTAACCTGCTGAGCCACAGCGCCGGCCCCATGGGATCCAAACTCTTGGGCCATCTTCTGTTGCCTTCCCAGGCACACTAGTGGGGAGCTGGATGGAAATGGGATGATGGCATTGCATGTGGCAGCTTTACCAGCTATGTCACAACACTGACACAGAGACAAATTCTTTATTACATAGTATTCAAAAATCTGTCAATGCAACCATATTACTAGGCTAATAAGAAAGCCCATAAAATTATGTTAAGCAATGCAGAGCAAAGATTTGGAAAAATTAAATAGTTAACCTTGATAAAAACGTTTAGCAAACTGGAAAGAAAAAAAAAAATCTCACTCTGAAAACACTCATTTACAAAAAACCTATACTGGTATAGTTCATTTTATTTTTATTTTTATTTATTTATTTATTTATTTTTGACAAGCAGAGTGGACAGTGAGAGAGACAGAGAGAAAGGTCTTCCTTTGCCGTTGGTTCACCCACCAATGGCCGCTGCAGCCGGCACGCTGTGGCCAGTGCACCGCGCTGATCCGATGGCAGGAGCCAGGTGCTTCTCCTGGTCTCCCATGCGGTGCAGGGCCCAAGCACTTGGGCCATCCTCCACTGCCTTCCCGGGCCACAGCAGAGAGCTGGCCTGGAAGAGGGGCAACCGGGACAGAATCCGGCGCCCCGGGACTAGAACCCGGTGTGCCAGCACCGCTAGGCAGAGGATTAGCCTGTTGAGCTGCAGCGCCGGGGTATAGTTCATTTTAAATGCCTGAATTTATTCCTTATAAAGCCAGAAAGAAATAAAGACTATTTATTCTCACTGCTCTAGTTATTATTTACCAAAGGCCTTATATTATTCAATAAGACTAGAACAAAAGAAAAAAGATATATAGGTAAGAAAATAACAAGTAAGTTTGTCTTATTTTCAGATTACATGACTATATGTACAAAATCACAGAAGAAATCTGTTACAAAGCTATTAGAGCCAAGAAGTGATGTTAGCAAGATTGTGGGATATAAAGCAAATATACAAAAATATTCTTTCCATAAGTATATACTAGCAAGGAATAAGATATCAAAAATTTAAAGCTATTATTTACAATTGCACCAAAAATGAAGCTTTTACAGACTAATTTAATAAACTATGGAAATATTTGCACACTGAATGCTAGAAAATGTTAATGAAAAATAAAAAATGAATAAATGATAACGAAAAAGTGAATAAATGATACATTCATGAATGAGAAGACTGAATATTTTAAGCTATAAATTCTCCTCAAACTGATTTATAGATCCCTACCGGCAGTTTTTGTTGAAATTGAGGAGTTGTTTGAGGGCCAGAAAAAAAAAAAAAGAAATTGAGGAGTTGCTTATTAAATATATACAACAACTCAAGTAATTCGGAATCCTCAAGATTGTTGAGGACAATTTGTGTCCTGCTTTCCCCATTTCTGATTCAGCTCCTATGAATAGCCTGGGAAAAGCAGCAGAAGATGGACCAAGTTTGGGTCCTTGTACCCACATGGGAGACCTGGAGGAAGCTCTTGGCTCCTGGTTTTGACCTGACCCTGCTCTGGCCATTGTGGCCATTTTGGAGTAAAACAGCAGAGGGAAGATTCTCTCTCTCTCTCTCTCTCTCTCTCTCTCTCTCAAATAAATAAATAAATCTTTAAAAAAAAAGAACAAGTTAGAGAATTTGAACTACCTGATTAGAAGACTTTATGAAGTTACAGAATTAAAGCATGCTTATTTTGCATACAGACAACAAATAGATCAGTGAAACAGAGTGTAATATGAGAAGTAAATTCGAATATAATTGATCAATTGATTTTTTGGCAAAGGAGCCAAGGTAATTCAATGCAGGAAATCAATCTGTTTGGGGAAAATGGTGCTGGTACAATTGAATATGCACCTATGTAAACCTCACTGTTAAGGCAGCTAGGTAGATTTTTGCCCTATGTGTGTAACAGGGGCTGAATAAAAGTTTTAAAGAAAATAAATTTATGTGCAATGGAATGAGGAAACAAGTCCTGAAAGTGGGACCCAGCCTCTCGTCTGCTTCCTCTGCCCAATGTGTCATTGCCTGTCCTTCATCAAAGATTGAAAGAGTGATACAGGTGGCCCTACTAGACTGAAGGAGTCGTTTGCTTCTCCAATAGATAAGAACCCAATGCCCAGTATGGTCCAAGTGGTTTGTTGAGGGGAATTCCTCATCCCAAAATACCCTACTCAATCTTTCCCAGAAGAGGGAGGAGGGGAAAGTAAACGGGAGACCCATATCATGTCCATAAACACCCTAGTCTGAATGCAGCTTCCTTCCCTGACAGACCCACCTGATCTATCAGCTGTAGTAACTTCTGTTTCTTCACTTTTTCTAGTAAACTTCTTTGTTATTTACATTCTCATCTGCTCATTCATAGGACACATTCTTCATTGAAAGAACAATTTCCTGGTGTTCAAATCAGCAGTAACAATGCCAGCCACAAAAACATTAACTCAAAATAAATCAGAGTAAAATGTAACACCTAAAAATAATTTTGGAAGAAAATGAAGGAGAAAAATCCTTGTGACCTTGAGTTAGGGAACGATTTCATCCACAGGATACCTAAACCACAAACCATAAAGAATTTTTATGTAGGATCTCTTCAACATTGAAATCTTTTGCTTCTCAAAAGACATTATAATGAAAATAAAAAGGCAAATAACTGGCTGGAAAACATACATATGAAGTATACATCTGGAAAAAGAAATCACAAATGTATATATTAAACACCATGAAACTTCCTTACCAAATAATAGACAGGTAGATTTTAGGAAGAAAAAGAATGAAAGAAAAAGGGAAGAAAGAATCTGAACAGATGCCTCACCAAAGAAGATACTGCTGGTGTATTGGTCTGCTTCCTGTTACTCTAATGAAATATCAGAGGTGAGTCATTTCATAAATAGGTTCATAAATAAAATAAGTTTCATAAATAAGAGAGGTTTGTTTTCTCACAGTTCTGGATGTTTAAAAGCTCAGCAATGGGGAAGGTCTTATGGAGGATGACACCAAGAGACTGGAAGAACATAGGAGAGGTAGAGATCCAATGGTGAGTCAGGAAGTCAGAGAGAAGGAGAAGCTCCTTTATCATAACTTACTCTTGAGAGAACTCAGAGCTCCATGAGAACTACCTGACTTTTTTTCCAAAGGCAGCTCCCCCAGTGATCTAAAGACCTCCCACTAGACCCCACTTCTTACAGAATCCAGTACTTCTGAACACTGCCACACTGGAAACCAAATTTCCAACTTGGGAAGGGAATCCTTGGAGCAACAACAAATCAAACTGTGTCCAAACCATAATACATAACAAATAAGCACAGGAAGGGATGCTCAACATTCTTAGTTTACTAGGTAAATTCAAGCCACAGTCAAAGACTTCTACTCACCTACTTGGAATGACTAAAATGCAAAAAGAATGACAACAGTACATTGTGTTGAGAATGTGGAGCAAATGGAACTCTCATATTTTGCTAGTAGGAATGCAGAATGATACAACCACTTTGAAAAACAATTGGTAGTTTCTTACCAAGTCAAAATTTAACTTTGCATTTCCATTCTGAAATATTTGCCTGACAAAAATTAGAACATTTGTCCATACACTAACTTGTACAGCATTGTTAATAACAGCTTCATTACAATAGCCAAACAGAAAACAACTTTAAATATGTAACAACTGGTGAATGGATAAACGAATAGCTGTATAACCACAAAAAATCAGTTAGAAATTATTGATCAAATGCCAAAGGTGCATCTCAAAAGTTTTATGCAATATGATTCAAGCCAAAAAAAAATTATGAAATACTATTTGATCCCACTCACGTGAAATTCTAGAAAATTCAAGACCATAATAAGAGAAATCAGATCAGTGGTGCCAAGTGTTAGGGATGGAGAGAGGAATTTTAATGCAAAGACCGTAAGGGATTTATTGAGGGTGAAGAAAATCTTCTCATTCTTAATTGTAGTGCTACATTACTGTACATTCTTGTCAAAACTCATTGAACTATAATTTTACTACTTAAAAGTGATGAATATTATTGCATAAAAATTATACTTGAAAAATTAGTTTTTAAAAATGAATATAGTTTTCAATAAAAAAATCAAGGTGAAGGTATACTATTTGTTGATGCTGATTATCTTTGCTTCAGGGTAAGTTGTGATTTTTTTGTTTTACTTCTTGCTGGCATTCATTTGCTTATTCATATATTCAGAATATATTTGTTAATTAGTATCAGACACTCTACAAATCATTGATTAAACAATAATTTTCAAGATAGACATAGTTTTTATTCTCATGTACAACATATATATGAGTTGACAGTTTCCTCCTCTGCATTTCCTAAACTTTGTATAATGCATGTTATATTTTATCAAAGAAAGGAGAAAAATTCCTAGTGATTTCATGAAAGATAGTGTCTTTTTTGACTCTCCTTCCTTACAAGTTTGATTCTCTTTTGCATTATTTTGCTACTTTCATGATCATCAGTTTACATTCAATGCACAGAGCACTTAGTGTAGGTTAACTGCTGTCACCAGGAAAAATAAGAAGTGAAAACCTGACTGCCTCCCATTATGCATTGAGCAAATACATGACATACTTCAAATTTTACACCAAATGAGTCAATACTGGTTATTTTAAATAGTTACATTATTTATTTAAATAAATGCTCCATTTAAGTCATCTATTCAAGTGAAAAAGAGGAGAAAAAAATGTGCTCCTGTATGAGAATGGAATGTACCATTATACAAGATTATGTTATTCTAATAATATAGAACATATAAAGTCAATCATTGACTATTTCAGCTGACTGAAGTCTTATCAGTCATCTCCTCCAATATCTGATTTTACATATTAATAATAATCTTCATGAAGGAACCAATCATTTGAAAACCATAATAAAAAAATAAAATTGTGGGAGTCAGAAATCAAATATAGGTGTCTCAATGACTCACAGTCCAGATTATAGCAGTGGCTAATACTTTGGAATTTTGGATTTACTAAACTTTTAAATTTTATTGTCTATGTGTTGCCTTTTGATCACCACCACTGCCATGTCCCTGGAAGACATTACTAATCAATCATTATACTTTCTGGATATACCTTGACAGCTTTAGAATTGTTTCTAGCAGTTCTCTCTACAGTTACTACTGATGTATCAAGCACTTGAATTGAAACTCAGATACAATGCATAATCACATACATACAAGCAAACATACCCCTTATGTTGCATACAGCAACCCATCAGTCTATCCAAACATGGGTTTTCTTTCCTGTCTGTGTCCCATAGTCTTCAAGCAGAAAATGAACATAATCCTTATTTTAGTTTCATTTAGATATTAAATGAAACAATAATATTTGTGGTGAAAAATCTTTTGGAAGTCCTGATATTAAACAAAGGTGAATTTTCTTCTCTCCCTGTCCTCCATATCCCTCTCTCATCTGAAGTTTACATGCCTATAGTGTAGTACATGTTCATTTCTGCTGCCAAAAATCAGTTTGAGTCTTGATTTAAGTAGTGAAAGGAATTTGCTTATATTCCTTTTCATTTAGGGATTTTCTTTACATTTTACACAGTTGAAAGAATTTTGTTATAAATATGAGAGCAGGATAAGATGCTCCCAGAGAGAATACTAATGGAAAAAATAATGTAAGGTAGTTGGATGGAAAACTTAATTATTCAAAATACCCCTGGTTATATTCCTTGATCGATCTGACCAGCTGAGCAATGATTTCATCCAGCCATGAGCTGGAGGAGACATGGATAGAGTCACTGCTCTTGAAGTCTCTTCCTTATACCATGTATGATGGATTGAAAATCGCTCTTGGATCCTAAAACTGGTATTTGCAAAAACAAGACATTGAGAGGATTCCCTGTGCCTCTGATGCATCTGAGGAGACCAGGCTTCTGGGGCTACCATGACACACTCAATTTTATGGCTGTAATTATACTCTGATGGGTAGGATGCAATACTAAACAATTACACAAATTAACACAACAGAACAAAATGTTTATAATGAAGAGCTACAAAAGAGAGAGTAATACAGGGAAACATGATAAATAATGGCAGGTGCATACAGCAAACTCATTTTCAAAGATACAGTTTGAGCAAGGACCTGTGAGATTGGAAGGGAACGTCAGGGAATATGCTGGTAGAAGAGCATAAAAAAGTGAGGTGGAGATTAAAAGGAGCTTGGTCTAGACAAAAATCCCATCATATTAGAGAGTAGAGAGTGCAGGCAGCTAAGGTGATGTGGCTGGGCAGTGTGGGTAAGAGTACTCCTAAATGGAGATGAGGCAGGGCTATTATTTAAGTATAGCCTTGTACAATGTAATAGAAGTTGGGTTTTATTTAGCTGAATGATTATAGGGAGACTTTGCAGTTTGTAAAAGGAAATAGACTCCTTGAAAGAAGGCAGCATTAGAAAAGATGTGACTGCTGAGTCTGTCTGCAGAATTGCCTACTGCGAGAGTACAAGCTCCTCTTCCAACACCGCAGGTTTGAACCCAATGGATCTGTGTGTGCTCCCAATAATCACATGGAAATGTAGACACATAAATAAACATCATTTCCCTTCCTTTAACAAGGTCTGTGCTCCCTTTAGCAAAAGGTTTGGCTTTATTCAGAGACGATTAATTGTAGCTGTTCAGAGGATGGGGCATGTTGTGAGTGAATTAATGTGCTTCAAGGACCCAGTGTGTCTGACTTTATGTTGTCTAAATTTGTAACCTGCAAGACTGCATTTCCATGAGTTTTGAAATGCAATGTGCTCTGTGGCACTCGGAACTCCGATCAGGATGAAAAGAGCCTTAGAAAGTAAGATGTTATTATTGTATTTGCCTTCACATGAGAAAGTAGTCAAAGGAAGACAAACAGTAGAGAAAAAATGATCCTATATAGATCAGCACTCCCACACACCCGCAACCTGGGGGGAAAGGGAAAGAGAAAGAAAACTAGAAAACCTGGCATAAGAATAAACCTTATCAAAGGCTGAACACTACAATCAGGCTTCTATGTGGGAAAAGTTTTACCTTTTTGAACTCTAGAGAAGAAAATTATACTCACTAGAGGAAGAAAAGAGTTATTAACAAATCAGTTATCTGATGCTTAAATAATACAGCTGCTAAAATGAGCCTTCTAAGTAAACCTACAGTGGAGCTAATTAGTTCAGCATTTTGCCAATAACCTCATTTCTCTTACCTCCAGCTTAAAATAAAAATGATGGGTTCACATTATTAACATATAACGCTAGGTATAGGATAAAATGAGTACTTTAAATGAGTACATTTGATGGCTTGATCTCTGAATCTAGCTGTGCTTTAAATAGTAGCTAAACTTAGAATTTTCAATAAAGATTTCAAGCAAAGCTCTGTTCAGGAAATTGGTAATCTGAGTTCTGGATCTGGCTCTGCCATTTGCTAACTGTGTGACCCTAACCTAGCCATTTAGCTTCTTTGAATATTGTTCTTGCCATCTCCACAATGGAAATATTAATGTCTATGTAATTTGTCGCATCGGTTGTAGTGATGAGCAAATAAACCCTCACAGGTACAACTGCTTTAAAGATGTTTAAGTTCCACACGTATGTCAGCCATTACACAAGGAAAGACATATAGAAACAAGGTTAGATGCTAGATAAGTTCTGGCCAGTGTGGTAGAGACTAGCTACAGTTGATTATTGACTGTTTGAAATATTGCCAGGTCAATTAAGAATCGAATTTGTAATCATTTTATTTAATTTTAAATACCTTAAGTTTAAGACTAACTGCAGATACTTCAATTAATAGAATAATTTTAAGTATTTTTGGGAAACTTGAGTATATGAATCTCATCTGTCAAGTGTATAAATCATGAAATCTAAATTTAGGTCAAGTTATTCAATAAAAATTCAGAGTTTGAATTGAGATGTGCATTAAGTATAAAATGCATACCAGATTTTGAAATATTAGTATGAAAATGGAAGCCATATCGTTAACAAACTTGAAATTGATTACATGTTGAAATAAGGATATTTAGTATATGCTAAATTAAACAAAACATTATTAAAGTGGATTTCACAAGTTTCTTTTTACTTCCTTTTAATGTGGCCACTAGAAAATTTTAAATTACCTGTGTGACTGATTTTACATTGCTATTGGACTGTTCCTGGCTAGTCTATGAGAACTGGGTCATAGTAAGCTTGGTTAAAAGACTGAAAATATTCCCACAACTGCAAGAAATGTATCATGCCCATTTCCTAAAAGGAAGTAAGATGGGGAGGGTTCCACATAAATTTGGCATAAACTCATGCTGACACAGAAGTGCAGCTGAGATTCAAGCCTGATGACTTACAAGGCCTGTTTTCTTGTAATACTAAGCTGAGCCATGGAGCACATCATTGGCTGCTACTACTGGGGAGGAATGCGCTGATGGAGTTTTGGTCATAGAACCAGCAGTAAAAGTGCTAACCCAATTTTGCACCAAAACTCTATAAAACAGAGCCTGCTTTCTCTGAGCCTCAGTTGCAGGCTTTGTCTAATGGGTGTAAAGTTCTTGTAAAATTTCTTAAAAGTCATACATGTGTGTCATTGGTAGAAACACAGTTGGATAAGGAGCATAGAGACTATAGCTTTATATAGCCATTTATAAACATTAAATACGTTATGATTGTATTAAAATAGCTATCCATTTATTTTATATGGATAAATTATATAAGGTACATATCCTACCTATGTTTATAAGGTTATTATTGATACCTTCAAAAGTGAAGTTATTTAGTGCTAGAAATCAGAAAGATTCTAAAGAAAATGTGTCATTATGAATGCAGCAATAACTATAACAAAGGTTGTGAGTGGGTATGCAAGTACTTGAAGTTTGAGGAACTGTGTTGGAAGATGTGCAAGGTCTCGTTGAGCTCAGATATGTTATATTTATCTGATTCTTAGAGACGACTTCTCCCTGGGAGTTCAGTGTTTGTGTGAGATACAACAGAAAGCAGTACAGGGACAGAGATGGGAACTCCGCTCTGTCTCAATCAGAGTAGGAAGAGGGTGTTCCTGGATGCAGAGGGCAAGTCTGGGGAGGCATTGTAGCTGTTACTCTTGACTGGGCCCTGAAGAATGGGGGAAAAGTAGATACAGAATGAAGGAGAGGAGGAAATTTCAGAGGCACACTTCCTTCTGTAGCTCTGACACCCTGTGGCTTAAGAGGGAAGGTTTGGAATCCAGGGAGCCCCAGGCATATCCCAAAGCATATGTTTGTTTAAAAGGAACCAGGGTAGCAGGCGCCTGTCTTCTCCTATGTAAATGGCATCCAGCATCCCTACCGCAGGCAAATTCAGATCCTGACACAATGAGTTCCAACTGTGCCCACTGGACACCTATTCACAAAGAAATTTAAATAGTAATCAGAGCCCCAGCTTCTGCACCCCACTAGCATGTTCTTCGTGCAATTGTTATCCATGCTTCCAGATCCTGAACATAAATCAATTTTCATGACAGCAGGGTATAATACAAAGAGTCCTGGGCAGGAGGCAGGAGCCCCAGGTTCTCTACCCAGCTCTCTTACCAATTAGTGAGGTGACCTTTCCCTCAGCATACATTCTGTGGGCATCTGTTATATGTCAGAGGTTTTGCTGAGCCCCGGGATAATCATGGCTCAAGGTAGGCAGGACCTGGTCCCTGGGTGAGCTCTTTGCTTAGTTTCTAGTCTGGGAGGAAGGTAATTTAATGAACGAATACAGAGTAAGTCATTGTAATTCACTGATTGTTTTCCCTCCTCTGATTCTGATGAGCTGTCTCAGATGTTCATTCCTAAAATCGTTTTTGATTTCCTACTGAGTCCCAGGCACTTTTCTAAGTTCTAGAGCTGAACTGTCTAATGTGGTAGTCACAGGCCACGTTGGCTTTAGCCCACTGAAATAGAGCCACCATAAACTTAAATTGTGCTGTAAGTGTAGAATGTGCAGCAGATTGCGAAAACTTAGGTTGAAAAGAAGAATGTAAAATATCTCATTAATATTAGTTTCATTGATTACATGTTAAAAGAAACATTAAAATACATTCATTCAAATAAGATACTAAAAACATGTTCACACATTTCTTTTTAGTGTTTTCATGTGACTACTAGCAAATCTTAAATTGCATATATAGTTCACATTATATTTCTGTTCGACAGAGGTGCCATGAGATATAACAAAAAATGAAAAAAATGAAAATCTCTCAAGGATGGAAACTCATATAACCAGAGGCACAAAGTATGTGAAATGAAACCCCAATTGTAGTCACAAATTCAGATCGATTTTAAGTGTTTTAAGGAATACAGCAGGACTTCTACATTTTGGTGTGCCTGGGCAGTGGAGAAACATGTTAGCTGTTCCTGGCTGGGCCTCTTGTCAACACAATTGCATGGAAGGTTCTGAAGAGAGGTGGATGTCTAGATACTTTGCTCTTGGTCCCTTAACTGCCTTGCAGAGGACTAAATCACCCCACCTCTCACCAATCTGAACATAAGGGAATTGATCGGGATGATTTCTAGGGCCCTTCCTGGATACAGAATCCTACGAAACTGAAATGATGAAGCTTAAGCCCAAATGTCCCATCAGATGTTAGCCTTGAACTATCTTCTAATTTATTAGCAGTCATTAGGTATGTTTATAAACACCGACTATTGCCAAGAAGGACATTCAGGGAAAATTAGAATAATGGAAAATTCTCTAAATGTGTTGTGTCAAACTTAAAATATGATCTACAGAGAAGGGGGAAGGATTCACCTGTCCAAGGAAGACAGAATTGCTGTACCGCTACCAAAGCTGCCTGGTGATCATCTATCAAAATCCATTCAGAGGTTATAAATAGGATAATCCCCCAGAGACCACAGAAGGAAGCCCAGGGAATTGTTCAATCCACAAGAGACCAGCTCTCTGTATAAACAACAACCAAACTGGGCTTTGGTAAAGTAGGTGGCAGCCTTCAAGGAATGCTGTGTGGGGTTCCAGGTATGTCCTAACCCTGGAGCCCTATGTGACAAGCCATTTCATGTTCACGGAAGGCCTCAGGTTTTTGACATTATCTACAAATGAAGTTGTGTGAAGTCATAGGTGTGTGCATGTGTGTAAAAAACACTAAATTTGTCAGCCAATGTTTGTCAATTACTAAATAGAACACGCTTTTATTTTAATAGCATTTGGGCATTTATTCCTTTGGTATGTTACCTTGGTCTTTCATGGATTCACAGAGATGCTGGTCCTTGAAGGAAGTCTTTTTCCACCTCCCCAGCCTGTCCACACTGTGCAGTGTTCTTTCAGGTATGATCCTGCACTAAAATGCAAATATTATTGATAATCAAACTGTGTGGGCCAGTGGGGGTTTGCTGCAGCAGTTAATTTGCACCTTGAGATGCTCATATCCCACTTTGGAGTGCCTGATTCAAGTCTCAGCTACTCCACCTCCAAACCATCTTCATGCTAATGTGTACCCTGGGAGGAAGGAGATGATAGTTCAAGTGGCTGTGTAACTGTCACACATATAGGAGAGTTCCGTTCAGTTAGGGGCTTCTGGCTTTGCCCTGGCCCAGTCCTGGCTGTTGTGGGCACTTGGGAGAGTGAACTGGTGGATGGGAGATCTCTGTCTGTCTGTCTCTCTCTCTCTGCTCTCTACCTTTCAAATAAAATGGAAAAAAAAAAAAAAAGAAAGGGAGGGTAAGAAAAATATAAAGGAACTAGAGTGGTTTTGTGATCTTAACAAAATCTGTCACTGAGCCTTGGTTTATCTCTTTGCAAAATAAGGGTTAAGTTTGAATTCTCTTTAAGCATAGTCATACTTTGCTACACATAAAACCATTTGAGGAGATGAAGTATCACAAGTATCGCAAGTTCGAGGAGATTCCAATGTTAGGAACTTTTGCTCTAGGTGAACCAACATTGAACTAGTTGACTAATATTTAAAATTTGGAGGTCATTCTAAGAAAGAGGGGTAGACAACACAGGTCTCAGGGTAGGAAGGTACACTCATTACAGGAGCAGTGAACAAATTAACCCTTGCAGACAGATAGTCCAGGTAGTTCTGTCTTGCAAATAGTGACAGCCCTACAAGTAATTTGAATGTCCTACCACCCACACTTTAAAAAGTAGAAAGAAGTAGGTAGAAGGCTGGCGCCATGGCTCAACAGACTAATCCTCTGCCTAGCGGCGCCGGCACACCAGGTTCTAGTCCCTGTTGGGGCGCCGGATTCTGTCCCGGTTGCCCCTCTTCCAGGTCAGCTCTCTGCTATGGCCCGGGAGTGCAGTGGAGGATGGCCCAAGTGCTTGGGCCCTGAACCCCATGGGAGACCAGGAGAAGCACCTGGCTCCTGGCTTCGGATCAGCACGGTGTGCTGGCCGCAGTGCGCCGGCCACGGCGGCCATTGGAGGGTGAACCAACTGCAAAAGGAAGACCTTTCTCTCTCTGTCTCTCTCTCTCACTGTTCACTCTGCCTGTCAAAAAAAAAAAAAAAGTAAGTAGAATTAATTGTAATAATATGTTTTATGTAAACCAATATAATCATTATACTAAATTTAAATGTTTTTAGCCATTCAAAAACCACAAACAAGTATAGTTCATTTAATACATAGAAAATAGTATTTCACCATGCAAACAAAGAATTACAAATGAAACATTTTTAGATTATTTTTTCTATTTAGGTATTCAGGAGCAATTGTGTATTTTACACTATTACCTTGCCTTTTGAACCAGTTTCATTTTAATTGCTCAATAGCTACTGCTGACTAGCACTACTAAGATGAACAGCACAGATTTGGGCTTTCTCATGCAAGTATGGTCTATGGACTATAACTTGTGCAATACCAGAGAGATTGAAGGCAGAATCTCAGGTTCCTCAGATCCACTAAATCAGAATCTGCATTTTTAACAAGATCAGAAAGTCTTATGCTTACCATTGGCCACTGTTCACTCTTCCTTTTTTTAGAAAAACAGTCTCTTCACCAAGTCTCCTAACCCTTTGAGATCTGGCCATTACTTACTTGGTTGGCCAGTATACCACTAATGTACCCTCCAGCCACCATAAATGATGCTTAGGGACTCAAGTCACATGTCTGCTTACGCTTCTCAGCATTTGAAGTGAAGCAGCATAGTGCTAATTCTTTGAGGGATTCCATCTGTCCTCACACCCTTCCCTTCTTCTCATGGCTGAGTCCTACTTAAATTTAGTCTTGATATCATTTTTTAATCACTTCCAAAATCCATCTACCCTCTATATCACCTCAAATTTTCTAACCCTTTGTGTGAGAATACCTCAAAAAGTTCATAGAACATGAAATTAAATGACAAGCTTACTTTGGTGCAAAAATTTGAAATCCATGCATAATTTTATAATGCATATTTTCCATGAACTTTTTGAAGTTCTCTGGCATTTCTCTGTGATTCCATTTTCTATAAAAATGTGTTTATTTATTTATTTCTGAAATTTAAAAGCATGATTTATTAGAGTCAAAGACCTCTAACCAGAGTGGCATGGAGGGGGGTGGGTTCTGAGAGAGGCAAAACCCAAAGGGGCTGGTGGCACTGGGATTTTTAAGCACACTTTTGGGAAAGGATACAAACTTGACTTTCAGTTATAAGGTGGGGATTTAGAAATGCAATTCTATGCTTCCTGATAAATGGGAAGATCCATGGTGATGCAGGTATTACCTGTCTTAGTGCCCATCTCAAGCACCAACACAGGACTGGAACCTGGAAGGTCACAATGGTGAATATTTGTTGGAAGGGAAGAATAACAAAGGAGGACTAGAAGGGAGGAAAGAAGGTAGGTTCTCCCCCTTGTGAAACTGCAGTCCTATTTTTAGCTTAGAAATTTCTCAATATAGAACTGAAAGTTTGTACCAGAGAATGGGGAAAAAAAAAAAGGAAACCAATATAAATCAGTGGCTCCTGTGACATTAATGTACTTTACAGACTTCATCTGCCTGGCAGTCAGACCATGTGGGTTCAAGCCCCAGTCATCTCTACAAGTTACCCCACTTCTCCAAGCTTCGGTCCCTTCACCTGTGAATAAGAATGATATTGCTTACATCCAGTGGCAGTTGTGAAAATTAAATGAAAAGATGCATCTGCAAGTCTACATAAACTGTACAGTGCTATAAAACAAGAAAGATTTGTGGTTCAATTCCCAGACACTGCAACTCCTTACCAGCTCCTCTCCAGGCACTGAGTTTCATTTTCCACTTGAGTTTAGAAGTCAAATATTTAGCTGTGCTAATGGGGTATTGAATCTTTTTATTATGGCCCCACCACTCAGTGTGTGCAGCTTTGCTGAGATAATAAAAGATGTTAGACCTGGTTTCGCAGCTGCTTAATGCAGAAATGCTATGGGAACACACCTGGGGTGCGACTTCGAATGGAATCAATGGTGAAGTCAGCCATGTCCCCAGCAGAGATAAAAGCATTAATATCCTATTTCACCCTCAGCCTACACTAGCATGACACTGATTAAAATTATTTTCTGCAGTTTGACTGCTTTTCTGTAAAAAAAGAAAGTTTGTAAAGGTGTGTATGTGTGTGTATGCATGCATGCACACGAGAGAAAGAGAGAGTGAGAGAGAGGTTTTAAAAGTTGTATTTGATGCCTCTGCTTGATGTCTGGCTTCAGATCTAGCTTTAATGATGAACATTTCATAGCCCTATGTCTTGATGGGCCACAGGGTGGTTTTGTGAAAGTACCAAGGAACGTACTTGGGACCAGAATTATGGCGCAGCAGGCCAAGTCATCACTTGTGACAGTGGCATCCCATACTCTGCTTCCAATCATGTCCCTGCTAATGTGGCTGAGAAAGCAGCGAGAGATGGTCAAAGTACATGGGCGCTGCCGAAGATGTGGAAGATCTAGACAGAGTTCCAGGCTCCAGGCTTCTGCCTGGCCCACCCCCGGCTGTTATGGCCATTTAGGGAGTGAACCTGTGGGTAGAGGAACTCTCCTTCACTCCCTGTCCCTCTGTCTTTCAAATAAATAAATAAAACTGCTTGATGCAAAGAATGTGGGCACATTAGACTCAGTGCCAGCTGCTCTATCTATGAGGTTTTTTGAGTTGTGGTTGTGGTTTTATGGAGAATGAGAATCGGGCTTTTTGGTAGTGAATATTTCCACTCATCTTTGAGATAAATCTGAGGTCTCAGACATTTCTTATTTTCCTTCACAGAGCTACACAAGATACCATCCATTCACACACACATACACACACACACATCCCTACTTACTATTAGCCAACAAATAACAGACAACATGAAATACAGCCAGATCTTTCACAAACTGATTTCCCTAAGTCTTGTTCTTCAACTGACAGCGGAATTTCCAAGAAGTGACAGGACCTGCCCACAGCCACAGTTAAACCATTACCAAGCAGGCATTTGAACCCAGGTCAGGATGACCTCTAGACATTTCTTCACAGGTCCTTGCCTCTCTGGGGAAAAGTGCACTCATGCCATCTGCAATCAGGTCTGTACCCTCTTCCTAAGCTTGCAGTGCTCTGCAGAGCTTTGTCAGGGTTCCTGCTATCAGGTGGCCAGCACTAATGAAGGTCCCACACCTTGTCAGCCATTCTCTTGATGAAAATGAGCCCTTCTCCAAGAGGGTACGGAAAAAATCAGCCTCTTCTGCCACTTCTGCTGTTTCATCTCTGCTGTTCTCTTGCGACTTCTTTTTGCATGTGTTATTCCCATCTCCAGGATTGCCCTGGTCCCTCTGTTCTTTCTCTACTTTTGATAAATAACCCCTCCTTATTTTTAAAGACTTAGATCTTGGAGCCGGCACTGTGGTATAGCTTGTGAGGCTGCTGCCTGCAGTGCCAGCATCCCATATGGGCGCCAGTTCGAGTCCTGGCTGCTCCACTTCGGATCCAGCTCTCTGCTCTGGACTGGGAGAGCAGTAGAAGATGGCTCAAGTTCTTGGGACCCTGAACCCGTGTGGGAGACCTGGAAGAAGCTCCTGGCTCCTGGCTTCAGATCAGCACAGCTCCAGCCATTGCGGCCAACTGGGGAGTGAACAGCAGATGGAAGACCTCTCTCTCTGCCTTTCTTTCTTTCTTTCTTTCTTTTTTTTTTTTTGACAGGCAGAGTGGATAGTGAGAGAGAGAGAGACAGAGAGAAAGGTCTTCCTTTTTGCCGTTGGTTCACCCTCCAATGGCTGCTGTGGCCGGCGCATCTCGCTGATCCGAAGCCAGGAGCCAGGTGCTTCTCCTGGTCTCCCATGCGGGTGCAGGGCCCAAGCACTTGGGCCCTCCTCCACTGCCTTCCCTGGCCATAGCAGAGAGCTGGCCTGGAAGAGGGGCAACCAGGACAGAATCCGGCACCCCAACCGGGACTAGAACCCGGTGTGCTGGTGCCACAAGGCGGAGGATTAGCCTGTTGAGCCATGGCACCAGCCTCTGCCTTTCTTTCTTTCTCTGTGTTACTCTTTCAAATTAATAAATAAAGCTTAAAAAAAGACTTAGATCTTTGGTTACCTCCTCCAAACTTTCCCTGGCCAATGCTGAAACCTGCATACATTCACACATACGCACCCCACATCTGCCTCCCTCTCTAGGCCAACCTATTTGCCCCTTACTGCCTGGCTAGCTGCCAATGCTTCTTCTCTCAAGATTTTAGCTATATTTCCTCTGTTTACAGTGTTATTTCTCTCACAAGTCCGGGAAGTCCTCCAGGGCAGTGGTTTTACCTCTGTATCCTTGGCCTAAAGTGGATGCTCAAGAGTTATTGAACATTTTTTTTTTTGACAGGAAGAGTGGACAGTGAGAGAGAGAGAGACAGAGAGAAAGGTCTTCCTTTTTCCGTTGGTTCATCCCCCAATGGCCACTGCAGCAGGCACACTGTGCCGATTCGAAGCCAGGAGCCAGGTGCTTCCTCCTGGTCTCCCATGGGGTGCAGGGCCCAAGGACTTGGGCCATCCTCCACTGCCTTCCCGGGCCACAGCAGAGAGCTGGTCTGGAAGAGGGGCAACCGGGACAAAATCTGGCTCCCTGACCAGGACTGGAACCCAGTGTGCCAGTGCTGCAGGTGGAGGAGTAGCCTATTGAGCAGCGGCGCCGGCCTGAACATTTTTTTAAAAATTCTTTTATTTGACAAATAGAAAGAAAGATGGGGGTGGGAGTGGGGAGAGAAAGAGAATGTGTGTTCCCATCACTGGTTCACTCCCCAGATACCTGCAATTACTGAGAATGGGCCGGGGCCAAAGCTGAGAGCCAGGAATTCAACTCAGGTCCCCCACATGGGTGGCAGGAACCCAGTTACTCAAGCCATCACAGCTGTCTTCCAGGATCTGCTTCAGTAGGAAGCTGGAATCAGGAGCCAGAGGTGGGCGTTGAACCTGGGCACTCTGACTTGAGTCTTATCCTCTAGGCCAAATGCCTGCCCTGAATTTACTTTTGTATTCTACTCTTAGTTGGCCCTCTTAAAAGTGCTTTCTCTCTCTTTGTGGGAGTAAATACCCAAAGTACATTGATAGTTTAGACACTGTTGAAATCATTAGCCTTCACTCAAAACAACGAATGGTTTGGGGTGAGTATTAGGGCAAAGGGAGAAGATATGAAATGTGTGTGTGTAAAGGGTGAGGATGTTTTTCAACAAGTAATCAACAAAGAAGAGTAATGAATTTAACTCGCTGAGGAAGCCAGTGTTGAATGAGCCCAGAGCATTTAATATTTTTGCTATGAAACTTACCATGCTCAGACACAATGTGAGTATCTTGAAAATCTGGATCATGTCCTACTTATTTTTATTTCTCCAGGACTTGGTATAGTAGTTAACACAGAATCAATGGTAAAAAGAATTTATTGAACTAAATCAGTTGCTTCAATATCTGTGTAGGTCTACCTTCTCTTTCATGAGCTTCTAAACTCCTTGAAAAAAGGACTATGTTCTATTTAATCTGTTATTACCCTATTAACCCAGCACATGATATAACAAAGGGTACTCAATAAACATCCAACTATTGAATGCGTTTTTTTTAAATCTTGCCAAATACATGTGTCTCTCGAATACTCTTTTTTTAAATTTTTTTAAGATTTATTAATTTGAAAGTCAGAGTTACACAGAGAAGGAGAGGCACAGTGAGAGAGGTCTTCCATCTGCTGGTTCAATCCCCAGATGGCTGCAATGGCCGGAGATATGCCTATCTGAAGTCAAGAGCCAGGAGCTTCTGCTAGGTCTCCCACTTGAGTGCAGGGGTCCAAGGACTTGAGCCATCTTCTACTGCTTTCCCAGGCCTTTACAGAGAGCTGGATCCGAAGTAGAGCAGCTAGGACTAGAACCGGCATCCATATGGGATGCCAGCACTGCAGGCAGCAGCTTTATCCACTACACCACAGTGCTGGCCCCACTCTCAAATACTCTTAATGTCCACAAATCTGCCGGCACCACGGCTCACTAGGCTAGTCCTCCACCTGCAGCGCCGGCACTCCAGGTTCTAGTCCTGGTTGCTCCTCTTCCAGTCCAGCTCTCTGCTGTGGCCCAGGAAGGCAGTGGAGGATGGCCCAAGTGCTTGGGCCCTGCACCCCATGGGAGACCAGGAGGAAGCACCTGGCTCCTGGCTTCGGATCCGCACAGCGCACCAGCCATAGAGGCCATTTGAGGGGTGAACCAATGGAAGGAAGACCTTTCTCTCTGTCTCTCTTTCTCACTGTCTAACACTGCCTGTCAAAAAAAAAAAAAAAGTCCACAAATCTTTTCTACATGTACTGAGAACATGAGATTTGTAGTAAGTTACCCAGATGAAAATGCTGATTTGTTACCTTCTAACCACATGACCTTTAACAAGTTACTTACTGTACTTGAGTCCTATTTTCAAAATGGCACTAATAATACCTACCTCATCAGGTTATTATGTGTGTTAAGTGAGTTAATAAAAAGTGCTTAGAACGGTGCTTGATACAACACAAATATTATTATGCTTGTTTTCCCTCATGTACAAACACATTCTACAACTAGTTTAAAATACTCATGTAGCAAGCCATTAATTATTTTTAATTCCTGCATTGTTTACATGGAAGCATTTAAAAGCTTTTCTTTGTTCTGAAATTTTGAATCAATTAATAGCTTCATAAGCAGAGTCAAAGTGGCACAAGATATTACACGTGAGCTGACACAGTTCCTCTTTCTTATGAGTAAAGCTTTTTGGTTTTCTTTTTTCATAGTCTCTCCTGAATATTGATTTTCTGTAGCACCCAAGGACAGTCCTGCGCAGGCTCCTGTCACAGCCTGCATTTGTATGTGTGGTTTATACACTAAACCCACCCACATAGCAGCCCTGCATCTAGCATGTTCTTTTCCTGTTCTCACCTTGATGATGTCCCAATTGGGCACCATAGAAATGGTGATTATGAAGAAGAGAAAGAGAAGGATGATCTGGTACCCGATCTGGACACTGAAGTGTGATTCATACATGTGATAATTCATTCATTCAGTCATTTATGGATTCAGTCATGTATCAAGTACCAATTATATATTGGGCTTTTGGCTAAGTACTAGGAGTATAGATATGAACAAATTTCATCCATGCCCCTACACACACAATCTAACCATGGTGGAATTGCATACAAGATAGATAGATAAATAGATAGATAGATAGATAGATAGAGATAGATAGATAGAGATATACAAACACAATGCACACAATACAATGAATGCAGAAGTTGATGCAAATTCAAGGTACATTTGGATCATTCCTGTAGACAGCACCTACATCTGCATATGGGAATTAGGGAGGCTACATAAATTAAGTAATATTAATAATAATTAAATAATATTGTTGGTCATGAAAATAAGCCATTTATGAAGTATTTTCTATGTGTTAGACATTTTCTCCACATATCCATATACTCATAATATCAAGCAAATATAGAGAGAAGTTAAGGAACTTGTCAAGCTGTGAAGGAAGCCAGTGTTGAGTGTATTGACCAGCCAACGTCAGGTCTACTTGGTGCCAAAGTCTTTTCTATTTACTCTCTGAGTTTCCCTGAAACCCAGGAGAGGTCCAAAAGGAATTATAGCCAGAAAGAATTGCACACACAAAGGCAAAGAGGTGTAGAAGAGCCAGAAGTTTTGAGAACCCATTGCTCAATGCCGTTGGTAGAAAGGGGATTGGCTGGGAAAGAGAGCTGAAAGGCACCATGCAAGAGGTTGAGGTAGCATGAGGGACAGTTGTGCAGAGGGTCTTTGGTACTACATTTAGGAGTTTGTGCTTAATTCTATGATTTATTGGGAGGCATAGAATAATTTTAAACAAGAGTGAGCTAAGATCCAATCTGACCATGGAAAAGATGGATTAGGGTGGGGAGTAGAGGTGTCGAATGCCAAGCTAAGGAGTGTTTGCAGTTATCTGCAAATCTATTGGCAAGAGTTAAAAGAAACCAGTTTTCCCTTTCTCTCTCTGCCTGTCAATCGAACTCATTGAAATGGAAGGGTTTTGAGTTTATTTGATTTCAGGAAATGATATATTCTTCATGTTATTTTCCCCCCCTCTTTATCTTCATTTTCCCTCTGGACTGCATATCATTGCATGCAGTGGCCTGCAGGTTTTCAGCTTTCACTGAGAAATGTACGTTTGGGGTTGTTGGGCCTGTAAAACATGAAATTAACCAGTGTCATATCTTTCACACCCTCCTCCCTGCTCACCCAGAAGCCCAAATTAAATTTCTTACTGAACAATCCAAGCAGCTGACATGCTCCACAGACAGCAGCACACAGCTTTGATGGCCACAAGGTGTACGTCTCTGCCACCAGGCTCCATGTCAAACTCCCTGCCTGTGTTTTGGTGACAAGATTTAGCTCATTTTGGACTTGGTCTCAAGCTGCAATGAGCTCCCCCAGGACCAACACAACCTATCCCTGAATATATGAGTGTATATACAGAGGTTAGTAACTTATAAAGCAGCATTCATGCAGACCTGCATAGCAGAGGGACATCACATGTGTCTTGCACACTGGAAAACCAAGGCTTTGACAGGTGCCACACCACATAATGAGCTTAACACACTCTGTACAGGGAAAGTGGTCTTTTTGGCCAAGTGGAAACTCCCTGTGACACCTTCATGTAGGAAGCTTATGTAGGCAGTAAGGAAAGAAAAACTAAAAAGTCTGCCCCATTTTACTTAAAACAAAACAAACTAGAAATTGTTACTGTTTTAATTTTTCAATGTTCCCCTTGTTTGGGGCCTCATCTTCTTTTCCAGTTCTATAGGAACCATGTCACCTTATCCCTATGTCATTCATGCTATCTTTCTTACTATCTCAGCTCCAGCTCAACAATACTTGTTACCATGAATCTGTCAACCTGTACTATACATCTAAAATACTTTGATCCAGAGATCTGTGTGTCCAAGTCTTTACATCTTCAATCTCAGCCAAAATTTGCTATCCACAAAAATGTAATCGCTTGTTGTTATCATAATTAATGTCTCCCTATACCATGTGCTATCCAACTGGACTTCTGATAAGATACCTTTTACAGGCTTCTATGTTTATCACTACACAGTAACCACGTGGCCTATGGCCAAGAGCCATACCTAGCTTATGATGGATTTTTATTCAAAGCACTGTTTTGCATGCTGTAGCCATCAATGTCTACTAAATGCACCAAATCAAAAAAATGTTACAGTGTTTCATCTTTCATTGCCTTTCTGGATAAGAGTATCTAAATTAGTTTGCGAGATAACCCTGGTGATAGTTAATCTCATGAATAAATCCAGAGAATGCATTTGATGGTTGCTAATGAGCAATATTTCTTCCAGGATGTGTTTCCATTTTGTGTTGCCAAGCACAGAAAGTTGAGAAACTTTGAGTGCAGAGAAGGGTCCCGGGGGAGGAAAGAAGAGAAGGCAAACCTCTCTACTAGCAAAGAATAATCATGCTGAAAGGCATTTTTAAGTTTATGTAACACATTCTATGTCGTTCTCCCCAAAATAAATTCTCCTTCAGTTACTGTTTTAATGTCTTCTGGGGCAAGTGGGTCATTATCTCATAAAGCAGCCTCTGTCATGGTGAAATCTCATCATAAGATAAACTTCCCCAGGCAAGCCTACATGGCAAGTTTTACCTCAATGTAATGGCCTACTGCTGGCCTCTGTATTTCCATAGGAAAGCATAGGTGTTACTTTCAAGACCCCAAGGTTCCAAATATTTCAGGTGGCTCAGGCTTTCTTCATTTTTCACTTTCTTCACTCCACCCATTCTGCAGATCACAATGAGTTTCAGAATGAAGAAAGTACTCCCAGAAATGCTACAGTCTGAATTTTTCTGCCCCTCTCTCAACACATACGACTATACCAGTGTTAGTATTAGGAGAAGGGCCTTGTCATGGAGTCCACCCTCATGAATAGGATTGTGCGCTTGTTTAAGAGGCTCCTGTGAAACCCCTTGCCCTTCCTGAACATGGGAACTCAGCAAGAAGGTGTCGTCTATGTGGAACAGGCCTTTCCAGATCCTGAATCTGTTGATTCCTTTCTTGTGGACTTTCCATCCAACAGAATTGTGAGAAATGCATTTCTGTTGTTTACAAATTACCCGGTCTGAAGTATTTTATGAACTGAGAAACAGAAAGTTGGACCCATAATTACCATTCTGGTAGGGTGAGGAGTCAGATGGGTCAATAGACAGTCAGGTTGGTCCTGGTGGAAAATGAGGAAAGGAGAGTCCCCTAAGATGGTGCAAAATGCTTACTTCCCCTAAAAGTCATCCTTAGCAAGATCAAGATACCAAATCCCACTGCTTGTTTCCCCCAGAGCTGCCTTTAACCAGACACAAGTGCCTGTTCCACTCCTTGGAAACTTCCAGTTTTATCACGAGAATAGCAAGGTAGTAGTAATTCTACTCTTCTGAGTTCTGTTTACCCTGAAAACAGATTCCACCCTTCTGATGGCTCTTTCGTTTTATCATGAACAAGCTAGACAGGCCATATAAAATAACAGATTTGATGGGTTTTGTCCCTGCCTTCTGATCCTTAGCTTATTGTTAGTTTTTCCCCAAAATTGTGCTTAAAATATCCCACTTTCGGTGCAAACTGTTGAAATCTTTGCTTAATATATGCTAAATTGATCTTCTGTATATAAAGATAATTGATAAAAAAATCCCACTTTCACCAGCTTCTCAGGTCCGCCTCTCTTGGACCCCCTTCCAGACCACTTCAGCAGGCGGTTTCTGACTTAAATAAATCATGCTTATCACCCTCTGCCTTGGCCACATGGAAATTTTTCTTTCACAGGATACAAGGTCCTCTTTTCTCTGCTGCACTTTCACCTGTACAGTATGCTTTCCATTATACCATGAAGAGGGTGATGTGTTGCCAAGTTTATGCGCCTAGCTCTATAGCTTGTATTACCCAGTTATGCAATCAAACACTAAAATGAGTGTTTCTATATTTTGTGGATGTGAACAGGTACAATCAATTGACTTCAAAGGAGATTACCCTCCTTAATATGGGCATCATGTTGTCAGTTTAAGACCTTCAAAGCAAGATTGAGGTTTTCCTGAGGAAGAAGAAATCCTGCCAAATGAGCATAGCTCCTACCCTAGAGTTTCTTGTCTGCTGCCCTGCCCCATAATGATAAATGATGATTGATAGATTGACAGATGATAGAGTGTGTGCATGTGTGTGTGTGTGTGTGTCCTACTAGCTCTGCTTCTAGTCTGATTTTGCTTCTATTTCTCTGCTTGCACCCTAACTGGCACAAAGTAAATTTATGCAAAGACTTCATTACATGGGGGAGGATTTTGGACTCTGACAGGACTAGAAAGGGAATCCTTGAACTCCTCTCATGGGCTGCCATGGGAGAATCTGTTTCCTCAAATCCTACAGCTGGTCTGGCCACCCTGTTGGGCTAGTAGTTTCCATAGACCATAATAGGGCCCAATACATTCATGGCGGTGTGAAGAAAGGAGGATCCACTCCTTTCCCATGCTCTTAGAAGAGGAGCAGCCCTAGCTGCTTCACAGGCAGGCCTTTGACTCTTCCTTCTGCTGAACCAGGCTGCATCTGAGAGAAGGAACAGACCAGACTGAGTTTCTCCCCGAGGCTAATGAGATATATCAGATGCAGGTGACACTTGGGCCAGGCAAGCACCTGCTCTTCTGGGGCCTGAGGCTTTCTACTAACCTGGGAAGGAATGCTGCAGCAGCTCAAGTTGGAAAGGTTACCTGAGAATTCTTCACGAGTGTTAAAACTTGGAATGCTTTGAAAACTGCCCCAGGACACCAGTGAGTACAGAATTCACTGGAGATGGGGGTAGAGAGAAGAGGAATCAGATCCTGGATTCAGCTCTGGTGACAGAGATAGTTGAATGGAGTGATACCAGCGTGCTTTTTTTTCTTGAACTGTATGAGACCTAATTTTGAATCTTCCACTTACTAGTTTCGTGATCTCACTTAGATTCAGTTTCCTTACTCCTGAAAGAAAGATTAAAAATGCAGCTTCCTTAGACAATTGTTGAATTGCCTAAAGAGCTAATTAATGTATGCAAACATAGGTAACATGCAAATTTCCTGGCACTTTAGTGCTCAGTAAGAGATTACTGTTGCTACTGCTATTCTCTTCATCCCTAAAACATATAAATGATATTTCATTTGTCCTCAGCCATGCATGGAAACTATTCTCTTAGTACATAGAATAGGGGAGGGTGGCATAAGCCTTATCATCATGTAACTAGAGTCTCTCCTTCTTTGTGGCTTTGAGTAGGTGATTGGACTGTCTCAGTTAGTTCATGTGAGCTTGGGAATGATAATACAATGTTGATATAATACAGTGGGTGTGATAATGGACACTAGAGTCAAGCTTCCAGGATTTGAATCCCAGTCCCATTACTTGATAAAAGTATGGCCTTAGATAAGTAATTTAATCTCTCTTTGCTGCAGTTTCCTCGTTTATAAACTCCAGATAACAATACTGTCTATCTCACAGGGCTGTTATGGGGATTAAATATATTAATATGTATAAAAGGCTTGGAAGGGCGCCTAGCACTTGTAAGAACATGATAAAGGACAACTATTCTCATTGTGCTTTGAGAAAGGATTAGATGAGATAATGCTTTTACATATCTGGTACCCAGCAGATGCACAATAAAATAATAGTGATTGTAACAGTTGCTATTGCTCACAATATTGATAATTATAGGAGGAAAAACACTATCATATTCTGACTTCTGCAGACATGAAACACTTTCTCTAAGTTAAGGTTCATTTTCAGATACTCTCTGTTTTAATCTTTCAACTTTCCTAGAATATTGATATGTCTATGTCTCAGCTCTATGTAACTTCTCTGTTCAAGTGAAATGTCTTTGGTAACTTCTGTTTGCAGAATAAAATCCAACCTCTGGGGTCCCTTAAATTTCATAATCTGTCTCTCAATAAGCTTTTCCAGATTTATTTCCTTGTCTTATACCATTCTTCACTTCTTCTCTGCTTTTATTGTGTTGTCTTGTTGCCCTTCAGCACACGGAAACACTTTTGACAGGCTTGAGGCCAGGATTGGCATCAAGTCTCCCATTCTGAAAAGGTGTCAGTCTGGAAAATGTAAGGACTATATATAACCACAATAACAGCCAGGCATTGAGTGCCTTTTTGTACCCAAGCACAGTACTAAATACTTATGTGTATTGTTTCTTTTCAATTAAAATTCACAGTGACCCAGTGAGGCAAAAATCATAAATTTCTTTTATAGATAATGTATCCCAGGTTTAGCTGGGTAAAATGACTATGACTTGCTCACAGTACAACAGCTCGTTTGTGGCTGAGTTGTATATTGGCTTGATTATTCTATATCCATGACTCCTTTATTGTTTTAAAAACTTTTTATGTAAGCAACATATGCATATAAAAGTGGAAATATCACAAATGCATGGCTTAATGAGTTTATAAAAGGTGTATACATGTGGCCAACGCCACGGCTCACTGGGCTAGTCCTCTGCCTGTGGCACTGGTACCCCGGGTTCTGGTCCTGGTTGGGGCGCCGGTTCTGTCCCGGTTGCTCCTCTTCCAGTCCAGCTCTCTGCTGTGGCCCGGGAAGGCAGTGGAGGATGGCCCAAGTGCTTGGGCCCTGCACCCACATGGGAGACCAGGAGGAAGTATCTGGTTTCGGATCGGCGCACCTGCCGTAGCGGCCATTTGGGGGGGTAAACCAAGGGAAGGAAGACCTTTCTCTCTGTCTCTCTCTCACTGTCTAACTCTGCCTGTCAAAAAAAAGTGTATACATGCATGCACTGAAATAAAGAACATAGAAACACCCTAAAATTTCTTCTTAGCATCCCTTCTTGTCACTGCTTCCCTGGTGTTAAACATTATTGTGGTGATCAAGGTATGGGTTGTTTTCTGTTCTAGTACTTTATATAAATGGAATCACACAGAATGCATTATTTTGTGCTTAAATTGTTTAGATCAACATATGTATATGAGACTCATACATACTGTTAGCTGATGTTAGAAATCATTTATTCTCATTCTCATGGAGTATTTCACATAGGTGACCTCTAAGTTCAATGTTAAATGGACTTGGACATGTGTAATTCTTCCAAAGAGAAAATTCTGTGAATCTAAATAATCACAATATTCAACAACTGGAAAAATAGGATTGATACTACAGCTATACACAGGCTATAGGTGTGTTAAAAAGTACAAAGAAATGAAATAAACTAACACCCTGCAGGCTCAACATCCAATTCATGTATTATTTTGGGGAATTTTATTGTAATGAGAACACTTGATCTGATGCCTACATTCTTTACAAATTTTAACTGCAAAACACGTTATTGTTGGCTACAGATACAATGATAGGCAGCAGGTTTCTAGAGCTCATTCATCTTGCTAGACTGAAACTTCATGCCCATCAATTAGTAATTCATCATTTCTCCATTCTCTTAGTCTTATTCTGTTCTTTGATTCTGTGACTATTTTTGATATATCATGTATGTATATTGCAGTAAAGACTATGTACTATCCAGGACCCACTAGCTTACACATGATTGTGAATTTTGAAATATTTCAAAGGATTTCTTTAGAAAGATATGAACCCCACACTAAACATCAAATGAATCACTCTGCCCAAGAAACAAAAATCCCCAGCCCTGCTCTGTAATCCTTTCTCACTGACTCACTCACCTTCATAGTTTGAACTCTGCCCTTTTCTCCCTGGACATAACACCATGAATTGCCTAAATGTGTATGTCACCTCTGCCAGGAGCATGTTGTCAACTGCCCTTATCCTTTCAACTGGTGCTGGGTGTTAGTGTAGTCTCTGATTTTCCAGATAGTGCTTTTATGAATATGCTGGTGCCCCATACATGCGTTTCTGGCCTTGCTCTAGATATATCTCAGTATTAAATTTGATCTGCATGTTGGAACTATCAGGTGACCAAGGTGCATAAACAATCTCCTTTTAACAAGCAGAGAAATGGGCATACACTTCCATGTACGTAAGATGTCTTACTACTAACAAGGAATAGTCTTTGGAAGAGATTGAATCTGGTAGCTAGGGACTGTCACAAGAATCTCCTCTGCATCGATTACCCTAAACAGAGAAAGCCCATTTTAGCAGGCATTCTCAACAACATCTTAAAGAGAGTCATGAATCATCCCCATACAACAGGTTAATTTAGACAGCTGCTTTAGGAGAACTTTCATGGCCACTTCAACTGCAAGTCTATCAGAATGCACTTCTGTTTCAGAATAACAGTGACATTGCACATTTGCAGAGCACTTCATAATTGAGAAAACATTTTTATATGTGTTTCTGAATTCAATATCTTACACCTGTGTGGTTTTATCAATACCCCCTATGATGCCTTTTACAGACTGGAAAACAGGCTCAGAGGTAAAGCTGATGCCTCAGATTGCAAGTCTGGGCTTACATGCAGCTCTGTTGACCATAAATGCCCCCTTTAAAGACTAAAAAGCAGATATATTCTTATTTGGGAGAATTTTTACATAAAACAATATATCTGCCTGTGTGCCTAAATAATCCTTCACAGATAAGGAGATTACCTGGCAAGATCCAAAACTAAGAAAATGAGGCTCATGTAGTTGCTCACATGCTATCCAAAGGTGTGGGTACCCCATCAGCTTCCAAGTTGTGTCTCAGCAGGTATTTGTGTGCCAGGATATCCCTAGGAAACCCATTCAAAGCAAGTTAAATGGCAACTCCATGTCCATAAGCTACAGTCAAGCAGACCTAGGATGGGCCACTTGACCTTCCATTCCAGAGTCTCCAAATCCTACAACTTTAAGTCGATAATTCTATAAACCACAGTACTCAACTTGAGATGGCTTTCTCTGATGAATCCCAGTAATTGCTTGCCAGCTTCATTCTTATTTATGCCAGTGTCTCCCATGGGTTCTCCTGCTTCCCTGGAATGCTTCTAGGCCTCAGTTTTGCAGTTTTCTAGCTTCTGTCTGTCCAAAAGTTGGAGAATATTCAAGGTTCCAGACTCTGCTTATATTCAATCTTATTTATAATACACACACACACACACACACACACACACACATATATATATATAGAGAGAGAGAGAGAGAGAGAATTTGGGGCCATTAGACATCAGTGTCAACTACTCAACTCTGCTATTGTAGTGTAAAAACAATATGCAAATGGAAGTGTGACTGTGTTCCAAGAAAGTTGATAGAGACAGGCAGTGGTCCAGAATTGACCTGCTGGCCCCAATTTTCAGAATTCTTATCAGAACCAATTCTAGTTAGAGTATTCTGCCATCAATTTACTACAATATGGAGTCTGGCAAAGAGTAGTTATGACGTCTGATACTTGACAGGAAAGTCAAATGGCCATGTTAATTTCTCTTCATCTAATTCTCTCACATGATAGGTAGCATGCTGGGTTGATAAAGCTTCAATATGAATTTCCTACATTGATTTGGCAGGAAAAAAGTGCTGAAGGGCAAGAGAAAGAAAGGAGAAAGTTTCCAAACGTCTTTGGCTGCAATAAGAGATCTTAACTAACAGTGGCTTAACCTGAAGATATGTATTATTCATATAATTGAAACAGAGTCAGTTGAACTTACAATTGTCTGAGTGGCTCTAAACTTGTCTTCAAGGACACAAGATCTTCGCATTTTTTAACTTTTTGATTCTCACCATGTTGTCTTCTCATATATCACTTCATAGTGGTAAGACAGATGTATTACCTTCAAGCATCACATACTCATGATCTGTGTTAAAAGTAAAAAATTGTCCCATTATGTAGTTTTCTCTTGTGTGAGAAAATGTGAAGGAGGGAAGGCAGATGATGTTGGCTGATGGGTAGGTAGCCAAGACTTCAGATCGCAAAGAGTAAAGAAGACCTCGAACCCCACTGTGAAGATTGTGGTATGCACAGCTTGCTGGGTAAGTTGAGAGTGAGGTGTTATCTTATATTTAAGCCATAGATGAAATCTGGTTCTCCGTCAGCAGCTCTCAAATATTCATGTTCCCAAAAATCACTAGGGGCCTTTGTTAAAATGCAATGCCTTGGGCCCCTGCTCTATGAATTGACTAAATGGTGTTGGAAGGGAGCCAGAAATATATCTTTGAACGAGTTCGCCAGGAGATTTTGATGAAGGCAGTCTGCTACTCATACTATAAGAATCAATCACTGTATGATGTTGAAGCCTTGATGAGAGTGATGTGAAAGGTAGAAACAACTGTCATTTCAAACTTTCAAAGATGCAAGTATGTAAATATTGGGAGCATAGAGCTTCCTTTCTTGCTGAAAAAGAAATAGACATCAGGACTTTTGACCACAAGAATATTGAGCCAAGATGCCTATATCAACTGTATCTGCTATGTTGCTTCTATAGAACTTCAGGGCTGAACATAAAATCAGGGAATTTATGTAAACTTGCTTTGTAAGCTGCCTTGTATCTCACTTGGACAAAACAGAACAGGGCTCTGAGTACATGAGAATGTGAGTTTGTTCTTAATTTATATATTTGTACAATAGTCTAAATATCCTGGCCTCAGTGTCTGCTGACATGAAACAGAGGAAACTAATTTCCCTGTATCATATCAAAGGGTGATATCCTACCAGCTGTTAAGAAAGAAATTACCCATTTATCATGCTGCTTAGTGCCTCTAATTGCTAAATAAGTATTAGCACTCATCACCATCTTTGTCTACATCAGACTGTTAGTAGTGGTGATGATTTTATTTATATTTACATAGATTTGTAGATAACAACTTTACCTTACCTCCTCCTCCTCCTTCTTTAAAGATGTGAAACTGAGTCCAGTTTTATTAAATCACTTCCAGATTTACAAAATTAGTTGGCTAAGTTGGTTCTCAAACTGAAATTTATTCTTGATTCTATAATCAAATTTTCTAAAAATGCATACAATAAATTCATAATGTGAAACTGTGGTCCAGTTTGCTGATATAAGGTAAGAAAGCACCAAGCTCTGAGAAAGGCCTTTTTATTTCAGGCCCTAAATTTTCTCTCTCTTTCTTTCTCTCTCTCAACAGTTGCTCTCATTCTCTCTCTTTCATATCAGTCTGTGCCTGGGTCCAAATGCAGAAGACCTACAAGGTAATTAAAAATGGGAGTCAAGATGCTCTTTGGTGAGAGCAGGAGACAAGTCGATGTGGCTTAATCTACTAGGAATTGATTGCAATCAATTTCTCCCCTGGCCTGGCCTGTCCAAGGCTGCAGCTGTAAAGCGTTCAGCCAGCTGATCAATGGCAGCCTTGAGTGCGGTGGAGGGAGAGACAAAATACTGGCGGCAGCCTCTGGGCAGTCTGTTACCAACAGGCCAGACCAAGTCCAAGGTTAGTTTCCAGGTCCCCTTCCTGTCTCCCTCATCTACACAGATCTCTGGCAAGAGTGTCAAAATAAGATGTGGCTGCTGAAAACATGTGAGAAGTGTTCCTGGAAGCTCTGGGGAAAAGAAAGAAAACTCATTTACTAAAGATAATAAAAATAATAATAATCTCATATTCATCATCATAACCATAATGACAGTGGTTGTAATAATGACAGGGCACCTGATTTTATTTTCTGCTTTCTGAATGTGAAAGCACATCTCTATATCCAAATGATAATCATTTAAGGGCTGTAGTTTTGCAGCAAACAGAATTCATCACACTTAATAAAATGCTAATTGAGGTTGAGGAAGGAAGTCTGGTCTTTCAAGTTTTGTATGTTTGTTCATTCATTAGAGAAATAAGCACTATAGTATAATAACACCTGGCATGAATTGCATCTTGTACATAGCAGGAGCTATGTTTTTAATATGCAAGTCCTGTGTTATGTGTGTTGGCTAAAAAAATTAACAATTAGAATATAACCTCTGATTTAATTGAGTCCACTAGTAAAAACAGCATGTAAACAGGGTTATGGTGATAAAGGCATGAATGTAATGATTAAGTGACCGTAAGGGTGAATTAGTTCTGGTGGGTCCAGGGCATAGAGGAAGGGGAGGTAATTACGCTCTGATTCTAAAATGACATAATTTCTCTAGGTATAAAAAGCCATTGAAAGCAGAGAAAGAGACAAAGCTAAGAATGTATAGCAAATTTGCTGGGCATCAGGTAGTCCCACACACCTAGAGCATTGGGTACTTCACTAAAGACTTGCAAAAATCTCTGGAAAGGTGGCTAGGAGCTTAGAGAAAACAAGTCTTCACTTTATGCAAATGAATTTATGCATTATTATCCTTGTCCAATAAGAATCAGAAATTGTTATTCACAGAAAAATATCCAGATCTCATTTGGAAACTGAATTTCTGTAAACTGAAGAGAACAAGAAACATATGAAGTACAGGAAAGATAGGCTCAAATAGGTTAAATAAATTGCTTGGGACACAATAAGCAATGGTAGATCTACTCAGTGCTTTGACTCAAATTCAAGTGTCTTTCCAAAATTTTTACTAAGAAGGCAAATAAAAGCATTGGTTTGGGAACTAAACAGACTGATTAAAGTCCTGGCTCTGCCACTTTGGTGCTAATTAACATCCTCAAGGCTCAATTTCTTCATTTATAAATCAGTGGCAAAATGTGTATTGAAATAATTCTGAAAGTTGAATGTAATAATATATGTAAGGGTTTTAGCAGAGTTCTTGTCATATTATAAGATTTTGATAGATGGTCAATGCCATTATTATTAATATTAACTTCAAATACCCTCCCCATGTTTCCTTTCTGAACCTTTCTTCTACTTCTTTTGACATCTCTTTGAATACTTTAGTACCATGGATTGATTGTAGGCATGATGATGGACTATCAGACGAGCTATTTTGGTTTGGGGGGACATTCTCCCGCTTTTTTGAATACACTATCCTGCTGAATATCATACATCATTTGAAGAATGGTTAAGGGAGATGAGAAAATTTGGGAGGGCATGCCAGCCACATTCATGTATTTCAAAAGTTGTCAGCTTTGAAAGGGATGAGACTTATTCCTCATTGGCTCTCAGAGTGAAAATTTGGCCAGTAGGTAAAAGTTATAGGGAAGTTTTTGTGTTTGTTTACTTTAAAAAACAATTTTTCAATGACTAGGTCATCTGAAAACCAAATAAGTTAAATTGTGTGATTGTAAGCTCTACATCACTTAAAGGATTCAAGTTAAGATTGGTGACAAAAAAAGTTATTTTAACTGAGGACTAAGTTAAATGATCTCCAGGACCCTTTCATTAAAATCATGAAGTGTTTCACCTGATATAAATAAAATAAGCCATAAAGAAATAAACTGTTGGAGCGTCTTAATGAGAGTGTTTTTTTTTTTTTTTTTTTTTTTTTTTTGTAGTAGACTATACACATTGAGCACTAGGGTCCAAATCCTGTCTATAGATGTATACTTTCCAGAACAATGGCACTTCATATTCTTTCCAGTTATCCACAGCCCACACCATTCTCTATTTTAATATTCTAGTAAGTGCTCCCTATTTACTTTAATTGCCTGACTCTGCATGAAAAGAACCCAAAATGACAAGCAAGGCAACTCAGTGCAGCTCCATGCTTTTGCCAATAATTGTCAATAACTTTCTCATCCCAATCTCTGTGTTTGGTTTGTAAAATAATTGAGTTGGATTTAATATCTAAGGTCCCTTTCTGCTCTAGAATTCTGAGTTCTATTCTCATGAGCAAAAAACTGCACTTTCAATAACTTTTTTTTGGAAAAGCAATGACCTTTTTCTGAACTCCCTGCAGAGGGGTGGATGCATATGTTGTTGTCATTTTTGAGAATGCAATCTCTAATCATAAAAACTGATGGATCTGCCATCAACCTTCTTTACTTTTCTGCTTTCCTAAGTTACTCCAAAAAGTGAGCTGAAAATATTCTAGTATTGCCAATGCGTTCTCAGTTTAGAAAATACTTTGTGGAGTTTGCACAAAACACAGCTAGAGCTCTTTTTTTTTTTTTTCTTTTTTAACTAACTGATTGAGCTGCCAAAGTGTGATTTGTTGGCTGCTGTTGCTGTGATTCCCTTGCACATAATACAGGTTAAAAGCATGAGAGAATTGACGAGGGAAAAGAAGAACCTCAAAGACTAGTAAGAGGAGGTGCACAACAAAAGAGCCTGGGAACATGGAACATGGTCATTTGGAAATTTCATATGTGAGGTTCTTGCCTTCAAAGAACAGAACTGTGTGACTAGAGTCTGTTCACTAATTGTTTGACATTGCATGCTCCCCCTGCCCCCATTACTATAAAATCCTTCTTATCTGATGAGATCAAGATCTGTAATTGTAGGTTAATGGAAAGTCACTTAAAAGCAGAAGTATGCTAGAGCATTCAAGAGCAGTCTACTAGGCTAGGAGGGTCTAATTTACAGGGGACATTAGTCATATTTCCAAAGAAAATGGAAAGCATTGAAACTGATTAACCCAGAAGTCAAAGAAGATCATATTAAAACAATTAGAAAATACAGAAGAGTAAAAAGAATACCTGCCTAAATCCACTTAGAGGCAGTTGGCATTTTGGTATATATACTTCTAAACCTTTCTCTTTGCCAATATTTCATTTATGTAATCTACATATTTACTATATGTAAACTATTCCATAATGTGTTTAAGTAACATAAAACATACATATAATTCACGTAAAGACATAATACAAGTAAGTTGCTTTGTAACCTACATTTCACTTAGTACATCATGTTTTAATTGTGTTAAGAATAAGTTATAGTATAATTTTACCAGCAGTTATCCCCAAGTATGACTTATGAGATTTATAATGTTTTTCAGATTTTTTACAATGAGAATGCTTTAATTATGTACTTAAAACATAAAAACAATAGAAAAACAAACCAAAAATTCAAATATAGTTGTTAATAAGTAGCATAATTTGAAGTTAACTGTGAATTTTTTAATCAAACATGCCTGGCTTTCATATTTCAAACCAGCTTTATTGAGTATGTGACTTCGGGTAAGCTACCTAACCTATCTAAGATTCCACTGCACCATTTAAAAATGGTAAAAAATAATAGAAATCATATTTTTATTTTAACAGCTTTACTGAGGTATTCTTCACATATTCCACAACTCATTCATTTTAAGTATAAAATAGTGTAGTTTTTAGTGATTCACAGGATTGTGCAATCCTATCATGATTTATTTTATAACATATTTATTACTCTTAAAAGAAATACCACGTGTATTAGGTAATCAATCCGCATTTTGCCACAACCTCTTCCGGAACCGCCAAATTTTTTTCCAAATTGGCTATACTATTTTACATTGCCAACAGCAATGTATGAGGGCTTCAGTTTCGCCACATCTTTGCCAACATTTGTTATTATCTGACTTTTAAAATTATAGCCATCTTAGCGTATATGAAGTAATTTTGATTGCATTTATTTAGAGATGATTGATATTTAGCATCATTTCTTGTACTTATTGACCAATTGTGCATCTTCTTTGGATATACACATATCCATATTCTTACCCATTTTTAAGTGGGATTGCATTATATTATTGAGCTATGTGAGTTCTTTTTATAGTCTACATATAAATCCCTTATCAAATACATGATTAACAAATATATCCTTCACTCTGAGGGTTGTCTTTTCACATTGTTCACTGGATCCTATGAAGCATGACAATTTTTAGTTTTGGTCAAGTGGAATCTATTTGTTCTTTGTCACTTGTGCTTTTGGTGTTGTATCTAGAAAACTACTGCCAAAGCTAAGGTCACAAAAACGTCATCTAATGTTTTCTTCTAAGTATTTAATTGTAGTTTTAACTCCAACATTCATATCTATGATCTGATCCATTTTGGTTAAATTTTGTGCCTGTTGCAAGGAATGGGTCCAATTTTATTCCTCTCAATGTCAATATGCCATTGTCTGGGATTTATTTGTTGAAAAATATTTTCAAAAATCAATTGATCAGAAATATAAGAGGCTCCTCAATTCTATTCCATTCATATAAAGATTTCTTCTCTGATACCCTTATCATACTGCCCTACATATGGTCATTTTGTGTTGGGTTTTGAAATTAGAAACAGTTTTATCACTTGTTCTCTTTTTTTCCTCCCAAGATTATTTTGCTATGCTGAGTTCCTTGCATTTTCTTATGAATTTTAGGAGCTACACATCAATTTCTGCAGAAATAGGATAGAGATTGCCTTAAACCTATAAATTGATTTTAACAGATTATTAGCTCTATTTTTTTTTCATAGATTCCTTAGGATATTATACACACAAGACTATGTGTTCTGCAACTAGAAAAACTTTATTTCTTCTACTCCAGTTTGGCTAATTTATATGGTTTGGTTTCTTACCTGAATGCTCTAATAGAAATTCTAGAACAATATTAAATAAAAATGATCACAGCAGATCCCAAAGTCTTGTTCTTGGTCTTGAGAAAGATTTTAATTTTTAACCATTAAATGCTTGCTATGGGCTTCTTCATGGTGCTCTTTGTCACTTTAAAAAATTATTTTTGATTTGTTGCTTATTTTATCATAAGCATTTTGAATTGTTGCCAAATGATTTTTTTGTGTTTATTCAGATGATCTGGGTCTGGCGCTGTGGTGCAGTGGATTAATGCCCCGGCCTGAAGTGCCCACTTCCCATATGGGTGGCAGTTCAAGACCCGGATGCTCCACTTCTGATCCAGCTCTCTACTATGGCCTGGGAAGGCAGTAGAAGATGGCCCAAGTCCTTGGGCCCCTGCACCCATGTAGGGGACCCGGAGGAGGCTCATGGCTCCTAGCTTCGGATGGGTGCAGCTCCAGCCATTGCGGCCAATTGGGGAGTAAACCAGAGGATGGAAGAACTCTCTCTCTCTCTCTCTCTCTCTCTCTCTCTCTCTGCCTCTCCTCTCTCTGTGTAACTCTGATTTTCGAGAGAATAAATAAATATTTTAGAAAAAGAAATTATCATATGGTTTTGATCCTTTGTTCTATTAATGTAATGTATTATAGTGATTGATTTCCACATGTGAAACCAACCTTGCATTCTGGGATAAATTTGACTTAATTATACTAAATAATCATTTTTACATGCTGCCGGATTTGATTCGTTAGTATTTTTAAAGGAGTTTTTCACCCATACTCTTAAGAGATATTGATATTTCTCTCTTGTGATGTCTTTGTCTGAGTGTAGTATCAGAACATTACTGAACTTATAGAATGAGTTGGAAAGCCCTTTCTTCTCTTAGAATTTTCAAAGATATTAGTGAAGAATTGGTGTTGATTCTTTGGCCTTATGCTTTTCTTTGTGCGTATTGTTTTTGTTTATTTACTTATTTTTTGACATGGTATTAATTCCATCTCTTTATTTCTTGCTTGGATTTTATTTTTCTTCTTCAGTAGAATGTATCTTTCTGTAGGATCTATCTTTCTAGGACACTGTAAGTCTTTGCTAAGTTATCTAATTTGTGAAAAATAATTATTCATAATATTCCATATTAGCCATTTTGTTTTTGTAAATCCAGTAATAAATTCTCTTTTATTCCTGATTTTAGTAATGAGAATGTTCTAATGTAAATGTTTCTTTTCTTCTTTGTTAGTCTAAACATTTGCCAGTCTAACTGAAGTTTTCTTGATCTTTTCAGAAGCGAGTCTTACTTTTGATGATTTTCTCTATTTTCTGCTTCATTTCGTTTTTCTCCATAATGTCTGTTATTCCTTCATTCTGTTCACTTTTATTTAGCTTGCTTTTCTTTTTCCAAAATCTCATGAGTTTAGAAGTTGAGATATTTATTACTCCTCTATTTCCATGTCATGTTGGCTCAGAGAGAATAATACTCATAAAGAGTAGCCACTGCTTATTGTCTACTGAGATAGACCTTTGCATTTATTATTGTTAAACTTCCTAATAATTCTGCAAGAGAGACAGCTTATCCTCATTTTTAAATAAGAAATTGTATTCAGAGCAACAAATTGCAGTCCCCAGTGCTATGTATCAGAGCAAAGAAGTACATTCACTTCCATCTCATTCAAAAATCAGTACGGCTTTTGTCTCTACATAGAAAAAGAACAAGAGCATAAAATTCTGAGTTATTACATTCAAGCTTATGTCTACTAGGTGCACCAACATGGATTCTGTCTGAAACTCTGTTCAATTCTTTGAAGTCTATACCTCCTCATTCATTGATTCTTGGCTTCTGCATTCCTTCTAATCATTCCTTTACTGTCATTCATAAAATAATAAAATAAAATAAAAAATCCCTCTTCTTGTCCTATTCCTCAGGTTCCTATTGTTTTCTGTAGTCCATTTAGCAGTTTTGTTAATGTATTCACTTGCTTCTTTATTTACTTATGGGATTTATTTTCATGTCTTGCTTTTGGTCTTCCATCATTAAAATTTTCAAAACCCAAGAGGTCAAACCATGTGCCTGAATTGTCCATTATTTTGTCTGCACTTTCAGTATAGATTCTTGTTCATGAAATATGTTAAGTAAATATTTGCTAACTGAATTAACTGGTAAGACATAGGATACCTAAATTCTGTTCAGGTACAAAGTTATATTAAGGTACAAATTCTCTTGTAGTTGGTTTCTAAGAATAAAAATGTATTCAAAGAAAATCCTGACAAGAGAAGTGGGAAACGCTAATGGAACTTGAGTCTCAGCTCTGATAGGAACTGCAGCATTATTAGCTCTCTTTCTCTCTCTCTGTCTGTCTGTCTCTCTCTCTCTCCCTCCCGTGGGCCATATGGCCTCCCATCTCTGTTATTATTACTCATATTCCCTAGTCTTTTTAGGGACTCTCTTCTTCAGATTAATGATAGCCCATCATGGTTACTCCAAAATGGTTGTTTTAGCCCTTAAGATAATTGGCTCTTATAGCTCACAGCTAACTTGAGTCCTTAAGTCAAGTTAGGGATTTTAGAATCCATAAAGAAGGAGTCTGATTGACTGACTGACTGACTGACTGGTTCTATGTTGCTTCTTTGTGCTGTAGAGAAGCACTTTATCTACTCGTGGACTATAAATGGCCAGAATTGGAATATGATTGGCTACTATAACTAACTTCGATATTTTTCTTTAAAATTTATGCTTACTTTTATTTTTCAAATTTTTATTAATATAAAGAGAACGGATTTCATGCATTTCATAAATAACAATTCAAGGAAAATAACCATATTTCTCTTCCTCTCTCCCCCAATCCTCTCCTCCTCCCATTCTTTCTTTATTTTTTATTTAATTTTTGCAACAATCTAATTTCAGTTCATTTTATAATCATAGGCTCCATGCCCGCTAACTATAATGTTCAAAAGTAGAATGATTTTGATTCCACAGGAGTATAAATAAATGCTAAAAACAACAATCATATCACAAGCCATCAGTTTCATTCTTATCCTTTTTTTATATTCTGTATTAACTAACAACTACATACCAAAGAAGACATATGATGTTTGTCTTTTTTGGGAATTGTTTATTTCACTAAGCCTAATGATCTCCAATTATACCCGTTTTGTTGCAAAAGACAGGAGTTCATCCTTTTTATGGCTGAATAGTATTCCATTGTGTATATGCTACATTTTCTTTATGTGGTGACCAGTTGATGGACATCTGGGTAGATTAAATCTTAAATTTAAATTATCCATATCAAGAGACAAGTTCATACGGTTAACAAGATTGTGAGACTTAATTGCCAGTTCTTCTTGCTCCCATATATATAGCTATATCTTACAGAAATGACATTCTGAATACCCTGCCCTGGGCCCATGAGGTAGATCCTGTTTGTAAAGTTCTTTCTCTTTCATAAACTGGAAATCTAGCCACCATCCATTTATGGGATATTCAGTCTAGAGAAGGTCTCTTGCTTCCTGGTGCTGTGAAAATTGCATTATTGGATTTTTAAATAAACCATTGGCTAGAATACCTAAAAGCCTTTCTTGCAGACCTTGACAGGTTTATTTTTTTTAAATTAAAAATCCTGGCCTGGGGCAAAATGAAAATGTCTTCAGATTTGCAATCCGTGCTTATGTCTCATGTTTGAAATGCATGTTAGAAACCGGAGTTTGGTACAAACTGATTTTGGGACTCCATTCAGAGGACTGCTGACTTCTATGCATTTAGATGTCTTGATGGGAGCTGGCCTTGATCATTGCCAGGGGCAGGAACGACACCCAATTACCCCAGTGTGTGAACTGAAGTTCATTTTCCTCCTTGTTCTTTCTCATTGACTGACCGGAGTTAGTCAAGCAAAATACCCAATGTGATTGAGGAAAGAGAGGGTTTATGAAAGATCCATAACTGTGTTTAAGGCCTTCTTGCCAACTGATCTTAATCAGAAGAGAATATGAATGTGTGCAAATAAACTCCTATCAACACGGGCCAAGGACACAAAGAAACATCAACACCAAGGCAGCATCTTCAGAAAATGCATAAATTAGTGGGCCAATATGTATTTCCAAATACAATAAAGTGTTAGAATAAGGCTTGTTAGACCACATTAAAATAACAGGCCTACACAATGATATTAAGTTAGCATTTTTCACAAAATGTTTGGATTACACACACGTTCCTCACAAGCTGTGAGGAAGGTAATGCCTCAGGGCTTGAACTAACAAATGATTATCTTCCACTGTAAGAGGGTAAATAAAACCCAATTCATGTATTTACTTTATTTACTTGTTTATTAATAACCCCCTGGTTACACAAGGATTAACACAGGATTATGAACAGTATTTTTTTCATTTCTCCAGTAGACACTCAGTTTTTACATCTAAGCTTAAGTCGGAATATTAAAACAAGGTAAAGATTTTTGCAGGGTCCTCTCCACGCGCACTCCCATCCCAAACCTTACCACAGTACACATTTAAGAAGTGAGACTCCAAGTGAGACAGCATGTCTGAGCCTCCTCAATTAGTACGTGACAGGGTTAATATTCACACCCTTATCCTCTGACTGCGTATCTAGACCTCTTTTCATTACCTGGGCCATCCATGTTTTGAATAATTCCATGTCACCACGAATCATGGATCTGCTCAGAGGTCAGGCCTTGAGCTAGAAAATAGGCTCACATTTTTTTAATTAAAACATGCTTTTGACTGTCCAGGCTGTCATGGTCTTCTAAAGAGACATATACGTATGCATGTCCTGATTCTAGCACTAACTAGGAGAGTAATTGAATTAACAAAGAATAACTTGCCAGGAAACTGCTGATCCCAAGCAGTTAGCGTCTCTCCTTAGAAATTTCTTTCCATCTTTCAAGGAACAAGTAATTCTCAATCTTTATCAACTGCTCAACAGCAGAGACAGTTAAACAGTTATTTCATTCCTGATACAAAACCAGAAAATCTTGCCAAAAGCAGTATTAATAGGTCTAAGGAGAAACAGATGTCTGAGGCTATGTTTCCACCATTGGACCAATCCCATCCTATATAGTGCTGAGTGGGCCAAATGTGGGTCCCTGCACTAACATCAGCCAGTCCATCAGCTGACCAGAAACTAGTAAGGGTCTTTCTCTTGAGCAGGAAGACATAAAGCCAGAAGACAGTGTGACTGTGTTGGACATTGGCACTAGGAAGATACATATCTAGCTGCCATTATCCAGCAGAGAAAGTTTTCCAAGTGAGAAAAAAGAAAAGGAGAGATTAGAGACTCAAGAAGTGGAAGGAAACAAAATACCATGTAACTCCTTAGAGATAAAGAGGTTGGTATTGGTAGCTCCCAGCTCTAGTTCCCATGAGACGTGCTTATGCAGCTCCTGTTGCCATAGCATTACCCACTGTGTCCTTTCAGCCCCTGTGCAACCCCCACCTGATGCACTCACTTTTACTGTGCTGTATAGCACAGATTTTTTTTTTTATAATAAAGATAGCTTTGCTCAAATGGTAATGGTTGAAAACATGGAGACAAAATTATCATTATTTGCAAAAGATATATTTTGATACTCAGAACACACAAGAGAATCAACTGAATAGCTACTAAAATTAATAAGAAAGCTCAGCAAAGAGACTAGTTACAGGATAAATACACCAAAATAATAGCATTTTTCTTTACTGGCAATAACTACTTGGAAAATATGGTTTTAAAATATCTTATTCACAATAGCAACAGAAAGCATAAAGTGCCTGTGAATAGCTTTAACAAGAAATATGTAAGATGCTTATGAAGAAAACCACAAAACTTTATAGTGAGAGATAAAAAATACTTGACTAAATAGGAAGATAAACAGACTTCCTGGGTGGAAGGCTCAATAATGTAAACAAATCAGTTTATCCTAAATTAAAGTTTAGTTGATTGTACCTTCCAATCAAAACCTTGACAAGATTTTTGGAAACCTAAAATAATCATTCTGAAATTTATAAACACTCATGATAGATAAAAATACTTAAGTCATTTTTGGAAAGTAAGAATTATTAGAAAGATTTACCCCACTATATTACATAGTGAAGTAATAAAATATTTTTCTGGTATAATAATAAACATGTCAATGGAAAAAAAAAGATGTTGAAAAACAAGTTTCCTCAGTTTGTATACACATACACATAGAAATTTAATACATTATTAAAATGTAGCACAGGAGTGGGTGGTGCTAGAAATTAAGACACCTGAGCACCCTAGTCCAATTCCTAGCTCCATCTCCTCATTCTAGCTTCCTGACAATGCAGACCCTGCCAGGCGTGGCGATGGCTCCAGTGATTAGGCTCCTGCCACTTGCTTGGGAGACCTGGATTAGATTTCCAGCTCCCGCCTCCAGACTCAGCCCAGTCCCAGGTGTCAAATCATTTGAGGAGTGAACCATTGGGTAGGAGTTCCCTCTGTGTGTTTCTCCCTTTTTCTCTCTCTCTCTGTAGCTTTGCCTCTTAAATAAATGCAGAAATAAATAATAAGCACATTGCATCACAAATCTGGGGACTAAATATTTTCAAAACAATGTCAGGAGGCCCTTCCTAAGTGATAAAAAAAGACTTGGAGTAGAGGGAATTGTGCCCTGATACTGGGTGCTTTAAAGAATTGGACTTTTATTTGAGAATTCAATATAATTTTTTTTGACAGGCAGAGTGGACAGTGAGAGAGAGACAGAGAGAAAGGTCTTCCTTTTGCCGTTGGTTTACCCTCCAATGGCTGCCGCGGTAAGCGCGCTGCGGCCGGCGCACCGCGCTGATCCGATGGCAGGAGCCAGGTGCTTCTCCTGGTCTCCCATGCGGGTGCAGGGCACAAGGACTTGGGCCATCCTCCACTGCACTCCCTGGCCACAGTAGAGAGCTGGCCTGGAAGAGGGGCAACCGGGGACAGGATCGGTGCCCCGACCGGGACTAGAACCTGGTGTGCCGGTGCCGCAAGGCGGAGGATTAGCCTAGTGAGTCGCGGCACCGGCCAAATTCAATATAATTTTTAAAGCAAAAATATAATTGACAGTTGAACAAATTGAGGGGTAAAAGGAAGCAAGGTACTTTTCATTTTAAATGAGGATAAATTAAATGCAAAAGAATCTATGAAACTACATAAAACTAACTTTACTTAAATATCAAGGGCAAAATTGAGATACTGAGGGAAAATGGAAAATTTTAAAGATATATAGCAGAGTGGGAGATAGGAGGGTTGCTGGTGGGAGGGCAGTTATGGGGGGGGAGCCATTGTAATCCATAAACTGTACTTTGGAAATTTATATTTACTAAATAAAAGTTTTTTAAAAAATTTATAACAGAACAGGAATTATTCTTAAAACATTCAGGAAATCAATGCAAAACATTCAGATATCAATTGATTATTGTGTTTAAAATGCTAAGGTTGTGGCTGGCACTTGGGCACAGCAGGTTAAGCCTCCACCTGTAATGCCAGCATCCCATGTGGGCACCAGCTCAATGCATGGCGTGGTTGCTCTACTTCTGACCCAGCTCCCTCTAATGCACTGGGAAAGTAGTGGAGGATGGCCCAAGCGGTTGGACTCCTGCACCCACGTGGGAGACCTGGAAGAAGCTCCTGGGTCCTGCCATCAGCCTGACCCAGCCCCAGCTGTTGCAGTCTTTTGGAGGAATAAATCAGTAGATGGAAGATTTCTCTCTCCCACTCCCTCTGTCTCTTCTCCTCTTTGGAGCTCTGCCTTTCAAGTAAATAAGAAATAAATCTTTAAAAGAAAAGATGAAATAAAATGGCATAGTCAATTTACAAAGGAAGAATTACAAATTATTGAATAAACATATATTTTAAAAGTGCAATCTCACCAGCAATTAAATAAATGCAAATTTAAAAAACAAGCTATTATCTTCATCTCTCAAATTAGCCTAATTGGGAAAAATATTCTCCAAACAGAAATTTGTTAGATAAGCATTCTTCTCTGTTACTGAGAATATAAATTTCTACATTTTTTTAAGAAAGCAACTTAACAACTGTATCTAGAGACAAACATATTCAAATATATTGTTTAAATTAGAAAAAAAAGGTCAGTGTGTATGTGTATATTTAAAAAATAAATTAATTAAAAAATATTAGTTTGAGGAATAGACAGGAAGAGAGATTCAGAGAGAGAGAGCGCAAGCAATTCCATCTGCTGAAGCATTCCCTAAACACCCATAATGGCTGGAAGTAGGTTGGGGCCCAGAGCCAAGAATTCAATACAAATCTCCCATATGGGTGGCAGCAACCAACTACTTCAGACCTTCTTACTGCCTCTCAGAGTATGGATTAGCAGGAAAGTTGTATGAAGTTGTATGACCACCATCACCAAGTTTTATCACATTTTTATCACCCATATATTTTCTTGTGACTTTTTGTGGTTAATCCTAGTTGTACTCACAATCTCAGGAACACATTGATTTGTTTCATCTCTGTAGAGTTGACTTTCCTGGATATTTTATATAAATGGAGTTATGCGATATATGATAATGAATTATTTTTAATTTAAAAAGCTCTGCATCAATATTGTGTTTCCTTTCTTTCTTTTCTTTTCTTTTTTTTTTTTGACAGGCAGAGTTAGACAGTGAGAGAGAGAGAGACAGAGAGAAAGGTCTTCCTTCAGTTGGTTTACCCCCCCAAATGGCCGCCATGGCTGGCGCGATGTGGCCAGCGCTCTGAGCTGATCTGAAGCCAGGAGCAGGGTACTTCCTCCTAGTCTCCCATGCGGGTGCAGGGCCCAAGCACTTGGGCCATCCTCCACTGCCTTCCCAGGCCACAGTAGAAAGCTGGACTGGAAGAGGAGCAACCGGGACAGAACCGGCACCCCAACCAGGACCAGAACCCGGGGTGCTGGCGCCTCAGGCGGAGGATTAGCCTAGTAAGCCACAGCGCCAGCCCAATATTGTGTTTCCAAAATACAAACATCCCGTACTATAAATCATGATCTCAGCTAAGTTAACTCAGGCACCAAAAACTATTCAAATACTGAACCACTGACAGTGATTTTGTCTGAGAAATAAAATTACAAAGGGTTTTTCACATCTTAAAAATAGCTTTTCTGTATTTTTAAACATACTTGTGTGTGTATGTGTGTTTATGTGTGTATACACACACAGGGACACTATTTAAAAGTTCATGGAAAATGGAATTAAAAGATAAATTTATTTTAGTACAAAAATTTTTGAAATTTATGCCTATGGGGAGTCTACAAAAGTTAACAGAAAATGCATATTATGAAAAATCTTGCATAAATTAAAAAAATACCAAAAAGTTTTTTTATGTACTTTTTAAAAATTTATTTATTTTTTATTTTTTATTTTTTTATTTTTGACAGGCAGAGTGGACAGTGAGAGAGAGACAGAGAGAAAGGTCTTCCTTTTGCCGTTGGTTCACCCTCCAATGGCCACCGCGGTAGGCACGCTGCGGCCAGCACACCGCACTGATCCAATGGCAGGAGCCAGGTGCTTCTCCTGGTCTCCCATGGGGTGCAGGGCCCAAGGACTTGGGCCATCCTCCACTGCACTCCCTGGCCACAGTAGAGAGCTGGCCTGGAAGAGGGGCAACCGGGACAGGATCAGTGCCCCTACCGGGACTAGAACCCGGTGTGCCGGCGCCGCAAGGCGGAGGATTAGCCTAGTGAGCCGCGGCGCCGGCCTTGATGTACTTTTTGAAGTACACTCAGATGTATGTGTGTGTGTGTTTGTGTGTGTATGTCGCAATCTGGAATGAAAGAGAATATAATTGAAAAATATCATCTCATTGCAATGAAATAAATGCTTTGATAATGGGCATTGCTTTCAATGCACCAAATCTGTGTGGGGAGTCAAGAAGAAAGCATTACAACTGGACTTTACAGAATGTAGCCGGGGAAGAGCACTGAAGGGGCATTCTGGGCAGGACCAAGATTCCTACCAGGAATGCAAATTTGAATAGTTACCTCTGATTGTGAGAGATGCTAAATTGAAATAAATTATCATCTGGTTGATGAGAAAAGCAGGCAGAAACATCGGATAGTTTCTCCTAAGGGAAAAATAAGTACACAGCAAGCTGTGAGATTTGAGAATAAATCTGAGGTATGGCAGAAACAAAGCGAAACAACATTCTGAGGAAGTAACACTTCCTCAGCCTTCCAAACTACCCATTTGTATAATCTCATCCATGTTATAGTATGCACATGTGACATTTCTGCCCTTCGGTCCAGTTCCCACTCACTGTGAGCTGTTCCAACAGGAACAGAAATAGAACCATAGTCTATTCAGTCCTGGTTAGGTGTGGAATCTTTGGTTTCCTCAGCAGAGCACCCAACTATCTTTAGGGTGAAAACAATGTGATGATTTCAAGATATTTGTCTTGTGTATTTTTTGATAGCCTTCTACTTGAGAAGGGAAGGTGATTTTTGCATTAAAAATAGTTGCTCATTAACTCAATTATATACCATCTTAATTCTTGAGAAATTATATACTGAGCCTTTTTCTTGTATAGGACATTGTGCTAAACTGATACAGGATACCAGAATGGATGGGTGACAAAGAATGCCTACTTCAATAAATTTATATTCTAAATTACTTAGTCTGAAATTGACTGCCAATGTAATCCCCAGGGGACCTTTAGAAAATACAGATCACATCTTGAGAGATTCTAATTTAATTGGTCTTTGGTGAGGTCTAGGCATCAAGAGTTTTAAAAACTCCCCAGGTGATTCTAATGGGCAGTCAAGTTTGGAAATTGCTAACTAAATAAAGTGGAAGACAAACTATTTATCATTAAACAATCCCAATTATATCACCTTCCTTTTTTCAAATAATTAAAAAAATAAATATTTATTTATTTATTTCAGAGGGAGAGAGAGAGACTTTCAGAAAGACAGAGAGTTCCCCTCTGTTGCTTTGTTTTCCAAATACCTACAGTGGCCAGGGTTGGGACAAGAATAAAGCTGGAAGCTGGAAACTTACTTCAGGTCTTTCATATGGATGGCAGGAATCCAAGTACCTGAGCCATAATTGCTGCCTCCCAGAGTCTACATTAGCAGAAAGCTGGAATCAGGAGCAGAGCTGGGACTAGAATTCTAGGTACTCTAATGTGGGACATGGGTATCTTAACCACCAGTCCAAATGGCTTCCCCATATTCAACCCTTAATGGAAATCTTATTACCTGTGGAAACAAATTCAAACTCATATTTGTCATTCAAATTCCTTTCTAATCTAGCACCTATTGACTTTTATTCCCCTAAAGATCTCCCAATAGAAATTCTATTGCCTGAGTATTTCTTCCTTTTTTTTTTAAGATTTATTTTTCTGAAAGTCAGAATTACACACACACACACACACAGAGAAAGAGAGAGAGAGAGAGAGAGAGAGAGAGAGAGAGAGAGAGATCTTCCACCTGCTGGTTCACTCCACAAATGGCCACAATGACCAGAGTTGGTCGAGAGAGAAGCCAGGAGACAAGACTTCATCCAAGGTCTCCCTCATGGGTGGCAGGGGCCCAAGCACTTGATCCATGTTCTACTGCTTTCCCATTTTTTGAATCTTTCTCCCTTCACTTCAGAGACAGAAAATAGACTGATCCCTACCAATGCTAATTGATTGCAATTAGCCACTTAGAGAAGTATATTTTGCAAGATTCAAAAACTCACAATGCTAAACATGAAAAAGTACTATAATCTGCTAGTACTTTCTGTCACAGTTGGGACATTGAAAAGAGCAGTTTGGGAGCTATACTTTTGCTGTGATGTTCTTTGCTATGACCTTGACATAGGAATACCCTCCAAATCATCATTCAAGCACAGCATAGGGAAGAAAAACCTACCCTTTGTCTTCCAGATTTACCCTCCTAGCTTAACAGTTCACCAACCTTCCTCTGAATCACCGTTGGCATGTTATCATCACTTTTTCTATAGAATCAATATCAGCGTTTGTGTGCTTGTTTTAAAGCTGTGGTTCTCAAATACAAGCTTGCATTAGACATGACATGGGCATTGTGGCATAGAGGATTGAGCTGCCACCTTCAATGCCAACATCCCATGTGGCCACCAGTTTGAGTCCTGGCTGCTCACTTCCTATCCAGCTCCCTACTAATGCACCTGGGAAAATAGCAGAGGATGGCTTGGACCCCTGCACCCATGGCAGAGAGCAGAAGGAAGCTCCTGACTCCTGGTTTCTACCTGGCCTAGCCCTGACCATTTTGTTCACTTGTGGAGGGAATCAGTTGATGGAAGACCCCCCCCCTTTGTCTCTCTTTCTATCTGTAATTGTGCTTTTCAAATAAATAATAAATCTTACACACACACACACATTCAGGGTTTCTGATTGATTAGTTTTGGAGAAGGGTTCAAGAATTTACATATATAACAAATTCCCAGATGATGCTGATGTTGCTGGCTTGGGTACAATACTTTGAGAACCACTGTTCTTTTACATTATCGGCTGTTAAAAGGACTCCTGTGAATTTATCTTTGTGCATTCCTTTTAACCATACACTGAACATACTATGTGTTTATTTTTCATTGTTAGACCATAGCAATCCAAGACAGCTATTGAAAATGAGCAATGATTGCTACAGATATACCATGTAAAAATCATGCTGCTTTAGAATGATTAAAAAATTTAAATGATAGATTATGTTCCAGTCAGGAGGAGAGAAACTGGAACTAGGGTCACAGAGTTGAGGAAGATATTGTGAAAGATGCCAAACTGATAACGGAGACACACTTAGTTATTGTCCCCATCAGTCTCAAGCAAGCAAATCCTGAACTAACAGGATTTAAGGAAGAAGAGAGCTGCCCCTGTGATCTAGGGGAAAAGGAAGCAAATAGGTTGCCAAGAGAAGAGGAAGCAATGGATTGAGGTACCAGGAGGATTTTCATTTTGTATTTCTGGAAACTTGTCTCCACTGGCTTTATTGAAAGCCACCCCAAGGTTGGTGGGGGACTTGACAGAGCTGTTAGAAGATGAATGAGATGACTCACTGGGAAGATTTTTCCAGCTCTCGCTGGCCACTCAGGTTTTAAAAGCCATTTCAGCAATTGTTTAAAGCTGTCAGATATCTCTTTCAGATCGATAGGTTACTGTGGAATTTGCCTAGACTGTTGGCCAATCAAAATGTAAATTCCAGATAAATTTAATACATAAACCAACTTGTCTTCCTCAAGCCATTTTGAAAGTCATGAAAAGTAATTTGACTTTTCTTCATGACTGTCATAGAGGAGACACATTTCTGCCAGGGTTAAGTGTTTATTTGGCCTCAAAACTCATTGCGGGTGCAGTGGAGGCAAAAAAGGTATGGGATATATGCACATTTATGGTTTTGTCATCCCTATGATTCAGAGGAAGCTGGAAAGTTCAATTATTTGGTTGCTCTTTGTGGGAAATGTATAAAAGAATATGAAGATATGTGGTGCCTATATACACATGGGCATGTTAGATTTGTTAGTGAGATGTGTGATTAAAAATTCATGAACTCCACATTTAAGTCTGTCATGGGCAGTCTTATTTTCTGGAACATGCAATAAGTGTCTGGATGCATGATTATCTATATGCATGTTGCAACCTATCTTTTCCAACAAGAACCATAAATCTTTACATTAAAAGAAAAGATTTATAACTCAGCCAGAATGGCCCCAGGCCCCATGGGAAAATATGTTTAAAAGACATCCTCTAACTTTTCACACTGAAAAAAGTCATAATGGAAAAAGCATGTAGGCAAGAGGTAAAAGGTTTTGAAGTCAGGACTATTTTAGGTGAGAGGTTTTCATTGTGTTGTTTATCCTATGGTCAGTATATTATGGATGCATTACATTTACATGATGTTGGTTTATGCATTCATTATTCCATTTAAATCCTACAATTATTCTTTGAAGTAGCTGGATGGCCTTTGTTTCCAAAGTGAAGAAATCAAGGCTCAGGAGGGTTAGGGGTTGGGCTAAACCCATAGAGTAAGCATAGAGAGAAGTCGCGAACTCAGGAGAATATTCTGCATTGAACCTCACATACTGTTTCTGTTCTCTCCCCCTAATCTTTCCATTTATACAATGAATCAGCTGGGCTTTTTTATTAGCTTTCAATGGCAGCTATAATAAACTACCACAAACTTGGCAGCTTAAAAAAGCAAAAGTTTATTCCCTCATATTACAGAAGACCAGCATTCAGAAGGTTAAATCAGGGTGTTGACAGAATTGTATTCCTTCTGAAGGATCTGGGGAAAATGATTTCTACAGGAAAACTGCATCCCTTGGTTCATGGCCCTTTTCATGGCCTACACTGTCAATGCACACGCTGCAATATCTCTAGTTTTATTCTTCTGCCTTTCTATTGCTTTTTGTGTGTTGTTCAGATTACATTGGGTCCACCCAAATATGAAATTCCTATCTTAAGGTCAGCTGATTAGCAAACTAAACTCCATGTACAACCTGTATTTCCCTTTGTTATACAACCTAATGTAGTCAAACATTCTGGGGATTAGAACATAGACATCTTTGAGAAGCTACTATTCTGCTCTACTGCTTCTTAGCTTCTAATGGTTTCAGTGAATGAGGAACATCAGGAGGAGGCAAGAAGGGAAAGAGGCAGATGTCTAGGTATTTATTTCCTTTGTTCTTCACTTGTGCTGAATTTCTGCAAGGTTGCTTCATCATTTTAAAGCCTAAGCTTTATTTTTTTTTTTGACAGTGCTAAAAGTTTTCTTTTTCTTTTTTTTTCATTTATTAAACTTTTATTTAATGAATATAAATTTCCAAAGTACAGCTTATGGGTTACAATGGCTTCCCCCCTCCCATAACTTCCCTCCCGGCTGCAACCCTCCCCTTTCCCGCTCCCTCTCCCCTTCCATTCACATCGAGATTCATTTTCAATTCTCTTTATATATAGAAGATCAGTTTAGTATATATTAGGTAAAGATTTCAACCGTTTGCCCCATATAGCAACACAAAGTGAAAAAACTACCGTTGGAGTACTAGTTATAGCATTAAATCACAATGTACAGCACATTAAAGACAGAGATCCTACATAATATTTTTTAAAAATTAATTAATTTTCTATGCCATTTCCAATTTAACACCAGGTTTTTTTTTTCATTTCCAATTATCTTTATATACAGAAGATCAATTCAGTATATAATTAGTAAAGACCTCATCAGTTTGTACCCACACAGAAACACAAAGTATAAAAATACTGTTTCAGTACTAGTTATAGCATCACTGCACATTAGACAACACATTAAGGACAGATCCCACATGGGGTGTAAGTACACAGTGACTCCTGTTGCTGACTTAACAATTTGACACTCCTGTTCATGGCGTCAGTAATCTCCCTAGGCTCTAGTCATGAGTTGTCAGGGCTATGGAAGCCTTTAGAGTTCGCTGACTTTGATCTTATTCCGATAGGGTCATAGTCAAAGTGGAAGTTCTCTCCTCCCTTCAGAGAAAGGTACCTCCTTCTTTGATGGCCCCGTTCTTTCCACTGGGATCTCACTCACAGAGATCTTTCATTTAGGTCTTTTTTTTTTTCCCATGGTATCTTGGCTTTCCATGCCTACAATACTCTCATGGGCTCTTCAGCCAGATCTGAATGCCTTAAGGGCTGATTCTGAGGCCAGAGTGTTGTTTAGGACATCTGCCATTCTACGAGTCTGCTGTGTATCCCGCTTCCCATGTTGGATCCTTTTCTCCCTTTTTGATTCTATCAGTTAGTGTTAGCAGACACTTGTCTTATTTGTGTGATCCCTTTGACTCTTAGACCTATCAGAGCCATTGAATGTGAACTGAAATTGATCACTTGGACTAGTGAGATGGCATTGGTACATGCCACCTTGATGGGATTGTGTTGGAATCCCCTGGCACATTTCTAACTCCACCATTTGCGGCAAGTCCGATTGAGCATGTCCCAAATTGTACATCTCCTCCCTCTCTTTTTCCACTCTTAAATTTAACAGGGATCACTTTTCAGTTAAAATTTAAACACCTAAGAATAATTGTGTGTTAATTACAGAGTTCAACCACTAGTACTAGAACAACAACAACAACAACAACAAATACTAAAAAGGATAAAGTATTACATTGTACATCTAGAGTCAGAACAAGAGCTGATGAGGTCATTGTTCCTTATAGTGTCCATTTCACTTAACAGGTTTCCCCTTTGGTGCTCAGTTGTCACCGATCAGGGAAAACAAATGATATTTGTCTCTTTGGGACTGGCTTAATTCACTGAGCATGATGCTGAGTGAATTAAGCCAGCCTAAGCTTTATTAATAGGTCTTTTCCTATAGCTATGGCTTTCTCAGGGTCCCAGCAATCCTTCCCTTCCTTTGTCTCAGCAGACTTGGATTAATAGCTTCTTGTCTTCATCCCCACACTGTTTCAGTATGTCTTGGTGGCTCCTTCCCTATATATTTGTCAATAGCCCTTCTGTTAAACCTTCTTCAATTACTCCTTTACGTGTGTCATCCATTTCTTTTCAGAATCCTCAGTGATGGATGAAAGAACACCTTCTGAGGCCAGAGATATACCTACATCACTGTTAGTCAAATCAGTGTAATAGCACCTATAGTAATAGAACAGTGAATAACATAATTATGTTTCGACAATGATTTCCATTTTTCTCTCTGTCCAAGGTATAAAATTGGAGCTAAACTGACATTATAGATTACTAATGTTCTCACTTTCATTAATGGAAGAGGTCCCTCTTGGAAAGCAGAAGAGAGAAATCCTCTTGATCCCAAATGATACAAAAAATAGTGGGAAAAATGTGATTGTTTCTCAAATCTGAATTTTAAACTCAGAAACAATCATGTCTTCGCTCACTCCAGTCTTATTTTCTCATTGAACTTTGCAACTAATTGACTGTGTCATGTGGAATAAAAGCCAAGCTCCTTAGTTGGTACTACAGGTTCTGCTTTGTAGATTATTGTCAACTTCTCCAACATCATGGCTTCTCACTGCCTTCCTATCTCCCACCACTCTACTTTAACCATCCTGGCCTCTTCTCCCATTTTTCTACCTGGAAATAATATGCTCATCTGAGGCCTTGTCCTTCTTGTCTCTCTCTCTAGAAACATCGATATCTCAGTCTGCAAATGATAGTCCTTCTCAACTTTGTATTCTTAGATCAAATGTCACCTCTTCTGGAAGACTGTCCTAATCAGTATAAATAAACACTCAATAACAGCACCCTGTTTTTCTTCATAGCACTCAACATAATCAGAAATTACCTTTAAATATTTTCTTATTTTATATTGTTTCTAGTAGAACATATATTCCAAAAGATCAGTGTCCTTGTATGTTTTGTTCATTGCAATATCTACATTTCCTAAAACTGTGACTTGGGACATAAATTTGCTGTTAAGTTCCTGAATTTAATTATATTGGTTAACATTTATTCAAAATGTATGTGCTAGATACTGCTATAGCTGTTTTATATGCATATACTCACTCTTTTATATGCAAATTCCCTTATTTTGTCAAAATGTTTATTTAAAAAAAGTTTGACATATGAAAATTGTACATATGTATGTGGTACCATATGATATTCAGATTCATGTATACATTGTGTCATGTTCAATCAGGGTAACTCAAAATGTGGGGAGAAATGGAGTGCAATAGTATGGGTAGAATGTCATATCTTCTTTTTTACATATACTCATTTAAATTGTGTATGACAAGATGAGGGTGATGAGACAATTATCTCCATTTTACAGCTGAGAACATTGAGGCTGCCAAGAACCATGAATGTAATTGTTTCTAGTGATATACTAAACAGCTGATAAATAGCAGAAGAGGGTTTTGAATACAGGCAGTTAGCCTCATTGTCTGTATTATCATCACTATAATTCACTCTCTATCTCCCCCACAAAAATATGCTGTAGGCTTTCCATGTATATATTTTCTTGACATTCTCCCTTTGTCTCTCTATCCTTTGAGTCCTAATCAAATGTGATCTCCTACATAAATTTTAATATTGATGGAGTCCTTCTTTTCTCTGCTTGTTACTATTTCCATATTTGGTAATATATCTCAAATCATATCATACTATACTTGATCTTAGCCAAAAGGCCGAGAAGCGATTCAAATCATATCATAAACATGGGTTAACTTCATATCTAATTTTTGATTCTTTAAGGCAAAAAACCCAGTTTAGTATTTATGGTATTGATTGGAGTTCTTATTAGCATGTTTTAGACATTCAACTATTGTTGAATAAGCATTTATGTCTTAAAAACCACAGAACTTAATACCAAGTTGTGGCTATTTTGTTCCAAAGCTCCAAGGAATACTTGAATCATGGCATTTAACAGAAAAGATGAGACAGAAAGTAGTAGGTGTACCATCCTGGAGTTGGATTCTGACCCTAGCACTTACATAAAACTCGGGGAATGAACATATGTCCAGAAAAGCAGATGCACTAGGGCCACTTAGCAGAGAAGAAAATAATGGTAGGGAAGCAGGAAAGTGATTGAGAGGTTGCTACGAACTGAGCAACTCATCCAAGTCAAGTGGGCATCCCACCCTTGGGCAACATACCGCTTCAACCTGACTTTCCTTCTCAAGCCCCTTTACAAATGCTCACTGCCCACTTCCCAGCATTTCTTAGCTTGGTCCCACTGCTTGTAGTACACTCTCTGCTCTGGGTCTCCCAACAAAACAGAATTATTTATCTCACAGAGTTTCCATGAAGAAAATCCAACATAACAAGGATTGATTAGGGAGCCTGGCTTCCATTCAATAGTCACTGGTTCTAAAATGATGACGATTTATAAACACTAAGGTTGAGAACCCAACATTGGAAAGAAGAGCAAGAAAACTGTTGGCAATTGAAGAATTCACATAGCTTCTTTTTCAGAGTTTGTTTCATTTATCAAAATATTGGGTAATAAAAGCAACAAGTATGAGTTAGAAACCTGCAGGAGTCATGGAATTTCAGGTAGTGCTAAAAAGAAGATGAAATAAAACACAGGCTGTGGTCACATTTTAGGCTTCATTATCATATAATCATCCAACTTAATAACAATCACAGTAATCCAAATAACAACAAAATTATCAGTGAAATTTTTGCAAGAAAAAAATATTATGTGAGCATGAAATAGTCTAGTCCTAGGAATGAAATTTCCCCACCACTGATAAATGAATGCTGATTTGATATAGAAGGTTTCTCAAGAGCCCAATTGCTTTGCTTTTGCACAACAGGATGAGTGAGGTCTCATTCTGCATAGTTCAGCTTAAAGTCTTCCTTCTTTCTGTCTATTTCTATTCTCCTCCATCACTTTCCCATCTCCCAGAGGAGATACCTTTGGCAGCGAACATCTAAATGAATGATATGGAATATTCTGTAAATATTTAACATGCACTACTTTTCTGCTACCGAAAAGATTATGAACCTTCAAAAAGGTGGAACTTCTCTTGCATACCTTTAAATCCAGCAGCTACAGGGATGGGCATGATCTGACCTTCAATGAACATAGGTTGAGTTGAATTAGAATGAACTTTGCCAAAAGGCTTTGCAGAATGTTGACAAATGTGCAGGTGTGTGAAGAACGAAGCATGGGGGTGTCAAATCTCTCTGGTCAAATTCATTTGGAAAACACTGAGTTCAACAAAGTTTAATAGGTTTTTTCCCTAAAGGGCCACTTTGACCCTTTTGATATGCAAATATACATTATGAATTCCCAATAGGGGGATTTCCTGGGCAGAATTTTAAAAATGTATTTGCTTCAGAAGCCATTTTTTTTTCCAAAAGAGAAACTTACAAAATTAGTGTCCCACTGAACACATTTGGAAAACATGGAATTTAATTCAGTAAATTATAGATCAAAAAGAAATCTTCAAGATTATTTTTCCTAATCCCCTGTTTCCACGAATGAAAAATAGGAAATTATAATGCCACAAATTCCAAAATGTTGTAAAGACTAAATAATCGCATATATATAAAGGACTTATATCAACAAGTATTTACTGTTAATCTGTTTATAGGTAAAAATGTAAGTACTCACAGCAAATGGCTTAGGGATTCAGAATGAAAGAATCAGGTCAAGTTGAAGCTGACCTGTGTGATGCTGGCAGGCAAGTGACATAATTTCTCTTATCTTATACTCCACTTTCTCAGCTGTACAGTGGGGCTGATAACAAACTCCATGGATTTGCTATGAGAAATAAAGGGAATAATGGAAGTAAAGGGCTTAGTTCAGAAATTAGTACCCAGGGCCCATCCGGTAGGCATAGCCCTTAGTTATAACAAATCATATTTATTGAGAGCTTCCTCAGATGTAAGTGCTATTAAGGGCTAGTCTGTATTAATGCATTATCTTTTGAAACTTATGAGGGAGGTGCATTTTATGTTGCATTTAATAGAAGAGAAATAGATTATCCCAGATGTGCAATAACTCTCCCAAGGTCACAGAGCTTAGAAGCAAGGGTCAAGATTCAAAACTCATTGGACAGGCTCTAGAGCCATCACTCTGAAACATTTTGCCTCTCTTCTACATCTCTAGTCCACATGCACAGTGCATGCCTTCAAGTTGAGATTAGTATTTCACTCCTGGCTTGTTACTTCTGGTATACTTAAGAAAGGATGTGCTCTGCCTGCCCCTTAGACCCTAAGAGGTTTTTATTAACATTTCCCCTTCATCTCTGCAGCTTGGTTCCTGCTCCAATCTAAGAAGGCTGCAGGCAGATGCTGTCATTTATAGATGCCTTATCTTCAACACTATGTCCAGGCCTGCCCACACAGGTAGAATGTAGAGTCAGAGGCTGCTAAGATCCTTTCCTGAAGGTCCAGGGATCCAGTAAGGGTTAGAGATCTAGGAACAATTTTACCTATCTTTTCCCAGAGAGCCCTAAGAATTGAGCATTCACAGAGTCAACTCAAACTTGGTACCCTCTTGATAAAATTCCATACGAAAGAGAATAACACATCCAACATCTGTTCCAGAAAAAGCTTGAGTCTGATCCTGACTGAAGCCCTCTATATAGGCAAATGCCTTCCCCGTTTGGCTAAATTGAGTCTCAGATAAGGATGCTGACTAGCTTGTGATCATTGAGCCAGTAGGTTGCAAAGCAGGAACTCAAACTTGAACACCTTCATTCCAAGTCTCACTCTATATAAATGTCCCTAAACATACCCAGAAAATAGAGGAGGGTCAGGAGGAAAGAATTGCAGCTGACGTTTAAGGGCAGGTACATTCAAAGAGGGCTTTAACTGTGTAAATAATACATTGAGACTTGGTTTAACCAATACGACAGATCCAGAGAAGTCCAGGAAAAGAAAATGTGCCTATGACCAGTACCCTCTAGAGCTGTAAGTTGAGACCCAGACATTCATCTCTTTTTCTCCCAATATGTCACCTGATGGTAACTGGGGTCATGTCAGCATTTCCAGGAGGTGTATTTATGCAGTGCTTTCATCAAGTAAGGCCATGGCCATGATCCCACAGCAGAGCCAGGTCAGGCAATTGAAGCATTACATCAAGTCACTTGAATTGTTTGGAAAAAATGTGCCAGAAGAAAAGGGGAAAGGGGCCAGGATTGTGACGGAGCCTAGGGAAGGGAGGAAACTCATGTTCTGAGTAGCTGTTTTATGCTAGTTTCTGGACCAGATACCTCCAGACACTATATGATTTAATCATTACAAGAGGCCTACAAGATATGAAATAAACTCAGCTATTCTGACAAGAGAGCTACTCAGAAGGGTTAAAGAGATTAGTCCAAGGTCCTTCAGTTTGGCATCTGTGTGATATAAATCCAGATCCCTCTGACGCTGGATCTGAACTATTTGTACTACTTCTCTCTGCCTCTGTGTCTTCAGATATAGTCTTGATCCTTCCATTTAACTTGCTACACACAAGCCGCTTCCCCTCCCCAAGCCTTAAATTTCTTTTCCTACAGCAACGACAGTGTTTGCCACTCTAGAGACTAGCACTGCATATGAATAAAATATTTAAAAGCATTATGATAGATGAAATAATAAGTATATACTATTTTCATATGTAGAAACAAAAACTACCAAATACATAAAAATTTGTGTGTGCATATGTGTGTAAAATTAGTGCATACAGTCCTTCCCTAAAATGTCATTCACAAATCATCAAGCCTTATGTGCTTCTTTTTCTGACATGTTGGTGCTCTTTGTGTTTGCTTTTTGGGTACAGAAACATGACTTTAAATAGCATAATACTTTCCCTTGGAAATATCCATTTGACATCTCTTTAAACATCCTCATCTCCAATTGCATGACTGAATGATTTATCTCACGGTTTCATGTAAAATGTAAAGTGTTCCATGTGCTTCGTGAGGTTTTCCAAAGCATGAGTTCCAATCCCATTTTTATCACTTATGTACTACGTGGCCTTAGGCATTTTGCTTACAGTTTCTTCTAGATATAAAATGGAGCAATATTAGTATTTATCTCTCAGGCAATAAGATTGCATATTTGGGGGGCTGCTATTGTGATGCAGCAGGTTAAGTCACCTGCTCAGACACTAGTATTCTGTATGGAACATGGATTTGAATCCCATGTTCCACTTCAGACTCAGCTCCCTGCTAATGCACCAGAAAAAGAAGCAGAAGATGGGCCATGAACTTGCTCCCATACCACCCCAGCAAGAGACCAGGATTGAGTTCTAGGTTCCAGGCTTCAGCCTGGCCATGCCTTGGCCAGTATAGCCATTTGGGGAGTGAACTAGCTGATGGAAGATTCTCTCTCTCTCTCTCTCTCTCTCTCTCTCTCTCTCCTTGTAACTGAGCTGTCAAATAAATAAAATGAATCTTGAAAAAAGTGCATGTTTCTTTTGCTTTTCAGAAGCTTCTTACCTTGAAGTAATCCCATTTGTCAATTTTTGTCTTTATTGCCTGTGCTTCTGGGGTCTTATCTACGAAATCTTTGCAGTGTTTCCTCCATGTTTTTCTCTAGTAATTTGGTGGTTTTAGGTATTACATTTAGGTCCCTGATCCACTGTAAGTTGATTTTTGCATAGAGTGTAAGATACAGGTATTATTTCATACTTTTGCATGCAGAGATACAATTTTCCTGGCACCACTGTTAATACTGTCCTTTCTCCAGGGAGTGATTTTAGCTCATTTGTCAAAGAATAGTTGGTTATAGATGTGTGCATTAATTTCTGGGGTCTCTAATCTGTTGCATTGGTCCATATGTCTATTCCTGTGCTAGAACCAGGCTGTTTTGATTAAAACTGCCCTTTAATTTGTATTGAAATATTGTATTGTGGTGCCTCCAGCTTTAGTTTTATTGTTTAGGATTGCCTTAGCTATTCAGGATCTCTTGTGATTCCATATGAATTTTAGTAATTTTTTTTCCAGACCTGAGAGGAACCTCTTTGGTATTTTGATTGAAATCACATAATTTATAAATTGTTTTGGGTAATAAGGACATTTTCATGATATTAAGTCTCCCAGTCCTCAAATACAGAATATTTCTTTAATGTTTTATCATTTTTATTGTCAAGATCTTTCAGTTCCTTGATTACATTTATCCCAAGATATTCAAGTTTTTGTAGCTATTGTGTATGGAACTAATCAATCAAGTTCTTCCTCAGTCATGATATTGTTCATGTATACCAATATGTATAACAATAATATTGACTTTATTTATTGATTCTATAGCCTGATACTTTGCCAAACTCTGAGTTACAATAATTTCTTAGTGGAATCTTCTGGTTTCCCTTTGTATAATATCATATCATCTGCAAACAAGGATATTTTGACTATTTTGACTTCCTCCTTTTTCATTTGTATCATTTTAATTTCTTTTTCTTTTGTAATGGCTCTGGCTAAAACTTCCATAACTAAACTGAATAATGGTAAGACTGGGCATCCTTTTCTAGTATCAGATCTAAGTGGAAATGCTTAATGCTTTTCTCCATTCAATATGATGTTGGCTATAGGTTTTTCACGTATTGCCTTCCTTGTGTTGAGGTATTTTCTTTCTTAGGGTTTTATAAGAAAGGATGTTATATTTTATCAAATTATTTCTCTGCATCTATTGAAATAATCCTATGGCTTTCATTCTTCAGTTTGTTAATGTGATGGATCAGATTTATTGATTTGTGCATGTTGAACCATCCCTGAATACCAGGGATAAATCCCACTTGGTCCAGGTAAATGAGCAATCTGATATACTGTTAGATTCATTAGCATGTAGGAAACACTCAACCAAGTAAAGATGCAATTGACAGATGAGAGAAAATATTTGCAACATCTGATAAAGGATTAATATCTAGGATAAATAAGGAGCTCAAGAAACTCAACAACAAAACAAACATTCAAGTTCAGAAATTGCCAAAAATATGAGAAGACATTTTTCAAAAGATGAAATATGAATGGACAACAGGCACATGAAAAGATACCATCGGGAAAATGCAAATAAAGATCACAATGAGTTTTCACAGCATCACAGTTAGAATTACTATCATCCAAAATTCAAAAAATGACAATTTCTGGTGAGGAGGTAAGAAAAAATGTACCTATTACACTGTTCCTAGGAATGTAAACTAGCAAAACCATTGTGGAAGATAGTATGGAGATTCTTCAGAAATCAGAAAATATGATGGCCCAGCCATTGCACCCCTGGGAAATATGCAAAGGAAATTAAAATAGCATATGAGTTATCTGTACCTCAAGTTTATAGAAACTCAACTCATAACAGCTAAGATATGGAATCAACCCAAATGTCCATCAACTGATGACTAGATAAAGAAAGTAAGGTATATATGCACAATGTACTATGACTCAGTTGTAAAAAAAATAATAAAATTGTAGATTCCAAGATGACTAAATAGGGAAAAGATATGCTGACTTTTCACAATGGGAAAAGTGCAGAAGAAAAGTGCAGAGATGGCATTCTCAGAGGAGAGTTGGAGAGACGTTTACAGTGGAAATTCTGCAGAAGGAAGAAGGGTGCTGTGGAGCAGCACAGAAGGTGCAGATGTGCAGTGATGAGGGAGGACACCTGGCATGAATTCCACAACCAAGGATTGAAAAAGATTCCATTTCTGGACAATGAAGGTGCCCAGCAACTGGAAGAAGGCACCATACTGACACCGTTAGAGGCTGTGGCAGCACTCATGCACTCATGCATGTGTGTGACCAGGAAATTTTACCAAAGGGAAAAATCCATATTCCCCACTAACTTTGAGTCTGGCTATGAGGGATGACTGAGTGTTGGGCACCTAGTTAGGATTGTGATGCCCCCATCCCGTCAACATATCATAGGCTACAGAGCCCAAACTACCAAGACAGCACACTCACAAGCAGTTGGCTCTGAGAATACATCTGTTCTCTCTATGCATAGCAGAGATGTGCAAGTCATAGTGGATCTTCTGTACCCCATGACTGTGAGAGCCTTGTGCTTGTGACCGTGGGAATTATGTGACTGCACAATAGGGTGTGGGATGTACCTGGGTCTCTATGAAATCAATGTACCCAACATCAGAAGCTCGGAGCTTTCTGATGCTCTGGGGTTGGTCACTGAAGAGAGAACCTTGCTCACACTGAGGATCACACAGATCCTTTGTGCAGTTCATGCTCCAGAGTGGATGGAGTTTGTATCCACCCTGGGTTAGTCTATGTCATTGATCACCTTGGAGAAGAGGAGATGAGGTTGTGTCTATGCCAACAAGCATGATCATACCCTCTCCCCTGCTGACAATAGAGGAGATTTACAATGCCCAACTTGGGTGTCACCCTGGATTCTAGTCACACCATCAGCACTGACTAGAGTACCCTGGCCATAGCCAGCACAAGACTCTGGGTATTCACTGAAAGACCAGTCTTCCTACTAACCCACAGAGGCATAAGTTCAAAGATAAATACATCAGAGGAGAAAATCAACAGTTATGTCTACAAGTGCCTAAAAATAAATGCAGAAATATAAGAAACATGAATCAGGAAGACAATGTGACTCCTTCAAAGGAACAAAACAACACTTCAATATTAGAATGTGAAGATGAAGAGATTGATGAAATGCTTGTAAATGAATTCAAAAGATCATAGGATTACTCAAAAGCAATGAAAAACAAACTAACGTGCTAAAGAAATCCATTCAAGACATGTAAGAAAAATTTTCCGATGAGAATGAGATTGTGAAGATCACCTGAAAAATTAGAAATGAAGAATTCAATAACAGACTTATTGAGGCAGAAGAAAGAATATCCAAGCTGGCAGACAAATATTTGGAAATATGTCAGACTGAAAACAAGGATAAGAAATTAGAAAAGTTAAAAACTGACGTCATAAATAAGAGTGTCAATTGCTAGATCAACAATGGGAGTCATTGTGCACTTACTCCCCATGTAGGATCTCTGTCCTTAATATGTTGTACTGTGTGAGTTGACAGTAAAACTAGTATTCAAACAGTACTTTATACTTTGTGTGTCTGTGTGGGTGCAAACTGTTGAAATCTTTACTTAGTATATACTAAGTTGATCTTCTGTGTATAAAGATAGTTTAAAATGAATCTTGATGAAGAATGGGTGGGAGAGGGAGTGGGAGATAGGATGGCTGCAGTGGGAGGGAGGTAATGGGTGGAAAAGCCACTATAATCCAAAAGTTGTAATTTGGAAATTTATATTTCTTAAATGAAAGTTAAAAAAAACAATATTTGAGACTTACAGGATGCTATCTAAAGACCCAGCATATGGGTCTTAGGAATTCCTGGTGGGTTAAAAGATAGAGTGGATTAGAAAGGCCATTTAGTGAAATAGTAACAGAGGACTTCCCTAATTTGGATAAAGAAAGGGATATCAAGTGAAGGAAGCACCTAATGCTATCAGAAAAGATGTAAACCATGACAAAGCATAGTCAAACTTTCAAAATGTGCAGAAGAGAAATGCCAGATTACCTTCAGAGGATCTCCAATTAGATCCAGCTGATTTCTCATCAGAAACCCTACAGACTAGGAGAGAGTGGAGAGACATAATCCAAGTCTTAAAAGAAAAAACAAAAACACCTGTCAACCCAGAATATTGTGCCATGTAAAGCTTTCATTTATGAATGAAGGTGAAATAAAGACCTTCCATAACAGAAATTGAAAGAATTTGTCACCACTCATCCAGCCTTACAAATGATGCTTAAGGATGTGCTACACGAAGAAACATAGAAAGACAGCCATCATTATGAAAGAATGTGGAAGAAAGATAATTTCCCAGTAAAAGTAAACAGAAACCCAGGCAAACAATAGAAATCTTGCTACTTTGCCAAACTCTACTATGAGTTCCAATAGTCTCTTAGTAGAGTTCTTTGGATCCCCTAAATAAAGAATCTTATCATCTGCAAAGAGGGATAATTTGACTTCTTCCTTCCCTATTTGTATCCCTTTAATTTCTTTTTCTTGCCTAATAGCTCTGGCTAAAACTTCCAGTACTATATTGAATAGCAATGGTGAGAGTGGGCTTCCCTGTCTGGTACCAGATCTCAATGGAAATGCATCCAACTTTTCACCATTCAATAGGATGTTGGCTGTGGGTTTTTCATAAATTGCTTTCACTGTATTGAGGCATGTTCCTTCTATACCCAGATGATTTCTCTGCATCTATTGAGGTAATCATACAGTTTTTCTTCTGGAGTTTGTTAATGTGGTGTATCATATTGACTGATTTGCGAACACTGAACCATCTCTGCATACCAGGGATAAATTTCACTTGGTCTGGGTGGATGATCTTTCTGATGTGTTGTTGCGTTCTATAGGCCAGAATTTTATTGAGGATTTTTGTGTCTATGTTTGTCAGGGAAATTGGTCTGTAATTCTCTTTCTCTGCTGCATCTTTTTAAGGTTTAGGAATTAAGGTGATACTGGCTTCATAGAAAGAATTTGGGAGATTCCCTCTTTTCAATTGTTCTGAATAGTTTGAGAAGAATTGGAGGTAGTTCTTCTTTAAATGTCTGGTAGAATTCAGCAGTAAATCCATCCGGTCCTGGGTTTTTCTTTGTTGGGAGGGACTTTATTACTGATTCAATTTCTGTCTCAGTTATGGGGTCTGTTTAGGTTTTCTATGTCTTCATTTTTCAATTTAGGTAGGTTGTATGTGTCCAGGATCTATCCATTTCTGATAGATTACCCTGTTTGTTGGCGTACAACTCTTTGTAGTTATTTCTAATGACTTTATTTCTATGGTGTCTGTTGTTACATTCTCTTTTTCATCTCTGATTTTATTGATTTGAGTCTTTTCTCTTCTTCTTTTAGTTAGTTGGGCCAATGGTGTGTGCTCTTCATTTTGCTGATATTAAATGAAAAATCTCTGTGAGTGGGATCTTTCAGCAGAAAGAACAGGCCATCAAAGAAGGAGGTACTTTTCTCTGAAGGGGAGAGAGAACGTCCACTTTAACTATGGCCTTGTCTAAATAAGATCAGAGTTGGTGAACTCAAGAGGCTTCCATAGCCTTGGCAGCTCATGACAAGAGCCTCAGGTGATTACTGACATCATAAATAAGAGTGTCAATGGTTAAATCAACAACAGGAGACATTGTGCACTTACTCCCCATGTAGGATCTCTGTCCTTAATGTGTTGTACTATGTGAATTAATGACATAACTACTACTCAAACAGTACTTTATACTTTGTGTTTCTGTGTGGGTGCAAACTGTTGAAATGTCTACTTAGTATATACTAAATTGATCTTCTGTGTGTAAAGATAATTGAAATTGAATTTTGATGTGAATGGGATGGGAGAGGGAGTGTGAGATAGGATGGTTGCAGGTGGGAGGGAAGTTATGGGTGGAAAAGCCACTATAATCCAAAAGTTGTACTTTGGAAATTTATATTTATTAAATAAAAGTTTTAAAAAAATGAAAAAGGGAGGCCGACACCATAGCTCACTTGGTTAGTCCCCTACCTGGGGCACCGGCATCCCATATGGGTGGCAGGTTCTAGTCCTCATTGCTCCTCTTCCAGTCCAGCTCTCTGCTGTGGCCAGGAGGACAGTGGAGGATGGCCCAAGTGCTTGGGCCCCTGCACCGGCATGGGAGACCAGGAAGAAGCACCTGGCTCCTGGCCTTGGATCAGTGCAGCGCCAGCCATAGCAACCACTTGGGGAGTGAACTAATGGTCTCTCTCTCTCTCTCTCTCTCTCTCTCTCACTGTCTATGGGAAAATTTCATGGCCAAGTTGTTCTTTATCAATAATAACCTTGAATATAAAAGGCCTACATTCTTCAATTAAGATATACAGAATGTGGGCTGGTGCTGTGGTGTAATGGGTTAGGCTGCCACCTGCAGTGCCAGCATCCCATATGGGCACTGGTTTGAGACCTGGCTGCTCCGCTTCCCATCCAGCTCTCTGCTATGGCCTGGAGAGGCAGTAGAAGATGGACCAAGTCCTTTGGCCCCTGCACACATGTAGGAGACTCAGAGGAGGATTCTGGCTCCTGGCTTTGCATCGGTGCATCTTTGGCCATTGCAGCCAATTTGGGAGTGAACCAGTGAATGGAAGACTTCTCTCTCTTTTATCTCTCTCTCTCTCTCTCTCTCTCTCTCTGACTCTCCTTCTCTCTCTGTATAACTTTTTCAAATAAGTAAATAAATCTTTAAAAAAAAAAAAAAAAGGGCCAGCGCCATGGCTTAACAGGCTAATCCTCCACCTTGTGGCGCCAGCACACCGGGTTCTAGTCCCGATCAGGACGCCGGATTCTATCCCGGTTGCTCCTCTTCCAAGCCAGCTCTCTGCTATAGCCTGGGAAGGCAATGGAGGATGGCCCAAGTGCTTGGGCCCTGCACCCACATGGGAAACCAGGAGAAGTACCTGGCTCCTGGCATTGGATCAGTGCGATGCGCCGGCTGCAGTGGCCATTGGAGGGTGAACCAACGGCAAAAAGGAAGACCTTTCTCTCTGTCTCTCTCTCTCTCTCTCACTATCCACTCTGCCTGTCCAAAAAAAAAAAAAAAAAAAGATATACAGATTGGATGAATGGATTAAAAAACAAGACCTATCTATTTGCCCTCTTCAAGAAATATGCCTCACCAACAAATATACAGATAGACTGAAAGTGAAATAATGGAAAATATATTCTATGCTAATGGAATGCAAAATTGAACAGGTGTAGCTATCATAATGTCAGACAAAATAGATTTTAATACAAAAACTGTTAAAAGAGAAAAATAATGGAATTATTTAATGATTTAGAGATATATTCAACAGGAAGATGAGACTATAATAAATGTGTTTGCATCCAAAGCCAGGGAACCCGGCTATTTAAAAGAAATATTAATGGATCTAAAGGGAGATGTAGACTCCAATACAATAGTAATGGAGGACTTTAACACCCCACTTTTGTCAGTGGACAGATTAACTCTACAGAAAATCAGCAAAGAAACAACAGAGATAATCTATACTATGAACCAAATGTACCTAACTGACAACCACAGAATATTTCACTTCACAGTTGGAAGATACACATTCTTTTCATCAGTTTATGGAACTTTCTCTAGGATAGACTATATGCTAGGCCATGAAGTAAGTCTTAGCAAATAAAAAAAAGCTGAAATAATTCCATGTATCTTTTCAGACCACAATGCAATGAAGCTGGAAATTAACAACTGAAGACTCTCTAAAAAATATGTCAACAGATGGAGTCTGAGCACCATGATCCTGAATGAACAATGGGTCATAGAAGAAATCAAAAGGGAAAATAAAAACTTCCTGGAAATGAATAAAGATGACAATATAACATATCAAAAATTTGGAATATATCAAAAGCAGTGTTAAGAGGAAAGGTCATAGGAAGTGTGCCTACATAAAGAAATTGGAAAGACATCAAATAAATGAGCTATTAATGCATCTAAATGGACCAGAAAAATAGCAAAACAAACCCAAAATTAGTAGAATAAAAGAAGCAATTCAAATTAGAGAAGAAATAAATAAAATTAAAACAAAAATACTAAAGATCAGTGAAATGAAGAGCTACTTTCTTGAAAAAAAATAAACAACATTGATATACCATTGGTACAACTAACCAAAAACGAGGGAGGAGACTTGAATCAATAAAATCAGAGATGAGAAAAGAGATATAACAATGAATCCCACAGAAAAATTTTAAAAATCATCAGGAAACACTACAAACAGCTATATGGCACTACAAACAGCTATATGGCAATTTCTAGAAGAAAAGAAGAGTCCTAGAAACATAAAATTGACCAAAAGTGAGTCCTGAAGACATGGAAACCTAAACAGACCAATAACCAAGATGGAAATTGAAATCATTAATAAAGACCCTCCCAACAAAGAAAAGCTCAGGATTGGATGGCTTCCCTGCTTAATCCTGCAATAATTTTAAAGAAAAAAATTCCAATGGTTCTCAAAGTATTCAAAACAATGGAATGATTAATCGAATCCAGCAACATACTGGAAAGCTCATTCATCTGGACAAAGTGGGATTTATTCCTAGTATTCAAGAGTGATTTAACATACACAAATCAATAAAGTGATACATCACATGTGATATATGCAGACAATGCATTTGATAAAACACAACATTCTTTCATTTTAAAAAACCTTAAGCAATTTGGGTGTAGAAGGAACATTCCTCAATACAGGCAAAGCAATATATGACAAACCCACAGTCAACATCATATTGAATGCAGAAAAGTTGGAATCATTTCCACTAAGATCTAGAACCAGACAGGGATGCCCATTTTCAACACTGTTGTTCAATTTAGTTCTGAAAGTTTTCCCCAGAGACATTAGGCAAGAAAAAGAAATCAAAGATCATCCCTGCTTGCCGATGACATGATTCTATACATAAGGGAACCAAAAGACTCCACTAAGAGACTATTGGAATTCATAAGAGAGTTTGGTAAAGTTGCAGGATATAAAATTAACACAGAAAATCAGTAGCCTTTGATTACACATACAATGTCATGTCTGAGAAAGAACTTGTAAGATCAGTCCCATTCACAATAACCATAAACAATTAAAATACTTCAGAATAAATTTAACCTAGGAGGTGAAAGATCTCTATCGTGAACTTTACAAAACATTAAATAAGGAAATAGAAGTAGACATTAAATAATGGAAATAAATCTCCCATGTTCATGGATTGGAAGAATTAATATCATCGAAATGTCCATACAACCAAAAGCAATTTACAGATTTAATGTTATCACAATCAAAATAACAATGACATTCTTCTCATGTCTATAAAAAGAGATGCTAAAATTTATATGGAACTACAAGAGACTTCAAATAGCTAAAGCAATTTTATACAACAAAAACAAAGCTGGAAGCATCACAATACCAGATGTCAAGACAGACTACAGGGCATTTATAATCAAAACATCCTGGTACTGGCACAAAAATAGACATGTAGACCAGTGGAACAGAATAGAAACTCCAGAAATCAATCCATACACCTATAGCCAACTAACCTTTGACAAGGAGCTAAAATCAATCCCTGGAGACAGGACAATCTCTTCAACAAATGATGCTGGCAAAATTGGATCTCCATGTACAGAACTATGAAATAAGACCCTACTTCATACTTTATACAAAAATCAACTCAAAATGGATCAAGGATCTAAATCCACCACCTGATACCATAAAATTACTAGAGGAGAACATTGGAGGAAGCTTTGCGAGACATTGGCATAGGCAAATACTTCTTGGAAAAGATTCCAGAAGCCTAGGCAATCAAAGCCAAAATAGACAAATGTGATTATATCAAGCTAGGCAGCTTCTGCACTGAAAAGGAAACATTTAACAAGTGAAGAGGCAACCAACAGAATGAGAGAAATTATTTGCAAATTGTGCAAGTTAGAAAAGATTAATATCCAGAATCCATAAACAGTCCAAGAAACTTAACAACAAACTAACAAATAATCCAGTTAAGAAATGAGTAAAGGACTTGAAAATGCATTTTTCAAAAGATGAAATGCAAATGCCATCAGGGAAATGCAAATCAAAACCACAATGATGTTTCACCTCACCCCAGTCAGAATTCGTCTCATACAAAAATCAAAACACAATAAATTCTAGCAAGGATGTGGGGAAAAGGTATCATAATCCACTGTTGGTGGGAATGTAAGCTAGTACTGTCATTGTGGAAGACAACATGGAGATTTCTCAGATATCTGAAAATGGATTTACCATATAACCCAGCTATTCCACTTCTGAAAACTTACCCAAATGAAATGAAATCATTATATGAAACAGTTATCTGCACATGCTTTTGAAGCTCAATTAACAAAAGCTAAGTTATGGAATCAACCCAGATGCCCATCAACTGATGACTGGTGGATAAAGAAATTGTGGTTTATATAATACTATTGAATACTACTGAGATGTAAAAAAGAATGAAATATTACCTTTTACAACAAACTGGATGCAACTGGAAATCATTATACCCAATGAAATAATCCAGTTCCCAAAAAATAAGGACAATGTTTTCCCTGGTCTGTGGTAACAAAAGGAGTGCAAAGAAATGTAATATATTTGAGAAAATTGACATTTTGAATTTCCTTGATTGTTTGTAGGTCTTGTCTCTACTGTTGAGGAATGGTGTTTTTTTTTCTTATTATTATTTGTTGAATTATTTACTTAGTATAGGGTTCATCTTATGAGTTTAAAATAAACTGAAAGTAGATCATTGCAAAAATTAAAAGAAAGAATAAGACAGGAAGGAGAAGGGAGGGTGGGAGCAGGGGTGAGAGGAAGTGTAGGGTAGAAAGTATTTCTATGCTCCTAAATATGTATATATGAAATACATATTTGTTCACTTTAAATAATTTAAAAGTTAAAAAAGAATGAATTCCTGCCTTTCACAACAAAATGGATACAATTGGAGACCATTATTCTTAGTGGAATAAACCAGTCTAAAAATGACAAATATCATTTGTTTTCTCCAATTTTTGATAACTAAAATGCAGAGTATAAAAGAGTGATGTATATGAGAAAATTGACCTTTTAAGATTTGATTATTGTTTATAGCCCTTGTTTACACTATTGAGGGATAGTGGGTTTTCTACTTACTACATGTTGAATTCCTGCCTTTCACAACAAAATGGATGCAATTGGAGACCATTATTCTTACTGGAGTAAACAGTCTAAAAATGACAAATATCATTTGTTTTCTCTGATTTTTGATAACTAAAATACAGAGTATAAAGGAGTGATGTATATGAGAAAATTGACCTTTTAAGATTTGATTATTGTTTATAGCCCTTGTTTATACTATTGAGGAATAGTGGGTTTTCTTCTTACTACATGCTGCATTCTTTCTTTCTTTCTTTCTTTCTTTCTTTCTTTCTTTCTTTGACAGGCAGAGTGGACAGTGAGAGAGAGAGAGACAGAGAGAAAGGGTCTTCCTTTGCCTTTGGTTCACCCTCCAATGACCGCCACAGCAGGCGCGCTGCGGGCGGTGCACCGCGCTGATCCAAAGCCAGGAGCCAGGTGCTTCTCCTGATCTCCCATAGGGTGCAGGGCCCAAGCACTTGGGCCATCCTCCACTGCACTCCTGGGCCATAGCAGAGAGCTGACCTGGAAGAGGAGCAACTGGGACAGAATCCGGCGCCCCGACCGGGACTAGAACCCGGTGTGCCGGTGCCACAAGGCGGAGGATTAGCCTATTGAGCCATGGCGCCGGCCTGAATTCTTTATTTAGTGGCAGTTTAAACTTGTGATTATAAAGTAAATTGAAAACATGTCATTGTAAAAATTTAAAAAATAAGAAAAGAGGAAGGGGTGGTGGGAGGGCGAAAAAAAAAGGTTTGATATATAATTATGCTTTTAAACCTGTATATATACAATACATGAAATTCGTTTCCTTACATATATTTAATTTTTTTAATTCCATACATTTAACAAGTCCTGGAAAATTGTAAGTGCTCAATATAAGTTATCTTGTTATTTCATTCCAACTCTAGCAATATAGAAGAGCTTATGTTAAGTTACATATAACAGTTGTTTGTTTGAACTTGCTTTCCAGTATAATTAACAGGGTCAGTTTTGAATTGCAGTTGGCCTAGAAAATTAATACTTCAGTAGACACTGTAGAAATAATCAAACAAATCAACATATAACTACATATGTTAATTGCTGTCTTGAGGGAGAATTAGAAGGGTATTTTGAGCCAGATAAGAATGTTTTACAGAGAAGTTTTAAAAATAGCCTTCCTATGAGATCAATACTTAAAGGGAAGCCTAAAATCTAAGAAGACCAATCTAAGTTGACCAAGCTAAGGAGAAGGTTTGATTTACACATAGAAAGGATAAGTTACAAATTCTTTTGGGACAGTAGAGTAGGAAGAGTGTGGCTGAATGGTAGTTAGCGAGGGGGATGGAGGAGAAAGATGAGAGTGAAGAGAAAGGCAGGAATAGATTCAAGTAGACATTCTGTAGACTGAAGAGTGTGTATTTTAGTCCATGAAATGAAAAGCTCAGTAGGGGTTTACAGAGGCATATTATATGATCAGATAAATATTTTGAACAAGACCAGTTTGCTGGTCATGTACCAGGGTAGATATTAAAGCCAAATAGTTTACCTGCATAATCAGAGCTGAAGTTGACTGACTGGTAAATGGTTTAGCTTAGGATAGTGGTAGAAAATAGAGACAAGAAGGTAGTTTCAAGGATGTATATTAGAGGCATAATCAATGAAATTTGGAAGGCTTGGACTTTGGGGAGACTAGTGCCCCAGGGAACATGCTCTGAGACTCAATGTATTAAAATAGCTTGCACGATGACAGGGATAGAACCTAATTATTGCATAGAATTCTCGGTAAATCCATTTAGATTAAACATGAGGAGGAAAATCCCAATGATTAAAGAAGTCCCAAAGCAAAATAACCTAAGAAAGTAACAGATTATTTGACTTCAGAATGAAATGTTCAGAAAGGGTCTGGATCATTATTTATAAGACACTTTATGAAAATGATCAGAGAATTCCTTGAAGGATACATTTCAACATTTTGGAAAAAAATACATAATATTCATAGTTGACTTGATTATCAACATAATAACTAACTCTTGGGGCAGGCACTGTGTCATAGCAGATAAAGCTGCCGTTTGCAGTACTGGCATCCCACATGGGCACTGGTTCTAGTTTGTCTTCTTGACTTCCAAGCCAGCTCTCTGCTACGACCTGGAGAAGCAGGAGATGGGCCAAGTCCTTTGGCCCCTGCACCCTTGTGGGAGACCGGGAAGAAGCTCCTGGCTCCTGCCTTTGCATAGGCCCAGCTCTTGCCATTGCAGCCATTTGGGGAGTGAACCAGCAGATGGAACACCACTCTATCTCTCTCTCTTTTTCTCCTCTGCCTCTGCCTGTCTAGAACTCTGCCTTTCAAATAAATAAATAAGTCTTCAAAAACACTAACTCCCATGCAGTGCTCATTGCATTCCAGTCTCAAATGCTTAATGTGGATTAAAGTATTTGACTCTTACAGCTATTCTAATAGAGGATACTAACATTATCCTCATTTTACCAGGGAAAGATGACACAGATAAATATTAAAATGAATACACAAGATCATGGTAGTGGAGAAAACAAGCCTCAAACTTAAGCCATCTGGCTCCACTAGACACAACCTAATGTCTCAATGGAAAATATCCATAGTTCAGCACAGTATAGCATAGCCATTCTCTAGAATAGCATCAGTAGTTAGTAATATCATGAAAACTATAAATTAACAACAAAGGAGAAATATTAGAAACAATTTGCTTGTGTACAATTACGACTGTGCATGAAACACACAAAGATATACAGAAAATTAAATGGAAGGGGATGTGAGAGTGAAGAGAATAGAGTTGACATTTTTTCTCTATTTTATTTTCCCTATTTCCCCAGTATAGTAATACTACATTTATTCAGGAAATACAGTTGCAATTCAAAACAGATGATACCAGTTGCACCAAGAAGAGCTGGAGGAGATTAGACTTCTGAGAACTTTCCCAACATGAAAATTCTATGATTCTATTAGAGTGGGATTTTTTTTTAATGAGCAAACTGGGTACCAAATATGAGTATCTGGATGAAGACAAATCCATCACAAATGAAATGCAAAATCTCAAGTGAAAACTTTTACTTTGATTTAACAGTCAATAATCCAAACTAAACACCAGTCAATTAAGACAAATATGTTTCTTAGGCCCCACAACTCTGCATTATTAGTCACACATCCCTGGCAAAGTTGCTAAACTTCCATAAATATGCTTTTAATGATCAGATGATATTTATCTAAAGCATACTATCTCTCACATTAAGTGGAAATTAAATGCACCGTTTACTGTGTCATATGCCTTTGCAGCTTCAACAGTCGTCTCTTTCTTCTCTTTTGAGTTAAAATAACAATTCACAATGCAGCTGTGTAACATCTGGTAGCCATGCAATACTGCTGGGGGAGGTTTCCAATCTCAGAGTTTTATAGGTCCTAATACACAGTGGTATACTATTTCTCATCAATTTTTTCTGGTTGCTAAATACACCTAAGGAAAAACATGCTTAGGGAGTATCCATGCATCTGCCATTTTCCCCACCTCTAAACTGAGAAAAATTCCATGTCAAGTCCATGTATCTCAATGCAGAAGATAATATCTCAAAGTCTCACTTACTTTGCTACAAGTATTAACTATGAGTGACCCCAGCATAACTGATTAGAGTGAGGCAGCATGGTTTGATTTTTCTGAAGATTTATTTATTTATTTGACAGGCAGGGAGAGCGAGGTGGGGGAGACAGAGAGAGAGAGAGAGAGATCTTCCATCCTTTCCTGGTCTTCCTCATCAGGGGCAGGGACCAACAAACTTGGCCTATCTTCAGCTACATAAGCAGGAAGCTGGATCAGAAGCAGAGCAGTCAGCGCTTGAACCAGCACTCTCTCTGATATGGGATGCCAGCATTACAAGTGGTGTCAATTTGCTGTGCCACAACATTGGCTCCCAGACAGCACTGCTTTTCAAAGGTTCTAGGTTATGAGATGGTAATAATACTACTTGAATTGAAGACATTTCCAATTGTAAGATACTACTGATTAAATAAAAGCTCCTTGGAAAAGGGGAAAACAATACATTAATGCACATGTCAATTGTATGACATCCCAAGCTCAAAAATGTTAAAATGCATTAAAAAATCTGCCCTAAAATTTGGAAAATCTGATAACTGAGATAAATTTGGTAAAATGTGCTTGTGCTATTTTTTTTATTTCCTTTCATTTTCAAAATGAGATTGTAAATTAGATCTTTTGATTTGATTTTTACAGGTGATTCAATCTGCATAAAGTGCACGTGTCCAAGAATTCATTCATTTCTTCTAAGTTGTCAACTCTGTTGTCATATAGTTGCTCATAGTAACCTCTAACAATACTTTGTATTTTTGAGATGTCAGTGGTAATGTCTCCATTTTCATCTTTAATTCTATGTATTAGAAAGTTATCTCCTGTGGCTGGCGCTGCAGCTCAATAGGCTAATCCTCTGCCTGCGGCGCCGGCACCCCAGGTTCTAGTCCCGACCAGGGCGCCAGATTCTGTCCCAGTTGCTCCTCTTCCAGTCCAGCTCTCTGCTGTGGCCCGGGAAGGCAGTGGAGGATGGCCCAAGTGCTTGGGCCCTGCACCCTATGGGAGACCAGGAGAAGTACCTGGCTCCTGCCTTCGGATCAGCACAGTGTGCTAGCTGCAGCACGCTGGCCAGCCACAGCGGCCATTTGGGGGGTGAACCAATGGAAAAGGAAGACCTTTGTCTCTGTCTCTATCTCTCTCACTGTCTAACTCTGCTTGTCCAAAAAAAAAATTGTCTCTTGGTTTTGTGGTTAGGCTAGCCAGAGCTTTATCAATTTGCTTGTCTTTTTGAAGAGACAATTCTTCATTGCATTGATGTTTTTAGTGTTGCTTTGGTTTCTCTGCCATTTATTTGTGCTGCAAATTTTATTATTTCTTTTCTTATACAAATTTTATATATATATATATGTGTGTATATATATATATATATATATATATATATATATATATATTAGTTCCCCGAGGTAAATAAACTGAGTCTCAGAGGTTAAATTCCTTGATGGCAGAGGTAGGACTCAAACTAGCTACTAATAAACATATTTAAATTAGGGAGAACATCTTCCTTTCAACTCTAGAACCTATGGGGAAGAGCACTAAACTTAGAGGCAAGCAAGCTTAATTCTTTCCCGTGATTTTTCCTTAAGAATGGCCAAATTGGGCTATAACCTGGTTTGAATCTCTCAGGTTACATACAGCAGCTGATATTCAAAGTTACCTCCGGTGTTCAAAGTTCATGAATTACAGTTAAAAACAATCAACTGAGACTTCATTGAATATTTGCCAGCTGTTTTTCTCTGTCTTTACTCAATGAATATAGAGCATAGTAGCCAACAAGTGTCTAATACTTCCTATGTCCATGTTCCTACATTCCATATGTATTATATAAGCTTAAATTCACAGCAGGTCTATGAGGTAGGTGAATTATTTTACAGATGAGGAAATTAGAGTACAAAGAGGGAAAGCTGATCAATATCCAGAATTCATAAGCAGGCTTTTCTCATTTCAGATTATAGTCTTTAATGACTAAATTAATCTGTTTTCAGCCACAAGGAAAAAAACATCTGGGAGGAAAACTCTCTACCCTTAAGGAATTTGAAATCCATTGAGAGGCAATACTTGTGTGTATGAATTTCCAACTTTTTTGCACCAGAATAAAATTACTTTTTAATTCCATTTCTTTATGAACTTTTTGAAATACCTCAATATTAAAATATAAGTGATGTAAATGTCAATCATGAATACTGTATACCATTTTTTGGATGAGTTACACAGAGTCTAAGGCTATAGAAATTGGAGAGATAGAATTCAAACCCATGATTCTGAAATGCTTGTCTAGTTCTGTTTTTACTTCCACATTGCATCTGCCATCACATTTCATTTTTGAGAAGTAAGTCAGGTCCAGATGATGTTCAATAACTGTCCCAATATGAATGGTTTGTCCAACTTTGATGATGTGACTTCACCCAGTGATTTATGCTTGAAATTGCCAGGGTGGACTGAGAAAGCCAAAGGGCTCTGTCCTTTAGAGCCTCATATTTTTTCTATCCCTGTCACATCTTACTTTGAACTCCCTCACCTCTGGATCTAAATATTGTCTGCCACTTTTATGATTATTGGTGGTTAGATATGATGAATTCTGATACTAATCAACTATGGAGGAAGATATTAAATACATTAGCTAATTTCCCCTTAATGCCTCATCCAATATGAATCAATATTGGTTTAATAATTAACATGTTTAAACATTTTTATGTATATTTTATGGCAAGACAAACTATGTTTATTTTATGAAGATGAAATATTTAGCTCCCACCACTGACAGCAAAGCCATTCCAACTTGGAGCTTTCTCTTTAGAATGATCTGGGGCCATCACATCCTAAGAGACCAGTGGAAGCCGCTGAGTTCATAATCAGATGTTGAGGGCATCTACAAAGAGGAAAGGCTCACTGTTTTTTTGTTTGTTTGTTTTAATTTTTTTTTTTTGACAGGCAGAGTGGACAGTGAGAGAGCGAGAGACAGAGAGAAAGGTCTTCCTTTTCCATTGGTTCACCCTCCAATGGCCGTCGTGGCCAGCGCGCTGCAGCTGGCACACGCGCTGATCCAAAGGCAGGAGCCAGGTACTTCTCCTGGTCTCCCATGGGGTGCAGGACCCAAGGACTTGGGCCATCCTCCACTGCCCTCCCAGGCCACAGCAGAGAGCTGGACTGGAAGAGGGGCAACCGGGACAGAATCTGGCACCCTGGTCGGGACTAGAACCTGGTGTGCCGGCGCTGCAGGCAGAGGATTAACCTATTAAGCCGCGGCGCCGATCAGGGCTCACTGTTAAATTTGACTTCTGAAAGGAGCCTGCTAGGATGGTGGTGTCAGTTCCATACCCTGCTCTTTGCCCTAATCCTACTTTCCCCTTTGGTCTGAAGGCAGATACTGAGTGTCAGTTCTAACTAAGATTTAACTGCCTATCTCAGGAAAGATAATACTGAAAGGTAGGATGAGAAGCAGAGTTTATGGCAATGGTTCTCAACTACTGGTGTTTTTTGGTCAAAACCCATAGCACCACCCCAGGCATCACTAGGCTTAATCCCCACTTTTACAAAATGTTGTTCAAATTTGGGAAGTTTATCATCTTTACTTTCCACATTTCTAAATTGAGGTTTATAATCACAAAGTGACTTATTTATGAGGTATAGTAAAAATTAAGTGAGAAGACAAATATTAAAAATCAAATGTCACGTACCATTATGGACCAAATGCTCATGTCTACCCAGAACTCTTATGTTGAAATATTAACCTTCAATGTGGAGGTGGAGGCTTTGAGAGGCCATGCAGTTATGGTGATAGGGCCCTCATGAATGAGATTAGTGCCCTTATAAAGAGAGCTCCAAATCTCTTTTATTCCACATTGGGTACAACAAGAAGACAGCCACCTGCAAGGTATAAGAGAGCCTTCACAGGAATGTGAGCATGCTGGCACTCTGATCTCAAACTTCTAACCTCCAAAACTGTGAGAAATTGATTGCTGTCCCTTAGAAGACCCCAGCCTATGATACTTTGTCACATTGGACTTAACTAACCAAGGCAAGCACATAGAAGCACTGTTGACTATACAACTGAAGTTGAGATAGTGGATGGGAATGCAAAATCGATAGAGATAAATGAAGTAGATTGTTTTAAAATGTGCACAGTTCTTGATTTCTCCTTATATCCTACCTTTATAATGTGACTTGAATTTCTGTAGTATATCAGTGCCTCAGGTGACTTACCTCAAGAGACTTACTCCTGGATGTCTACAGCAACTCAGTAAGCAAGCTGCCTGCTGGGTAATGGACTACGAGGGCAAAGACGAGTCAACATAACTGAGGTCATTTTAACCTGGCACAGCTTTTGGCGATAGACACATGAGTGATTTTAGCCAAGACCAGAAGTACCATTCATCTGAGCTCACACCAAATTTCCAACTAATAGAATCACTATGTAAAGTAATTGTTTTAAGCCAGTAAATGTATGGGTGATTTGTTATGCAGCAAAGGATAACTGATACAGTAAACTAGAGCCGGAAACAATTAACTCAGTGAAGAAAGAGTGTGTAGAAATATCTGGAGGGAAGAAACAGGGGACAAAATTCCTACCAAGTTCTATCTGGGTTATTAATTTCCTTTAATAGGCATTTATGGATTTTCTCTTTGGAGGATTGATAGTTTTATCATATTTTCTTTTTCAAAATTTTATGTTCTATTTCCCATTCTCATACACTTTGTCATCAATGGAGCCTAAAAATTTGGTCAACTGAGCACTGCTCCATGCTACATTTTTTAGAGCTGTGTTGTCACTAGCTATATGTGATTGTTTAAATTTTAGTTATTAATTAATTAAAATTTAATAAAATTATAAAATTTAATTCTGAAGTTACACTAGCCATATTTGAAGGTCTCAAAGACTACTTGTGCCAGCTCAGACATAGAACATAACCATCACTATGGGAAGATGTACTGAGAGTTATGCTTTCGAGGACATCCTCTGATTCCTCTTTGGAAACAGGAGGTGAGGACTCTTTGGTGTCAAAGTGCAGATCAATTTCCAGATCATTGATTAGGAGCAGTATCCCAGAATGATTGGCTTGGACTGCTCCAAAACAGCCTGCAACCTCTTACAAGAAGGGTCTGACCTCTTAAGAATGTATTTAGCTCCTGGTGTGCACACCCTTGGATTTGAAGAATGCCTGGAGGTACATTTTAGATTGGAGAGGTGGGTTTGTGGGCCAGGTCTTTATACACATGAACATGAGTACTTACAAAAGAATCAGGGTGAAGAGGAAAGGCTACAGGCCAAGAACCCAATTTTAAAGCTTAGCACCACAAATGTGAGTGATAGGACTGTTTAATCACGTCTACCTTATGACTGATTAGTCTGATTGATTAGTAATTATATTTATTTCTTATTTCTGTGTTAAGAAATTATGATAAAATCTAGTGACTTAAACAATGCAAAATATCATGTAAAGTTCTAGAAGTAAGAACTGAAAAATTGAATCTGGAAGAATTAAGAGAGAATCCATTTTCTTCAGTCTTCTAGTTACTCAAGACCCAAAACAGTTCTTGGGTTGTGGTTCCTTCCCCTACCCTCAAAGTCAGCAAACCAGGTGAGTCCTTAAGCTACCATCTCTCTATTTTTCCACTTTTGCTTCAGTCTTCCATTTTGGATGACCTTTGTCCTTAAAACCTTGACTTTACCCAATAATGCAGATTGCTCTCTTTATTTTAAAGACAGCTGATTAGCATCCTGAATTCCCCTTTGTCCTACAGCCTAACTATTCACAGATTAGTTAGGGATTAGTATGGCATCATCTTTGGGGACCATTGTCCTTCCTGCTCTAATAATTTACAAGTGTCCTGTACTGTCAAGCATTCACTGGCCAAAAGTATATCTCCCTAACTTTAGCCATCTGCTGTCATACCAGACATTTTTATATGACTCTACTGGAACCTCACAATATTGCAACTCTATCTATATACTTTATGTGAAGAGGTGGAGAGGTCTACTTATCAAGAATCTGCAATACAGCAGGGGAATTTTGTTACCAATGCAAATACAAGTAGGATACAATTATTTCAATTTTACAAATCAAAAATCTGGAAATAGGAAGAGGTTATTGATCTTGTCTGGTCTGCCTCCATATAAGTGCAAACTTATAAGCTTAGTTGTTCAACTACAAAACCTGGGCTGTTGTCATCCATCTTCCTACCAATAGTAAACCTATTTAAATAATCGGAAAATGTGTTCTTTTTGAGCACTGTGAGCTACAACTTCCTGAGGTTCTACCATATGTCAGGAAATATGCCAAGGCCTTTGCATGCATTATCCAGTTAATCCACAAAACATTAAAAATGATACATGCTGTTTATTGTATTCCTTCTGTCTGCCATGAGTTTCATGTATGTTATTTCTGCTCTTTGAAGCAATTGTACAAAGTCTTCACTGTTATTTCAATTCCTAGAGTTGAAGAAATTAACATTTAGCAAGTTAAGTACATTACCTGAAGCCATAATACTATTCACTTAGTGATCCTTGAACTTCTGTTACATGACAAGCACTGATCCAGGGGCTGGAAAATCAAAAAAGTACTGAGCTCTCATTCTCATAAGAAAGGATAGATAATAGTTAAGCCAATAAATAAAGCCTTGATTACATTGTGAGTACTATGAAAAATATATAAGAAATTTAAGGATGTGATGAGTGTACGGAATGTGCTATTTTTACAATGGATTGTTGACAAAGGTCATCACTGAGCAAAGGTATAGAAGCAGTGAGGAGCCAATATATTTTAAAGCGTTTGAAAAGAGAGTGTTCTATATGGAGGGACTGGAACATTCTGAGGAGATAATGAGCTTGGTGAGACCGAGGAACTCTATGAGAGAAAATCTATAGTTTGAGTAGAGAAATAGAAGGGGGAAATATCTTACTCAGAGAAGGTCTTAAGGGGTCCAGATGCTGCAAGGCAGTGTAACTCATCATCAAATCAGAATTACTTGACACACTGCATGCTGAATAAGATGGAAAGGGATTAATTAGAGGAAGGTTTTGAGTAGAGAAATGAAAACTCTAGTTCATATTTTAAGAGATATATTGTGTGCTGGAAAGATAATAGTCTGAGGGAGCAAAGCAGGTAGCAGGGAGACCAGTGAGGACACTGTTGCTGTTTTCCTGGAGATATGATTGCTAGCAGAAGAATTTGTGAGTAGTCTTTATATCTTGGATATATTTTGAGAGCCAGCAGGATTTGCTGATTTTTTGGAAGTAGATGTGAGCAGAAAAGTGTCAGAGATGAGCCCAGAGTTCTGGTCTGAATAACTTAAATAATAGAGTTGTTCTTCACTGCAATGGAGATATCTCCATTGATTTGGGGTCTAGGGAATGTTCATAGATATGAGAGACATTGCATTAAGCTTTTATATAATTGGGAAAATTAAACATTTAGAAAGAACCTGGGGTGATTTTCTAGACTACTTGAACAGTGAACTTGAGTTACAGTTTGGGCTGGCAGGAAGGGAAGGCAGGAATGGTAACTGGAGGCAGAAGTAGACAGGTTGCCATTAGAAAAACTAATCTATGGGAACAGGGGGGAAGGAAAGCTGTATGGCCCCGAACCTCAGCAGGCAGGTAGTGATGATGGGTTTGTAGATACTTTCACTGATGTTTCTAGTGAAAGATTCGGTAGAATCCAAGCAAAGAGCAAGGAGTCAAGAGGCGGTGTTGGCCCTGTGAGAAAACAGGGTAGAAGCTAAATAGTCAAAGTGAATGAATTACAGAGATGTTGTAGAATGTTGTAGAATTTGAACCCAGGTCCATTAAGTTCTAACATCCACAGCCTCCTCATGCACCCTATCACCCTATCACTTTACAATTATCCTGTAGTTAAATAGAAGCCGTTTCAATCTGATAGAACAAATTTCAAGAGTTTATGTGGCCAACGGCCACTTTAGCTTGTTAGACTGGAAACCCAGATTTCAAGTTACACCTTCAGAAAGCTAATTCATAGCCTCATGAACCTATTTGGAATCCTCCCACCCCTAAAGAAAGGGAACATCATGGTAGATAAGCCTGTAAAAGAGCGAACTTCAGGGTCCCAACCTCAAGCCTCTAGGAATGGTGCCAGAAGTAGACATCTTCTGCAAGCTTCTCAGGGCTTTCTCAGTTGCATTCTTGTTCTAATACCATTGTCTGATCTCTTGTGTATTTATCCACTGTACTTTTAGTTTTCCTTTTTTCCTTTGATCTGCCCTGTGAGGCAGTGACACAAAGCAGGATATCCATATTGAAGACTTTTGAAAAAGGACTGAACTTTTCCTAGCAAGGATGAGATCAGGAGAGAGCACCTGCTTTATTTGTTTGTTTGTTTATATTCAGGGTTTAATCCCTGTCTTTTTGTTTTCCTTTTTTTATCCTGTGAGATATGACTCATAGACTATTGTCACTTGGTGGAAATTCAGGGTTCCATATAATTTCTTCGCATTTTAGAATCTCTCTCACTATAGAAAAAGACCTGGGCTGGCTACCTGTGACGTAGCTGGTAAAGCCACCACCTGTGATGCTGGCATCCTATATGGGCACAAGTTTGTGTCCTAGATACTCCACTTCTGATCCAGCTCCCTGCTAATGGCCTGAAAAAAGCAGTGGAATGGCCCAAGTACTTGTGCCCCTGCCACTCATGTGGGAGAGCTGGATGAAACTCCTGGTCTTAGCCTGGCACAGTCCTGGTGTTACAGTCATCTGGAGAGTAAACTAGCAGATGGAAGATCTCCGTTTCTCCCTCTCGGTCTCTGCAATTTTAACTTTCAAATAAATGAATAAATAAATATAAAAAAAGAAGACAGAAAAATAACTGACTTATTATCAAGCCCAGAAACAATGCTCAAAAAGGATGCGACACAGCAAAAGAAGGGACAGCAAATTAGAATGAAGACTCCTTCAGTGTCATCAAGAGCTAGAGGAAGATTCCAGAAGATTGCAGATTCTTCAAACTTTACAGTGAAAAAAGAATTTTGCTTTCTAACCAGATTCCTGAGCCCTAAAATGTTTGGAAGCAGCACTACAGAAAACTCTCCCTTCTCTTGCTTTTGTCTAATGTTTAAATTTTCTTTGAAGTTGATATCTCAAAAAGGTAGAATTGATGGTGAGTCAGTGATTCAGAGACAGATGTCAAGGCTATTTTTTTTTTTTTGACAGGCAGAATGGACAGTGAGTGAGAGAGAGAGACAGAAAGAAATGTCTTCCTTTGCCGTTGGTTCACCCTCCAATGGCCGCCGCGGCCGGCGTGCTGTGGCTAGCGCATTGCGCTGATCCGAAACCAGGAGCCAGGTGCTTCTCCTGGTCTCCCTTGTGGGTGCAGAGCCCAAGGACTTGGGCCATCCTCCACTGCACTCCCAGGCCATAGCAGAGAGCTGGCCTGGAAGAGGGGCAACCGGGACAGAATCTGGTGCCCTGACCCAGACTAGAACCTGGTGTGCTGGAGCCGCAAGGTGCAGGATTAGCCTATTGAGCTGCGGCGCCAGCCAATGTCAAGGCTATTAAAACTATTTTAGAATATACTTTAGAAGAGTGAGGTTGGCCATCTTATTATTTGGTCATTTCTTATAGTCCTTGGCTACATTCCAGCTGGAATATGGTTTTCTAATTTTTTATTTGTTGAACACTTTACTTACTGGGGAATTAAGCCTGTGACTGTCATGTAAATTTCAAATCTGCTATCTCAAAAACTTAAACAAGACAGAAAAAGTTCAGCCCTGTAGGGGCATACTTCTGGATCAACTACAAATCACCACTGGGACAGCCACATCCCATATCAGTGTCTGCTTTTGGCCTCAACTTCTTTGCTTCCAATCCAGTGTCCTGCTAATGCACACCCTTGGAGGAAAGAGATGATGATTCAAGTACTTGGATCCTTTTCACCAATGTGATAGACCCAGATCAAGTTCCTGGTTCCTGGCTTGGGCCTGTTCCTGTACTGACTGTTGCAGATATTTGGGGAGTAAACCAGCAGATAGAAGACCTCTCTCTTCTCTCTGTCTCTCTTCCCTTCAAATAAAATGAAAATAAATTAATTAAAATTAAAAAAAATTGTCATGACTTTCAGTGCTTCCATCACAAAAGGAGGTGGTGGACCTCAGGGAATACGGGCTACAGTGAAGGAAAGTGAGGAAAAAGAGGGAGGTTGCCACCAACCACTCAGACTACTTAAGAGTTTCAGTCGTAACCCTCTCAATTTCTTTGATTCCTGGTCCTACAAACATAACTAAAGGTATGTTTCTTACTTTCCTTCTCTTCTACTTCAAGAATTCAAGCTGCCAATGTTTTCTTCTTCTCCTCCTCCTCCTTGTCCTTGTCCTTCTTCTTCATTCTACATCATTGAATCTCTCCCTACATCATCTTGAAGACTTTGCTCCATCCAGAAGATTCCCTCTGAGATTCCCTACTGTTTCTCTTACCTCTGCCTTCCTCTCAATAGTCATTTCTTTCCCATAGAAGCTCCCCCTGGACACCATGTTCTTCCATCTCTCATCTTTCTTGAATCCACCAGATGTGAGCCATTTGAAGACTTTCTCTGTCTTGCCTGTTTGTATACTCTGATCCTCCATGCATTCTCCAGCCCAATTAAACAAGATTCCATCTTCCAAAATTCCATTCAAACTTCTGTTGCTAGGATCACTAAATGATTTCCTAATTTCAAGAACCAATGAATGTGTTAACTTCTTTTCCATTTGGTGGCTACACCATTTGGTATTTTTTACTATTTCCTCAGAATGCATTCCTTCCTAGGAGTCTCAAGCTCCTGTATTGAATCTTCCTCCTTTAATTATTTTGTAAACATTAACGCTGCCTGGGGCCCTCTGTGATTATATCCCTTTTCCTTCAATGTAATTCCCTTTCCATCTTCCTCTTTGGCCCTCTCCCATCTTTCCTTGCCCGCCCTCCTTTTCTTCCCTTTCTCTTCACCTGCACTGCCTTCCCTTCCAATTCTACACTTTCTCCTGTGGCGATATCACTCCTGTTCAGCAATTAACTTGTCATTCATGCTTATCGGTTCGGAGCTTGGAATCTCCTTAGCTTTTTTGTAATATTAGAAGTGTTTTTATGACCGCCTACTAGCCATCCCCATGTGTGCATTAGAAGATTTTTATCAACATATATCTGTACTGATCAGGCCCTCAATGCCACTGTTCTAACCCAAGTCCCAGAACATGTGATCATTTATCAAGTCAGCTTTTGTTGCCTTCTCATCACAATGCATAAAACCTAGTGGAACTATTAGAAAGCTGATCAGCAGACAGCTGCCTGGCCTTCTGGACTGCAGGAAAAATAGCTGAACTGGAGATTCTAAATTGGTAAAGATCCAACAGAAAGGAAAAGTGAGTATAAAAGTCAACTCAGTGGGAGCTCAAAGCAAGAATTCAAAACCTAGGAATTCATGAATAGTCAAATTTATATATAAAGTGTACATATTAGGTAGAGATGTATGCTGTTCAAGAAAATTCGTTGCTTTGATTAGACTCTCAAAGATAGCAATGGGCCACAGAATTTAAAAAAAACCCTATTTTAGGGGAAAAAGAGGAATTGTGTTTAATTATTGTAAAACTTGTATAAGAAAGAAATGACAGAACTGGTAAAATGATATCTAGAAATAGCCTTGATTTTGCACTCACAGATTATGTGGCATAAGAAAGAATTAGCTGTCTCTCCAGGAACATTTGAAACCTTCTCACATCACCCCAAACTACCTGCAGCACTTTGTACTTGGGACTGTGCTTTGCTCTAATGATTTATTGTCTTTTCCACTAGCTGTAAGTGCAAGAAGGCGGGGTCTATGCTGCTCACATATGCACAAAAATTACTCTTCCTTGACTTTTATCAGTCCATCATTTGTCTTCACCGGACTCTAGTGTCTCCATCTGTAATGATAAAAATTCATTTTTCACAGTTCATTTTTTCAAACATCAACACTTCACTATAGTGTTTGTCTTTGTCATTGTTATATCCACAGTGCCTATTGAGCCTGAACACTGTTTCACTCAGTTAAACAGACCAGGTGAGCAGAGATGGGTGTACTTATAATAAATTATGATTATGTGCTACAATAATGTCATTAGAATATTTTAATGGAGTAGGGGAGTGGTGGGTACCAACAACATCTATATATTTAGGCATAAACCACCTTCAGATAAGCTCTTAACCAAGGTCACACTTGCTTCATCAGGACAGGATGGATATCACCCACTCGAAGTAATATTTGGTATTAATAACACTTCCTATGTGCAGCCTTTAGAACTCTTTCCTAATCATTTCACATACCTTCTCAATTTCAACTCAGGTCTCACAATTTATAAAAAAATAAATCACCTGCCACTGTAATATATAATTTTCAAAACTACATGTTCACCACAGTAAAGCAATAATGCCCAGCTCCCGAAGGAATCATCATTCTCTCTGTCTTTCTTTTCCTTCAAAATTCATTGTGTACTGAGTCACATCAAGTCTAGGAAGCAACAAACACTCCAGAATTGAACCTGCCTCGCAACGATGCTATCTACCCTGAAAAGCAACCATAAGAATGTCTATAAAACTCTTGAATTTTCATTCTCACGGTATCTCAGATTATCTTGCTTGAAATGATAGTTTTTCTTTTTGTTATTTTATTTTTTAAAATTAAAGACAAGACAACGTTACTTACACTTACAGAATATACCACATTTAAAGCCATAACATCTCTACTTCTCTACATTTCTTCCTTTGTTTTTCTCATATTGATGTGACACAGTCCACAAAAGAAAAAAAAATTAGGATTTTGAATTAAAAACACTGACTTTTGAAACCCAAATCTATACCTTGGCCAATGAAGTAACGTCTGAATCTTACCTCATATGTTAAGTGTGGTCAGTAACTATAAAAATACCTTTTATATTACCCTTTCTGGTAAAGTTTAGACAAGAAATAATGGGGCAGAGAGTTTGTAAACTCTGAGATTTTTCTATGTGAGTACATGACCAGTAGAATTTCTTTTAAACTTCTTGATATGTTTCACAGTCTCAACTTGGGTGAGCAAATTCTTTCCTTTTTTCTTTCCCATTTCCAATTTTGAATTAATCAAGCTGTTCAAAACCTATCTGTCCATGTAGCAAAAATTTGCCTTTTTGTTAATCATCCATTATTCTAGGAAGCAATTCTTGCTGGCTGTTAATTCATCATTCAACAAATATTTATCATGCATATAAAATACCTGATATGTTATTGGAATTCACACAATGCAATTCCAGCATCCTCTATAACTATGCTGCCTGATGATTTTGCTAGTTACCCAGTGTGTGATTGAGCCAATGTGTGAAGCACATGAATCTGTGAGGCAGCTAATTTCTTGAGGAGGCAGTTTTAATTTTTAGAAGTTAATATTTATGTTGAGGTAATCCATGTCTTCCTTCAATTCCCATCTATTGTACTATTCTAACATTAACTGTTTTCCTCTGCAAGTGTTCATGTATTGACAACTAGCTACTGAGTTATTTCTCCCAACATTTCGTTCTCCAGGCTAATTAGATGTTCTTGGGGCCAGCATTGTGGCACAACAGGTTAACACCCTGGCCTGAAGCACTGGCATCCCATATGGGAGCCAGTTTAAGACCCGGCTGCTCCACTTCCTGTCCAGCTCTCTGCTGTGGCCTGGGAAGGCAGTAGAAAATGACCCAAGTCCTTGGGCACCTGCACCCACATGGGAAATCTGGAGGAAGCTCCTGGCTCCTGGCTTTGGATCAGCACATCTCCAGCCTTTGTGGCCAACTGGGAAGTGAACCATTGGATGGAAGACCTCTCTCTCTCTCTGTGTCTCTCCCCTCTCTGTGTAACTCTGAATTTCAAGTCAAATAGGTAAATCTTTTAAAAAAAGAATTAGATGTTCTTATTCCAACTATTCTGTGCATCTGATTACTCTTTCTTTCCTTCTCTGGCCTCAACATGGTTTATCATCATCAAGGCTTCATTTACATTGAATTTATGAATGCAAATGTAGTTAGACCACAGTTAATGTTATCACTTTTCCTCCATCAACCATGAAGTTACCCTTAGTTCAATCTGGATTAGCCCTAGCATTTTTGTTCAAGTCAAAGTTCATCATTGATTCATTCAACTGAGGAAGTACCACCTCAGGTTTTAATTTGTCTTTATCCTAAACAATGTCTTCCTCATTCTGTATTTATAGATTCAGGATTTTGGACCAAAGTGAGCACTTGATATTTATCCTTATTTGTGTTTATATTTTTTGGATTTCATTGAGGGTTCTCACTAGTCAAATAGTTGTTGAAGCATGATTACTATTTAATGCATTGGCTGTTCCTCTATAGTTCATGCTATATTGAAATTCATTGAATAGAATTTTCTATGTATTCTTCCTGTTTACATGTTGCAAATTACAATTAAGAAAAAAGTTTTTGTAAAAGCATAACTATATTCTGCATGATTTTTAATTACCCTTTTATCTTCAAAAATTGCTTTAATGTATAAAGATAAGACACTGGAATGTATATAAAGGATACCACATGCAACTCATAATGAGTGATCAATAAATATCTTTCAGGTAGACAAAATGAAAGGACAGATTTGCCAAGCTTGAGTTTAAAAAAAAATCAAAGAAAACATACAGAGCAAGTAAGAACATCTTCTATAAAAATATTGATAAGAGGGAACACAAAATTGAAAACATAAATTACATTTTGAATGGAGGTCAAAAGCCAGAAGATACAATGGTATTCAAAATGAGACTAAGCACTTTGAAGTCGAGAAAGTGTGCTTAGTACTTTCTCTGAAGACAGTCCCTAGCTGATGACTAATATTGTTTTCCTTCTGGGGCCGGCGCCATGGCTCACTTGGTTAATCCTCTGACAGCAGCGCTGGCATCCCATGTGGATGCCGGTTCTAGTCCTAGTTGCTCCTCTTCCAGTCCAGCTCTTTGCTGTGGCCTGGGAGGGCAGTGGAGGATGGCCCAAGTGCTTGGGCCCTGCCCCCGCATGGGAGACCAGGAGGAAGCACCTGGCTCTTGGCTTTGGATCGGTGCAATGCTGGCCATGGCAGCCATTTGGGGAGTGAACCAACGGAAGGACGACGCTTCTCTCTGTCTTTCTCTTTCTCACTGTCTATAACTCTTTCAAATAAATAAAAATAAAAAAATAAAAAAACTCTTAAAATATATTGTTGTCTTTCTGACAATGGCTTGATGAGCACCAGGGAGCAATAGGCAAAAACGTGCAGTCCCTCAACATGCACACACATATGTATGCTTATATCAGCTAACTCTCAGCAAACACCCACTGTGGGCCATATCTAATTGATATCCTAAAAACTCACTGAGATTGATAATATGATCATGCCCACAGTATAAAAGAAAAAAATCGAAACATCTATAGGATCTACGAATTGCTCTAGGTCACACACATAGTAAAAACCAAAATGTAGGAATTTAACCTTGGTAAATCGCTGATACCAATGCACACGATTATCTGTGTGTGTACTCACAGAGGTTTCCTCCTATAGTTTTGCACATCTGAAACACTAGATACAGTTCACTCACAATTAATTCTAACAAGAAATATTTTCAGATGAACATTCAAAATACAACACCTTAAAAACCCCTAAAGGAACCCAAATGGAGATGAGTGTAGGGTCCTCAGATGACTCTCCACAGGTCTGATCTGAGTTGTCCTTAGCTTAATATTTCTAATTCTCATAACCTTATTTTTTCCATAATGCCTGCTAGTTCTGATATTTTTATCTGTGACTTACACCTTAGTATGTTTAGATTGAAAAATTAAGTTGACAACATTAAATTAATGTACTGGGATCAATTCCCCACTCCCAACTTCCCATCCAGCCAACTCTTAGTTAACTTCAGTGATCCAGTTATGACCTCCCACTTTATTACTTTACCTGAACCAAACTCACCTCTTCTTTGCCTCTGCTACTACAACATTCAGACTGGGGCTTGATGTCACACAGCAGATGCTAGAAATAGAAGTATCACAGAAACAAGCAATTAGGTGACAGATATTCTCAATCTAATGCTAGCCCTGGAGAGATGAGGACAAAAGCAGGCAATTTCCAGAAACTAACTAAAGAGGGAGACAGTGGGAGGATGTTCTTGAAAGCTCCAAGATATCCTATTTTTTCATCAACTATTATTTAAGGAAGAACTACCAAATGTCTGGTGCTTTAGAAGTCTGAGCATTGAAATCTTAGTGCTGACTTTGCTAATAACTCATGTGGGTGAGACACCTTGTCTCCTTGTGATTCATTTGCCGCAGAACGTGCAGGTAAAGAAATGCTGAGTCATGCAACAGTTAGGGTATCGCTCCAGCATGATGCGTCTCTGGTTTTCTGAAACAGTCACTATCCCATGTCCCTTTCTGGTGGCTCTTGTCACGTGTGCCATATGGGGAGGGGGCAGGAAGGCTTCCTGCTACTAAAGTTCATTCCCATCTTCATAATAGAGTTATGTACTCCCCTCTGTAGGTCTTTAATCTTCCAGCATTTATCCCATCAGTTCTGTCTCTAGTGAGCCTTTATCCCAAGATGTTTGTCTATTAAATTAAGAGTTTTGCAGAAGGGGAGAGCCATTTAAAGACTGTAAATCTCCCAGCAGTCTTTTAAGCTGTTCTCTGCTCAAAGACTCACTGCATCATCTTGCACTCTGCCTGCCGACACCTCCCCTCAGGCCTTGGCTCTCAGAGACAGACAGCTCTGGAGTGTGGAACCCGCACAGACTTGCCTGCTCCAAATCCACTCCAGTCTCTGGGGCAAGCCTGTCCTGGGGATGAGTGGATACGGAATTCACAGGAGTTCTTGATTAACCCTCAGGAACCCAAAGGACAGCTCTACTCCTTCAAGTTATGCCCTGGTGATTTTCATGCACCCAAACACTTGCTTTAAACTCTAACTTAAATAAATGCAGCATTTGCGGATGGGTGTTTGACAATGAAGTCAAGACACTGCTTGGGAATCCTAAATTCCATATCTGAGTTCCTGGGTGCAATTCCAGGTTCTGCTTCCTATTCCAGCTTCCTGCTAATGTGTACCCTGGGAGGCAGCAAATACTCGTCAAGTACCTGGTTCCCTGCCACACATATGGGAGACTTAGATTGAGTTGCTGACTCCTGGCTTCTGTCTGGCCTGGTCCTTGCTGTTGTGGCACTTGGAGAATGAACCAGTGGATAGAAGATCTCTTTCTCTCTTTTTCTCCTTTCAAACAAAATTAAAATTTAAAGAATATCTATAAACCTTGATTATAATAATGTGCTTGACTAACCAGTGATAGTCCAACCAGTGTCACAGGAAAATAACATGAAACTGTTATTTATTTATTTATTTAAGATTTATTTATTTATTTGAAAGGCAGAGTTACAGAGAGAGAGAGAGAGAAAGAGAGATCTTCCATCTGCTGGTTCACTCCTCAAATGGCCACAATAGCTGGAGCTGGACCGATCTGAAACCAGGAGCCAGAAGCTTCTTCTGGATCTTCCACACAGGTGCTGGGGCCCAAGCACTTGGGCCATCTTCTGCTGCTTTGCCAGCAGGAAGCTGGACCAGAAGTGGAACATCTGGGACTTGAACTGGTGCCATATGGGAAACCAGCACCACAAGTGCTGTTTATTTGTTATGCCACAGTGCCAATCTCAGAACTCTTACTTTCTATGAACCAGATAAATTTTCACCTCTAACCTGTAAGTTGAATGACACTGTTAGTCTCATATTACTGGTAAAGCTAAGAAAAAGTACATTAAGTGTCTAAATTTTTATAACTTTTTATAGATAGAGATGGGATTTAAATCTGAACTTGGTTTATACAAAAATTTGTGATTCATTCATTCACTTGTGGATATGTTTTGGATGACTGTTATGTGTCATGCAGTATGCCCAGTGTGCCAGGGTAGTGCTTCAATAATGACCAGAAGAGTAAATATTCCCTCACTTCACTAGTTTGCTGTATAGTAGTCTTATCTCCTCCAGGGCATCAGAACATTGAGGCAAGTTCCTTTTCCCTCTCAACTTGAGGATGGAATTTCTATCCCTGGACCCTCATGCTGTGAGTGGGTGCTGACACCTTACACCTCTTGCCATGAGCATCCCTCTGACTCTCAAGGAGTTGCCATAGACTCCCCTAGGCACATTCATAGGACCTTGTTAATGCACTGCACAGGCTTGTGGTGGCCTTTGATGGTTCTACTACACAAGATAGTTTTCCTGTTGCACTGGAGAGCCCCTTCTTGCTTTTCTCTTGTGCTTTCAATTCTAATGAGCTCTCCAAGTACTACCCAAATCTCTGCTTATTCCTCCTATATTTACCCTTAAATGCCCAACTGCTTCACCAAGTTACTTAGACTTTGAAGGAATCATAAAAAATGGTGGAATACAGAGACCAAAACAAGAGGTGTGTTCATCCACATCAGCTTTATCCCTGTATGGACCTCAAGCTGCCCCTAGAGATCTTTTGGAGACTCCACCTAGTTTACTTTCTTCAAAATGTTCTGTTCCCTCAATATCCCTTTCCTGTTCCTGCCCATGAAGGTTCTCTTCAGCTCCATGAGAAGCTACCATAGGTCTCAATTAAGATATAAATATAGTGTCATCAGGTAATAAAATCTTGGAATTAAAGAGATATTTAGTTCTTATCTCTTATTCAGTCATTTTCAATCATTTCATTGAAAAATATATTGTATTTTAAAATTATATGTAAAATTAAAGATTGCCTTCAATATCCTTATGCCAAATTCCATATTCAATGCCCTTCTCAATGGAAGCAATTGTTAAAATTTTGCCTCTTTCTAGATCTTTTCATGAGTTCATATGTAAACACAGATATTACATATATACATATTATTATCTTCTTTCATATTCTAACCTACTTTTAAAATTTTTCTTTGTCTTGGTTATCTTTTCTTATTTCATTCTACATAAATCTATTTTATCCTTGAAAATCTATCTAGTATTCCCAACTGTGAATCTACCTGAATATATTTAACGTTTGCTCTGTTAATGATCACTGGAATTTTTCCACAAATGCCTTAACAAATGTAATGTTGAATAGACCATTTTTTGGTACCTGCCTTTGTGTGGTGTGTAACTGTTTTCTGTAGAACAGACACCTAAGAAATGGCTGGGTTAAAGAGTGTTCACATTTTTGAAGTTTCAATAGATAACTGCCATACTGACATACAAAGAGAGCCTGATCCAATTTACAAATGTATCTACATTATATGGAAGTATCATTCCTCTAATCTTTATTAACACATACCATGAATTTTTAAATTTTTTTATTCATTGAGTTTTATGTTGTCACAGGGACTATTATGATGAATGAACATCACTAGAAACACAGGATAAGACTTCTTTTAATATTAATCAAGAACCAAAAGCCCAATCATATGAAGATTTTCAGTGTGCTCCTCACAGTGAGAGGCTACTTTCATTGGTCTTAAAGCCTGCACAAATTGGCAACCAAATGAGCGAAAATCCTTGGCCTACATGAAGCTCAACTTTGGTAGGTATAATGGTGATCTTACAAAGATGCTCATGTCTTATCTGCAGAAACTGAAAAAAATGGAGCTTATAGAAGTTATTATAGTTAATATTATTGAGATGGAGATATTAACCAGTTGAGCTCAATCCAGTCATATGAATCCTCAAGAGTAAAGAACCACCCATGTTATAATAAGAGGGAGGTATATCTACAGAAGAGTGGTCAAGAAGATGCCTCTTGCTGTGTTTGAAGATGGGGAAGTGTGCCACCAGCCAAGGAATGAGCAAGGACAGGATAATCCTCCGGAGTCTCCAAAAAGGAGTGCAGCCTTCCTAACACCATGATTTTTAAGCCAGGGAAATCCATGTCAGACATCTAGACCATAGAACTCTAAGATAACAAATTTATATTGTTTAAACCACTAAATTTGGAATAATTTGTCATGCTAGAAATAGAAATTTAATAAAACACACTCAGGGCTTGTGTATTGGGGTAGGGTTAGTAATTTTCTCTTTTTGATTTCATCCTAAAGAAAATACTACCCTTCTGGTCACCCACTAGGTACAAGGAACTGACAAAAACCACAGAACATGCATGTGCTATAAGAATTAGTCAATGATCAATTTGCACATTTTTATTGGTGTCATCTGGCTAGCAGATACCAATGTAACATTAAAGCCTGCTTGACTTAATGAAAAATAATGTACCAATTATGCATCAGTTTTCATTTATTTAGTTGTAAGGGAGATCAAATAATTTTTCATATATTAATTAACCATTTTAAATTGCTAGCTTATAGTTTTAATTAATCAAATGGTTTCTTTGCCTTGTGACAGTGATTTATGAAAACTATATATTTGGTATGCAAATATTTTTATTATCTTTGTTATGTGCTGCAAGTATTTTTCCTAGTACTTCAGATATATACATATATATGTTATATCCAAACACAGACATATATAAACAAACATATATAAACAAATGTGCATGCACACAAACATAAATCAGGTTTTTTTTTTTCATTGTGGCTACTGGATATTGTGATTTCTATAAGGACTTTCTAAACTAGATGTATTATTGTGAATTTTCTTCTACTATTATTTCATTTATGCCTATATTTTTCTCTTTGTACATATAAACTTAGTTTTGAATATAATGTAAAATAGGATTCCAATTTTTCCCCACATGGAAAACTAACTTTTATAAATATTACTTATTGAATAATTAATCATTTCCACACCATCTAAAAATGTCACTTCTATAGTGTGCTCCATCTCCAATATGTCTGCCTCACTTTCTTGATGCCTCCACATAATCTACTTTCCCATTGTATTCTTATAAATACTATATAGCTTTATTTATCATGGCATTATATCTTGATTTCCTGAAGGACACATTTCCCCTTGTTATTCTTCTGCTCCAAATTATCTTTATGGCTCTCATGTGTTTTTATCTTCCAGCTAAGTCCTGGACCAAAGTTGTGATGCTTTGTTATTTTTTAAAAAAAATGGGATGGAGGGGTAGGTCTTCGAAAGTAGAAAAAATAGGGAGATATGGAAGTTAAGATATAGCATAATGGATAGACACAGGATTCCTTTGTTGACTTTTATTGTGAGAGAAGTTTCAAATTGTAGTATCACATATGGTAGCTAAAATCTAATAATATACAGTATTTCTGATCCAAGGAATCAGATTGGCTTGAGATCAGGAATAGGCACAGGAGATGGAGGGGGATCTGGAAAAGAGCCCTATATTTTGTGCAAGAAAACTTAACTATGTTTCTTCTGCCCTCTAAGCCACATATATATAGGTAGCACAAATGTCAAACAGGAGAAACCGAACAGAGATCTGTGCTGCTACCTACGAGATTTTTCAGTGTAAGACCATCCAACTTAATTTCCTGCTGAGAAAAATGTCAGCTCCACAGAGGAAGGCACAAAATTATAAATCTCCACAACATAACACTCACAATGCTCAAGAGATACACACAATTACTTGCCATTCAAACAAACAAGAAAATGTTACCCAATCTAATGGAAAATGTAATCCTAGTTGTTGTAATTAGCAGATGAGTTTAAAGCAACTGTATCAGCATCAAGCATATATCACATTATAGATAAAAGATTGAAATATATGTTAAATTAGGTAAAATGTAATACAGTTATAATGAATGAAGATATGAGAATTAACAAAGGAATAGAAACCATAAAGCACCAAATAAAAATTCTAGAATCAGAATCGCATATCTGACTTACAGAAATCACTAAATTGGCTTAATATCAGAAGGAAGAGGATCAGTGGAGTCTAGACATGGAGCTAGAACAAAAGAAGTTATTGGGGCTGGCACAGTGGCTTAGCAGGTAAGCTAACCATCTGCAGTGATGTAGCCTCTGGTTTGAGTCCCAGCTGCTCCACTTCCATTCAGTTCTCTGCTATGACCTAGGAAAGCAGTGGACGATGGCCTAAGCCCTTGAGCCCCTGCACCTGTATGGGAGACCCGGAAGAATTTTATGGCTCCTGGATTCGGATCAGCACAGCTCCGGCCATTTCGGCCTTCTGGGGAGTGAACCAGTAGATGGAAGACTTTCTCTCTCTCTCTCTCTCTCTCTCTCTCTCTCTCTCTCTCTCTCCCTCTCTCTCTCTTTGCTTCTGCCTCTCTGAAAATCTTTCAGATAAATAAATAAATCTTTTTTTTTTTTTGACAGGCAGAGTTAGACAGTGAGAGAGAGAGTCAGAGAGAAAGGTCTTCCTTCCATTGGTTCACCCCGCAAATGGCCGCCACGGCCGGTGCGCTGCGCCTATCTGAAGCCCAGAGCCAGGTGCTTCCTCCTGGTCTCCCATGCAGGGGCAGGGCCCAAACACCTGGGCCATCCTCCACTGCCTTCCCAGGCCACAGCAGAGAGCTGGACTGGAAGAGGAGCAACCGGGACAGAATCCAGTGCTCTGACAGGGACTAGAACCCCGGGGTGCTGGCGCCGCAGGCAGAGAATTAGCCTAGTGAGCCACGGCGCCAGCCAATAAATAAATCTTTTTTTAATATATATAATTATATATCAATAAAAACATTTCTTTTTTATTTATTTATTTTTTATTTTTATTTTTTTTATTTTTGACAGGCAGAGTGGACAGTGAGAGAAGAGAGAGAGACAGAGAGAAAGGTCTTCCTTTGCGGTTGGTTCACCCTCCAATGGCTGCCGTGGCTGGTGCGCTGCAGCCGGTGCACCAGGAGCCAGGTGCTTCTCCTGGTCTCCCATGGGGTGCAGGACCCAAGGACTTGGGCCATCCTCCACCACACTCCCGGGCCATAGCAGAGAGCTGGCCTGGAAGAGGTGCAACCAGGACAGAATCCGGCGCCCCCAACTGGGACTAGAACCCGGTGTGCCAGCGCCGCAAGGCGGAGGATTAGCCTATTGAGCCACGGCGCTGGCCAATAAATAAATCTTTAAAAAATAAAATAAAGGGGCCAGCACTCTGGTGTAATGGATAAAGCTGCCACCTGCAGAGCCAGCATCCCATATGAGCACCAGTTCTAGTCCCAGCTGCTCTACTTCGGATCCAGCTCTCTGCTATAGCCTAGGGAAGCAGTAGAAAATGGCTCAGGTCCTTGGGCCCCTTCATCCTCGAGGGAGACCTGGAAGAAGCTCTTTGCTCCTGGCTTCTGGCTTTAGATCTGCCCATCTCTATCCATTGTGGCCAATTGGGGAGTAAACTAGCAGACGGAAGGCCTCTCTCTCTCTCTCTCTGCCTCTCCTCTCTCTGTGTAACTCTGACTTTCATATTCAAAAATAAATCTTTAAAAAATAAATAAAATAAATAAAAAAGTTATCAACCTGAAGAACAGAGAAAAAGATGTTTTTAAATAAAAGTATCTTCAGAGACCCCTGAAATGATTTAAAAATATCTAACATAATGTAATTGAAATCGTTGCCTTAGAGGGAGAAGAGAACTAATGAAGTGGAAAAATATTTGAGGAAATAATGACCAGAAATTCTCCCAACTTGGTTAAAGACATAAACTTGTGGATTCAAGGATCCATAAGAAACTCCTATGTAAGTACTTTATAGTCAAACTGATGGAAACAAAGATAAAGACAAGATACTGAAAATTCATAAGTGAAAATAACAATGTGATTTGATCACTATAACCTCTCATCAGAAAGTACTGAAGCCAGAAGATAGTTGTCTATCTTATTTTAGGTGACAAAAGCAAAATAATGAATGAGTAACTGTGAATCCAGATTACTGTATCCTGCCACAATACCCTACAAAGTGAAGAAAAGAGTAAAGCATATAAAAATATTAAAAACTAAGAGGATGTATCATCAGGGATCTTGAATTAAATTAAATGTCAAAGGATTGTTCTTGGGCTAAAGAGAAATGATACCAGAAAGTTAAATCTTCAGAAATGAAAAGCCTCATACAGAGTTCTAAACATCTATGTAAATAAAAAGGCTGTTTTTTTCTTAACTTGTTGAAATACATATGATTGTTTAAAGAATTTGCAATGATGCCACGTGGAGATCTCATGTCACTGTAACATACATGATAACTGAAGTATAAAATATGGCAGGGAAAGTAATAAAACTGATCTATAACACTGCATATTTTAAGTATTTTTATGTAAAATGGTGCAACATTAAGTAGAATGTGAAAAATCTAGCGGGATATTTTAATCCCTTCAGATATCATCAAAAATAGTAATGCAAGATAAGTTGAGAACATAGAAAATAATTGATTTTTTAAAAATATTAAAATAATCCAAAGGAAATCAGGAGAGACAGAGAACCAAAATCAGAAGGCACAAATTAAAACAAAGAACAAAAATGACAGACTTAATCTAACTTCATCAATCATAGATGAATTATTAATAAAACAAATATTCTAATTAAGAGGCAAGATTTTCAAAATGGATAAAATGGGTAATGTCTAACTGCATGCTTATATGAGAGGTGTACAATAAATATGCATATAGTTTGAAATTAAATGAATCAAAATAATTACACTGTGCAAATCATGAGTATCACAAGACTTACATGGTTTTATTAATATTAGTTAGCATAAACTTCAGGAAAAGAGTATTTCCAGAGATAAGTACAAACATTTCTTAACAGCAAAAGTGTCAATTCACCAGAAGGGCATAATTATTAAAAAAAAAATAAACTGTTTGCCCAATAGCAGAACATTATTTGAGCAAAACTGACAGAAACCAAGAGAAAAATAAACCAATGCGCAATTACAGTTGGAGACTTTAACATCCTGTGTCACCAGTTAGAACAACTAGACAAGCAAAATGCTATGTAAGCATACAGATGATCTGAGGAACATCATCACCCTTCTCCATCTACTTGACATTTATAGAACATGACAGCCAACAACTGCAAAATACCCAGTTGCTGTGTTCTTTTGCAGTGCATAAGATTAAAAAGCAAACAAACAAACAAACAAACAAAAAAACCACAGGAGACCAAAAAAGCAATCTCAATATGTTGAAAAGAATGAAAATGGAGAATATTCAGTGAACACAAAGGAATTAACTTACTAATCAATAGTTAAGATACCTAGAAAAATGAGAATTAAATAGCACTGTAGTAAATAAACAATGAATCATAAAAGAAATCAAAATGGAAACAAGAAAACATTTTAACCTGAATAATAATAAACATTCTATTTGTTGATCTAACTGAAGTGATGTCTGGGGAGTTTATTGTATTAAGTACCTACATGAAAAAGGGAAAAAAGATTGGCAAGCATTATGGCTACTATAATCCCATCTCTTCTGTTTCCAATCCAGCTTCCTGCTAATGAATCCTCGTATATAATAGATGATAGCTCAAGTGCTTGGGCCAACTGCTACCCAAGTGGGAGATTTGGATGGAATCCCAGGTCCCAGGCTTCAGCATGGCACAGTCCTGGCTTTCACAGGCATTTTAGGAGTGAGTCTGCAGATGGAAGACCATTCTGTATTATTGTCTCTATTCTGTTGCTGTTCCACAAAGATCTAGAATCAATGACTTAAAGTATTAACTTAAGAAGTCACGAAAAAGAGCAATGTAAACACAAGGAAGGAAATATTAAAGAGCAAAAGACAATGAACTGCAAAAGTAAAGAAAATTAATCAAATCACAATGGATTTTTCAATAAGAGGATTAATAAAATTGATAAACTCTTAACTAGATTGATATTAAAAAGTACAAGAGAACAAATCATCAATATGGAGAATGAAGCGGTTATCAGTGTAACTCTTACAGATATTTTAAAAGTTAGGAAGAGAATATTACAAATTATTGAATAACAAGAAAATGATAATCTTGAAAACATGGATAAATTCCTTAAATAATACAACTGATTAAATTGATATATATGAAACAAAAATAAGACTATCCTATTGTCAATATTACTTCTCTTATCCAAGACATTACCACAAAGACACGCTATACTCTGGAAGTACTCCTCTGTTGAATTCCATGAAAAGTTTAAGGAAAAAATAATACCAATATAATAAAAATTATTTCAAACATGGATGAAGAAGGAACACATATCAATGTGTGTTATGAAATAACATAGTAAGTCAGATATTGCCAAAGAAAAAAAGGAAATTATGGACCAATTTCCCTCATTAACATAAACACAAAAATTGTTGACAAATCAAATACAGTATCTAAGAAGGAAAATTTACCACAACCATGAAGCACTGTTGCCAAGAATGCAAGGTTGGTTTTATATTTTATGAATTGTTTATTGTAAAGTGGTTATTTTACACTATGAAATTTCACCTCAATTTTACAAGTGCATGTATTTTATCATACTGACTGAAAAAATGATGAGAATAACACAAACATTTCAATACATACAAATAAAATATAAAATTTCATCACCACAATATAAAACTTTTCAGCAAATTATGAATAAAAAGAAATTTCTTTAAACTAATAAAAGAGCATTTACAAAACTTACAAATAACGTAACCCATCATGGTGTCAGCAATAATTTCCACTTTCACTACTTCTACCCAACATTGTACTGAAAGTTCTAACCACTTTCAATAATGAGAAAACACATACACAGCATAAAAATACATACACAGCATAAACCAGGCCAGCTCTCTGCTGTGGCTAGGGAGTGCAGTGGAGGATGGCCCAAGTCCTTGGGTCCTGCACCCCATGGGAGACCAGGAGAAGCACCTGGCTCCTGCCATCGGAACAGTGCGGTGCGCCGGCCGCAGCGCGCTACCGCGGCGGCCATTGGAGGGTGAACCAACGGCAAAAGGAAGACCTTTCTCTCTGTCTCTCTCTCTCACTGTCCACTCTGCCTGTCAAAAAAAAAAAAAAATCATAAAGTAGTAAGTAAAATTGTCTTTTTGAAAATGACATGATTCTTTACACAGAAAATAATAAGAAATCTAAAAGTTGACAAAAAGAAAAAATAAGTAGTTACAAAGCTTTCAGGATACAAGATTTTGTGTAAAAATCTATTTTAACATCTGATGTTCTGGCACAGGGGATAAAACCACTATCTTAGATGCCATCACCCCATATGGGCACCAGTTCGAGAGCCAGCTGATCTACTTCCTACAAAGCTCCCTGCTAATGTGCCTGGGAAATCAGCATAAGATGGCCCAGTGCTTCAGCCCCTGCACCCATGTGGCAGAACTAGAAGAAGCTCCTGGCTCTTGGCGTCGGACCCACCCAGCTCTGGCTGTGTGTCCATTTGGGAAGTGAACTAGCAGATGGAAGACCCCTGTCTCTCTCTCTCTCTCTCTCTCTCTCTCTCTGTAAACTCTGCCTTTCAAATAAATAAACAAATCTTTAAAAAAATCTATTGTAATAATTGCATAGCTATTATAAAGGTCTAAATCATGAAAAATAACATCAGATCCTGGCAAGGAAATGGAGGAGAAAAAAACTACATTCATTGATGTTAGGAATGAAAGATGGAGAGTAGTTTGGCAATTTCTTTCTTTTTTTTTTTAAGATTTATTTATTTGAAAGTCAGAGTTACACGGGAGGAGAGACAGAGAGAGAGAGACAGAGGGGGAGGGAGAGAGAGAGAGGTCTTACATCCGATGGTTCACTCCCCAATTGGCCACAACGGCCGGAGCTGCACCAATCTGAAGCCAGGAGCCAGGAGCTTCTTCCGGTTCTCCCATGTGGGTGCAGGGGCCCAAGGACTTAGGCCATCTTCTACTGCTTTCCCAGGCCATAGCAGAGAGCTGGATAGGAAGTGGTGCAGCTGGGTCTTGAACAGGCGCCCATATGGGATGCTGGTGCCTCAGGCCAGGGTGTCAACCTGCTGCTCCACAGCACTGGCCTCTGACAGTTTCTTTTTGAAAAATATTTATTTTTATTATTTTAACGTCAGAGCTACAGAGAGAGAGAGAGAGAGATCTTCCATTCACTAGTTCATTCCCCAAATGGCCACAATGGCTAGGGCTAGATCAGACCAAAGCCAGGAGCCAGGAAGTTTTTCCAGGGGCCCAAGCACCTGGGCCATCCTCCCCTGATTTCTCAGGCACATTAGCAAGGAACTGCATCAGAAGTAGAGCATCCATGATTCAAACTCATGCCATTATGGGATGCTAGCCTTGCAAGGTGTGGCTTAACCCCCATGCCAGTATGCCATCCCCAACAGTTTCTTACAAAACCAACCATAATGTTACCATATGATCAATCAGTGATGCTCCTTAGTATTTACCCAACAGTTGGAAGCTTATATCCACACATAAAACCTACATATGGATGCTTATGGCAGCTTTATTCATCATTGATATAACTTGGAAGCAATCTAGATGTCCTTCAGTAGGTGAATGGATAAACAGTGGCACAACCACATCATGAGCTGTTACTCAACACTAAAATGAAATGAGCTATCATGTCATGAAAACAAATGAAACCTTCCCTGTATGCTAAGTGAAAGAAAATGACCTGAAAGGCTACATTCCAGATTATTCCAAATTACATTCTAAAAAAGACAAAACTATGGAGAAAGTAAAAATATCGGTGGTTATCAGAAATTGATGGAAGGAGGGATAAACAAGCAGAGCATAGAAAAATATTGGGTCAGTGGATACTCTGTGTGATATTATAATGGTGGATATAGGCCTTTACACATTTATCCAAAGTCATAAAGTGTACAACACAATAGCGAATTCTAATGTAAACTGTGGATTTTAGTTATAATGATGTATCAATGTAGTGTCATCAGCTACCACAAATGTGCCACTCTAATGGAGAATGTTGATAATGATGGAGGCTACCTTGTGTGAGCATAGCAGGTCATGGGAGGATCTCTATAATTTTTGCTCAGTTTTTCTGTGGATCTAAGCCTGATATGAAACAAAAAAATTTATTTTTAAAAATGATTTATGTGTTTTCAAAATAGAAATGCTTATGATTTTTATAGTTCTGTATGTATGTTATAGTCAATTTAAAAGTCAAGTGTATTGTAACATACGTAACTATGCAGAATGTTATAAAATACAATTCAAAGCAATTTGACTTCTAATAGCATCAACATGAAAAACACTTAAGAAAAAATTTATCAGGACTAGTGCTCTGGTGTAGCAAGTGAGGCCGCCACCTGCTGTGCCAGCATCCCATATGGGCACCAGTTCAATTCTCGGCTGCTCCACTTCCAATCCAGCTCTCTGCTATGGTCTGAGAAAGCAGAAGAGTATGGTCCAAGTCCTTGGGCCCCTGTGCCTGCATGGGAGACCTGGAAGAGGCTCTAAGCTCCTGGCTTCGGATTGGCACAGCTCAGGTTGTTGTCGCCAATTAGGGAGTGAACCAGCAGGTGGAGGACCTCTCTCTCTCTGCCTCCCCTTCTCTCTCTGTGTTACTATGACTTTGAAATAAATAATAAATCTTTTAAAAAATTACCAATATATGTATAAGAACTCTAGCCTAAAAATTACAAAACATTTCTGAGAGGAAAGCACAGGAAACTTAATTATCAACACTTGATGGCACTGATGATGGGGCTGACAAATAGATCAATACAACAGAGAGTCCAGAAATAGACCTACACTTAAAGGATTACTTGGTTTTTAAAAAAGACACCAAAAAATCCAGTATTAGAAAAAAACAAAAATAAACCATGGGGGCCAGCATTGTGGCATAGCAGGTAAAGTCGCTGCCTATGACATGGGTATTCCATATGGGTGCCAGTTCAAGACTGGCTGTCCTACTTCTGATTCAGCACCCTGCTAATGTGCATAGGAAAGCAGCAGATGATGGCTGAAGTTCTTGGGCCCCTGCAACTACCTGGGAGACTCTGAAGAAGATCCAGACTCCTGGTTTTGGCCTGACCCAGACCTTGCCACTGTGGCCATTTAGAGACTGAACCAGTGGATGGAAGAGTTCTTGTTCTGTCTCTATCTCCCCCACTCCTTGTGACTTCACATTTCAAACAAATAATCTTTTCCACAAATGATAGTGAATTAAATATTCAATGAAAAAAATTTTTAACCCTTGCTTAAAATTTATTTGGAGTATATCATGGAACTAAACATAAAGATAAAACTTTTAAAAAGGAAAGATAAGAAATCACTCTCATTATTAGGAATGAGCACAACTTTTGTAGAACAGGTAATAGAAAGAATAAACATAAAAGTGAAAGTATGATAATAAGACCTCAAAATAAAGGATTCTTATCAAAAATACTCCCTTAAGAAAAATGAATATACAAATCATAGGCTATAAGTAATTTGTATAAATATTCAATGAAGTACTATTATACAGGGTATGTAAAATTTCTACCATTAAAAAGGTCAACAACTCAAGAAAAATATTGCACACTCTTCACAGAAGAAAAAATGAACAAAGGATAAAGTGCTTATATTGTTAACCATGAAGTGCAAACCAAAACTATAATGAGATATAACCGCCCACACAAGAAAATCATTAGAGTTAAGTAAACTGGTAACAATAGATATTGACAAGGATAACAACCAATCCTATGTACAAACATCCTATGCTCTTCACAGGCATATAAAGTGATACAATTACTTCTCCGACAGAGTCTGGTAAAGGTAAGTACAAATCTACCTTGAGATCAAGCAACTCCAATCATAGCTTAAATCCAATCATGAGAATAAAAGTATACCTCCAAAGCATTTTTTTCAATGGCTAAAAGCTGAAACTATGTCTATCAAGTGGCCAATGGATAGACAAAGTTGTATATATACATACAGTGGGACACTACACAGAAATTAAAATAACTGAACTATGATAAACTGAAAATATTAGGTGTAGTGAAAGAAGTCTTATTTCTTAAAGGTATAGATTCTATGAGTCACTTTACATGATATTTTAGAATGGGCAAATCAGATTTACAGAGGAAATAATCTAGTAAGGAGGTTCAGTGATTGAGTGGAAATGGATAAGAGGAAAATATCCTGGGATATTGAAAAGTTTCTGTATCTTTTAAAGAGTTTAGTTTATGTAGGTAAATACATGTATCAATCTCAACACAAACCTCAAGAGCTGTGTGCATTGCATTGTATGTAAATTTTACAACAAAAAGAAAAAGTAATGAGTATTGAGTTCTATTAATAATGTGAAATATTGGATTTTTATAGCATACAAATTTTTTAACAGACTTGTAAAACAAATACAATAAAATATTAAGAGTCTTTCAGAAAATAGTTTCCCAGTTCCTCAAAATGTTAAACATAGAGCTGCATCTAGAAATTCCATTCCTAGGTATATATTCAAAGGAAATGAAAATATAAGTCCACTAAAAATCCTTGTATATAAATGCTCATAGCAGCATTGTTCATACAGCCAAAAAGTGGAAATAATTCATGTGTCTGTCAAAAGGCGAACAGATGAATACAATCTGGCATACTCATGCAATAGAAAAATCATCCAGTCTCAAAAAGGGATGAAGTACTAATATACGCTGCAACGTGAATAGAACGTGGAGGCACTGTGCTAAGGGAAATGAGACCTCATTGGGAAAGGTTACATACTACATGATTCCATTTATATGAAATATTCAGAATAGACAAATCTATAGACAGAAAGTAGACCATTGGTGTCCACTAGGACTGATATTGGGAAAGAGGATTAACTGCTAGTGGCTATGAAGTTTTCTGGTTGAAGTAATGAAAATGCTCTAAAACCAATTGTGGTAATGGTTTCACAACTTTGTAAATAAACTAAAAATCACTGAATTGTATGCCAAATGAATTATATCTCAATAAAGCTATTGTAAAAGTTGTCAAAGGTAATATTTGGTGGTGAGTATTTAGTGTTTGTTGTAAAGTTATTTCAATCTTATTTATCTGAAAACTTAAAATAACCTTAAGATTTTGACTATAATCTGAAGTTAAAGATTGATATGGAAAAAAAAAAACACCTGATATCTGTACAGTAGTGAGTTTTTCTATTTGGGAACAGACTACCTGCTGTTTTCAGTATCCTTGACATATGTAATCCCAGATTACCTCTGACGAGTGCATGTTACTCAACTAGTCCATCATTGTACAGCTCTGAATGTTATAAAGTTCTTACCTGTCTACAAATGAGACAAAACTCCCTACCACTTTGCTAGTACTTGTTCTCAGCTTCTTTGAAACTTCTGTCACAGTTCATTCCATCCTATGTGACGATATCCATCACAAATCAATGAATCCAAAGTTTTTCAGACTTTATTTGCCTGATCCTTTTCAATGATTTTTATATTTACATTTTGAGACCCTCTGCCATCTGGGTTACCTTTGAAAATCTTCAACTTCTCCTGAATTCCCAAGTATAAAAAGAATGGAACAACATGGTCCACATAAAATTTGATCAGTACAAAGTAGAGAGGAATTACCTCCTCCTTTACCCAAAGAATATTTATTACTTCTATTAATAAAATCTGGAACTGTAACAGTTTTTCTAGGCAACCATCACAGCTCACAGTTATTGAACTTAAAACCCTTCAGTCTGTTTCCACGCATTACTATGCACCCGTTTCTTTCATCTATACTTAAAATGTCCTTTTTAAACTCAGGGACTTTCCTCACCAAGTGTTGTCAGAGTGCTAAATGCCTGGTTTAGTGGCCACCTACCTTTGAGAAAGCTGCTTTTCTGGATTTGCGTCATTTTCATGATGAATAAAGCATGGAGAATCACTCTCAGCTGGTTGTGATATTCATAGACTTCCCAGATTGGAAAAGACCTTAAAAGACCGTTTCATCCCTCCTCTTGTCTCCAAGCACGATGATATCTCCACTAATCCTCTTCAGAGAGAGGGCAGCAGCTGTCACCAATCTACCCAGAACTCCAGGCTGTCCCTCTGTGACCCTGTCTCAGGTTAGCATATTCCTGTTGATTAAGAATTTCAAGAGCCTTGGATGAATGCAGCACTGAAATTAGCAGGAAGTAGTGGAAATAATTCGCCTGCACTCAGCGTCTTCTGCCGACAGCATCTGCCAAACGAGGGGAATTGCGGGCAGGCAAAGATGCTGTGCACACCATGGGTGAAAAGGGGACTTGGAGCTCCCTACACCATGGGCAGATAATTACCTACTCCCAGTCATCCACTAAGAGAGGATGCTATGAATAGAACTCCATCTCATTGTGTGCCACGAAGGGAGAGATTTTTTCCAAGGAAAGTAGGTCAGTTCAGTTCCTAGATAGAGGGTCATTTCACCTTTTGTCTGGGTGATCCCCAAAACCTAGAATCTCCTACAGTTGAGACATTGGCATCCATAGCACAGGGAGAGTTATTTTGTTCTCCTATTGTTATGAGTATTGCACTCATATGAATTTCTTACATTCTGCAACATTTTTGCCAGAATAGTATCATCAGAACTGGGGAGATGTGGGTCACGAGACTCCAAAATTAGCCCTGGAGTTATGACATTCAAAAAGCATCAGCTACTCCAAAATGTATATTAATTAGTGTGGGGGTGAGCATTTTTTGAGAATCCTCCCTTTCATTAAGTGTGGGCTGGACTTAGTGATTCACTTCTAACAACTGGAATGTGGCAAGGGAAATGTAGTGACTTCACAATGGAGAACCCCAAGAGCTGCCAACTCAACCAGACAATTAAGGTTAATGGTAGCAGTCATGTTGATGTCATTCACCACGCTCTGTGCTCAGTGGGATCCCAAACTTGTCTCAGTGCTCTGGTTTTGGGGTCTTGAAATTCTTCATAATTTTCTCTCTGAACTTGTGTTTGGTGAGTGACTTGTTATGGGAACACGGATGGTATCTGTGAGCAGAGGAAATAAACACAATGTGCATGACTATCATTTCTTGCCAGCTGATCTACTGATAGCACTCAGAATGCCGGAGGAGCACAAGATTTCCATGGGTCTATGGTCCTGAGGTTCAGCGAACCTCATAGCAAGTACAAAGTAAATGTTAACATGTTTAACTTACATCTGTGACCCAGATAGCAGTGACAATGACAGCCCAGCCCTTAGAAGCTTTTTTTTTTGAAGGGGAGCATGCTTTGAACAGAGAAAGAAGACAATGGTGTTCTGCAAAAACACAAATCACCTTGAACCCCTATGATAGCCTTTTCTGCTCAAGTTACTTCCTTGTTTCGGGTAACTGTTTATGCAGAGTATCACAGAAGAGAGTGACATGTAGGACAACTAGCATTCCTTTATTTTTTTAGATTATTTCTTATTTACTGGTAGGCCAAAGGTAGAGAGTGTTGGTAGAACATGTCGCACAGTAAGAAATGCAATAAAAACAATGGGATTTGTTTTGTGCACCATCATTGCTGTTTTGGTAAAAAGGAACACATGTGAGTTCAAACTTCAGAATATAGATGTGTGATATTGATGATTCTGCAGACTAGTTAAATGTTCTTACAAGCATACATGTTCTTAAAACTGTCACCACATGATATAAAGATAAAAGATGAGATTCACACTAATAATTTTAAATATTACTTTTTCTTTATTCAAAATGACATTGAATAACAAAAAATACCATGACAAGTTGAGAGAGAAATTATTGAGAAAAAAATAAATGCTTTATATCTTAATAATTTTATTTTTCCCTGCTTTTTGAACAAGGGACTTCACATTTTCATTTTGTACTATTCCCTGCAAATTAAGGAGCCATTCTTTCTTGTACCCCTGATGTTTGTGATCACCTCTTTGATATCCCTCCCCAAAATGCTTAACTTCCATGTAGTTATATGTAAGCTTCAGTTCAATCCAAACTGAAGGGCATTCTCAAAACACATGAAAATACTCTTCAAATTGTCAAGATCACAGGCATCAAAGAAATCAAGAAACTGTCTTATGTTGGAGGAGATTAAGGATACATGATGACCTAATGAGATTCTAGAACAGAAAAAAAAAAGTGATGTTAGAAGGAAAAATGGTGAAATCCAAAAAAAGTCTGGTTTAGTTAATAGAATAATGATCATATAAATTTCTTAGTTTTAATAAATGAACCATGGGCTGTTAATATGCAAGAAAACTGAAGGACAAGCTTGCTCTCTCTCTTTCTCTCTCTCTCTCTCTATGTCCAATGTGAAGTAATGCTATAACTAGTACTGAAACAGTATTTTATACTTTATGTTTCTGTGTGGGTGCAAACTGATGAAATCTTTACTTAATTTATAGTAAATAGATCTTTTGTATATAAAGAGAATTGAAAATGAATCTTGATGTGAATGGAATGGGAGAGGGAGCGAGAGATGGGAGGGGTGCGAGTGGGAGGGAAGTTATGGGGGGGGGGAAGCCATTGTAATCCATAAACTGTACTTTGGAAATTTATATTTACTAAATAAATTAAAAAATTAAAATAAATAAATAAATAAATAAAATTCTACATGCTTAACCCCTGAAAAAAAAAAAAAAAAGACAGATAATTCAGCCAGCCAGCCAATGTTTGGAATTTCTTTTGCATGAAGAACGTGAAAGAGAGATCAAAATGGCTTGTCCGAAGTCACAAAACAAGTCAATAGTAGAGATGGATTAGAACACAATAACCCCTACACAAGGCTCTTTTGTATGGCAGGATGCAGCATGCTGATTCAGGAGGAAGAGGTGAGAGGAATATTTCCAACTGGAACAGTGTCAGCATCTTGGCTTTAGTTGCCTCAGGTCTATTCTTGGATGAACTTGCCATATAGGTTCTTTAAGGTTAAGGCATAAAATGTGAAAGACTCCTTTTATGGGTAGATAAACTTTGTGCATCCTTTAGGCTCTTGTTACTACAGCTCAGCTTGGATTATTTCTACCCATGTCTTCTTGATTGAATTATTTTTTCAAATTCTTTATTTCTCTGTGGTGGAATTCCATTAGTCTTTGATTTTGCAGTTCTGCCCTATCTTGGTATAGTCTACTTTTCTGCTCTGTTTATATTGACATTGTCATGATGATTTGGATTGACCAATGAAATGTTAGCAGATGTAACATAGGAAGATACTTCGAAATTGTTGCTATATTATTTATGTTGATTTAGGCTAATATAACAAAAATACCATGGACTAGGTGGCTTAAGTAGCAAATATTTATTTTTTACAGTTGTCAAAGCTGGAAGATCCAAGATCAAGGTGGAAGCAGATCTTTTTATCTGGTAAGACATTCTTCCTGGTTTTCAGGTGGCTATCTTCTTATTGTATCTTCACATAGCAGAGAGAGAGAGCAAAGAGGAAGCAACCTATTTTGTGTCTCTTTTTATAAGGATACTAATCCTATCATGAGGGCTCTACCGTCATGACCTAGGTCCCTTTCAAAGGCCCTATTTCCAAATGCTATCAAATTGGAGATTAGAGTTTCAGTGTAGGAGTTTTAGGATGACACAAACATTCAGTCCATGGCACATATCACAATCCTATTAGTCTCCCAGATCTACCATAAGATGATTTCCTAGATAGCTAAAGATACGTATGGGGTATATGGATAATACCTGAACCCAATCCTTAGCTTAAAGTGAAGTCCAGGTGATTCCAGCTTAACCACAGACAACTCAAATTTTCATGATAAAAACGTAAATATTCATTGTCAGCCAAAGAAATTTTAATGTGTGTTACTTGTAGTAACTCACTATTACAATGAGATTGCCTCAGGACCTACTAACAATATCTATTGCTGCCAATTCTTTTTTTTTTTTTTTTTTTTTTTGCTTCCAATTCTTAAAAGGGAAGAAAAATATAAGCTGTCCTAGTTCCTCCATGAAGAGGGCAAGATTATGATCATCATAATTACCAGAGAGAATTCTTCTTATGCTTAAGATATGGAAATTCAAGACAGACAATTCTTCCCACAACTAAAACTAATAGGGAATATCATATGTATTTTTAAGAACATTGACATGTTATGGACACAGAGAAGTCTAAAATAATCATATTCCAAAGAGTGTTGAACCCTTCTTACAAAAACAGAGGATAGTGGCTGTTTTCTTCCCTGATAGCATCTTCCATGTCTTCTCATGAGACAGTGGAAGATTATCACTTCCTTAGGAAATTGATCTTGTGTGGGATAAGGATACGCAAGAAAAGCTTTTAGTTGTCTTATGTCATATGGATTGAAATTCGTGAGACCCCAAACTCAACAACCCACAGATTCTTCTGTTCCTGAGTCTTGCTAAGGGCATGGTGAAGTTAAGGGAGGTTAAATGGATTAACATGGAAAGAGAACAATCTCCTTTCATCTTAAGGTTCTCAGAATACAATGTCCTGCCAAAAAGAGGGACCAAGGACCAGCTATATAAACATGATATATCTTGACCTTAGACATTTGAAACCACAGGTAAGCTAAAATAAATAAAATGTCAACACAGATATCACTTAATATCATCATCCCCTTATTCTTGTTTCCTGTTTTAATAAAAGGTTTGCCTCTCTGGAGCAAAACAATATTTACTTCAATCTATATCATTGCTTGAATCACAATGCCATAATTAAGAGGAGAAAATAGTCAAAATAGCAGACCCACATCTGACCCAGATATTGGAATTAGGAAATAATGACCTTTAAAAAACTATTACAAATTGAAAAAGAACTTAGAAGAATAAAAGATTAAAATTTAGATAAATTGAATAGCAAAAGAAAACCTCTAAAATAGATTCAAATATTCTAAAATTGAAAACTATAATACCTGAACTTAGTAATTAATGTGAGAGGCCTAACAGCAGACATGACAGAGCTGAATAAAAGAACAATGAATTAAAACATAAATCAATAAAAATTATCCAGTCTGAAACACACAGAGATAAAATAGTGGAAAAGAAAATAGTGGGAGGATAATAAATGATACAGTTGGAGTTCCAGAAGAAAAGAATAAGAAAAGTGTTAACAGTGATAATGATCAAAGCTTTCCCAAAACTGTGGAAATAGTCCAAACTAGGAATTCAATAATATCTTTGAAAATCAAGCAAGTTGAAGATAATTTTAGCTAATCTCAAGGTGTTGAAGTAGAACAATGAGTACTGTCATTTATCCTTTAGCCAGAATCTCTTTCTGCTATGTTTACACTAAAAAATTGATATCCTGATTTTACTACCTATTCCAGTTGCACTCAGATTCTCTCATGGCACTCTCATTGTACTGAAGAAATAAATCCAGCATGGGAGCTGCTATTGTGAGAATATGGATTGTCTCTCCAAACACTTGTAGGAATTTCATCTCCAAAGTCACATATTAATGGCATTCAGAGAGGGAAAACTTAATCTGACCATGCTGTTCAGAAAAGGGGCCTTTGGAAAGTGATTGGATTTAGACAAGGTCATTTAGTGGACCGCCAATGATTGAATATAGATAGATACGTAGTTAGATAGATTCATATATATATATATATATATACATATAAACATATGTATATATGTATGTATACATATAAACATATATATAAACATATATATAAACATATATAAACGTGTATATATATATATATATATATACAAACACAGAAACAGAGAGATGTATGCACTGACTATCTTATACTATTCAATGCTCTATGATGCCCAAAAGAAGGCCATCACCACAGGAGGACCTACACCCTTTTTAAATTTAAAAGCAAGATTTATTTAAGTCAGAGACTTCCTGGCAGAGTGGCCAGGATGGGGGCTCCAAGAGACAAAACCCAAAGGGGCTGGTGGTACTGGGGTTTTTAAGCACAATTTTGGGGAAGAAAAACACTGCCAGTCAGTACGAGGCAGGGACAAACTCATCAAAAAAACTTATTTTTAATCTTTTTATCCCGTTTGGCTTGCTCACGATAAAACAAAGGAGCTATTAAAAGGGTGAACTATCTAATTTGTTATACAGTAAACTGGGAGCTCAGAAGGGTGGAGTCACACTCCCTTACAATTTTCGTGATAAGATTGGGAGCTCCCAAGGAGTGGGGCAAAAGCTTTTGACCTTGCTAAAGATAAATTTTAGGGGAAGAAATCATTTTGCACCCTAAATTTCCACAGGGGCCAACATAACTGTCTATTAACCCATCTGACTCTTCACATTCCCTCCTTTAGAGGAATGGACCCCAACTTCTGTTAGGGGGTATGGGATGATGACCTCTCTGACTTCTTCACAGAGTAGGGGCAGAGTAGGGAAAGGTAGTCAAGACAAGGTTCCAGCAGGTGGCCTCTCCAGGGAGATGCAGTGCGAGCTTGCAGAAGTTGCTTCCATCCAAGGTTTCACTTGCATGGCCATCTAAAATTTCACTGTTTCAAGTCTGAAGAAAACAAATCTAAAAAGCAGATTAAACTCACAGTGTCTAAAACAAAGGACAGAGTCATTATTAGAAAACCTAAGAAAGGTGGTGTTCAAACCATGAGGAAGTTTTCCCTTTGAGAGGTAAATAGAAATTGACAGGATGGGCTTGATAACAATCAGGTGGGTGTTAAGGCCTGATCAGGTATGAGGCCCAGTCCTATCTATTGACAAGTGAGATGTGAACCTCCTTAGGGAAGGCACCCTGTTGGATTGCATGACCTAGCTGGCCTGGGAGGAGAGATGGACTGAATCAAAGACAGGTGGCATCTCTTAAAAGAAATGTACAGTTCTGGGGCCGGCACTGTGGCACAGTAGGTTAATCCTCCACATGTGGAGGCGGCATCCCATTTGGGCACTAGTTCTAGTCCTGGCTGCTCCTCTTCCAATCCAGCTCTCTGCTATGGCCTGGGAAAGCAGTAGAAGATGGCTCAAGTCCTTGGGCTCCTGTACCCATATGGGAGACTGGAAGAAGCTCCTGGCTCCTGGCTTTGGATCAGCGCAGCTCTGGCCATTGCAGCCATTTAGGGACAGAAGACCTTTCTCTCCATCTCTCCCTCTCACTGTCTGTAACTGTACCTCTCAAATAAATAAAATCTTAAAAAAAAAAAAAGAAATGTACAGTTCTGCTTGCAATGTTACTGAATCTACTTGGCCATCCCCTCAATAGTAATGGTTACTTTGGAAGCTCGGCTAAGTGAAGGGCTTTTTTTTTTTTTTTTTTTTCAGCTTAGATCCAAGAGGGTCTATGGATTTGACCCAGGGGTCCTTCAATACCCAAGGCATTTCATTTCCAGTGACCTGGTTCTTGGCTGAAAAAGCTGCCAGAGTTCTTCATACACTGAATTCTGTGTCCACCTAAAGCCCTGGCTTTCCACATCAAAATGCCATTTGCAGTGGACTGGCCTGTTGGGTCTCCTTGATGGCAGATCACATTGTAAAACAGCCATTAATTGACCTGCCACCTATCTTTACATTGCTCCTGCTGCCTAGCTTACTCCTCTTCCTCCTGGTCTCTGCTAAAGTAGACCAGAGGAAAGCTTTACGAGGATGCAAGTAAAGGAGGTGCTCAGACCCATCCCTAATCTTTGGTGGCCTAAGCTAGAAATCTATACTCACAGGTGACCTTTGCCCCTATTGTAATTTTGCCCAAAGCCCTATGCCTTAAACCTCTAGAACCATGAACAAATAAACCTCTTCTGTTTGTCAAGAACCTGTCTCAAGTATTTTGTTGTAGTAACAAACTGACTCACACAGAGGCTACCAATGTCTCTGTCTCATTCAGACTAATCTAAGCTGACATAAATTAACCAAGAGAAGTGGTGTTTGGCTATTCTCTGTAATGCTGCTTGTATAGTGAAATGTTACTTGTGCAGGGAAACTGACCCAAAGACAATACCTTCAGAAATGGCCAATGAGGTCTGATTTTCTGTGAGCCAAGTTTCTGCCCAGTAGGAGTATTTCAGATTAGTGTAGAAAAGCAAAGCATGAGGGAGGGAAAAGTGAAGGGACTAGTTAATCCAAAATACAGGAATCAGGAATCATTTAGGTTACAGATAAAAAAAATCCACATGAAAAAGAGACCAGGTGTGCAATGGAGAGAAGACCCATAGAATCATTCCAGCTTATTCCCTCATTCTGTGCTAGATACAGTCTTCAGGCCTACAACAAATGCTTATAGAATTTCTCTCTCTCTCTCTCTCTCTTTTTTTACCACACAAGTAAAGCTATGTAGCTCCCAGAACAGTTCAATATTATTAGTCTCATGGTCAGTCGTTTCTTGGGAGTCATTTCTGCCACACACAACCCACTGCAATGATCCTGCAGCCCGAGGTTCTGATACCATCAGGAAAATGTATCTTAGACTTTTCCCTTTCCAACTTATGCTCCAGGTCTTAACAATTGTGACCGTCCTCCTTTGCCATATCTCATCCTTCCTATTTCATGTTTCAACCTCCTAAGGCCTTTATACTTAAGCCTGTTAGGAGTTAGTTTATATCAACAAATATTAACTGAACAGCAATGTTGTGCAAACCACGGTGCTATTTGTGGTAAATAATATAGCAAATAAATTCTTTTTGTATGAAAACTCTGATTAATCAATAGACGCAGCCAAGAGGGCTTTGTTATGAAGGATTCTGAATCTTTTTGGTGAGGAACGTTATGATTGATTGTCAGTGTCTGCCTGGAGCAAGGAGTGAGGGAGAAGCAGGCAGCAAATTGCATACTTGCCATCTTGGCTAAGGCAGATATAAATACGTATTAAGGGAACTGCTGTCCCAAAGAGTCTCTCAATCTAGTGGGAAAGATGGAAAAATACATAAATAGCAAAGCCACAGACACACAAGCCAACAACTAAATATTAAAAATGTCCTATGATAATCTTTTGAAGAATAAATATATCTTGACAGTAAAGATTGAGGAAGTCTTGTAGATATGGCACTTTTGAGCTGGGTTTTAAATGGAATTAAATCATCAGTGAACCCAGGTGAAAGATAAAGTTGTGAGTGGCTTTTGGCTATTTGATTTTGTGTCACATTTGTTTTCTTTTCCAAATCCAGCAGCTTGTTTCAGACTTTATGTGTTTTATGACCTGGTACTACTAGAATTGTGAAAGTTGATGTGAAACATGGTCTTAAGCTTCCTTCCCTAATTTTTTTAGGAAAATATTTCATGATGCTTCAGCCCACACAGTTCATGTTCTGACTTTCAACCAATCCTTTCCCATTTCAAGGGCCTAGTATCCATGTCCAGCCTAGTCAAAAGAGAATTTTCATTGGCTCACAATGCTCTCATGATTGCACCAATGGTATCAATTATCTTCCCTATACTATAAGATTCTTCCTTCCCACAAATCACATACATGCTTTTGAAAGTGATATTTATGGATTTAATCAGTCATTTTTTGTACCAGATGCTATTTGTTTGGTGAGACACAGGTGTAGGAGTTAAAAGAAGTCAGACTCTGCGTTCTGTGCTCTGGAACATGACATCCTTGAAAAGACCTGGGGGAAAGGAGGAGAGATCTGCATTTCTATTTTGTCTCAGCTTCACTCCGTGATCTACAGAAAAGTCACGTCTTCTCTGTCGTCATTTTACCATGCTGGAGCTAGAGGGTCAGAGAAGACAATCTCTATGTGAGACTCTACCATCAGTTTCTGTGATGTTTGAGAAAGGAGTAACTCTATCAGATAGTAAGAGGGGAGGGATGGCAACAAGTTAAAATCAGACATTAGGAAACTGCTTCAAGTTACCTCCCTTGTGCTGGTCAGGCACTTTGTTATTCCTTTCAAAAGTGCTAGAGGTCTAAGCAGCTGTCCCTTCATGTTTCTTGGCTATAGAACCAAGGATCTGCCAGGTATACACCAGACTGAGTACTCACCCAATTGCAGACAGGAAGGAGGTGGAACACAAAGAGATGTGGCTGGATCTACTAGAAATTAACTCCCAGATCAGATACCTATGGCAGTAATCATAGGACTGAATATGGAGCAAAAGGTAAGGCCATGTTTGAGCACTGAATTTTTTTTTAATGATTTTTATTTATTTGCAAGACAGAGTTACAAAAAGAGGTAGGGACAGAGAGAGAGGTCTTCCATCCACTGGTCCACTCCCCAGATGGCTGCAACGGCCAGAGCTGCTCCAATCCGAAGCTAGGATCCAGGAACCTCCTCCAGGTCTCCCACATGGGTGCAGGGGCCCAAGAACTTGGGCCATCTTCCACTGCTATCTCAGGCCATAGCAAAGAGATGGATTGGAATAAGAGCAGCCAGGACTAGAACCGGTGCCCATGTGGGATGCTGGTGCTTCAGGCCAGGGCTTTAACCTACTGTGCTGCAGAGCCGGCCCCTGAGCACTGAATTTTTGATGCTATAACCCTTCCCACTTGCAAAAAGTTGTAGTGAATGTTCTGGGCAGAACTAGGAAAGGAGTGAGCAGATGGGCAGAGGCATAGGAGAGGAAGTATCTCCCTCTTCACAGTCAGTTTTGAAACTTCTCCCCAAATTCATGAGATACAGCCAGCAACTGCCTACAAACTTGGCATATCAAGGCTAAACTCAGCAGTCATTTTCATTGTGAAAGTCCCGAATAAAAAACAACAACAAAATCAATAATCAAAACAATGTATCATATGCATTTTTTGAGAATCATTAAGTGGTATAGCCTTTGTTTGACTAATGATAAATGTATTTAGAGCTCAGAGAAGAAAGATCAAGTCATCTAGAGAGATTAACAAAGGCTTCCTGGATGAGGCTGTAATTGAATTGATCTTGACAAAGAGATTTTAGAAAAAGTATAAATAAGTTTATAAGAATCGGGGATATGATGTGAATATATATGAGCACACACATTTCAACAACAGGCAAATACCAAGACTGTATTTCAGTATCAGTAATAACACAAGTAAAGGTAAAGAACTGAACAACTGAACCTGACTTGATATTTTTGGTGGTGTGTGAGAAATAGAATTCTTTTTAAAAAAACATTTATTTGTTTATTTGAAAGGCAGAGTTACAGAGAGACAGAGGGAGAGGGAGAGGGAGAGGGAGAGAGAGAGAGAGAGAGAGAGAGAGAGGTGTTCCATCTGCTGGTTCACTCCCCAGATGGCCACAACGGCCAGAGATGGGCAGATCTGAAGCCAGAAGCCAGAAGCCAGGAGCTTCTTCTGGGTCTCCCATGTAGGTACAAGGATCCAAGTACTTGGACCATCTTCTACTACTTTCCCAGGCTATAGCAGAGAGCTGGATTGGCAGTGGAGCAGCCAACACTTGAACTGCCACCCATATGGGATGCTGGTACTACAGGTAGCTGCTTTACCCACTATGCCAAAACACAGGCCCCAAGAAATATAATTTTAACCTGATGGTGGAAGGGGAATATTAAAAGATGTTTGAAAGATTGGAGTGGAGTCAGATGTTCAAATCAGACAATGAATTTTAGACTTATCTAGAATCTAAGATGAGGATGTATTTTTTTTTTTTTGACAGGTAGATTGGACAGTGAGAGAGACAGAGAGAAAGGTCTTCCTTTTCCATTGGTTCACCCCCCATTGGCCACTGAGGCCAGTGTGCTGCAGCTGGCGCACCATGCTGATCCAAAGCCAGGAGCCAGGTGCCTTTCCTGGTCTCCCATGCGGGTGCAGGGCCCAAGCACTTGGGCCATCCTCCACTGCACTCCCGGGCCACAGCAGAGAGCTGGACTGGAAGAGGAGCAACCAGGACAGAATCCTGCGCCCTGACCAGGACTAGAACGTGGGGTGCCGGCGCTGCAGGCAGAGGATTAGCCTATTGAGCCGCGGCGCCAGCCAAGGATGTATTGATAGGCAATAGGGAGCAGGAAAGTGACCATGTAAGAGCAGGATTTTAAGGAGATAATTCTTACATTTCATGAAAGAAGTATTGTCATTGGAAGACTGACTTGGAGATTGTTGCAGAAATCCAGCTGGAATTATTGAAGATCTCAAACATGGCTAGTTGCTCAAGGATATCTGAAAACACAATGGAGGAAGACAGGATTGGAAATGGCTGCAAATGTCAGCTCAGACAACTCAAATGAGTAGATGTTAAGTCTCAATGACAAGTTGGATACACAAGGGAATAATTTGAGGAACAATCTTTCTAAACACCTTAAATGGCTCCCTATTTAATTTTCTCATGAAAAAAATGGATAATTCCACTTTGGAACTAGATTCTACTTCGGGTCTAATTTGAGCAATATGGAATAAAAAGACTGACTTCCTAATTTAAGATAACTCCAACCAATAGCAGCATCTCTAACAAAACCCAGGAGGAAATTGTTCCTGGTGGTTCTCACCCAATTTGGCAGGCTTTATCACCTATGGAGTTGACCAAATCTGACTTTTATATACAATTTGGAAAGAGGCTGTCCTTCCCTGAGGGTATCACTGAGTGTTTTATATCCATTATCATATTTTATATGCAATATTAACCCTGTTTGTATAACACAGAACTCTTCTGATTTAATGTCAAAGAAATAATAATAGAAAGAGTAACTTAGACAGGGCTACTCTGGCCGTGTTGTAGATACAAAGGGGATCAAGTTTGTCTTTCTTAAACACATAATTTTCCCTCTACACAATTCAGGAACTAAGTTTCCAAACCCAGGGGCATTTTTATTTTTTGATTCAAAGAGACATGCGGTAAATAACTCTATTTTTCCAAGTACTCAGGTCCTAGTTGTTACAAATAAAAAAGAAACAAACAAACAAATAAACAAAATAAAACAGGTATGACCCAGGAGGTCCCCATAGGAACAAGACTCCTTTCTCTAGTATGACTTAATCCAGAATAAAGTAAAAAAATAACTTTCGTTGCAGTGACTCTTCTTAAGAATGTGCATAGCTTTTCTTCCAGGCTGCATATGAATCCTCAGCCACCTTTAATACATTCTCCTCTCAATACATACAATTCTGGCCCTTATCTTGACTAATATCAAGGGATTGTATGTTTGGACTCAGTGCACAGCTAGATTCAGAGGACCTTGTCTCACTGCTGTTGTAGGGATTCATCTGTTGACCTACAGCTCCTGAAAGACAGCTGCTTTGATTACTTTTTGAAATGCAGCAAGACCATTTTTAGTATCTCCATTACTCCAATTTCAGTTGCCTATTTCCACTTCCAAACATACTTGGGATGTAACTATCGTGAACTGGAGTGGGGAAGCAGACAAATTGACAATGGGAAAGTGGGCTGGTCATATAACCACTTGGCTGGCAGAGATGGGATACAAGGAGATCAAATCAAAATGTGGCCCAGGGGCCAAGTGTTATGGCATGATGAGTTAAGCCACTGCTTGCAAAGTCAGCATCCTATATCAGAGTGCCAGTTTGAGTCTTGGCTGATTTGTTTTAATCCGCCTTTCTGCTAATGTGCCCAATGGATGATGGCACAAGCACTTGAGGGCTTGTCATCCCTGTGGGAGACCCTGATAGAGTTTCTGGTTCCTGTGATTGGACTGGTCTAACTTTGGGAAATGAATCAGCAGATAGAAGACATTTCTCTCTCTTTCTCCTTCTCTCTCTCTCTCTCTCTCTCCCTCTCTCTCATTCTCTCTCTGCCTTTTGAATAAATATATATGTATATGTGTATGTATATTTAAAATTCCCTTAGACTGCTGAGTGCTGAGTTTCTATCAGAACATTGTGTTCAAGCTTCAGCTTACCAGAGACATACCAGGTTGACAGGTGAAGACACAATGACTCAGCCCTGAAGACAGGATGGAGAGGAAGATGTATATTCCATTGTTTCTGAGCGTGTGGGGGTGTAGGAGTGAAGAAGGACAATAGTATGGTGTGGGGAAATATTATGGTTTATAGTCATTAATAATTATTCACTAACTCTCTTTTTATGTTCAGATAATTTTCTAGTTGGTGGGGACATAGCAAAACAGGTAGAATTCATATCAGAGATTCCATTAATCATGTTACTGGCATGATCCATGGTTGGAGAGTTGAGTGGAATAAAGTCAGGCAGGACTTTGTGAGCTATAGTGGACGTTTTGAGGATTAGTTAATGGATAACCTATATTGATCACTTTTTTTCAAGAGTCACTGGTGATTTTTAATGAATAAGTGAAATGACCAAATTTGTAGCTTTTAAATATAATGATGGCCATATGTAAATATCTGTAGTGTTAAAAAATCATGAATGGATAATTGGTACCTAACAATACCTCTGAAGTTAATTTGTCACCTTACAGGTAACATAGGTATAAGGAAGGTACCACTTATATTTACCATTTTTATATACCAAAGACTGTGACAAAGGTTTTGAAATAATCATTTTATTTAGTTTCCATAAAATCTCTGTCATTTTGCAAAGTATGAATTATTTCAGCAAAGTCATCCATCTACCAGTGCAGCCATTGTTGCATACATTCCATGAGGCCTCCATCTACTCATTCACCCAGTCATGGGTACAACCATCCATGCATTCCATGTTTCTGTGTACCCATCCATCCATCCATCCACCAACTCATCAACTTATTTATTCAAACACAAATCTTATTGGGTATCTGCAATGAAGAATCTAGTAAGGTACAAGGATTGTATTAGTTAATAGAACATGACATATACTCTGAAAGAACTCATAGACTAATGGAGGTGCAAATAAGTCAATGGGTGAGTACAGCTCACTGAAGAAGTTTTGTGACATGAGTAAGCTCATAAACATTGGAAGAGTAAGGGAAAAACATCTAGCCCTATATTAGTAGATCAAAATTCTCATACAAGGTCTCACAACAGGTGTTTGTAAGAGCCACATCTCAAATCCATAAAGGGTCTGTCTTAATCTAAAACCCACATGCTTTCATTTTACTATATTATGCAAGCAATTACATTAGATATTTGGTAAACTCTGAAAATATGTGACCCCCCTTGACTAAATCCCACCAGAGTTTGGGTGCAAAACACTTTGTAAATGAGCTTAACCAAGGCTGACAGACGTCAAGGCTGACAGACGTCAGCGTCTTCCACTCAGACTTCCTGATTTGGTTGGAGCCAGGCCACTCTGAGCACTGAGCACTGAGCACTCCACAAGCAGTTGCTCAAGACAGTGAATGCATTTAATGAGCTCTGCTGTGGCAAGGGGCACTTGGCACCTCAGCTGACAGAAATGGCCCCTCAGCCCAAACGAAAAATGAAGTGCATAGGCTGCCAGGGTTTTGGAGCTTGAGAGCAAGAAATCTGGGTTGAGTGAGGAAGAGCTATTAATTATAGTCTCAGCTCTAGCCTTGGAGTGGTAAGTGCTTCTTCTGAAAATTGCTTGTCTTAGAGAAAAGGAGAGTGCTGTCACTTGTTTTGTCCCAACCCATAGGCCCACAGGAGCCTTGTAAGGCTGTGCACACACACACATACACACACATACACATGCACAAACACGTTTTCTCAAGCACTAATTATGTGCCAAGCATGGCACAGTGTTTGCCTATATTATCTTATCAAGTTTGTTCCTACAGTAGATTCATTTTATGATTTCTTGGCTATTATACATTCCCACTCAATAGAGTAAAAATAAAGAGTTCCTTCCACTTCATTCTCCACTGGTTTTTCCATCTCTTTTCTGACTTTTTTTTTGACAGGCAGAGTGGACAGTGAGAGAGAGAGACAGAGAGAAAGGTCTTCCTTTTTTCCGTTGGTTCACCCCCCAATGGCTGTCACAGCAGGCTCACTGCACTGATCCGAAGCCAGGAGCCAGGTGCTTCTCCTGGTCTCCCATGTGGGTACAGGGCCCAAGCATTTGGGCCATCCTCCACTGCACTCCCGGCCACAGCAGAGAGCTGGCCTGGAAGAGGGGCAACTGGGACAGAATCCGGCGCCTGGACCAGGACTAGAACCCGGTGTGCTCACACCACAGCCTATTGAGCTGCGGCACTGGCCTCTTTTCTGACTTTTAATGAGTTTATGAAAAAGAGCAAGTTACTTAAGAAAATGTACTATTTTGCTTTGACATCTTTTTGCCAACTGTGATCCCAGGAAGGGAGACAACATATAAGACTTGCGCCTTTAAGGGCACAAGACAACAAGCCTTGTGCTTTTATATCCCAGGATACCATGGAAAGAAGAGAAGGTTGTTTTACTGGGAGATAGGAAAGAGTTTCACAGGAGTGAAACAGAGTAAGGTTCCTCTGCCTAGAGAGGAGATGCATCTGAGTCCTGGATGGAGTTCTAGGCTCCTAGCTTCAGCCTGGACCAGCCCCAGCCATTGTAGTCATTTAAGGATTAAACCAATGGATGGAAGGTCTCTCTCTCTCTCTTTCTCTCCTCTCTTATCTCTCTCTCTCTCTCTATTTCTTTTTTTTAATATTTATTTATTTATTTGAAGGTCAGAGTTGCACACAGAGAAGAGAGGCAAAGAGAGAGAGAGAGAGAGAGAGAGTCTTCCATCTGCTGGCTCACTCCCCAACTGGTCACAATGGTAGGTAAGAGCTGTGCTGATCCGAAGTCAGGAGCCAGGAGCTTCCTCTGGGCCTTCCCATGCAGGTTCAGGAGCCCAAGGACTTGGACCATCTTCTACTGCCTTCCCAGGCCACAGCAGAGAGCCGGATTGGAAGTGGAGCAGCCGGGACTCAAACCAGCGCTCATATGGGATGCTGGCACTGCAGGCGGCAGCTTTACCTGCTACGCCATAGTGCCAGCCCTCTCTATGTACTCTTCAAATAAATAAATCTTTCTAAAATAGAAAGTTAACAGGAAAGCTGAAATCAAGGCCTACAGGCAAGAGATCAACCACACAGATGGACACAGTGCCCACTATAATAACTATGGACTTGTTTCCTTTCTTAAGGCTTATGCTACCCTTAGGGCATAGGGAAGCCATAGCCATATGGGATGGTGATTCAATTATTCACAGTCTTGGCCCAGAAATGAGGTTGAATCCTGTTTTTATCACTGGCTGATTTTTTTTTTTTTTTTGCAACTTCTTAGACTTCTCTTGGCTTCCATCTCTCATCTATAAAATTTTAGTTTATTTATTATGTTTTAGTTGTTATTCCTTTCTACTTACTGTTCTGTATTTGTAGTGTATACATTGTATGTGAAAGATATATTAAATGAGGATAGGCAAATGGAGTTCATGGCTCAATCAATACTGTATATCATACACAAAACCAGTCACTCATATCCTCTGTTAGATATTGTTGCATATTAACCTGCTTTGAGATGGAGTATCAAGGACATTGAGCAACAAGATGGATGTGCTTTGATGAGGGACAGGGAGCAGGGAACTGCCAAGAGCGAAGGGATTTTCATCAGAGCTGAGTGGGGTTTGGAGTTGATGCTAATGGGAAGGGCAAACCCTCACAAGAGTGAGGGTGGAAGGAATAGATGGGCTTGTTTTAATCATACCTTCTTTAGCCTCTCCAAACTTCATGAAAGGAAGGGAACTGCAAAGAGCAGCCAAATGTCACCTATCACTAGGACTGTCGCTTTCTAGGTTCCTGCCAGAATCCAGCAGTCTTGCAACCTGAAAATTCTGATAGAACTCTGATATTTGCAAGACCAAGGCTCTCAAGGTCCAGAACAAGCAAGTTTGTCCAAGATCACACAGTTGACCAGCTCTAGAGATGAGAACTCAGGTCACTGGACTGTCATTCCAAAGCACCTTTCACTGTCTCCCTGTCTCAAATAAAATACCAGGACCAGCCTGTGACAGAATATTCATCGCCCAGCAGCCTTGCAGCTTAACTTGGTCCTGACCCAGCTCCTAGCTAACTGTGGCCCGTAGGGGCACTCTTGACCTCTTGAGTTTGTAAATGGATGGCTGATCCGGATGGATTTTAGGGTCTCTTTAGTTTTGATGTTCTGTACTCACGCATCATTGAAGCTGTCAGATGTCCGAGTAGGAGGAAGACGTGGCACGACAGGTGGTGTCCCTGACTCCGGGGAGAGACTTGGCAGAGCTGTCTCCCCTGATGAGGATGGGGAGGGGGGAGCTGGCAGGAGGATCCACTCACTTTAGACAAAAGCGGTGATTCACCAAATGGAGGACGGGAAGGAGAGGAGTGCGTCAGCCAGAAAGCATGGGACTCCACATGATACGTCTGTGATCTAAGCCCTGCATCCCTAGGCCTTCACCACGCACAGAAGGCCTGGGGATGATTCAGGCAAACCAGAAACTTTTCTTTTCAGTGTTCTCTCCAACATTCAAAGAGGATACTATTTTTGTGATAAAGATATTTTAAGATTATTCAGCAACTTTTGGAGACTCAGTTCTCCAAGGCAGAGCCAGAGGGGCCTTTCTAAAATAAAAATTGGGTCAGGACATTTTCTTGCTCCAAACCTTACAGGGGCTTCTACAATCCTTGCTGTGGCCTCTAGAGTCCAGTTAGAAGTGGCCTCTGCTGCCCTTTGGCCTCCTCCCAGCCACTTCCTCCCCTGCCATTGCCACACTTGCATTCACAGTGATCACACCCGTTTTTCCAAGGACCCTCACTTGTCCCTTCCTCACCGCCTTTGCATGTACTGTTCCCGACCACCAGGTGCTTTTCTCTCCATCCTCTGCCATCTATGCTTGATCTTTCCCCAGCTCCCTAAATAAATATAACTTTATCAGAAAGACTATTCTCACTACTCTATAAGCTAAACTATGACTCCCTCTGATATTCTTTCTTGTAAGTACATCATCTTTTCCTCTCAGCATGAACATCTGTTTGTAGTTATACTTTGTTTGGAATTATTAGTTGCTTCCTCCATTCCATACTCCCCACACCAATATTCTCAAGCCTTATAAGACCAAGAATCATTTTTATTCTTTTCATTCCTGAAATGCCAGTCCCTGGAACAGTGTTTGGAAAGCAACAAACACACAATCAAATATCTTTCTCTGTTTTAAAGGAGAAATGGATAATCACTGAGTCCATGTTTCAGGTATAAGTGCATCAAGTATGGAATGTCCAGAATTCTTTCCAAAATGCCTTCAAGGGAACTTGTGCATTTACATAAATCAGAGCTTGGCATCACCCTTCTAGGAGGAAAGCTGGCAGAACAGTACCAAGAGCATCGAACCCAGTGATTGCAAACTCTTTTTTAATAGTGAGCCTGTTTTCCAGCCAAAGCTTTGTCCAAATCTCAATATGCAAAGCACCTGAAATTAAAGGTTTCTGTCCCAGGTGGAGACTGGGTACTCAGAGGAAGGAATTATTAGAATCTTTACTCTCCGAGTGGTGTACTTAGGGCAAATGATGGAGGTAGGTCACTTTGGGTGTAGGTAATCAATGTATATTATCTGGAGAGAATCTGAAGACAATAATACAATCAATAAACAATGAACATAAAGCAATACAATCAACTAAAACTTGCTCTGCTTTTTATTAGGTAATCTAGACAATATCAATGATAAAATTTTATCCTCTGCCATGATATCAGTCCCCCTCTGCAAACACACACACACACACAGACCCACAGACACACACACACAATTTGTATACTGCAGATCCCTGTGGCTTTCCTCTATTCTTACACTAAGCCCTCTTTAAGGAAGGAACTGGGGGCTTAGTCAGGCTGTAGGAGTCCCCATGCCAGGTCAGCTCAGAGAGCACACAAGTAGAACCAATTCAACCTATGCTGAGCATGAAAAGTGACTTAGTGTTACTTTTCTGAATATTCCCAGGAAAGATCCTGTGTCTCTGAAATGTAGGATTGGATGGAGTTTGAGGGCAAGGACACTGCTGCTAGACAGCTTAGATTCAGATACCAGTTGTGTCATTTACTAGTGTGTTGAACTTTGGTAACTTATCTGACCTCTTTAAGCCTAAATCCTCATCTATAAAATGGGAATAATAAAACAATCTACCTCCGAGTACTGAATTGATGACTTGAACAAATAATCTTGGCTGATATCATGGAAAAATGTAACCTCTAGAACATGCAAACTGTTGTCCTTATTGTAATTAGTATCTCATTTCCTCTTCATCTTGATACTTGGTTACTAGTTGTGGGGGAAAATACATGTGGTATCTTTGACTCCACTGTTTCAGGAGCACTTTTCTCCATCTGGGAGTGCTACTTGGAAGGAGATGAATGTATAAAATGTTGAGATCCACATAAACTCCAGGAGTATCTGATGGAAACTACAAAAGGAAATCTTCAAAGCTTCATTTTTCTTCCTGGACTTGATGTCTTTCTACTGAATTGAAGGGGAGGATGCAGGACTGTTACTGCTCTCGGGACAGGACTAAAAGATATGTATTTTAAAAACTAGTACATTAAATTTTCTTCTTAAAGCTGGGCTTGATGTGCCACTTCCTCCACAGTGCTGGCCAACTTTGTAAGTTCCCTTGGACCAGACTAGTTTCTTTTTATTTACCCTAAAATCCTCAGTAAGGCCAGAATGTACTTAGCCTTTTATAAGTAGAAACACTTATATTGCACAATTCATTGTACTGGTCCATTTCTAATTTTATATTTGTTTTTTTTTTTTTCTTTGACAGGTAGAGTCATAGACAGTGAGAGAGAGAGACAGAGAGAAAGGTCTTCCTTCCATTGGTTCACTCCCTAAATGGCCACCACAGCCGGAGCTACGCCGATCTGAAGCCAGGAGCCAGGTGCTTCTTCCTGGTCTCCCACACGGTTGCAAGTGCCATCCTCCACTGCCTTCCTGGGCCACAACAGAGAGCTGGGCTGGAAGAGGATCAACCGGGACTAGAACCCGGCTTCCCTAGGGGATGCCAGCATCGCAGACAGAGGATTAACCAAGTGAGCCATGGTGCCAGCCCCTGTAATTTTATACTTGTAAAGACAGAAATGGAGATAGAAAATAACACTTTCCGAATGTTCACATACCAAGTGCCTGGAACTATGTAAGATGCATCCTTATAGATCATTTCATTTAAACAAGGCAATGATCTCTCAAAATATTCCCACTTACCAGATGTAATGTTGATGCTTAAGAGGTAGAGTAAGTTGTGCAAGGTTGCACAGTTTAGAGAGAATAGAGCAAGAATCAGAACCCAAGTCTTAGAGAATTCAAGATCCTTACTCTCTCCTTTATGCCATGCTGTTGCTTCTTTCACGTATTTTCTATTTTCTAAGAATTTTATCCATTATCAAAACAGACTTGGAAGTCATGGTGTATTGTGCCCATATTAGAAGATGAAGCACAGACGTGATTGTCCATTTTTACATAACATATTTAAAGACACAGCTGGGTCAAAATGTGCAATATTTGCTGATGGAAAAGCTCACTCTAATATCCATGTGAGAACTTCATATCCTTTGTAATTCCCTAGCAACTTTCTTGAGGGAGCTGAAGAAAGAATTGGGGGGGGGGAGTTAGGTAATTTTCCCAGGTCACACAGTAAAAATTCCTCATTCCTGCATCTTGGGGTGGGGGTTGGAGAACCCCCTTTCATGATTCTTCCTCAAGGTTTCAAGAAACAAAAGCATTGTTCTAGAATGTTATGGCATCAGCTCTCAGGTGCAGTGGAATTTTCCACTGACAGAAAAATGGACTTGTGACAGCATACTCCCACCTAGAACCTGCATGAGGTCCAGGATTCAGGTTCTAGGCCCTGTGATGAAATTTATAAGCCCTAGTCATGCCTAGTGTGGGTAGTGCCCATACCCAAATCCATCTCTGAAAGCTAAAGGGTGCCTTCTGCTATAATAGCAGAAAGGAACACACAGAGAAACCCACTCCATCCTGCAGGCCCTAGAACATATTAGTCATGGTGATGACTACAGCTGACTCGAGTTTGTGCAAGATAGAACACAAAATAGTGGAGGGAGAAATACTGTAGCAGTATCCAGGCCAGTCCCAATAGGCTCCTGATGAGGAAACTGAGGCTCTGAGGGCAGCAGTGACTTCTGGAGCAAAGTGGAGCTCCTTGGACTTTCACATGTGTGGCTGCATCACAACAAGGTCAGCTCAGATTCCACCCATTACAGGCACTTGCCACCTGGTCACCATAAGTACATGCACTCATGTATTCACTGACTGATCAGATGAACACAGAGAAAGTCTCCATATACACCAGCATTGTCCTAGTGACAGCGATACAATAATTAACTTAATATAGTCTCTGTTGTCATTGAGCCCAGAATTTGCAGACTGTTCTCCAATGTTGTCTCCTTAGTGAAATCTTCACAGGTCACCCCAAACCTAAATGGTGCATAGTCCTGTAATTATAGCATACAAGACCAGAAACTTAAGGTTGACTGACAAATACTTCTTAAATTTCTTAATTAATTGAGTCAGCCAGCTGAGTCCACTCAGTAAGTCTATGAACACTTATTTACTATTTTCTATATGCAAGGACATATGCTCTATCTTCTCAAATCTGATACAAACTCATTAATTATAAGGATTATGCATCACATACCTATGTATGTGGTACTTGGAGTTTTCTGGGAGTAAAATAGCTACTTAGCCTGAGTACACATTATTGGAAGGAAGCAGGAAGGATGGCTGTTAATATAACCTTTTCAAGATTTGTAATCAGAGCACATATTAGTAATGTATTTCAAAGATGGGAAAATTGGAGTTTTTGTAGGTAGGTCATACTCAGAATCAAAGGATTCTGCCTTCTGGAGACAGGCAAAGGTAAATTGAGGGAAAATATTTCTCCAAGGATCACCTGGGAAGTAAGGAATCTTAGTCACTACTTGGTTGGGCCTTGGCAAGTTTCCTTTCACCCAGCCAGGTCCTTGACTACTCATTCCATAGAGGAAGAAAAGTTGTTTCCAGGGAGTTTCTCTTCACAGCCAATTGTAATCTCTCCAGCCCGCTGTTAATCGGTTTAGACTCCAATGGAAATGGAGCTTAATGATCTTAAAGCTTTAGTCTAATGTAATGATTAAGACTAAAGACTTCAGTGTCAGACTGAACTTCATTGAAATCTTTAACTTTTTGAATTTCCATCCCATGCTCTGTAAATTGCAACAGAAAATTATATTGCTGTGAAGACTAAATAAAATAATATACATAAAGTTCCTACCATGGGACTTCCAAAACAGTGAGTTCTCAACGAAGGTTAATGCCTTAGGTTGTTCAATTACAAGAAGATAATCAGTCACCCAGAAACCTTTTCCAGCAGGTTGCTTGTGTGGAGGCATTGTGTAAAGTGCTGGGAATTTGGGAGTAACTAAGATCAGAATCTCTTTTTCTGAAGAACCCGATGCTCTTGTGGGAACCTGTCATGTAAACAAGTTATGTTCATTGAGGCAGAATCAAGCACAGCACAAATGGAACAACAGTGTTGAGGCAAACAGGGAAATGAGCTCTACTGTAACTTGAAGACAGTATGGCATTTGAGCCAAGTTCTAAAGGATGTGCAGTGAAGAGGAGGGAAAAGGCCAAGGGAATGGTATGACTAATGCTAATAAAGAGATGAGCATTTTCAAGGAATACAATGTATTCTGACAGAGATTGAGTGGATTGACTGTAGAGGGACAAAAAGCAGAGTAGACGTAAAATGCAGATTCACATTCAGTAATAACATATTTCAAAACCATGAAGTGTTATAGGAATTTATGTTTTTAAACACTGAGCACACAGTTAATAAACATTTTTGTAATGGATCTGATCTGAGATTGGATGGAGATTCTGAATTCATATGAACAGGGCTTATGGGAAAGTGGTGATGTTGGCAGTTGGAGGGGTGGTAAAAAGCCCTTACAATAGTCTACACCAGAGTTAATAGTAGATTCATCCCCCCAAACACTCACCATTCCTTACAGGAGTCAATAAGTCCCTGTATTAGTCTCTGCTTACATTTCTTAGCTCGTTTTCTTCTACTACAACAGAAACAACCTGAGACTGGTCAGTTTATAGAGAGAGGTTTATCACGGTCCTGGTGGCTGAGGTAAATCCAACACTAACACCAGCACTTGCTCAGCATCTAGTGGGTGCCTTCGTGCTGCATCATAACTTGGTAGAAGATATCACTATTCAAAGGAAGGATGCCAGAGATCAGGACTAGGTCACTTTTATAACAAATTTGCACTCTCAACAACCTGTGAACCCATTAGTCCATTAATGGATTAGCCTATTTGTAAGGACAGAGCCTTGAGGACCCAATTGTCTCGCAAATCATAGCATCCTCTTTGTCCTTTCTCACTGCTCTACCACTTACTCACTGTGCTTCCAGACAGACTAGTCTCCACTCTGATCCTGATTTGACCCAGTTGTGTCCAAATCTCAGAACACTTGCATTTACTTTTCTCTCTACCTGAAATACTCATCTCCGCAATATTCACATGGCTAGGTTCCTTATATCACCCAGTTCTTATCCAGACATCACCAAACTCTTTCAGTTGGCTTTCATTCACTTTTAAAACCCTCAGGCTGGTTTATTTTATCCACGCAACATACACTGTTTATCATGTTGGCATATACTCACTTGTTTATATTTTTATTATCTGTCTGAAGAAGTTAGGGGCTGGCGCCACGGCTCACTAGGCTAATCCTCCACCTCCAGATTCTAGTCCCCGTTGGGGCGCTGGTTCTGTCCCTGTTGCTCCTCTTCCAGTTCAGCTCTCTGCTGTGGCCCGGGAAGGTAGTGGAGGAAGGCCCAAGTGCTTCGACCCTGCCCCCGCATGGGAGACCAGGAGGAAGCACCTGGCTCTTGGCTTTGGATCGCTGCAGCGTGCCAGCCATAGCGGCCATTTGGGGGGTGAGCCAACGGCAGGAAGGCAGGAAGACCTTTCTCTCTCTCTCTCTCTCTCACCATCTAACTCTGCCTGACCAAAAAAAAAAAAAAAAAAATGGTAGGGAACATATCTTCTTCATTCATGCCTATATCCTTAGTACTGATTCATTAATTATAGGCAATTGGTAAATATTTGTTCAATGAATGATTGAATGAATAATCTTCCTTTATCCCTAAATCCTAGCAGCTTCTCACTAACTCATGAATTTGGGGTTGTAGAAACATGGGGAATGGAACCTAACCTTTGGGATCTTAGAAAATAACCTGTAACATATCTGCACAAATGTGAATTCAGAGAGCTCACAGCTCCCAGGGAGAGTTTTTGATAGTGAAAATAACGGTGTGAGGCCAGAGAGCAGGTTGTGGACAGGAGTCTGAGGATAAGACTACATCAAGCTACCAAGGACCTAGCATATCAGGCACATTGTTGGCCCAAGACAAACATTTGATGAATTACTGAATGGTCAGCACATTTTTCTAAATTCTTGTCAACATTTCCATGGCCACCTTAAATGGCAATAAGGAAAACAGGGTAAAATACTAGCCCAGAAACCAGAACAGAGCTGGGAGTCATCAAACACACACCTTTGTTTATAAAGTCCTGCGTAGTCCATTGTCCTCTCACAATGAGTCGTGCTTATGTTATGTGGAGCTACAAATGCTGGAACAACAATACCATGTATTTATGGAGTGGCTGCCTCAGAGGGACTCAGACTATTTTATAGACATGATCTCATTCATGCTGTCTCAGGTCTTCTATTCAATTATAGAATAGTTCATTGTTCCAAATGATTAAAACTATTTATTTTAGATGCACTCTTAGAATTATCCATCCTCCTGTTACAATTTCAAAGATTTACAAATAACTACCAATGGCTGCAGAATTTTACTGCAAGAAAAGAGGTGGACGGAAATGGCAATGTTCTGAATTTGTAATTCATGAATTCTTCAAATATTAGGAAGTTACTCTTTATATATCCATATTTAAAATGAAAGAAAATATACACTGTTTCCTCTTGCTATCTGTCTTATGGTGTGCAACAGTGACCTTGGAAAGACTGTGCTGCTCGGTCCAGAGGGCTGCTCAGGTCGTCCAATGGAATGGGCTGGAAACCTTGTCTGACGACCATTTGGAGTTCGACAGCTTTTAGTCTGTTAGAGACAAAACAAACAAGGGCATTAAAACACATGGTGCAAAGAGAAGCATCAAGATTCCAGAAGTTATTGGGCCAAGGAGAGGAAATAGCCAGGATTTCCAGGATCAGATGTCAGGCCAGAAATCCCAGCCCTGCTTGGCCTGGTCCTGGAGCTGTTTGGCTTTGTCCAGGAAAAGTACGAATTTGAATTTGTACCTGTCTTCTGATTGACCCAGAGACAACATTCTTCCTGGAACATGGCACGGATACCTCTGTGAGCAGCAGTTAGCATGTGCAATATTTCTTTCATAACCTTTTGTGACTTCCACACACCCTCTTCAACTTACTTGAAACATTCCATCATTTCCATTCCAGTCTAGAGTAAACTAGCCATCAGGATTCTTACAAACCATGTCCTTTCCTTAAAAAAAAAAAAAAAAAAAAAAAAAAAAAAAAAAAAAAAAACAACTCTTTCCTTCTTAACCCTTCTTACCAAGCATACATTTCTATGCTTGTGATGTTTCCATAGAGCGTGGTTGGCTCTTTCTACTTTACTGGAAGACTGAGGTCTCCATGCAGAGTGAAGGAGCCAGGTTATTCCTAGGGCCTTACAAATCCCTTGTGTAACCTGGGAGATGAGGGAAGGCCCATTGTCTCTTTGTAAAGATTTTGGGAGACAAAAGTGTGGAATAACTTCCTTCAGGAGAGTTTTGGTCACTTCCTGAGCTCTTTTAGTTCTGGTTGGGAAGGCTTCTACCCATCCAGTAAAGGTGTCTATAAGTACAAGCAGGTACTTATATCCTTGACAGAGTGGCATCTATGTAAAATCTATTTGCCAGTCCTCCCTAGGGTAAGTTCCCTTTTGCTGTATAGACCCCTGGGAGTTATTTTCTCTTATCCTTACCTAGTTTTAGAGCTCTGGTTAAGTGATCAGTTCTGCTAACTGAGCAAAAGTTCCTGGGGGCAGAGCACGCTTCAATAATGTGCCATGCCATAACTGTTGCATACCCTGAGAAGCAGGCTCCGTTTGACAAAACTGCTTCTGTCTGTGAACCAAACCTCATTTGTGTTAGTCAGGGGACTATCTCTTAGGTCCCTTCTGCTGACATAGATCAAGTCTATAGACTCAGTACAGGAGTGAAGGCGACCGCTTTCCCCTGGAACTGGCATTAAAGTAGCTGGGTTTAGAGCAGAGCAATGCATTATTTTTACCTGAGGGTTTTCTAGAAGGAGGACCTGATACATTAGTGTCTTACTATCTGTGAGACAGTGAGAGCCCTTTTGCTCTAATAGAGAATTTACCCAAATCCCCCTCGACGCCCATATGCCAGCTTTGAAGAAGTTACAGAAAACGGAACTCCACCCATAATCCCAAAGAATTTTGGGTATTACCTCTTGAGGGGGGAATGTTAGGTAGCAAGTCAGTTATGAGCTTATGTGTATGCAACATAACATCTATGTCCAGCATATGCTGCATCTCAAGGTCATCCTGATGGTGTTTCAGGGGCAGCCCAGTATTCACATCCTGCCCTGCCCTGCCCCCTTCTACCTGATAACCTGCCAGGTGGAGGTCCCCACCCCTTCTGCCTGACAATCTTCCACAATCTCCCAGGTGCAGCCCAGTATCTGCATCTCAAATACCCTGCTCCCTTCCTCCTGTCTGATAACATTTGCATCCATAAAGTCCTTTGTTTCAGACCTTCAAGAGAGAAGTTTTTCTATTTACATCCAAAAAGCCCTTTGTTCTAAGAGGAGCAGAGGTGGGGAAGCAAGACCCATCTCCTTAACCCCCCCCCCCTCAACCGGACTGCACGCTCAGCCCTCTGTCTCTCTGCTGAGCCGCCCACCTGGCCTGGTCAGGTGTAGTCTCTCCACTCAACATGTAACCTATGTAACCTCACTCCTTCCCCATCCCCAGTCTCTCAGGCTCTGTCTGGAGAGGTGCCCATTCATCCTTACGAATATTCCTTCCCTAATAAACCTTGCTATTTTACCTCCCACTAAAAAAAAAAAAGGAAAAGAAAATATACACTGTTATTTAGATGCAGCCATGTAATGTGACATGAAATGTAGGAAAAATAATATTAACCCTTCATAGCACTAGCTAGTGTTATAAAATAGCATTTAACCAATGGCTAATATTGTGTTGCCATTACCATAATAAGCATAAAAACATAAGGTGATATTAACATATCCCCAAGTGAACGGTCAGAAGTGCATTTGTTCTGCTACAAATTAATTTGTAGCCTTAGAGAATCTCTTCACTTGAGGCCTTATTCTCTCTATCTGACAGTAAAGGTACTTACAGCAGGTGCTTTAGAAGTTCTTTCCATCAGTGAGATTTCAAGAGTTCTATGACCAACCACAACCACACCTATCATCACTGCTATGACTGCTTCTTAATTTTGTATTTGAAACATAGTAGAAACTCATTTTTAATGTTTAATAGACAAATGTGTCTAGTGTTCAATACTGTTAAAAGTAAATGTGATTTAATTAAAATCCAGTGGGTGTCTACTAAGTTCTTGACACATAGGTGTGATTAGGTACAGAAAATTATGAATATATGATCATTGAAATATATATATATGTATATATATACAATATGATAGAAGACAAAATTTTTATTTATTTTTTAAGGAATACAAATTTCATAAGTAAAATTTTAGGAATATAGTGATTCTTCCCACCATACCCACCCTCCTGCCCTCACTCCCATCCCTCATCCTCCTTTTCCCCTTGCCAGTCCCATTCTCCATTAAGATTCATTTTCAATTAACTTTATACTCAGAAGAACAACTCTATAGTAAATAAAGATTTCAACAGTTTGCACACTCACACACACACATACAAAACTGAGAACTGGTTTTATAGTTAACTCATAATACAACTCAATGAGGACAGAGGTTCTGCATGGGGATTTAGTGTACAGTGACTCCTGTTGTTAATTTAACAATTAACACTCTTATGTATGACGTCAGTGACCACCCTAGGCTCTTGACATGAGCTGCCTAGATTATGGAAGCCTTTTGAGTCCACAAACTCTGTTAGCATTTGCAAAAGGCCATAAGCAAAATGGAAGTTCTCTTTTCCCTTTAGAGAAGTGTACATACTTCTTTGATGGCCACATCTTTCTGTTGGCATCTCAGTCACAGAGATCCTTCATGTAGAACATCGTTTGCCATATATCTTGGCTTTCCATGCCTGAAATGCTTTCACAGGCTTTTCAGCCAGACCAGGAAGTCTTGAGGGCTGCTTCTGAGGTCAGAGTGTTACTTAAAGTGATTGTCATTTTATGAGTCTGCTGTATGGACAGAAGGCAAAATTATTAACTCTGGATGAAGATGTCAGATCTGAGTTTAAATGGATAACTAATGAAAATTTATAATGTGGGCTGAGAAGGGAAATGGGGAGAAGGGAAAGGCTTTATTGTCAAAAGGAAGAGCATGTGGAAGAACACAGAGATGTGAAAGAAATTTAGGAACTGTGAGTAAAGATATGAGTGAATTAGAAGGAAGACAATAATGGGAAAACAAAAGTGAGTTCTATGATTAAGAACTTCAAAATCTGACAATGGATCTCTGACTTTGTCTTGCAAGCACAGGACAATGTTGATGGGTTCATAGTATCAGATGATCATTTTTGCTTTTCAAAAGGAATATGAACATTACACACCAGTTTACCACACACTTCATTCCAGGAAAAGTATTAGCTTAAGTCAAAAGGTTGTGAGAAAAAAATAGAATTAAAAGATAAATTTATTTCTTTGCAAAGCAATTTTGAAATATTTGTATACTTTTTTAAAAATACATGTTTTCTCTGACCTTTTGGAAGTACCCTCCTATGTACTACATGTTATTCTTATTTCATAACAGAGAGGTTGATGTTTAGGCAAGATAAGGCACTTATGCATAAAAATATAGCTCTTAGACTATTTTCAGACCCATGCAACTTACTCTGTTCTTTCTCTTGTACACAGACCTCTTCTTCCAGCCAAAACGCCCTTACCTATGTCCTGAGAGTACAATTAAAAGTCGTTTTCTTGCTCTTGCATCCATGCTATTTCCTTGATCTGAAATGTGCTTCCCCTGTCCTCCTACAGATCAAATCCCAGAAATAGTTTAACTTAGCTCCACCTGCCATGCAAAACCTTCCCTGATCATACTTTCTTTCTATAGCCCTCTCAGAATGACTATAGATTTTTATCATATATGCCACATATCCTAACAGTCTTTAACTGCTTCTCCTGTTCAGTCATCTCAAATGGTACTTAACTCCATGTACCTAATATTGTATTAGGTAGTGGAGACAACTATGAATGAGATATAATCTTTACCCTCCTGGGTCTTTAGTCTAGTTCCATGAGTGCTGTGATCTGAATGCTTGTGCCCCCTAAAAATTCATATGAGGAAACCTGATCCTCAACATAGTGGTGAAAGGGATGAGGCCTTTAGAAGGTGGTTAGGTCATGAGGTTCCTCCTTAATGAATGGGATTAGTACTCTTATGAAACAGGCTCAAGTGTGTTTATTCACCCTTGCTACCATGCATGGATGCAGCAAGACTTCACCAGAGAGAGAACCCTCACCAGACACTGAATCCCTGGTGCCTTGATCTTGGACCTCTCTACTTCAGAACTGTGAGTAAGACATTTGTACTGTTTATAAATTACCTAGTTTATGCTATTTTGTTATAACAGCCCAAATGGACTAAGACAATGTGGCACCGAGGCACCAATAATCATGATGTCACAAACATGGATAGTATTTCAAAGGAAGAATATAGGGTGCTGAGAGTGGATACAAAGAAGTGATCCAGCAGCTCAGGTAGAGCTGCCACTGTAAGAAAATGCCATTCAAGTTGAGACTGAAGAATGGGGATGAATAGGATTAATAAGGAGGAGATAATAGGAGCCTAGGAGAGAAGAATTGTTTAGAGAGAGAGAACTCCGCGCATAAATACCATGGTGAGAAACATCATGAAATATGGAAAACCATAAATAAGGTAGTGTTTTTCAGAGCAGACAGGGCAAGCAACAGAAACAGACTCTGGTTAAACTTAAGCCCCTTGGAAAACAAATGGAAAGATATTGAGAAATTCACAGCATCACTAGAAAGGCCTAGAGAAAAAAGCACTTCACAGAAAAAACCTATCATGATTCATGAGGAATCAGGAGAGGATATTGATGGCCCTGTTGATTCTCCTTTTTTATTAATTAATTAATTAAAAAGAGATAGATACACAGATATAGGTAGAAAGAGAGAGAGAGAGAGAGAGAGAGAGAGAGAGAGAGAGAGAGACATGCCACCAGGAACTTAATCCAGGTCTTCTACATGGTGGCAGGAAGTCAATTACTTGAGCCACTGTCACTGCCTCCCACGATCTGAATTTGCAGGAAGCTAGAGTCAGGAGCCAGAGTCAAATATCAAGCTCTGATTTGGGACATGGACATCTTACCCAGCATTGTAACTACTAGGTTAATTGCCCTCAACAGCTCCACTGTTTTAACATTGGTCACTATAGCCAGCACCACCTGTACTCCCTATAGTAAGACTTCTGCTGCCACCTTTGACTCCTTTTGTCACTAGTGCCCTGAAACATGGCAAATGCCACTACTTCCACAATGATGAATTTTTTCCCAGTCCAATTTTTTTAAACTTTTATTTAGCAAATATAATTTCCAAAGTACAGTTTATGGATTACAATGGCTTCCCCCCCCATAACTTCCCTCCCACTCGCACCCCTCCCATCTCCCGCTCCCTCTCCCATTCCATTCACATCGATTCATTTTCAATTATCTTTATATACAGAAGATCAGTTTAGTATATATTAAGTAAAGATTTCATCAGTTTGCACCCACACAGAAACACAAAGTGTAAAATACTGTTTGAGTACTAGTTATAGCATTACTTCACATTGGACAACACATTAAGGACAGAGATCCCACATGAGTAGTAAGTACATAGTGACTCCTGTTGTTGATTTAACAATTTGACACTCTTGTTTATGGCGTCAGAAATCTCCCTAGGCTCTAGTCATGAGTTGCCAAGGCAACAGAAGCCTCTTGAGTTTGCTGACTTCGACCTTATTCCGACAGGGTCATAGTCAAAGTGGAAGTTCTCTCCTCCCTTCAGAGAAAGTTACCTCCTTCTTTGATGGACCGTTCTTTCTACTGGGATCTCACTTGCAGAGACCTTTCATTTAGGTTTGTTTTTTTTTGTTGTTGTTGTTTTGTTTTGTTTTTTTGTTTTTTGTTTTTCTTTTTTTGCCAGAGTGTCTTGTCTTTCCATGCCTAAAATACTCTCATGGGCTCTTCAGCCAGGTCTGAATGCCTTAAGGGCTGATTCTGAGGCCAGAGTGCTATTTAGGACATCTGCCATTCTATGAGTCTGCTGTGTATCCCACTTCCCATGTTGGATCGTTCTCTCCCTTTTTGATTCTATCAGTTAGTATTCGCAGACACTAGTCTTGTTTGTGTGATCCCTTTGACTCTTAGACCTACCAGTGTGATCAGTTGTGAGCTGAAATTGATCACTTGGACTAGTGAGATGGCATTGGTACATGCCACCTTGATGGGATTGTATTGGAATCCCCTGGCATGTTTCTAACTCCACCATTTGGGGCAAGTCCAATTGAGCATGTCCCAAATTGTACAATTCAATTTCTGAATTTTTGTCCCAAATTGTACATCTAAGTCCAATTTTTATCTTTTTCTATATACTACTGGCTCCGATCTGGCACCTCTGATTGGTCAACCATGCCTTCATTCCCTGGGTAATTGAGAAAGTCTATATCTAGCTTTTTCAGCTTCTATACTGTGAAGTGAATTTTTTTTTTTAATCAAGATTCATAAAGTAGCCGGCGCTGTGGCTCAACAGGCTAATCCTCCCAGTCGGGGTGCCTGATTCTGTCCCAGTTGCCCCTCTTCCAGGCCAGCTCTCTGCTATGGCCCGGGAATGCAGTGGAGGATGGCCCAAGTCCTTGGGCCCTGCACCTCATGGGAGACCAGGAGAAGCACCTGGCTCCTGCCTTTGGATCAGCGCCGTGCGCCAGCCACAGCGCGCCGGCCACAGCAGCCATTGGAGGGTGAACCAACGGCAAAGGAAGACCTTTCTCTCTGTCTCTCTCTCTCTCTCTCTCACTGTCCACTCTACCTGTCAAAAAAAAAAAAAAAGATTCATAAAGTAGCAATCTCTCAAAGCACAGAAAGAGGATTCAGATGTAGGGCACACAACAGCATGACTAGAGGATAAAAGTGCCTATAAAATTCTCTAATTGTTTTAACTGTGTTCATCTCATCTGCTTCACTGATTTGGGATCTCCTTTAGGGGAGTGTCCATGCTTTCTTGCTCCCTGTAAACTCAGCCATGACTGACGGTCCTGGCCACATACTCCCTGCTCAATAAATTCTTGTTGACTTCAGTCTAGTTCATTCTGCAAAGGTCACTTCACTTGGCCTTACCTGAAAGACGATTTTCAAATGTAAAATATGGATAGCTTGGCCCTGAAGTCAGGAGCATCTGCAGGATAATCATGTCATCTGCCCATGTAGAACCTCTGGGCATGGGGAAGCTTTCTGGGATAGGAGCAGATATGAAATGGAAGCTGCCACCTTACACATTCCTATCATTTCTCAGGAATTTATTCATTTTAGGGAAGTAGAGAAGAAACTCATGTCTTTTTTTTTTTAATAGCTGTAGAAGTCCTGGTCCCTCATTTCGGCTGCTCCCAGGCCCACTGCTCTGGGGTCAGAGTTTTCTGCTCAAATGCACGGATGTGCGGGAGCTCTTCCGCTAGGCACTCGTTTACCAGCCAGTGTCTCTGAAGCAATGGCTTCTCCTCGAACTTGGTGGACACCACCAGGACTCGGAAGCTGGTGGTGCAATGGTTCAGAGTCGTGTCCTCCACCTCCACGTGCTCCGCTTCCAGGTCATGCTGCAGCTTCTCTTGGAGGTGGTGGGAGCTCAGCTCCATTGCCACAGCCCAGAGTGGGTGACAGCCCAATGGGGACAGAACTCCACTTCCTACCAGCCACCAGGCCTTTTGCCGAAACTCATGTCTTGAAAATGCATTTGAGCAATCCACTAAGAGGATAGGGTAATCACTATATATCCAGAAAACTACTTAAGAAATCTGCTGGGGGGGGGGTGTTGTGGGGTAATTTGCAATGCCAGCATCTCATATGGGCACTGGTTTGAGTCCCATGGCTGCTCCATTTCCAATCCAGCTCCCTGCTAATGCACCTGGGAAAGCAGCAGAATATGACCCAAGTCCTTGGGCCCTTACATCCACACGGGGGACCTGGAAGAAGTTCCTGGTTCCTGGGTTCAGCCTGGCCCATCCCTGGCCATTGTGGCCATTTAAGAGGGAACCAGGGAGCCAGCAGTGTAGTGTAGCAGGTAAAGCCACCACCTGCAGCGCCAACATCTCAAATTCATGCTGGTTTGAGTCCAGGCTGCTCTACTTCTGAACTAGCTTTCTGCTATGATCTGGGAAAGCAGTGGAAGATGACCCAAGTGCTTAGACCCCTGCACCTGCATGGGAGACCCAGAAGAAGTTCCTGGCTCCTGGCTTCAGACAGGCACAACTCCTACCATTGCGGCCAACTGGGAAGTGAATCAGTGGATGGAAGAACTCTCTCTTTCTGCCACTCCTTTTCTCTCTGTGTAAATCTGACTTTCAAATAAATAAATAATTTTTTTTTTTAAAAAGTGAACCAGCATATGAAAGAACCCCCCCCCCTTCTCTCTCCCTCTTTCTCTAGAACTCTTCCCTTCAAATAAAAAAAAAATTGTCAATCAGGTACATTGCAGAAAGTGTTCCTTCCATTGTTTTCTTTCACTAGTGGAAGTAACGTAGGATTAGAAACCAGAATCTCTTGAGTCTAGGATCGGCTCTAAGCTGGTTAGACATGAGAATTTTGTCTAGTCCCATCACCTTGTGGACTCTCAGATTCCCCATCTGTATAATGGGACACATACTAGGGCACAAGTTGAGGTAACCCTATATTGTTTTGGCTTGTTCAGCAGAATTCTATATTTTTCTGGGAATAGTTCATGCCTCTTATACAACAGTGAGTTTCAAACTTGAATACATAGAATCACATGGAGGGCTTATTAAAACAGATCCTTAGATGACACTCCCAGAGTTTCTGGTTTTGGTTGGGCTTGAGAATTTGTGTTTGTAACTATTGGATGTTTCAGGGGATGCTGATGTTATTGACTGGGCGCTGCAATTTGAGGACCCCTGCAATCGAATTCCACCCTACTCTCATTCCCATTGTGTTCAGCGGCTAATTTCAGACCTTGGCTTTAAGGAGTGGAAACATGGACTGGGCCCAACTAATTAGCTTATTAATTAGCCTATCAATTATATTATCATCAATATCAACATATTTATTAATAAATATTTGTTTTATTGATAATTAATTGGCAGCCAATTGGCCAAAGAGGATTACTTCAGAGAACAGGAGATTCACATCAGGCCTGTGGAATTCACTTCAACACTTTAACACATCTCTTCCTGCTTGGGTTGCTCAGTGGTTAGAAGGTAAGTCTGAGGCCAATGGGAGCCATCCTACATCTCTTGATGTTATACCCACAGAGGAAATCAGAGCAGAGATATGAAATAAAACAGCATCCTGAGACTCTACTTGAGCTGTTTTAGTCATTCTGGAAGCATGCTCAGTGAGACTACACATTCTCATTTTGACTTGAGTCAAATGATCCTGAGAAAGACATACCCTTCCCAACCAAAAATCTGGAAGTAATCCATTTGTTTTGTGAAATTCCTCCAAAATTTTTCACTCTGAGAAAATGACCAGGTAGAAAAATTATGAAAGGCAATATAGTTTCTTTAAGGATTAGTCATCCAGGCAACTAGAGAACAGCACACCAGGAATGATCATGAGGATTAGAGGAAGAATAGTAAATAACTTAACCTAAGTAGTCAAACAATTCCAGGTTATTTCCTTAATTACTTACATGAATAGCCTAACTTAATCCATACAGTGATCCTTGGAGGCAAAAACAATCATCATTTCAGCTCACAGATGAGGATACTGAGCTTCAGAGATTTTAAGGAATGTGATCAAAGTTATTCAGCAAGCAAAAAGTGGTAAGAAAATAAATAATATCAGTTCAAAAGGCCTGATCTTAGAAGCCTTAGTTCCGTCATCTTTATGAAATTAGAAGATTTGACCTTCCATTTGAATTTAGAGGCCACACCATGTTCAAGATTTGACGATGATGTTTGAGTCAAACAAAACAAAATGTAAAAGAGATGGAACACTTTTGAAAAGCAGTGCCACTTAATTATAGTTTGGTCTGCCCTCAGAGTATTGAGAAACCTGTAGCTGACTTCAAATAGGAATTGACTGAGGTTCTGGAAGCAATTGTCTCTATCTCTGTGTCCTCCCAACCACCTCTATCTGCCTTGAACTCATTGTGCCACCAGCATCAGGGACACCTACCAAAGGCATCAAATGACACGACATGCATGTCCTAGCCTGCCATGACCTCTACCAACACTTAAATTGTCTACTTGTCCCAATTGTTCTTTTTTTTTAAAAGATTTATTTTATTTATTTGAAAGATAGAGTTACAGAGAGGGGTAGAGACAGAGAGAGAGGTCTTCCATCCACTGGTTCACTCCCCAGATGGCCGCAACGGTTGGACCTGCACTGATCTGAAGCCAGGCGCTGCGCCAGAGCACCAACCCCTGTCCCAACCATTCTTTACATGGTGAGCTGTCCAGGTGCATTGCTTAGCCAATTTATCTAAACAGAATCCCCAATAAACCTGTCTCCAATAGCCTACAACCAAAATAGAATGGTGTCAGTATTCCAAAAATTCATCCCATAGGTGTTTTGTTGATTATCAACTTCCCCCCTCTCAAAAGGAAGGAGGGGGATTGAAGGAGAAAAAAAAGGAGGGGGGAAGTATGATTATCTTCTTAGAATTCTACTTATTAAATATATGAAAACTGTTTTGTTCATATTAGGAGGCCAGTGCTGTGGTATACTGGGTAAAGCCACTGCCTGCAGTGCTGGCATCCCATAAGGGTACCTGTTCAAGTCCCAGCTGCTCCACTTCCACTCCAGCTCTCTGCTATGGCCTGGGAAATCAGCAGAGGATGGCCCAAGTTCTTGGGCCTCTGCGCCCACATGAGAGACCCAGAAGAAACTCCTGGCTCCTGGCTCTTGGCTTCGGATCAGCAAAGCTCTGGCCATTGTGTCATCAGGGGAGTGAACCAGAGGATAGAAGACTTTCTCTCTCTCTCTCTCTCTCTCTCTCTGCAACTCTGCCTTCACATAAATAAATAAACCTTTAACTAAAGTTTTCATATGTGTTGATTGTATAAAAAGATAATTTTTTTGGATTATGAGAGTTTTCAGTCCTTCTCAGCATGTCTTGTGGCTCCCTTTCATTTCACATCAACCATTTTACACTTCAATTTCTGTTCATTTATATTTGTTCCAAGGTGCATTGCCATGATGGTGGCCTCTTATGTTTACAATGTAGATAGTGGAATTTGATGTGGCATTGTCTGATCAAACCCTCTTCATTGCCTACTAGATATCTTCCACTAGATTCCTAACCTGAATTCTTATCTTCATTCTCACTCCATCCTAAATCATGTCCCATCTGCCTCATTGCTGTCTTTTTGAAACAGAAATATTCTATTGCTCATCGAGCAAAAATATACAAATGCCTCAACCCCTTGAGAATTACACGTAAATGCCTTCCTAAACTGTAGCTCCAGCTTCACATCTTTATAGACACATCCCAACTGCATATTTAACCTCAACTACCCCAACTCAAGTCCATCCTGTCTAGATCACTGTTCGCTGATAACATAAGCTACCCCAGCTTTAGTCTATCCTGGCTAAAATTGTGTTCACTGGATTCAATTTCTGGATATCTGCCAAGAATTTTTCCCTAACATGGTAACAACCATCCTCCTGCTTCTAGATCATCCAAATATTACCCATCCTTCAAGTTCCAGCCAAAAGTCTTTCACCTCCATGACAGATCCTCAGATACCCTTGGCTGGAGACGATATCCACCTCCTCCAGACTTCTATAGCACTTTTATTGCTCCAATGTTACAGCTCCTAGTCCTGCCTCTATTACAGTTATTTATAAATAGAAGTATAATGTCCTCCACTAGTCCATAAAATCTCTGAGTGTACCATCATTATGTTATTCATCAATATATTCCACACTGGGCCTGGATTAGTAACTGACACATATCAGAAACCCACATTTTTATATATAAATAAAAACCTAGAGAGTTCTGAAATGGGTCCCTTCACCCAAAGTTTCCTTCTCATTAGCCCGACATATTGATGGAACTTCCCTCCCACAATCTAAGATTTGTTTCCCTGGCCTGGCCTCAAATGCCCATGGTAGGGGAATTTCATCTTACTTAACTGCAACTGTCTCGAGAGATGTGGTCAGTGACCAGGTGCATTTAGAAGAATTGGGAGCTCAGCTTGAATAGTCCTTTATAAGCATGAGTTTTAAAATAACAATTTTAATTTTAAATCTACATCAACTTTTAATTTTTTCTCAAAGATACTAATATTTAGCTTATTATAAATATTTAATATAAATATAAAAATGGTCAAATAAAATCAAACACCAAGCGTCTGTGCCAGATATTCTGTGGCTCTAAATACCCTTTACCTCTCAACATAGATGATGTTACCACAGATTGCAAGGCATAACATTAAGGAATCTGAGTTATTAATATATTTCTGTGAATTAATGATTCAGCTGTTTTCTAGCTGAGGGTAAAGGGAAGACAATATGAGACATATGATACTTAAAAGGGGCCTACTAGTATTCTGTTTCCTTGAGTAATAATGCCAAACAGGCCTAGTGGTGAAACAGGCAGAGAGAATGCTTTAAGAATTCTAGCCAAGGTGATCTGAGACTGAAGTTAAGGGAAAGAGTTTGTTCTGATCACCAGTTTCCTTGGCATGTTCAACTTTGGCCTCTTTTTCCCCCATCAAAGTTGGAGGCATGATATAGAGAGGTCATCAATTCATTTTCTTATTGGGAGCTGAGCTAGCTTATCCAGTGCCTGGGGGCTGTCAGCACAAGATTGTTAATGAACACGTTTCCTGCAGATAATTATAGGAAAGGGAATATTGAAAGCACTTAAAGCATTTCATTCTTTTTAATTCATTAATTATATTGCAATTATCCCATGCTCAGGAGCTATTCAGGAGGCTGGATTCCAGCTATTCCTACAAGACTTCATGGGCAGAAATGAGGTCTGAGGGCTTGGGGAGAGAAGACCTTAAGAGAAAAGCTCTGAAAAGGTTAACTATGCAGATACAAAAAGCTAATTGGAAGGCTCTTAAGCAAAATCCAGGTTAATAAGAGTTGAAAAAAACAACACATGTGTTATAATGATTATTATAATCATCACTATTTTTCCACCTACATGAAAAATGCTTGCATTTTGATAAACCCATCATAAACATCATCTCTGCCCCTGAAAACACCTGGTCTTGAAGTTGAATCAGAAGATTCATAGATGTGGCAAATTCCATAGAATTTATAGGTTGATGGAGACATGGGTCTGAAATATTCTGTCATGATCTGTCATATCCTAGGTCTGCCATTTTTATTGTCTCCTTACTTTTAATGTTATACATAGGAAATCATAAGAAAATTGAATAAACAATGGCATACTAGATCTCTTTCATGTGCCAGGAGTTGTTTAAATATGGATTCTGTATTTCTAGAACTTTCTATGGGAAATATGGTCAATTCAATAAGTAATCAAGAAATAGATGTTGGGGAAACTACAAGGACCATGGAAATTCTCAACTTGGTCATGAGGAGTGTTTGGAAGGCTTGATGAGTGTTCACTGTTGTGTACACACATGGCACACTAATAACAATGCCCCAAGTTTCAACACTTTCAGACTTCACCTTCCTGACTTTCATGAATCCCAAGCTACTTTCTTCCCCATCAACTGCATCTACAGAATCCTGGTAGTAAGAGTGTAGAGGTGAGGAAGTTGCCCCCACATATAATGCCAGCTATAAATTTCTTCATTTGGCTCACTAATCTACCACCCTCTACTGCCTTTCTGCTCTTCTCAAACTCCTTCTAATTCTATGGTCAATGCCACTGCTACCTTCTTCTAAACTACTAACCTCCATTCCACCTACCCATAATGTTACCCCTGACAGCAGGCTGCAGCATTAAAGACCCAAGTCATTAATATACTGGTAAGAATTAATGATTCATCTATTTTAAGTGAGGGCAAAGAGAATACTATGCAATGTATTAGAATCTTAAAGGACCAACTAGCATTGTGTTTCCTAAAGGGACAGAGTAAAACAGGCTTGAGGAAGACAGAATAAGTAATCCTGGCATCTGAAACAAAGATATTAGAAGACACGTTTCTCACTATTTAGGTCATCAACCTATCTTTTGTCATTCTGATGGAATGTGATAAAACATGGGCTAGAGATGAGACAACACAGTTCTCTCATTCAAGGTCCCAAATATGTTAGAAAGGCAAGCTAATATCAGCAAAAAAATACTGATAGTGGACTCAAAGCTGACCACGACACATAAGAAAAGCCCAACTGAGACCAAAAGTACTGCCCAGATGAGCACAGTCTAAATTGCTAATCTGTATGATCTTGAATTAAATAAATGGCTGTTGTTCAAGCCACTATATTTCAGGTTGGTTTGTTATGCAGCAATAGCAAATTGATGCACCTCTTAACTATTTTATATATTAGTTCAATTTAACTGAAGTGATTTGAATGCCTACTGTTTATCATCACTGGAGACATAATAAAGAATAAGGCACAGTCCCTATACATGGAAACTAGTGAGTCAGTGCCTCTTAATGTAACTAAGCTTTTTTTTTTTTTTTTAAACGAGATTTTAACTTTTTACCTATGTGAAACTAGGGTATCTATATTTAGACCTCAGGGTGATCCCTGAAAGTGTATTAAAATTTTGCATGTATATGCTTATGTAAATTTTAAAGAGAATATTTTACATCATACCCTCAAAGAAATAAGTGCTCAGAAGATGTTGAGGACCACTAGATGATAATGTTATCTAAAGCTATTTAAACTTTCCATCTCACATAGTGTTCAGTCTATTTAGGGGTACAATTCATTGCTGACTCATCCAATCTGGAAGATGTCCTCAAATTGAGATGCTGCCAGAGGCCATGGAGGTTTATGTGTTGGATGATCAGAGTGTTGTGGCTTTCTTTAGAAAAGCTTCCTACAGATAATGTTATCACTTTCTTGTCATATAGAGCAGAACCTCTGTATGATCCAAAGCACATTTTATTTGAAAAATGATGGGCTTATCTGTGTCCTCCTCTTGCTCACACTTACTCTTGGGTTGGTAAATCTTTTTCCCAGGGCAAAAGTACCAGTCCATCATTCCCCACAGTCTCACTCTTCTGACAGCAAATGCCTCTCACTTTAACCAACAATATGGAATATCTGCCCCCACACGTTCTTGTTGGAGGATTTCATCGAGATCTGTCTGAGATTAAGAATAATACAAAACCCTAATACAACATCTGATGTTCAAGGAGGCAGTCCAAGGGGGCAGAGCAATTCTCCCTCTCTCTAAATTATTGACGTTTCCTTCATTTCTTGGTTAAATAGAAAAATGAGAGAAACAAGGTGAAGGACAGAAAGTGCCCTGAATGACTAAGAAAACTTTGTTTTATTACACACAGTTCTTCCATAAACTTGCTTAGTACATTTGATCAAAATTATTATCTCTGAGGTTATATTTCCTTGTAAAATCAAAATTCAAAATCATGTCCTGCCATCATCACAAAGGTGATGTCATGCTGCTCAAGACAAACACATGTACCTAATTCTTTAAAAGTTGCAAAGTGCTACCAATATTAAGATTGCTCCTTCTATCTTGTGTTACTGTGATTCACTTTGAGTCTTACGCCTGATCTCATGCAATTCTTCCAAAATTTAACCTCTAACATTACCAGTATTGTGTATCATTTAACATTTCAAATGTGCAACATCACTCACAATTTAAGTTCCTCTTAGAAGCCTTCCCTGACTTCCATTTGATGGCCGGAGTGGCATAGTGTTGAACTCCTTCAGTGCTTAGATTCACTGCAGATTATCATGCAGGTTATCATTGGTCTTACATCTGCATCAAGAGATGGTATAATTTAGTGCTTGACAATGTGATCTTGGGGAAACACTGCTTGGGGCCAAATACCATAACAACCACTTTAACTTGTTGTATGACTTTGCACTAATCATTTAACTTCTCTACACCTCAGTTTTCCTTGCAGTTAAATTGGGAAAATAATGGTATAAAAATTTCATGTGATTCAGAGAAGGTTAATTTAGTGAGTATGTAAAATATTTAAAATAGTACCTAGCAATTAGTGGAGTACAAAGATAATTCAAAAATGTTAGCTAATATTATTAGCTATGCCCTGTGCCCACTTGGATGAAGCACCCTTGATGATGATTGTCTGTTTGCATAGCTTCAATACTTACTGCTTGATAGGTACTCAACAAATATTAATACATGCATACATGAGTGAGTAATTGATGTTGGGAAAAATACTAGTTCTGAGGATAGCACACATATTTGTAAACTAATCTTAGCTCAGTTTCCAACTCCATCTGATAACTCTGAAGCACATTATTTATATCTATTACTCCCAATTTCCTCATCTGTTAAATGAGTGAATTAGATTGTAAAGACAATTTCACCTCCAGAGATATATGCATTAAGACTCTAGGGTAAGAAGATAAGTTATTATATGTGGAGTCTATATGTGAAACAGACAATTTATAAAGAATATCTTGTCTTTCCATTGCACTGCCAAGTAGATGATATTATCTTCATTTTATATATATATATATATATATATATATATATATATATATATAAACTGATGAGACTCAGGTTAATCAACATACCCAAGACCACATAGGTAGTAAATTTGGGCTGATCCCAGTTCTGGCTGGCCAAAGTCTGTCATTTCCACTATTATACTGAGATGCAAATTATAAAATTGCAAGATCAGACACATGTAATGCCTTCTACTGCCAAACAGAAACAGGCAGTAAGCAGCAGGCAGGTATACTTAGAACAGGTGTGGAGAGAGTTGTCATTTGACATACACATTTAGACACATCAGCATATGTGTTGGGATCCAGATGGGGAGACATTAAGCAGGGGAGACAGTAGCAGTTATAACATTAGCCTTGAGTTAATTGCTATTTTGGTGTCCTTATGGAAAGAAACATCCATTGTACATATTCATGCAGCAAATGGAATTTATAACAATTTCTTTGAATTGGGAACCACTTGTCCCCTCCTCCCTGGAGACAATCCAATGTCTATATTTAACCTAGCAGGCTGGTGGCATTACATTTGGGTGATTATTTATAGATACCCTCATGCACAGTCTATTGAAAAGCCATAGGGATTCTGCCAAGACAGGGGGAAGAATAGCTCCAGATGTGTGTATGCAAGTGAGTCTAAGCCTGGTTCTTTGTAGGATAAGGCTGCCTTGGAGATTAAACATGCATGAGATCTTGGAAGTCTTCACTTTTTATTTTTATTTCAAACTCCCAGAATTAGGGGCTTTATTTGTGCACACTGGAAACCAGCTCATAACATCTTACTATTGGAAGGAATTTCACAGTCATTAGCCCATTTTCCACCTAATAGTTGAATCTTCTGGAAGAGTATCCTTATTCAATAAGTACTCATTAATTATCATCCTAACTTTACTGTTCATCATTTAAAGAGGGAGTAATTTAAATGTGAGGACTTACACTGACATTTGCTCTACATTTGCAAAAATGATTGAATATGGTATCTGCCCTCAATGTCTCATCAGAAAGATGACAAATAGACACAAATGTATAAGACAAAAAGTAAACAAGGGAAATTTTATAATGGAAGGAATATCTGAACATGGCATGATTACTTGGCACAAGTTGTCTGGCACACATAAGAGCTCAATAATTTATAGCCATGAATATCATTCCCATTTTATTGATGTGACTGGAGAAAGTTTCACAATTGAGTCTTCAATATTAATTTGGATTTTTCAAGGTAGAGGAGATGATTAGGACAGCATGAAGGAAATAAGATAATATTTTGAGAAAATGTTGAGAAGATGATTAAAACTAAAATATACTCTTTGTATTGATAAATAAATTGAAATAAGACTACAAAGATATAAGAGGCCCATATTAGAAGATCTGGAATGTAGTTTTAAATGTTCAGAAATTGTTCACAATGATTTGATGAGCAAGAGAGTAGTGAACTTTTTTTAATATGCAAAAGCCTCCCACATCAGTTGATACTGTTAAAATTTAAGAATTTTGTGCCAATGATGGTTGGAGTCTGAAATATTAATCTCTCCGAGCCTCAATTTTCATATCTATAATGTAATTTTGTATACATTCTCCCTCAAGGATCTTACAGTTCAGAGAGGATAAGACTATTAATAATTAGTATAGTATAAGGCAACTTATAATTAGTGTGATTAGATGCTAAATACTATAATTATGAATGCCACTGCTATTATTAATGGCTGTTTTTATTGATCACTTACCACATGAAAGTTACTTTTTAAAAAACGCTTTACTAAGTTTTGAGCTTGAATTTAATGTTAACAATAATTTTATAAAGTAACTATAATTATCTTCATGGTAGAAATGAGATAAAGTTCAGAATAGCTCATTAGCTTGTCATACAGTTGATGTAGAAGTGTGAGAAGTCAAACCCAAGAGGTTCTGATTCCAAAACCAGTATTCGTAAACTGTCATTATTTTATGGTTTGTTTTTGAAGAGTGTAGTGTTTCTCAGTGGTTGGTATTGTTTACCTGTCCTTGTGTGTAGTCTAAGGTCCAGAGGTTTTTCACTTTGCCCAGAGCCAGGCCATCTGAAGAATCAACCTCTATAATATCTCAGATACTCTTCATTCATATTGCTTGGGAAATTACAACCGTGAGTTTCCCAGCAGTTTGTTAATATGTCAATATTTACATGATCATAGGAAAATAAAAACATTCTACTACACTGACATTAAGGTTTATTTTAATGAAACAGAGTCAGCATACTTAACTATAAAGTTACCTTAAAGTCACCGATGTACATGTGACAAACCCATCTCTGGTGTATGTTATTTGTTTTATATTATTAATATCTGACAGTTTTGGTTATTGTATAAGGATCCCAACTCCAGCTAGCTGTTCAATCGTAGACAAATCGTTCAGTTTAGTGAAATCACTAGATTGGATCATTTTGCTGTTAAACATTAATTTTAAACATTTAAGCATTAATTTGCATTTCATCATTCTACATTCTGGCTCAAGACTAGATGTCATGGAGCATGGAAACTTGAGGAGAACACAGTCTCATATCTCAAAGAATACATAATTTACAGCAATAAACAAAATCTATCTGAATTAAAATTTCAAGCAAACAAGATCACAGTATAGCACAAATTAATTTTCCCAAATGTGGCCAGGGCAGTTAGTGCTGGCAGAGTGAATGATTGGTGACCATTTTGCTGGGAACAGGGAGGGAAGGGGAGCAGAGTTTAGAAAGAAGGCAGGGAAGTTAGGGCTATAACACTAATAAGAAATATACCAAGTTCATGTTCTCTAGAATTGACCTTGGTGCACAATGGTGGTTTACAGACATACCTATAGCCTCTGCACTTACATCTTGCATATCAACAGGTAGAAATACAAAAACACATTGAACAAGAAATCAGGAGATTGGCAGTTTAGTTCCGACTTTGCCATTAACTACGTAACTATGAACAAGCTACTAGATCTTTCTGGGTCTAAATTTCTTCAACTATAAGGTGAAGGTACTAAAACAGAAGATTCTCAGTTTAATTATTTGAGCTTAAATTCATAACTATATGATTTTATATTTGAAAAAGCAAATATAAAAGAAAAATATGCGAGAGAAAAATGCAACATCTCTGCTAGCCGTAACTTTCCAGTATAAAACCTTATTGCCATAGCACAAATATACTTTCCTCCATCTGAAAAAAAAAGTACAATTCCTAAAATACATCCTAAATGTTCATTAGGTTCCAAAGACAATATTATAAATGAACATCTAGTGACAGTCTTGTCACCTATTAATAACTTACAATTTTAGACAGGTAGAATTCTGGGATTTATGCAAATGAAAGATAGAATCCTGTTATAATTTCTTGGTAAACTTCCAATATGCTGACTTAATAACTATGGTGTACTGGGAGAAAAAAGAAGGCACTCACATATATTACAAGAGAGATAATGAATTATTATTCCAAAAGTAGGTTTGTTGCACTCATTTGCATATAATGTTTAATTTTTACCAAATGTTTTATTTTAATACATGCAAAAATGATCAAAAACTATCAAAATATGCTAATGAACTTCCTATTGCAAATATATTGTTGCCCTTGATTCTAGGGGTTTATTATAAAAACATTTGAAATTCTCAATAGTAAAGTGATTCTTTTAATAAAAATAATATTGAAAATATTCATATACTTTTGATCTAGATAACATCTAGTTAAAAGTCCTTACTTTATAAATGGGGCTACTGGGACCTAGAGAACTAGAGTGATTTTTTTTTTCACTGTCCCACAGCTAGCCAGAAGAGGATGTTGGACGAGAATCCAGGATTCCTCCTGTCCAGGTTATTGTACATTTGGCTGGGTCACATGATCTCAAACAAATAGGTTTAGTGTTTGTGTCTGAAATAATTATAGCTGCACTTCATTTTGTTAGCAATTAACTCCTTGTGAGTTATTTGAGGACTGAAATACAGTCTGGGGAATGGAAAAGAGGAGACAGCCAGACATATGGACAAAAGAAAAATGCAAAACTCTGTCTTAAAACAGTGTTTTGTAAATCACTATCATTCAACTACCATCTTCATGAATTTTGCTCTCAGAGACTATTTACACTATTCATTTACTTACTTGTTTTCTCTTAAGTCAATCCTCTTAATTTAAATAAACATATGTTACAAGGAACGTTTAAATTACCATAGCAAATGGGAAGCCAGAAATACATGTTTTAAATAAAAGACAATGAAAAAATAATACTGCTGCAAACATACCACTGTTAATGAGATTCTCACAAGATGCTATTACTTATCAGGGGCTTTGTGCCTGGAAACTGCTCTGTCTTTGTTATAAAAAAAGATTGGCAAAGTGGGGAGATTAGCAAGTGTTAGAAGTGTTAAAGATGTTAGCACCCAACTAAGATTTTTTTCCCTTGACATTTAAAAATAATTGAAAAGGAAATGACTTTCTCGCAATATGATTCAGTGTCTTTCCTGTCCTGTCCCACTCAAATCACCTCCTGGACCTTGCACACTGTGCATCTCACACTTTGGAAAACTCTGGGTTAGAGAGAGACATCTCAGTTATGTAGGCCTCTGACATATTTTTGACCAGGAAGCCATATGGCAGGAAAACTGAAAGAGATTTAAACAGTCATCCAAGCAACATAATACAGGGGTAAAAGTACAGATTTTGCTATCAGCCGCCAGAACTCTATCTTGCTGCTTAACTACAAGACAAGAAAATTAACTGCTTCTAGTCTCAGTTTCCTTATCTGTGAATAATGAATAATATAGTAAAGCCTGTCTCAAAGTACTGTTGAAATTGACTAAGAAAACATGTGAATTGGAAACATTTACTGAGTATATTTCACACGCCAAGGTTTACGTAAATAACAGAATGAATCCTTGTCGTGGTCTATTAAAGGCCGACATTATTAATCTCATTTTACACAAAAGAAAACTGAATCATGGGAAAGTTTATGATCCCTTTCAAGCCAGTAAATAGAGGACCAGGAATTAGAGCCCATTTTATTAATCTCTAGTACATACCTTTTTAGGAATTACTCTTTAAAAATGCAGATATCAGGGTTAAGGGGAAAGAGGTTGTTACAAATGGACAGGACACTGCAAGCAAATTCCACCTAAAAGACTTAAAGGCAGGAGTGTGTTATTTTGTTTGAGTATTGTTGTATCAGTCGGATATGCTGCAATTCTGCTGCATAACAAACCATTTCTAAACTATGTGGCTTGCACCAGCTTTTTCCCCATGCACATTCTTGAATTTTTGTTTGGTGCATGTCAAAGTGCTTCTTGAATTAGCAGTTACTCAGATCTGCTCTTCTCAAAGTGGTTCACAGATGCTCAAGAGAAAAAAATCAATGGCATGTGCACATTTAAAACCTCATCTTCCACTGGAAGGAGCAATATGCATGTAGTCAACCACAGAGTTGAGAGGGAATCTATATTCTACCCCAAGGGAAAAAAAAAGAATGAGTATTTTCTAGAAAATATTCTAATCTACCAATATTTTGGTGGAGAACTTACCAAAGAAAGTGATGAGACCAACCTGTGGGAAGAAAAATTGGAGGTTGACTTGTGGAGCTTTCCATGTGCCAAAGGTTTAAATATGATTCTGAAATCTATGGAGAAATCACTGAAGTTTTCAACATGAAATTTGACTCTCACCTATTCTTGTCTCAGTTACTCAGAATTCCACTGCTAACCAGTGCACAAAATAGTAAGTGGTAGTGGTAAGTTAATGCTGAGTAAAGGGCATTATAACCCATAGCACCTTATCAGAAATACTCAACAATGCAAGAGAGGTCAAATGTTACTGCAAAATAGAGAATAGGTAGTAAGGGTTATATCTCTCAAAATCCATGGGCCAGGTGACTGCCTGCCTATGCAGCTGGGCAAGAAATCTGTGTGTCTGGGAAATGGGAAAAAGCAGATGTATCTTTTACTGTATATGGCTATATAGATTTTTAAAATTTTTTCAACATGTGCATACATTGCTCAACAAAATGTGGAATTTAAAATGGTTTAGAGAAAGAAAATATACTTTTTTTAAACAAAAGATTCAGAATCTTAGGATGGAATGTATGATTGCTTAATTCATTTTCCACACTTCAGCAGCTAGAAGCAGGGAGGAGGAAGTATTTTTCTTCCTACCGCTTAAGAAGAAAGATTTTTCTTTTTATCTATTATACTGTATTCCTCTTCCACATATAAGAAGAGCACCTGGATACATAGCAGCTATGGTAGATTTTGTTAATAGCCCCGATTATTTGCTCTTTTCTGATTTCTCATTCTTTGCAGAGTGATTCTTTTACATCCTTCCAGCTAAGCAGAGTACATTTTATCAACCCTTAAATTTGAGGTGGGTCATATGACTTGTTTCATACAATGAATGAGGTGGAAATGACAGGGTGCCAGTTCTGAGTTATCTGATGAAGCTATTTGTTGTCTCACATCTCTGCCAACTCCATATGAAGAATTCACCAGTCCAAATAGGACAAGAAACACATAGAAGCAAGAAGCAGACATACTTCCAACTTAGAGACACTTAGTTAGGCCCAGCTGAGACCAAGAAACACTACTACATCATCTCTGAAATGTTTGTTTCTCTATCATGCAGCAGTAAGCAAGAAATATCTGATGAGGCACTACTTTTCCGATCATGACTTGGATGATCTTTTGCCCTCTTCTGGAAGAAGAGCAATTAGTGACACCTGCTGAGCCCTTGTACCATGACACACGAAGAACTGAAAGCTTGACCTGTGTATTGTCTTTGAATTGTCAAGAAATTCTATGACAGAGACATTAATGTGACCTTTTTGTTAGGAAATAGACTCTCAAACAATGAACAGTCTTCCAAATTTATAAGGATGACAAATGGTAAAATTCGGATTTTAAAATATTTATATTTGGTAGCTACCTTCACATACACATGTGCACTCAAAATGCTGTTCTTCTGTAGAGGAGCTACGTCATATATCTCAGCAGGAGCTCCTGGCTTCTCTAACCATTCTACATAGTTGACACTAGGGTAATCCAGGACACTGCCAAATCCAGAGTTTCAGGGGAGTGTTGGGACAAACAGAGTTTTCACGTTCTTCTCCAGAGAGTCATTCCCAGAAGAGGTCAGATTCCTCTCTAGACAGAGGGGCCCTGGGCAGTGTACAAACTTCTGAGCTCAGAGCAGCATCAGCTAATAAATCATTTGTGAGACAATAGCCTCTGGTATCAAGTTACTCCAGGATAAAAAAAAAAAAAAAAAAAAAAAAAAAGAATTGTGCTCTTCATGGCAGGCTGGGAGCTGAAAAAAATTTGCTGCTTTAAAGTACTAAGGCTTCTTGTGTCACCCATTGTTTCCAAAGCTCTGTAGCAGCCTTTTGCCAGAGAGAATAATAGGATCCACTCTTTCTTTGCAGAAGAGGTTCCTGTGCCTGCCTGCTTAAAATGGTTAGGAAGAAGCATTGTCTACTTGCAGTGCATTTTGGAATTCATGCTGACTCTCCCAATAATAGCCTCATTTGCTCCTCCCTACAGCTCAGTGGGATGTTTTATTACCCCTGAGATTCCCACAGTGAAACTGAGGCTCCAAGAGTTTACAGGAGAGACCCTTGAGGCTACATCTGACAATGAGCAGACCTGTATTTGAAATCTTGACTTCTGCAACCAACTCCACAGCTCATTGCTGAAGACTGCCCACCTGGCATCATAGAGCCTGATTGCCATCATAATGTGGCGTCTTTGGGGGATAAGCTTAGCCCTTCCTAGTGATCTTCTGTGAAAATACAAATTATAGTTTAAATAACTTGGATTAAGCCATCTATACGTTGGTATGGATGAGTTGGTCATGGAATGATGTGGAAAGCATAGACCTTCTTAGAGGTATATCTGGTTCAACTGCTTCATTTTGTAGCTGGAGAAACTGAAATCCAGAGAAGTAGCAGATATTCCCCTGAGGTCATGTAGACACATCAGTAGTAGATACTCAGATTTGTATTTCCACATCACAAAAACAACCAGCTCTCTCTTCCTTACAAGGCCAAACTGAAGCCAAGAGTGCTAGAAAGAATTTGCTACATATTTACAGGGCTTCCCCAAACCCTCTTCAATCTTCTGTCTCATTAGGTCGCCTCATATAAAATAGGCAAATTTAGCTTTTGTTTCTAATTTCCCAAACAAGGACATAGGGAGTTACAGAGATGAAAGGATTGCAACTGTAATATACCAGAGCTAAGAGGGCGGCCAAAGACCATGGCACAAGCAACCTGTCCCTTTCAAAGAAAGCTGTTGAAAGTTTATTTACTTTTATTCTACATGCACATATTGCATAAGGATAATATGCCAATTAATTTGCTGGTGCTAGAATGGTAAATCACACAAGACTCAATGCCTGTCCTCATGGACGTTACATCCTAATCAAGTAAGCGGACTTGAAATCTGCGACTAAAAAATGATTATATAACTGGGGCTGGAACTGTGGTGTAGCAGGTAAAATTGACACGTGCACTGTCAGCATCCCATACAGGTGTCATTTGAAACCTGGCTGCTCCACTTCTGATCCCTGTTAATGCACCCAGGAAAGCAACAGATGATGACAAACGTGCTCGGGCCCCTGCATCCACATGGGAGACCCTGATAAATCTCCTGGCACCTCTGTCCTAGCTTCTGCCTGGTTCAGCCCTGGCTGTTGTAGCAATTTGGGGAGTGAACCAGCAAATGGAATCTCTCTCTCTTTCTCTTCTCTCCCCCCTCCCTCTCTCTCTATAACTCTGCCTCTCAAATAAATAAATCTTTAAAAAAAAGAATTGAAGGTCCAATGCCTTCTATAAATCCAATGCCTTCTGGTAAATGTTTTATTAAGTTCTTATCTAAGGGTTGAAACGGTTTGCTAAGTATTCATGTAATATTGCTATTGTCAGCAAGTGATCTAGGACTTGCTCCCTCATTTCTCTATTCTAAGCCCAACTTGTTCTTTCACTTCTCTATTCTCTTCAAGGTAGGGAACTAATTCTATTATGAAGGAATCTGTGGGATGCACAATTTAATCTTTAGACCTTATAAGAGATGGCTGACATTTTTCTGTAATAGCATAGCCAAAATAAGAACTTAACTAATAATCTCATAGCTAGATTCACATCGCCATCAGCGAAGTATACAGTAAGTAGAAAAAAAAACCTCCCTTTCAGACCAAAGGGAAAGAAAGTTTTAAAGTGAGAATATAATTTTCCTCATGGGCATTGTCTACCTTAGAAAAACTACTACAGAACATGCCTGTGACTATAGACTTGTAGTTCAGGCCACCGAAGATTAAAGATGGGACACGGGCACTCCCTTGACTTGCATCCTCTGGTCTGCTTTAACACAAACCAGGAGGAAAAGAAAGCTAGGCATCAGAAGCAATGGGTGGCAGGCCTATTAATGGCTGATCTGTGCAGTGATCTGCCCTCAAGGAGACCCAACAGGCCAGTCCACTGCAGTGGCTTTCAATGTGGTAAGCCTGGGCTTCAGCAGAAGTCAGCTTGTGAAGAGCCCTGGCAGCTCTGCCAAGAGTTGGATCACTGGAAATGGACCTGCCCTGGAATCGAAGGATGCCCAGGTCAGAGCCACAGATCTTATTGGCTCCAAGCTGAAAAGCCCTTCACTCAGCCCAACTTCCAAAGTGACCACTGCAGCTGAGGGTATGGTCAAGTAGGGTCAGCAACATTGCAGGCAGAACTGTAAATTTCTTGTTAGAGATGCCCCCTGCCTTTACCTGGCCAGCTCTCCTCCCAGGCCAGCCAAGTAATGAAAGTCAACAGAGTGCCTTCCCCTAGGAGGTTCACACCTCCCTTAGGATATACCCCATGTGAAGAGATAGATAGGTCTGGGCCTCTTAACTTACAAGGCCTAAAACCCAACAGATTGTTATCAAGCCCCTTCTATCAGGTTCTATTTGCCTCTCAATCAGAAAAATTACTTGTAGCTTAGACAGCACCTTTCTTAGCTCCTCTAATAATGACTCTGTCCTTTGTTCTAGACCCTGTCTAGTGCACTTGGGCCTCATTCCTTTGTAATCATAACCTCTACTCTACCACCAATGGCTCTACTCCCAACCTGTGTGTACTGATGGTCCTCTTCCCCACTTAATGCTGTATAATTGTTCAGACCTGGTTAAGGCCACTCTTAGGATCATTGGTTACTATCCTCACCCTGTCTTTTATGACCTTGTCTAAATATGATCAGAGTCGGGGAACTTGGAAGGCTTCCATAGCCTTGGCAACTCATGACGACAGCCTAGGGTGGTTACTGGCGCCATAAACTAGAGTGTCAATTTGTTGGGTCAACAACAGGAGCCACTGTGCGCTTGCTCCTGATGTGGGATCTCTGTCCTTGATGTACTGTACATTTTGATTTAATGCTATAACTAGTACTCAAACAGTATGTTTCATTTTGTGTTTCTATGTGGGTGCAAACTGTTGAAGTATTTTATACTAAATTGATCTTCTGTATATAAATAGAATTGAAAATGAATCTTGATGTGAATGGAAGGGGAGAGGGAGCGGGAGAGGGGAGGGTTGCGGGTAGGAGGGAAGTTATGGGAAGGGGAAGCCATTGTAATCCATAAGCTGTACACTGGAAATTTATATTCATTAAATAAAAGTTAAAAAACAAACAAACAAACAAAAAAAAAAGAATTGAACAATAAAAATGTACTTGTCATAGGAGAGTGGTTTAATCTAATAGGTCAGAAAAGAGTTCACTTAGGGGACACTGGTAAGAATTCTCTTGGATGAAGTTTCCTCTTTGAAACTTACTCCTTCTTATTTCAGGATATCTGTACTTGCTAGTTGCTCAGTGGAGAATCCCTGAGACAGGAAGTAGTAAGTGTTGTTAAATTAGCAGACAAAATGCCAGTATGACTGAGCTCTGAAGATAAGGGCAGAGTGGTTTAAGGTGAGATGGGGGCCTGGAGGGTTAGATCATACAGGTCTTTGAAGGCTAGAAGAATTGTGGCTTTGATTTAGGAGTTAAAGGAAATTACTGAGATTTTAAGTGGTTAAGAAAAATGATCAGATCTATGATTTAAAAATTAAACAAAACATGCTGCCTGTGGTGTTAGATCAGAAGAGTATCAAGTGAATGTGTGAATGTCTTTGACAGTGAGGTTGATGAAAGTGCACTGCATTTTGGGTGTGGAGTCAATAAGATTTGGTTTGTGATGATTTGCAATAGTGAAGGGAAGAGAGAATGAAGGTATTAAAATGATCCTCAAATTTTTGGCATTAGAAATCAGGAAATTAACAGAGGTGGGAAACACTAGAGAGAAAGAAGGCTAGACAAGAAGTAAGTTTCCAGTTTGGGACATGGGGCAATGTTAGGTCAGTCACTGGTAGTGAGTGAGTCTAAACCTTAGAAGGCAGTCCAAGAGGGAAAGATGAGTTTGGGAACCATTGTGTATAGACGAAAACATCACGGGAATGTTAAGGATTATCTATAGACAAAGTAAACAGAGAGAAGAGCAGAGCACCATAGAGCAAAACAGAATTCTGGAGAAAGGGAGCCATAAGATGTACCTGGGTACCTCAATATGTTGAGTAGGAAAAGAGGGGCTGGCAGTAGAAACAGAATGAATGAATAACAGCTAAGAGAAGAACGAAGAAAGGATTCCGAGAATAGGCGTGGTTTTCCAAGTAATATAGAAGTCAAGTAATATAAATGCTTCAGAATATAGCTTCAGTTTGGTGACATGAGAGTGGCTAGTGAATTTAGATTGGGTGACAAGGTGGAGATTTTAGAGTGGGGTGTGTTGAAGATGGAATAACATGGGGAGGAACAAAAACTGCATGCTCTGTTTTTGAGAAGTTTAGATGTGAAAACAAGTACAGAAATTGTTCAATAGCTGGAGGGGAATATAATGTTAGTTAATTGTTGGATCTGCTGTGTGATCTTGGGTAAGTTAATGAACCTCTGTATTTATTCATATATGAAAAAGGGAAACAATCGAGTATATTTATCAACTAATGAGAAGAACCCACAGAGACAAGGAGATACTGATGATGGAGAGGGGTGACAAAAATGACAAAGATGGTGGGAGGGCATATGAGAACATAACATGGACTGGAGGTGGGGAACAGTCTTTGGCAGGAGGAGAGACTGTTCCTCCCACATTAAAAGGAAGAAATCAAGAACTAGAGCAGAAATAAGAGAGGTGCCCATGTAAGTTAGAGGAAATCTGGCCTTAAGGCCACTCTTTATCCAAAATCCATTTTGCACAAGGAATCAAAACATGAATGTGGGAGAATTTAAGACAAATGTAATTGATGTCTAGGTTGCTCCTCTCATCCATATAGTTGGTTACTCCTTGCTCCCTGTGGAAGGAAGGCTCAAGCCAGACTCCTAAGGTTTAAAACACAGGTGAGAGCCCTGTAACGGGATCTGGATCAGAAACAAGATGACATCAACTCAGGTGAAGCTGTGGCATGCACAGTAGGGCCACGGAAGCAAGGCACATTCATGTTTAAGTGATTAATCTCTTGTCTCCATTGCTTTAAATGAGCCAAATAAATCCCTTGCTGAGCCTGTCACACTGATGTTCTGTATGCAAATGGTATCTAATGAGCAAGGGCACAGGGCTAGTCCCCTGGTTGGTAAATCCATTCATTTCACAACACATTGTCTTAGTCATGTATTTTCGCTACACCTTCCATTGGCAAAGGAGCTGTTAAATGAAATGTTGGACATTCAGAAAAAGTTTAGGATAGTTCTTTCATTCATGGGGAGATGTCGTTAATGCATTGGGCTTGGGATTATGTGACCTGGTTTTCTGTCCAGATGCTGACAATTTTTCCTTCTCCGGGCCTCTATTTTTTCATGCTCAAATTAAAGGGTTTAGGCTACATTAATGTTTCCAAAGTGCTCAGTGATATATTTGTGGTTTGTAAAGCAAATTTTAAAAGGGTTTTATGATCAAATATTATGGGGACTTAAGAAGTTGAGAAATTCAACAAGTTTTGTTTTGTGCTATTGAATATTTCAGGACAATTAACATGTTAGCTTACATTGTGAGTACTTGAGCAAACAAGCATGCTTTGAAATAGACCTTCTTGATAAATTTTCTCATAACTGCCGGCCCAGATGATGCTGAAATCCCTCCAAATGCTGAACTACCTATGACTGAAAAGGAACAGAGGGAATTAGAGAAAGGGAAAACTACACAATGTTGAGTGATGTCAGAATAACTGACTTCAAGGACACTTACAGGGCCTCTACTCTGCTCTATGTCAGGCATGATTTTTCCTTTTACTTCTCCTGGACTCAAAGTTAAGTACAATGAAAAATGAAGGGAGATTCAGACCACTTACATGATTTTTATTGCATTTGGCTTTCTTATCCATTGTATTGCATTGTGTTTGCTTTCTGTGTGGCCAGAGATCTTATTAAAATGCTTGCAATCTCTGACCCTCCCTGTCCACAGACCTGTTCTTTGGTGTCCAGTTTCTAGGGGAATCCTTCGTGGGACTCAGGCCTCTATTCTCCCAAACTGCCCAGTCGTCACCCCCAGGCATCTTTTCCTTTAAGAATGCCAGAAGTTCTGCCCCAGTGCTTCTAAATTGATCAAGTGCAACCAAGGACATTATTTATTTTTCTGGGCCTCAGTGTCCCGATGTGGAAAACAAAGAAGCTACCAACCTTGACTCTAAGTATCCTTCTGGTCATTTAGGCTGCTTGAGTTCCAAACATGGACACATCCTAATGGGCGAAGTTGGGGATACTCTTACACAGTGCCTTAAAGTCCCAAGGCAGGGACTACTGGAACACCAGTCTACCTGCATCCATTAAGGCTGATCAAAGAATAACTCACACAAGAAGAGCTAGAGTTTCTCCAGACAACAAACACATTAAAAGAAGGGCAAGAATCCTGGATTCTAGACTCTTCTCTCACTAGTTAAGTGTGAGGTTTGTGCCAATTTTTTTTCATAGATTTATTCATTTACTTGAAAGTTGGGAGGGGGCAGATAGTCTACCTGCTTGTTCACTCCCCCAAATGGCAGCAACAGCCAAGGCTTGGAGCCAGGAAGTTCATCTGGGTCTCCCATGTGGGTGGCAGGGGCCCAGGTACTTCAGTCATCCTTCATTGTTTTTCCCAAGCCATTAGCAGGGACCTTGATTGCAGCGGAGCATATAGAACTTGAACTGGTACCCATATGGGATGCCCACGTGGCAGGTGGTAACTTTCCCTGCTATGTCACAGTGCCAGCCCCTCGTAGCAAATTAATTACACCCCCTGGACTTTTCACACACATATATGAGAGTTATGTCATGTGACCTCTAAAGTTCCTTCAGGCTGTGATATTCTGTATGCCTCTGACATGAATCCAGACTTTGTTTTTGAAGAAATTTGATAAATAAGGAGGAATAGAAATACTTTTCCATACAGAAAATCCACCAGCAGCATCAAGAATTGTTACCTGATCAAACCTTTATGGTGGATAGCAGATAAATCTGTCCAGATATAAAGAATTATGTGTGGGAGCCGGTGCTGCGGTGTAGAGGGTAAAGCCACCATCTGTGGCTTCGGTATCCAGTATGGGCACTGGTTTGAATCCCAGCTGCTCCACTTCTTATTCAGCTCACTGCTAATGTGCATGGGAAAACAACAGAGGATAGCCCAAATACCTAGGCCCCTGCATCCATGTGGGAGACCCAGAAGAAGCTTCTGGTTCCTGGCTTCTAGCTTTAGATCAACCTATATCTGGCTGCTGCAGCCATTTGGGGAAATGAACCCGTGGATGGAAGAAATCTGTGTCTCTCCCTCTCTTTGTCACCACTTCTTTCTCCCTCTGTAACTCTGCCTTTCAAACAAATATATAAATCTTAAAACCAGTTTGTGTTTGGGCTGCTCCTCTTCTGGTTCAGCTCCCTGCTATGGCCTGGGAAAGTAGTGGAAGATGGCCCAAGTGCTTGGGCACCTGCACCCAGTGGGAAACCTGGAAGAAGCTCCTGGCTCCTGGCTTAAGATTGACCAACTCTGGCTGTTGTGGCCATCTGGGGAGTGAACCAGGGGACGGAAGACCTTTCTCTCTGTCTCTCCCCCTCTCTGTCTGTAACACTGCCTCTCAAAAAATAAATACAATCTTTTTAAAAACATAGATTTATTTACTTTTTGAGAGGCAGAATTACAGAGAAAGAGAGAAGAAGAGACAGAGAGGAAGATCTTCCATCCATTTATTCATTCTCCAAATGGTTGCAACGGCCCAGGCGGGGCCAGGCCAAAGCCAGGAGCCAGGACTTTCATCTGGGTCTCCCACTTAGATGGCATTTGGGTCATCATCTGCTTCTTTTCCAGGTGTACTAGCACATAGCTGGATAAGAAATGGAGCAGCTGGGACTGAAACCAGCGCCTATATGGGATGCTGGCATTGTAAGTGGCAGCTTAATCTGTTGTGCCACAGCACCACTCCCTCATTTACAGACATTTATTCATTAAATATTTTTAAGAATCTTCATGACAGGCACTGTACTAAATTTTATAGATACATAAATGAATGACAGAAACAATACCTATTCTTGTAGAACACATATATGCTGTGTATATGAACATGTGCATTTGTGTGTAGATATGAGTGCCTTATTGTGTGCATAGAATGTGTGTGTGTGTGTTTGTGTGTGTATGAAAGTGCATAGATGTATTTTTGGCCAGCAGAAGTAGATATCAATCAATTAAATAAATAAGCAAGATAACTTGAAATAGTATATTGCTGAACAAATAGATTTGGTTGCTATAATAGCAGCACCAAATAACATCAGCTTATGTAAGGCAAAAAAAGTATGTTTTTAATCATATGGCAACTCATACAAATGGAATTCAATTCTTTCACTATGATTCTATGTGTCAGGAAAGCTGATTTCTCTTGTTTCATTACCCTGTCATATCAGGTTTTTCCTTTATCTCCTTAGTTTAAAATGTGATCATCATTTTCACCTTCCAGCCAGGAGGTGAAAAAGACACACCTTTCTCTGTTGGAGTAAGGCTCAGAAGTGGTAAGCTTCTCTTCCACTCACATCTCACTGGCCAGAGCTTATCTCATGGTCATGTCACCTGCCAGAAGCCTGGAAAATGTAGTCTTTATTGTGAGCAGCCATCCCTAGCTCACAATTAAGGGTTCTGTTACTATGGAAGAAAGAACAGGTGTTCAAGAATAACTCATAATCGTATTTATAGACAATAGTAAATAATGTAAACAATATATCGTGCAGGTCATGCTCAGTTATGCTGTAGTAACAAAGAACCACAGGATCTCAGTGGCGTAAGATTTAATATTGCTTACACTGAATCATAGGTCTGGAGGGCAAAGGAGTCTCCTCTTAGCATAATCACGTGGGAATCTTCTTGAATGCTGCTAATCACCATGCCAGCAGGAACTGAGATCCCTTGAAGGTCTTACCTTGGCAATTAAACCTCAGCATAATTAATGTTGTTGTTTACAACTCACTGGACTGAACTAGGCACCTAGTCACACCTAACAACAAAAAACCAAAAGTACAACCCTACCCAGCGCACAGAAGGAGGTAGAACAAAAACTGTTTCGTCAGTGGTGATACAGCAGGGCAGTGAGAGTGGCTAGGACAAGGGAAGGCTACTCTTTATGGACACTCAGAGCCTTTGTGAGCTGTTTTGGAGTTGACACTTGAAAGGCAAGAACAGGATACAATCTTGTGGGAAAAAAATCTGTGGAAAGAACACAATGTTTTTCTTTAGCTCAGCATGGATACTTCATAGAGAGATAAAAGGATAATCAAGGAGATCGATTGGCAGTTATTATCACCTTAAGGCCATTTTCATAGATTGCCAGCCTAGTTTTAGAGATGAACAAACAGAGGCAATGGAGGAGTTAAGAAATTTGCCTCAAATCCCAAGACTACTTAGTGACAGCACCAGGATTTGAATCCAGGCAGTATGACTCTGTAGTCAAGCTTTTTCTTTTTAGTTAATTTATTGGAAAGGCAGAGCTTCAGAGATGAGAAGGAGAGAGAAGGGGAGGGATAGAGAAGAATCTTCTATTTACTTGTTTACTCCCCAAGTGGCCACTACATCCAGATATGAGCCAGGCTGAAGCCAGGAGCCAGGAACTCCATCGGGGTCTTCCATGTGTGGGTGGCGGGGGTCCAAGCACTGGAGCCATCATCTGCTGCCTTTCAAGGGTGCTCTTGCAGGAAGCTGAATGGGAAGTGAAGCAGCTGGAACTGACATTCCAATACAGGATGCCAGTGTTACAGGTGGTAGCTTAATTGGCTGTTCCACATTGCTGGCCCTTGTAGCCATGCTATTCATCACTAAACTACATCACCCATCCTAGCCTTTCTCTACAGGAGGGCAACAGATTCAGGATTAATTCAAGTAGCACTTCAATGGGAGGAGGAGGAACCAGGTGCCAAATGAGCCCACCTGAGGACTGTTTAACTCCCTGGAGTCATCAGGAAACTTCTCTTAAATGGCCCTCGTAGGAGTATTTGTCATGTGGGAGGTACATATTTCTGGCAGAAGGAGCATGTGGGAAAATGCTTGCAGGCTTCAGATTTGGCTGGAGAGAAGGCCAAAGACAGAGCCCACCAACTGTAATGAAAAAAAAAAAAACATCAATTATTCAAACTCTTTCCAATTACCATCTCTATTACAAAGTACTGCTGTTCTGCTACAGCCAAGCCAGCTCCCCATGTACTTCTGAGGATCAGTAGTGCAAACAAATAATAGCAATATAGACCCACTGGGGCAAAGAGAAACCATCAACAGGGACAAACCCTGATCTGAAATGGAGTTTGATCCAGTGCTGAGGGAGGAAAAAACAATCCAGGGGTAAAATATGGGGACTTGTGAGTGTATAATGTGGCATTCAGCTTTATTAACTGCTACTCTTTGTCACACAGGGAAGTCTGGAGAAAGAAGTTCACAGTTGGGGCTGGTGCCATGGCTCACTAGGCTAATCCTCTGCCTGCGGCGCTGGCACTCTGGGTTCTAGTCCCGGTCCGGGCACCGGATTCTGTCCCAGTTGCTCCTCTTCCAGTTCAGCTCTCTGCTGTGGCCGGGGAGGTCAGTGGAGGATGGCCCAAGTGCTTGGGTCCTGCACCCGCATGGGAGACCAGGAGGAAGCACCTGGCTCCTGGCTTCATATTGGCACAGTGCGCTGGCCGTAGCAGCCTTTTGTGGGGTGAACAAAAGGAAGGAAGACCTTTCTCTCTGTCTCTCTCTCTCTCTAACTCTGCCTGTCAAAAAAAAAAAAGAAAAGAAAAAGAAGTTCACAGCTGGAATTAGCTAGCTTCAGTATCACTGAGCAACAGCATGGAAGGGGCCACAGGCAGATGTCATATGAGGAGGCCACCAACATTAGAGGGATATGGTGGAACACAGGCAGGACTGAGGACTCCACAAAGCTCACCCTGGCCTCTGAGACTCTGTTACAGATCTGGCCCAGCTTCCCATACAACTTTATTCCTCTCTTCTCTCTTTGCACTGCAGCCTTCCACATGTCCCCATCTCAGCACCCTCAATCACCTCCACCTGGGACACTCCCCTAACCCCAGAGAGCCAGACAACACACTCGTCCACTCACTGTATAGGTCTCTGTTCAGATTCCACACCCTGGGTCCAGTGCTTTGGTACAGCAGGTTAAGCTGCCACCTGTGATGCTCAGATCCCACATGAGCACCGGTTCAAGTCCTGGCTGTTCTGCTTCTGACCTAGCTCCCTGGTAATGCACCTGACAAGCAGTGGAATGTGGCTCAAATGCTTGGGGCCCCTCCTGCCCATGCAGGAGGCCCAGATGAAGTTCTAGGTTCCTGGCTTCAGCCTGGTCCAACCCTGACAGTCTCAGCCATTTGGGGAGTGAAGCAACAAGGGGAAGATTCTTTATCACTGCCTCTCCATCTCCTTTTATCTCCATCTCTCTCTGTCACTCTGTCTTTCAAAAAATAAAATAAATCTTAAAAAATTACAAATTCCACATCCAGCAGAGGGCTTTTTGAAATTAACACCTCTGATGCTCCTCCCAGGCTCGTCTGTATCACCTGGATCACCACATGTTATAGGGCACCTGTGTTTGTTTCCTGTTTGGTTGTCTATCAGTGGAATGCAATCTCCATGAAAACTTTGTCTACACTTCACACTGGCTTATAGATAGTGCTCAATAAACTTTATGAACTGAATCAACAAGTAGAATCCAGTGGCAAAACGTGATTTGTGAAGCAGAATTTTGATCACAAGGAATAAATAAAAATAGCCCAGTTACTGGGAGTAGGGTAAAAATGCAGGCTGGCACCTTGGCTCACTTGGTTAATCCTCCACCTGCGGCGCTGGGATACCATATGGGCGCCGGATTCTAGTCCCGGTTGTTTGTCTTCCAGTCCAGCTCTCTGCTGTGGCCTGGGAAAGCAGTGGAGGATGGCCCAAGTGCATGGGCCCCTGCACCCTATTGGGAGACCAGGAAGAAGCACCTGGCTCCTGGCTTCGGATGGGCACAGAGCGGGCCGTAGCAGCCATTTTGGGAGTAAACCAATGGAAGGAAGACCTTTCTCTCTGTCTGTCTCTCTCTCTCACTGTCTAACTCTGTCTGTCAAATAAATAAAAAAAAAAAAAAAAAAAAAGAAAAATACAAACTAGAGGTAAGCCAAAATAGTGGGAAGTCACTTAGAGGTTGGCCAGCAGAAGCATCTGTGGATTTTGTATGGAGCTCAGGGTAAGGCCAGACCCTGACATGGCCCCTATTGTTCCTGAGACTGGTAGTGCTTGGGTGTAAGGTACATGTCCGTCATTCTCCCTTGCTGTCTTTCCTGAGTCCAGCTCACCTTCACCTGAGACCTTTGGAAAGTGGGGTGAGGACCCACTAGTGCTGAAATCTACCTCCAAGCCCTTCCAGTTTATTCCTAAATGGCCCTTTCTTCTGGCTTCAGGGCCAGGTGGTAAGGGATGGCTCTGATCATAAACACTGGGGGAGCCCAGGGCCGGCAGCATCCCTCACTGTATCATCTTGCCCAGCCTGCAGTTTGCTAAGAGCTTGTCGGCCAGTTTGCCATGCCTGTGGCAGGGCCAATTATCTCCCTATCACAGCAACAAGCGTCCAGATCACATACCTTGACAAGCGCCACAGCTCATTAGGATGATTACACACTCCAGAGGTTGCCTCCGTCGGTGACTCCAGACTGTGAAATGACTAGAGCCACCCTTGGCTTTCGGAGACACCCACCCCATGACTTCTGCCACTCCCATCCCACACAACCAAGGATGAGGATGTGAAAGTCTATTTCTCTTGTAAAATCAGCAGCATGTATCTGTCCAACAGAGCCTTGGATTTGGTGAGCCGAGAGCACAGTTCTAGCCCTTCCTTTGCTTTTGATTTAGTATATCTCTGGACTCTGTAAAATGATGCCAAGACATCTGCTTACTTCTCAGAGCAGTTATGAAAATTAATATTTTGCATACTCTGTTGATCACTGACTACCATTTGTTAGTATCTGGGGAGAGGAAAGCTTGTGACAGGTCTGTGGCTACCCTTCGCCTTTTTTTTTAAGAATTCAGGCTATCATTATCAAACATTTAATCCTAAGATCAATGCCTGCTCATTATGGAGACATGGAGATGTAAATCCCTGGGTAAATCAATTTATAAAATATTTTAATGTTGACTATGGATTCATGGATTCAATTTTCCTTCCTCTAACATATTTCTTTCTATACCCCACCCCCCACATAAGCCTTCATGTTGGTGTTAGTTGAAGGGATAAGGTGATCACATCAACATGTGCATGTTAAACATGCTATCCATTCCAGTTAGCACATGTGCGTTTTAATAGGAGGTGTTCTTTCCTTCCTCTTGAAAAAAATTACTCAAGGAATGATACTAATGGTAGACTTTTGAGTACAGTAGTGTTTTGTTTATTTTTCTTTATTAGAAAAGTCTAAGGGGAATCAAGTTCTTAAGCTATCATTTGCTGCTTCTCAGGACATAACTTATCAGGAAGCTGGATCAGAAGTGGAGGCAAGACTCAAACCTAAGTAATTGAATATGGCATGTAGGCATTCCAAGCAGCAGCTAAACTGCTGTGCCACAGCACTCACATACACAATAATCTTATGATCAGAGATTCAAGGAGAATAGCCAGCTACAAGGATCAAATCTTTTTGTTGTTGTTGTTGTTTTTTGACAGAGTGGACAGTGAGAGAGAGAGACAGAGAGAAAGGTCTTCCTTTTCCATTGGTTCACCCCTCAAATGGCCACTATGGCCAGCATGCTGCGCTGATCCGAAGCCAGGAGCCAGGTGCTTCTTCCTGGTCTCCCATGCGGGTGCAGGGCCCAAGCACTTGGGCCATCCTCCACTGACCTCCCGGGCCACAGCAGAGAGCTGGCCTGGAAGAGGAGCAACTGGGACAGAATCCAGCATCCCACCGGGACTAGAACACGAGGTGCCGGTGCCGCAGGTGGAGGATTAGCCAAGTGAGCCGCAGTGCCAGCTGCAAGGATCATCTTTACTCTGCAAAGTAAGTGCAGTTTTATAGAGGACCAACCCAAAGAATTCTTCTATTCTTTTTGCCATTGATCTCAGAGTTTTCAGGTTTCTCTTTCTTCATGTACTTATCACAACCCAGATAAGAAGTACCATGTAAAGTCAACTTCGGAAGAGGAGATAACTATAATGGTTTTAGTTGGATATGGCTCCCAAATTCATGCACACATCTGATCTCCAAAGGTGTAAGTTAATGGCATTAAGAGGGTGGAACTTGATTCAATTAGCGAAAGGTCACTGGAGGCATGCTGGAAGTTAGTTCTTGCAGTAAAAGTGGAGTTGGGGCTCACTACTCTTTCTGCTTACTCACTTGCCATGAGATCTTTCCTCTGCCCACACTTCCCCTTTATCATTCTCCAGCATGACCAGAGGGCAGAACTAATGAGATTCACCTGATCTTGGACCATGATGTAAGTGGCTTGCCTTAGCTTGCATTGTTATGGTGATGAAATGCTGACCAATAAAAGTTTTCCTCTTTATTAGAAATTCTGGACGGTTATTAAAATTGGATCCCTAATTGTTTTACCGAGTCCTCTTTAGCTGCTAATTTCTATTGACTTCTGACTTTGTTTTCAAAAATCCAGCCTCAGATTCCACCAACTCTGGAAATATGGTGTGATGCTATGGTGGAATAGATGCTGACTCAGGCATCAGACACTCTGGCTTTAAAGCCTGAGCCTGCTACTTTCTTGACCTTGTCAAAGTTGATCCATGATCACACCCCACTCCCCCTCACCAAGCTTTAGCTCCTTCATCATAGAATGAGTAGAGTCAGAGAGGTGATGTCCAAACCTCTTGTTGCATGGTGGTTCAATACACTCTCAATTGATTTCTTTTCAATTAATCTAAATTCAATCCAATTTGCTGTACTTCAATTTAATTATTTCCATTTAGTTTAGTAATTCCATTACATTCCATTCAAGGCAATTCAAATGAACTAAATCCACTGACTCCGATCAAGTCCAGACTTTCCTGGTGTCCTAAGCAATTTCTAGGGCTTGAGAATCTAGAACCTAGGGAAGAGCAGAAGGGCAAACAGAAGCTCCTTCAGGGCTCAAATCTAGGTCTGAGTAAATTTACCACTGTAATGCCTGGGTCTTTGGAGAAGAAAACATAAAGCATTAGAAAGAGTGTAGGATTAGGAATACAATGTTACCTCATACGGCATCAGAAGGACAGAATGCCTAATTTATACTTATTAACAGAAAGAATGAATGAATTTCTATAGATATGAGATGACAGCCTCACCCCAAGCCCAAAATCTGGATTTCTCTGTGTCTTTTGCCAAGTCACTCCACCTCCTTATTCTAAGAGAACTGAAGGTGCTGCCTTAGGCAGTCAAGATGTAGACCCCAGGTCTGGGATCCTATGAGCTCTTCCTTCCTACTTTGTGGTGCAGAGAGCTCCTTCAAAGAACAAAGTGGAGCGAACAATGTCTGTGATTGGCTCTGGCAGTTTCCCCTGGGGCAGAGCAGCAGGTGAGGAAGTGGCACTCTGATTGCAAAGCCCATGATGAGCTGAGAGAGGGATTGACTACTTTGAGCCTCTTAAATCTAGTGACTCCCAAATTCCCCCATTAAGCATATCCCTCTCCTCATCTTCCCTAGGGCTCCTGTCCCCAGAGCTGCATATTCTGCTTCCTGCAGCAACCACATATCCTGTGCCCATCTGATATTTTCCTTTTATTCCCCTTTAACCTGCTTAGAAGTTAAGGAGTTAAGGGGGGGGAAAGGTAAGAAAACTATGTAGTACTAATTGTATGCCAGATATTGTATCCCAGAGGGAGTGCTCTATTCATAAAATCCTCATGAAGACCCCTCAAGAGATGGTGTTATTATCACCTCCTGTTTATGGATGGCTAAGAGAAGGAAGTTATTGAAGCAATGTCACACAGCTGGGAACTGGCAAAAACCTTCACAGCCAAAAGGGTAATAAATGTTACATGAAAGCCAGCTTCTTTCCCTGTCTTCCTCAGGCCCTGGTGTTCCCTGAGAGACCCCAACCCATCATCGATTTCCATGGCGTTGGGGTATTGGTAAACCTGATACTCTGGGTTTTTTTTCTCAGATTTTGCAGAAGGGTCTCTCATCCCAACTCAGAGCCAACTCAACCCAGGAAGCAGGCTCCAGTTTGAAGCCCTCATTCACCCTGCTACATTCAAGTTCATGCCTCCTTTGTTCAAGAGTTAGACCACTTTCCATGTCTGAAGTGGTGAGAGTCTATAGATATGGATCAAACTGAGCAGAGGTGTAGTCTTTTGGGAGAGAGGCAGATCCCTCAGGATCCCTACACCTGCAGGTACTCAGAAGTGAGATGATACCTAAGAGAATTAAACAATCTTTTTACCAGAATACACCAAGTTAAAAGACTATCCCCCCAAGGCCTTTATATTTATGCACAGAGCATGAGGGCTAATGGGCTAATCAGAAAAACCTATCCACTTCAGAACTACTCCCTTTTGGTCTCTCTTTGCTAATTTGATGTTCTAAGTAAGTTAAATAAATAAACAAAATGTCAAATAAACAAAAACAGAAAGTATAATGGTGGTTACTTGAAATAGGGTGGAGAACGAAATAGAGAGAAGTAGGTCAAAGAGGATTAGGTGAGATGAGGACATCTAGAGATCTAATATACTGTATGAGTACTATAGTTCATAGTTCATACTACATACTGAAACTTTTCTGAGACTAGATATTTTTAAGATATATTTATTTATTTGAAAGAGTAACAATGCGAGAAGAAGAGGCAGAAAGGATGTGGGGAGAAGGGAGGAGAGAGAGAAGAGAATCTTTCATTCACTGGTTCACTCCCCAGAGGATCACAACAGCCAGGGCTGCTCCAGGCTGAAGCCAGGAACCAGAAGCTTCTTCTGGGTCTACCATGTGGGTGGCAAGGGCCCAAGCACTTGGGCCATCTTCTGCTACTTTCCCCAGGTTGTTAACAGGGAGCTGGATCAGAAGTGAAGCAGCCAGGACACAAACCAAGGCCCATTTGGGATGCTGGAATCATAGATAGCACATTTACCCAATAAGCCACAACTCCAGAACCCCTTAATCTAGATTTCAAGTGCTCTCACTAGAAAAAAAAAAAAAAGACAAGTAATTATGGATGGTAATTGATGTGTTAATTTGTTTGACTATATTAGTAATTTCACTATATCATGCTGTATACCTTCCATATAGACAACAAAAATAAATTTTAAAAAATCTCTTGGGGCTAGTGTTGAGCCATAGTGTTAAGCAGCCACCTGTGATACCTACATCTCATATGGGCACCAGTTCATGTCCTGGTTGCTCTACTTCCAACCCAGCTCCCTGCTAATGTGTCTGAGAAAGCATCAGAACATCGCCCAATTACGGAGAACCCTGCTACCCACATGAGAGACCAGCAGGAAGCCCTGTGCTTCTGGCCCAGTCCCAGCTATCGTGGCCAGCTGGTTAGTGAACCAGTAAATAGAAGACACCCCCCCATCTCTATATATATAACTTTGCCTTTTAAATAAATAAATAAATAAATCTTTTTAAAAATACTTGTAAGAAAAAAGGATGAGGAAAGCACAGTGTTAAGAACCTTTTATGGTGGTTCTCAAGCATGAAGCTATGTAAGAATCGCCTGTGGTTATCATAGACAAGACTAATTGAAGAACTTACTTCCAGAGGTCTTCATTCATTCATGCATTTGTTCCTTCCTTCTTGTACATCAGGCACAGTTCTAAGGGCTGGAGGCACGACAGAAAAGTTCCTACCGCCATGGAATTTACAGGGAAAAATTGGAGAAAACAGACAATGAAGAAATAAAGATGTAATTATCAGGTGGGATGTGCTATGGAGAGACTCGGAGCAGAATAAAGGAGTATAGTGATCCTACAAGAAGTAGGTTACAGAACTTTATATGAAATGTGAAGCTACAGCCAAAAGTTGATGGAAAATGGAATAATAAAATAAGTTTATTTTAAAACTTATTTCAAAACATTTATTTTAAATCCATGTATAGCAAGATCTTCAAAAATCTCAGAGAAAATGTGAACTACAGAAAACCTATGTGTATATTTCAAAAAATTTTGGTACCAAAATAAAATCATTTTAATTTCATATTTCTGGTAACTTTTTGAAGTAACTTCATAGATACATTGAGGACTTCATATGCAGGTGTCCCTGGACACTTTGAAAATCAGTGATTTACTCTATGCCATAAACTTTATGTGGACAACTCACACCTCACACTAGTTAATAATAAGGCATGCTATTCACAAAAAAAAAATTCAACCAATGGGAAAACTGTGATTCAGAGTAACAAAGAAGCTGCTAACGTTATCACAACTAATAAGAAACAGAAGCTCCCTTCAGAGCTGGCTCCTTATATAACACGTTAAGGGATGGGAGAAACAGCCAGCAGCATGGCAGCTTCACAGCCTCATCATCCCATTACCTCCAATGCTGGAAAATCTTCCATATTTGCAAAGCACGTCTTTACCCTTCGTCTCATTTGAAGCTCGTGAATCTGAGGAGGAGGGAGTCTCCTCACAGTGGTCATGCAGCAGCAGACACTGACAACCCTCATCTGAGATCCTAGAAATTCCAACTCAAGTCCATCTAGATTAGATACATTCACTACCACAATGGGATACAGGCTAACTGACATGCTTAGGGTGGTGCTGTGTACCCATGTGCCCAAGCACAACCTTGAGCTTTCCCTATTCTGTAGGGTACACAGTATGCAATGCTGTCATATTAGGTTGCCTGAAACAGCTTCATTCTTCTACTTCCCTTACATTCAACCTTTCCCATGAATCCAGTTTCTGCCTAAAAAGCCGTTCCAAGCAGGTAAACCTGTCTGACAATGATAAGAGCCATGATAACAGTAGGCATTTAGAAAAGTGGTTGGCACATAGTAAACCTTTGATAAATACCTGTATAATAAAAGGTTGAATGTGTGAATAATTATAGGTAACATTTGCAGCTACTTGTTACATTTCAGGTGCCATGTTCATCACTTTATGTTTAGTTATAAAGAAGAGCCCTCTGAAACAGACACTATTTTTTTTTACTTTTCACAAAAGATGGAACAGAAAGGTCAAGTTATCTGCTCAGGATCACAAAGCCAAGAAATATTAAAGCTTGCATTTGAAAATGTGTCTGATCCCAAAATTCATGCTCTCAAACCTACTCTTCCGCCAGGAAGCAAGATTATATCACCATAATCCATTTCCTGATTGGCTTTGCCAATCACTGCTGCTTGGAAACCCCTTAGTATTACAGGATTTGCCAGATTATGATCTCAAGTAATAGCACTGGCTTAGATCAAGACTGAGTTTCTCCACCTCTATCGGTGGATACTATGATTTCTGAAAAGGTTCATTTTAAGGCCAGATGAATAGCTAATGAATATTCTATAGCTTTGATCCTATCAATTTTTTGGGTCTCATAAACCTATCCCAATGCAGCACAGCACAGAACTGATCTGATTGATGGTGGCATCATAATTTGGCCACAGAGATCTTTAAGACTCCATCCATCAGGGAGTAAATCTATGTTCCTGGAACTGGCCAGCTCCAAGTAGATCCAAATCATTTCTGAGGACCTTGAGAGGTGAGATAAAACAGCCCCCAAGTGTTAGAAACTCAGAAGCACCAAAGGGAACACAGAGAAAATAGTGTGACTTCGTTTACTTTGTCCTCATATTCATGGAGTTCCAAGCATCAAATTAGGGACATCTTCCAAATACATTCCCAAATCAGCTTCCCTTTAAAGCAAAGCTAAAAAAAGACATGGCACTTGAAATACCATCCTTTCCCATGCTGGTAAGCAGCTTATTTAACCCAGTGTGTGGCCACCTTAAGAACAGGGAGGAGAGAGCATGCTGCTGAGAATTATCTCTGGGAGTGCTGGGGGTGAGTGAGTCACTAGAATGATGGGGAGAGAGGAGCAGACAGGCCAGAGAACAATTCAGGTGGCTGTGCAGGACATGAATCATTGCAGAGGGAGGGGAAGGGTGAAATGGACAGAGGTGAGCATGAATTTTCATGTTAGAGAGACTAGAGACTTAGAATCTGAGAAGTGGAAGGAGGCAAAGTGTTTAGCCCAATTCTCATCATTTTACACCTGAAGACTCAGAAGAATGGATAAGGGGAAAACTTATAAAAGTAAAAGTCTGCTGCAAGAATTTTACTTCCAAAGATTCCTTAGCAGCCAAACTACTAGAATTCCTGGGTTGATGAAGTAGAGGTCTCTCTCTCTCTCTCTCTCTCTCTCTCTCTCTCTCTCTGGTTTATTTATTTATTTGAAAGGCAAAGTTACAGAGAGGGAGAGGCAGAGGCTGAGAGAGAAGTCTTCTATCCACTGGTCCACTCCCTAAATGTCCACAATGGCCAGGGCTGGGCCAGGCCAAAGCAGGAGCCAGGACCTTCATCTGGGTCTCCCACATGGGTGCTAGTGTCCAAGTACTTGGGCCATCTTTCGCTGTTTTCCCAGGCTCATCAGCAGGGAGCTGGATTGGAAGTGAAGCAGCCAGAACTCGAACTGGTGCAGATATGGGATGCAGGCAGCAGCTTAACCCATTAGGTCACAATGCCAGCCCCTCCATCTCTCTCTTCATTGATGAGGAACTTGAGGTTTAGGCGAGGGAGCACCTTGCTAAACATGAATCAAGAAGATAAGCTGAAAGCCTACACTTACAACCTGGTCTTTAGATCCTGAGCTTCATCTACTTCAGCCCCATGGACCCAGAGTAAGAGATTAACCCATTATCTTACTCCTCAGAGGAATGTCCTCCCTCCCTAATAGTAGGGAACACATCAGTTGTCAGAAGTTAGAGCCATGCCTCTGTCATGTGAGAAAGGAAAAAAGATTTTGAAAGTTTGAAATTTAAGTTAGAAAAGATGAGCTTTTAAGTTGAAGGAGATCTACTTTCATTGAAGGAAACAATGTCCTGAAGAGTAAAGTAACTTTCCAACCCCTAGAAGATTCAGTTCTGTCCAGGAGCTAAGATGACCCTGAGGCTCATTTCTTCTCCCAGGCTGGACTACTACCCCCGAGGATCCTTACTCAGCCTCCCTAGGCCTGCAATCCTTTGTGTGTAAGATGGGAGTAAAAACAACCTCTTTGAATGACTTGAGAATTAAATGGAAAGCAATTGTTCCTATGAACAATTTTTTGGTTGCTAGTTGGGAAGTATGGAACAGTCTGGCTGAGCCCCATTTCTCGTCTTTTGCAGTGGATACCAACAAAACAGCCACCCACAGCAGCAGCTTCCTCTCTTTGGGAGAATTCTCAACGCACAGAGGTAGACACTGATGGTTGTGTTTGGCCTTGGCCTCAAACCATAGCTAACTGGCCCACAGGTAAGCCCTATAGGTAAACCAGGACAACTGCAGATTTTCCCTGGTATTTTCACACTAGGGCTAAGGAAACAGAAAAGCTACACTCATTATTTCTTCCATGATAATGATGGAACACGAGTGGTGGGAGTCCTAGGAAGCCATGTTTGGTGCTTCATGAAAAAGTCAACAGGAGAGAATGAAACGGACATGCAGAGATGAAAGACACAAGGGCAGAAGCAATTCCAGTTAAACACAGTCCTTGATTCAAGTGTCCTACAAGTCAGATGTGCTCTTTACCTAAAGCTTCAAAAATGATCCGGTACCCTCCTAATGAATCTCTTCTTGCCTAAGGTGACTGGGCTAAGGCTTTCTCTCCATTGTGTTAAGCTACAAGATCACTAGAATTCCTCCTCCCTTACCAGCTGTGTTTCTTAAATATGGACTCAAAGAACTACTGCACTCTCATCCTGGAACCCCAAGATTTAAGGACAGGAAAAACTTTAGGGACTCAATGATAATAAATCAGGGATAAATAATTTTTTATACATTCTTCATACTCTCCTCCCTCTGATGTGTGTGTGTGTGTGTGTGTGTGTGTGAGAGAGAGAGAGAGAGAGACAGAGACAGAGACAGAGAGAGACGGAGACAGATGAATAGTGCTATTTATACATAGGACATTTTTAACACCCAACATGGAAGTATTATCCTTTCTGCTATTGTTACATAAACTGGTCTCATGGTCTTGGCTTAAATCTCCAGCCTTCTCCAGGGAGACTGACCCCGGAAGAACCTGTCCCATCTCCACCACTTCTATGTCAATCAAGCTTTTCGTCAAGAGTTTCAAATTCTGGATTCTTGACACATTTTTGGCCTTGTGAGTCAACAACTCCTATGTTTAGGCAGGAAGTTCTCTAGGTTTACACTCTCAGTGTACTCCAAGATAGCCACCTGGGTCTTCTGCAAGCATCCCTGCAATTATATTCACTTGAACAGTGTTTCCAGCATCAGCCATGCTGGGGCCTGGAGATATGGGCTGGAAGGATGCAAAATAAAGACCCTGGCTCCAGTAGCTCACCATCTGGGTAGGAAGGAGGTCACTGACACAAATAGTGGCAATTCCTAGAAAGTGTGTGATAATCCATGTAAGCACTATGTTATCTGAGGAAAAGAGATAGTAGACTACCCCTGGGCATTATGAGGAGGCTTGTATTAGAACAGCATAAATGGACTTAAATCAACTCAGTGATCCCAGTCCTGCAACTTGGGGAAGTGAACTGATTCCTGAAAAATCAATTTTCTCCTCTGTAAAACTGGAAATAATAAAGAGTTTGGATTAAATGTATTAATGAGTGTAAAGCGTTTAAAATTGTGCTTGGTACATAGTGAGTGTTCCACACTCAGTAGCCATCATCATCAAGGACAACATCGTCATCATCATCACCTTCGTCATTCAAAGGTAAATATGAGTTTGCAAAACAGGCAGGCAGGGTAGGTTCCTGTGGTCAGAGGGAGCGACACAGAGGTATGTCCTGTCATCTTATACTTGAAGTCTGGTGAGTTACCACAGCTGACTACAAAGATAAGTGCGCGGTGGGTGTTAGGAGCTGACCCTCCACATAAGGTGTCATCAAACATTTTCATCAAAGAATCAGATGTAAATATTTTAGGCTTTGTAGGCCAAGAAGCAGTGTCCCCAACTCTTTCATTAATCATTTGCACCAAAGGACTAATAATCAGTTTGTATTTTATATTTAAAAGTGTAAAACCATTCTTTGTTCAAGGCACATGCAGCTGGTGGAATGCATTGGCCATTGTTCACTGACTTTGGCCCCAGAATAAGCCTGTGGGCAGGGCTACAAATGATGTTTTAGGGCTCAGGAGGCTGAGGTCCTCCAGGCAGGAGAAAGGCACAGAGTCTAAACATAACTTTAGGATCAGATTTGCACGTAACAAAGCAACGCAGAGAACTGATTGGGGTTGAAGAGGGAGGAGGGTTTTAGGTTGACAGTACAATTAGAAAAAAATTACTATCAGTGCAATGGAAGTGATATTTGTACAGGGCCAGTATTGATACGGATGCTGAGAGATCCTTAAGGGCAAAATTAACATAACTGGTTGTCTTGATTTAGGTGGTAAGGGGGAAACAGAGAACCCTCAATGCAGCTGCTCATCCAGTGACAGATCAGCCTCTCTTTAGAATAGGAGAATGCCCCAAACCCTGAGGCATGCAAACAGCACAGGTTTCTTTCTGACAGGTGTTCTGTAAGCAGCACCAGCGGGAGAGAGGGACAGATAGTCTCTCCTGGCACGGAGGGTGCATGATCCTAGAGCTCTGTGATCGTGTTTATCAATCTAAAAGGGGCATCCGGTTTGTTTAGTCAATGAGAGATATAGACAAACTTTACTCCTCCATACAAATCACCTTAATTTTGTAGAAAGCTGTCTTTTTTCTAAAGTGCTTGTATCCATTTTCTCTGAGCGGCCTGGAGGAGGACTGAGGCTTGAAACCTGCTAGACAAATGTGAGAGTATGTTATTATTATTTTAAAAACATGTTTCACTGGACTATAAGACTTCTGTACCTTATTTCAGATTTAATGCTTTTAAACTCACTTGGGTCTGATCTCTTGGATATATTTGGCACACTGTGATAATACACAAATGCTTGTCAAACCCTAGTAAGCATTTCTTCCACTCAGCTTTCCCTCAGACTGCAGAGAAGACCCCTTGTCCGATTGCTGGCTCCCATTGCCATGAAAATTATACCCTTATTGGTCATAACAGTCACCACTTTTCCAGCATTGCTGTGCATCAAGTACTTGGCAAGGCTAGTCACAGAATTCTCTGTTAAACTTCTCAAGAACCCACTATGATGGATGTCATTGCCCATTTTACAGAGGAGAAAGTCATGGTTTAAACAGGTGAAGCTGCTTGCTCAAGGCCATAAAGGTTGAAATGGTGCTTTCCACAGACACGCTAATTTTAATAACCCTATTTTTCAAGTAAACATAAGGAAGGCATTTTTGTGCACGAGGATACTTCAAAAAGTTCATAGAAAATAGGATTGAAAGATAAACTCAGGGGCTGTTGTTTTCATGTAGTGAGTTAAGCCATTGTCTGAGATGACAGCATCCCATATGGGAGCCCCATTGTTCTGGCTGCTCCACTTCCAATCCAGCTCCCTGCTAATGCACCTGGGAGAGCAGCAGAGGATGACCCAAGTGCTTGGGGCCCTGTTACCCATGTGGGAGGCCCAAATGTAATTCCTGGCTCCTGGCTTTGACATGGGCCAGCCCTGGCCATTGCAGCCATTTGGGGAGTGAACCAGAAGATGGAAGATTCTCTCTCTCTCTCTTCTTTCTTCCTTTCTTTTTCTCTGCCTTTCAAGTAAAAAATAAGCCTTTAAAAAAGATAAGTTCGTTTTGGTGTAAAAAAAATGAGCGAAAACTATGCATACAAGTGAGTCTACAAATAGTTCATGCAAAATACCTATTAGAATAAAACTACACAAAAATCTTTGCTTAATTCCACTTTCCACAAACAATTTCAAATACCCTCATATATTTATTCAAGGAGGGAGAAATTGGGGATGTCTCATGTGCAGGACCGGTAATAAGGTCTTTTGTCACAACTGCCTCAGAGTCTTAGCATTCTTTGGCCAGCACATGCCACTTGACCCAGAGTCTCAGGCACAACCAGTCTCGAGTCCCCAAGCGCCAAGCCACCAATGCAGCTAGCGGCCAGCAGAGGGCAGCTGTGGGAAGTCGTCCAAAGACAGCTTCCATCCCCATTAGAGTTAATTAAGTCCCGGGAAGCAATAGGCAAGCACATTTTTGCAGGAGGAAAGCAAACAGATCTGCTTCTGGGTTGAGGAAAGCAGGGGGATCCTCGCGGAGGGGAGTTTAGCGGCTTCTAAGAGACCGGCTGGATGGTGCCGAGGTGGCTGCCTACAAAGGAAAGGGACCTGTGGGAATCAGAGTGGAGGGCTTCCAGAGAGCCCCTCCTCCCTCAGCCAAACCAACACAATATTGGCAAGGGTCTGGCCCAGGAACAGAAATCCTTAGGCCCTGAGTGCCTGGAGCCAAAGAGGCATTGCGTTTGGAGCAGAAAAATCCAGACATAGGATATCCACAAAATGTGTGCTCACCAAACAAAAATGTAAAGTGACCAGCAGTAACCCCCCGACCACTAGTGACAAAACCCAAGCAATTACTTTTTTTTTTGCTTCCTCACAGATTATACATAGAGGGAGTGTGCATGCAGAAGCACAGGTGTATAGATGTAGCACACCCACGCGCACCTCAAATAAATGCAATTGCATATTTACAATGCATATGCATTTGGAGGTAGGAGGCAGCACTGGTTGAATTCAGAAGGACTGGATTGCAGTTTCAGCTCTGCCAGGAACCTGTGCAACCTTAACCAAGTTACCAAACTAGTCTCAACATCAGTCCCCTCATTTGCAGAATGGAGTTGACCTTAGAGTGTTCTTAAAATCATACAGCTTAGAAGCATTATCAGTCAGAAGTTCAGGAATCTTGTCAAGCTCCCCTAAGGAAGCCTGAAACAACTCCTATTTCTTTACTAAATCTGCAACTTTAAAGGAGGTACCAGTAGTGCACTACCACTAGGGATACCCTTACATATCTGACAACCAGGAAATCTTTAAGTCAATGCATCTGTGATTTTTCCCTATACACAGAAGTATACGGAATATACAAAATCATTTTCTGTCCTTCTTTTTCACTTAACTTGAGTACAGAACATAAGAATTCCATAACCATGTTTTTAAGTGGCTATGACATATTTCCTTATTGGGAAATCTGTGCACCTACAGTTCACTGTTTGCCCCCTGACCTTGGATGCTATAAATAATGCTCCAGGGAAAAGAAATTTTCATGCATTTATATTTCCTTTACTTTTGATTTCTTTCTTCAGAAAAAAATCCCAGAAATTAGATTACTAAAATTAAAAATCATGTTTTAAGACTCTTCATGCACATTGCCAGATTGTTTTCCCAAACAGTTGCCCTAGTTTACATGTCAATCAGCATTGCATGGGAGTCTCTATCATCTTATTCTCAAAAGCATTGGCTATCCTCTTGCTTTTGTTTAAACTTTGCTAATTCAATAGGCAAAAAGTGTTATCTCGTGGTTTTAATAAGCCTTTCTTTGATTGTTATAGCATGAACATTTTTTTTTTCTGTGTTTGTGAACCAGTTGTATGTATTTCCTCTTTTGAGAATTGTCTGTTCATAGTGCCCTCTGCTCGCTTATCTGCGGGGTCTTAGTGAATTTAATTGATTTGCATGCGTTCTTTACATAATAAAGATAGTAATCCTTTGTCATATTTGCTGTGGGTATTTTTCCAGTTTGCTTTATTTTTTTCCTTTGTGGTTTCTTCCACTGCTTCTAAGCTTATAGAGCCACCCCATCCTCCAGAGACTTCATAAATATTCATTTCTAATTCCTAATTTTTTTCTCTTGGGATGATTTGATTCTATAAGCTTAAGATTCTGTGAGACAATGCATCTATGATTCTGTGCTTATAAGATGAGCATTTCCAGCAATGCGTTATCTTTCAAGGAATAGACTCCATATTTTGTATTTTCTTTTCTCCCTCCCTCATCCTGCAGATTATAAACTCCGTGAGGTCAGGGACTACATCTGTCACATTCTGCCTATACTCTAGAAGCCCAACATTGCACGAAGCACACAGTGTGAGAGTGCTAAATATCTAGTGCTTGCTTATCTCCCTTATTTGTTCCAAGTTCCAGTTCTAGCCCTATACCCAAGGATGTAGAATGAATGACCAGTTGTGAAAGACGACATTACTAACAGGGAGATCATTACTAAAAGAAAAGACAGCAATAGCTGAATTAAAAATGGTAAAAGACATGATTCATAGAAAACATAAATGGTCAACATACCATAAACACAGGGTATGTGTGATTGTGATAACAGGTGTGGCTGGAAAGGCAAGTTGCACCCAACTGGGCAAAGGTTCTGAAATCAATTTTAAAATTCAACCATCCTGTTCTCAACAGGACATAGATATTAATCTTTTAAAAATGCAAATCCGGGTCTGGCATTGACCTAGAGATTAAGACACCAGCTAAGACTCCCACATTCCACAAGAGAGTACCCAGATTTGATTCTCAGTTCATGATCCTAATCCCAATTTATTGCCAGTCCAAACTCTGGAATGTAAGAGGCAATGACTCAAGTAGTTGGGTGCCTGCCACCCATGTGAGAAACCTGGATTAAATTTGGAGCTCCTGGTTTCACCTCAGCCCAGTCTTGACAACTGTGGGTATTTGAGAAGTGGACCAGCTGTTGGGAACACACACTCTCTCTCTCTTCCCCCTATCTCTTTGGATTTCAAATTTTAAAAAGAAAAATCTGATCATGTCATTCCCTTGCCTTTTACACTGCAAACTCTTCTCTTTGTAGTTAGGACAGTTGAAAATCTCATAATAATCTTTAGGGTCCTGTCTTCTTCATTCATCATGTCTTCTGCCACTCTCCGCTTGCTCACATACCAGCCCCCTTGCTGTCCCAGGGCTATGCCAAATCCACCTGGTTCCATCATCCATGACAGTGCCTGGAAGGTGAAATATGTGATGGCCAAGTTTGCCTGATTGTATTAAGTAAGGGGCATAGGAAGTATGAACCGGATTAGGTGTGTGTTTCAGAAACACTGCTGATATGATGGAGGATGGCTTGAGAAACCAGGGGCAGAGAGAAGGAATGATGTTACATGAAATGACTAAGGTGAGAACCTTCCTAAGAGGATCCAGAGAGAGTTGGAGATGGAAGAGCATTATGCACTTGGTATTGAAAAGGAAGAAAAAAATGTGTAGGGTGTGCAAGCTGCAGGAATAAAGAAAAGAGGCATAATTATAGCTAATACTTAACAACATCTCCCAAGGCTTGACACCACCCCTTGATATCCTCACTATTACCATTCAAAGCAGGCACAGCACAGGCTACTGTCTCCATTTTACAAATGAGAAAACTGAGGCTCTGGAGAGGTAAACCAAGGTCACACAGCTTGTGAGTAGTGGATTTGGAGCTGCACTCTCAATGCCCAGTCTTGCCTGGCAAATGTTGCTGCATCATGACTTCCCCGCAGTAGACGCCATGCATGCACTGTTGCCGTGGATAAAATCATATCTTAGCGATAATGATCCAAATGAGTAAAGGAGAGTGGTGCACCTCCCCCAGCTCCTTCCTGAATATGAGAATGTCACATCCTTCCTTAAGAGAGTTAAATATCACAAGTCAGGGAGGAGACCATTTGCCGCCACATTAACAGTAAATGCCATTTGCTCCCAGTGATAGCTTCACATCTCACTTTTTCTTCCTACTCCCGTGGCTGAAATGGAGCAAGGACGAAGAGAAGGAAGAGATAAACAAGAGTGGAAAAGAGACAGGGAGTGATGCTTCTGTTCAAGTAGGCAATCAGATTGAGAGACCCAGATGTCCTCATGCCCCCACTGGAGCCAGCAAAGTCTTTATTACCAGCAGCTCAGCAGACCCAGTGGAAAAGTCTCTGGATGCATGGGCAAGAGAGGTAGAGTGAAGGACCTGAAATGTCTTAGGATTCTCCTGAACAGAATCACTCCCCACCCTCCAACTTGGCACACCCAAAGCTTGACAGCTTTTGTTTTACATACCATCTGCTTCCTAGAGTTCAGATAAGGCACAGTAACCATTTTAATATAGATCTTATACATAGCTGTCATATTGCTTTAGACTGGGATGAATAGGCAGAATGCAAGAGGGGCACCCAAACTTGCACATATCCTGGAACCTGAGAGCAAAGCATAATGGGAGGGCAGAGTGCAGAGGAGGGTTCCCATCTGGGTGGCTCCAGAAGGTACTAGATGAGCATCATCTACCTCTTCAGTTCCCTTACATGAAGTGCAAACCTCATAACTAGATGCTAACAGTGGTCCAAGAGCGGCTTGACTATGCAGAGAGAGAGAGTTTGCAGAGAAATAAAGTGAAGGGATGAAGTTCCATAGCCCAACCTCCTAGACAAGCAATCGGTCCTGATGGGAACAACCAATTATTTTCTTCTCCTTACTTCTTACCTTTTTTTGTCTTTGCTTTTTCTTCCTTCTCTCAATTTTTTCACCCTCATTCCTTTGTATTCTTTTCAATTTTTCTCCCAGTTCCCTGAAATGAAATCTATAGTTTTAGATATATTCATTGCTTTAAAAAGTAATTTGTTAGTGTATACATTCATCTCAGCAGTTAAGTCACAGTTTTAGATGTCCACATCCCATATAAGAGTCCCTGGGTTCAAGTCCTGGCTCTGCTTTCTGTCTAGCTTCCTGCTAATATGCACCTTTGGAGACAGAAGATAATGACTCAAGTAGTTGGATCCTGACAGCCACATGGGAGATGCAGGCTGAGGTCCAGATCCTGAATTTGGCTTGGCTCAGCCCCAGATGTTGCAGGCATTTGGAGAATGAACCAGCAGGTGAAAGCTCATTTTCTCTTTCTCTCTCTCTCTCTCTCTCTTTCTCTCTTTCTCTCTTTCTCTCTCTCTCTCAGATTTTCCTAAAAGGAAGAAGACTGGTAGTCAGATTTTTATTATTTTAATTAAAAATCTGAGAGAGAGTCTTGGCAAAGAAAATGTTTATTTTGACTGATAGCTCAGGATTGGGTAGCTCCATTTGTCTAGTATTTGGTAGAGGCTGGCCCTGGTGTAACCCATATGGAAGAACAGTCACTTGGTGTGCCAAGAAGAAGAGGGAGAAGCTAGGCTGTATTTGTCTTAATAAACAACCCTCTTGAGACAGCTACCATCTGAGGGCAAGCCCCCAGTGACCTAAAGATCTTCCAGAAATCCCATCTCTCAGATGCCATAGTTGAATCAAGTCTCCACCCTTAATCCATCAACCCTTAAATTTAAGACTTCAGAGTTTAAATATCTGCAGGAGTTTGGGGAGCCAAGTCCTTCTGAATCCATAACACCTGGGAAGTAGGTCTGGTTTTGATTTTGTTGGATGCAATCATTATTGTGAATGAGGAGGCAGGAGGCCTAAACTATGATAAAGTGATGGTGTTTTCTTTCTTTTCATTTGGGGCAACATGGATGAACCTAAAGGATAATGTATCAAGCAAAATAAGCCACCGATAGACAAATATTGCATGCAGAATCCGAAAAAAATGCTCTCCTGGAAGTAGATAGTAGAGGGGTAGCTGGTAGTTACTAGAGTTTGGAGAAGTAGGGGTAGGGAATGGAAGAATTGTTTGTCAAATAATATAAAATTATAGTTAGATGGGAGGAATAAACTCAAGAGTTCTGTGGTACAGCACAAGGACTATAGCTGAAAGAAATACAGTATGTTGTATTTTGAAAAATACTAAGAGATTGGATGTTAAGTGTTCTTACTGCAAAAATGATACTAGCGTGAGATAATTCATAAATTGGCAAGATCTAAATATTCCACATTGTATATATACTTTCAAAACATCAAGTTGAACACAATGATAGCTTTATCAATTTAAGGTGAATAGTTTTTAAAACTTAAATAGCAAATCACATAAAACATTCACTAGAATCTTCTAGGCCTCAGTTTCTCAGTCCATAAAATTGGATACATAATACATACCCTAAAGCATGATAATCAGGATTAAACCAGAAAATGTATTTATTTGTTTTTATTTGGTAAAAATTGTTCAATCAATGAAGACTAATATTACCATCCTCATTTGCATTACTCCCCCAAAGAACTGAGCAAGTATTATTAGTTTGGCTTCAATGAGACTTCTCTAGCTCCCAGAGCTATACAAAAGACAAGACACATGCCAGTGGTGAGTTGCTCAATTTTGTGGATTTTTAAGGAAGAGTTCAAGACTACTGCACAGGGATATTGCTAAGAGGGTAGGCTACATGATTTCCCTACTCCCTTGAGAATCTGAGTATTCTGCTTCCATACCTCTAATCCCACTGGACTGTAAAAATCTCTTGGTATTAGGATATTTCTTCAGTCAGAGCTGACATGAGACTCAGAATCAGATTCCTTGCAGAGAATTTGAAGGTGGAAAGGAAGGGAGGATGGGTCAGAGTAAGGGTATCAGTTTTGGAACCTGTAAGTCTAGCCCTTCACAAAATTTTGGCTCTCAGTTCACTCAGGTGGGTAAAATTTTCTAAAATATTTACAGGTCACAGGAACCTGCTGCTCCTGAACCAATTAGACTTAATTTGAAGAATTAAGAGAGCAAAGCATAACAGATTTTCTGAAGAAGCTCATTAACAATTGCCACCCCTCCTCAATTCTACAGATGTTTCTAACATTGATGCCATAGAAGAAAATGCAGGTGCATTAAACTAGATGGGAACATAAATCATTCTTCTTTTAAAGATTTATTTATTTATTTGAAATTCAGATTTACACAGAAGGAGAAGGGGCAGAGAGAGAGAGAGAGAGAGAGGAGAGAGAGAGGTCTTCCATCCACGGGCTCACTCCCCAATTTTCTGCAATGGCTGGAGCTGTGCCAACCCAAAGCCAGGAGCCAGGAGCTTCTTCCAGGTCTCCCAGGCAGATGCAGGGGTCCAAGGACTTGGGCCATCTTCTACTGCTTTCCCAGACCATAGCAGAGAGCTGGATCGGAAGTGGAGCAGCTGGGACTCGAACTGGTGCCCATATGGGATGCCGGCACTGAAGACGGCGGCTTAATCCACTATGCCACAGCGCCAGCCCCACAAATCACTCTTCATCCTTGGAAGAGCAAGACACTGACAACCCTAGCCACCTCTAGGTTTATCACCCAACATGTGAAAGCCTTCAAGAAAGCATTGAGAATGACACCACCCTCCCATTGTGTAATACTAACATTTGAGAAGCCTTAGAAGTCTCTAGTCCAAGTAACCACTCAAACTTAGGGAAGAGTCCCCTCCAGAAAGACCCTGAACATCAGAATTGAGCACCGGCAGGGGTAAGGGACTCCCTCCTTCTGCCCAGGAAACCCACATCATGCTCTAGTCATTGAAAATAGTTCATGAGACACACTCTCCTGATCTCTATGTTCACCATCAAAGAACACTTTGCCTGGTGTTGGCCCTCAGTTTGATGCTCTCTTCTGGCTTCTTTTCTCAAGTTCTCAGGTTCTTCAAGTGTAGTTCATCATACATCAATATCACTCAACATCTGGCCCTATGTGCCACCAGCCACTCATGAACACATTCCTTTCAGTCTATAGGTCTCCTAAAGTACAGTGCCCAAACAAGAGATAATTCTTCAGATGTCACCTGGTGATTATAGAATGTAGCTAAGCTAGTTCCTCCATTCTGGACACTATAAATTATACTTTGAATAATAGATACCTATTCAGAGCATCATTCTGTGCCAGGAATATGATAACATCTTTAAACCTTATTGGAACCCTATGAGGTAAGTATTATCCCCATATTACATATGCAGAAACCAAGGCTGGAATAAATAATTCTCCCAGGATGACACAACTATTAAAGGCAGGACTTGAATGTAAGATTCTGTGGCTTTTAACCAGTATTCTACTCTGCCTGCAATCAGCTGTCACATCATTGTCATTTTATGATATTTATAATATTTTAAATTTTATACAAAGTGTTCTCAAATAAAAGTCTAGTCCTCTGAAGTTGGTTCAGGCCACATGAGAAGTCCTAAGGTCAGGTTCACTCCACCTGATACCATATTTTTTTTTCCATTTCATTCCTATACATTTTTTGTATTCTATATTAACTGCCATGTATCAGAGGAAGCAGGATATTTGCCTTTTTGAAACTGGCTTATTTCACTAAGCATAATGGTTTCTAGTTGCATCCATTTAGTTGCTAGAGGATGTCATTCTTTTTTATGGCTGAATATTATTCCATAAAATATATTTTTCAAATACTATTCCATAATATATATATATATTTCAAATTGTGAATAAAGGGAAGATTTATATGCATCCTTATACATTTTAGTCGAATTGTTTTCTCTAATTATTCCATCCACTGAGATAATTTTGAGTTTTTATTTTTTCACCCAGTGTATCTGCAATGACTAATATATCCAATCAGCATGCCTTCTAAATCTTTATCCAAATCATACATACATGTATTGGTAAGTACTAGCCTAAGGATGGAATCCAGTTTTTTTAAATATTTATTTATTTTTATTTGAATGGCAGAGAGAGAGAGAGAGAGAGAGAGAGATAGGTCTTCCATCCACTGGTTCATTCCCCAGATGCCACAATGGCCAGAACTGCACTGATCTGAAGCCAGGATCCTGGAGCTTCTGGTCTCCCACACAGGTGCAGGGGCCCAAGGACAAGGACTTGGGCCATCTTATACTGCTTTTCCAGGCCATAGAAGAGAGCTGGATTGGAAGTGAAGCAGCTGGGACTCGAACCGGTGCCCACATGGGATGTTGGCACAGCAGCCGGTGGCTTTACCCACTACAACGCAGTGCTGGCCCCCAAGGAACCCAATATTTTACTCTAGTAAGTGACTCTGATAGTTTGGCCCCTAACTAGGGCTGATTATCCCAACCCAATGGCTTCGAAGCCAACATGAGTTCAGAATCGGTTAGAGATCATTGTGGTTACTATATATTTCCATGTCCATTTCAATCAGAATTTCCAAAAAATGCATATAATGATATACCTCTTCCAGAGATTCCAGTTGTCTTTAAGATTCAATAATTACTGATGTGGTACATGTTTTTCTAATTTCTCTAAAAGGGCACAGGGAAAACTTGACCAAGTCATTTGATGAAATAGAGACAATCACACTTAGGATCCACCTACCCAATACACCTACATTAGGAAAGCATTAGATTACCTTAATATGTATAGATGTATGTAAAATTCAGCATTAATTGCTAATACTTTAAGGAGTTAATTTTTTTAATTCACCAAAGAGAATTATAACACAAGGGTGCTGCAAAAATGTTCATGGAAATGTAAAATTAAAGCATTAAGTGCATTTTCCATGAGCTTTTTGATATCCTTTCATATGATTAATTGATATTAATGACTAGTTTCATATTTCCTGGTACTGTACCAATGTTACCACCGAAAAAAAGAGAAACCTGGGAAATCTAAGGGACGTTCTCAAGGTCATGCAATGAGTCAGTGGCAGAGTCTCCAGTGGACACCATATTTCCTGATTTGAGATTATTGCTCGTCTATGCATCCTGCTGTGTCTTGAATTTATACTTGACTTTGAAATACATTGTGGTTTTGTTTGATTTACTACATATCAGAAGGCCTTCCTTATTCAATTTTGCTTTTGCTGATATAAAAATGAATTTGCATTCACAGAACATATGCCAACTAATGGCAGAATGAATGAGAGAAAAGAAAGGAATTGTTTCAACCATATTCCAAAGGATACCATATCAGACCCAAATTTAAATATTTTCAAAGAAAATCCACAAAATTAAGCTCAGAAACTTGAGAGGAAAATGGAAATTGATCTTGATAGAGTATGTTGCTTGGTGACTTTGGGTAAATTGATACACTTAAGCATTCAGATTGTGGGGGTGTTGAAAATCTCATTTGCAGAAGGAATCTCACTATGCATAGTGTGTTCCTAATAAGATGAAAGATTATTTTGTTCATTTGTTTATATCTAAAAGTTAATTATTATGTCATTAAAAAAAGAAGTAAAACAGAAAATCATATTCCAAGGACATAATGTTAAAACTGAGATCCATTTACACTGCTAAGAGACTCATAAAAATATTCCAAAATATACATTTTATTGATTAATAATAACTATTGTTAATAATAATGAGGTCACACTAAGTGGCCATTAAATCTTTGCTATGTATTGGACACTAAGCAACATCTTTTCACACACCATCATATTTAGTCTTTCAACACAATTAGCAAACAGACATGAGTCCTGCCTCACAGACAGAGGAAGGAATCTCAAATGACATATAAGGTGTCATTTGAAACTACAGTTATTTTGACTTGAGATGGAACTGAAAAATATATTAGAGGAATAACTAAGTTGAATTATCAAGAAATAATGAAATATTAATATTATATCAATCCCTGTGTTTTCTAAATTTAGGAGTGTAATACATAGTTGTCTGCTACTAGAATATTTGTGTTTCATTTTTCTCATCTCTGAAATTACCAATGCCATTAATTGCTAAGAAATTATTATTTTTAAAAGTATACAGTTTAAAAGGTCAGTAAAGTGTAAGCAAAAGCAACATTTTCCAATATGGCACAAGAATCACTTGAATGATTTCACCTCTGTGAAACATGTTCTTATTTTGAATTCCAGCATTCTGTATATGCAACTGGAAAATTACTTGGAAATTCTTCGTTGTGTCAGCATATCTTGGCATGCAACAGCATTTACTTTTTACAAGCTGAAAAAAAAAATGGCATTCCACTCTTTTTGGCACATTTGTTTCTATTATGCAGCACCACTAACCATTATAAGAACTGGGTGGCCAGCATGTATTCAATACCTGCCTGCTAAGTTTTAAGCATTTACCAGGTAGTAATGCCTTCCATCCTCATCACAGTCCTACAGGGAAAGGCATCAGTCTCCTATTTTGACAGGAAAAAAAGGCAAGTGTAGTTCAGAAAGGCTAAAAATCTTGTCCAAGGTCACACAACTGGTGAGTAGCAAGATCATGATTTAAAGTCCATAGCTCAGGCTCATTCATCTACTGCAAGCTTCCTCCCGAAGGTAAGCTCAAAGCACAGAAAAACCATGCGGTGTGTTTAAGGCCACTCAACAAGTCCATGGTGGTTTAAAGTTGAAAGCCACATTTGAATCTGTCTGGATTGGGACTCTGCAATATTGATACTGCTTTTTCATAGGAGGCCTACGTGAATTTTAATTGAAATGATGATTCCTGTGCTCATTCCTGTTTGAAATACAAATACTGCAGGGGAGAGCATCAATAACACAGGTCTTTTCCAGATCCTTTCTAAAAGTGAATTTTTTGGTCCACCTCTGGGAACATATATGCGGGGAACAATGAGTATGATATTCAATGTATAGTTCTCTGGGGAACTAATTTAGGGAAGGGTTGGGAAAATGCCCAGAAGGTCTGCAAATAAATCAGGGAGCATCTGTGTAGTCAGAGTCCCAGTTATTGAAGCTAACAAGCCCACCCTTTGTGCTCCCTCACTCCCTGCTTGTTTCCAACAAGACATGCTAAGCTGAACAGAGAAGAGACAGCAGAAAAGAATAGCCAACAAGTAAAGGCAGGGGAGAAAATACTCCTTCCAGCAAGTCCAGTCTGCCCACTTCTGTTACACTGGGAGCTCCTGCATTCTCACTGCTTCCTCCCTACTCCTAGTACATGGCACGTTAAACATGCCTTCCTCCATACTGTCCCTGCCTTGGTCACAATGTCTTCAATCACTTCTCTACACCAAAGTAACAGCCAGCATAACTCCCTCTAAAACTCAAATCTAAGTCTTTTCTCTCTTATTGAAAACCTCTTCACTCCTCATCATCTTAGGGTAAACCCTGACTGAGCCTTCCACATGGTACTTTGGAAACTTCATGTCTGGCCCCTGATTATTTATCCACTGTATCTTCCCTCCAGAAGTCTGGTTCTTCTATTAGGACTGGAATTCGGTGATTGAGGGAAAGGTATGCCAAAATACTCAGCCATCACAATAAACAACATGGTAATTCAATATATTAAAAAAATCACAGTCCATGCAAGCAAATCCATATGAGCAAAATATCACAACTTTACACAACCACAGAAACATAACATACCAAGGCTTGAGGAAGAGTGAAAAATCAGTAATACTGACTTAGTTTTATTAAACTTTTTGATACCTTGTCCATCACAAGTTTTTCAGTAATTCTTGATATTAAAAATATTAACATTAGGGGCCAACATATGATTCAGTGGGTTAAGCTGCTGTGTACAGTGCTGGCATCCCATATGGGCGTCAGTTCAAGTCCTGGCTGCTCCACTTCCAATCCAATTCCCTGCTAATGTCCCTGGGAAAACAGCAGAGGATGTCCAAGTTCTTGGGCCCTGAACCCACATGGGAAACTGGAAGAAGCTCCTGGCAACTAACATCGGCCTGGCTCAGCTCTTGCCATTGCAACCATTTGGAAAATAAGTCAGCAGATGGAAGATCTCTCTCTCTCTCTCTCTCTCTCTCTCTCTCTCTCTCAATCTGCTTTTCAAATAATAAATAAATCTTTAAAAATATTAATATTAAAAAGCAGCCCCATTTCTACTGTTGTATCTAAAATATGACTGTATCATATTATTAAGAACATAAAAAAGCAAGCAAAAGTAGGGATTTTTTTGACCAAAAGAGAAAGCTTGAATTTGGAGGAGGAGAATGGAATAACTTGGGCAGTCATAGCTTTCTGTTCTGGAAACAAAGAGCTCTCCTGGAGAGGACAATGAGAGAGATCAGTAGTTGGATTTTTCCATAATTTCCCATCATTACATGCCAGGATTATAGCAGTCTTACAGATTTCTGTTACTGACCCTTATAGCACATGTGAGGAAACTGAAGTGACAGGTAAAGGTGGAACTGAAGCAAGAATTAAAGTAGGCTCTCCTGAATATTCATTTAATCATTTTATTGGTTTATTCATTCAACCATCAGATATTGAGACTAAATATAGGGCTGAATTTCAGAGAAGTAATAAGTAATTTTTAGTGTTAGTATATCCTAAATATTACAAAGGAAACATGTATACTAAAAAAATTGCTATTCTTTTTGTTGGTCTTTATCTGAAATTCAAGTTTAATCATGCATTCTTTTTTTCTAAGTCATTTATTTAATTGAGAGACAGAGACACACACGACCAGAGACAGAGACAAGACGGAAAGATTAACAGGCAGACAGACAAGCAGAAAGAGCTTCCATTCACTGGCTCACTCTTCAAACGCATGCAACAGCTATGGCTGGGTGAAGCTGAAGCCAGAAGCTTGGAAGTCAATCCACATCTCCCAGGTGGGTGGTTCAGACCCAACTGAGTCATCATCTGCTATCCTCCCAGAGTTTACATTAGCAGGAAGCTGGGATTGGGAGCAGATTTGGAACTGAAATACAGGCACTCCAGATTGGGACATTAAGTCTCCCAATTGGCATCTTAACTGCCAAGTCACACACTCACCTCCATTCTGTATTTTTGCTCATGGAATCTGACAACCTTACTAAAAGGATAACACATAACTAGTACTTTATTAGAAGATGAGGACATTTTAGAAAATAAAGTACACCCAGTTGTCATACTCATGGAATTTACAGAAATGTTTATAATAGAGATTTTCTATTTTTTTATGAGCCAAATTTTTATTTGTTCATTTCTTGCATTTGAAGTATTCTTCGATGACATCCTTGGCCTGAGATTCTTTGCCGTAGTCCTTAACCACTACGCAACTGCAACCAACCACTTTGCGGGGTTTCCCTTCTCGGTCAATTTTACAGAGGCCTACCCATTCCCCAAGTTTCTTGTTGTCATCAACCTTAATGAGGTTGATCTGGTGCTCAGCACACAGGGCCTCCACCAGCTTGACATACATGGGCTCATCGCAGTTAGATGCAAGCACACAAAGATGGGCTTGGCGCTTGTCTAAGGCTTTGGCAGCTTCACGAATTCCACGTGCTAGGCCATCATGGATGAGGGCGGTCTTCAGCACCTCTTGTAAAGCAGTATTCACGTCCATTACACCTCCAGCAGCAATGCCTTCCTCGGCCATGGTGGTGGGTTACCGGTGAAGCCGAATCTTGAACGCACCCGGGCCTCCGCCTCCGCGCGTCTCGGTGGCGGCAGGGAAAGAGCATAATAGAGATTTTCTAAATAATACTTTGTGATAATTTCATATAAATGAGAAGTATGAGAAAATATAGTAAGATCTCACTTGATCTGAGATATTAGTGTACCCTTTCTTGGCTTATGAATAATTGATGTGAGAGCTGAAGGTTAGGTCAGACTTAATTTGGTAAATATAAAGGAAAGATAGAAGATCAATGTGCATGAAATAGTCCAGCAGTAGGAAGAGTTATGGCCCACTGGAGGAATGAGAGGAAAGCATTGTAGCTGGACCTCAGAGAAGGAGGAGGACAAGCGTGACAAAATACTGGATACACAGTCAGGAGTCAGGGCAGAGTCTCATTGCTGTGTAGAATGTTGGGCTTTGTTCTGTAGAAGTGGAAAGTCATTGAGTGGTTTTAGGATATGGATTAAGATGACTACAACTGAGTCATCTGAAGATTTATCCATTAGTGGTAGAGAGTTTAAGACACAGGAGGAACCAGAAGAGCTGTTAGAGGAGCCCCAGCAGTAATGCAGTTGAAAATGATACTGACCTGGTGCAAGGTGATGCCCAAGGAAATTTGAATGCAATGTCTTCCCCAGTACCTTGACTGTCAGGTGAGAGATGACATTAGTGATCATGGAAACGAAAAGAGGATAGATGCGAGAAACTCCGTAAAAGTAAAGCTGACAGGACTAGTTCAGTAAGTGCCTCTTGATTGACTGAGTAGAAATTAATGTCTGATGCCTTCTGTGGAGAGGAAAAAAAGCACACATTATGCAACTGTTTAAAAATTGTTCCTTTATGTTCTCCTGGTTCTTTTAATGTCAGCAAATGTCATCTCTTCTGATTGTATGCATGTAACATGACATGCAATTAATCCTGCAGGTAGCAGCATGTGTAATTAAGCATATATGCATGGTGACTTGTAATTAAGCACGCATTTATTGTGATGTGCACATTGGTGGATTCTCCCTGGTGTGTGCAATTATGCATGTGTCAAATGACATGAAATCACAACTTATTCTGTGAACAGGCTGAGATCGTTGCTATCTTGACCTATTAATTGGTATTAACCTACGTCTTTTTGAGAAACATCTTTGATGATTGAACCCACTTTATTCAGAGGCATGAGCTTAAGAAACATCTATGGATTCCAAAAAATAAAGAGCTCTTTTCTTTTTCTTTCAATATATTTGTAATTGTTATACATTAATCATCTGAAAGAAGATACTGGTGCAGTTTCTAAACCACACTCTACGTGTACTAAAATGTCCTTATGGAGTCAACAGGATTACATAGATTCCCCGAAGCCCTTGCCATCAAAAAGGCAGCCTGGTATGAATATGAAAGAACGTGTACTGTATGCTTGGGGATACCCAGAATGAGCTTTAGCTATCTTGTCTACCACTGGAGCGTGATTTACTTACCTAGAACGAGTTTTTGAAGTCAAAATGAACTAAGCCTAAGCCGCACAACACCATCTATTAACTTCATTGGACAAATTACTTGGCAGTTTTCTCACTTGTGAAATAAGAATAATAATGACAGTATCTTGGACAACCTTGTTCCAGGGATCAAGTGAAACTGTATCAGAAGGCTTAGCATGAAGTAACATTCAATACTTATTAGCTATGTACACTTTGTATTTTGTTATTCATCCTTCATCATGATTCTACAACACAGATATTAGCATTCCATATTATAGATGAAAATGCTGTGGTTCATCAGAGAAGTTAATAGTGGCACATGGCTATTAAGAAAGGGAGAATTGCAGATGTAGCTCTGCTATGTTCTAAAGTCCATAAATGTTATAGAGTGTACTTCTTTCTATTGGCTACAGTAGTACCTGCTTTCATGTACTTAGGATTTATAGCATTGTATCTCAGTGCCACACTCAACTCATCAGGAAAAAGGAACATAAACATTAAACATAGAAGTATTAGAACCAAAGATAACTAAGTAAGTGTTTCAGATCCATTAACTGTCACTAACATGATTTTAACAAGCTATCTTTCCTCTCTGAGCTTCAATTTCTTCATCTGTAAGGTGGGTCTATTAGTACCTTACTCATAGTGTTGCTGGTATGATTAAATGTAAATTTATATACAATAGTACCCACACAACCTGGCCCATAACATGGATTCAGGGAACTGCTTTTGGAATTCTTTCATTTTCCTTCCTCATCTATGTAGTTCTTCAGCATCTAACATCTTCCCATGGCTCCAAGTAGCATCTTCTGATCAAATACATGTTGAATTGAATGAGAAATTTTACTAAAGACCATCATGTCTAGCTCCAGACTCTTTGAACAATGGAATGAAGTTCTAAACAAAGAAGGCCCATTGCTGTTGCTGCTCCTGCTGCTGCTGCGTCAGCCTGTTGGGCAGGAGTTGGACAGAAGAGGAAAGATCTCCCCAGGGACCAAGTTTCCTGGCTCGCCCAGCTCTAGCCTGTCTCTTTCATCCTAACCTTGTGATTCCACTACAAAGCTACCAGCATCAGACAAACATTGTCTGTCTCACATACTCGGTTATCATGTTAGCAGCGAGACACAGGGCGTCAGAGTGACAGGGGGCTGTCACGAGGCTGAAATGTTTTCTGTCTGCACAGAAGAAAGGTTTTGCTGGAAATGGGGAGGGAAGGGATGCTGGCGCCTGATAGAGCTTGGCAGCTGATTTTATTTCTTTGTCAGAAATGATCTTCACTCCTATGCTAAAGGATGGAACTAGGGAGAGGAAGGAAGTTTCAACATCCCACCCACATGGCAACACCAGACTCACTGAGACTGATGAGAACAGGAGCCAATGAGAAGCACATGGGCTCCAGCCAAGTCCCCTTATCCATCAATTCATAATATCATGCCTCACTTTTCTGGGGCACCTGGTAAGCCTTACACTTGTCCATGATTCTCACCCACTGATCAGAAAATTAACAAAGAAAGTTCTACTTCTGATTGTAGTTGGCATCTAGAACTGTTCTCTTTTAGTTGCTTATCTGCCAACATTTTATTCCAAGAACATGTGTCTTCTGAGCCTGCCCTTTGATATCTTGATGTCCCTAGCTGTGACATTTGACACTGTCCACCTAAGAGTTGTCCTGGCATTTGTATTCTTGGACATTTTAAATCAGATGTGTTAACTATTTAATGTGTCCAGTGTCTTAGCATCACACAGAGTTAACTATCAAAATTTCATGGATAAATTCATTTTGGCACACACAAAAAACAGAAATTCGTGCACAGTTTTTCACAGTATGTATTTTCCATGAAATAATTTTAAAATATATTTTGTTTCTTCTTCTATTATTTATTTTGTAAATTTTATTAACATGTAATATTTTTACATATTTATGGGATATAGTGTAAAACATCCATACAGCAAAAATTGACAGACTCAAGTAATTAGCATTTCCATTTTTTTGTCTTTTCCTTATGTTTGGAGCCTCTGAGCTCTTCTCTTTTATACAGAATATATACCTTATCATAAATTACAGTATCTGCTTTGTATAGTGGAATGCTAGAACTTATTGCATCTAGCTAATTGTGTTTTGGTACCCATTATCCATCCTCCTTTTACTCCTTGCATATTTAAAAAAAATGCATGGATTTCAAAAAATCTTCAACAAAATAAATTTATTTTAAATTAAATTTTCATGAGCTTTTTAAAGTACCCCTTTTGGAAGGGAAGTTGCTCTTATGACATAGCCTAAAACTTCAATTGGCTTCATTTCCTGATGAGTAGTGTCACTGCTTTGAAAGATGAAGTATATTTGAGTCTATGCTCCCTCTCTAACATTTCTTAATTTGTAGGGCAAATTAGGACTCTAGTCCTCCTAGTCCAAGAACATATTTGTATAAATAGCCAAAGACTGTTCTGCAGACACTTTTTAGATTCAGTGGTATAAGGGACACTTAACATTTATTATTGTAAACTCTGTATACTAATACTTCTTATGAAAGATGCTGGGCTTGGAAAACCCAACATGTTCAGATACAATTCGCTCTCCATTTTTATCACTTTCATTATGAACATAGCTAAATCTTCAGAATCACACTTTCTAGATAAATTGTCTTGACTTTGGGACCCTAAGATTCATCTGGTCAATTCTTAAGAAATACAGATGGAAACACATCATTTTTATCTTTACCTAGTAGTTATTTAATTTGAATTAGCATCTTAAATATTTGTGCATGCAGATAACATTGCTATCAATGTCTGAGGCTTACATACACAATTTATGTAGAAGTCAGAGTTAGATGAGATGACAATTTTTGGAAAGCATATTCAGATTCCAAAACTGTTAGATGAATATATTCAACAAATAGATACTAATTTTCTACAGGGAAACAAACTATGCTAGATACCGTGATCTAACATGAACAAGGCACTGCCGCGTCTCTGAGAAGCCTCCAATTTAATGAACAGTAAGACAAGTAAACATATCCTGACACACTATGATAAGTGCCAGGTTAGGAGTAAACACACCTGGGACATTGAAAAAGGGGAACTGGTGCTTGAAAGACAAGTGTAAGGTAAGTAATGGGGTAGAAAGACACTCTGAGGTGAGGGGATAGCAGGTGCAAAGGCAAGGAGTTGTGATTAAATATGACATGGACAATAGGAGCTGCATGGGAGTCAGTTTTGTTGGAGCAATGGTACAGAGAAGAATGACTAACAAATGGAGCACAATGATTTTGAGTGTAGATTCTAGAATTAACCAGCATGAACTCTGCTGCTTACTAGTTGAGGCCTTTTGTAAGTTTCTTAACTCTTCTCAGGTCAGGGCCCTCATACATATAATATGGATCATAATAGTACTTTCATTAAAGGTTGCTATAAGCATTCAATGAGTTATATATTTAATGGTTAAAATACTGCTTGACAATGAGTAATGGCTGAATAAAATGGTGGCTAAACTCAGTGGAGAGAAAAGAAGGGTGTGATTGGAAGTATTGATAGTCAAAATTGGTAGAGCTCAGATTCCAAGGGACTGTGTCAGTTATACTAAGAAATAAGACTGAGGGAGTGGTGTTGCGGCACAGCATGTCACACCACTACTGGAGATACCAGTATCCCTTATCAGAGTGCTGGTTTTTGTCCTGGCTGCTCTGCTCCCAACAAACTTCTTGCTAATGCGCTTTGGAAAACAGTGAAATATGACCCAAGTGGTTGGATCCCTACCACCCACATGCGAGATGCAGATAGAGTACCATGCTCCTGAATTTGGCCTGACCCAGCACGAGCAGACATACAAAAATCTCTCTCTCTCCGTTCAGCCTTTCAAATAAAAAATAAAATAAAAAATATAAGAAAACAAAAGATGGGGCCAGCACTGTGGCACAGCAGGTTAACGCCCTGGCCTGAAGCGCCGGCATACCATATGGGCGCCGGTTGGAGTCCCGGCTGCTCCACTTCTGATCCAGCTCTCTGCTATGGCCTGGGAAAGCAGTAGAAGATGGGCCAAGTCCTTGGGCACCTGCATCCACTTGGGAGACCCAGAAGAAGCTCCTGGCTCCTGGCTTCAGATCGGTACAGTTCCAGCTGTTACAGCCATCTGTATGGAATGGAAGACCTCTCCCTTTCTGCCTTTCCTCTCTCAATGTAACTCTGACTTTCAAATAAATAAATAAATCTTCAAAAAAAAAGAAGAAAAATAAATAAAACTCAAACTCATGCTCACAAAGAGCTTGCCATTCAGAATGGAAAAAGCAGTAACAGATCCAGATAAATGATTTAATGTAGAAAGAATAAGTAGTGATGTGGAAGCTCAGAGAAAAGCTCAAGCTCAGTTTGGGAAACGAAGACCTTGTAGAGGAGATGAGGGTGCAGCAAAGCTCTGCAGAAGTTGATCCAGCTTTGGTATGAGGTGTAGTTTGGAAGAGACAGCAAGTTGTGGTGGGAGGAAGATACCATTTCAAGAATATGGTGTAGGCAGAAGCTGTCTCCATCAGGTCAGGACAGGAAGAACTGCATGTTTTTACCCACAAGTTCTAGATAATTGGGAAGTAAATGGAGAAAATCCTCCATGTCCCTAAGTGTTAAGAATCATGTTTTTGTCATTATGTCCTAGCTATGCAGGTACTTCAATAAGCACTTCCATACACTTTTTTTTTTTTTTTGACAGGCAGAGTGGACAGCGAGAGAGAGAGAGAGAGAGAGACAGAGAGAAAGGTCTTCCTTTTTCTGTTGGTTCACTCCCCAGTGGCCGCTGCAGCCAGCGCACCGCACTGATCCGAAGCCAGGAGCCAGGTGCTTCCTCCTGGTCTCCCATGCGAGTGCAGGGCCCAAGGATCCTCCACTGCACTCCCGGGCCACAGCAGAGTTGGACTGGAAGAGGAGCAACCAGGACAGAATCCAGCGCCCCGACCAGGACTAGAACCCGGGGTGCCGGCGCCGCAGATGGAGGATTAGCCTATTGAGCTGTGGCGCCGGCCCTCCATGCACTTTCTAATTTCATCCTCACCATTCCATGAAAGATATGATCATTCTTGTTTACAGAGGTGGCTCTGAGGTCAAGCAGTATGCCCAAGGTCATGAAGGTAAGCAGTGGAATAAAACTCTGAACCCACGTCATCAGACTTGGGTGTTTGGACATATAACCATTTATTTTCAGATAGTCTGACTTTAGACATGATGTTTCTCTGAGATTATTTTTCCCAGAAGAGGAAGGAGTGATTGTTCCAGATAAAAGCCCAAGGGGAGTCCATAAAATGAAGGAGTTCTTTTAAAGCCCAAGTCCAGTCGAGTGAGGCCAGGAGATGGAATAATTCTCAGTGTACTAGTGTGTTTGCGTGGTTGCATATACATGTGAATGCATATACACATGTGAGTGCATGCACACGTGATTTACCAGGATCATGCACCCCTTTCCATTGGTTGATTTATATGATAAATATACAGAAACTGGTGGTAGGTGAGTAGACAGACAGACTGCTATGAATGCAGATGCACCAATTAAAGGGGGAAATAAAGCCATCCCGGTCACCCTGGTGGTTGACTCTAATAAAACAGCTCTATTGGAATAATGCAGTGCCTGGGAGATGGGGTGTAATATGGTTAAATGCTTTTACAGTTCCCTATTAAAGTAAGTGGATGGAAATTCATAAAATATTGATAGCATTTGAAATGTGTTCATTCACTGCTCTGCCCAGAATCTTGAGTGGTGGCAGGGCAGCTGGCCCAGGAAAACACAGTGTGCCCAGACCAGCACAACTCTACAGTGCCCAAGTATCTGGATATCATCTAGCCAACAATTCTGTAACAAGAGAACTGTGGAGAGGCAAGTGGCAGCACAGGGAAGGAAGGACTCTACCTTTTCTGATTTCTTTGCCTAGAAAAGAAAGCATAAACAAAGGAGGTATGTGGATAATAGCATGAAGAAAGGTCTTATGCAAAACTATAAACCCAAAGTCAACATATTTCCTAACAATTGCAGTGTTCCCCATCCCTCTCCAGCCGTGAGGGAAGAATGAGTGCTTGACCTTACATCTCAGCCACTGGCTACAACTGATGTTCCCAGAAATGAATTCCTGGCCACCTGAGGACAATCACAATTTCTTCCTGGAAAATCATAAACAGTACTCTGAAAAGCAATCCCTCCCTGTTTCTAAAGCAAGATGGCCAGTAAGATGACACATAACATAGGGACAAAACTGCCCAAGAGGGTAAAAGCTTCACAAAGAAAAAGCAGACCTAAGAGGGAAACAGGCCTTGTATTTTCAAGTCCCCAGTTTTGTTATTCAGAGGAGCATTGGAAAAGTCTTCAATAGCAAAAACAAACAAACAAACAAATAAATAAATAAATAAATAGAAATTTAAAAGTCTGAATTTTGCCTAAATATTTCTCACTTCTAAAAAATCTTACATTGAAACCCATTGCATTTTATATCCTTCATATATTAGCCAAAAAAGTGATTATAACTAATATTTATAGAAAAAGTAATTATACTATTATAGAAAATAGTAATTAGTTTGCACTAATTACTTTGGTAAACTTCTTCATAATTTTTTATTGAATCCTCACTGTAATCCTATGAAATTGCTGTTACTGTCATTCCCAGGTGACAGTCAAAAAACTGAGACTCTGGGAAGAGACACGGCTGCCTAATTTAGGGAACTAAATAGCAAAGCCAGAAGTCAAATGAGAATGAATTCTCTGCCAACCCTGTGTTGTATGCTCTACTTGCTCCCTGAAACACTCCTGGAAATACAGAGCAGCGTTTACTGCCTCCTCACTGCTTCTCGCCCTCCTCAGCCCATCCCTCCATAGCCCATGGACTCCCACAGCCATGCATCTGTTGACACCATCTCCCACGCTGCCCGCTGTCCCGCAGCGGAACCTCATCACCCCTCACATGGGCTGGAGCCTCCTAATTGACCACTCTGGCTCCAGTCTTTGCCAAAGAAAATCTGTCCTCCACTATGTAAGTATCACTTTTCTTTCCTTTTGCCAAGTGCTGCTTTGATCATGCTACTGCTTCACTTGAGAATCTTCAGTGAAAATATATTTCATATGAGACCAAATTCAAATTCTTCATAAGTCACTCAATATTCTCCCGGTCTGGCCCCAGCCCAGCTCTCAAGCCCGACTTTCGGCATGTCTGCACAGCACTCCGATTCCATCTGGACTCCATGCAGTCTTGTCTCTTCCTGCGGAATGCACCTGATTTGCCTCTCTTCCTGCCACTTCCCTTTTTCTAGAGAGGCTGGTCATTTCACAAGGTCACGCAGTTTTTGAGGGGTAGACCTAGGCTAGAAACCTAGTGTCTCAACTCTTCACATCTACTTGCTGTGACTATTTGCTTTCTATTTCTTTCCATATGTTTGATGTGAGCATCGAGCACTTTGATTTCTGAAATTCTGTTTCTGTCTTTGGGGATGAAGGCATTAAAGATCTCTATTATCATAGAATCCCTGGGAGGACAAATATGATCGTGTTTTTCACTTGAGAGATTATACTTTGTCAAGCTCTAGCACCTTTAAAGATTTAGAGATGTTGTGGCTCAGGATATAGACACGTTTTAATACATAGGAGAGAAATGTCTGAAGTCTGCAGCCATTTCCAGAAACACAAGCATTTACGAAATGTCCGAGGAAGCACCCAGGGACCTCTTTGTGAAGGTCAGAGTGAACTTATTTGGAGGGAGAACAGAATGAGTGGAAGGCATATCGTTATTTTTGTCTTTTGGCCCAATAACTCCACAGGCAAAATAACTATTAGGTTAGATATTTTCTTAAAGGGTTTTCAGTTTTACTTTCTGGCCAGTATAAAACTGCCCTGTATGATACAGTTGATGGCTGATAACCCACGTTTGCCTACAGCTCCCCTTGCACAGTGAGCTCAGTGTATCTGAACCCCAGTTAGCCAGCAGTGAGGGATAGCACTGAAAAATTCCAATGGGCCCCCAGACACACTGAGACCATACAACTTCCCAGCAACTCTAATTATTGGCCTCATTCCATTCTGCCTCAGAGGTTTACTGAATATGCACTCTTTCTTTCACCCAGCTGTATTTTTTTTTTCAAAGACATTTGAACACTGTTTCTGTACTGTTGTATTTGAACCATGAACCTTTCTTCCTCTCTGGGCATTCTCACCAACAGTTTCTCTCACCCTGGAACTAACTCGTCAGCAAGGAGGGATTTTTGGATTGATGGTAATTAAAAGGAAGTAACTGTGCTGACATATGAGCATAGGATCATGCACAGAGCATTTTCTGAGACATTGTGGCCTCCTGGAGGTCAATGAAGGGATATGTCAGTATTGGGAAGAATAAATTGAATTTTACTGATAGCTTGAGTTTGCAAGGGGTAGAGATTATAAAAACTAATGCAATGGAAGGGGATATCAATCAAAAACTTGAAAAACTCACCCAATAAATTTAGCCCCAGAAGGTGAACTGTACCTAGGTGTCCTGTTGCTGATATCTGATATTATAATCAGGTCCAACTGAGTTAGCCAGAAGGTATTTCTTAATTTAATGCAAGTGCAGTTAAATGCTATTTAATCTTGAGAGCTGCTTGCTTGAAATGCTTTCATAAAAAACAAAAATTCACTAGATTTTCCATTAGATTTTCATTTTATCAATATAATCTTTTTAAAGTTATGTTTGAGAGGCACAGAGAGAGAGAGAGAGTTCTCACATCTACAGATTCACACTCCAAATGCCTGCAATGGCCATGACTGGGCCAGGGTGAAAACCAAAAGCTGGAAATGTAATCCAAGTCTCCCACATGGGTATGGGTAGCAGGAATCCAATACTTGAGGCTTCACTGGTGACTCACAGGGTCTGCATTGGCAGGAAGCTGTAGCCAGGAACTTCAGCTGGGAGCTGAACCTAGGCATTCCAACATGGGTTCTGGACATCTTAATGCTGGACTAAATTCCCTCTCACACAAATGTGATATCGAGTAACCGCTCTGAGCCTCTGTTTCCCTATCTGCAAAGTTGCAATGAGAACGTTTGTCCTGCTTGCCTTTTAGAGTTTCCGCTACCTGGAAATCCTTTTGGCATTCTTCACTGTCAGTTACTACTTATTTACTTGTCTGAGACATCACTTAATTGGAAGAGACTCCCCAGATTTCCTGCTATCCCAAGCTAGAGTAGGTCCCCACTGAGATACCCCTTTCATAGCACTCCTGCTACATGGAATTGTGTGCTTAATTCTGAATTTCCTTCAGATCTGTGAAGTCTACAATATGAAGAATCATATCAATCAGGTCTTGTGCCTTGACCAGTGCCTTTCTCAGTGTGCTGTACTCACTGAATTTCAAGAGTTAAAGCATCTTAAAACTGATGCCAACTTTAAAATATAGGGTATAGGGTCAGCGTTGTGATGCGGAGGGTTAAGCTGCCACCTGGAACACCAGCATCCCATATGAGCTCTGGTTCCAGCCCATGCTGCTCCACTTCTGATCCAGCTCTCTGCTAATGCACCTGGTAAGTTAGCAGAAGATGGTTTAAGTGATTGGGCCCCTAACACCCATGTAAGAGATTGGATAGAGTTCCAGGTTCCTGTCTTCGACCTGGCCCAGCCACGGCCATTATATCTTTAGGAAGTGAACCAGTACATATATAATCAATCAATCAATCAATCTCTCTTCTCTCTCTCTCTCTCTCTCTCCTCAAACTCCCTCTCTGCTTCTCTGTCTGTGTCTCTGCCTTTCAAATAAATAAACCTTCAAAAATATGGGGAAACAGAACATTAAATTCTAAATACACATTTGAGTATAATGGATGCCTTTAGAGGAAATGTTACAATAAGAAATGTCATCACTAGAATTTGACAAAACAGCATGATGACCTCATGCCACTTAACTAGCAGGTCAAGCCAGGACAAAATCTAGAAATCTCAAAAGCAGAATTAAGGGATCCCGCTAATATCAAAGATGGCAGAACCTCGAAGAACACTAAACTTACCTGTTTACACACATCTGATTTTAGTCAAAACACTCTGAAAGGTAGAAGGAAGAGGTGGTAGCATGATCCGTTTCTTCCTGACACAACATACCTAATTGAATATCTGAATGATAATCACCTGGGCATCAAAGCCTTTAGCCACATGTCTTCCTCCAGTGTGATTCACAGATTCCAGTTGCAAGCAGACTTCTACCCATTGTGTGCAGGTGGAGTCTATGGCACCTTCTGCTCACTTTCTGTTCATGGGCTTCTTTGTTAGTCCAGGATGGGACAATCATGAGAACCTTCTGGGTGCCCACATGGATGTAACCCAGAAGGGCAGGAGGATTGTGGCTTCAGGATCACCTTTCACTACTGGATGGAACAGTGCTTCCCAGGTAGCCCTTAAGATAATGGTTCTGAGATTTGCTTCTTGACTTTTAAGAGTTCTGGTGAGCTTGAGAACCAAGTCAACCTTAGTGGCCACTCAGTGACACATATGGTGCCTGTTTTCCCCTTTTCCTAGTTAATGCCCTGCCTGTCACCCCTGTTTCCAGGAATCAGTATCTGCATGTAAACTGTCAATCAGCTAGCATTCAAGGGCACTCAGAATAAAATACCTGTGGTTAGGTTATTTTTGTCCTCATCAATAGGACTCACTCTTATGCAAATATATTGGTCACCCCCAAGAAATACCATTTGTATGACTAACTAATATGTCTACCTACATCTGCTTAGCTCTTTTTCCTGTCTGTCTTTGTGTCCTGATCAGCAGCCAGAAACTTGTAGTTATAACATTGTAGAATACTTCTATAGCTTCAAAATAAGCTAATACAGAGAGAATGATCTTTTTTGAAGAAAATTAGTGTAAATTTTGATGATTCAGTGACACCAATGGATGTGAAGACATTAAGAGGAAGAGTTGATGCTGCTCATGATGGCATGAGCTCTTTCAGGAAGATGCATTTGAAGTTATCAGGATTCCAGAAAGAAAAGGGTAATAAGAGGTAGAAAGAAGAAGGGAAGAAAAGGGGATCCAATAAAATGGCAATAGAATGAGAACTGGGTGATATGATTCCACTCAACCTTGACTACCTGGAAATCTTCTATAAAATAGAATCCATTTTCAGATCCCCGGAACTGAAAATTCTCATCATGATGGTGGTGGTTGCTGCGAATTCTGAAGAAGAGACTAAATTTTGCCTTGGGTATGATATACAACCAAAGTCTAAAACATTTATTTTTTCTTCTTATAAAAATTGTTTTAATGAATGTTTATTATATACAGTGTGGTAAATTGATTAATGTAGTCAATGGATAATGATCAGATCAGGTTACTTAGAATTTCCATCTTCCTAAACATTTTTTTGAAAGATTTTATTAACATTCAAGGATCTTCTAATATGTAGAGAGATGAAGATAAACACTCTCCCACTATGAAACACTCACTTATTTCTACCTTGAGTTAACAAAAATATGAAATGGATCTAATACCCATAAAAGGCAAGAGGCAGGAGACTTCAAAGTAACGTCTGAGGGACCGGCTGTGTGGCACAGTAGGTTAATCCTCCGCCTGCGGCATTGGCATCCCATATGGCCGCCGGTTCTAGTCCCGGCTGCCCCTCTTCAAATCCAGCTCTCTGATATGGCCTGGGAAAGCAGTAGAAGATGGCCCAAGTCCTTGTGCCCCTGCACCCACATGGGAGACAGGGAAGAAGCTCCTGGCTCCTGGCTTCAGATCGGCGCAGTTCTGGCCGTTGCTGCCATCTGGGGAGTAAACCAACTAAAAGAAGACCTCTCAATGTCTGTAACTCTACCTCTCAAATACATAAAATCTTTAAAAACAACAACAACAACGACAAAAAGGGATGTCTGGGCTTACAGAAAGTAATCGAAGCATATAGAGGCAATGGTTATGCTGCAATTCAGATTATAAGTATCAGTGTTAATTTTATATTTGAGGAATTCATCAGCACATCCTAGCCCTTGATTGTGAATCAGTATGCATGCTATGCACAAACACTGAACTAAGCGGAATGAACACTTTGTAGATGAGGCCTGCATGGTGTGGTGTGAGATGTCTCCTCTTCAGAGGGCTCATAGCTTAGTGGTATATAGAAGGCCCATTCAGAAATAGATGCACTACAAAGTAGGATTTTCTAAGTCCCATGACATAAAATGAATAAATCATTGAACGTGCAACACCTGAAGAGTACAAATAACTTTCTAGAGGAATTCTAAGGACAGAGAGGAGAGTGAAGTAAAGAGAGTTAGAGGAGCAGTATGATGGGATGAAAAGGAAAAAGAAAGGGAGGGAGAAAGTGGGAGAGAAAAAGATGGATGTAAAGAGGAAATAGGACGCTATAGATAGTATCTGAGATTTGTGGTGATGAAGGAAAATTGTGAAGAGGCAAAGAAAGGAAGAACAATGTATATACATGAAAATTGGATTTGGAGTCAGATTCCAGCTTTTCCACACATTAATCACATGTGTTTGTGGATAATTTATGTTATATCTCAAAGTCTCAGTTTTCTTATGTGTAAAGTGGGGATAATACCTACCATGTCAGATTGTCACTAGGATTAATGTGAATAGTGACTACAGTGTTGGTACAGACCTTAAGAAAATATCCTTAAATGCCTATTTCATTGAGTAGATCTTGGATTTTGTCTAATGGTTTGTGCAGATATGGTGTGGGGCTTTCTCCTTAGTTCAATTAATATAATAAATAACATTGAAAGTTTTCTTAATATTGAACTACACTACACTTGAATTTTTAGAAAAAAATCCCAGTTGGTGATGATATATCTTTTATAACATTCAAATATTAATATTTTTGCATTAACATTCATGAATAACATTGTTGTATACTTTTATTTTTTGATGTAATCTTTGGCAAATTTTAGAATCAAAATTATGGTCACCTTGTAAAATGAATTTGGAGGTTTCCCTGGACAAATAAATAAATATTCTATGAACACTTGGAAATAATTGGTGTTCTGAATTGTTAATGCTCAGGTCCTTATTTATTTTATTGATGGTGTTGTTTAGGCTTTCTAAGTGTCATTAAATATTGCACCTTTTGTGTGTCATGTATTGAGTCAGATATATGACAAGTTTCCACGAGTTCCTATGCTTTCTAGCATTTTCTATAGTGGGATTTTCTGTGCTAAACCCAGGAAAGTGCCATGCAAACTGGAAAAGTTTATCAGCCTATCTAAATTCTACCTTTTTAATATAAAGATTATGGATCCTGATTTTATTAATTTTTGGTAGCCATTTTATTCATATTAATTCACAAACAATTCATTTATTTGAATTAATTCAGTGGTTTTTCATATATTTACAGAATTGTGTAATCATTAATGTAATGAATGAATTATCCAAATAATCTAATATTAGTAGACAATGAAAAGGATTGGAACACTGATATTTGCTATAACATGGATGACTCTTTTTTATTATAATTATTAATTTATTTATTTGAAAAATAGAAAGAGACTAAGAAACAGAGATGGAAAGGCAGGTAGAGAGATCTTCTATTCACTGATTCTCTACCCAAATCACCGCAACAACCAGGTCTGGATCAGGCCAATATCAGGCCCCTAGAATTCAATCCTTGTCTCCTGCATGAGTGGCAGAGACCCAGCTACCTAAACCATCACCTGCCTCCTCCCAGGGTGTGCATTAGCAGGAGCAGAAACTGGAAAATGAGCTTGGTTGCATGCTTAGGACGCCTGAATTCCACGGGGAGTGAACCATGGATGGGCGATCTCTTTTTCTCTGCATCTCTATCTCTTTGTCACTCTGCCTTTCTAGTAGATGAAAAAAATTTAAATTATAAAAATAAATAAAATACACCACATTGTGAAAAATCACATGGCATGATTTCTCCAAAATGGGGTGAAGGCATCCCAAATGCTTTCTTAACTGCTGTGCCAAACAACCTCTCTGGATGACTCTGGAAAGCACTATGCTAGGTGCAAGAGGGAAGTCAAACAAGAGCACATAGTTTAGATTCCAGTATCGTGAAATGTGCAGAACAGACAAATCTACGTGAACAAAAAGTAGATCAGTGGTTGCCTAGGACCAGGGTGTTGATGGGAAATGGATGCAGCTTTCTGTTTGGGGTGATGAAAATGTCCTCTGATTTATTTTTGTGTTAATTTGTCTGTTATATATTGTTTAATCTTTATTTTATTTTTGACTCATCTATATCTTTTAGCTTTAGGTATCTATAGCTATTGTTTGTAGCAAGTAAAGATTTTGCTTAGTTAGAGATTTTTTTAAATAGGTGAATTAAGTTCATGACATTTATTGATATGATTGTTGTATTTTGCCTCTACTGTCATATCATTTTACAAGTATACTAATGATTTACAACTATACAAGTGATTTCTCACAATGGGGACTATTTTTATATCTTTTTTCTCTTTTAAAAAAGTTTTCATGGCTGGCGTCGAGGCTCACTAGGCTAATCCTCCACACCGGATTCTGTCCAGATTGCTCCTCTTCCAGTCCAGCTCTCTGCTGTGGCCCAGGAGTGCAGTGGAGGATGGCCCAGGTCCTTGGGCCCTGCACCCGCATGGGAGACCAGGAGGAAGCACCTGGTTCCTGGCTTTGGATAGGTGTACTGCGCTGGCCGCAATGCGCCAGCTGTAGCGGCCACTTGGGGGGTGAACCAACAAAAAAAGGAAGACCTTTCTCTCTGTCTCTCTCTCTGTGTCTAACTCTCCCTGTCCAAAAAAAAAAAAAAAAAAAGTTTTCGTTTACTTTAAGGCAGAGTAACAGAGAGAGATGCACCAGAGAGCGAGCGAGAGAGGAGGGGAGAGAGAGAGAGAGAGATTTTTCCATTGGTTGGTTCACTCGCTAAATGTCCACAGCAGCCAGGACTCCACCACTCCAACACTAGGAGGCAGGAACTCCATCTGGGTCTCGCATACAGGTGGCAGGGGCCAAAGCACATCATCTGCTCTCTTCTGTAATTCATTAATAGGAAACTAGATCTGCAGTGGAGTAGCTGAAACTTGAACTGGCACTCCTGGACTGGATGGAAGTGGTGTGACAAGTGATAGCTTAACCTGCTGTGCCACCACATCTACTCCTATTTTCATCTTTTCAAGCGCTTTATATTTAGGGGTTGCTATGGCACTGAGGAAAGTTTGCATTTTTGTTTTAATTGCCTCCTTTGTCTGCAGACTTTGCGTATCTTTCTTTGCTAATTGATTATTGGTTTACTACAATGTATAATATTGAAATTTACTGGTAACCTCTTCTTTACCTCCTTATATCTCAGTAGTTTATTTAAAACAGTGCCCTTTAGCTCCTAGCTAGTAAATACCATGCAATGGTGAGCTTAATCTACTTTTTATATTCTTTACCCATCCCCCCTTCTTTTAAAAATGCAAGCGACATTCCTACAACTTCAGAGCCTATCACTGTGAGGGCCCATGCTTTCTCCCTTATAACCATCACTTATACTTAGTTCCACAGGCAGATATATATTTAATGCTTACCACCAGGCCTTATGTCAATGTCTTGCCAGTCATTTTCATTCTCTGGTAGTTTACTCAGGAAGGGCTCCGGGGAACAATATTTCCTGAGTTCTTGCTTGTTGATAGCAGTTTGTCTGCAGTCTTTATACTTGAAAGTAAGTTTGGCTGGCTTTATAATATATGGCTCATATTTTCTTTCCTTGCGTATCTTAAATATGTCAGTCCATTGTCTCCTGACATAAAGTGTTGCTGTCAGAAAGTCGGATGACAATCAAATTTTCTTTCCTTTTTAAGTGACTTAAACCTTTTGCCTCAGAGCCAAAAGCATCTTTATAATGTTTCAGTATTGCTTGTTCTGGATCATTTTTCTCCAGTATGTGGTGTCCTTTCTCAGTATCTGCTTTCAAATCTTTTCCTGTTTGGTGTTAATTTTAATAAGTTTGCTTTGTTTTATTTTTTAAACATTTATTTGTTTATTTGAAAAATAGAAGGACAGAGAAGGAGAGATCGTCCATCTGGTGTTTCACTCTTTCAGAATTCTATCCAGATCTCCCACACGGGTAGCAGAGACTCAAGTACTTGGGCCATCATCTGCGGTCTTCCCTGGCACGTAAGAGAGCTGGATTAAAAGTGGAGAAGCTGGGCCGGCGCCGTGGCTCAACAGGCTAATCCTCCGCCTTGCGGCGCCGGCACACCGGGTTCTAGTCCCGGTCGGGGCACCGATCCTGTCCCGGTTGCCCCTCTTCCAGGCCAGCTCTCTGCTGTGGCCAGGGAGTGCAGTGGAGGATGGCCCAGGTGTTTGGGCTCTGCACCCCATGGGAGACCAGGAGAAGCACCTGGCTCCTGCCATCGGAACAGCGCGGTGCGCCGGCCGCAGCGCGCTGCTGCGGCGGCCATTGGAGGGTGAACCAGCGGCAAAGGAGGACCTTTCTCTCTGTCTCTCTCTCTCTCACTGTCCACTCTGCCTGTCAAAAAAAAAAAAAAAAAAAAAAAAAAGTGGAGAAGCTGGCCGGCGCCGCGGCTCACTAGGCTAATCCTCCACCTTGCGGCGCCGGCACACAGGGTTATAGTCCCAGTAGGGGCACCGGTCCTGTCCCGGATGCCCCTCTTCCAGGCCAGCTCTCTGCTGTGGCCAGGGAGTGCAGTGGAGGATGGCCCAAGTGCTTGGGCCCTGCACCCCATGGGAGACCAGGAGAAGCACCTGGCTCCTACCATCGGATCAGCGCGGTGCGCCGGCCGCAGCGCGCTACCGCGGCGGCCATTGGAGGGTGAACCAACGGCAAAGGAAGACCTTTCTCTCTGTCTCTCTCTCTCTCACTGTCCACTCTGCCTGTAAAAAAAAAAAAAAAAAAAAGTGGAGAAGCTGGTACTTGAACTTGTGCTCCAGTATGAGAGGCTGGAACCCCAAAAGATGGCTTAGCCCCCTACATCACAGAGCCTGTCCCAGGAGGTTGAAACCATTGTTTCTATTAAATTAACACTAATACTTGATTTTCTTCTTTATGAACACATGATATATTTGTTTTCCTTTACTTCTCTTCTATTACTTTCAAATCTTTTAAACGATTTTTATTTGTTTTGATATTTAAACTTTCTTATTTGTTTTGATATTTAATATGTTACTCTGTTTTACTTGTGTCCCATAAGGCAGTATCTGTTGTATTTTTCACTTATATTCTTTCTCATTTTATCTATTTTTTATTTCTAATAATTGGTTACTATTTTTTCTTTTACTGATTTAGTTTTATCTTTCATTTTCCCATCACTCTCTTAACTTTTTTTAGTTCATTTTCAAATTTTATGCTAAAATTTTCTTTTTTTTAAAGATTTATTTATTTATTTGAAAGTCAGAGAGAGAAGGAGAGGCAGAGAGAGAGAAGTCTTCCATCGGATGGCTCACTCCCCAGTTAGCCGCAACAGCCAGAGCTGCGCTGATCCAAAGCCAGGAGCCAGGAGCCTCTTCTGGGTCTCCCACGTGGGTGCAGGGGCCCAAGCACTTGGGCCATCTTCTGCTGTTTTTACAGGCCATAGCAGAGAGCCGAATCAGAAGTGGAGCAGCCAGGACTAGAACTGGCGCCCATATGGGATGCCGGTGCTTCAGGCCAGGGCATTAGCCGGCTGCACCACAGTGCCGGCCCCTAATCAAAAATTTTCATCTTTTTTTGTGTGTATGTTTTCACTGCCAGCTAATACAAATAAATACATTGCACTTTCTTACTCTTTTTTTGTCTTTATTAATGAGTTTGGATGGAACTCAAGACTGATCCTTTTCTGTTACTATTCTTATGTGAAATCACATTTCTTGAACTCTTCAGGAAAGAATTGCATCAAGGCAGGTTTTGTGCCTTTGTGGCTCTAGAATGTTCCTTTTTGTGTGTCATGATATGACCTTGTGCTTTCTGAAATCTTACTCCTCTACCCTTCCCTTTCATTTGCCCCATTGTCTCTGTCCACCTTGATTTATGTTCATTCTCCTGCAGTTTCTCATCCACGTGGATATTTGTCCTAGAATGGAGCTTAGCTGGATCCTTATGAAAATTCACTGGGCTCAGGCTCTACCAGCCCCTTCATTTCTAGCTGGGGATCTCTGCTCTACAATTCACATGGGAGTGCACAAAAACCTGGGCATTAGGCTGTTGCATCCAAATCTTCTGCCTTCCTTCTATTGACTGCTTATGGAAATTTGGTTCTTCTGTGTTTATAGTCATTAGAGAAATTGTACCTGACTCTTCCCTTCACAATTCTAGAACTCCTCAGATCTCAAAGTGATGCTACAAAATCCTCATTTGCACATAAGACAAGGCCTGGGGGCCCAGCATTGTGGTATAGTAAGTTAAATTTCCACCTGCAATGCCAGCATCCCATACGGGTCCTGGTTCATGTCCGTTCTGATCCAGCTCTCTGCCTATGGCCTGGAAAAGCAGCGGAAGATTGCCCAAGTGCTTGGGCCCCAGAATCCAGAAGCTCCTGGCTTCTGGCTCTTAATAGGCCCTTCTCCAGCAATCACAGCCATCTGGGGAGTGAACCTGCATATGGAAAACATTTCTCTCTTCTCTCCTTCTCTATGTCTGTAACTCTACCTCTAAAAGAAATTTAAAAAAGGGAAGGATTAGAGGATATTTTCTATATATATATATTTTTTCAGATACATGTTAATGTGTTTTGGTTTTGCTACCTTAGATCAACTTTTAGGGGGTACTTAGGGAGATGCAAAGATCATCTCATCAATGTCCTTATCCAAAAATTTGTTGCTCCACCTTTTGGATGGTCTTTGGAACACTCATTTACAATAATATTCAGCATATGTGATTGAGATATCCTAGAAATAATCACAAATGTGTTAGATATCTGCTTCAATTGTTGCTGATTCCATCACATGGCCTCTATAATCTTCCAAAAACATACACAATTCATGTAACTTGAAGTTATTTTAGATAGATTTGCCTTACTGAAATGCTAACTCAGAAATCAAAATGAACTGGTTAGATTCTTTGTGTAAGGGAAAAGTTATAAGTAGACCTACTGTTTGAGAAGAAATGTATTACCTGCACGCAATGTAGTCACTGAAAGTGAGGCTGAGGCATTTGATTGAAGCCAAGGCACAGAAGGGTGTGGAAGTTGTCAGTCCATATTAGACTTCAATGGATTGTACAAATAACCATCAGTTCTGTAGTTGTTCAGAGAATTGAAAGCTTGATGAGGACTTAATATCTAAGAATCCTTCAAGGAGTAGGAAGACTTCAAACAGGGTCCTAGAAAAGGAATACATTTAGACAGACAGGAATTACTGCTCTATGTATATATTGCAGGAGTGGACAGAGATGAGTTCATGGTGATTAGAGGGTTTCTCTTAGAACAGGTCTCCTACTTTCCCTCTTACCTGACTTTGATAAGGCAAGGCATGTCTGGTTTAGGGCTCCATAAGCTAAAGTGCTATTTCCAACTTCTCTGTTTACCATCTTCAGCTATGTTCTGTTAAACAAAATCCTATACTATACCAGAGATACAGGATTTTGGTGAACTGTAGGCAGAAGACTCTCTACTGCTGCCAAAACAGGTGTCTCTCTAAGCTCCTTTTCCTGTCAATATTGGATGAGACATCACCATTCCAGAATTTCTCCAGATAAGTTGTCAAAAGCAGGGTCCCTAATGATCTAAAAGTGTATTCCTATAACCCAACTATAACCTAACTTCCTCAGGTCCAATATCTGCTGTTCTTCCATCTAGACACACGCTCATACCCCCATCTCCCAAATGACTGATGAGAAATGTAGACTTACCTGGTTATGGAGAGAAGTAGAAAGTGGATATACAACACACTTATAGCAAAATTTCCTAAACAGTCTTCTCTCCACTTTTTGGTAACAGTTGTCACTTCATCTCAACCATCATCAGCACCCTAACCTTTCTATTTCACCCCTCTCTTTGACACTTTGTGGCTGCCTTCCTCCTCTTCCCACCATGTCTCATCATATATTCCTTCAGAGAATGAATTTAGTCTTCTATCAGTTTGGCTTCTCTATTTTGCATTCCTACTGGTCATGGTTAAGTTTATTTCCTAACCTGACTAGGGCAAGGCATGTTCAGACAATGTGTTTAAGTTTGTTTCTGAGTGGGTCTGTGAGAGTGTTTCCAGAAAAGATTAACATTTGAGTTGGTAGACTGAGTATGATGGCCCATCCCATTGTATCTGGGCATCATACAATCCACTGAGGACCTGAGTAGAACAAGAAGGTTGAACTAACTCTGCCTGACTACTTGAGCTAGAACATTGATCTTCTCCTGTATTGGTGCTCCTGGTTCTCATGCTTTCAGATCCAGAATCGAACCTATACCACCATCTTTCTGGCTCTCACACTTTCAGACTCTACCACTGGATTTCCTGGGTCTCTAGCTGGTAGACCACAGAATGTAAGACTTCTCAGAGTCCATAATTTTGTGAGCCAATACCTGGTAATAAGTCTCTTCCTAAGGAAATAGGTACATCTTATTTCTTCTATGTGTCTAGAGAATCCTAACATATCACTCATATCTCCAGTCGGTCAATCAAAGATTCTTGCATGGATTCCATTCTCCTTATAACAGAAAAGAGGTTTTTGTACATAGCACTGGAAGATGGTCCTAACCTTAGGAGTCAACAGCTTCTCTAGTGTCTCAGATTTAGAGTTCTTGTACAAGCAAGACTTTGTTTCAAGATGTTTGCCATCTGTTCCTCATTAACTAGTCAACACAAGTGGCAAAATACATTCAGTGATTACTATCTGGGATGGTGCTGTGGTACAGTGGGTTAAGCCACCATCTGCAGTGCCAACATCCCATATGAGCTTTCTTTGGAGTCCCAGCTGCTCCACTTCTGATCCAGCTACCTGCTAATGTGCCTGGGAAAGCACTTGAAGATGGCCCAAGTTCTTGAGACCCTGCCACCCACATGGGAAACCAGAGTGGAGTTCCTGGCTTCTGACTTCATCCTGGCCCAGACCTGGCCATTCTGGCCATTTGGGGAATGAACCAGTGGTTGGAAGATCTCTCTGTCTCTGTCTCTCCTTCTGTCTCTGTAATTCTGACTTTCAAATAAATAACTTTAAAAAATGATTACTATCAATGTACTTGGCTTTTGACGGTACTGAAGGCAGGGATTAAAACATGCTGTTCAGGCCGGCGCCGCGGCTCACTAGGCTAATCCTCCGCCTTGTGGCGCCGGCACACCGGGTTCTAGTCCCGGTCGGGGCACCGATCCTGTCCCGGTTGCCCCTCTTCCAGGCCAGCTCTCTGCTGTGGCCAAGGAGTGCAGTGGAGGATGGCCCAAGTGCTTGGGCCCTGCACCCCATGGGAGACCAGGAGAAGCACCTGGCTCCTGCCATCGGATTGGCGCGGTGCGCCGGCCGCAGCATGCCAACCGCGGCGGCCATTGGAGGGTGAACCAACAGCAAAAGGAAGACCTTTCTCTCTGTCTCTTTCTCACTGTCCACTCTGCCTATCAAAAAAAAAAAAAAAACATGCTGTTCATTGCTGTCATTGCATCCTTGGTATTGTCATCAGATAGGAATAGAAACTTGAGATGCCAGGAGACACAAACAGTCAGAAATATCATGGTACTTTTATTTGAAACTCTTATTCTGAGACTCAGAGCCATTTTACTGGTATTAAAAAAAAAAAAACAAAAAAACCCAGGAGGTTAGACAAGCCACAACTGATGATAAAAAGAATACTATTTACTATAAAAGAATACATAATACTGTGTGTGCATGTGTGTGACAGAGTGTGAGAGAGAGCGAAAGAGAGAACCTAAAAGCACACATATATGCTAATGGAAGTGTGGTAATGAGCAATGGATACATTTATACAAGCATTCCTGGCTAGTATAATAAAGCTTTGCATAGTGCAGTAATGTAAGTCAAAACTTAAGGATGAGACAGAATGGCTTAATCCAGGAAGAAGAAGATGCATTTATTAAGACATATTCAACAATATCTATAATTACTTCCTCCCAACAATTCATTATTGTCCTCTTTGTGCAGATGACTAAAATTAGGCTCAGAGAAATTAGATAATCTGCCCAAGGTTATACAACTAATAAAATCTCCTTGACTCTTCAGCTTATGATCTGTCCACTTTTGCAGCACTGCTCGGAGAGTCCTTCCTACCCAGTGAAAGCTTTTAATTCCAATAGGGGGAACCAGGCTGGGGGTGAAGGCAGAGGAGAAGTTAACACTAACTCCCCTGCACATCTCTTCCTAACCAGTGGCCCACCATGCTAAGTCGATAGGGACAATGTAGCCAACCACATTGGCTCTGCCCAACTAGTTAGACGAGGCAAGCAAGGGGCCAGCACATACTTTCTCTCTGGCTAACCCCTGCAGCCTAATCCTCTTCTGTTCTAATGCTGGGATCGAGCCCTCCCTTCTCCCCTGCTAGGCTTGCCACTGAGGATAGCAGCACAGCTGGAAATATAGATAGGACTTTCTAACCCTCTCATGCGTGTGCTGTGGGGCCAGGTAGCTCTATAAATATGGTAATGGCCTCTCAAGCATGCCCAGACTGGAAATGAGACTGCGAGGCTGGAGAGAGGCTGTTCCCACCGATAACTGCTGTGGCAGCCTTGCCCAGAGGAGACAGTGCATCTGAGCTTCAGGTCAAATTAACTCCCCGCGACCCTTGAATAGAGACCCTCTCTTCATCCTCCTCCCTGCCTTATTAATCGTCTGTACCCACCTGTTTCCTGATTACATTGAAGACATCCACAGAGGAAAGGCAGCAAGCAGCAGCTCATGTTTAGTCTATTACCAGGAGGCCCAGACTTGTGATAAAAAAATACACCAGCAACAACACAGCTGCATTGATGTGTACAATAGAGAACCAGCTTGACACTATCCTGCTGCAGCCCTACTGAGGAAAACGACAGCTACAATAAAAAGGCAATGCCTATTCGGCCTAAACAGCCACATGCTCAAAGATGTTCTGCCTGTAACCAGCCTTGCTTCAGCTTTCCCTTCATCTGAGAGAGGGGATGGGCCACAGACCCTCTGCAACTCCCCTAGAAAGTCCTAGATAAATGCCGTGGAAAATGGTAACCTGAATTCTAGAGCGACGTTAGTCAAAGCGCATGCTATTGCTGTTTATCTGAGACTCTATTTTTTGCTTGCTGGATCCAAATGATAATGCCTCACTTCAGGTGATCAGATAACCACTGGAAGGCTTAGCTGATGCCTCTCTTCCCTTCACTCCTGCCTTCTATTTCTGATTAGCATCACCGTGCCCTCTCACAAGCAGCAGCTAAACCATGTGTTCACGTTGCATTGGCAAAGAGATCATACTGTAGAAGAAAGGCCTTTGAGCACCAAATACCTAGTTTCAGACAATATGTGAGGAGGGGTTATTACATGCCAGTTATCTTAGCCCGTTGGTTTACCATGGAGCCTTTTGCCAAATTAAAGTAATAAAAATACCAGGGTAGCTGGGGGAATGTAAAAGAGTAATGAGGGAGCCAGCACTCTGGCATTGTGGGTAAAGCCATTGCCCTTGATGCTGGCATCCCATAAGGGCACCAGTTCAAGTCTTGGCTGCTCCACTTCCAATCCAGCTCACTGCTAATGTGCCTGGGAAGGCAGTGGAAGATGACCCAAGTACTTGGGCCCCTGTACCCCCATGGGAGACGCTGAAGAAGCTTCTGGCACCTGCCTTTGGACCGACCTAGCTCCATCCTTTGTGGCCATTTAGGGAGTGAATTAGCATATGGACAATCTCTCTCTGTATCTCTCCATCTCTGTTTCTATAACTCTGCCTTCAAATCAGTAAGTAAATCTTTTAAAAAAGAGAAAGATAGTGATGTGGCTAAAAGAGTAGAAAACGTCCAGATAATGCAGCCTCTTCATTTATTCATTCAAAAAAATTTTATAAAATAGTTACTATACATCCTTATGCTTGAGATATAAAGGCTGTCCAAACACATGCATATCTTGTGTCATGAACTTACACTGTAGGATAGAACTAGAAAGTATATTAATAATTATTCAGGTTAATGTGTAAGTAATTGCAGTAAGTTGGTGATCACAGCATTCTCTGTGGGCAGAGAGGAAGGTCAGGAAAAGGGCTGAGGGTTGAATTTTGTCCCCAAAATGTTTAAATCCTAACTCCTAATTCTTGTGAATGTACTCCTATTTGGATATAGAGGTTTTGCAAATGTAATCAAGTTTAGAAAAGGTTATTGGGGTGGGCTTTCATCCCATGCAGTTGGTGTCTTCGTAAGAAGAAAAGGGGCTGGCACTGTGGCATAGTAGGTAAAGCCACCACATATAGTGCTGCCATCCCATTTGGACACTAGTTTAAGTCCTGGCTGCTCCACTTCCAATCTAACTCCCTGCTAATATTCCTGTCAAATCAGCTGAAGATGGCTCAATTATCTGGGCCCTGTACCCACATGGGAGACCTGGATGAAGTTTCTGGCTCCTGCCTTTAGCCTGGTCCAGCTCTGGATGTGGCAGCCATTTGGGAGTGAGCCAGCAGATGGAAGATCTCTCTCTCTCTGTGTCTCTCTCTGTCTCTCTCTCTCTGTCTCTCTCCCCTCCCTGCCTTTCCCTCTCTGTAATGTTGCCTTCCAAACAAATAAATAAATCTTATAAAAAGGAAGAAGAAAAGAAACAGACACACAAAAGGAAAAAAAATTCCATGAAACAGTGGGAGACATTGAAATGCTGTAGCTGAAAGCCAAAGGCCACCAAAGATTGCCAGAAAATTACCAGAATTTAGGAAGAAACAACAAGTTTCAGAGGGAGCATGGCCTTAATGACACCTCGATTTTCAGTTTCCAATCTCCAGAACTGCGATAAAATACATCATTTTTTTTTTTTGACAGGCAGAGTGGACAGTGAGAGAGAGACAGAGAGAAAGGTCTTCCTTTTCCATTGGTTCACCCCCCAATGGCCACTGCGGCTGGCGCACCCCACTGATCCGAAGACAGGAGCCAGGCACTTCCTCCTGGTCTCTCATGTGGGTGCAGGGCTCAAGCACTTGGGCCATCCTCCACTGCACTCCCGGGCCACAGCATAGAGCTGGACTGGAAGAGGAGCAACTGGGACAGAGTCTGGCGCCCCGACCAGGACTAGAACCCGGGGTGCCGGTGCCGCAGGTGGAGGATTAGCCCATTGAGCCACAGCGCCGGCCATCACTGTTGTTTTAAGTCACACAGTCAGTGGTGCTTTCTGTAGTAGCCCTAGGAAACTACTATAGAAAGCTTCCTGAACGAACTAGCATTTGAATAAATTCTGTATTCCCAATGAAAGTCACTGGGGATTTATTTTGCCAACAAATATCAGGTGTCTTGAACAGAGAGATTTTTCTTTATTTCTTTTTTTGCCAATATTTCAAGGTCTACAGATTTCACAAAGACAACCTAAACCCCAACTCCTCTTTGAAAATGAAAAGAGCCATCCGCAAACATAAGCTGTGGTTAGGTGGAGGTTGCCCCTTCAGAAAGGGCATGTGTTCTCAGGTTGCCCTCTTCCAAGCCCTCATCCACCTGGCCCTCTTCATGCCTTACATTTCCTATCTGTCGCCTGTCGCATAAGAAACTCTTGAATAGAGCCAAAAGTATTAGCCAGCAATAATTCAAGCAAGAAGTCTCTGCACATCTTCTTTGGAGCCCTCGTGAATAGCACTGATTGCCACCCTCCCTACAGAGTCCTTGCCACTTGCCTGTGTCAGTAGCAGAGGTGGGTTGAAACCTATTCCACTATCTTTAATTAAATCACCACTCTTCAGACATTCCCATGGTCTGCAACTTATTACCATACCCTAGATCTCTTTGCCCTTGCTGCTGAATTCTGATGTGATGGATCTCACATACCCTATGTGTTTCACAACTTGCTTTTTAAGTGGAAACCTTTACATTTTGATTGCCTAATATGTTTCTATCATCTTCCATCCTGCAGAGGTCAGGATTTTATATGGTGCTTGCTAAAGTAAACCAGTGTAGACTGCAGCTCCTTCATCATCAAGACAAAACTCAGGTCAAACCCAATGAATCTAAGAAACTTCCAAGGCAGTATAATGTGAATATCCCTACCCACCAGAGCAACCAAGTCAGAAAAATCTGTATGTGAATTTCAACTTCTCTGGTTATTAACTATTTGACCATGGGCAAATTACTCAGCCTTTGTGAGTTTTATTTGAAGTAAGAACATAAAAATGTCTCTTATTAAGGATTTCCATGATGATTAAATGAGATACTTATACAGAGAGTGCTTAACACATCACCATGGGATATTGCAAGCACTTTTTTAAAGTTGGCTGCTGCTGTTACTATAATTGATATTATTATTGGTTTCATTGCTATTTTTATTATTACTACTACTGTTATTATAGTAATACTCCACCTATAATGCTCCAAATGGATCTAAAACTTCAATTGCATAAAATGTAGGATCATGTTGTTGGGATATTTAAAAAAAGAATAGAGAGTAAAGCTGCTGTTGAGAAGGGGGAAGTTGCCTATAACAAAGAGTTATGATCAGTGACTTGAATCAAAGATAACAGAAAAGGATCAAGCTGGATGGAGTACACCAGGCAACATGATAGTCCTCATTAGGTAGGCTACTTTAGGTTGGTGGAGATATAAAGAGTTAGGACATCTGAATAATAATAAATTTGGCTGATACTGGCATGGCTCAGGCCACAGATTGTATCCAGGCACTCCATTTGGATCTCCCACATAGGTGGCAGGGCCTAAGTACCTGAGCCATCATTTTCTGGCTTCTAGGACTCACATTAGCAGGAATCTGTACTAGAAGTAGAGGTGGGACTTGAAACAAGCCTTCTGATATGAGATGTCACTGTCCAAAGTGGTGTCTTAAACCATTGTGCCACAATACCCCCCAACCAAAAGTATTTTTTTAACATTTGTTTTATGGTTACAATTTACATCAGAAGATTATAATTTACATATGCAAAAAATGAGGTCACCTTAGAACAGTGAAGAGTTACATGTGAACAGACTAAAACTGACACAAGGTAGAGTTATTTTTCACTTTGCTATGAATTATATAACCTATCTAAGGAACAATTTGTTTCATGTCACTCCTCTGATCAACAAACTTCAAGAGTTCCTGTTACTGAAAGAGCAATGTCTAAATTCCCACGATGTCTGCCGGTTGCCCAGATATAGGGAAGATATGTGCATGAAAAGAATGAGACAATAGCTGAGAGAATCTAAATTTTGTGTTTCTTGTCAGTGAAAAATGCAACTACCCAGCTAGTCATCCCCAGTGAACAATATGGCATCATGCTTGATTTAGTCATTTTCTTCTTCTATATCAATTCCATCAAATAACTACTCAATCACTGAGTTCTCATCAATGTAATTCCTAAATATCTTCCGAAGTTGTCAACTTTCTCCATTTCTGCCACTCTATCATTGTCCAGGCCTGAACTATATGGCAACACCGCCAATTGACCTCTTTCACTTCTTCACACAAATTCATTTGTAATACGAATTTTCATGAATGGGAAAAATTCTGATCTGTGTTTGTCAGGGAAGGAGGGGAATCAGAGTGGAGGCAGTGGCCATGAAGAAGGTTTGGCTAGAAAATAAGCAACTAATTATTATTATTAATTAGTTAGCTTTTATTATTAACTTTTTATTAATTGGTTATTAAATACCAGGTGATGTTCTGATGCTTTCTGTTCATTACTCCATTTAGTACCCCCAAATTTTCCATGGGATATAAAATTAAGTAGGATGACCAGGTAAATATGGCTATAAATTCTTCACTCTTCCTCCCTTTGATAAACATAATCTATTTCCTTTCTCAAATCTAGGCTGTCCTAATGTCTTTTCAACCTGGAGGGTGCAGTAGGAGTGATGTTCTAGAACTCTTGGGGCCAGCTCAGAAAGAGTCTTTTGGGAACACTGTCTCTCTTGAGAGCTCAGTGAATAACCCTGAAGCTGTCTTATGTGAGAAGCTCAGATCATGGGGAGGGATTCTAGAGGCACGAGATGCCATGTGGAGAGAGGTGCAATCCAGGAGCATTAAGGTTCCAGGAATGGGAGTGAACAAGCATCTCGGAAGTCACTCTTTCACCCTAGTTACCTCATGAATACAAGATGAATTGCCCATCTGAGCCAATTCTTGATCCACAAAGTGATGAGCAAATGCACACCACTAAATTGTGAAATATTTTTATTGTGCAATATGTAGCCTGAGCAGGGAGGTTAACACATTTCATCAAAGTCACATTGTAGATGTTGGAACCGAATCTCAAATTTAGGCAATGTGACTCTAGAATCTATACTCAGAAGCATAGGGCAGTACTGTGTTCTTAAAGGGAGAATGTTGGTTATTAAAGTAGGGAATGTCAGATGATTCAAGAGGAGGCAAAATCAGAAACTAAAATGAGGAAGTGAAGAAAGAAAGAGGACAAACATTCAAGCAACTTCCTTGGAGAATCATTATTCTAGAAATATTTTTGCTGAATGATTTCTTTAAATATCCATTTAAGGTAGACATTAATATCTCTATTTTATTAGAAAAAGAATCTGTATTTCAGAATGGCTTACAAATATCATCACATATGATGCTATAACGTTGGGTTTTAAACTGAAGTCAGAACCCATTGAACATTGTCCTGGATGGTTGGATGAGTGAATTTGGGGATCCTATTTCAGTGCTGGATTCCCAGAAAGAAGACAGATCAGCCCACAAAAGCTTGCTCTATGTATGGTCTGAGTATGCTAGATTCAGGACTGGTTTATTCCATTTCTATATCAGAAGACAAAAACTTTTAATTAAAATAAGAGAAAAAAATCTGCCAGAAACTGAGCAGGGAGTCCACACAATATGACAGTTTCAACTTTCACTTACAGCTTACTTTCAGCAATTGATATCCTTCTAGTGCCCATTGAGAACCATTGGCTCCCATAAATCACCTTCCAAAGTTACAAGCAACTGCCATTTTAACCCTCACATGGATGGAAACCTTAGCAACAATAATAATGATAGCAATGACTATTTACTGATCATTTTCTGTGCTTCAGAATCCATGCAGAGTGCTTCCCTCTATAATTTCACTTAAATGTCCAGAAAACCCTATATAGTAAGGGTTATTAGTATCCCTAATTGAAAGATAACAGAACTGAGTCTTGGAAATTAGCTTGAGTTGCTCAAAATCATAAAGCAAATCTGTTTCAGAGTTACAATTTGAACCTCTAGTTATCATATTAAGGATTAGCTATATTTTTTATTTTCAGACATAATTCACTGTAGTTCTCACTTTCTCATTTTTAAAATTTGAATATGCATAATTATATTATAAGCCATGTGCATCAATAACCATCCCCCCAGTTTTGTAAAGATAGAAAAGAGACTAACAGAGAACCACTCAGCCAGTGAAATACAAACAATAACAACTAACATTTATATTGTGTTTGTGCTTCCTATGAGCTATTTACTCTTTACCAAAAACACATTAATTAATTTTCATGATGTAACATGATATATAATAAGTATTTTTGTTACCACCCCCATTTTAGAGATGATGAAGTCTACAGTCAAATGATATTGGTGTCCCTAAAATCACACAACTAGTAAATGGAAGTACAGGAAAAAGATTTGGCTTTCCTGCCTCTTGGTATAAAATGTTTTCCACTACACCCACCACATTTTATCACATATCTGTTCTTTCCTCAAGGAAATGCAATAATGCTATCAGTGGGTGAGTTATTAGGCTGGGGGGCTTGAGGATTTGTTGTTGAAGCTTTTAGATATTGAGCAGTTTAATTAAGAAAATAGCATATTGGGACCAACACTAAAATGGAAAATTTAAGGAAACACTCCCTTTCAGGAATAATACCAGCCCTCCTCCAATCATGAGGGCCTTCTGAGAGCCTTACTCCCAGCACCCACTCCTAGCTATGGAGTATGTTTAGTGTTGACCTCACTCTAATCCTGAAAGCTATATGTCATGGGACAAGTTGGAAAGATTTAATTAAATACATCTCTTTTTAACATTTCTTAATACCTGATGCACAAACAACACTAAGGAAATTCAGAAGAGGAGCTTTTCATTTGACTATCCAACACTGTTTAGTTGGATGTCTCTAATTTTCCCAGCACTACTGATGCAAACTTTCTCTTGAGAAGAAAGAGGGAGAAGCTCTCAGAGTCATACACAAAATGGAGTGTCAAAATGGAGGTGCATATGCAAGGTGTCCAGGACACATAGAGCATACATCCTTGAGTCTGGAGGGACTTAAGAGAGAAGAAGCAATCTGGGATAGGGCCTGCATGATGTTCTTTGGCTGCAAACAATAGGTATCATCTCTAGGTTAACCTGAGATGAAAACATAAAACTAAAAAAATTGGAAGGATGTGGAGGTGATCCCTGGTTATAAAAAAGGAGGAAACAAGGTTGGTCCAGAGATGCAGGGAGGAGCAACAAATAGATGATCTCTTCAGAGTGGTGCCCAATAGATAACAGCCCTAGCCATTTATCTGCTGAGTGCCACTCTGCTTTTAAGACTCAGATTCCTAGGAGACAGTATTGAAATGATCAAGTAGATCAGGCCTCCTCTCTTTGGCCAAAAGAGGGCACAGTTAGTTTCACAGAAGGAAATCTGATACTCTTATCCCCAGAATGAGAAGAGGTACTAAACAGGCAAATACAGTAGCTGTTCATTAGGAAAACTATGCAGGAAAGCCATGATGTTAGTTACCTAGTGCTGCCAACACAAAATACCACAAACCAGGTGGCTTAAGACAACAGAAATTTATTCTCACACAGCTCTGGAGACTGGCCATCTGAAATTCAGGTGTTGCCTGGGACATGCTTCCTTCAAAGGCTTTAGGGGAGAATCCTACCTTGCCTTTTCTTGGCTTCCAGTAACTGCCAGAAATTCTTGGTGCCCCTTGAATTACGGCTGTATTGCTTCAATCCATCTCTGTCTCTATCATCCCATGGTTTTCTTCCCTATGGGTATGTTCCCTATCTTTATTCTCATTATAAAGTTATTAGTCATTGGATTTGTGTCTATACTGGGCCAGTATGTCCTCATCTTGACTTCATTATGTCTACAGATATCCGAATTCTAAATAAGATCAGATTCACAGAAACAGGGAGTTAAGATTTCTATTTTATGGGACACATTCAAATAGAACTATTAGTCTAGAGAAGGAACTCATAAGTATTGAAGGATAGAAAATGCTCAGTCCAGAGAGAGGTTTCACAAGAAAAAGACAGAACGATGAGGCAGCTGGAAGCCAGATCCTAAAGCATCTATGGTGTACAAAGAATGGAATTTGGACTTTTTGTTGTAGGCAGTAGAGAGCTTATCTGCATTTTAGGGATTTTGGCAGCTTGGGCAGGAAATCCCTCATAGGGAGAACATTCCAGGAACAGGTGCCATTCCAGGCAGCCTGAAAGTACATCTCTCTTTTGCTGGACTTCAAGGACCTGCATCTAAATGCTGCAGCTTCTCTCCTCTGTCTCCTCTTCACTAAAGGTCCATTTTAACTACCTACCCTGCCCCAATTAACATCCATCTTTCTTTTGTCTCCTCCTTGTAAACCTGTCTTACCATATTAACACTCTTTGTCTTCTCACATTAACCTTGGAAGTAACATGGATTTTTCTTTTGCTAATCTAATCTCTGGCTATCTAATCAACCTCTTCCTCTCCGTGGCTCCACTGAAGGCATCCTTTTGAAATGTACTGGTAGAAAATGGTCACTAAGCAAGGACAAAGAGAAAAATGCCTCGCAGTATATACTTCCTTTTATCATCCAGATAAATGCCTGACTGAAATCAAGTCATGAGTCACTCTTCAGTTCCGAAGTCTACAGAGTACATAAAGATCAAATTTATAGGAGATCTTGAAAAATCACAGAGGCTTCCACCAAACCTTAGTGAAAAGAACTTCAACTTTAAAGAAACCATTCTTCAACTTTTTATGAGTGAGGAAATGGAGGGTTTGAAAGCTTGACCCTGGTAACCCAGTGAGCTCACTGCTGCACTGAACTTGGAGGTCTCCCATGTCTTGAGATGGTCCCAAGATTTAGTTGATTCTCTTACAGCACTCCAGTCACACAGAATAAGCTCCTAGATCACACCCTGCTTTCTCAGACTCCCAGGTCTCCTACCAGTGTCACTATGTCTCAGATTGGAAGTGACATCCTCCAAAAAGCTCTTTTGAGTACCTCAGGCAAGAGGAAGCTTCCTTCCTCTGGGCATCCAAAGGCTGTCCCTCATCTGACTCTGCCAGTAAGCCCTCTTGGTTTGCTCAGCCCTGGGTTTCACCTGACTCAGTCTGAGAGACACAAGCAAACTAGCATTGCTTTGACTCTTTGAGCAAAAATTAGACACAGTCACCTCTATCAGTTCCTTCTGTTTCCTGGACCTTGACTTCTCTCTCTCTATAACAAGTGGGCTGGTCTTACACATTTTCTGAGTTGCTCACAGATATTATGTAAGAGGGAAAGGATTCCAGTTTCAGAAACACTAATTTAAGGAAAGTTAATGAGGCTTCTTATGTGATCACTTCTCAAAACTCTGGCCGTGCTAATATGTACTAGGAAGCTCCAAGAAGGAGTGATTATTGTTATTATTGACATTAGTATGAGTAAGAACAGTGGGTTTTCCTCCCTACTTTATATAGAATTTCTACTTTCTTTTTGCTTATTCTTCACAAGACACTATCCTAAGTGCATTTTAAACAAACAGCTCATATAATGACTTTAGCAGCCTAAATTATTGATCTAATTTTGTAGGTGAGGATACTATGGTATGGAAAGATGGGAAGGGCAGGGGAGGAACTGTGATGTATGCAGGATGGATATGAAAGTCTGTGATCTTAATGACTGGATCACATTGAGGAATCGCATAGACTATTGTTCCACTAAACACATCTATTTGTAAAAGTCTTCAAAATCACTGAAGCTCTTTGAGACATCAGTCTGGAAGTTTTCAGCCACTGGCTTGGGAACTGTTGGCTGGGCCTGATAATTGACAACTGTGTGTCTCCTGGCCGACTAGCATCATGCATTCACTGCTAAGTTTCCTATGTAATACTTTGTCCCAACTCTGTGACTGGACTATGTGACCATCAAAAGCTGAAAGAACAAGACACAAACCAACAGTATGCTGACCACCACAGAAGTCCCCTCACTTGAAAAGTTGATTCAGCCAGATCTCAGCCTGTTCACTGCCTGGTCCCCTACCTCTAGGCAGTTGAGGTTCCATCAGGCCTCTTGCCAATTCATGCCACCTAGGTTAGGACATACAGAGGTGATGGCACAACAGATTTGGTTAGGGAAAGATGTCTATTCTTTTTTTTTTTTTTTTTTTTTTTTTTTTACAGGCAGAGTGGACAGTGAGAGAGAGAGACAGAAAGAAAGGTCTTCCTTTGCCATTGGTTCACCCTCCAATGGCTGCCGCGATCCGATGGCAGGAGCCAGGTGCCTATCCTGGTCTCCCATGGGGTGCAGGGCCCAAACACTTGGGCCATCCTTCACTGCACTCTCTGGCCACAGCAGAGAGCTGGCCTGGAAGAGGGGCAACCGGGACAGAATCCGGCGCCCCGACCGGGACTAGAACCCGGTGTGCCGGCGCCGCAAGGTGGAGGATTAGCCTGTTGAGCCATGGCTCTGGCCAAGATGTCTATTCTTTGCCTGTGATATTTCCATGCTCATCTATGAGAGCAGAAGACAGAACACCAGCCCTTGTATTATTCCAAGCATCCCAGGAAAACAGATGTTGAAAATTAATGCTTCAAGGGACTTCCATTCTTGTGGCTTCCTTCAATGATTTCCTCTAAATCTTTGCTCAGCTGTTGCCACTGACTCCTAGACAAGGTGTTGGAACTTTTTCCTAAACTAAAGGGTTCCATGATACAAGGATCTTGGAGATTATTTCAGGCCATCCATTATGTACTGCTGTAAGACTTAGGCAGGCAAAGGGGAAGTCTACATTGTAAGTTTCCAAGTCCACATTGTAAGTTACTGACAATTAGGACTACAAATGTAACTCCCTGACTCCCAGTTCTGTGTTCTTCTTAATAGCATGATTGTTTCTCCAATTTCTAGAAAAGAGAGGTCTCTTTAGAGAAAATCAGTACCACTATCTCATTTCATAGATAGAGAACTGAGACAGAGGAAGACTTATAACAAATTGCAAAACATTACTTTTCTTTGAAGTTGTTTATGTTCATCTGATACTTCCTTCCTGAGCCTGTGAGTGCCATGAAAATAGAGTCCCTGCTGGATTTAGCTTTGTACCTAGTAAATTCCTGGCACAGTGCAAGTACTCAGTAATAATTGCTATGTGGATGATAGATCTAAAAACCAATGAATAGAAGAATGAATAAATGGCTGAATGAGCTCATAAATAAACTCAACTAGCTTAGAGTTTGAGTCCCTATTGGGAAGAGACCCCTAGGGAAGTAATACTTGAAGTTGTCATCACTCATGGATATCTTAGTTTAAATCAGTTTTGTGTATTTTCCTAAGGATGCAGTCAGAGGAAGAGATAACAAGAAATCCACACAGCACAGAGTTGTTAAGTGAGAGCAGCAGCTTGATGTGGTAGAGTGAGAGTGCCAGACAGATAACATGTTTACATTTCTCTCTATGTTATGAAGTTTCCTTCAAACGCACTATATCATTAATCCTCAAGGCACCCAGTGTAGTAATCATATTGTTCCTGCATCACAAATGAGGTGACTGAGGGTCATAGTTTGAAAAGAACCATCTCATGGCTACTTGGATCCTCAGTGCAGAGTCAGGCTATGCATCTAGCCCTCTGATTCCCTCCTCTGCTTGTCTGTGTGGGAGATTGTGCTGAGTCCTAGGGTAGGTCCGGAGGGTACCCTATGCACCATCAAAACAAAAACAGTTTGTGCTTTCCCAGAAAATAATCCGAAAACAGCTGGCATCACTGTGCTGGGACCCTGTGGGCTCTGGAAGGATTAAACTACAGCTCCATGGACTGAGCTCATTTCTCACTCTGTCTCATTAAGAGTGGCCGTCAGCGCCTGCAGCAGGAAGCGAGCCCATCATCCACTCACACCTCCTGCTCACAGGTGACAGCCCCGCTGGCTGCTCCATGCCACCTTAAGTGTCACTTTCTTGAAGACAAATCGTGGGGCTTTTTCTAAGAAAATAAGATGTGTTCTTTGTTCAACTAATATTTATGGAGCACCATTCAATGTGTACCCTTAAGTGCTAAGTTCTGTGGGAAACGAGAGAATGAACAGTTCATTTATATGTTAACTATGATACTTTATACACATTATCTTATTTTTATTATTGTTGTTCATGTTATTATCATTGTTATTATTAAAGGCTACCTTTCACTGAGCACTTATGCTATGCCAGAATTTACCAAGCATTTTGCATTTTATCAATGACGATGATGATGACTAAATAGTGTCAAAAATGTCCCCATGGGGGCTGGTACTGTGGTGCAGCAGGTAAAGACGCCATCTGCAGTTCTGGTATCCAGTATGGGTACCAGTTGGAGTTCCAGCTGCTCCACTCCCAATCCAGCTCTCTGCTATAGCCTGGGAAAGCAGTGGAAGATGGCTCAAGTGCTTGGGCCCCTGCACCCACGTGGGAGACCTAGAAAAAGCTCCTGGCTCCTGGCTCCTGGCTTCGGATATTTGCAGCTCTGGCCTTTGCAGCCATCTGGGGAGTGAACCATTAGTTGGAAAACTTCTCTCTGTCACTGCCTCTGCCTCTGCATCTCTGTAACTTTGACTTTCAAATAAATAAGTAAATCTTTAAAAAAATATTGTCCCCGTAAGTTCATATTCAACCTGAATCTCAGAGAATGATCTTTTTTGGAAACAGGGTCTTTGAGGATGCAATCGAGTTGAGGTCTTTCTGGGTTCAAGGAAGCCTTGATTCAATTATGGATTTCCTTACACGAAGAAAATTGGGATATTTACATAGATTAAATAATGCCATGTAAAGAGAGACACATAGGGAGGATGGAGGCAGTGCTTTAAACAATGCACCTATTAGCCAAAAAAAGAGAGAAAAGCCACCAAGAATTGCTGATAATGAACAGAAGCTAAGAGGAACCACAAAAGAATTATTCCCTAGGATCTTTGAAAGGAGCAGGGGAAACTAGCAGCTTGATTTTGGACTTCCTGCTTCCAGTTCTTCTTCTTTTTTAAACTTTTATTTAACGAATATAAATTTTGAAAGTACAACTTTTGGATTATAGCGACTTTTCCCCCCATAACCTCCCTCCCACCCACAACCATCCACTTCCCACTCCCTTTCCCATCCCATTCTTCATCAAGATTCATTTTCAATTATCTTTATATACAGAAGATCAACTTGGTATATACTAAGTAGATTTCAACAGTTTGCACCCACACAGATACAAAGTATAAAGTACTGTTTGAGTAGTAGTTTTACCATTAATTTGCATAGTACAAGACATTAAGGACAGAGATCTTACATGGGGAGCAAGTGTGCAGTGACTGCTGTTGTTGATTTAACAATTTGATGCTCTTGTTTATGATGTCAATAATCACCCGAGGCTCTTGTCATGAGCTGCCAAGGCTATGAAAGCCTCTTGAGTTCACAAACTCTGATCTTATTTAGACAAGGCCATAATTAAAGTGGAAGATCTCTACTCTCTTCAGAGAAAGGTACCTCCTTCTTTGATGGCTCATTCTTTCCACTGGGATCTCACTCACAAAGATCTTTCATTTAGGTCATTTTTTTTTTTTGCCACAGTATCTTGGCTTTCCATACCTGAGAAACTCTCATGGGCTTTTTAGCTGGATCCGAATGCCTTAAGGGCTGATTCTGAGGCCAGAGTGCTGTTTAGGGAACCTGCCATTCTATGAGTCTGCTGTGTATCCTGTTTCCCATGTTCTGCCTCTGGAACTTTATGAGAATTGATTTCTATTGTTTTAAACCACACAGTTTGTGGTTATCATGTTCCAGAATTCCTAGAATACTGATAAGATGGTGGTAGTTATCATTTTTTGAGTACTTCCTTCAAACAGCACTACATAAGAATTTCACACAAATCATCTCATTTACTCTTTATGAGATCTGATATTCCAACCCATCTTTTATTTGAGAAAACACACTCAGTAGTGTCATGATCACCTGTTAGAGACTCCCAGGTGACTGAGGTCTCATCATGAAGCTTTCAAAGCAATGTGGGCATTCAGTAAATGCTTACATCTGGAGTTGAGTGGTCCTCTACTCAGCCCTCATCTATCACTTCAAACAGAACTCCTACCTCAGGTCTTCATGAAGTGCCAGAGAAACTACTGATTTAAGCACAACTCAAAACTGTCTTAGAACCCTAGCAATAGGGCCTGAGCAAATCGCTTAATCTCTCTGAAACTCAATCATCTCATATACAAAATAATATTATTGGTATTTCTCTTACAATGAATAATTAATGAGATGATATATGAAATTTCCAACATAGTGCAATATAGGGCAGTTATTGTTATTCAGCTCACTACTTAACCCAAAATGAACTTACTGTTATCTATATTGGCTTTGTGATGCACCAGTTTTTCTTCTTTACACTCTTTGCTTCATCTTCTAAAATGCTCTCGCCCCTCATTCCTGCATTTGACATCCCTACATATCATGCAAGGCCAGGTTCAAAAAATTTTCTAGTCCATGGAGTCTCCCCAGGTCCTTCAGCTTGAAGTGATTCCTCCTTCCTCTGACTAAAGGGGTCTATTTATAAATACCACCTTTATATGATACTTAAGCTTCATACCTTGTCTAACTCTCTTAACTTGAATGACAACTGGATCTTCTCTTTGTTTTTTTCTTAAAATCGTTCTTTAATATATTAGCAGACTTATAAAAATTGCATTTAAAGGTTATTATGTGAAGTTTAGATTCCTATGTATTTTCTGTATTGTCCTACCAAGGTAAATACATCTATGTCCTCAAACATTGGACACTTCTTTATGGTGAAAACATTCAATATTCTATCTTCTAGATATTTTTATAAAAAAATACAGTGCATGCACAGTAACTATGTCCACCTTATATAACTTCTTCATTCTGTCTTGCTATGTACTCACATGTTCATTGCATTACTATTCATAATAGCTAAGGGATGATAAACCTAAGTATCCATCTTTTGATGAATGGATAAAGAAAATATGGCACATATACAATACAGAATACTACTGAGCCATAAAAAGGATAAAGTCTTATCAATCACATCACCATGGATAGAACTGGAGGTCATCACGTAAACTGCAGTAATCCAGGAACAGGAAGGCAATTATCACCTGATCTTTCTCAATGTTTCTTTCAAGACCCTTTCCCCCGCATGCCAAGAGGGGCAGCATCACACGAGGCATAGCACTCAAGCCCCTTTCTCACCTTCCTATCCTGTCTCCTGGAGGTCTTTCTGTCAGCTCTGCAGACTCAGGCTCTGCTTCAGGCAGGTTTATCAGATATTTTCCTAATAATGTTTCTTGCACTCAGAGAAGAGTGTTATTTTCAAATTTATTGTATTTTATTATGCTCTAGATACTATTTATATGGGTTAACTAGTTTAACATTCACAGTGTCCACATATTTGTTATCACCTTCCTTTTATGGATGAATAAACCAAACAACCTGCCTGACATCATAGACCTAATGGGGTACAGAGCCAGTATTCTAACCCATTCCATATGATAATGCCATGCTCCTAAAAGATATATCCTTCATATTTCAGCTATATTACCCATATCTCTCCCTCCCCAACTTTCTCAAGGGATGACCCTGTTTGTGACCCTCTCACCACACCTAGAAATGTGCTTTACACTAATCAGTTGGACATTCAACATTAGTCAAATGACTGAACACAAAGCACTTATCATTTGTTAATTGCAAATATCTGTGCCTATGTTTAAGGCTTGTGAGAATACAGTGAGCAAATGCAAGTATAGCTTAAATCTTGCAACCAAACAACTAGTAACTGTCAGCTATTGAAGCTATGTGAGACACAGGCCTGCCCTTCTGGAGCATAACATTATGGAAGGCTGATAAAGTATTTATTAAAAAAAGTTTGCTACATGATAACATTTAAGTCTGTCTTCAAAATTACAGTGATGTGTTCACATTTCTGCTACCTTATTATTGAGTTGCACAATTCAGTGTAAAGTTTGTAAAGTCATTGAATTTTATGGCATGTAATATCTCAGTGAAGTTGTTAAAAAACAATAGGATGGGGGTTGGTGTATGGTCTGGAAGTTAAGATGCCAGTTATGATATCCAAGTCCCATATCAGAGGAGGATACGTGGCTCCTATTACTGACTCCAAATCCCAATTCTATCTTTCTGCCAATGCATACCTTGAGAGGCACCAGATAGTGACTCAAGTTATTGAATTTCTCCCATCCCTTAATCCAGTAGGATTAAGTTCTTGGCTCCTACTATTGACCTGGCCCAGTTCTGGCCATGGTAAGCATTTGGGAAGTGAATCAGCAGATGGAAGCTCTGTCTCTCAAAAAAAAATAAATAAGACAAAAATTTTTGATAAACACTTAGATGTAGAGAATAAAGTGAGACAGTGACATTAAGTTGCTAGGAGCCAGGCGTTTTATCCTCAAGAACCAATAGGTATCAGTTTAAAGACTACTAGATTTTCAAGGCTACATGAGAATTTAGGGAGAAAAAGAAGAAAATACTAGGTTCAAAGCACAGACAAATGCAATCTGTAAAAAATCAATAGTTTAGAGAAATATTTCAAAAATATATCATTATGTTAACTGTTTCAAACATCACTCTATCTTCACTGTTTAAGGAAATATTTTTAAAATGTGAAGTATGAAGCTATTTCACAGTACCCAATGTATGAGTGTCCAGAGTCTGTGAAACATTAAAATTACCTTAGTTGTGTACTATGAGTTCATTGGGCTCAGTAGAGGGGTATATATATATATATATATATATACACACATATACATAAAGATATATATATATACACACACACACACATATAGTATGTTTACATTGTAAATATTTTAGGTTTTATGGGTCATCTGATCTTTGTGGCAACTGCTTAACTGCGCCAGAGAGTAGACCTAGACAATACATCAATGAGACAGAATGTCTATGTCCTAGTAAAACTGTATTTACTGAAGTAAGCAGCTGGCTGGATTTGGCCTTCAGGCTGTAGTTTGCTGATCCCAGGATTTTTTGTGGTAGGGTAGCATTATGCCTGTTCCAGGAAATAGAGTTCTTCTGACTCCACAATAAATAGAGTTCTTCTGACTCCACAATTAACAAATTCCATGGGCTTTCCCTTCTTATTTGGCCTTGACTCTCTTATTCTTGTTCTATTGGAAGTAAAGGAGGAAGATATTTTGAAAGGTTGCATCTTCTTAGAATCCTAGGAAATTCCAAAGCACTCACGCATGTTTTCTCCATCTCTCTCTCTCTCTCTCTCTCTCTCTCTCCACCTCTTCCTCTCTTGCACATGCATGTTCCATATTCCTCTTTCATGTTCCCACTTTTTCCTCCCCCACTCCCAGATGTCCTCTGTTCTCTCCTCTTGGGTATCATCCATAAACACTACCCTAGCAATAGTGTATGTATGACTTTGCAGCACCAGAAACTGCTACATAGGTTCACTCCTAGAGATTCCCAAGTCCAAACTCCTAAGAGAGAAACTCATGGCCCACCTCATCCTGAGTTGGAAAATGACTCATGGAGTGCTGTAGAGACAGGATTTTGTGCTGGCCACTCAAGGGTCCATTGCTTAATCTACTCTGTTGTTGTCTAGGTAGGGGAAAACACAAGTTACAAGGCTAAGCCCAAGACATGGATGCTTGTAAATTAGCACTATGTCTTCTGTGTTCTATTTTGCCATAACCTATGAGGCTCTAAGGTTGAGAGGAGAAATCGGGGGGTTACTAAGATGAAATGGATGTTATTGTTCCAGTGGTGCTTACCATTAATGATATCAGGAAGTCCCCAAACTCTCTGAGCTTTCATTTCTTATCTATTCAACAGTACTAATGTCGTTTCCTTGTGTGTATATGCCAAGGGGGGAGATAGAGTTACTATCAACCATGAGAAAAACAGTATATATCGAATACATTGCACCTTATTTAATATTGCAGGTATAATGATTTCTATCTTATTTGGGTGCTGTAACTATTAATTTGCAGCAGTTTAGTTAATGAGTATAGACTATGTACATTAATGTCATTTTACCAGAAATGCTCTGGTAATGTGCTTAAGGTATACACATGTCTGTGTTCTGTTAGTGATATTATTATTATTATTATTATTATTATTACTCTGCATCTGGTAGACCAGCACCAGAGAAACAAGCTGATGCTGGACAAGACAGCCTGACTTAAGAATTCTTGGCAGGCAGGAAGTCAGAGACAGAGTCCTGCAATGAAGGCAATACAGCTCTAAATAGATAGCCAGGGGACTTTTTCTATATTAAACTATTGATTTTTCATAAACTAAGAGCACAAAAGGCCAGCAAGAACAATTGAATCCCAGAGCAGGATTCCAAAGAAATTAGACAGCTCTTTGTCCCTTGTTGGCCACTTTCATGAAGTGACTTCCTTTTAGAGAAAAGATAAAACACCTTTTATTTCCAGGAAATAACTAGAAGGAAGGCAGTGTGTGTTGGGGGTCGGAGGTTGGAGAGGATGGGAGATGGAGGGAGTAAGGGAGGAGGGAGGAAGAGAGTTGAAGAAAGGGAAGAATGTTAAAAAATCCTAAAGCAGAAAATGGGAAACCTAAGTTCTGGCTTGAATTAGTCACTCAGAAAATGTCTTCCTCTTGATCAGAAACTAGGAGATAAAATTTGTTGCTCTCCATGTTTGGTCATTCTGTGGTTTGTTATGAGGAAGATGGAGGGAAGAGAGAATAGATGAAGGAAGAAGAGCTGAGTGGAGGAGAGTGTACCTCTGAAGATAGTTCTGATTACACTCATTGTTTTGGCTTCACGTGTACTCCCAACTGTGAAACCAAAGAATGTTCCAATCAAGAACACTTACCCCAAGCCAGAAGTGGATCCAGGTGCCAGAGACTGGAGTTTTTCCAGTTGGGACAAGGAGAACTATTGAGCAAAATTAAGCCAAATTTTCAAGATAAAATTCTATGCTTTGGGAGCTCTACAAGGGAGGAGGCCTGAAGTCCAAGCTCATTAGCTTCAAGATGAATCTTCTATCCTGGAGTTCTGTCTTGGGTAGAGTAAATAGGAAGAGACCACTCAGGAAAAGATGTTGTCCATTTTTCTTTAAGTGTGTCACCTCCCACTAAGTCTTCAGATTAATTTCAATGGTACTCACAGAGCACCGGTTTGACACTCCACATGCATCAGTTCATAAATGGTTTCTCTTGGGGAGATAGAGATCATGGTCTCCATTTTATGGCTTTGATGTTGGAGCAAGTCCCTACTCTCAGAGCCAAACCTAGTATTAGGTAAAGACTGAATAGAAGATCCCTCTTTAACAACTACCCATGACAGACCCACAACACAGGTATTATTAATCCCATGTGATATATATTATCAGGTAATCATATTGAGATATATCACAAGGTACTCTTACCTGCTGTGTGATCACTGCAGCTTATCTCCTTGGAATCCAGTAATGGTTCCTAGAATGTGAGTCATAACCTTTCCTTATGCTGTTGTTCATGCTAGTCTTAGCTTAGGGGTCAGGAACTCAAACTTAGGGATTTGGGGTCACTTGTCATATAACATCATATTAACTAGCCACATGATTCATTTGCTTTCTTTCAACTCCCAAAGAAGAAGAGAGACACTTTTCAGAGAGACAGTATTATGAAAGGAAACAACAAAATCCTGGGCCTTGGTTTACACCTTTAAGTGGCTTCATTTAACCACTCAGTGCCATGGCTGTGTTCTTTCCTCAATCATGACAATCCAGCCATATGTTTATACTATGCAACTAAGAGGACACCTTTATGTTAAATTTAAATGCAGAACTCAGTACTCACTGTTGGCAGAAGAACTTCTCTCTGCACTACAGCTCTCCATAAATTCACTTCCTTCTGACTCTAGGACGATCTATCTACTTTTATTTTTCACTTTTTAATATGTCTTTCTTTGAAAATTTTCTTAATATAAAGATAACAGATTTCATGTATTTCATAGTTACAATTTTAAGAAGACAACCATACTTCCCTCCTTCCTTCAATCATCCCTTCTTCCATCATGTGTTACAATATTTCCAATAAAATAATTCAATTTACTTTATAATTACAGGCTTAATACACACTAATCAAAATGCTCAACAAGTAAAAAGTAAAAATACAACTGTTCAACAGGATTGTAGAAAAAGGTTAAAAATAATCATTATATCATAAGATGTAAGTTTCATTCTTACACATTTTTTCTGTATTCTGTAGTAACAACCACATATCAGAGAAGACATATAAAATTCATCTTTTGGGGATTGACTTATATCACTAAGCTTGATGGTTTCCAGTTGCATCCATTTTGTTGCAAAAGACAAGATTTCATTCTCTTCTATGGCTGAATTGTATTACATTGTAAATATATTTATCATATTTTATTTATTTAGTCATTATCTGATGGACATCCAGATTGATTGTGAATTGAGCTGCAATGAACATGAGGGTGTAAATAACTCATTCATATGTTGATTTCCTTTCTATTGGGTAAATTCTCAGAAGTGGGTTGACTGGGTCATATCATAGACCCACTTTCAGGTTTCTGAGGAATTTCCATTCTGTCTTCCATAATGGTTGTACTAGTTTACATTCCCACCAAAAATGTGGTTTTGTAACTTTCTCTCTATATCCTTACCAGCATTTATTATATTTTTGATTTTTGGATGACAGTCACTGTAAGTGGGGTGACATGAAACCTCACTGTGGTATTGATTTGTATTTCCCTGATGATTAGTGATCCCGAGCATTTTTTCTTGTATCTGTGGGTAATTTGTATTTCATCCCTTGAAAAATGTCTCTCCATGTCCTTTGCCTATTTCTTAACTGGATTGTTTCTTTTGTTGTTGTTGAGTTGCTTGATCTCACTATATATTCTGGATATTAATATTTTATCAGATACATAATTTGCAAATATTTTCTTCCATTCTGTTGGTTGCCTGAACACTATGTTGAGTGTTTCCTTTGCTAAGAAGCAGAAGCTTCTTAGCTTGATGTAATTCCATTCATCTTTCTTTGTTTTAATTTCTTTTGATTCTGGGGTCTTATCTAAGAAGTTTTTGCCTATGCGGATGTTGTGCAGAGTTTCCCCAATGTTTCTCTCTAGTAAAATGATGGTCTTGGGTCATAGATTTAGATCTTTGATTCATTTTAATTAAATTTTTGTATAAGATGTAAGGTAGGGGTCTTGCTTCGTATTTCTGCATGCATAGATCCAATTTTCCCAGAAACATTTGTTGAAGATGCTGTCTTTCTCCAAGGAATGATTTTAGATCATTTGTCAAACATTAACTGGTCATAGCTGCATGGATTAATTTCTGGGATTTCTAGTCTTTGCCATTGGTCTACATGTTTGTTTTTGTGCCATTACCAGGCTACTTTGATTATAACAGCCCTATAGTATGTCTTGAATGTGGGTATTGTGATGTCTCTGGCTTTGTTTTTGTTACTTGCAATTGCTTTAGCTATTCTGGGTTTCTTGTTTTCCCATATGAATTTTGCAGTTTTTTTTCTATATCTGAGAACAATTGACTTACTATTTTAATTGGGATCATATTAAATCTTCATTTTTGGGGTGATAGTATTGAAATTTTGATATTAATTTTTCCAATCTATAACATGGAATTTTTTTTTTAATTTTCTGTGTCCTCTTCTATTTCTTTCTTGATGTTTTGTAATTGTCATTGTAGATACCATTCACATGCCTGGTTGAATTTATTGCAAGTTAATTAAATATTTTGTAGCTACTGTTAATGGCATTTATCTTACAAGTTCTTTCTCAACAATGGCATTTTTTGTGTACACAAATGCTGTTAATTTTTGTGTATTGATTTAATAATCTGCAAGTTTGCCAAATTCTCCTATGAGATCCAATAATCTCTTAATAGTTCCTCTATATACAGGATCATGTCATCTGCAAATGGGGATAATTCAGCTTCCTCCTTTCCAACTTGGGTGCCTTTGATTTCTTTTTCTTGCCTAATGCCTATTGATAAAACTTCCAGAACTATACTGAATAGCAGTGGTGGAAGTGGGCATCCTTGTCTGGTTCCAGATCTTAGGAAGAAATGCTTCCTGCTTTTCTCCACTCAATGTGATGCTGGCTGTATTCTGTGATTGTAGAATGAAGTGTTCTGTAGATATCAATTAAATCAATTTGATCAACAGTGTACATTAGCTTTGTTTTTTCCTTTGTTGATTTTTTGTCAACTTGATGTCTGCATTGATGAAAGTGTGAAAGTAAAATGTTGAAGTCTCCCATTATGATTGTATTGGACCATATGTCTCCCTTTAGGTTATTAACATTTGTTTTAAATCACTGGGTGCTCTATAATTGGGTACATGGACATTGACATTAGTTACATCTTCTAGTTGAATTGATCCCTTCATTATTACATAATGACTTTCTTTGTCTCTTTTGACAGTTTTTGTTTTAAAGTCTGTTTTGTCTGATATTAAGATAGTAACTTCTGCTAGTTTTTGATTGCCATTTGCATGGAATAGCTTTTTTCCATCCTTTCACTTTTAGTCTGTGTGTGGCTTTGTTGGTGAGGTGTGTTTCTTGTAGGCAAAATATAGATAGGTCTTGCTTTTTTTTCTTTTTTTTTTCCCAAAGAAACCTTTTATTTAATGAGTATGAATTTCATAAGTGCAACTTTAGGAAAATAGTGACATTTCCCTGCATATACATCCTCCCATACCAGCTCCTTCTCCATATTCCATCTCCATTAAGATTAATTTTAAATTAACTTTATATACAGAAGACCAACTCTATACTAAGTAAAGATTTCAACAATTTGCATACACACACACAATATAAAAACTGTTTGACTCAGCATGATGTTTTTCAGATTCCTCCATTTTGTTGAAAATGACCGGATTTCATTGTTTTACTGCTGTATAGTATTCTATAGAGTACATGTCCCATAATTTCTTTATCCAGTCTACTGTTGATGGGCATTTAGGTTGATTCCAGGTCTTACCTATTGTGAATTGAGCTGCAATAAATATTGAAATGCAGACAGCTCTTTTATTTGCCAATTTAATTTCCTGTGGGTAAATTCCAAAGAGTGGGATGGCTGAGTTGTATGGTTATATTCAGGTTTCTGAGGAATCTCTAAACTGACTTCCATCGTGGCTTTACCAGTTTGCATTCCCACCAACAGTGGGTTAGTGTCCCTTCTTCCCCACATCGAGTGAAATAAGCCAGTAGCAAAGGGACAAATATCATATGTTCTCCCTGATTGGTGACAACTAACCAACCACAGAAAAGGAAACCTGTTGAAGTGAAAGGAACATTATGAGAAACAATGACTTGATCAGCCCTTGTCCTGACTGTCAAGGAACAACTTAATACTTTATCCCTTTTAGTATTTTTTGTTCTATTTAATACAATTGGTTGAACTCTTTAATTAACACACAATTATTCTCAGGAGATTAAATTTAACTGAAAAGTGATCCCTGTTAAATATAAGAGTGGGAATAAGACAAAGAGGAGATGTACAGCTCAGCACATGGTCAATCAGACTTGCCCCAAAATGTAGAGTTAGAAATGTACCAGGGGATTCCAATTCAATCCATTCAAGATGGCATGTACCAATGCCATCTCACTAGTCCATGTGATCAATTTCAGTACATAATTGATCATAATGATAGGATTAAGAGTCAAAGGGATCACATAAACAAGACTAGTGTCTGCTAGTACTAACTGATAGAATTAAAAAGGAGAAAACAATCCAACATGGGAAGAAGGATACACAGCAGAATCATAGAATGGCAGATGTCCTAAATAGCACTCTGGCCTCAGAATCCTCAGAATCAGCCCTTAAGGCATTCGGATTGGGCTAAAAAGCCCACAAGAGTATTTCAGGCATGGAAAGCCAAGACACTCTGAAAAAAAAAAAAAAAAAAAAAAAAAAAAAAAAAAACAACCACCTAAATGAAAGATCTCTGCGAGTGAGATCCCAGTAGGAAGAACAGGCCATCAAAGAAGGAGGTAACTTTCTCTGAAGGGAGGAGAGAACTTCCACTTTGACTATGACCTTGTCTAAATAAGATCGAAGTCAGTGAACTCAAGAGGCTTCCGTATCAAGAGGCTTCCGTAGCCTTGGCAACTCATGACTAGAGCCTAGGGAGATTTCTGACGCCATAAACAAGAGTGTCAAATTGTTAAGTCAACAACAGGATTCACTGTGTACTTACTCCTCATGTAGGATCTCTGTCCTTAATGTGTTGTACAATGTGAATTAAAGGTATAACTAGTGCTCAAACAGTACTTTACACTTTGTGTTTCTGTGTGGGTGCAAACTGTTGAAATCTTTACTTAGTATATACTAAATTGATCTTATATATATAAAAATAATTGAAAATGAATCTTGATGTGAGTGGAAGGGGAGAGGGAGCGGGAGAGGTGAGGGTTGCAGGTGGGAGGGAAGTTATGGGGGTGGGGAAGCCACTGTAATACATAAGCTGTACTTTGGAAATTTACATTTATTATGCAAAAGTTAAAAAAATTAAAAAAAACTGTTTGAGAATAAGTTTTACGGTTAATTCTCATAGTACAATTCACTAAGGACAGAGGTCTTGCATGGAGAAAAGTGCACAGTGAGTCCCATTGTTTCTTTAACAATTAACATTCTTATGTATTCTGTCAGTGATTATCTGAGGCTCTTGACATAAGGTGCCAAGGCTATGGAAGCCTTCTGAGTCCACATTTTTCATCAGTATTTAGACAAGGCCATAAGCAAACTGGAAGTTCTCTCCTCCCTTCAGAGAAAAGTACATCTTTCTTTGATGGCCCTTTCTTTCCACTGGGGTCTCACTCACAGAGACGCTTTATGTAGGATGTTTTATTTTTTGCCACAATGTCTTGGCTTTCCATGTATGAAATATTCTCATGGGCTTTTCAGCCAGGGCTTGCTTTTTAATTCATTCAGTCAGTATGTGTCTTTTAATTGGGGAGTTTAGTCCATTTACATTCAATGTTATTACTTATAAGCAATAACTTTAATATTCCTATTGTTTGTTTTTTATTTTCTTTGTACTATTATTGGGTTTTATGCCTTCACTTTATTTCATGATGCTCGTTATATTTCTGAGTTTCTGGAGTTTCTGTATGTAGTACATCCTTAAGCATCATTTGCAAGACTGGCCAGATGTTGACAAATTCTTTCAATGTTTGTTTTGAAAGGTTTTTATTTCACCTTCATTTATAAATGAGAACTTCACTGGGTACAGTATTCTGGGCTGACAGCTTTTTTCTTTATAGACTTGTAGTATATCTCCCAGTTCTCTCCTAGCCTGTAGGATTTTTGATGAGAAGTCTGCTGTCAATCTAATGGTTGATCTTTCTACTTTAAAAATATATATTTTATTATTCATGTGTTCTCTGAGCTTCTTTTGATGAGAGGTTCACATGGCTATCAGAGCAGTAACTCTTCAAGGTGCTAACAGCATTCTTAGTTTGGGTTATTTTAGATGCAGACTAGGAGGTAAGAACTAAATAATGAGTGATTTGTTTGTATGGGGACATTAGCATCATAGTAGGAGAATAGAGAAGTGAGGCAAGGAAATGAGAGCAGCCAATACAAAGTTGGCACCTGGGGAACTCCCTATGAAAATTCCAGAAGCTGGTTTGGAACACAAACTTCAGAGTTATCCCACCAAAGAAGGATGAGAGATGGTATATTTGTACACATACTCTTGTTAACTATTATGTGGTTGGACATTTCAGTGGAGAAATGTCTCAAATAATTGGAAGTTGATTCAGGAGCACTGAAGTGATCCTGGTAAAGAGAAAGGAGTGTGATGCTCACCACATCAACTATGGGTCTGCCTCTCTAGCCTGTCTATAAGTGTTAGATATTTGACTCACAAAATGGGTGTTGTTGAGGTAATGAAATGAGTAGTCATCATCATGAAAATTGCTAGTATAATGGCTGGTACATGTTAAGCACTTAAAAATGATTGATATCTTATTTCTTTTAAAACAGATACTGAATTTGTTTTTGAGGAACTTAAGGCATTTATATTTCCTAGGACTGGGGAAACAGCTTAACAGAAGAATGTATGCAGGAACTTCAAAAAGTTCATGGAAAATGATAATGTGTACCCTCCATGAACTGCTAAAGGATATATGTATCTGACCTAAGGGTGGAATCCAAGGTTCAAGCATTCTTGAATCAATATGCCCTTCTGTTAACAAAGACTTTATTATACTCAGTAACAAAGTTCTAAAAGAATATGACCAACACAGATGGATACTCTGAAAGACAGTAGTTTCATAAGTGGTTTCTCATCATTCCTTCCCAGACAGGGTAGCTAATGAGCTTGCTTTGCTTATATTATGAGGCAATTACATTTATTTTCTTAACATCTCAATAAACAGTGATTATTCTAAGGACAAGGTGCCAGACGCAAATGTAATCTATCTGGGGGTGGGCATTTGGCATAGCAGTTAAGCCTTCTTTTAAGACACCTGTGATCTCATATTTGAGTATCTGGCTTGGATCCTGGTTCCATAGGTTCCAATCCAGTTTCATACTAATGTGTGCCTTGGGAGACATAGATGATGTGTCAAGTACTTGGGTCCCTGATCTCCAAATCTGAGTCTGGGTTTTGGGCTCCTGGATCTGGCCTGACCCAGCCCTGTTTGTTGTAGCTGTCTATGAAATAAACCAGTGGGTGGAAGATATATCTCTGTATATCTCTATGTCTTTCTTCTCTTCAAATATAAATAAGTAAATTCATAATTGAACAAAAATTTTAAAAATTGAAACTTCATGTGTAACTCCTGAGATACTTTGAGCAAGTTCGTAAGTGTCTCAGCCATAATCATTTTCTCTCTCTTGCCTTTTAAATGTTATTCTAATCATAATTTATTCCATACAATTTATATTCAATAAATTTCATCTGTTTAAAACATATAGTTTAGTGAGCTTTGCCAAACATATGAAATCATATAAACATCACCACCATTTGGTCTAAATATTTCTATCAATTTCAGAGATTCCTTCACTACATTTGTATTCAATTCTCTTCTCCACCTCTAGTACAACCGCTGATCTGATTTTTATTCCATATTTTTTTTCCACAATTACATATTAATGGAATCATTCAGGATTTTTTGGTTTCACTTCTTTGATTTAGAATAATATTTTTGAAATTCATTCATGTTGTTGCTTGTGTTAGCAGTTTGTCCCTTTTTTAAAAATTTAAAAAATTTATCTTCATTTTATTTGAAAGGCAAAGAGAGACTAAGGGGCTGGCCCTTTGCCATAGCAGGTAAAGTCACCACCTGCAGGCCAGCATCCCACAAGGGCACCAGTTCAACTCCCAGCTTCTCTATTCCAATCCAGCTACAGTGGGCATGGGAAAGCAGCAGAAGGTGATGCAAGTCCTTGGAACCCTGCACCCATGGAGACCTGGATGAGGTGACTGGCTCTTGTCTTTGGCCTGGCCCAGCCTTTGTTATTGTGGCAATATGAGGAGCCAGCCAGTGGATGGAAGACCCCTCTTTCCTCTCTCTCTCTCTCTCTCTCTCTCTCTCTGTTTTCCTGCCTCTGCCTCTGTCTCTCTGTAACTCAGACTTTCAAATAAATAAGATATGTATTTTAGAAAAGAGAGAGACAGAGACATATCTTCCATCTGCTAATTCCATTCCCCAAGTGACCATAAAAGCCAGGCCTGGCTATGGCTGAAGTCAAAATGCAGGAATTCTATCCAGGTCTCCCATGGACATCAAGGACTCAGGTACTTGAGCCATCCACTGTTCACTCTCAGGGTACTTATTAGCAGGAAATAGGATCAGAAGCCAAGCTAGGACTCAAATCAGGCATTCCAATATTAGATGTGAGCATCCTATGTGGAATCTTAAGGGCTGTGTCAAATATCTACCCATATTCCTTTTTATGATTGAGTAGCATTCCATTGTATGAATGCATCTCAATATATTTATCCATTTACAAGTTGATGGAAATTCAGGGTTGTTTCCAGTTAGGGGTGATTATTAATAAAAGTACTAAAATCATAGATGTTTTCGCTTTTCATGACTACTACTTAAGTGAGATTTCTGGGTTACCCAATGTTATAGGCTAAGTTGTCTTGTCTCCCCAAAAGCCATATGTTGACATTCTAGTCCCTATTGCTTCAGAATGTGAATGTGTTTTAAGACAGCTAAGTGCATTTTGAGAAAGACCTCAGGAGAAACTTGGCAACACATTGATTTTAGACTTCAAATTTCAAGAACTATGAGAAAATAAATTTTGTGCCTACGTTATTTTGTTATAACATCCCTAGCAAACTATACTAAGTGAGTATTCAGTGTCATAAAACTGCCAAAATGTTTTCCAAAGTGACTGTACTATTTTAGTTTCCTATAAATAATGTTGAAGTCTCATTTTCCATACTTCTCCTATTCACATCATTAGCCCTCCACCCCAATTTTCATGGGTGAACCCTCACAATTTATTGTGGTTTCATTTTGCATTTCTTTAATGATTAACACTGTTAAGCATTTTTCCAAGTAATACCTGCTATTCGATCCCTTCTTTCATGAACCATCTTTTCAAATATTTTTTGCCCCTTTTTAATTGATTTCTTTATTTTCTTACTAATGAGTTATGGGAATCTTTATGTATTCTAGACACAAGTTTGTTACCTGATATACCTTTGCAACTATTGTTTTTTGTCTACTGCTAGCTTGTCTTATTAATTTATAGCGTTTTTGTAGAACACTAGTTGTCATAAAATACGAGATTTTTATTATATAGCTTATGATTTTTCCATCTAATCTAAGACATGTTTATCTCAATGTTTTAAATATTTTATGTTCTGCTCTTCCATGCCCTAATACTCACAGGGCAAATTCCCTATTGAGGAAGGCAAGGAGCTGCTCAGTTTTTCCTAGGATGGGGGCAGACGAGTTTATGTAATTCAGGGATGAGGATTTAGAAGCCTACCTGTTAATGGCCCTACAGTCATGTTCTTTTATGACACCATCAGTTAAAAATTTGATATCCTAATAGCTGTGTCAATTTCATCTGACTCCAAAACCAGGCATGGCATAGAGGTATAAAATTCCCTCAGCCACCAGCATTCGATAGAGTTGGAAATGGCTGGAAGAACTAAATGAAATTCAATGTGTCAGATATGGAGAATGAATAAAGGTGTAGAGAGAGATTAGGCAATGGATGGAGCATTTCAAAGTCTGGTCTTTAGTCTAAAGTCATTGAAGAGCCACTGCAGGCTTGAAGAGAACATATCTGATTTGTATTGTAGAGAGATAATTTTGGCTTCAGTGTGGAGAATGAATTTAAGAGAAGCGAGGATAGGGCAGGGAGATCAGTTAATTGCTCTTGATAAGATATAGACGATTGATAGCTGAGATTAGGATGCTGTCAGGGATAGCAGGGAACAGTAGATTCATTTTCTTCAAGTCCTTTCAATAGGTGGAAATTCTTTTAGTGCTTCTTAAACATGTCTTTAAGAAAATAAAAATTCTTATTGTTATCATTATTGGTCATTATTGATAAGTCATCCTAGGTACTTGTCTTTACAACATAATAGTTTATTATGTTGCAAAGTCACAGTGCCAGCTGGGTGAACCATCAACAAGCAACCCATTGCTATTCCTCTTGTGACCATTTTTGAGACAATGCGGTAGGTCTTCTAACTTGGAAAACTTGCAAATTAAGCAGAGACTGCAGAATGTATAATGTCTTTGATTTTCAACATTTTTTGAGAACTTATATGCAAAGCATATTTCCATAACTCAATTCCTTTAATACTCACAGTGCCCTTATAATTGTCCTAACTTTAGATGCTCCGTAAACTGAGGTACAGAGCTGGAGTTACAGACTTTGCTTTCCATCAAAATTTCATACTCACATAGAATAAAATTTTGTTCAGAGACACAGAATTGAAATAACCTAATGGAATTAATGTTCTTAATGTGTCTTGCTGTTGGATTTTAAAAATGTCTTTATTGGAATCATTCTCCCTAGGGAAATACTGTTATTGTTGAACTGGGGAAGAAAATGCATGGATAAAGAAACAATGCCTTGTATGAAAGCTACCAAGAATCAACCCATTACATTTTTAAATCTGGGATGTTGTAGACCCCTTTTTAAAATATGAGAGACCATTATAGACTACCTTTCCCGCAAAATGTAGAACTTAGTACAAAATTTCAAGTGTTTTAAAGAACTCCTATGTGAATCTTATGTATAAAGCCCAGATTGAAATTCCTAACCTTTAGTTATTATGCAAGTATAAGTTTCAATATATAGTTTTGCTTGCTTTTTGCTGACAAAATGATGCAGCAGTAAACTCACTAGGTTAAGAATCAGAAGCTCTGGGATTTCATCTCAGTTCTGCCAGTTACCTGTACATCACAATTACCCAGACTTAGTGGCTTTTATCAGTAATAGCTTATGTTTCTTACACATCTGCAAGACAGTTGGGGAATAGTTGGTCTTGGTTGGAATGAGCTGGGGGATATCTATGTTCCATGTGTCTCATCTTCTTTCTGGACAAACAGGTTAGCCTTAACATGTGTTTCTCCTAACAATAGCAGAAGTTCAAAGAAGTTAGAACATAAAACTTCTCAGTGTCTACACACTGGAATAGCACAATGATATTTTTTTCAAATTATAAGGGCCCAAACAAGTCATACAGCCAAACTCAAAAGACTGAGGAAATAGGTCATATTAGCTGTCTATGTTGCATAACAACTTATTGCAAATAGCAATTTTTTAAACTTTTATTTAACGAATATAAATTTCCAAAGTACAACTATGGATTACAATGGCTTCCCCCTCTCCCTGATAACTTCCCTCCCACCCGCAACCCTCCCCTTTCCCACTCCCTCTCCCCTTCCATTCACATTAACATTCATTTTCAATTATCTTTATATACAGAAGATCAGTTTAGTATATATTAGGTAATGATTTCAACAGTTTGCCCTCACATAGCAACACAAAGTAAAAAAATACTGTTGGAGTACTAGTTATAGCATTAAAGAACAGTGTACAGCACATTAAAGACAGAGATCCTACATGATATTTTTTAAAAATTAATTAATTTTCTATGCAGTTTCCAATTTAACACCAGGGTTTTTTTTTTCATTTTCAATTATCTTTATATACAGGAGATCAATTCTGTATATACTAAGTAAAGATTTCATCAGTTTGCACCCACACAGAAACACAAAGTGTAAAAATACTGTTTGAGTACTAGTTATAGCATCACTTCACATTAGACAACACATTAAGGACAGTTCCCACATGAGATGTAAGTACACAGTGACTCCTGTTGTTGACTTAACAATTTGACACTCTTGTTTATGGTGTCAGTAATCTCCCTAGGCTCTAGTCATGAGTTGCCAAGGCTATGGAAGCCTTTAGGGTTCGCTGACTTTGATCTTATTCCGATAGGGTCATAGTCAAAGTGGAAGTTCTTAAATCCCTTCAGAGAAAGGTACCTCCTACTTTGATGGCCCCGTTCTTTCCACTGGGATCTCACTCACAGAGATCTTTCATTTAGGTCTTCTTTTTTTAATTTTCTTTTCCAGGGTGTCTTGGCTTTCCATGCCTAAAATACTCTCATGGGCTCTTCAGCCAGATCTGAATACCTTAAGGGCTGATTCTGAGGCCAGAGTGCTGTTTAGGACATCTGCCATTCTATGAGTCTGCTGTGTATCCCGCTTCCCATGTTGGATCATTCTCTCCTTTTTTGCACCAAAAGGGGCAACCTGTTGAAGTGAAATGGACACTATAAGAAACAATGACCTGATCAGCTCTTGTCCTGACTCTTGATGTACAATGTAATACTTTATCCTTTTTAGTATTTTGTTGTTGTTGTTGTTGTTGTTGTTCTAGTACTAGTGATTGAACTCTGTAATTAACACACAATTATTCTTAAGTGTTTAAATTTTTACTGAAAAATGATCCCTGTTAAATATAAGAGTGGGAAAAAGAGAGGGAGGAGATGTACAATTTGGGATATGCTCAATCGGACTTGCCCCAAATGGTGGAGTTAGAAATGTGCCAGGGGATTCCAATACAATCCCATCAAGGTGGCATGTACCAATGCCATCTCACTAGTCCAAGTGATCAATTTCAGTTCACATTCGATGGCTCTGATAGATCTAAGAGTCAAAGGGATCACACAAACAAGACTAGTGTCTGCTAATACTAACTGCAAATAGCAATTTAAAACAACTCACACATAGAATCTTATAGTTCCTGTGCATCATTTGTACAGATAAGGTTTAGTTAAATTCCCCCCAAACCAATTCAGGTATCAGCCCAGACTCAGTTCTTATCTGGAGGCTCAGCTGTTGATAGAACCACTTCACAACCACTCAGATTATTGCCCAAATACATTTCCTTTGGCTATAAATTCAGAGACTTCAGTTTCTTACTCAATTCCTAAATTCTGGTATTCTTTGCTGCATGTGTTTCTCCAACAGGACCACTGATTTACTGCGTGATAGTTTGCTTCTTCAATGCCAACAATGGAAAGTGAGTCCAGTAGCCATGTGGACTCTTTTAAATGGATTGCAGTCACATAATCTCATTTGCATTGCAACTCCATTCCACAACCGTTGCCAGCATCTACTGGCTAGAGAAAAGTCACAGGTCCTTCCCAGACACAAAACGGGGGTAATCACACACAACTATGAACACCAGGAGCCTCTCTACCACATCCCCTTTAGATTAAGGAACTGCAAAGCCACTTGGAAAAGGGTATGGACGTAGAAAAGGGTGAAGATTTGAAAGCAACACTTAATCCACTACCATATTACAGGGTTGCAGGAGGCAAAGGAAGGTTGCATTAGATAGGATTTACAGGAAGGTTTCTCTGCAGAAGTGATATCTGAACAGAGACATGAACAAATGAAGAAGCCAGTGGTGCAAAAACAGTTTGAAATTTCGAGTTTGGGAACTGTGAAGAATATGCAGAAATTGAGAGCAGGGAGCATGCTTTAAAATGGACTGTTGCTCAGTGTATTCTCAAATGACGGCCTGGACACAAGGTCTTTCCTAATCTTCTAATTAAATTGGCTGCTTAAATTTCTGTGCCAGAAACCTGTCTTCCAGACAAAAGGGACCAAGTGGCTAATGAGGTGAAGAGGAGATCATGAGAGGAAACGCCAGGAGTTAATGCCCGACGGAACATTTCTCTGTCTGTGATGTATACCGGAGCAGGGGAGAGAACACATAAAAGATAAGGGCCTCAGGGAGTCTCCTGAGGGACTCCAAGGGTTGAAGATCATGGCAGGTCACAGCTCTGAAGGAAAGGGTTGGCTCAGCCAGTAGTGGATGACTTGGTAGAAGGCTGAGGCGCCAGGTTAATTGACTGAACTAGAGAATCTGACAGCTGTTAAACTGAAGAGGCAATTTCATACAAAGTCAGAGCACTCAGAGAGAACCAAAAGATCCTATGTTAAGTCATGTAATTTTCTTGATCCTCAGATTCTTCATCTGTGAAATGGGAGGGTAGAGCTTAAGTCCAGGGCTCAAACAGGTGACATTGGGATCTGTTGTGAATCTTCTGAGAGATAATAAGGATTATGATTTTTATCTTTCTATTAAATTTGTCTTGTTCTTGGTTGCAGTGCCATTTAAAACACCATTAAGGTAAAAATAACTGATCAAATGTACATTGATTTGTGGCCTCCAGTAGATGGTTCCAAAAGTCTTTTTTCAGTTTTAGGTAAAGTGCTTAACACAGCACTTGGCACATTGTAAAAGTTCCATAAAGCGATTGCCATTATTATTATCAATTATATTATTTCATGATTTTCCCCAAGATGTTAAATGCAAATGTACTTGGAGAGGTACTACATTAAAATGTCATTTGCCACTAATTTTATAGCCAATTTGGTGAACCCCTCTCAATCCAAGAGAGATAAAAGGCCCTAACTTCTATATGATATCTGCCATAAAAATGCATCTTTGAATCTAGGTGCACACAAAAATCCAAAATATTGCTTAATGTCTAGTAATAAAAATCCAGGGCTTATATGGAGAAATGCAAAAATATTCTAAGCACAGTTCCATTGATTATATGAATTATCCCACATCGATCCTTGGATATGGGATGGAAAGACATTTATTTTTCTCATTTTCTGACTAGGGAAATTGAGGGCCAGATAATTTAAGGGATTCCTCAATGTTCTAAAGTTGCAGAATCAGGAATAAAGTAGCCATTCCCGCATAGGTCTCTGTTCCATTACCCAGACTCTACTCTTGTACCTATTAATAAATAAGATGGAAGTGTTGCTCTGGAAGTTATTTTTTTTTTTAAGTTCCCCAAGTGAATCTAGTGGAGAAAATGTGACATTAAATTGTGAGCTCTGAGATGGCAGGGATCACATCTGTCTTGGATGCTATGTCTGGCTTGATCAACTGATAGTCAAAGAATGGATGAATGGTTTGATGGCTATATTGCCTTAGTATCCCCTGGGGAGTTAGAAATTAATAACAAATGGCTTTAGGGAGTGTGCAAAAACAGCAAAGCCACAGGGAAAAAAAGCCACTGCATTCAAATTTAAATTCAGCACTAATCTGTGCACTTACTGTGCTTAGGGAATACAAGATGAATTAAAAGTAGTCCTTCCTTCAAGGTGCTCTCAGCCTGTTGGAGAGACAACTGGTACACACTGATACCTAGAATACAAGGCAAACATCACAAATAATGATAGCTGGTGTTGACTGAGCATGCTCTGAAGGCCAGCACATTACAAAGATGATCTTATATTCAATGTGATGAAGGAATAATTTAAAAGCTGTAGATCTGCAGAGGAGGGAGGGGCATACTTCAGCTTCTCAGGTTCCCTTTTTCACCTGCATAAATAACTGCTCCCTCTGTGAGTGAATGGCTGTTTGCCACTGCAAGAGGCAAGAGAAGCCTGTGTTTAGGAGTAGGCATTTAGCCTAGCAGGTAGGATGCCCCACCCCACATCAGAGTACCCAGGCTCAGCTCAGCTCTAGCTCCTGACTCCAGCTTCCTGTCAACAAAGACACTGAAAGGCAGCACCGATGGCTCAAGTAAATGGATTCCTGTCACCCTTGTGAGAGATCTGGATTGAGTTACCAGCTCCTGGCTGTGGGCTGGCTTTGTCCTAGCTGGGTAGTGAAACAGTAAATGGAAGCTCTATGTTTATTTGCTTCTAAGTGACTCTCTCCATTTTTATCTGTCTTTCTTTCAAATAAAGAAAAATATAGGAAGAAGCCTGGGATTAAGTAACAGGTAGTGAGGCAAACCTAGGCAATGAATTTACAATAGGCCTGACCTTTCCAATTTTCTAGTCCAGAAAGAAGGGGATTCATTGAATCTGTGATTCTGCTCTTCGCCATACAATTTCTCTGACAACACCATCTTTTTCCTCAGACTTTTTATATATCCCTAAAATTGCAAACACTTTCTTCACATTCAGTAATGACTCTATGACTCAAGTCCTGCTTTGTTACAATAGACTCCTAAATATAGTTAGAACCCCTTCTTCTCACCTCTACAACTCTCTGTTCTGACCAGCAGATTGATACCTGCAATACAACTTTCCATGGTTCCCTGCGGCCTGTAGGATTATGTAGTTTATTACCTGGCCTCTGCCCCACGTGGCATCTTCATCATCAGACCTTCTTCCTTCCAATACCCATTAGAATTCTTAACTTCCAGTGCAGATCACGTTCTTGCTAATTATGAATCTGTGAAGGTGAAAATGCAAGCCCTGCTGAGAGGTCCATATGTAAAAGAAAAATAGCAAGTTGAAGATCACTGAGTAAACTTAACAGACAAGGGACAAATGAATAGTGGTTGTAATGATTTTCTCATAGCATAAGAGGAATACCTTGCACAACATACCTTGGAGGTGTTGAATTTATAGGTACACATGGAAGGCTGTTTTTCATTCCCGAAATTAGCAGCAATCACCATCATATCAAACTCAGGAGTCAGTTTGCATAGCTCATCTTACCAACACGCTCAACAGAATTGGATCCAGTTTTATTCCCTGCCTCTTTAAGCATTTTCTTCCCATAGCATCTGGGAATCTTCAATTTCCTGGTTTTCTTCTTCCCTCCATAACTGTTCATTCTCAGACTTTAGAAAAAGTATCCATAGAAGGTGCAGAGAGTGCACTCTGGGTCAATCACCCTCCAGGAATCTCTATGTGCTGAGCTATCTGGAAGCCCAAACTCCTTCTCAGTCTTCACAGCTATCTTCTCTTTCTATTACAATCTCTAACTATTGGATTTTCCAATCTTTAAAACTATTCCTCTACCACCATCATTGTGATATTCATCTCCATAAACATTCTTATTTCTCCCAGTGGCTGATATATTTTTTTTAAAAACTTGAATTCACCCTTTTTACTTTCCAAATTTCATATTCTATCCATCAGAAAATATCATTAATTCTGCCTTTCCAAATAGAGTTTAGAAAGTCCACTCTGAGGCTCAATTTGGACCAAGTAGCCTTCTAACAGGTTTCTGTTCCTGTACTTTTGCTCTCCTGTGTTCAGTTGTCTGTACAACAGCCTAACCTTTTTAAAACATAACACCACTCCTATTATGACAATCCTTCAGTGATTTCTCATCAAGTTCAGAACAAATTCAAATTCCTATTCTAAACTACAAAACATTATGTGACATCACCTTGTGTGTCCTTTCTGATATAATCTATAGCATTTTTCCATAACTCACTCTGTTCTAAATTCACGGCCACCTGCATTTACCTCCTGTTGCTGTAAAATAAACTGTCCCCAAGTTTAGAGGCATAAAAATAATAAATACTTAATATTTCTCTAAGTTTCAATAAGTCAAGAGTTTTAGAGCAACTCCATTGGACACATTCAGCTCAGAGTCTCCCACAAGATTGTAATTAAGCTGTCCATTGAGGCCACTGTCATCTAAAGGTTTGACTGGGCCTCAAACACCCATTTGCATGGGAGCTTGTTCACACGGCTTGCAACTGGGTGGTGACTACTAGCAAAAAGCCTCAAGTTTTCTCCCTATATCCCTCTCCACAGTGTTTCTTTGTGTTTAATCAACATAACAGCCAGCTATTCCCATAACTGAGAGACTGATCTCAGAGACCAAGGCTGAATCACCAATGCCTTTTGTGACCTGTTTTCAAAAATCACCTTTGACATAGTCCAGTGGTTGCACAGACCAGCTCAGAATAAATGTGGGAAGAGAATACATGAGAGATACCCTGTTGCAAGGATCATTAGGGACAACATTGAAGCCAGGCTATGGTACATATCTCTACAGCATATACTCACCTTACAACGTTTGCACTTACTGTTTGTTAGCTTGATTGTTACAGTCATCACATATGTCATATGATATCAAATTATCACATTTCACACTGAATATTTATAATTTTGTTTGTGAATTATAACTCAATAAAACTAAAAATAAATCATGTTGTCTTCCTCAAATATATACAATTATATACAATTTTGTCAATTATACATGATAAAGTTAATGAATAAATAATAAGTCATTAAATAAATAGTCCTCCCATCACTATTCCATTACCTTACTTTATTCTTCCTTGCACTTACTATTATGTTCCACAAAGACATCAGTATTGCCTATTTTATTAATTGTTAAATCACAATAGTATAAAACTCTCTTATATTTATAGGTGATCAACATACATTTGTTAAAAAAAGTAAGTGAAAAATAAAACTCCATGTCTTGGAACATGAAGAGAAGCCACACTGATTACAAGGATAGGGTACCAACAAATGAGTTAATTTATCAAAAAAATATTGAGTCTGTGGAACCATGGTCTTCCTACTTTTTACCTGTTGAATATTATAGTTACTGGAAAATTAAGCCTGTGATTATTGAGAGGACTGAAATTATGTTTGCATAATTTTCTTTAATATTACAAAAGTTTTCTTTACATTAATATTCTTTATATTAATACACGTTTTATTTACATTAATAAAAAGTTGTTTAAATATTGATCTGCTTTCAGCCAGTTTATGACTATTCAAAGTGACCTAACACAAAATTTCTGGTTTTTAGGAGACCCTGATCATCCTCCAAGCAAGTTTTTGATGTGAGACCTCTACAGTGTAAGGGGTTTCTTGGCTGTATTTCATGACCTCTTGCATACAGCACAACCCTTTTAAAACATTGCCTTTCTTGAATGTGAACATTTTGAGAATCAGGAGGTAGTAACACTCTTTTCCTAACCCTTTTCTTAGCCACATACGATGATTTTAAACCTGGGTCCCCAACACAGTGGACATAATCCTTCTATACACCAATGATCAATTTGTGCATCAAATGCTGAACACTGAAAGATAATTGGATCAATAAGATACTGTTGGGAGCATGAATGAAGAGATACAGAAATTTGCAAACATGCAAGGGCAACAGAAGCCTAGAAAATCTAAAATTGGGTCACAGTTAAAGACCACGACACTACGATGTGAATGTGCCTGCCAATGCTCATGTTTAACTTCAATTGCCATTAGACAGTATCAAGAGTTGGGACTTTAAAGATGTGATTAAACCATGAGGGCTCAGACCTCAGGAATGGATAACTGCAGTTATCTTGGGAGTAAGAATTGGTATTATGAGAGTGAGCTACTGATAAAAAGGATGAGTTGTCTACATGTCATGTATCTTAGCTTGCCCTTCTGCCATGTTGTAACAGAAAGGCCTTCCCCCAGACACTGGTGCCATGCTTCAGGATTTCACAACTTACAGAACCATGAACTAAATAAACTTCTATCAACTGTAAATTACACTGTATCAGATGATCTATCAGTAACAGGAAACAGATAAAGACATATGTTAAGCCACAGGCCTGAGCACATGGAACATCTGGGGAACGGAGGCCATGAGTAAAGAGAGAATTTTGTAAGAGAGAGAAAGTAGCAAAGGTATTGACAAATAAAATGGACCCATGATATGGAGAGAAAGGAGACAATGTGAGAGAATTGGAGAGAGACAAAAAGACAGCAACAGACTGATTTTAATTTGCAGAACAGATAGATTAGACAAACAAAAACAGATGGAGCCATCCGTTCCTGGAGCTGCCCACTTCCCCTTGCCTGAGGCCTATTGGTTCAGTTTTTCCTGGGCACCTGTGCACTTGCTTTCTTCCAACTCAAATCACTCCCACTCTTTCTTCTTCAGCCAAATGGAGTTATCTCCTCCTATTTGAGACTAGAGTCACCCTGACTAACACATACAGATTATGTGTAGGAAGAAGATCTATGTATGTGAATCCCTTCGTATTAAAATAAAGCTCATGGCCCATCCTCATCAGCTACCTGCTTTACTCCATTCCTGGAATGGTGGGGATGGATTTTTCTCTGAACCCACAGCTATTTCAAGTGTGCTCCTGCTACATAGGACAGTCATTGACAAAGCGAGGTCAGAGATGTTGTCTAGACTTGTTGAGAAGTGGAACAAAGTAAGGCCCGCACCCACTAGACAGTGAATCCCTTCAAGATGGGTTGGCTGAGTTTGGTGTGTCACATACAGAGTCTGGCCCACGGTATTGTGAGTGTTCTTAAGTGACCAAAAAGATCTGTTTAAAGAAGAACCACAGTCCTGGAATATTTTCACTTATTTTCTAGAATGGCCATCAATAATGGCAATAATCAAGATGAAAATCACAGTAGCGGTTTTGAGTGCCAGGCTCTGTACCAAGCATTTATATATATATCACCTCCCCTTACACCATTTGCATCTTTCATTGGTCTTCAGAACTAATTGAACTTGATATAAAAAAATAGAATGATGCCATCATATTTGTTTTTGTCCTTTGCAATGACAAAATCTTCCAATTTCTATGAAGAGGCACAAACTACCAGACCCTTTCTTCTTCTAGAATCCACCTGCCTTGGAGGCTTATACATTAAAAAGTTATAAAGCCCCAGCTCATGGGAGCAGGATACATGATTTGAGGAAAGAAGAGAGGATATCTCCAGCAAGATGACAAAATAGTCCATCTAGAATTGATTGTGTTGTTCCAGAAAGCAATACAGTTAAATTCTAAATATCGACAGTGATACAGGGTATGTGGGGTTTCTCAAATCTCATTGCACTTCAATTCATCTGGAAACTTTCACAAATATCCATGCCTGGATCCATGCTGCCTGAATATACCCATATGCTGTGATCCAACAATTCTGCTCCAAAGCAGGCATGCAACAGGAAAACACACTTTTGGGAACCAAAAGATTTATACAAGAATGTTAGTAGCAGCATCATTTGTAATATAAGGGTAGGACAGATGTCTATCAACAGCAGATCAGCTAAATGAATAACAGTATGTTCACATAATATAGGGTACTCTACAACTAGAGTGAACAAAGCACAACTATATTTCACAATAGTGTTAATATTACAAACGTAATGTGAAGCTAGACACGGTTATATCTCTGGAATTCCATTTATATAAAGCACAGTGGGAAAAAAAAATCTCTGTTGAATAAGGTCAGGATGATGATTATTCTTTAGGCAGAACAAAAGAGATTTCCAGGGGGATTTTGGGTGCTGATAATGTTCTATTTTTTGAACTATGGGATGTATATATGAGTATGTTTACTTTATTAAAATACAAGATGCTGCATTTCATTGTGTACTTTCTTGTATGTCTGCTATAATTTGTTAAAATGTCTACTGAAAATAATACATGCTAGTCGCTACACTCAAAGACTATCACTCAGGCGTGTTGAGGTGGGTGGAACCTAGATACTGATCATTTAAAAGAGCTCTCCAGAAGGAGAAATGTTAAACAGTGTATCTGGGAATGAAAACGAGAACAGCCATTACAGAATACAGTTTGTATGTTCTTCAAAAAAAATAAAAAATAGAGCTATCATATGATAACTAGCATATGCTATCCTATGATAGCAGTCCCACTAGTGGGTATATATGCAAAATAAATGAAATCAGTATGCCAAAGAGACATCTGCATTGTAATGTGACTGCAGCACCTTTCGCAACAGCCAAGGTATGGACTCAACCTGGGTTCATCAGTGGATAAAAGGATGAAGAAAGTGTGAAATGGCATATTATTCAGCCATAAAAAGAAAGACACATTGCAATCTGTGGCAAGATAAGCAAACAAGGAAGACACTGTGCTAATTGAGATGAATTAGACAAAGACAGACAAATACTGTTCACTCATATACGATTATATCATAGTTTATTGCATTGAAATAGAGAGTATAATGGTGGTTACCAGGGCTGGGATGGGTAGAGGGAATGAGTATAAGAATATTTAACTATAGTTAGATAGGAGGAATCCATTTCAGGGGATATGCTGCCCAGTAATATGACTATAGTTAATGACAATATATTGCATTCTCAAAAAAAAAAAAAAAACATGTAAAGAGTGGATGTTACCAACTATCACCACAAAGTTTATAACTTGGTATGGTAATGAATTTATTATTTAAGTACATGCAATGCTTCCACAAGTAAGGTAATTCAAAACATCATAGCATACACAATAACACAACGTTACACAATCCGACAATGTTACCAACAATTTAAAAATGAACAAATAAGGGCCAGCTCTGTAGTGTAGCGGGTAAACCTGCCACCTAAAGTACCGGCATCCCATATGGGCCCTGGTTCGAGTCCCGGATGCTCCGTTTCCGATCTAGCTCTCTGCTATGGCCTGAGAAAGCAGTGGAGGATAGCCCAAGTCCTTGGACCCCTGCACCAATGTGGGAGACCCGGAAGAAGCTCTTGGCTCCTGGCTTCGAGTTGGCACAGCTCTGCCATTGCGGCCATCTGGGGAGTGAACCAGCAGATGGAAGACCTTTCTCTTTCTCCACCCCTGCCTTTTGCCTTCCTGTAACTCTGCCTTTCAAATAGATAAATCAGTCTTAAATAAAATAAGCTCCTGCCAGTATGATTTTAATGCGGACCAGTCTGAAGGTTACTGAAGTTTAGATCAGATAGGATTGAATCTGCAGCACAGTCCTATAAATTTTTGTGAAAGTCACCTTGAGAAAACTAACCTATCTCCTTGAGACCCAGCTCTTTCACTCTGAACAGGTTTTACTATTATATAGCTCACATGTGTATAATATAAAGATTGCAAGGGATAGTTATAAACAACTTCCTTAGCATATTAAATGCTTTCTAATAAAAATTAAAGTAATTATTATTAAACACTGTCCAAGATTAAGGCATGACTATGGATAGGCTCTAACCCAGACCCGCTTGATTCTAAAACCCATTTTTAAGTGTTTCTCTCCATATCTTGTACTTTCAAGGACTACTGGCCAATCCTTTCAAGGGACTATGACCCTGTGGGCAAAGAAGAGAGGCACTGTTCTTTAATCACAGGGTGTTGATTAGTCTGATTGCATGTTCCATGGTTATTATTGATCTGGGGAATGATTGATGGTCACTGGTTGTCACTGTCTCATCTTTGCTATAATTGCATGAAATATCTTCTGGGGTTGAGCACCTCTTACTCAGATGCATTAACAATAATTTCCCCAAATGTGTTCCCTTGAAAAAGATTGAATTATTTCCAAAGGTCCTGTGCATCTCTTTTGCAGTGCAGGAAAAAAGTGCATCCATAAATTACTCAATTGACACAGATGGGGACCTGAATGGCAGAGCAGTCGGCTGCAAATTCTTCTTCCCAGACACGTCCTGTCTGATGGCGGGACTGGCAGAGGCTCTGGGGGGTGCCACCCTGGTCACGCATGAGCATGACTGGTGGTTCCTCTCAGAGGAGGAAGTGGACAGGCTGCTAATCCATGTCAGGGCTGTGGAGTCTGACAGCAATGACTAAGGCAACTTGAAATTAATTTCCCTGCTGTGCTAGCTCTCTATTGCTTTGCCTATCTCTTCGTGGCTGGAACAAAGTGAAAGGAGTCAGAGTAGGAAAAGCAGCAGCAAACACAAAATTAGATTTAAATTCTTGCTGTACTACCCATGACTATGCAATGGTTTTTCTCTAATCCTCAGTTTTCACATCTTTAAAATAGGGACATGTTAACAAGTTGGTGTGTAAAGTCCTTCTAAGGTTTGTAGAGCTCTTCCCTGTGGAGTCTGATGCATTTGAAATCACAGGTGTTAAAAGATTTTTTTAAGAACTATATTTCTGCTATTCCAAACAACTTGATTTTCATAAATAAGTTAATTTCCAATGTATATTATATTATCTTTGAATAAAGGAAATTTCTTCAATTTTTTTTTACTCCTTATTGTTCCATTCAATGATCAAAACCCAAACAGATAAATAATTTAACAACTAGAATAGCCACAGGAGAAAATCTTTCTCGTTTCTCTTCTTAAAGAATCAATAAATCAATCATGCTTATTTCAATAGAAGTCAATTCTAATATTTTAAAAAGTTTAATAGCAAATCATTTTCTAGTTACTTTAACAAACATATTCATACAATATTAAAGCTCAAAAATTAAGAATTAAGCAAAAATTACATCATTCAGTGGCAATAGAATGATCAAGGAAAAAAGAGTGAGGCATTATCCTGAAAGTTTGTTTCTGAACATTTGTGTAAAGTTTAAATTATTAGAGAAATTATTAGATCAAGCATTGTGCTAAATATTTTGTTCTTATTATTATTGAAACTAATCTTTAGGATGACCTTATAGCGAATGTATTTTATTTCTACTTACAGATGGTGAAGTAAGGCAGGCCAGAAGTTTTAAACAAATCTCCTAAATTCCTGCAGTTAGTAGTAAGATATTTAAACCTAGAAACCTGATTGAAGATGAAATCAAGTCCATTTCCTTTACATAGATTGTCTCAAATTGCAATGGATTAATTTACAATTGTTTGACTTTAAGATGATGCAAAGACAATTGCACGTTCCGTAGAACTATACGTTGAATTTTGAGTTTGGATATTTTCCCAGGCCAGTGATATGTGGTTGAATACTCTCTCACAATGCTGGGTAGCAAACTGCAGCTCCAAGTCAGCTGTATGATCAAGGGAGTAAACACTCTCTACAGTGTACTCTGTTGCTATACTATGATTTTGATGGGTAAGGTATATTAAATGTATTTTTACTTACTATATTTTCAACTTAACATTGATTTATTGGGGCACTCACATGCCACATCAGAGTTTTATCTTGAGTGCTGGGTACTCTGCTTCTGTCCAGCTTCCCATTAATATGCCTGGGAAACAGAAGATGATGGCTCAAGTAACTAAGACCCTGCCACCCACATGGAGACACAGATGGAGTTCTTGACTCCTGACTTTGGTCTGGCCTAGCCCCAGCTGTTGCAGGCATTTGGGAGTGAAACAGAGGGTGGAAAATCAATTTCTCTCTCTCTCTCTCTCTCTCTCTCTCTCTCTCTCTCTCTCTCATTCTACCCTTTCTGAATCACTCTGGCTTTCAAATAAATACATCAACCAAAAGGGATGAGAATATAATCCCAAACTTTGATAAACACCACAAAGGAATAAAATGGGGAGACCTGGTTCAGTTTCTATGTGTGGGATTGGAGGGGAATACAAAAAAGTGTTTATCTTGAGGACATAACAGGGAGTGATTCTATAGCTAAAATTTGCAGTGGAAGTCAAATTTAACTAGACAGGATCAGGAGGCAAAGTATTCCAGGTAAATGTAATAGCATTTACAAAGATCTTAAACTTTGTACAAGAAGAGACATCATGTATTTTTGATAATCAGAAGGTCAGCAAAAGCCTTATGGACTGTAGACAGCCACATAGAGGAGTCCAGAGTTTGCTTACTGCTCACAGAAAGGAACAAAAGCAGAACAAAGATAGCAGCATTTCAAGCTGAGTGCCCAAGGGAGAACATTAGAACTCAGCGAAGGAGATTTGACATGGCCATCAGGGATGGCAGTATAGAGAGAGGAAAGAACTGCAACACTAGCCACACAGTGGAGGGGAGTCCCAATTTCAGGGAAGTGTAAATGAAGAAGCCCTAGGGAACCCCCAGCTCCATGGACACTGGATATCAACTACAGGCAGGATCCACAGTCATTACAGCCTTGGAGTACAGTGAGGAGAGCTACCTGGAGGATGAAAGTACCTTTGATTCAGAGAAGGAACTCACTTTATCTCCTCCCACACCCCAAAGTATAGGCTGCAGCAATGAGGCACTATCTTGAGAAAGGAACCCCTGCTGCAATAGAAACTGCATTGGTAACAGAAGTCCCTGCATACATCCAATCCTGGGGACCTACAGACATTCTACCACACTAGAAAGAGAACAGTCTTATGAATCTAACTAGACTTAGGAGCACAACTATGACTCTAACACTGTACTGCACCACAGATGATGCTATGAACTACAGAGGACAAGTGGTTAAGCACAAAAATGAAAGGGGAGAGGGTACTAGCCCCAAGGATATCAGAAGGCAGAGTGTGTAGCACCTTACAGTTGGGGTCCATCCTCCCCCTACCTACTCACCCCCACCACCACCACCAGGGAAAGGTATGTCATCACTGGGACAAAAGCCACCACTCAAACTAAAGGCAGGAATTTCTGTGACCATAGTCTGTCCCTACTACTAGGACTAAAATTCCCCACTGGAACTCCAATCCTGGGCATATCCTAGCAACCACAGACTACTGTGGACACTTGTCTTCTTCTGTCCCTGGTGCTCCTATGACCTCAGCTCGTACCTTTCCATGGCAGGCTGACTCTGGAGTTGATGTGTTTCCTAATGGATACCCCACATCCCAACCATAACTATTGCCAATTACAACAAAGAAGCTATATATAGGGAGAAGACACTATGGGATCTAACTAAAGTGAAACTAATCTGCCAAAGTGTCATCCAAGGACACACAACTTCCGGAAAAAGCCTTTTATCACAAAAGTCATCCTTTAAAAGTGATGTGGACAACTGCTCCTCCAGAGTAGGACACAAGAAACACGAAAGAGGAACACAATATGAGACCTCCATAGGAACACAACAATGCTTTAGCAACAGACTCCAGAGAAAAGGATACTAACAGAAGTCATGATGAAGAATTCAAAAGAATAACTAAAAGGAAACTCAGTGAGATAAAAGAAAATCCACAGTTTAACTAAATTAAGAAAACAATGCATGATACGAATGAGAAAATCAAGAAAAAGATATTTTGAAAAAACAATTAATTGTGGAAATAAGGAGCTCAATAAGTAAAATATAAAATACAGTTGAAAGTCTCAAGAACAGATTAGATCAAGCAAGAAAAAGAACATTCAAACTTGAAGACCAACCTTAAGAAGTATCTCAGTCAGATCAAAAGAAGTTAAAAGATTGAAGACAGCTTCCTAGGTGTTTGAGATATCAATTCTAGAAAGTAACAGAAGGGAAGGGGATGTAGAAAAGCTACTCAATGAAATAATATCTGAAAATTTCCTCAATCATTGGAAGGATAAAGACACTTAGGTACAGGAGACATCAAATAGACAATATTGTGGTATTGTTGTACTATCAAGTGTGAAATACGAAGGGAGAATGCTAGTAAGTGTGAAAGAAAAAGTCTCAAGTAAAGGGATCCACCTTAGATTAACAACGACTTTATTAGCAGAAATCTTATAGGCCACGAGGTAAGTTTTGAAAGAAAAAAAAAATAAAGTACTTCCAAACAAGATTATTACTATACAGGGAAAAACTCTCTTTCAAAAATGAAGGTGAGGGGCTGGAAGAGGTTGCTAGCCAGGTATGCCCAGCTTAGGATTTTTATGTGTTTCTTTCTTTTTTTAAAAGCTTTTATTTAATGAATATAAATTTCCAAAGTACAACTTATGGATTATAATGGCTCCCCCCCACCGATAACTTCCCTCCCACCCGCAACCCTCCCCTTTCCCGCTCCCTCTCCCCTTCCATTCACATTAAGATTCATTTTCAATTCTCTTTATATACAGAAAATCAGTTTAGTATATATAAAGCAAAGATTTCAACAGTTTGCCCTCACATAACAACACAAAGTGAAAAATACTGTTGGAGTACTAGTTATAGCATTAAATCACAATGTACAGCACATTAAGGACAGAGATCCTACATGATATTTTTTTAAAAAGTTGATTAATTTTCTATGTAATTTCCAATTTAACACCAGGTTTTTTTTTTTCATTTTCAATTATCTTTATATACAGGAGATCAATTCAGTATATACTAAGTAAAGATTTCATCAGTTTGTACCCACACAGAAACACAAAGTGCAAAAATACTGTTTCAGTACTAGTTATAGTGTCACTGCACATTAGACAACACATTAAGGACAGATCCCACATGAGAAGTAAGTACACAGTGACTCTTGATGTTGATTTAACAATTTGATACTCTTGTTTATGGCGTCAGTAATCTCCCTAAGCTCTAGTCATGAGTTGCTGAGGCTATGGAAGCCTTTAGGGTTCGCTGACTTTGATCTTATTCCAATAGGGTCATAGTCAAAGTGGAAGTTCTCAAATCCCTTCAGAGAAAGGTACCTCCTACTTTGATGGTCCCGTTCTTTCCACTGGGATCTCACTCGCTGAGATCTTTCATTTAGGTCTTCTTCTTCTTCTTTTTTTTTTTTTTTTTTTCCAGAGTGTCTTGGCTTTCCATGCCTAAAATACTCTCATAGGCTCTTCAGCCAGATTCGAATGCCTTATGGGATGATTCTGAGGCCAGAGTGCTATTTAGGACATCTGCCATTCTATGAGTCTGCTGTGTCTCCCACTTCCCATGTTGGATCGTTCTCTCCCTTTTTGATACTATCAGTTAGTATTAGCAGACACTAGTCTTGTTTGTGTGATCCCTTTGACTCTTATACCTATCAGTGTGATCAACTGTGAACTGAAGATGATCACTTGGACTAGTGAGATGGCATTGGTACATACCACCTTGATGGGATTGTATTGGAATCCCCTGGCATGTTTCTAACTCCATCATTTGGGGCAAGTCCGATTGAGCATGCCCCAAATTGTACATTTCCTCCCTCTCTTTTTCTCATTCTTATATTTAACCGGGATCATTTTTCAGTTAAAATTTAAACACCTAAGAATAATTGTGTGTTAATTACAGGGTTGAACCACTAGTACTAGAACAAAAAAAAATACTAAAATGGATAAAGTATTACATTGTACATCAACAGTCAGGACAAGAGCTGATCAAGTAACTGTTTCTCATAGTGTCCATTTCACTTCCACAGGTTTCCCCTTTGGATCTCAGTTAGTTGTCACCGATCAGGGAAAACAAATGATATTTGTCTCTTTGGGACTGGCTTAATTCACTCAGCATGATGTTTTCCAGATTCCTCCATCTTGTTATAAATGACCGGATTTCATTGTTTTTGACTGCTGTATAGTATTCTATAGAGTACATGTCCCATAATTTCTTTTTTTTTATTAAACTTTTATTTAACGAATATAAATTTCCAAAGTACAGCTTATGGGTTACAATGGCTTCCCCCTCCCAAAACTTCCCTCCCACCCACAACCCTCTTATCCAGTCTACTGTTGATGAGCATTTGGGTTGGTTCCAGGTCTTAGCTATTGTGAATTGAGCTGCAATAAACGTTAATGTGCAGACAGCTTTTTTGTTTGCCAATTTAAATAAGTAAAATCTTTAAATATAAAAATAAATAAATAAAAATAAGAAATGAAGGTGATAAAATTCTTATTGGATTAAGATGGAAGAGTAGGGATGGAGCTTGCTGCTCTAGTCTGGGAGAAGATAGTTTTAAAAAGTGGAAAGAGTACAGTCTCAGAAGAAGAGTTAGGGAGAAAACAGCAGAGGAAAGTCTATGCAAATTGAAGGGACACAGTGGATCTTTGTGGAGGGCAAGGACATACACAACTCATGACCCAGGAGTCAAGAGCCTCTGCACCAGCGTTGGAGTCAAGTGAGACCAGACCACAGCAGCTCAAGCCACTGGCGATAAAGCTACAGGAAGAACTTAGAGGGAATCTGGCTTGGAGCCCCATGGGGGATAGCATACCTGCCAAACTAGAGAAAAAGCAAAGGGGCATGTTTTTTTCTCTTCCTGATCACTCTGCAACTGCGTCCTGTATCAAGCTGATAGAGAACAGGTGCCATTTTAGACATAAGTAACAGCTGTGCCAACTTGTGTCTGCTCCCAGCAGCCAGCCAATGGAGACTCCTGAGTCTGGTAGAGAGAACAGACAGGGAGCTGGGTGCTCACGACTGTGAGAGGCTTGTGTGCTAAGGCTGTGAAAACACTGAGGATGTGTGGGAGGACTCAAAGTGTGGCTGGGACTTTGGGCAGTCACTGTGGGAAGCTCCACATGGTCAGGGCTACCTGGTTATCTGGCGAGGAACATTGCTGGGGAATCTGACCTTACACTGAGGACTGCACAGATCCTTTTTGTGGTCCTCATGGCATAGCATATGAATAACATACCCACTGGGCTAGCGTCCAGGCAATGATCTCCTTTGAGGAGAGGAACTTGGCTGAATCTATGCCAACAGATAGGAACAAACCTCCCCCTCTGATTAAAAAAAAGAGAGAGAGATTTACCACACCAAACCTGGATGTTTCACCTCAGACATGCCCTTCACCCTGGAGCACTGAACAGAGTTCCTTGGCCATACCTACCACACACCTGAAAGCAGACACTCCACTAATCCACACAGACATAGTCCAAATATAAGAGCTTCCACAGGAAAAAAAATCACAGGGCATCTGGCTATTTAAAAGAAATGTTAAGGGTTCTAAAGAGAGACATAGAGTCAGATACAATAGTGATGGGGATTTCAATGCCCCACTTTCAGCAATAGACATATCAACTAGACAGAAAATCAACAAGGAAACAGCAAACTTAATTGACACTATAGATCAAATGGACTGAACAGATATCTACTGAACTTTTCATCCTACAGTTGCAGAATACACAGAATTTTCTCTTGTATTGACCACATGCTAGGCCATAAAGGAAGTCTCAGCAAATTCAAAAAAAATCAAAATCATACTATGATCTTCTCAGACCACAATGCAATGAACCTGGAAATTAGCAACTCAGGAATCTCTAGAACATATGCAAACACATGGGGTCTGAACAACATGCTCCTGAATGAACATTGGGTCATAGAAGAAATTAAAGGAGAAATCAAAAAATTTCTGGAAATAAATGAAGAAGACAATGCAACGTATCAAAACTTATGGGATACAGCAAAAGCAGTGTTAAGAGGAAAGTTTATAGCAATGTGTAGCTACATCAAGAAACTGAAAGGCACCAAATTGGCCGGTGCCATGGCTCATCAGGCTAATCCTCCGCCTTGCGGCACCAGCACACCGGGTTCTAGTCCCGGTCGGGGCACCGATCCTGTCCTGGTTGCCCCTCTTCCAGGCCAGCTCTCTGCTGTGGCCAGGGAGTGCAGTGGAGGATGGCCCAAGTGCTTGGGCCCTGCACCCCACAGGAGACCAGGAGAAGCACCTGGCTCCTGCCATCGGATCAGTGCGGTGCGCCGGCCGCAGCGCGCCTACCGTGGCGGCCATTGGAGGGTGAACCAACGGCAAAAAGGAAGACCTTTCTCTCTGTCTCTCTCTCTCTCACTGTCCACTCTGCCTGTCAAAAATTAAAAAAAAAGAAAAAAAGAAAAAAAAAAGAAACTGAAAGGCACCAAATAAATGAGCTATCAATGCATCTCAAGGATCTAGGAAAACCACAGCAAACCAAACCCAAAACTAGTAGAAGAAAAGAAATAATTAAAATTAGAGAGGAGATCAACAAAATTGAAACCAACACAACAATACAAAATATCTGCAAAACAAAGAGGTGTTGTTTTGCAAAAATAGCCAAAATTAACATACCATTGGCATGACTAACCAAAAAAAGGAGAGAGAAGACCTATATCAATAAAATTAGAGATGGAAAAGAAAATATATAAACAGACACTACAAAAATAAAAAGAATCATCAGAAATTACTACAAAGAGCTGTTTGCCAACAAACTGGGAAACCTAGAAGAAATGAGTAGATTCCTGGACAAAAACAATATACCTAAATTGAGCCATGAAGACAGAAGCCCTAAACTGACCCATTACCAAGATGGAAATTGAATCAGTAATAAAGACACTGCCAACAAAGAAAAGCCCAGGACTGGATGGCTTCACTGCTGAATGCATCCAGACACTTAAAAAGAGACTAACTCCACTTCTTCTCAAGTTATTCAAAACAATGAGAGCGAGGGAATCCTCCTAAAATCTTTCTATAAAACAAGAATCACCTTAATTCTTAAAGCTGGAAAAGACATAACAGAGAAAGAGATCTACAGACCAATTTATCTGAAGAACATAGATGCAAAAATCCTCAACAAATTTCCAGCCAGTCAAATCCAACAACACATCAGAAAGATCATTGACCCAGACCAACTGGGATTTATCCCTGGTATGCCGGGATGGTTAAACATTCAGAAATCAATCAATGTGATACAGCACATTAGAAAAAAAGAACAAAAAACATGTGATTATTTCAATAGATGCAGTGAAAACATTTAATAAATTACAACACACTTTCATGATGAAAACATTAAGCAAATTGGGTATAGAAAGAATATTCCCCAACACAATCAAGTTAATTTATGACAAAACCATGGCCAATTTCCTATGAATGGAGAAGTGTTGGAAGCTTTCCCACTGAGATCTGGAACCAGACAAGGATGCCTACTCTCACCACTGCTATTTATATAGCTCTGGAAGTTTTAGCCAGAGCCATTAGTCAAGAAAAAGATATTAAATGGATGCAAATTGGAAAAGAGGAAGTAAAATTATCCCTATTTGCAGCTGACATGATTCTATGTATATAGGGTATCCAAAAGACTACACCAAGAGACTATTGGGACTCATAGAAGAGTTTGATAAAGTAGAAGGATATAAAATCAACCACAAAAATCAAGAGCCTTTGTATACACAGACAATGTCACGGCTGAGTAAGAACTTCTAAGATCAATCTCATTCACAATAACTACCAAAAAAATCAAACACTTTGAAACAAATTTAACCAAGGATGTCAAAGATCTCTATGATGAGAACTACAAAACACTCAAGAAAGAAATAGAAGAAGATACCACATATGGAAAAATATTTCATGTTCATGAATCGGAAGAATCAGTATCTTCAAAAATGTCCATTCTTCTGAAGGTAATTTACAGATTCAATGTGATACCAATAAAATTACGAAAGACATCATTCTCAGATCTAGAAAAAATGATGTTGAAATTCATATGGAAACACAGGAGGCCTTGAATAGATAAAGCAATATTTACAACAAAAACAAAGAGGCATCACAAAACATGATTTCAAGACATACTACAGGGGCTGGTGCTATGGCGCAGTGGGTTAACATCCTTGCCTGAAGCAATGGCATCCCATATGTGCACTGGTTCTAGTCCCATCTGCTCCTCTTCTGATCCAGCTCTCTGCTATGGCCTGGGATAGCAGTAGAAGAAGGCCCAAGTGCTGGGCCCCTGCACCCACCTGGGAGACCTGGAGGAAGCTCCTGGCTCCTGGCTTTGGATTGGTGCAGCTCTGGCCATTGCAGCCATCTGGGCAGTGAACAAGTGGATGGAAGACCTTTCTCTCTGTCTCTACCTCTCTATGTAACTCTGTATTTCAAATAAATAAAATAAATATTTTTTTTAAAAAAAGACATACTACAAGGCTGTACTGGTACAAAAACAGATGGATAGTCCATCTGAGCAGAATAGAAATGCCAGAAATCACTCTAAGCATCTACAATCTAAAACCAATCCCTGGAGCAAGGACAGTCTCTTCAATAAATGGTGCTGGGAAAACTGGATTTCTATATGCAGAGATATGCAGTACCCCTATCTTACACCTTACACAAGAATCCATTCAAAATAGATTAATGACCTAAATCTATGACCTGATACCATAAAATTATTAAAGAACACTGGGAAAATCATGCAAGATATTGGCACAGGCAAAGAGTTCTTGGAAAAGACCCCAGAGGCACAGGCAATCAAAGATAAAATTGACAAATAGGATTACATCAACTTGAGAAGCTTCTGTGCTGCAAATGAAATGCTCAGGAAAGTGAAGAGGCAACTGAAAGAATGGGAGAAATTACTTGCAAACTATGTGACTAATAAAGGATTAACAACCGGAATATATAAGGAGAACAAGAAACTCAATAACCAAAACAAATAAGCCAGTTAAAAAATGGGCAAAGGATTTAAACATATATTTTTCGAAAGAGGAAATCCAAATGGCCAAAAAAAGACACATGAAAAAATGTTTAGGATCACTAGCAATTAGGGAAATGCAAATCAAAACACAAAGAGGTTTCACCTTACACCAGTTAGAATGGCTTTCATACCGAAATCAACAAACAACAAATGCTGTTGATAATGTGAGGAAAAAGGTACCCTCATCCACTGTTGGTGGGAATATAAACTGGTAAAACCACTGTGGAAGACTGGTTGGAGATACCTCAGAAATCTGAATTTAGACCTACAACATGACCCAGTAATCCAACTCCTTGATTTTACCTAAGGGAAATGAATAAGCAAATAAAAGAGCTGTCTCCACCTCCATCTTTATTGAAGCTCAATTCACAATAGCTAAGACATGGAACAACCTAAATGCCCATCATCTGGAGACTGGTTAAAGAAATTATGGTAAATGTACTCTATGGAATATTACTCAGTAGTAAAAAAATGAGATCCAGTCATTTGCAACAAACAGGATGAATCTGGAAAACATCATACTTATTGAAATAAGCCAGTCACAAATGGACAAATACCATATGTTCTCCCTGACCTGTTATAACTAATAGAGCAACTATAAGGAAATCTGTAGAAGTGAAATTGACACTTTGAGAAGTAATGACTTGAACAGTACTTGTCTTGACTGTTAAGGAACAGTTTTTTTTTTCTCTTCTTCATACTATTTGTTGAACTCTTTACTTAATAGAGTTAATCATATGTAAATAAAGTCAATTGAAAATAGATCAGTAAAAAATAAGAGTGGGAATAATAGAGGGAGGAGGAATTTTGTAACTGTAAAGCTGTAGAGTTTTATGTACATTCTTATGGACTTATTGCTGTTTTTTAAAAGCTTTTATTTAATAAATGCAAATTTCATAGGTACAACGTTAAGAATATAGTGGTTCTACTCCCAATACCCACTCGCCCACCCCCAATCCCATCCCACCTCCTACTCCCTCTCCCATTCCATTCCTAAGATTCATTTTTAATTAACCTTATATGCAGAAGACCAACTCTATACTAAGTAAATATTTGAACAGCTTGCACATACACACACACACAAAACGTATAAAGTACTGTTTGAGAACAAGTTTTGCCATTAATTCTCTTAGTTCAACTCATTTAAAACAGATGTCCTACATGCGGAGTAAGCGCACAGTGACTTCCATTGTTAGTTTAACAATTAACACCCTTATTTATGACATCAAGGATCACTTGAAGCTTTTGCCATGATTTGCCAAGGCTATGGAAGCCTTCTGTGAACACAAACTCTGTCAGTATTTAGACAAGGCCATAAGCAAAGTGGAAGTTCTCTCTTCCCTTTAGAGAAAAGTACATCCTTCTTTGATTACCCCTTCTTTCCATAGGGTCTAGCTCACAGAAATTCTTCTTGTAGGATAATTTTTTGCCACAGTGTCTTGCCTTTCCATGCCTGAAATGCTCTCTTGGACTATTCAGCCACATCCAAATGCCTTGAGGGCTGATTCTGAGGTCAGAGTGATACTTAAAGCAATTGTCATTATATAAGTCTGCTGTGTGAACTGCTTCCTGTGTTGGACATTCCCTCCTTTTTAGTTCTGTCTAATATTATTATTACCAGGCCCTTAATGCTATTTATATGCTCTCTTTAACACTTAATCTTCTAAGGAGATAGTTTAAAAACTTGCATGGGACCCCAAATTCCATTAAGATGTGTGGTAAATATGCCATCTTAAGTATTAAAGGTATCATAGTAACTGTTAAAGTGATCATATAGATAGGATTAAGTATTAAAGGGATCATATAAATAAGATCAAATGTCTAGTAATAAAAAGACATAGAATTAAAAAAGAGAGGATGTTCCAACATAGGAAGCAGTCCACACAACAGATTCATAGAATGACAATTGCTTTAAATAGCAATCTAACCTCAAAATCAGACCTTAAGGCATTAAAGCAAGACCTGGCTGAAAAGTCCATGAGAGCATTTTTGGCATGGAAAGCAAAGACTGTGGCAAAAATGTCCTACATAAAGGATCTTTGTGAGAGAAAAACAAGTGGAAAAAGTGGCCATTAATTAAGGATGTACTTTTTTTTGAGGGAGGAGAGAACTTGCACTTTGCTTATGGCCTTGTCTAAATAATGATGGAGTTTCTGGATTCAAAAGACTTCAATAACCTTGGCAGCTCATGTTAAGAGCCTTGGGTGATCACCGATGTCATACATAAGAGTGTTAATTGTTAAATTAACAACAGAAGTCACTGTGCACTAACTTCCCATGCAGGACTTGTGTCCTCAATGAGTTGTATTATGAGAATTAACTGTAAACTTTGTTCTCAGGTTTTTTTTGTGTGTGTATGCGTGCAAATTCTTAAAATCTTTATTTAGTATGGAGTCAGTCTTCTGCATATAAAATTAATTGGAAATAAATCTTAATGGAGAATGTGACTGGGAATGGGAGAGGGAGGAGAAAGTAGGGTGAGAGGATGGGTATGGTGTGAATAATCACTATATTACTAAAGTCGTACTTATGAAATTTGTACTCATTAAATAAAAGGTTTCTTTTGTGGAAAAAAAAGAAATGAAGGTGAGAGAAAGATTTTCCAAGACAAGCAGTAATTGATTTAATCACTAACAGACCAGCCTTATAAAAGATCCTTTAAAGTGTCCTACTTACAGATGAGAAAAAAAGATAACTATCACCATGAAAACATGTGAAAAATATAAAATGCACTAGATGCATGGATGATACAAAAAGAGAAATAATGAAAAATTAAACTTTAATACTGTAAGTCACCAAACCACAAAGATGAACAAAAAGAGAGAAAGGAGCAAAGGATGTCCAAAAGCATAATAAATTATTTTTAAAATGACATGACTAAGTTGTAGGATTTTCACACATTTTAAATTTTTGAAATAACATTCTTTTAAAATTTATTTAGTTATTTGAAAGGCAGAGTTACAGAGAGAGAGAGAGAGAGGGAGACAGGGAGAATGGGAGAGAGACAGGGAGAGAGAGAGAGAGAGCAAGAGTGCTTCTGTCCGTTGGCTCACTTCCCAAATGGCCACATTGGCCAGTGCTGGACCAGGTTGAAGTCAGGTGCCTGAAACTCCATCTAGGTCTCCCACATGATTTCCATGGCCCCAAGTACTTGGACCGCTTTCTGCTGAGTTTGAAAGTACTTAGCAGGGAGCTGGATTGGAAGTGGAGTGACTGGGACATAAACTAGAGTCCTTATGGGAAGTCCATGTTGCTGGTGGAAGTTTAACTCACTGTGCCACAACACCAGCCCTAAGATAACATATTTTTAATTTCACATATAGTCAAAGACTTAGTGCTCCATTAAATAATGAGTTCAATAAGTAAAATATAAAAATGCCATAGTGCAATCGAAATTTAGGCAAGGGCTATAAATAATAACAACATGCTGCCTATAAGAAACAAAATTCATCAGCAAAGACATTTCGACTAAAAGTGAAAGAATGAAAAAATATATTTCACACAAATATGAATCATAAGTGAACAGGCCACTTCCCATCCTGCTCCATTCTAATGTTCTGGGAAGGCAGTGGAATATGGCCCAAGTGCTTGGGTCTCTGTGACTACGTGGGAGACCCTGAGGGAGCTCCTAGCTCCTTGCTTCAGATCATCTTAGCTCCAGTTATTGCAACAATTTGGAGAGTGAACCAGCAGATGGAAGACCTCTCTCTGTCTCTCCCTTTCTCTGTAACTCTGCCTCAACCTCTTAAATAAATAAATATCTTTTTTAAAAAAGTGAACAGGACTAACCATATTTATATCAGAACAAAATGACTTAAGACAAAATTTGTAAAACGAGACAAGGCCAGACAAAATGAAAATTGAGAAATATCAGAGTTAAACTGTGCTCTAGATACACTAGACATAGTGACAACTTACAGAACTTTCATCCCAACAACTTCAGAGTACACATTATTTTTATCAGCATATGGGATATTCTCTAGAATAGGCCATATATTATGCTTCAAAACAAGCCTCACTTTATTAAAAAAGTTAAAATCATATCATGTATTTTTGTGATGATAGTGATATAAAACTAGAAATCAACAACAAAAGAAACTAGGAATTATCAAACACATGGAGACCGAAAAACATGCGCTGAATAAACAATGCATCTTTAAAGAAGCCAGAAATGAAATTGTAAAAATCTTTGAAATAAAAAAAAAAATGGAAACACAATGAGAAAGAGAAATTGCAAAATTATTTGAAACAAACAAAAAAGGAAGCGCAATGTAAAAACAAAAATCTTAAGGGATAAAGCAAAAAGAGCACTTAGAGGGAAGTTTATGGCAATATGTAGCTACATCAGAAAATTAAAATAATGACACATAACAAGCAAGCAACATAATCATGTACCACAAGGACCCCCCCAAATTAAGAACCAACAAACTCAAATTTAGTAGAACAAAATAAATAACAAAGATCAGAGCCAAAATAAATGAAGAAGATACTAAAATATATAAAAGATCAGTGAAATTTAAAAAGCAGTGAAGAGGTGGAATTTTGAAAAAAAAAAAAAAACGTCGTTAGCTAGACTAAACAAGAAAAAAGGTAGGAACAATCACATAAATAAAATCAGAGATGAAAAATCATATGTTATAATTGGTGTCACAGAAACAGAAGTATCAGCAAGACTATCATGGAAAATTAAATACCAGCAAATTCAAAAACCTAGAAGAAATGAATAAATTTCTGGACATGTTTGAGTAATGACATTGAATCACTAATAGTCTCCAAAAAAAGAAAAGCCCAGCACCAGATGGCTTCACCGTTGAATTCTCATAAACTTTTGAGGAAGAGCTAACACCAATCCTTCTCAAACTATTCCAAAAAATAGAAATGTAGAGAACCCTTCCAAACTCATTCTATAAGGTCAACATTACCTTGATTCCGAAATAAGACAAAAACATAACAAAAAAGAAAAACATAATGCAATATCCATGATTAACATAAATGAAAAGATTCTCAACAAAATACAAATAGAATCCAATAATTATATCTTCAACAAAATAACAATTAGAGTCCAACAATTTATCAAAAAGATTATTCATTATGACTAAGAGGTTCCACATATACAAATCAAACAAATATAGCACATCCAAAGAAAGGAGGGTAAAGATTATGTGATCACCTCAATAGATGCAGAAAAATATAGACAAAATTCAACAACCATTTATGTTTGAAGAAAACTTGAATAATTAAAGTATGGAGAAATGTACTTCAACATAATAAAGATTGTATAAGACAAACCCACCATCATATTGAATAGGGAAAAATTGAACTCATTTTCTCTAAGATCTGGACCCGACAAGGTTGTCCATTGTCACCACTCTGATTCAATATAGTATTGGAAGTTTCAAATAGAGCAATTAAAAAGAGAAATAAATGAAAAGTATACAAATAGGAAATGAAGAAGTCAAAGTATCCCTGTTTGCAGATTATATGATTCTATATATAGAAAAAACTAAAAGATACCACCAAGAGACTTTTAGAACTAATAAACAAATTCAGTGGGCTGGCGCCGCAGCTCAATAGGCTGATCCTCCACCTGCGGCGCCGACACACCGGGTTCTAGTCCTGGTCGGGGAGCCGGATTCTCTCCGGTTGCTCCTCTTGCTGTCCAGCTCTCTGCTGTGGCCCAGGAGTGCAGTGGAGGATGCCCCAGGTTCTTGGGACCTGCACCCACATGGGAGACCAGGAGGAAGCGCCTGGCTCCTGCCTTCGGATCAGCGCAGTGTGCTGGCTGCAGCACGCCAGCGGCAGTGGCCATTGGGGGGTGAACCAGCAGAAAGGAAGACCTTTCTCTTTGTCTCTCTTTCTCACTGTCCACTCTGCCTATCAAAAATAAATAAATAAACAAACAAACAAACAAATTCGGTGAAGTTGCAGGATGCAAAATCAACACAAAAATTGTTATAATTTTTCTACACCAATAAAGAACTTACTGAGAATGAAATCATAAGACCAAGACACTTCACAAGAATGGCAAAAATATAAAATACCTTGGAATAAATTTAACTAAGACTTTCAAAGGGAGTGGCAAGATGGCGGAATAGTCTGGGAAGAGACAGTTTAATAAAAGTGGAGATACTGCAGGTTCAAGGAAGTGTAGGGGAAGAAACAGCAGAGGAAACTCTTCCAGAACTAGTGATTCACAGTGTACCTGTATGGAGAGCGTGGGAGCCCACGATTCGGGACACCAGTGGCGGAATCAACACACCTGCACTGGAACGCGAGGTGAGCCGAACCTCAATAGCCTGAGACACTGGCAGGGAAGCGGAAAGAGGAGACTAGAGCGAACGAGTCTTGAAACCTCGTGGGGAAAAGTTCACCTGGCTAACTAGAAGAGAGAGAGGAAAAAAAAAGTGGCCGATACGGACACGAGCAGATGCCATTTTGGACATACGTCATAAGCAGGTTGACCTCAGGCCTGCACCGGCCCTGAGCCTAGCAGAAAAACCTGACTCTGGGGGGTGGGCGTGAAATAACAGGAGATTGGGACATAGTGAATGTGTGTTGCTAAAGAACTGAGACTGTGAAAAAAGAGACAGTGGGGGAGAGAACTCACAGAATTCATGTGAGTGCTCTCCAGAGATGCTACAATTCAGTAACCTTAGCAAGCCAGTGGGAGACTGCAGGAGAATTGGAGCCCACACTGAGGGCAGCAGAGATTCCCTGTGTGGTCCTTGGGAAAGAGCTTCCAATCTCTGGCTCCTGTGGGTATATCATTCACCTGCTAACTACCTCCAATTACTTCCCTTTTGAATCAAAAAAAACAAAAAAACAAAAAGAAAGAAAGAAAGAAAGAGAGATTTACCACGCCTAACCTGGGAGTGTCACCTTTGACATACCCTCAACACTGAGGAACCAAACAGAGCTCTCAGGCCACACCCATCTCAAGCTTCTAAGGCTCCATCAAAAGCAGACAGTCCACTTAATCTAGAGTCATAGTATAACAAGAAAAAACACCGCAGTGAAGAAACCAAAGAATATCTCCAATATGCCAAACAACAAAGGCAAAAACCGAGGTAACTAGGACAAGGAAGAAACTATGATGCCCCCAAATGAAAAAGACCCCCCAATTCAAGATTACGAAGAGGATGAGATAGAAGAAATGCAAGAAGCGGATCTCAAAAAATTGATAAGAACATTAAGAAGTTCTCAAAAACAAATTCTTGAACTACAGAAATCCTTAATGGACAAGATAGAAAATCCCTCTCGTGAAAATGAAATATTAAGGAGGAATCAAAATGAAAGGAAACAACTAGTAGAACATGAAACTATGATAATGACAAGATATCATAATGAAATGAAGAATTCAATAGATCAAATGACAAACACATTAGAGAGCCTTAAAAACAGAATGGGTGAAGCAGAAGAGAGAATATCAGACTTAGAAGACAGAGTACAGGAAAGTATACAGGCAAACCAAGAAAAGAAGAGGAAATTAGAAATCTAAAAAATATTGTTGGGAATCTACAGGATACTATTAAAAAACCTAACATTTGGGTTCTAGGAGTTCCTGAAGGCATGGAGAGGGAGAAAAGATTAGAAGGCCTTTTTAGTGAGATACTAGCAGAAAATTTCCCAGGTTTGGAGAAGGACAGAGACATCCTAGTACAGGAAGCTCATAGAACCCCTAGTAAACATGACCAAAAGAGATCCTCACCACGACACGTTGTAATTAAACTCACCACAGTGAAACATAAAGAAAAGATCCTAAAATGTGCAAGAGAGAAATGTTAGATTACTCTCAGAGGATCTCCAATTAGACTCACAGCAGACTTCTCACCAGAAACCCTACAAGCTAGGAGGGAATGGCGAGGTATAGTCCAGGTACTAAGAGAGAAAAACTGCCAGCCCAGAATATTATATCCTGCAAAGCTCTCATTTGTGAATGAAGGTGAAATAAAGACCTTTCGCAGCAAACAGAAATTGAAAGAATTCATCGAACTCGTCCAGCCCTGCAAAAGATGCTTAAACACAGAAACACGGTCATCAACATGAAAGAAGGTAAAGGAAGGAGACCTCACAGCAAAAGATCACAGGAAACTCAAAGCATATATTGGAAAATATCTTTGGCAAATGGTAGGGCAATGTTACTACTTATCGATAGTTACATTGAACATTAATGGCCTGAACTGTCCAGTTAAAAGACACCGATTGGCTGATTTGGTTAAGGAACAAAACCCATCTATTTGCTGCTTACAAGAAACACATCTTTCCAACAAAGATGTATACAGACTGAAAATGAAAGGCTGGAAAAAGATATACCATGCCAACAGAAATGAAAAAAGAGCAGGCGTAGCCATCTTAATATCAGATAACATAAATTACCACAAAAACCATTAGGAGAGACAAAGAGGGGCACTATATAATGATTAAGGGATCAATTCAACAGGAAGATATAACGATTATCAATGTATATGCACATAATTACAAGGCAGCGGTTTATTTAAGAGACTTGTTAAGGGACTTAAAGGGAGACTTAGACTCCAGTACAACAGTACTGGGGGACTTCAATACTCCACTCTCAGAGATAGACAGATCAACAGGACAGAAGATAAACAAGGAGACAGAAGATTTACATGACACTATAGCCCAAATGGATCTAACAGATATCTATAGAACTTTTCATCCTACACAGAAAGCATTTACATTCTTCTCAGCAGTACATGGAACCTTCTCTAGGACTGACCACATCCTAGGCCATAAAGCAAGTCTCAGCAAATTCAAAAGAATTAGAATCATACCATGCAGCTTCTCAGACCATAAAGGAATGAAGTTGGAAATTAGCAACTCAGGAATCCCTAGAGCATATGCTAACACATGGAGACTGAACAACATGCTCCTGAATGAACAATGGGTCATAACAGAAATTAAAAGAGAAATCAAAAATTTCCTGGAAGTAAATGAGGGTAACAGCATATCATACCAAAACCTATGGGAAACACCACAATAAGAGACCGCAGAAGAAAAACCATATAATTATCTCAATAGATGCAGAGAAAGCATTTGATAAAATACAACACCCTTTCATGATGAAAACCCTAAGCACACTGGGTATAGAAGGAACATTCCTCAATACAATCAAAGCAATTTATGAAAAACTCATGGCCAGTATCCTATTGAATGGGGAAAGTTGGAAGCATTTCCACTGAGATCTGGTACCAGACAGGGATGCCCACTTTCACCACTGCTATTCAATATAGTTCTGGAAGTTTTAGCCAGAGTTATTAGGCAAGAAAAAGAAATTAAAGGGATACAAATTGGGAAGGAAGAAGTCAAACTATCCCTCTTTGCAGAAGATATGATTCTGTATTAAGGGGACCCAAAGAACTCTACTAAGAGACTATTGGAACTATAGAACAGGTTGGTAAAGTAGCAGGATATAAAACCAATGCACAAAAATCAACATCCTTTGCATACACAGGCAATGTCATGGCTGAGGAAGAACTTCTAAGCTCAATCCCATTCAAAATAGCTATAAAAACAATCAAATACCTTGGAATAAACTTAACCAAGGACGTTAAAGATCTCTACGATGAAAATTACAAAATCTTAAAGAAAGAAATAGAAGAGGATACCACAAAATGGAGAAATCTTCCATGCTCATGGATTGGAAGAATCAATATCATCAAAATGTCCATTCTCCCTAAAGCAATTTACAGATTCAATGCAATACCAATCAAAATACCAAAGACATTCTTCTCAGATCTGGAAAAAATGATGCTGAAATTCATATGGAGACACAGGAGACCTCGAATAGCTAAAGCAATCTTGTACAACAAAAACAAAGCCTGAGGCATCACAATACCAGATTTCAGGACATACTACAGGGCAGTAGTTATCAAAGCAGCATGGTACTGCTACAGAAAAAGATGGATAGACCAATGGAACAGAATAGAAACACCAGAAATCAATCCAAACATCTACAGCCAACTTTTATTTGATCAAGGATCCAAAACCAATCCCTGGAGTAAGGGCAGTCTATTTAATAAATGGTGCTGGGAAAACTGGATTTCCATGTGCAGAATCAGGAAGCAAGATCCCTACCTTCACCTTACACAAAAATTCACTCAACATGGATTAAAGACTTAAATCTATGACCCGACACCATCAAATTATTAGAGAGCATTGGAGAAACCCTGCAAGATATAGGTACTTCTTGGAAAATACCCCGGAAGCACAGGCAGGCAAAGCCAAAATTAACTATTGGGATTGCATCAAATTGAGAAGTTTCTGTACTGCAAAAGAAACAGTCAGGAGTGTGAAGAGGCAACCGACAGAATGGGAAAAAATATTTGCAAACTATGCAACAGATAAAGCGTTGATAACCAGAATCTACAAAGAAATCAAGAAACTCCACAACATCAAAACAAACAACCCACTTAAGAGATGGGCCAAGGACCTCAATAGACATTTTTCCAAAGAGGAAATCCAAATGGCCAACAGACACATGAAAAAATGTTCAAGATCACTAGCAATCAGGGAAATGCAAATCAAAACCACAATGAGGTTTCACCTCACCCCGGTGAGAATGGCTCACATTCAGAAATCTACCAACAATAGATGCTGGAGAGGATGTGGGGAAAAAAGGGACACTAAGCCACTGTTGGTGGGAATGCACACTGGTTAAGCCACTATGGAAGTCAGTCTGGAGATTCCCCAGAAACCTGAATATAACCCTACCATACAACCCAGCCATCCCACTCCTTGGAATTTACCCAAAGGAAGTTAAATTGGCAAACAAAAAAGCCATCTGCACATTAATGTTTATTGGAGCTGAATTCACAATAGCTAAGACCTGGAACCAACCCAAATGCCCATTAACAGTAGACTGGATAAAGAAATTATGGGACATGTACTCTATAGAATACTATATAGCAGTCAAAAACAATGAAACCTGGTCATTTGCAACAAGATGGAGGAATGTGGAAAACATCATGCTGAGTGAATTAAGCCAGTCCCAAAGAGACAAATATCATTTGTTTTCCCTGATTGGTGACAACTGAGTACCAAAGGGGAAACCTGTTGAAGTGAAATGGGCACTATGAGAAACAGTGACTTGATCAGCTCTTGTCCTGACTGTTGATGTACAATGTAACTCTTTTCCATTTTAGTATTTTTTTTTGTTATAGTACTTTTGTTTAACTCTGTAATTAACACACAGTTATTCTTAGGTGTTTCAGTTTTAACTGAAAAGTGATCCCTGTTAAATATGAGTGGGAAAGAGAGAGGGCGGAGATGTACAATTTGGGGCATGCTCAATTGGATGCCCCAAACAATGGAGTTAGAAACATGCCAGGGATTCCAATACAATCCCATCAAGGTGGCATGTACCAATGCCATCTCACTAGTCCAAGTGATCATCTTCAGTTCACAATTGATCACACTGATAGGTATAAGAGTCAAAGGGATCACACAAACAAGACTAGTGTCTGCTAATACTAACTGATAGTATCAAAAAGGGAGAGAACGATCCAACATGGGAAGCGGGAGACACAGCAGACTCATAGAATGGCAGATGTCCTAAATAGCACTCTGGCCTCAGAATCAGCCCTTAAGGCATTTGGATCTGGCTGAAGAGCCTATGAGAGTATTTTAGGCATGGAAAGCCAAGACACTCTGGGGGAAAAAAAAAGAAGACCTAAATGAAAGATCTCTGCAAGTGAGATCCCAGTGGAAAGAGCGGGGCCATCAAAGTAGGAGGTACCTTTCTCTGAAGGGATTTGAGAACTTCCGCTTTGACTATGACCCTGTTGGAATAAGATCGAAGTCAGCAAACTCAAGAGGCTTCTGTAGCCTTGGCAACTCATGACTAGAGCCTAGGGAGTTTACTGACGCCATAAACAAGAGTATCAAATTGTTAAATCAACATCAAGAGTCACTGTGTACTTACGTCTCATGTGGGATCTGTCCTTAATGTGTTGTCCAATGTGAATTAATGTTATAACTAGTACTGAAACAGTTTTTTTACACCTTGTGTTTCTGTGTGGGTGCAAACTATGAAACATTTACTTAGCATATGCTGAATTGATCTTCTGTATATTAAGATATTTGAAAATGAAAAAAAAAACTTGACGTTAAATTGGAAATTGCATAGAAAATTAATCAATTCTTAAAAAAATATCATGTAGGATCTCTGTCCTTAATGTGCTGTACATTGTGATTTAATGCTATAACTAGTACTCCATCAGTATTTTTCACTTTGTGTTGCTATGTGAGGACAAACTGTTGAAATCTTTACTTAATATATATTAAACTGATCTTCTGTATATAAAGAGAATTGAAAATGAATCTTGATGTGAATGGAAGGGGAGAGGGAGCGGGAAAGGGGAGGGTTGCGGGTGGGAGGGAAGTTATGGTGGGGGAAGCCATTGCAATCCATATGCTGTACTTCGGAAATTTATATTCATTAAATAAAAGTTTAAAAAAAAGACTTTCAAAGACCTCTACCATGAAAATTATAAGGAAAAAAAACTAATGAACCAAATAAAAAATGGAAAATGGACAGATATTTTGTATTCATGGACTGGAAGAATTGACATTATTAAAATGTTAGTCTTACCCAATCTGATTTACAGATTCAACATAATTCCCACCAAAATGCCAGTGACATTCTCCATGAAAGCATGAAAAGCAATTTTAGAATTCATAAAAGTATAAAACACCCTCAAAGAGCCAAAGAAATATTGAACTGAAAGAACAAAGCTGCAGGCATCACAATGCCTGATCTCAAGATACACAACAAAGCAAATTGTAATCAAAATAATATGGTGCTAGTTTAACAACACTCATAGCCCACTGAAATAGAACAGAGACCATAGAAATGAATCCACACATCTACAGCCACCTGATACTCAACAAAATCACCGAAAGCATGCATGAGAGAAAGTACAGGCTTTTCAATAAATAGTGCTGGAAAAATTTGATATCTAAACTTATAAGATTAAAACATGACTCTTACCTGTCATCTAATACAAAACTCAGCTCAAAATATATAAAAGATCTAAGTTTCAGACCTGAAACTACATAAATACTAGAATAAAACAGGGAAAACACTTCAATACGCTAGTATATAGACAATGATTTCTTTTCTTTTTTTATTAGTTATTTGACAGCGTTATAGACAGTGAGATAGAGAGAGACAGAGTGAAAGGTCTTCCTTCCGTTGGTTCACTTCCCAATGATTATTTGATTGAGACTCAAATTTCAGACAAGAAAAGCAAAACTATGCAAATGGGATAATTTCAAATAAGGAGCTTCTGCATAGCAAGGAAAACAACACAATAAAAAGACTATCGAAATAATAGAAAAAATCAGATTATTCATCTGACAATATTAATATCTATAATATATAAGGAGTTCAATAATGCTCAACAACAAAACCCAAACAATACAGGTAGGAAATGGGCAGAGGACCTGAATAGACATTTCACAAAATAAGAAAAATAGCCAACAAATACATGCAGAAATGTTCACTATCACTGTCTACCAAGAATATGCAGCTCAAAGTCACATTCCAGTTATAAAGACTATATTATAAAATATACCCCTCCCACACTCCCCCCCCCCCCGAAAAGCAGTGCTGGTGAAAATTCAGAGAAAAGGAAAACTTTCAGCATTGTTTGGGGAAATAACAATTAGTACAGCCATTATGCAGAACAGTATGAAGTTTCCTCAGAAAACTACAAAAAATAGATCTAACGTGATAACTTTCCCACTTCAGGTATATAGGTAATAAAGATGAGATCAACCTATCAAAGAGATAATAGCAGTTCTGTGTTCATTGCGTCACTATATTTTAAAATCTAATTTAGGTTATACAAATTTCATGTATCTTATATATACAGATTTAGGAACATGGTGATACTTCCTTCCCTCCTGCCCACACTCCAACCCTTCTTCATCCTTTCTCTCTGATTCCCACTGTTAATTTTTACAGTGATCTACTTTCAGTTTAGTTAATGATCATAAGGTTAACCCTATACTAAGTAAACGGGTTCAACAAATAGTATGAAGGGAAAAACAAACAAACAAACAAATGAAAAAATATTGTTCCTCAACAGAAGTGTCAAGGGCTATGAACAATCATCAAATCTCAAAATGTCCATTTCACATCAACTCATTACATTTTAGGTATTCTATTATTGACTCCAGACAGGGAAAACATATTATATCTGCCTTTTTGGGACTGGCTTATTTCACTAATTATAATAGTTTCCAATTGCATCCATTTTGTTGCAAAAGATAGTATTTCATTTTTTGTTAGAGCTGAGTAGTACTCCATAGTGTGTGTTTGTGTGCATGTGTGTGTGTGTATATGTAGTAATTTCTTTATCCACTCAACAGTTGATGAGCATCTCTGTTGATTCCAAATATTAGTTATTGTGGATTGAGCTACAATAAACATAGAGGTACAGAACATTCTTTCAGATGTTGGTTTCTTTTAGTTTGGGTAAATTCCCAAGAGTGGGATGGCTGGATAATATTGTAAGTCTATGTACATATTTCTGAGGTATCTCCATACTGTCTTCCACAGTGGCTGGACCACTTTAAATTTTCACCAACAGTGAATTGGGATACCTTTTCCCCCTCATCCTCACCAGCATTTGTGGTTCATTGATTTCTGTGTGAGAGCCATTCTAACTTGGATGAAGTGAAAACTCATTTTTGGTTTTTATTTACATTTCTCTGATGGTTAGTAATCCAGAGCATTTTTTCCAAGTGTCTGTTGGCCATTTGAATATCCTCTCTTGAAAAATGCCTGTTCATGTACTTTGCCTATTTTTAACTGGATTGTTCGTTTTGTTGTGGAATTTCTTGAGCTCTTTATACATTCTGGATATTAACCCTTTATCTCTTGTGTAGTTTGCAAATATTTTCTCCTATTCTCTCAACTGCCTCTTCATTTTGCTGAGTGTTTCTTTTGCAGCACAGAAACTCCTCAATTGATCAGTCTTGGCTTTGATTACCTTCTGAGGTCTTTTCATGAAAGTCTTTGCCTATGCCAATGTCTTGCAGTTTCATCAGTGTTCTCTAGTGATTTGATGGCATTAGGTCATAGAGCACTATTAACAATACCCAAGATATGGAATCAACATAGGTATCCACAAATGGATGGACAATGAAATATGGTATGCATACAAATTGAAATATTATTCAATCATAACAAACAATGGAATCTTGACATGTGCATTAAAATGGATGGAATTGTATAAATAAGAAAAACTCAGAAAAAACTGCATATTTCAAAGTTTAAAAACATCAATCTGAACTTAGGATAGTGACTACTAAAGACTGGGAATGATGGAGAAGGGGAGTAGAGGGAGGTTTGATAGCAGTGACCAATACACAGTTATACAGAAGTGATAAACACCACAGTTCTGCAGCACAGTGGGGCAACTGTAGTTCACAATATTTTATTATATACTCTAGAAGAAGTAGAAGACAGGAGCTTACAGGTTCTAGACAAGGAGTACAAGGAAATAGAAATGCCATTACTGATTTAATCAGTTTACATAGAATACATATTTTAAAATATTGCACAGTGCACCACGCAATGTACAAACATACGTAATACATGTGCTAATGATTTTTTTTAACATCTCAAAAAGGCTGTTGTGTCCTGAGCATTGTGAACCAGAAGCCAAGGAATATAAAATGAAGTTGGGCAGAACTCATATCATTCTGGACCTTAAGGACCAGTGTGAAGAATCAAGATTGTATTTAAATATTCTGTATAGCCATTGGAGGCATTTGTGCTGGGTTATGGGGTGGGAGTAAGGAGAATGAGCTGATCTAATTTATACTTGTAAAATCTCACTTTTCCAGTCTTCCAAGAATAAACTAAACCACGCTAGATTGGGTACAAAATTCAGAAATCTGCTATAGATTCTGACAGGACAACAAATAGGCCACAGTCCTAGAATGAGTGAGCCATTAGGCATGTTACAAAGACAATGATGCTACTCCAGTTTATATACATAGGTCAGAGATTTTAGATGAGAAGGGTTAAGATCCAGCCACTAAAAGCACAGCCTTAAATTGGGTGACTCTCAATAATATTATTAATAGCAAAGTTAGCATTTATGCAATATGGACCACATGCCAGGCAATTAAATACACTGCCTTGTTTAATCTTAAAATCCACTTTATGAGCTTAATATTATTATCGCCAATTTACAGATGAGGAAACTGAATCTATATAGGGACATGTTCAAGTTTTGACAGCCCATAAATTGCTGTGCTGATATGCAGATAAACTCCACAGCCAGTTATCCTTAACCACTACACACATTGCTTACATAACCAAAGTAGGTTTGCTATATAGTCACCTGAATATTGAAAGCAGCTTCTTCAATGTCCTCCTCCATATCCAAGACCATGATATGCTCACAAACTAGGGAAAGAACTAAGGTACTTGTCAGAAAACTGAGTCATCACAAGAAGATGAACAAGGTGGCCATGGACTGGGTTTGGGGAGTTAGAGGCAACTCTCAGGGTCTTATCTCACTTAAAATCATCACCAACAGCTCATAGAGTCGCCAGATTTGGAAAAGATCGAATTTCTCAGCTGCAGCCACTGCCTGTTTGTAGCCCCTGCATGTGCACATGCATACAGATATGCACGTAGCTGCCTCTGCATATGCCCAGAGATAGGTACAGCACGTGTGCATTATTTTCAGTTTTGCAGAAGCAGCAGATGGATAATTGCAGCCCCTAAGTGCCTAATCTGCTCTCCGGGACACGGGCAGATTTCTGAGCCAACAAACTTAATTGAACTTTCTATTCCAGCTGGAGAAGGTTGCAGAGTTGCTGTGCACACAGCACAGGCAGAATGAAAAGGTCAGCCACGCGGTCCTCTTTGTAATGGATTGACCAAAGCCATATTGTTCTGTTTTGTTTTCTTTTTCCTTCTTTTTTTTTGGGGGGGGGGGGGAGGCTTTGTTTTTGTTTTTTGTAAATACTTCTCATAACCACTGAATGGTAAAACTTGGTTAGTCAGAATTTCCCTCCTCTGCATTTAAAGTTGCACATATTTTTGTTTTGTTGACACAGTCCATGGTCCCCAGAAAGATTTCTTTAGCCCTCATGTAAGAGAACAAGAAGAATTTGATCTAAAGGTAAGTGGCTGGCTTTTTAAAGCTCCTTTAGCACATAGCCAAACACTGGCTACAAGCAGTGTATCTCAAAATTAGCATGTGCAAGAATTACTCTGAAAGCTTTTGAAAACACAGCTTCCTGGACCCATGCCCCAGAGATTCTGAATCACATCAAGATAGAGCCTGAGAATTTGCATTTCCTTAATGTTTATTTTCATCTACTTGAAAGTCACAGGGACAGAGAAGGAAAGGGAGATCTAGCAGCTGGATCACTCCCTAAATGCCCTAGTTGAGCCAGGCCTATGCCAGGAGCCCAGAACCCCATCTAGGCCTTCTACATGGGTGGCAGGACTCTAATTATTTGAGCCATCATCTGCTGCCTCCCAGGTAGCTGGGTTGTGAGTGGAGCAACTGAGACTCAATTCAGCACTCTGATTTGGGTTGCAGGCATCACAAATGGTGGCTTAACTCCCTGAGCCACAATAATCAGGCCAGAGTTTGTATTTTATAAGATTTGTTTGAAAAGCAGAGTTTGAGAGAGAGAGAGAGAGAGAGAGAGAGAGAGAGGTCTTTCATCTGCTACTTCATTGTCCAAACGACTGCAAGAGTCAGGGCTGGGCCACCACAAAGCCAGGAGCCTGAAACTCCATGTGCATGGCTAGGGCCCTGGCACTTGGACCCTCATCTGCTGCACTCCCAGGCCCATTAGTAGAGAGATATATTAGAAGTGGAGCAGCAGGGACTCAAACCAGTGTTCATATGGGTCACTGGTGTTGCAGATAGTGGCTTAGCCAGCTGTACTATAACCCTGGCCCCCAGAATCTGCATTTTTTTTTAACTTTTATTTAATGAATATAAATTTCCAGTATACAGCTTATGGATTACAATGGCTTCCCCTTCCCACAATTTCCCTCCCACCCGCAACCCTCCCCTCTCCCGCTCCCTCTCCCTTTCCATTCACATCAAGATTCATTTTCAATTCTATTTATATACAGAAGATCAATTTAGTATAAATACTTCAACAGTTTGCACCCACATAGAAACACAAAGTGAAACATACTGTTTGAGTACTAGTTATAGCATTAAATCAAAATGTACAGTACATTAAGGACAGAGATCCCACATCAGGAGCAAGCGCACAGTGGCTCCTGTTAAAAAAAACTCTGAGATAATGATGGCAATGCTGCTGGTCCCAGGACCAGACAATGACCCAAGTCCCAATGGAACTTATCTTTTATCCTCATTAAATACATTAGTACCTGAAATGAAAAATATAGAAGAGAGCCTTGTTCAGACGCAAGCCAGTTAGGTTGATCAGAAAGATGGGGCTCAATTCTTTCTGAGTGCTACCTTTTAAGAAACCCACTGTAAGCTGGATTTAATCCAGGCATCCATGACCTGGAGGCCTTTTGGTAGCAATGAAGCTGGATATTGGGCTATGGGTAGAATTTAAACATGATGTGTGCTGAAGACAGAGTGGAAGGTGTTGAGTCCTACAAAGATTTAAAAAAAAAAAAACATTTAGTCAGAAAGGAGTTTTTGAGAAATATGATTCTTGTCATCAAATACCTGAAATGCTGTCATGCAGAACAAGGATTAAGCTTTGTCACTGCAGCTCCAGACGGGATCAGAAGCTGTGGGGTGAGGGGCAGTTTTGACTCAATATGGGGAAGTAGTTTTCTAATGATGAAAGTGGGAATTGACAGTGGCATGGAAGAGTCCATTCCTGATCACCGCAGTGTCCCGTCAGAGACTGGAGGAGACACTGTTGAGGCTGAAAAGCAGGAAGAAACACTACATAGAAACTTGGACTAGATAGTTAATTTTTCCCTTAGTATTCTGCACACAATTTGTGCTCAATAAATGTCAAAATAATATATCACTAGATTTGCCTGTCTTACCTCCTATAGGATTTTTCAGATGAGTCCCTCATGACCTCTTACTTGGATTCTTGCAGTTGCTTTTGATATGGTCTCCATGCTTCCAGTTTTGCCTGCCATTAAAACTATCATTTACATGGATGCCATATAGTGTATTAAAAATGCAAATGTTACCCTGTAAGCCTGTGGATAAATTCATCCTCTGTTTAATATCCTTAACTGTTTTCACATTGTCTATAAAATGGTTATCATTCTCCTTTGCAGTGCATACAAGACTGCTAGACTCTAGACACTACCTACCTATCAGGACTCAATTCTTGCTTCTTTTCCTATAGTATAAGTGGCTGATTGGAGTTCCTTTCTTAGAAACTCAATTCAAGCCTCTCTGCCTTTGATTAGTATGTATTGTCTGCTTGTAATATCTTCATCTTCTTTGCTCCATCCAGATAATCCTTACTTACTTCTCAAGACTTAGTTCAGGGGTTTTCTCTTACAGCAAGCCCTCCCTGACACCTCAGACTGGGATCAAAATGAAGAAGCAGGTAGTCTGTTATCCAGAGATGAATGGATTTACTCTGATGTCTTTTTATTAAGGTGGAAAAAGTTGCCCTCAACCACAGAATGAGGTAATGTATTCCCCCCAAAGTGCAATGGAAATTCAAAATGTGATTGTATGTATGTATGTGTATCCAATATCGCATGTTAAAAATAATCTTCAAATGTAGAAGTCTGTGGGAGCCTTACAAGTACCACAAAGGTGAACCTGGCCAGGTGGAGACTGAGGCAAACTGCAGAAGGGGCTACCTCTTCCATGTTCTTGCTTTTTGTGAGTATACATATAGGAATGTGAGTCTACTGTTTCTAGATATTACTTATAAGAGAATATAAAATTCAGGCTTTTACTGGAAACCTCATGATTTTAAAATATTTTAAATATGTTTCTTTTCCAACACTCTTTATCTCAAATACAGTGTCTCCAGGGAATCTGTGGCTCACAGACTGGTATTTTGCAAGCTTTATTCAAAGGCTTTTCTATGTTGCATGTTTTAACCAGTCTGTTATTCACCTGACTGCCTTCACTGGCACAAGATCAAATGAAAACGGGGCTGGTGTTGTGGTACAGCAGGTAAAACCACTGTTTGTAAAACCAGCATCCCATATCTGAGTGCTTGTTCGAGTCTCACATACTCTGCTTCCCAAACATCTTCCTGCTAGTGCACCTAGGTCTGCATGTGGGAGACCAGGATGGGGTTCTTGGATCCTGATTTCAACCTGGCCCACTCCTGGCTGTTGGGGCCATTTGAGAAGTGAACCAGAAGAAAGAGGATCTCTCTCCTCTCTCTCTCTCTCTCTCTCTCTCTCTCTCTCTCTCAATATATCTCTTTTGTTTTCCTTAAATGAGAATGGGCTGCTCATCTCTAAACTCAGGCAATGTAGGTCAGGAAAGAAAAGCACCATAAGGTTTCAGGTCACAAGTTTAGTTAATTCAGCTCATCTCTAATCATATGATCATGGGACTATCCTTTCCTAATCTTTCATTTTTCCATTCCTCAACTGTCATCTGAGAAAGTTAATTTCTGTTCGTACACCTTGAAGAGTGTTTGTGAAAATTAGACAAGATAAAGAAAGTGAAATTATGTTAAACTGATTGAAACTTGCAGACTTGTTGACTGAAGCCACTGAAGTCTGAGTTTTCCAAAGCAGAGGCAGTTAGGCCTTTCTCATTGCACTACCTACTGGGCTAGATCCACCATAAGGGTACAAATGAGGTCACTTTCCAGCAATAGTTTCTTCTGTTTCCCATAAATACTTGGGTACAAGATTGGCTGGTTCACTGAGTGAAGTTCAAGATTGATTGGTAATTGGTTTCTCAATCCAAAGATCAGCTGAAAGGACACATGTGCCTCTCCTTCCCACGCTGAGTACTGAACCCTGGTTTAATATGTCACATGTCCTCCTACTCAGAGCTCTGCCAGACAACAAGGATTCTTATCAATTGTTTTTTTTTTTCTTACTTTGGAAAAATAAAGACACAGCGGAAACTCTATCAGTGACAGCAAATTGCTTACACTGAAATATTTGCAGCTGACAGTTAACCCTCTGTGTGATGGTTGAAATGAAAGACTGCGATTAAGCCTACCCAAAAGGAAAAGTGTCCAGCAATTCAAATATTAATCACAAGTCTGTAGTGGCTAAAAGATGGGTTTTGGAGTGTCTCTTACTCTGGGATTAACTCTTGTTTTCTCACAGGTTTGGGGAATGTCCAGCCAATGGGACAAATAAAGTCCCCCAAATCATTCGGTTTGACCCTGCCAAGGCAACTGCAGGCAGAACTTGAAATCAGATAACTCTATCACAAGCTGATTTTTCAAATTGATAATTTTGTATGGCCTGTGAATGAGTTTATAAATATCCAAATGGCCCTGAGAAGAAAAAAGTTTCCCCATGCCTGCAGGAACTTCTATGTAATTGATTACTAAAAAACAGTTGCAGCTCTTCACTTCTTATTATACTCCCTACAATGTGACTCTATAGCCCCTCCCATCAATATACAGGTTCTATTTCCCTGCCCCCATGAATATAGATAAGCAAAAGAACATGGAGAGAATGGCACTGCCAGTTCCAAGTCTAGGTCTCAGGAAACTTTGAAAAGTCTCCTTCTCTTCCTCCTCCTCCTCTTCCTCTTTCTTCCTCTTTTTCTCTTTCTCCTTTTTATTTTTCTTCTTCCTTTTTCCCCTTTCCCCTACTCCCCCCTTTATCTTCTTACTTTTTTCTTCTCTTCTACTCTTGTCTCTTTCTATTTCTATTTCTCTTTCTACCACTGCCATAATGGTAAACCCATGCTTTTTACCACTTTGCTGTATAGATTAAACATACTTGTGATTAGTTGTTGAATTTTTGGCAACCTTCCCTTCTGGGAAGGTTAGAAGATGAGATATAAGTAGCAGAATCACCTTCAGAATTTATGGCAGCTGACATCCAATCCATATAAGTGACTTAACCCAGCTGACATCCAAGTCATGAATGGGGTTATCTTTGACCAACCATCCACTAAATGCCTTGCCATCTTAATATAGGTGTACATGTGAACCCAGCCAAGATTAGTGGAGGCTTGTTCAGACAGAAGCTTTCAACTGACTGAAGACTTAATGAGGAATAAGAGCTTTGTGTAGGTTTTCATGCACTCATCATATTTATCCAATATACCAGAGGTCTTAAAAATATTTATGGGAGGAGGGTTTTGAAACAATTGTTAGATTGCCACTTGGGATGTTTACATCTCTTATTGGAGTACCTCATTCAAGTCCCAATTCCTCCACTCCCAATCCCGGCTTCATGCCACCAATGATGGCTCAAGTACGTGAGTCCCTGCCATCACATGAGAGCCCCATTGAAGTTTCTGACTCTTGATTTCATCCTGGCCCAGTGCCAGCCACGCAGGTACTGGGGGAGTGAATCAGCAGATAGAAAGTCTCTCTGAGTTCTGCTCTCAATTCCTTCTTGGTGCCTCACCTCGGGAGGCAACAGGTGATGGTTCAAGTGGCTGAGTTGCTGTCACCAATGTGAGAGCCTGAGACAATGGGCCAAAATTAAGCACACCAATGTACTCAACATAGAATTGGAAATAGAGTGATAAACTCTATACTGTACCTAGTTTGATAATTTTAATTGAGAACCTGAAATCTATCAATATTTGGGGGAACTCCTCCTGAACTTCTATGGGACCAGCATCACCTTAATTCCAAAACCAGAAAAAAAGCTACACAAAGAAAGAGAAATATAGACCAATATGTCTGCTGAACATAGATGCAAAATTCCTCAACAAAATACTAGCTGATTTAATCCAACAACACATCAGAAAGATTGTTCACCCGGACCAGGTAGGATTTATCCCTGGTATGCAAGGATTGCTCAACTTATCAATGAATGTGATACATCACAATAGCAATTTGAAGAATAAAAGCCATATGGTTATCTCAATAGATGCAGAGAAAGTATTTGATAAAACACAACATCATTTCATGATAAAAAACCTTAAACAAATTTGGTATAGAAGTAATTCCTCAACATAGCAAGGCAATATATGACAAACCCACAGTCAGCAACATATTGAATAAGGAAAAGATAGAAACATTTCCACTAAGATCTAGAACCAGAAAAGGATGCCCACTTTCACCACTGCTATTCAGTATAGTTCTGGAAGTTTTAGCCAGAAACAAGCAAGAAAAAGAAATCAAAGGGATGTAAATTGAAAAGGAGGAAATAAAATTATCCCTATTTGCAGACAGCATTATTCTATATATAGGGAAACCAGAAGACTCCACTAGAGACAATTGGAACTCATAAGAGTTTGATAAAGTTGTAGGATATAAAATCAACATACAAAAATCAATAGCCTTTGTACACACAGACAATTCTATGGCTGAGAAACAACTGGTAAAATCAGTCCTATTCACAATGGTTACAAAATATTAAATATATTGGAATAAATTTAACCAAGGAGGTGAAAGATCTCTAGAATGATAATTAAAAAGCATTTAAGAAAGAAAAGGAAAATACAAAAAATGGAAAGATATTTCATGTTCATGGATTGAAATAATTAACATCATCAAAATGTTCATAATACCAAAAGCAATTTACAGATGCAATGTGATGCCAATCAAAATAGAAACTAAACTATTCTCAGTCTTAGGGAAAACAATTCTAAAATTCACATGGAAACACAAGAGACCCAAATGGCTAACACAAACTTAAACAACAAAAGCAAAGCCAAAGGCATCACAATATCAGACCTCAAGGCATACTACAGCCCAGTTTTATCAAAACAGCCTCGTACAGACACAAAAATAGACATATAGGCCAGTGGAATAGAATAGAAACCCCAGAAGTTAATCTGGGATTTTTAAATATTTATTTATTTATTTACTTGAAAGGCGTGTTTACAGAGAGGCAGAAGCAGAGACAGAGAGGGACAAAGAGAGAAAGAGAAGTCTTCCACCCCCTGGTTCACTCTCCAAATGACCCCAATGACTGGAGCTGCACTGATCCAAAACTAGGATCCAGGAGATTCTTCTAGGTCTCCCACATGGGTGTAGCAACCCAAATATTTGGGCCATCTTCTACTGTTTTCGCAGGCCATGGCAGAGAGCTGAATTGGAAGTGGAGCAGCCGAGACTTGAACAGGTGCCCATATGGGATGCTGGCACTGCAGCTAGCGGCTTTACCTCCTATGCCACTATGCTGCCCCCCCCCCAACTGATTTTTGACAAACAAGCTGAAATTAACCCATGGAGAAAACTCACTCTCTTCAAAAAATGGTACTGAGAAAATTGGATGTACATGTGCAGAAGTGTGAAACCAGAACCCTGCCTTACACCTTATACAAAAGTCTACTCAAAATGGTTCAAGGACCTCAGTCCGTGACCTGATACCATCACATTACTAGAGGAAAGCACTGAAAGATATTGTGTAGGCACAGATTTCTTCAAGAAGACATCAGAGGCACAAGCAATTAAAGCAAAAATAGACGCATGGGATTACATCAAACTAAGATGCTTCTAACTGCAAAGAAAACACTCAGCAAAGTGAAGCAAAAAGTGACAGAATGGGAGAAAATATTAGCAAACTATGCAACTGATAAAGGATTTATATCTATAAAGAGCTCAAGAAACTCAACTACAACAAAACAAACAATACAGTTAAGAAATGGGCAAAGGACATGAACAGACATTTTTCAAAGTATTAAATTCAACTGGCCAATGGGCACATCAAAAAATGTTCACGATCACAAACCATTAGGGAAATGGAAATTAAAAACCCTATGAGGTTTCACCTCTTCTCAGAGTGACTATCATCCAAAAATCAAAGAAACAATAAATATTGATGAGGATGTGAGGAAAAAGGTAGCCTAATCCACTGTTTGTAGGAATGCAAACTAGTACAATGATTATGAAAGAAAATTTAAAGATTCCTCTGAGATCTGAAAATACACCTACCATATGACCTAGTCATCCAACTCCCAGGAATTTACCCAAACGAAATGAAATCAGCATGTGAAAGAACTATTTGTACCCCAATGTTTATTGCAGCTCTATTCATAATAGCTAAGATAAAGAATCAACCCAGATATCCATCAGTTGATGACTAGATGAACAAAATGTGATACATATATGCATATATACATACACATATACATATACATACATACCTACATACTATGGAATACTACTCAGCCATTAAAAACAATGAAATCCTGTATTTTGCAAGAAAATGGATACAACTGTTGTTCATTATGATAATGGAATAAACCAGGCTCTAAAAGATAAAGAAAAATATCATATTTTTATATCACAGCTAATATAGAATATCAAAAATGTATAGAAATGAAATGGTCACTTTGGGATATGATTGTCATATTTAGCTCATATTTACACTCCTGTGGAGCTACAGTCTTCCTACTTTTGTCAAATGTTATGATTAGTGGTGAATTAGGTTTGTGAATATAGAGGATGAAGATAGTGCATGGAAGGAGGGGGTTTGGAGGAGAGCTGGGGAGTGAGGAAAGTGTGGTTTTCTTTTTGAAACTGTACCCATGGAATGCATATAATCTATTCTCTTTATATTATAAAAGAATTTTGAATCCCTTGAAAGAAAGACCCTGTTATAAATAAGATCTTGTGGCTGGTGCCGCGGCTCAATACACTAATCCTCCACCTGTGGCACCAGCACACCTGGTTCTAGTCCCAGTCAGGGCATCAGATTCTGTCAAGCTTGCCCCTCTTCCAGGCCAGCTCTCTGCTGTGGCCCGGAAGTGCAGTGGAAGATGGCCCAAGTCCTTGGGCCCTGCACCCACGTGGGAGACCAGGAGAAGAACCTGGCTCTTGGCTTCGGATCAGCGTGGTGCACTGGCCACAGCACGCCGGCCGGAGTGGCCATTGGAGGGTGAACCAATGGTAAAGGAAGACCTGTCTCTCTCTCACTGTCCATTCTGCCTGTCAAAAATTTTTTTTAAAAAAATTTAAAAAAAAGATCTTTCCAATATATTTGTGTGTATCTATTTAACAGAAAATTTCCAAAGAGACAAGAATGTAACCACTTCTACCATATTATGTGCCATCAAAGACATGTCTGTGCATGTCTGCGTTGCATGCCATGTCTGGCCACATGAAATTCAAGACCATGGATAAAGGAAGAGAAAATTCTCCCTCTTAACTCCTCCGTTATAACCCTAATTCCAATTTGTCTCCTCCAACAAAGTCAACTTTTTGTACAGCATGTCATATTGTTTCTCTCTCCTTCAGAGTCACTGTCCTATCTAATTACCTAGCAGTGCCATTTTCCTGTTTTAGTCATCCATACCCTTATGTTGACAGAAACAAAAGGAATGGTGCCACCTCCCCTTCCAGGCCATTGGTGGACATAGCTAGCCAACCACAGTGCTTCTTTGTTCTGAATTCAGAAGTGGTCTCAAAATCCTTCAAAACAGCAGCAACAACATGGATATAATGGTAGAAATACTAGTCATTCTATGTAAGACAATTAGGGCCTTTAATAAATTAACTCAATGAGCCCTCAGAACAATCTTATGAGGTAAGTCTTCTTACTTTTATGACTTTGCAGATGAGAAAATGTAAGCAAGATTGAGAAAATTGCTTGAGGCCAAATATGGTAAATAAACTAGAAGACTGAGATATAGACTTGGGCAATTTGGCTGCAAATTCTGCATTCTTAATCATTATGCCATTCTAAAAGAACATTCTAGAAAACCCCTGATCAACAGAGTTTGCAAAAGTGGTGAAAGTGCTGAAACGGCTTTGTTATCTTGTTTTAGAGCACTGTTGCTGAAAGGTCCATTTAGAGTACATTTCCTCTATCACCTCATTTTTACGTGAAGGAACTGAGGTCTAATGAGTGATATGGTTTACCTATGGTCAATCTATTTTACAGCTGGTAAGTGGGAAAGAGTTATCCTGATGACCCTTGGATCTTTACTATTGGTAATAACCCTCGTAATAACTTCCATTTATTGATTCCTCATTATAGATCGGGTACTGTGCTAAATGATTTACATGCATTTTCATTTAATTATAGAAAACTGAAGTTCAAGTGGTAAGGGATGTGGCCTAAGATTACAAAGCTTATAAAGACAGGAATAGAGATTGTGATCTTCTTCTGGTTGGCTTCAGACCTCCTGGGTTTAGCTACTATGCAACATTGGATGATAAGGTCAGACTCTGACTGAAACCATGCCGCTACTTCTGATTGAAAGGAAACCAGAGATTTGTTGTTACTTTGTAAATTCTTCCATCACTGCCCATATCCTAAGAAGTCTGAGGTTTCACTCCACTGAACTTCACAAAATGGAATAGAATATATTTCTGAACCTTGAAGACCCAAAAGTCAAATGGAAGAAGCATCTGTGAAGATATATCAATTGCATTTCTGTAAAATGATCATATGGAATTGAGGAAGGAACATTTCCAGACAAACAAGAAATTTGGAAATAGATGTTGAAGTGAAATAAAAGCTTTCACTGCTTTTAAATTCACAGGCAGATACCAACTGATACAAATATTGCTGAAAAATTAAAGTGTGAACTCCTTGAGGTCAAGAGTTATTTTTTAACTTCTGCTTCTACCCTCATGTCAGACCATTGAAACATTATAGGCACTAACTGGGACTCACACTTAAAAATTTAAAGGGCTTTTTTTTTGGGGGGGGGGGGGAGCAGTGTTTTGGTGTAGTGAGTAAAGCTGCCACCTGCAATGACGGCATCCCATTTGGGAGCCAGTTCAAGACCCGGCTTCACCGATGCAAATCCAGCTCCCTGCTAATGCATCTGGGAAGGCAGCAGAGGATGACCCAAGTCCTTGGGCCCCTGCACCCATGTGAAAGATCCAAAAGAAGCTCCTGGCTCCTGGCTTAAGTCTGGCCCAACCCTAGCCACTGCAGCCATTTGGTGAGTGAATCAGTGGATGGAAGATTCTCTCTCTCTCTCTGTGTGTGTGTGTGTGTGTGTGTTTCTCTGTAACTCTGCCTTTCAAATAAATAAAGTGAATCTTGAAAAAAAAACTGTAGTGGGTTTTAATGATCCTGAAATCAATATTTTCATGTTATCAGAGCAGAAATAAATCTTTTTTAAAAATGAAATCAGAGTTCAACCAATAGTATTAACTAGAACAACAAAAATACTAAAAGGGATAAAGTATTAAATTGTACATCAACAGTCAGGAAAAGGGCTGATCAAGTCACTATTTCTCATAGTGTCCATTTCACTTCAACAGGTTTCCTTTTTGGTGCTTGGTTAGTTGTCACCGATCAGGGAGAACATATGATATTTGTCCCTTTGGGACTAGCTTAATTCATTCAGCATGATGTTTTCCAGATTCCTCCATTTTGTTGCAAATGACTGGAATTCATTGTTTTTGACTGCTGTATAGAAATGAAAGATCTCTGCCAGTGAGATCCCAGGGGAAAGAACGGGGCCGTCAAAGAAGGAGGTGCCTTTCTCTGAAGGGAGGAGAGAACTTCCACTTTGACTGTGACCCTGTCGGAATAAGATTGGAGTCAGCGAACTCAAGAGGCTTCCATAGCATTGGAAACTCATGACTAGAGCCTAGGGAGACTACTGACGCCATGAACAAGAGTGTCAAATTGTTAAGTCAACAACAGGAGTCACTGTGTACTTACTCCTCATGTGGGATCTCTGTCCTTAATGTGTTGTCCAATGTGAATTAATGCTATAACTAGTACTGAAACAGTATTTTACACTTTATGTTCTGTGTGGGTGCAAACTGATGCAATCTTTACTTAATATATACTAAATCGATCTTCTGTATATAAAGATAATTGAAAATGAATCTTGATGTGAGTGGAAGGGGAGAGGGAGCGGGAGATGCTAGGGGTCCGAGTGGGAGGGAAGTTATGGGAGGAGGGGAAGCCATTGTAATCCATAAACTGTACTTTGGAAATTTATATTTACTAAATAAAAGTTAAAAAAATGAAATCATGTTCCAAATAAAAGTCTCCTAACCCCAAACTTAGCAACACTGTATATAATTAAAAAACACTGGAATTGTTGGTGAGATAAAGTGGAGTAAATAAAAAGGAAATATTGCCAGTCTTAATACTGGGTTTTGGTGTGGTAAAGGAGAGATTGCAAGTCATTGACTCCTGCTCCCCAGTGGCATTTAACCTATTGTCTTCTTTTTAGTTGGAAAGTTATACAAACTGCAGATAAGCACTAGAAACAGGAATTCTGATTAGGTAAAAGTATATAGCAGGGCCTGTGCCATAGTGTAGTGGGTTAATCCTCCATCTGTGGTGCTAGCATCCCATATGAGTGCCAGTTCTAGTCCCAGCTGCTGCTCTTCCAATCCAGCTCTCTGCTATGACCTGGGAAAGCAGTAGAAGATGGCACAAGTCCTTGGGCCCCTGCAGCCACATGGGAGACCAGGAAGAAGCACCTGGCTCCTGGCTTCGGATGGGTACAGCTCTGGCCATTGCAGCCATTTGGGGAGTGAACAAATGGATGGAAGAACTTTCTTTCTGTTTCTCCCTCTCATTGTCTGTAACTCTACCTCTCAAATAAATAAATAAAATATTTTTACAAAAGTAAAGAGTAAAACCTTTAAAAAGCATTGGTCTGCACTCCACTACAGTGTTCAATTCCTCTTAAAGAAACAATTAAAATATATTATCTACAAAAGTGTTGCGGGAAACTCAAAGATGTTCCCTGTATGAAGTCTAGTCTGAAGTTTAAGTCTTTTCACATGGATGGTTCAAAGTTTCCTACCCAATGTCCTTTCCAGGCTCAGAGGCCATTATTCTTGATGGAAGAAAAGGTTGCAAGGGAGAAGATCTTTCCAGATTCCATACACCATCAACTCTGGCTTCTACAGCAGTCTGCTCATTTCAGGGCTAAGAATTGCTCAGGGGGCATGGATCATTGGCATTTAGTTGTTGAAACAACCTTAGAGATTATTTAGTTCCAGTCTCTAATTTTGCAGATGGGGAGACAGAGGACTCTGCGACTTGCCCAAGGTCAAACAGCTACTTAATGACAGAGTTGGACCTAGACTCAGTGCCCCAGACTTCTTGTCACATTGCCTATCCTCTCTCCAACACAGCCTTCTCAGGCTACTCAACCATCACCAAAGGCACTGTAGCATTGGCTTCTCAGGAATCCTCCCCTGGAAAGAGCTAGGGAAGACTTCCTCCTTCATTCCTCGTTGAAGGAAGCTGCCATTGCCTTCCAGCTAGTGAAGGGAGATGTTTTGGGTCTGATTGATCGCATCTGTGAAACAAAAGATAGCATTTCATTTTCCCATTAAAATGGTTGTTGATACCTAGTTGCATTTATTGTATAATATTTGGGTACTCTGCCATGATCAAGAGCATTTTTTTTAAAGAAAGACAAAATCATTACCCTCATATAAATAGGAAGTGAACATAATCCAACAATTTTATTTAGCTAATGAATTAAAGAAGTAACCAGTAAGAAGAATTTAAAGAAAATGTATAGGCAACCAGAAAGGATAACACAGATTTACAAATAGATGCAAAACTGTATCTATAGTACAATAAAATTTCCTTGAGGATAATTATTTGCACTAACATCAATTTTCTTCAACTTCAGGAGTGGAGAAATAGCTCAATGCCATAAATCTAAAATAAAATAAAATAAAATCTAGTGTAAAGACAAGATCTATAATTCAGAAAGGTAGACTAGATAGGCCTCCTGTAATCATCTTTGCTCATTTCAAAGTCTTTAACAGTTTTTCTGACAGCCTCAGGTGGTGATTACTTCTTCTTTAATAAAGATCATTGTGAAATAGAGTGAATCATTGTCATTTTTACACACTTTTGTCTTTGTATCGCATTTGCTTATTCCCTTTTGCCTTGGAACACCCATTGTATTGCCAAGTCTTACCAGTCTTTGACAAATCTTTCTCTCATCATGCTATCAAGATTGCAAAAATTCAAACTGTCTCTTAACATTGAGAAGCCATGTGGCCTCTGATCCTCAGATTACTCATGTGCAAAATATGGATGATGGTGACTGTGGTTTATGCTTCATAGGACTTTTGTCTCCAGTATTCATATTGAGTTAAGGGTTTGGACCATGTTTTACATGATTTTTTCAGGGACATATGCTGGCCATGCACTTAGGCTGTTTATTAAAGTAAAGATTTATAAGAACAAGCATAAGAGCATATGTGACTATTCATTTTAAAAAGAAAAGGTTTTATCAGCAGCACAGTTACAAGGATGTCAATCATTTTAATAAGCATTTTGAAAAATATAAGAATATTTGCTAATCACTTGGAATACTTGCTTGCAAGCTCCCTCTTTCTGTGATAAAACAGCTATTTATACTTCTGTTAAATATTTTGTTAGATTATTTTACAGTGTTAAATATAAAGCAACCATTTTGGACATAGTTTGAGCCAGTCACTTCTAAAAGGAGAGCTCACTGGTGTCTAAATTATTCCCCAACCATAGCATACCAGACCATCTCCACATTCAGGAGAAACATTAAGAAGAAAGAATCTGGAGTCTACTGGGTTTGCCTCACTGACTCTCACCCTTTATTGAATGTGAATTAGTAGGTAATTTACTTGACCACTCTAATTCACTCTAATTTTATCTATCTGCAAACTGGAGTGATAATAGTACCTATCGTTTAAGAACTAAATGAAATAATTCTTAGAAGGACTTGGCTGATCACCAGCAAAATAGTAATATAAGTATTATTCAATAAAGATTATATATTCAATATATATTAGACATCATCATTAATATGAATTTTTATATTGCTATTAGCAGAGAATGCCAAATAATGCATAGAAACTAACGTAGAAACAAATTGATTTCAACCCATGTCCTAAATGGTGATTCTGAATAGATGACACATTAAGCCTCAACAGGGAGTCAGACGTCCATTTCTTTGTAATCTATGACTTTTCACACATATTAATAATGTTTAAATTTTATAACAATAAATGATTTTTAATTTATACTTTAAAGAATCTATAAGGTTGCAAGAAAACCAGCCAATCCCTCAAACCAGCATAAATAAAACAATGAAGTGTTAGAAAGCTTTGTAAGCTGCCTTCCTTTATTTAGGAGCAGGAAATGTATTTGATTCCCAACCCAGAAAAAGAATATATTTTCACTCTTTTTCTTGTCAAGGCTACTGGCTTCTCATGTCTAATTGTCCTTGGTTGTTTCCTTCATTCTTCTATGAGCCCATTTTCCTTGGTCAACATTTCTATGTATGCCATAGCCACCATAACCTCAGTTTCAGCTGGTCAGTAGACAGGAGACCGCCAATCATTAGTTCATGTACCCAGACTAGACCAAAACTCCAAATTTTACAGAGAAAAAAATCATAATATTATAGTACACCCTCTTGGTTTGCTTCATAATTATTCCCATCATGTCCAGTCAGCTGGCCATTAATGTTGAGTCATACAGTTATAACAGTCAGAGAAAACCACTCCGATGGCAGAGGAGATTTTCAGGAACCCTAAGTAAGGTAGTTTCCATACCTTTCCATATGTCAAAGTAGACATTCTTGAGATAAATTCAAGTTACCTTAAAATGGTTTGTAGATAGAAAAAAAGGGTGGAATCCTGAGAAGGTGATCAAAGTCTCACTAATTGATTCATTAATTATCTGATTATTTACAGTATGTCCATTTCAAACCCCAGAAGGATTTCTCTAGACAAATGATTATGGACCTCTACCTAGGAAATAAAATTTACACGTGCTGCTTAAGATGCTCTACACAGCCCATGTCCTAGGTATTCTGGGTTGATTTTTACATTGTAATTCAGGATTTGTTTGTGCCTGACTAGACTCTGACATCACTGAGAACCAGTGTGGAATATTAGCTAACCACATTTCACTAGAGGTTGAACATAGGGACAATTTCTGATATAAATTTGTATAAGAATTACTGTTAAATTTGCTATCCAATGATACAAGAAGAATTGTGCTGTACCTCTCTTCCTACAGCATACATTTTGGAGAAAAGCATTCTGTACAAATTCACTAGAGAGCCTTCATTTTGTTTATGCAAAGATAACTTGAAGGATTGATGCTTCATGCTTATTTAAAAAGGGTCAATGGAGGTTTAGAAAATAATTTAAGATTCTGAATTTTCCAAAAATGGTTGCACAGAGAAATAAGTAAAGTAAGTTACATGTATAAAAAATCTAATCTAGGAAGGGCTTCTGCTCATGGTGGTGAGGAAAGCACAGGTCTTGTTAATAGGAGACCTATTCTCAAGTCTTGACTCTGACACATCTTATACTAGGGATTTGAGAAAGTCCCTTTCCAGGGCTGGCACTGTGGTGTAGCAGGTAAAGTTGCAGCTTGCTGTTCCAGCACCCCGTATGGGCGCTAGTTTCCATCCTGTCTGCTCCACATCTGATCCAGCTTCCTGCGATGTGCCTGAGAAAGCAATGGTAGATGGTCCAAATCCTTGGGCCCCATGCACCTATGTGAGATCCCTAGAAGAAGCTCCAGACTTCAGTCTTTGGATTGGGCCAGTTCTAGCTGTTGTGACCATCTGGGGAGTGAACCAGCAGATGCAAGACCTCTACCTCTGCCTCTCTGTAATTCTGCCTTTCAAATAAATAAATAAATCTTAAAAAAAAAAAGAAAGAAAATTACTTCCCCAAACTGTTACTTCATGTATAACATAGGGGATATGTCTCTTTCATAAATTACTTTATGTATGTAGAAACTTCTATAGATCTACAAAAACTTTAGATGTGATATCTCATTTTATTAATGGGAAAGTAAAGGTATGAATAAGTTAAGGGGCTTGCAACATGTCACAAAACAAATTGCTGTCATCTGATTGTATAATTCATAACTCTTGACTCAACTGAAAGTCAGAAAAGAACTAACTTTGTGACCCGAGTGTCCTGCTGGGAACCTGACCCCATTCATTGAATTCAGGATAATATGAAGTTGTGCTTAAGGAATTTGAAATCACATATTATTATTAATATCACTACTAATTGAGATAATCAGGTATCAGCTATTCAATCTTTAGAAATATCTGTTTTCTTATTAGAAAAAAAATGATTGAGTAATAAATAGAATATCTAGAGTTGTCATGATATAAAGTAAGCAAATATTCATAGCTAAAAACAAATTAGGTATCCCACCCTTGTAATGGCTCTTTTGTTTTAGCGTGAACAAGCCAGACAGAGTAAAAGATTGCAAATCAGGTCTTTTGATCTATTTTATCCCCACCACAAAACTAAATAACAATCTGATTGTTAAGTTTTTTTTTTTCAAAATTGGGCTTAAAAACCCCAGTGCCACAGGGTCCTTCAGGTTTTTTTGTTCTCTTGGAAGCCCCCCTCCATGTCGCTCTGGCTAGAGTTCTCTTACTCTAATAAACCTTGCTTTTAAATCTCAAAAAATATAGTTTTGTAGATAGAATAATTTTAATAAACAATAATTATTCTGATGGAGTAAGGTGCCACATCTCTCAAAGTTAAATCTGCTTATATTAAGCTAGCATTAAAGAATTATATAACATCTTGTATGTTTGAGCATAAATCAACCCAGAAGCAAGGATAGAAGAAGTCAGATTGTGGTCTGATTCTCTTTACAAACATTCAACTTCCTAAGGAGCTATATAAAAACTCCTTAACCTACCTTTTGAGAATGAAAATGATTTGATTTTGTTGCCTCTCCCCTGTTTTTTTCAAATCCCTAAACTCTACCCTATAATCACAGCAAATTTGTCCCCTTCTCTAATTATTTCCCATACTTTGTTGGATTTGAAATTGGGTTCAGATTATTTCCCAAAACCTTAACTCCTTCCCAATATTTTCTGTGTATGCAAACTTTATTTTCCACCCCAAGGTCAAATTCTCATGGCACTCCATCTTTGAAATCCACCCTAACAAAGGTAAATGATTCCTGAACTTGCATTATCACTCACTATGCTTCTTCATTTAGAATACCTTACTGGCATGCTTGTCCTCTATTATTATGTAAAATCCTTGTAGAAAGAACCAATACAGAACTTCTTCTCTGCATTACTTGAAATGCTTAGCATAAGGTCTTGCATGTAATAGGTGTTAAATATTTGCTAAATTGAATTGAACTTTTCAGAGAAATATGAATTTTATGGAAGATACACATGTGTGACTCTCTGCGAAACTTCAAATGATGTCACCAGAGAGAAAAAGAACTAAAAATTAGTTGCTTAAAAGTACTTGTTAGCTAGTACTTATTGAGCACTTACTAAGAACCAGTCACTGTTCTTAGTTTTACATATATAATATATATAAAATATTTTCAGTGAACAGCTATATTTTAATAAAACAATTTCTATAGTGACTCCCATGTTACTAATTAATAAACTGAAATTTAGAGAGGTTAAATGACTTGTCTGAGGTGTCACAAATACTATTGTGATGAGGGGTTCCAGAAGTGTTCCCAGATGTTATACTTGTGACCACTATGAATATTTCTTTAGAAACAGAACAGCCTTCACCCCAGCTTAAATTTCTAAGGGTCATTCAGGACCAAGGACAGCACAACTTCCATGCATAATTTTTCTCCTTTTGGAATGTTTCTATCCTTGTTCACTTTCTAAACTCTCAGTCCACTGTCAGTAACCCCTAGTGAAAATCATCCAGGAATGACACATACACTTGTCTGAGGGGAGCTTAATCATGGGGGTCAGAGCTAGAACAATAAGAATGGAGATGCTATAGTGAGATTCCCTCACAATTTTGTCTTCACAGTAGAACATTAAGAATGGTTGCAGGGAGGTTAAAACAGCTCCCATTGCCCATTTTCTTGCTCTCTGTAATGTAGCCAGAGACTTAAATACGATTGAGTTAATCTTTGAAGAAAACAGAAAATACTGTAACAATAAAGGCCGTAACATGGTTACAAATGAGAGCTACTGCTCCCTTCTGCATTCTAAATTCCGAGGATAATTCTGCAGAGCTTCATTACCAGAGTATAATTGTGTTATAGAACTCTAAATCACCCTGCTACACTTAACTGGCAATAACATTAAGATAGCGCAGATATTCATTTTAATTAAAACATAGCCTCAAACTATTTCCCCGCTATAAGAGGAAAAACTTTCTCTATTTTTTTCCTCCTACACAGAAACTTTCATTTGTTAGCACATCTATGGCCAGTAGATAGGAGATTTAAACACAATTAGAAAATCACACCTTATAAGCCAAGAGCAGTTAATGCTCTGTTGAGGAAGATATAACAGGAAAACTGTAACTGCTTTTAATATTCTTCTAATATGTGATTCATTGGCAGCACTTGTTTCAGATAGATTGGGTTCCTAGATAAATACTTCAAGAGCCTATAAATAGGAAATGAAATGTAGTAGTTCCAACTACATTTACAAAAACTTTGATAGAGAGCAGTCTTCAAGAATTCCCTATTATATTACAGAGCCTTAAGCCACACAATTTACAATGCCAGCATTCCATACATTCCATATCAGAGTGACAGTTCAAGTCCTGGCTGCTCCACTTCAGATCCATATTTCCACTAATATGCCTGGAAGTTCATATGGGATGCTGGCATTGCAGGCGGTGGCCTTACCCACTATGCCACAGCACCGGAACCTTTGCCTTTCAAATAAATGAATAAATAAATCTTTTAAAACAAAACTTCCCCACTGCCTACTGCAAAAAACCTATTATTTAACAAATGCTTAGTGAGTATCCGTGCATGCTTTATGCTGGGAGTATAACATGTCTCCTTTCCTCAAATATAAGCTAATCTAGTGATGCAAAGTAAAAGACGAATAATAAATTCCACTACAAGATGTTCCATGGAAAACATGGTCCAATATGCCCGTCTTCCTTCAGAGACAGGAAATTTAGTATGGACGAAGTGCATGCAGGAATTTTTCAGACAGACAAGTGAATGATGAGAGCAGGGAAACATACAAGCACAAGTTGGTAGAATGAAATAGTATACACTATTTGGTAGACTAAATTGTTCAGTATGGCTAGATGAGTTAAAGGGAAAAGGTGTTGCTGAGCCCCAAAATGTGGAGAGTCTTAAAGACATTAGGAAGGAGTAGGGTCTTACTAGTAGTAGGGTCTTACTCTGCTAGGGGATGAAGAATTGTTACAGGGTTTGGAAGCAGATTTACATTGATAGAAACGTGACTATAGATGTTTTATCGCATGGAGAACAGATTATGTGGCTTCACATTCAAAGTTCCAAATTACCTTCCTATACACATCAGGATATTAATAGAATATCAATAGTGACAACTGGATTAGTAGTATTGGTTAACATCTCTGCGCATTATCTGGGAAGCATTTTGCATATAGTATTCTATTTGATCTTTAAATGCTCAAGGATTAATATTCTCCATTTCATATATGAGGAAACTAAAGCATAGAGAGATTAAATGAATTATCCCTCAAATCACCCAGGAAGAACTATGATTCAGATTCATGTCTGTCTGATTCTGGATTCACTGTTCAGAATTGCCATCATTCAGCAAATTTTTGAGTACCAATTGTAAAGATATGTAGAAAATCCTACCTCTACATCTCATACAAAACACAATTCTGTGTATTTTTTTTATGAATACAAACCAAGTCAGCCATTATTAACCTTGTCTGTGTTCCTAGATCTGCCTTCCCTCTCTACTATGCTTGTCTAAGTTCAATTCACATCTCAGGTTTAGGCTAGAACCTCATCTGTTTCAGAATTTTCAACGTAAGTATCAGCTATAATTAATATTTTCTATGATGTCAGTCTCCGCTTTGGGATTCTAAAGGTGTATAGAGCAAATGAGGTCTCTTTCCAGTGGAGCTTAACTTCCAGATTAAGCATCTAATGAGCACTGAAGTTGTAATGGAACACAGATATTCTTACACTATGAGTGCACTGTCCTGTGGGATAGTCATTGGCTATACATGGCTATAGAACACTTGGCAGGTGGTTAATCCAAACTGATATATGCAATATGTAAACTCACAAAATTTTGAAGACAGAACCCAAGGATGCAAAATATTTTCTTGCTTATGTATATGTGTGTATATGATTGCATGTTAAATTATATTTTCCAGGTTAAAACTATAGTATTAAAATTAACTTTATCTGTTTCTTTCACCATTTATATGAAAATTGGTAAATTTGAAATTGCATCCTTAATAAAAAGATAAATTTAAAAAATTTTTAAAGAGCATAATAATAATAATAATATAGTGATATGATAAAATGTGTCAATGAGTGGGTGAGATGAACCTGCAATTAGATAACATGAGATGGAACATCTGTCTGAAAAAGGTTATATTTGAATCAAAACCTGAAGAAGTCATGCAAATTGTAAGATAGGCAGAGAGCTTATTGCTTCTATCAGTGATTTAAAGAGTAATAACCACTTTTTTTGGACAGGCAAATTAGACAGTGAGAGAGAGAGAGACAGAGAAAAAGGTCTTCCTTCCATTGGTTCACTCCCAAAATGGCCGCCACAGATGGCACGCTATACCAATCTGAAGCCAGGAGCCAGGTGCTTCCTCCTGGTCTCCCATGCAGATGCAGGGCCCAAGCACTTGGGCCATCCTCCACTGCCTTCCTGGGCCACAGCAGAGAGCTGGACTGGAAGAGGAGCAACCGGGACAGAACCACTGCCCCAACCAGGACTAGAACCCAGAATACTGGTGCTGAAGGTGGAGGATTAGCCTAATGAGTCGCGGCGCTGGCTGTAATAACCATTTTAAAAATAATTTTATTTATGACTCTTTTTTAACATCCAGGCAGAACTGAGTAGAGTCAAGTTTATGGTTTTAAAAGTTACTCTCACTTTCTATCTGAATTTCAGATACCCTAGTCTTAGACTTTCACTTGACATTTGTTGACTTTATTTTGCATCTATGAAATGGGGGAAAAAAAGTTCTCCCCAATTTACTGCAACATTTATGAGAAACACATTGAGAAAAGCATCTACCACAATGCAAACAATTAAATTTTTGTTTTTCTTCTTACCTTCTCCAATTTGATACTGAATTGTATAGAACACGACACACTAACACTCTGTATTTTACCAATCAGCATGGGCATTTTCATAGAGCCTTGCACATGATATGTGCAATAAAAGAGTCAAGTCAATATTCTTTACTAGGTATTCAAAGGAAATGGAACAAGTATACTCACAAGATGAAGGGCTATTAGGATATTTTTGAGCCAATTCTTATAAATTGAAAATTGTCTTCACAAAATCTCTCTTTAAGTTTCCTTCTACTTATTTAATTACAATTCTGAAGTGTTTTTCCAATCATTCTCTTTAGCGACATTTATAAAGCTTTTAATAGTTTACAAAGTGCTCCCACATCCTTTTGATCTCCACAATTGCACTGCAAATTCAGAAGAGCAGGAACCATTAGGAAACTGAAGCAAGAGACAAAGTGGCCTTTCTAAACTTCAGCTTCTAATAAATGGTAAAACTGATCGCCTATCTGGAATTAGGGCATTTTTAAACACATTATGTTGATCTCTATCAAGTGCTAAGATGTTGCATTTTGAGATCTTTTCGTCACTTCTCCTGTGGCCTCAACTTTGTGTTCCTATAGTATCTTTTGTGTGTCTGGGTATTTTCTTGTGGGAATTTTTAGGTAGCATGACACTCAACAATATGTTCAAGGATTGGGCACATTTTTTTTCAACCCTTGAGCAATTCAGGAGTATTTTACCCCCTCCTGATTGATTTCTTAAATCCTAGCTCTAAAGTGCTGATAGAGGTTGAAACTCTTCAACTTGTAGGAAAGGCACTTGCCATCTTCTCAGAGCTTCACGAAGAATGCTCTGAGTTGAAAATAGACAATGCCTCCAGGCCTCCAACTAGAGATTTCAAACATTTCTAATTTCTTCAATTTAGCTTCATTTAAATTTTACTGAGAGGTAATTGCACTGAATTAATATAGTTACAATTATGTTGAAATCAATCCATTAACATCTTGAAAATTCATATTAATCTGGCAGCAATGTTATGGATAAAAACAGAAATACATCCTCTATTTGGAGTGTAGATTAATATAATAAGAATGCTGGAGTTAATTTCTCCAGGATATGAATTTCTTCAGAAGAGAGACTGTGACTTAGTTTTCTGTTTTCTGGTTTTAAAATGCTGCTTCTAATAAATTAAGATAATATTTGCATGTCAAAGTACCTGTATCCCCTTGTCCTCATATCTATTTCATCAGAGTAAACCTGATTAAAAGTCCTAATCACAGAGCCACATTTCTCTATGTACTTGTTTTCCTTTTAATGTCTCTCTATTTTCTCTCCCTAAAACATACGTGTGACAAGGAATGCGTTACCTTTTTTTTATCAACTTTATGCTTGGCACACATCTTGGGATTCAGTAAAAATGCCCAACAAAGTGCTGTTACCTATGAGGAAAACCACAACAATAATAGCAATGATTATTTTATTAAAACACCAGTAATTGTATTTGTCCCCTTAACATGTTAAATTTCCTATTAATGGCTGATCTGTACAATGATCTACCCTCAAGGAGACCCAACAGGCCAGTCCACTGCAGTGGCTTTCAATGTGGTAAGCCTGGGCTTCAGGAGAAGTCAGCTGGTGAAGAGCCCTGGCAGCTCTGCCGAGAGTTGGATCACTGGAAATGGACCTGCCCTGGAGTCGAAGGATGCCCAGGTCAGAGCCACAGATCTTATTGGCTCTAAGCTGGAAAGCCCTTCACTCAGCCCAACTTCCAAAGTGACCACTGCAGCTGAGGGTATGGTCAAGTAGGGTCAGCAACACTGCAGGCAGAACTGTAAATTTCTTGTTAGAGATGCCCCCTGCCTTTACCTGGCCAGCTCTCCTCCCAGGCCAGCTAGGCCCTAGGAGGTTCACACCTCCCTTAGGATATACCCCATGTGAAGAGATAGATAGGTCTGGGCCTCTTAACTTACAAGGCCTAAAGCCCACCAGATTATTATCAAGCCCCTTCTATCAGGTTCTATTTGCCTCTCAATCAGAAAACTTAATTGTAGCTTAGACAGCACCTTTCTTAGCTCCTCTAATAATGACTCTGTCCTTTGTTCTAGACCCTGTCTAGTGCACTTGGGCCTCATTCCTTTGTAATCATAACCTCTACTCTACCTCCAATGGCTCTACTCCCAACCTGTGTGTACTGATGGTCCTCTTCCCCACTTAATGCTGTATAATTGTTCAAACCTGGTAAATGCCACTCTTAGGATCATTGGTTACTATCCTCACTCTGTCCTTTATGACCTTGTCTAAATATGATCAGAGTCGGCAAACTTGGAAGGCTTCCATAGCCTTGGCAACTCATGACGACAGCCTAGGGTGGTTACTGGCACCATAAACTAGAGTGTCAATTTGTTGGGTCAACATCAGGAGCCACTGTGCACTTGCTCCTGATGTGGGATCTCTGTCCTTAATGTGCTGTACATTTTGATTTAATGCTATAACTAGTACTCAAACAGTATGTTTCACTTTGTGTTTCTATGTGGGTGCAAACTGTTGAAATCTTTATACTAAATTGATCTTCTGTATATAAAGAGAATTGAAAATGAATCTTGATGCAAATGGAAGGGGAGAAGGAGCGAGAGAGGGGAGGGTTGTGGGTGGGAGGGAAGTTATGGGAGGGGGAAGTCATTGTAATCCATAAGCTGTACATTGGAAATTTATATTCATTAAATAAAAGTTAAAAAAAATTTCTTAAAATGATGTGTGCCAATGGAGATTAGAATTAACTCAAAATATGTTTTGAGGTTATATGAAGTGCAATCTAAACACTGATTCCTTGAATATCAAATATGGTACTGATCTACATCTTTATGTTAACTTTAGTACATCAATATCCATTCATTCAATGATTATTCATACAATATCAGCCATGTGACAGCTTTTATGTATTAGTGACATAAACCTTATATTCCTGGAGCTCACAATTTAGTGATGAGGGAAATATTAAAAAAATAAACATTTTAAATTTAAAATCATAACTTTTATGATTTTAGTACTTGTAGGTGCTATGATGAAAACAGGCAAAGTTTAGCAAAGGGAGAAATAACAGAATGTTCGTGATTGCTAGTTGGACACCTTAAATTCATCTTGGGCTCTCACCTTTCTTCATGGTTCTGGAGTGAATGGAAAAGCTCAAGATAATGTCAGATAAATCAGTAGAAGTCAGCTTATACAGGATCTGTAGGCTAGGAAAGTGTTGAGTTTTAATTTAAGTGTGCAGCGAAATTATTAGAGTATTTAAAGCAGTACACTAACTTTATAAGTATCTAAAGCACCTGTGTAGCTGTTTTATGAGGGGGAGGCTTGGTAAAGTAGGAATAGAAGAAAAGTCCACTGTAATAGTCCAAGAGGGAATAAAACAAGGTAGGCCTGAGACAATGTGGAAAAGATATAGGCACAAGTCCACATATATGAAATATTTTTATTTAAAAAGAAGTATTTACTTATTTGAAAGCCAGAGTTGGAGGGGAGTGGGGGAAGCAAGCAGGTGAGCGACAGAGAGAGAGAGAGAGAGAGAGAGAGATCTCCCACACCCTCGTTCACACCCCCAAATGACCACAATGATCAGGGCTGGTTCCAGGCCAGAAGCCATGAATTCAATGAGGGTATCCCATGTGGGTGGCATGGGCTCAAGCTCTTGGGCCATCTTCTAGTACATTCTCAGGCACATTAGCAAGGAACTGGATCAAAATCAGAGCAACCAGGACCCCAACCATCACTCTGTTATGGGATGTGGCACCACAGATGACAACTTAGCTAATGTACCACAACACCAGCCCCATAAATGGTTTTCAATAGATAGAAACAAAGAAAACTTTGGTAAGTATTTGGATGATAATTAATAAGTAAAGACTCAAGAATAACTTTAAGATTTTGGGTTTGAGCAAATGAAAGTGTCATTAAATTAAATGACAGGTTAGGGAAAGAACAAGATTTTTTTTTGAACATGTAGAGAACATATTTTAAGAATACAAATCTGGAGTTCAAGAACAACTTTGTCCTAGAGATTTGCATTTAGGAGTTATACCCTACAAATGACATTTAAAGCAATGAAAATAGACAGTTCTTTCTAAGTATATGGAGAAAAAAAGAAAGAATATGGACTCTGGGAAGCTCCAGCATTTACAGATCAACTAGAGGAAGGAAGACATATGAAGATTTAAAAAAAGAACAGCAAGAAAGAGAAAAGACATGATTAAAAGTGTTTTCAGAAGAAAAGAATGGGAAACTTTGATTAAAACTACTGAGAGATGATAAAATGTTGGCAGATAAATGATCATTGGATTTTAAAAAATTGTAGTAATTATTACTCTTTGACAAAGGCATCTTTGGTGGTTTGTTGGAAAAAGGCCATATTGGAGTAGACTGAGAATTGAGGAAAGAGGTAGAGTTAGCATGAGTAGACAAGTTTGTTGTGAAGTTGGGTGTGAAAGCAAAATAAGACTAAAAATGGTAACTTGAGAGATGCAGAATTCAGGAAGAAAGTTTATTGAGAAACTAAGCGATCTCTGAAGAACCAACTGATGACACAGGAGCAAGCTGGATGACAAAACAGAAGAAATAAGGAAGTGAAACGAGATGGAACCAGAGATTGCAGAAGGACTCCACTTTGATGTGAAAATAAGAAAAGTCACCACTCGTCCAGCCCTGCAAAAGATGCTTAAAGATGTGTTACACACAGAAACACGGTCATCAATATGAAAGAAGGTAAAGGAAGGAAATCTCAGAAAAGATCACGGGGAATTCAAAGCATATATTAGAAAATATCTTTGGCAAATGGTAGGGCAAAGTTACTCCTTATCAATAGTCACATTGAACGTTAATGGCCTGAACTGTCCAGTTAAAAGACACAGATTGGCTGATTGGATTAAGGAACAAAACCCATCTATTTGCTGCTTACAAGAAACACATCTTTCCAACAAAGATGCATACATACTGAAAGTGAAAGGGTGGAAAAAGATATACCATCCCAACAGAAATGAAAAAAGAGTGGGCGTAGCCATCTTAATATTGGACAACATAAACTTTACCACAAAAACTATTAGGAGAGACAAAGAGGGGCACTATATAATGATTAAGGGATCCATTCAACAGGAAGATATAACGATTATCAATGTATATGCACCTAATTACAGGGCACTGGTTTATTTAAAAGATTTGTTAAGGGACTTAAAGGGAGACTTAGACTCCAGTACAACAGTACTGGGGGACTTCGATACTCCACTCTCAGAAATAGACAGATCAACAGGACAGAAGATCAACAAGGAGACAGAAGATTTAAACGACACTATAGCCCAAATGGACCTAACAGATATCTACAGAACTTTTCATCCTACACAGAAAGCATTTACATTCTTCTCAGCAGTACATGGAACCTTCTCTAGGATTGACCACATACTAGGCCATAAAGCAAGTCTCAGCAAATTCAAAAGAATTAGAATCATACCATGCAGCTTCTCAGACCATAAAGGAATGAAATTGGAAATTAGCAACTCAGGAATCCCTAGAGCATATGCAAACAGATGGAGACTGAACAACATGCTCCTGAATGAACACTGGGTCATAGAAGAAATCAAAAGAGAAATAAAAAACTTTCTGGAAGTAAATGAGGATAACAGCACAACATATCAAAACTTATAGGATACAGCAAAAGCAGTGTTAAGAGGAAAGTTTATATCAATAGGTGCCTACATCAAGAAATTGGAAATACACCAAATAAATGAGCTTTCAATTAATCTCAAGAATCTAGAAAATCATCAGCAAACCAGACCCAAAGCTAGTAGGAAAAGAGAAATAATTAAAATCAGAGAAGAAATCAACAGGATTGAATTCAAAAAAACATTACAAAAAATCAGCCAAATGAGGAGCTGTTTTTTTGAAAAAATAAACAAAATTGACACCCCATTGGCCCAACTAACTAAAAAAAGGAGAGAAAAGACCCAAATCAATAAAATCAGAGATGAAAAAGGAAACGTAACAACGGACACCACAGAAATAAAATGAATCATCAGAAATTACTACAAGGACTTGTATGCCAGCAAACAGGGAAATCTATCAGAAATGGATAGATTCCTGGACACATGCAACCTACCTAAATGGAACCAGGAAGACATAGAAAACCTAAACAGACCCATAACTGAGAAAGAAATTGAAACAGTAAGAAAGGCCCTCCCAACAAAGAAAAGCCCAGGACCAGATGGATTCACTGCTGAATTCTACCAGAAATTTAAAGAAGAACTAACTCCAATTCTTCTCAAACTACTCAGAACAATCGAAAAAGAGGTAATCCTCCCAAATTCTTTTTATGAAGCCAGCATCACTTTAATTCCTAAGCTGGATAAAGATGCAGTATTGAAAGAGAATTACAGATCAATAGCCCTGATGAACATAGATGCAAAAACCCTCAATAAAATTCTGGCCAACAGGATGCAACAAGACATCAGAAAGGTCATCTACCCAGACGAAGTGGGATTTATCCCTGGTATGCAGGGATGGTTCAATGTTCACAAACAATCAACGTGATACACCACATTAACAGACTGCAGAAGAAAAGCCATATGATCATCTCAATAGACGCAGAGAAAGCATTTGATAAAATACAACACCCTTTCATGATGAAAACTCTAAGCACACTGGGTATGGAAGGAACATTCCTCAATACAATCAAAGCAATTTATGAAAAACCCACGGCCAGTATCCTATTGAATGGGGAAATGTTGGAAGCATTTCCACTGAGATCTGGTACCAGACAGGGATGCCCACTCTCACCACTGCTCTTCAATATAGTTCTGGAAGTCTTAGCCAGAGCTATTAGGCAAGAAAAAGAAATTAAAGGGATACAAATTGGGAAGGAAGAACTCAAACTATCCCTCTTTGCAGATGATATGATTCTTTATTTAGGGGACCCAAAGAACTCTATCAAGAGACTATTGCAACTCATAGAAAAGTTTGGCAAAGTAGTAGGATATAAATACAATGGAAAAAATAAACAGCCTATGTATGCACAGGCAATGCCATGGCTGAGGAAGAACTTCTAAGATCAATTCCATTCACAATAGCTACAAAAATAATCAAATACCTCGGAATAAACTTAATCAAGGAAGTTCAAGATTTCTACTATGAAAATTACAAAACCTTAAAGAAAGAAATAGAAAAGGATACCAACATGGGAAGCAGGATGCACAGCAGACTCATAGAATGGCAGATGTCCTAAATAGCAATCTGGCCTCAGAATCAGCCCTTAAGGCACTCGGACATGGCTGAAGAGCCCATGAGAGTATTGTAGGCATGGAAAGCCAAGACACTCTGGAAAAAAAGAAGACCTAAATGAAAGATCTCTGTGTGTGAGATCCCAGTGGAAAGAACGGGGCCATCAAAGAAGGAGGTATCTTTCTCTGAAGGGAGGAGAGAACTTCCACCTTGACAATGACCCTGTTGGAATAAGATCAAAGTCAGTGAACCCTAAAGGCTTCCATAGCCTTAGCAACTCATGACTAGAGCCTAGGGAGATTACTGACGCCATAAACAAGAGTGTCAAATTGTTAAGTCAACAACAGGAGTCACTGTGTACTTACATCTCATGTGGGATCTGTCCTTAATGTGTTGTCTAATGTGCAGTGACGCTATAACTAGTACTGAAACAGTATTTTTGCACTTTGTGTTTCTGTGTGGGTACAAACTGATGAAATCTTTACTTAGTATATACTGAATTGATCTCCTGTATATAAAGATAATTGAAAATGAAAAAAAAAAAACCTGGTGTTAAATTGGAAATTGCATAGAAAATTAATTAATTTTTAAAAAAATATCATGTAGGATCTCTGTCTTTAATGTGCTGTACACTGCTATTTAATGCTGTAACTAGTACTCCAACAGTATTTTTCACTTTGTGTTGCTATGTGGGGGCAAACTGTTGAAATCTTTACTTAATATACACTGAACTGATTTTCTGTATATAAAGAGAATTGAAAATGAATCTTGATGTGAATGGAAGGGGAGAGGGAGCGGGAAAAGGGAGGGTTGTGGGTGGGAGGGAAGTTATGGGGGGGGGAAGCCATTGTAATCCATAAGCTGTACTTTGGAAATTTCTATTCATTAAATAAAAATTTAAAAAAAGAAATAGAAGAGGATACCAGAAAATGCAAAAAATCTTCCATGCTCATGGATTGGAAGAATCAATATCATCAAAATGTCCATTCTCCCAAAAGCAATTTATAGATTCAATGCAATACCAATCAAAATACCGATGACATTCTTCTCAGTTCTGGAAAAAATGATGCTGAAATTCATATGGAGAAACAGGAGACCTCGAATAGCTAAAGCAATCTTGTACAACAAAAACAAAGCCGGAGGCATCACAATATCAGATTTCAGAACATACTGCAGGGCAGTTGTTATCAAAGCATCATGGTACTGGTACAGTAATAGATGGATAGACCAATGGAACAGAATAGAAACACCAGAAATCAACCCAAACATCTACAGCCAAGTTATATTTGATCAAGGATCCAAAACCAATCCCTAGAGTAAGGACAGTCTATTTAATAAATGGTGCTGGGAAAACCAGATTTCCATGTGCAGAATCAGGAAGCAAGACCCCTACCTTTTACCATACACAAAAATTCACTCAACATGGATTAAAGAATTAAATCTGTGACCTGACACCATCAAATTATTAGAGAGCATTGGAGAAACCCTGCAAGATATTGGGACTGGCAAAGACTTCCTAGAAAAGACCCCAGAAGCACAGGCAGGCAAAGCCAAAATTAACTATTGGGATTGCATCAAATTGAGAAGTTTCTGTACTGCAAAAGAAACAGTCAGGAGAGTGATGAGGCAACCGACAGAATGGGAAAAGATATTTGCAAACTATGCAACAGATAAAGGGTTAATAACCAGAATCTACAAAGAAATCAAGAAACTCCACAACTTCAAAACAAACAACCCACTTAAGAGATGGGCCAAGGACCTCAATAGACATTTTTCCAAAGAGGAAATCCAAATGGCCAACAGACACATGAAAAAATGTTCAAGATCACTAGCAATCAGGGAAATGCAAATCAAAACCACAATGAGGTTTCACCTCACCCCGGTGAGAATGGCTCACATTCAGAAATCTACCAACAATAGATGCTGGAGAGGATGTGGGGAAAAAAGGGACACTAAGCCACTGTTGGTGGGAATGCACACTGGTTAAGCCACTATGGAAGTCAGTCTGGAGATTCCCCCAGAAACCTGAATATAACCCTACCATACAACCCAGCCATCCCACTCCTTGGAATTTACCCAAAGGAAGTTAAATTGGCAAACAAAAAAGCCATCTGCACATTAATGTTTATTGCAGCTGAATTCACAATAGCTAAGACCTGGAACCAACCCAAATGCTCATCAACAATAGACTGGATAAAGAAATTATGGGACGTGTACTCTATAGAATACTATATAACAGTCAGAAACAATGAAACCTGGTCATTTGCAACAAGATGGAGGAATGTGGAAAACATCATGCTGAGTGAATTAAGCCAGTCCCAAAGAAACAAATATCACTTGTTTTCCCTGATCGGCATCAACTGAGCACCAAAGGGGAAACCTGTTGAAGTGAAATGGGCGCTATGAGAAACAGTGACTTGATCTGCTCTTGTCCTGACTGTTGATGTACAATGTAATACTTTATCCATTTTAGTATTTTTTTTTGTTCTAGTACTATTGGTTGAACTCTGTAATTAACACACAATTATTATTTAAATAATTTAAATTTTTAATTTTAATTTAAATTTTAAATTTTAATTTAAATTTTAACTGAAAAATGATCCCGGTTAAATATAAGAATGAGAAAAAAAAGGGAGGAGATGTACAATTTGGGACATGCTCAATCGGACTTGCCCCAAAGGTGGACTTAGAAACGTGCCAGGGGATTACAATACAATCCCATCAAGTTGGCACATACCAATGTCATCTCACTAGTCATGAGTTGCTAAGGCTATGGAAGCCTTTTGAGTTTTCCAACTTCGATCTTATTCCGACAGGGTCATAGTCAATGTGGAACTTCTCTCCTCCCTTCAGAGAAAGGTACCTCCTTCTTTGATGGCCCCGTTCTTTCCACTGGGATCTCACTCACAGAGATCTTTCATTTAGGTCTTCTTTTTTTTTCCCCCAGAGTGTCTTGGCTTTCCATGCCTACAATACTCTCATGGGCTCTTCAGCCATGTCCAAGTGATCAATCTCAGTTCACAACTGATCACACTGATAGGTCTAAGAGTCAAAGGGATCACACAAACAAGACTAGTGTCTGTAAATACTAACTGATAAAATCAAAAAGGGATAGAATGATCCAACATGGGAAGTGGGATACACAGCAGACTCATAGAATGACAGATGTCCTAAATAGCAATCTGGCCTCAGAATCAGCCCTTAAGGCACTCGGACATGGCTGAAGAGCCCATGAGAGTATTGTAGGCATGGAAAGCCAAGACATTCTGGGGGAAAAAAAAAGAAGACCTAAATGAAAGATCTCTGTGTGTGAGATCCCAGTGGAAAGAACGGGGCCATCAAAGAAGGAGGTACCTTTCTCTGAAGGGAGGAGAGAAGTTCCACATTGACTATGACCCTGTCGGAATAAGATCGAAGTTGGCAAACTCAAAAGGCTTCCATAGCCTTAGCAACTCATGACTAGAGCCTAGGGAGATTACTGACGCCATAAACAAGAGTGTCAAATTGTTAAGTCAACAACAGGAGTCACTGTGTACTTACATCTCATGTGGGATCTGTCCTTAATGTGTTGTCCAATGTGAAGTAATCCTATAACTAGTACTGAAACAGTATTTTACACTTTGTTTTTCTGTGTGGGTAGAAACTGATGCAATCTTTACTTAATATATACTAAATCGATCTTCTGTATATAAAGATAATTGAAAATTAATCTTGATGTGAATGGAATGGGAGAGGGAGCCGGAGATGGGAGGGGCGTGAGTGGGAGGGAAATTTTTTTGGGGGAAACCATTGTTTTTCATAAACTGTACTTTGGAAATTTATATTTACTAAATAATAAATAAAGAAAGATAGAAAGAAAGAAAGAAAATAAGAAAAGTCTTTCTCAGAATTAACAGGATGGAGAGAGAAGACAAGTACAGGTATATATGGGTTTTTAGATTGGTGGATGTTTCATACCTTATTAGTGAAGTATTGATGAACCTGTTAAGTGGAGACTCACTTAATTTCAAAAAATGGAAGGTCTGACTATGGTTACCTCCACACCTGCAGAAACAAGCTGACTAGAGAAATGTGGAAGGCTTAAGACACATGCAAGCTTTGAGGACTGTGTTTTTCTCTAGGATTGTTCAGATGCCTGTACAGCATAAAAGAAGGTACTGAGGATCAATTTCACCTAGATTTGAGATTATATGAGGGACTGGGGAACAAAGGCACTGAGATCTTTATTATATGATGATTGAATCATGGCCTGCAAAAATCCAAGTGGAAACTGAAAGGAAGCAAAAGTGAGGAATGTGCATGCACAGGGCTGAAATGGTGAGGTAATTAAACTGAAAGACATGGAGAAGAGATGTTTGCTTCAAAGATTCTGAAGATGTTTTTTTTTTTCTATTTTTAATGCTAAAGATTCATTTCATTTGAAAGTCAGAGTTACAGAGAAGGAGAGGGAGAGGGAAGTGGTGGGGAGGGAGAATTCGTTTATCCTCTGGTTCACTCCCCAAGTGACCCCCAACTAGCTGGAGCCAGGATCCCAAAACTATTAGGATCTCCCATGCAGCAAGAGCTCATGCATTTGGGCCATCTTCCACTGCTTTTCCAAGCACATTATCAGGGAACTGGATTGGAAATGTAGCAGCTTGGACTCAACCACACGTGGTAATTTAAATTGTGCCACAACCAGGCCACCAATATTTTCAGTTTGTCTTGACTGACACAACAGACTCTCATATAAGCTACAGAAACAAAAGCTCTTTGGAGTCTGCAACAATTTTTAAATGTAAAGGGATCTAGAGAACAAATTTTCAGAACTAATGCTCTGATGCCATCCATATTTTAACTATAATATGCACACCTCGTGATTGTGAAGGCTTCATGTTTTCCAGCCTTTATACCTTATTATTGTGCTTTCCTTAGCTTAGACAACTTCTTCCATTTCTACCTGCCAAAGCCGACCCCTCCATAAAAATGTCTTAAATTTGTTTTCCTGAAGGATGGTCCTGATTTCCTGCCCTCCCTCCAGGGAATGTCAAGCCTCTCTGGGTCATCTGCCCTTCCCAACCCTGTGTTAACACTGGGCATTGACTTGCTGTCAATGTGGGCTGTAAATGGGGCTGGATTTCTCCAGGCAAGGGCACTCCTTCCAGCTCCAGGTTGTCATAGCCACCATATTCCTTGACTAAGAGCTGGTGTGGGGGCCAGGGCTGTGGCCTGGCAGGTGCAGCCGCCACCTGCTGCGCTGGCATCCCATATGGGCCTTGGCTGTTCCACTTCTGATCCAGCTCTCTGCTATGTCCTGGCAAAGCAGTAGAAGATGGCCCAAGTGTTTGGGCCCCTGCACCCACATAGGAGACTGAGAAGAAGCTCCTGGCTCCTGGCTCCGGATCAGCACAGCTCTGGCCATTGCAGCCAATTGGGGTATGAACCAGCGGATGGAAGACCTCTCTCTCTCTCTCTCTCTCTCTCTCTCTCTCTCTCTTCTCTCTGTGTAACTGACTTTCAAATAAATAAATAAATCTCTTAAGAAAAAAAAAAGAGTCAGTGTGTGGGCCCAACTAGGTCATATTGGAACTAAAGGGATGTTTTTTTAAAAAGATTTAATTATTTATTTGAAAGTCAGAGTTACACAGAGAGACAAGGAGAGGCAAAGAGGGAGAGAGAGAGAGAGAGAAAGAGAGAGGCCTTTCATCCACTGGTTCACTCCCCAATTGACCACAACAACCAGAGCTGCACTGATCCGAAGCCAGGAGCCTGGAGGTTCTTCCAGGTTTCCCACACAGGTGCAGGAGCCCAGGGACTTGGGCCATCTTCCACTGCTTCCCCAGGCCATAGCAGAGAGCTGGATCGGAAGAGGAGCAGCTGGGACTAGAACCAGTGCCCATATGGGTTGCCAGTGCCACAGGCCAAAGCTTTAACCTGCTGTGCCACAGTGCTGGCCCCTAGGATGGTGTGTTTTTAAAGCATGTGCATCTAAGGTGTGGCCATCGGAGTAAGTAGCTAGAATGCAGTGGAGAAAATTGTATGTAAGATAAGGCCAAGAAACTGAAATTTGAAGGCTGAATGAAATGTCATTGTGAATGTCAACATTTCTAAAAATGAGGATAGATAGAGGTATAGGGAGGGAGAGCATGACATTGAAAATACAATGGAGAAAGACTATAGTGTTGGTAGATAACCACAATAATGAAATGGAAAGCATTTAATTTATTTCAAAGAATTTTTTTTCAAGTGGCAGGGCAATGATAATGTATGGAAGAAATCCAGTTGCTCCAAATACTGGTCTGGAAGTACTTGGTGTTTAAGAGAAAAACTACCTTATCCATAAGACTAAAGTATACACAACTCTCAGGGACAGACACATTTCAGGTAAGGCAAAAGGGTGACAGGAACATTGTAAAACTAAATACTAGATGTAAATGTGGCTGTGAGTGATAGATAAGAAGTACAAGATGGCCCTTGGGATTAATTTAGGGGAAGATTTTGGGGTAATGGGAATAGATCAGTTTAAGAGTTACAGCGCTACAGAAGATTGACTGGCACATTATAAATGTCCTGTCAGTTGTTGTTCTTTTTTAATGAGCATGATATTTAGAAATAATGGATTATCAGGTAGGACTGAAATTCTAACAGTTTGGGCCAGACCATAAACGCTCATAATTCCGTAAAGCATCTACTAACAACTTACTCTATTAACTTATCTATTAACTCCATGTCCCTGGGTAAAAATACATTAGAATTTGAGATTACAATATAAGGAAATTTTATCTTGACAAATAAAGCATGGTCAAATGTTTCCATACTAATGGTCCCCAAGAACAAAGTATTCAGAATAGAAGTGTCAAAATAATTGATCATCTGCATTAACATTGGCATTGCATACCATTTTGGTTTTGACTGATACTTCATATTAATTATCTTTGTTTTTCTTATGTATATAATAAAAATATTACCACTCTGTATCACAAGGCCATTGTGAGAGATAGAAAGCTATGCTTGAAAACTCATAAAAATATTACACTATTTTAAAGGATAATTGATTAACATTATTATCCATCTCGTCCTCTCTCCCTTATACAGAGTTATTACATTTGTAGATAAATTACATGTATCTCTGCTTCCAGCAGCAGTTGGCAGTAAGCTAAATGTCAGCTCTTTTCATTTCTACTACAATGTGAGGTGGGACAGACACTGTGTATGGTGTGTGACAGATACATTTGTGGGATGCTGAAATACAAAATTCTTTCTCTGATAACTGAGGAGGGTTCCTGATGCCAATATGGTCCCCTGTGGTTCCACTGTACTGAAATGGGAATATCTCTGATAGTGGGTAAATGTTTCTAGAACAAAGAAGGACATGCACAGATTTTTCATGGAAACTGCAAAAATGAAGTTCCCCTGGGCCTCACAAAGAAGGGAACCCACAATGTGTAAAGCAACTAGAAATCAGGTAAGCTGACCATGCCTAGGTCAGTGTTTCAGATTAACTTCATTTTTCTCTTTTATTGAAGACTGCTTTTATCTCCATGACTTGTAAATGACCCAGGTGCAGCCACCTCAGCACCAACTTAACAATATTATTCATTTTTTATTGTAAGTACATAGAGTATAGTAATCCAAAGATGTAAATATTGAGGACAATAAATATTATCCTAATAAGCTTATAAAATCAACAAATTGTTAGGGAATACAAATATTCATATGAATGTGATGACATTGACATTTCAGTTTTAAATATTTTCTTCTATTTGATGGCTTTTGTAGCACAGCAGTTGTTAGCACTGTAGTGTGGTGGTAAAGAGTGGTTAAGGCTCCATTGTCTAACTCTCTTGGTTCAAATCCTAACACCACCATTTAGTCCCAATTTGATTCTGGTGCAGTTGAGAATGTCTTATTTTCCACATATATGAAGTGAATAAATGATAGTACCTGACTCATAGGATTATTGTAAGAATTATGTATGTTAACACCCAAAATCACATAGTTCAATGACTGGTACATTTAGTGCCCAATTAAATGTTAATGATTGTTCCTCTGTGGATCTCCCTGCACTCTCAACAAAGGACTCAAAAGCTTACTTGAAAATCCCCATATCAAGAATGTGGTGCATAGTTTTCAAGGTAAGTACTTTGAACGGAAAAGTAGACAACAAAATAGAAAACTTCCGAAGATTATTCGACCAGAATTATTATTCCATAATTCTAGATAATTAGACAGAATAGAGAGCTGCCCAAAGTAGGATGTAGCATATATTGTCATACTCAGGAATTATGTCTGGGAAAGATGGCAGTGAATCTTACCTGGGCCTGAAAGTATTGCATTTTCTTTACCTTCACCAAGATTGAGCTAGATCATTCTTGGTGATCACCTCTAGCTCTGATGCTCTGTAATTTCATGCTGAGTTCTGTGTTGTACAATGATACAATATGGAAATTGCTAGTGTGAAACCTTGACAAGAATTGTGCAGATAGCTGGCGATTACACAATAGGAAATGTCGAGAAAATAACCTTATGGAGTGGAAAATATTGAATTGTCTGATTATGACTTACTTTCCAATATGAAGATATAACCATGCTTGGCCACTCAAGGGTGAAAATGTGGTAATGTGTTAAAATGCTAATGAAACAGGAATTTTAAAATAGATGTTTAGAATACCCTAGGTTACCAAGACAAGAGAAGTAAGAGAGCATAGCTTATAAATCCCAAAGATAAGGCCAAAGTCCTCAGAACATTCAGGACCTTTTATAGTCTGATTTCCACTTGCCTTTTCCAGCTCATTTTCCCTCACACACCCGCATGCATCCTGTGTTCAATCCATAATGAGCCATTTGACATTCTTCATACACAGCAGGCTCTTCTGCACCGTATGCACACAAATTCTGCTGCTTCCACCCCCATATTTTACATTGCTCCATCCCACTGTTGACATCTATTCCAAATAATTATCACTAACCTCATATTATTACTTAGAGGGTTCTTAAAGTTTTGAACTTAGCCCTAGTCTTTGTTCATTCTAATACATTGTCCTACCAGAATATTTTTCTTAATCATGTATCCAGTCTAGCTTGTCTAGCTAATTCCTTGATGATCTTTCAGTATTTAACACTAAGACCAAGTTCTTCAATATGACTTGCAGGATCTCTCATACCCTATCACTTAGCTACTACTCTAACCTCATACTCTATCATTTGCTTCCTCACATGCCAATCCCCAGCATTTCTTGCAGAATTTCTCTTTCAAACCTGGGCCCCCATATGCTAGTCCCTCTGCTTGCAATTGTTTTTTCTTACCACTTCCTGCCTGACTTACTTCTGCAAAGAGAGGCCTCCTATCACTACCAAGACTAGACCTAGTCTGCTTGTGCATTTTCATGGCTCCTATAGTTTTCTTGCAGCTCTCCTACCATATTGCACCTGTCTGTTAGATAATGTTATTTCCTTTATGCAAATGTATTTTAGTCCCTTCCCAGGCAAGTTTCTATTTGCTGTCAAAGCTCAACTCAAATATTACCATGTTAGGAAAACCTTTCCTCTACCACTTGGTCACTCATTACTCTCTCCTCAGTGCTACCATGGAAATCCATACAGAACCCTGTTTGTCAGAACAGAAGCTATTACTGAAAATTAGGACATTCCTCCAGGGAATATTTTATAATGTAGCACAGGCAGATAAAATATTTTGTGGCAGTATAAAGAAATGATGGAGAAACTCAGGTTCCAAAGTAATTTGGCACTAAAATAAATGCCAAGACACAACTCTAGGGTACTATAGAATGGATGAAGTATTAAATACATATTTATACACATAACCTCTCTAACATTTCAGATGATCATCACTGCAGATGGTTAGTCCTCCCAAATGCATGCAAGTATTTGAACTATCATTCTTCTTGCCAAATAGTAATAATTCCACAATTCCATGTCTAAAGCTCTCACTAAGATGCAGCCAAGAGCATAAGTGTTCCTTCCCTTTCTTTCATAACATAATGATCTTCCTGTTGCAATATTAATCAATAACTAATTTCATAGTTGGACAACTGCTTTTAATGACCGAGTACTTTGGAGGCATTGTTGCACAAGTCTTCAGATCATTCCCTGAAAGACCTGTCACCAAAAGGGTAAATCCATTTACTTGTCTTAAAGCAGGAGCCAAAAGCTTCATTACGTTAATTAGGAAAGACGTATTTGGATCTTTGTTAGTTGAGAGCTTGAAATTTTCATGTCTGAATCTGAAAAATTGAATCAAATAGAGTGAACCAAAGATATTTAGAATAACATTAAAGGGGCCTCATCTCATGTTAATTGTGAAATGGTGGGCCCTGCCTGAGTTTGGCTATTAATTAAAGAAGTTTTGTTATTTTTTAAAGTATTTCTTGGTGCTACAGACAAAACCAGGGAATCTACCAGTCCTCTTCTTACCAAGAACTGTTTGCTTTCAAAAACCCAATTTTCAATGAGGTGGCCTTTTCCTTGGAATATCTTGAGCCTCTATAGAACTGAATTCCATACCCACTTTGTCATCAATCTTCTAAGAATGACTGTGAATTGGGTGATGGACAGTTCTTGTCTGACTTAAAAATGCTGGCATCCTTGATGTCTAAGCTTCAAGCATCTGATATTTTAGATTGAAATTACTCAGTTACTTACCTGTCATAGTCCAGTTATCATTCTTTAACACACACCATAATTCTCAAATCTCAAGAAATGAAATTGAGTTGGAATTTTAAACCTGAATCATCTAAAATCATTGTTCTTCCTATTGCACTAGAGCTATTCACCATTTTTCTCAATATTCTACCTCTCTGTTGTAACAGATTTTATCTATCTATCTATCTATCTATCTATCTATCTTTTTACCTACCTGCCTGCCTATTTATCATTTCCTCATTGTAAAGGGTAACTTCTTTAGATTCACCTTAGTTCCCTGATGTATGTGCTGGTTAGACTTCGAGAACATTTTCCAACATAGCATTCTTATCTTGTTACTATTCTGAGAAAAAATTCGAAAAATCTCCCGTTCATATATCAAACAGTCATATAATGAATTTTTGAGCCCACTTTACACTTTAAAACCTTCACATATTAGTTCATGTTATTCCACCCACTTAGAATGCCTTTTTCACTAGTAGTCATTTATTGGAATCCTTTTCACTCTTCTAAGTTCCTTCAAAAGCTTCCATATCTCTGAAGTCTTTCTACAATTGTACCCTCTACCTTCTAAAAATCTGAGACCTTCTTCTTGGAATCACCTTAGGACATTTTTCAGATTTATTCTATGACTCTTATCTCTTGCCAATTGGAATTATATGTGTGTCGGGCTACTTTTCCTGATAAACTTTAGACTTTCTAAGTAGAAATGCAGTCTCTAACACTCCCGTCTGTACACTGTTAGATCCCGGATTCTTCTGCTTTCGCTCCATTATTCATGACTCAACAAATGACTCACAATCATTTGAAGCTCTAGGGAAGTGTAGCATCCCCATGTCCCAAGGCCAACCCTACAAAGCAAACAGATTAGCCAGGCTGTACAGGACCCGTTTTGCTTTTCAATGGACCTTCAATAGCTCTGCATGGAAGGAGATGCACTGCCAACCTGAAAATGAGATATCTAGATGAGTCAATGTTAGCCAATAGCTATGATGGTGAAAATGTTTGTGAAAGAAATACTAACCTGTAACAGAACTAAAAGCTTCAATATTCTGAGAGGGATACCACTGTACTGTCTTTCAAAGAAAAAAAAAATAATTTACTATTTCCCTACTGCAGATTTCCCTGTTTTTCAAAATCAGAACTGGCTTAGTAGCTGTTAGAATACTCTCAGACAACAACTCTATTGCAGTCTCTTCATTAGTTCACTGATGCCTGGAAGCTATCTTCCTTCTTCTGTCTTCTTGTCTTCATCCCTCCCTTTTCTCTTCCTACTTTTATTCCTTCCTTCATTCATTCAATATAAATTATTCTGAATTAGAAATTGGGTTGATATTTGGGGGCTATTAAAGTAGTGTTAAACTGATATTATGACCAAAGATAATGTACCTGACAAAATATGAGGCAAAATGACACTATTATTAGCTCTGGATTTAGCTCAAAACCCCAGTGCTAAAATTTGGGTAAATTGGGCCCAATCATTTCTATTCCCTAATCTTGTTAGTCTTAAATTGATTTATATCCAAACAGACTAGGGGAACCACTCTGTTTATTTCATGACCTGCAACAGCCAAAGCCAGGCTTGAATCTCATCAAGGATAAGAGGTGAAGAGGTGAAGAAAACCTGATCTGACCAATTGCTGCCATGACTAAGAATAAAGAAACTAAACAGTGAGCTACCACCATAATGACACATGTAAAACAAAAATAGCAGTGGAAAAAGGTCCATTCAGTTCAGATAACAACATAAATTAAACAAACAAAAAATAGGCAAATCAGTAAATTTACATATGACCTACCAAGTTCAGGACTCCTCTTCCTTAGGGATGGAAAGAAGTGCTTTCATCTTGATTCATTAGGGAAAGACTTTAAGTTCTTCCTAGAGATCAATAGATATGCTCCATTCCAGGCGCCATGCTAGGCAGCCTCTGGAGACATCAAAATAAACAAAACCCAAGGTCTTGGTCCTGTAAGAATTCTCATCTAATGGGGAAGGCTGACAAGTAAATAATTCCAAATGTATGTGATGAGAAACAGTATAGGCAGAGATAATATTAAGCTTGTGAACACAGTACAAGGTTGATAAAATACAGAAGTGCTCTGAAGTTTTTTTGTAAATACCTGGCCTCTGACTTCCCAATTAGTACCCTTGACAACCATGACCCTTTTCCTCCTAAGATTTCAGGATCCACCAGGGACTTTCAGGACCCTACTTCAGATCAACAGTTGGTAATCATTATGTTTGGTCAGTGGTTCGGATGACCCCAGAATCAAAGTATGTGCGAAGTGCTATAGGAGGATAGAGGTGAAGAAATTCCCTCCAGCTGAAGGGGTGTGAGTTTTATAAAACGATATGCCACAGAGGAGGTGACGCTTGAGACAATTCTTGAAGAGAAGAGAACTTATTCAAATAGCTTCATAGACAAATCATCAACAACAGAGTTCTGTGTAATTAACATGGATTTAGTCAGCAGGTCTCAGATGCCAAGTAATCCTAGAAAGTTGCAAAATGGGCATGATGGTATCAGGGTATGTTTCTAGGAATTAAGTCAAAGGTCTTATAAGCTTTCAGTTTGTGGGTAATAAGTATAAATGAAAATTGACATGACAGCCAATTTTTATACAAATAATGGGAAAATAGAATACTCTACATTTTCTTCATTTTAGAATTATATAGAATAGACAATAGGGGGGCTGGCCCTGTGGCCTAGTGCGTAAAGTTGCTGCCTGCAGTGCTGGCATCCCCTATGGGCACCAGTTCAAGTCCCAACTGCTCCACTTTTGATCCAGCTCTTTTGCTATGGCCTGGGAAAGCAGTGGAAGATGACCCAAGTCCTTGGGCCGCTGCACCTATGTGGGAGGCCTGAAAGAAGCTCCTGGCTCCTGACTTTGGATCCGCGCAGCTCCAGCAGTTGTGGCCAATTAGAGAGTGAATCAGCGGGTGGAAGACCTTTCTCTCTGCCTCTTCTTCTCTCTCTGTGTAGCTCTGCCATTTCAAATAAATAAATAAATCTTAAAAAATACAAAGATAATAGGTTAATTCTGTCTTATATGACTACACAAAAAAGCAAAACTCTTTCTCCAACTTTCGCAATATCTACTATGAATTGTTAGTGAATGTGCTTTCTTCCAACTCTGCTTATTGAAGAAGTAAAGTCAATATGTGTAATGTTGGTGTGACAATCATTTATTTTCAAACAAATTTATCCAAGTATTATAATGTATGATTCCCTATTCACTAGATAGAAAATTTAGGGACTTATTTGTTCATGTAAATATTGCTTCCCATAGAGTCATTGTTCAGTGCTCCACATATTTATTAACTGCTATTCAATATCAATCTTAATCTTTCTGAAACAGAGTTATTCTATCTCCAGAGGGTATAATTAATACCATCTTTTCCTTTGGCCACTTTAATCACCATTCTCTAAAATAAATCTGTCTTACTATCCTTTTGAAGTGCTGCAGTTAGCGCTCCAGAAATACACCTGCTTGAGCTCCAGAAACACACCTGCCCTCTGTGTAACAAAAAACTCCATGATGTCTTTCTTATGAGCAATGCTTACAAAACTCATATTGAGTTGCTTTGAGTACCTACAGTGCATCAAGCATGGTGAGATAGAAGCTAAAAATTCAAACTCTAAGAGGATACAGGCACTGCACAAACTGTCTGAGGTCTCAAAATAGGAATTATACAAACAGGTGAATCTGAAAAATCTGTAATTCTAACACTTTTCTGGGTACAAGTGCTCTTCTCCAAGGATATTAACTTATACTAATGTGTCTAAGAAATAGTTTGTTTCCCAGTGTGTGCTTAGTGGATCAGTTCTGCAAAATGTAAACAAAACATTTCCCTGATCAATTACACTTGAAAATTACTGAATATACAAGAATCTTTCCTGTAGGGCTACTGTAAGCCTTTATTAAATACACGAACATTAAGGCCATCAGGATGGGAGAGTCTCTCAGATCCAACAAACCAGAAAATTCTTTTGCAGGCCATCTCAGGGACTATGTGGTGCTCCGAAGAATACACTTGGGACCATGCTGATCAGCCCGGTCCTAAGCAAAGTGTGAGCCCATCATCAAGACAGCAACCCTTTGAGTGTTCCTTCTAATTACATTTCTTTACATTTGCTTCCACTAGAGGTTCTCTGATGTCTTTAGCCAACCTCTTCCCTTCTCAGGAGGCTATCCTGTATGATGTGCCAAATTTGGGCATTGCAAGAACTAGAAGGGCTTGGAGCACCATGACTGGGAACGCCATTGTAAATATGTATGATCTCCAGAGTGCTCAACAAGATGAATTCCAGCACCTATCCTTAACAAAAGGGGTGTGTGTGTATGTGTGTTTGTGTGTTTGATGCTTTCAAAGTAAAAAGTTCTTGTTCATACCACTGTTGTCCTTTTATTAAAGTATGACAGATTACATCACATAAAATTCTGTGTGCCTTAAGAAACAAGAACACCTCTTTCTATGATGATGGGATTCATAGTTCTTTGTTAAATCTCAGTTTTGAAAAAAATCCTCCCACCTTATCAAAACAAAGGTACTATAAGTTATATAAATCAACATTTGGCAAATGATATGCTATGCTGACATTTCTGTTGAGGAATTGGCATTTTATTTTGGTGATAGACATCTCTTGAATTTATTGTATGCAGTTGACTTGTCTTAAGAGGTCAGCTACTACTGATGAATATCTTTGTTTTCAAGAATGATTTTAGCAGCTTCTTGATGTGTCTTGATCTTTTCTTGAAAACAACCATTAGAAAGTATGACGTAATCCATTTATTCAAAAGCATTTATTGACAACTTACCATGTGTCTGGCAGCATGTGAGAAACTTGGGAACATCATCACAATCAAGAAAATAGGGTGTGATGAGCAACTGCTGGTGCTAAAACATGGCTGGAAAGTGTGCAGAAGCCTCAGTAGTTACACAGATTTGGCTGAAAAGAAAGAGGTCCCCTTACCTCACCCCAAACCCAAACAAAGCAGCAAGCAGTAAAATTATAGCTCATATTTGTATGGCTCCAAATGAGCTAGTGATAATACAACAGAACTGAGTGATGAATGTCTTCTTCCCAAACTGCAGGACAGAGAACAGATGGTTGACAAGTGATTCTGAATTCCACCAATATCTCTCTTAGATGTCATCATGAATAAACAGACTCCATGACCCAGAATCCTTCTGTCAGAATCTGCAAAGCACAGTAACACTACTGTCAGCTTGATTTATAAGGGGTTGTAGTAGTTGAGATGGGTTGAGGGTTGGGGGTAGTAAAGTGATCTATTTTTTAAAAAATGAGCTTCTTCTTAATGTAGATCAGTGGTTATTGACTTTAAATGTGCATCAGAATTGCCTGGCAGGCTTTTTAAAACACAGCTTGCAGGACTTCATCCCAGTTTTTGATTCAGGAGGTCTGGGGTGGGTATTTTTAATAAGATCTTAGCTGTTTTTGGTACTGATCCAAAGACCTCTCTTCTCAGGGATGTGAAAGTTCTCAGTAACTGAGACAGATTCAACTGCAGGATAACTAGTTGATGAAAACATTCAGAACACTGATTCCAGCTTTGGAGGGTGGAGAATTTGGCTAAGCTGAATGGAACTGGTTTATTTTAGAAAATTCCAAGAATCTCACCATCAACAAGTTGATGAAAAATGCATATTACAAAAAAAACTATTCATTTTTTTTCAAATTTTGCACTACAATAAACTTACATTTTAATTCCATTTTTTTCTGAACTTTTTGAATTATCTTCATGCATTGCCTCATTTAACTCCACCACACACCTGGCAAGTTAGCATGTGTTAAAGTGAAAAGTACCTCATTAAGCAAGGAACCAAAAAAAGCTGTTTTCATCTCTAAAGAGTTAAACGTCATATGCTTATCATCCATTTATAGGAGAACACATAATGCTCTCTTGTGTTTGACACAGGTATGTATTAATGGCTTCTTGAGATTCAACTCAAGTAATTGGAGAGGCCAGGTTTTCTCTCCCATAAAATAATAAAAAGAGCCACACTTAAACAATATTATTTTTTGGAAGAGAGTGAATGAACTTTAAGTTTCTCAACAGAGTCCTATTCAAAGTGAATGCCATGATTATTGCCATCCAAAGTTTCATAATTTGTTTGAAAAAACTTTCTCTCCCTTTAGCTGTAAGCTTCATATGTGATCAAAATGTAAACCACATGCAATTTTATAGCTTCATCCACTTTCTATATTTCATTGCTCAATAAATATTGCTGAATAAATTGGCCCTTCAGATATGCAAGATAGAGAAAATGCCCATATGTGATTTAAGTAGCCTACGATTTCCCTACTCAAAGATTTCCTTTATGTTTGAGGAATACTGTTTAAAACCCAACATAGGGTCAGGTGCTGTGGTACAACTAGTTAAGTATCCAATAACAGTTTCTGGGCTAAAATCCTGCCTCCACTTTTAATCCATAGTTCTGTTAAGCACACTCTGGAAGGTAGCAGGTAATATTTCAGGTACTGGGGGTTCTTTTCACCCCTGTGGAACACACAAATGGAGTTTCTGGCTCCTGAATTTCCGTTGACTCAACCCAGGCTTCTGGGAAGCAAACCAGTGAATGGAAGATCTCTCTATACATATATCACTCTTTCAAGTAAACAAAAATAAGTAAACTTAAATAACAACAAAGTAACTGTAAAACATTATATCGCTTCATGTGGTAGAATGAGAAGGCTGTGCCAAGATGGCTGCTGGCAAGCTAACATCAGTTACTCAAGAATGGCTTCGGAAGCCACCTGGCAAAGGAGCCTGCCTGGCAACAGGCAGTGATTGGTTAGAGCATAAACCACCCCCTTGACTGGACTGGCTGCCTCGGCTATATAAGCTGCTGCACCAACTGAAATAAGTGAGTCTGTGTGCTGCTTGCCTCTAGCCTGCTTTCACCTGACTCCCGGTGTCTGTGTTGTGACTCTGCGCCTCTTGCCCTCACTGCACTTCTCCTCTCAGGACGAATCCACCACAGCAACTTCATTAATAGCTTTACTATAAAATCAGATGGGTTTCATGGTTTGACACCTCCCTCTGTCCACAAGGACTTTGCTTTGTTAGGAATGAAGGTTGGCAATAGATCCCCCAGTAGGGAATGTTGGAGGCTGCAGAGTTGGTTGGGGTAGTGAAGGCAAGAATCTTTGGTTAGAAAACAGTGAGTTGAATGCTCAGGAAAGATTAGGTGGGAAAAGAGGAGAGAAGAGAAGGGCTCTGGGGGGAAGCTTTGCCCTGGAGAATGGCCTTTGCTGCAGGAGAGCTAAGGCAAAGTGACTCAACATTATTTTAATTTTTGACTGCATCACTCAAATCACAGAGATAAGAGCCTGCGGGAATCTTAAAGTTCCTCTGACTGATACTTAAACACCTTTTACCAAATTCCCATCAATTACTATGATCAACTTGACTGTACACTCCCTGAACAAGTCCAAAGTTGAGCTGTCTATTCCATCAAGGGGAAATCCATTCAATCAAAACCAGATCATTATCAGTACTACTAGCAGAGGCTGCCATTTTCTGGGAACTCTACCTCTGCCATGTGGTGAGCTACAGTAAGCATACCTCTAATTTAATCTTCACGACTGTGAGGTGGGTACAAATATATCAATTTACAGATCCATAAACTTGGGCATGGATTTGGTTGACATGAGGGGCACTGTAATAAAAGTGCTTAGGTTCAAATCTCAGATCTACCTCTGAGATCAACCTTGGGGTGAGTCATAAAAACTCTAGGCATCTGTTTAACTATCTGTAAAATGGATGCAATAATTATCTCACTGTGAAGATTTCATGAGGTAATGTAGGTAAAAGGATTACTAGAGTGCTCAGCCCCCAATCCTTAAGTCAGGGAACATCAATAGCATAACAAAGTTCACAGAGTAATGACAGGGGGAAACTAGATCTCAAACCTAGCATCTTTGAGCCTGAATCTGTGCTCTAAATGTTCTCATTCTCCTCCCTCCCTTTCCTAATGCACATCCCACAGTACAGAGAACTATGCCCAGGTCCCCTTTCTCTATGCATACAACAAAGATTATATGAAGGAAGGGTAACCTGAAAAAGGGAGAAATAGCAACGTTGAGTCTCATAACTTTCAAATTGAAACGCTGACTTTAGGCCAGTTCCAGCCCTTTTAAGGACTCAAAAGGCATTCTTTGAGAGAAAGCCCCCTTCCCTTGTATCGTCCACTCCTGGGAAACTTAAAGTTTTGCATTTATGGAATCCACCCCAGCAACACACACACATGCACACAAACCTCCTCTGGTGTTAGATTATTCCCTTAACATCCTATAGAAATCAGTGTGTGCTCAGATCTCAGGATGGTGAAGAATCCACAGGTAACAAGAATCACCTGTCAGAAAGGAATATTGACAGCAGGTGGTAAAGTGGCTTTCTGAGTAACAGGCCAGATTTTGGGGACAGAACAGAGGGGGAAAATGCATAGACTGCCTAAAAACTCTTGAATTTCAGATCTAATTATCAGACTATTTTTGGAGAAAGAAATACATATCATCTGACACAGGTTCACTAGCTGATAAATATTTAATGGGCAAATAATGAATCTTGGCATAAATATTTTATGAGGCAACATTAAGGTATACATGTTGGGGGTGTGCTTGGGAAGGAGGCTCTAGACAATGAGACAATGGAGTTGAAACTTAATTGCAGACAAACCCAAGAGTAGTAAGTCTTTCTTAGGGGAAGCTATAACTCCTTTGAAATCAGGTTGGTTGCTTAAATAAGAAAATAGAGGATTAAAAAAAAAGAAAGAAAATAGAGGAGCTGTTTTCCCAAATGTGAAGTACCATGGAGTAGCAGGCAATATTATTACCACTTTCACTATTTATTTGAAAGACAGTACCAGATATTTACTGGGAAGATTGTAACTATTGAGGGGGTTCAGAGGAGTAAAATAAATATCTAGATGGGATATAAAGTTATGATTATGTTTGTAGGTGCATAAACTTGGGAGAGGAAGCCTATTCAAAAAGAGAAAAAGCAGATAGTGCAACTCTCAGGAATGCTCTAAGAGCAGCTTCCATTTATTGTGAATCCACTGTATGGCCATGAGTTGGTGAATGCTAGGAACATGTATTGATTAAAGTATAGTTACAACTCCATAATTCTACAGCTTGCATTGACCAGTGAAGTTATGGAAGTATGAGAATAAATTAGAGAAGACTTCCTGGGAATACCTTCCAAGTCATGTCCTGAAGTGATTTGCTGATATGACAAACAACTATTTAATTGTCTGGCTCTTCTCATTCAATGGAAGACCTGGATAATAAAGAAACCAGGGTCATAAGAAAGATGTATACAATGTAACAACTTGAACATTTTTGACTTTCAAGATAAGAGATTTTCATTTGATTAATAAATGGTAATTTAAGAAAGCATATGCTTGTGATGGGAAATTTTGTGTGTATATGTATTTATGTGTACATGTTTCCAGCCCTTGGGAAAATATGTCCTTGCGATTGTATGAAGTGCAGAGTACATAAAGCAAAACAGAGTTCTTCTTCCGGAAGTTCCTTGGAGAAGTTAAAAATAGGAACCAAAAATAGACTCAAGCCCCCTTTGCTCCCTGTTTCTTAGAACCATCTGTCAGTCCCATTCCCCTAGGGAGAAGCCGAGGCTTACAGTAGCGGAGCAATGGAACGGAATGTGGGTGGAGGAGTTCTTTTTTTTTTTTTTTTCCTGCCAGCTTGAGTTATTAATTAGCTTCCTGAAAGGTAGAGGAACACCAAGATTTAGTCTTCTCACTTGACAAATATTGTACCAGAGAGGGCTAACAAGCCAGCCAAGGTCACCCAGCACCTTGATAACAGAGGCAGAGCCAGATTCCCAAGACCATCTGGGATTCCCTGTACCAGTTCTAACCATACCACTGCCTCTGCTCTCAAGGGAATGGGGTGGTATATATTTTGAGGTAAGCCAAGGGAGTACTACATGGTGGGTTTTCCCAGCTTCTTGGTAAGCCAAGTATTTCTTAACCTCCTTTTCAAAGACAAGCTGCAGTCCTCACATGAACTCCACAACAGATGCTGTTTACTTTCAGCAACACAGTTCCTTCTAATCCCTCATGCATAATAGGCAACTGCCTTTCATCCCCAACCTCAGGACCCCAGGGAGGCAGGTAGACAGATGGATGTCCTATCTCATTCTCTGGAGGCCTTTTATCATCCTTTTAATTTCTTCTACCTAGTCTTGAACTTGAGCTAGAATATGGCAGGAGAGGATGAGGACGGGACTCAGAAGTTTCCAGAACTTGACCCTCTCTGAGCAACAACCTTGATACCCTCTTACCTGCCCCCGGAGTAATGACTATCACAGTCAGGGGCTGCAGCAGGGTCCTATCCTCTTCTTTTGCCTGATATTCCCAGTTTCCAATTCAGAGTTGTTTGCTTCTACTCCAATCTGATTTCACCAGTTGCTCACCAAAGACAACATTACCACTAGATTCCAAACATTCTCCTGAGTGATTGGAATCAGAGGAGCCCCATACATCAAAGCACAATCCCTTCCTTTTACATGAAAACTCAGTAAATTCTTATTAAGCTGCTAGGCGTTAGCAGTGCATTAAGTACAAGAACAACCTGTGCTCTCTCCCCATCATAGAACTTAGAGTTTTGGAGTATAAGGGGCTCATTAAAGGAAGTCATTTTAATTGATTAAGTATGGTGCAGCCAGAATCCAAAGAGACAGCATGATGCCTTTAGAGTCCTGAAGTACAACTACAATATAGCCAGGACTCAGTACTCTTCCCTGTGACTATATCTTAGATGACTTTGATTAATAGCTGGTAGAAATGTTCTGCTTCCGCCTTAGGAATTCCCTAAGTCCTGTCCCTCACCTACAGTAGTAACCATACAAAAGTTCAAAATCACTCTTCTACTTACCTACCACTTACCTACCCATGGTACAGCAGATGCAAGTTTCAGATGGGACAAGCATCAGGGGACTCTGACCCAGTAGAGAGACCTAAGGAGTGGACTCCTCACAGTTGGGAACTTAAAGGGACCTTAATCTGTTGGAGTATCCATACCTCTTTCTTCTTTTAATGGCAGCAGCCTGTCTTCCAATCAAAATTGTACATACAACCTCAATATGTAAATTTGACCAAAGCAGAGCTGAGCAGCCCTGACTTAATGAAGACGGTGAGGGCTCAAGGGACTTGCATACTCAATCCCCTTTCTCTGAAACCAACTCTTCAAGGAATTTCAGGACCTGAGGATCACAATATGAAAACTGCTGATCTAATCCAATCCCTCATTTTTAGGAGCAGTTTTGCATTGTCTTGGGTCTCACCTCTTCCAAATAAATATCTTACATCCCCAGGCCAGTAGACACATCTGTGAAATGAGGATGAATAGAATCTATTCTACAGAGTTCATATGAAGGTCTTACAAAGCTCCAAATACCAAAGCACTCTGCAAATCACTATATATCTGTGAGGGAACATATAGTGGTGTTAAAATCTCAAGTCCTCTGTTATGTAGTGGTGGGTCACTCTTGACAGGTTTCTTCATCTCTGCAATGGATACAATAGCAGTACCTCTTCTAACTTTATTGTAAGGTTTAGGTGAGATAATGCAAGTATTATGTTTCATCTCATTACCTAGACAATGGAAAATACTCAGAAAAGGGTTGTTTTCTGTGTCCTCTTCTCCAGTGGATACTCATCACCATCCTCATCTTTATTTCAATTGGTATTCTTTGTGAGAAAACTGACCTAGTTCCCCACCTTCCTCTCTGATATGAACCTAGTATAGTGTTTCCCATTTGCGACTACAGGGAAACATTTGGCCATGAAGGAGTCCTGTGAAGGAGTCAACACAAAATAAACCTAGATGAGAGAGGAAGAGAGAGACCCAGATAATATCCTCGGGGCACCTGTAACCAGTCCCTAAAGGAAATGTTTATACATTGGATGTGTTAATTACTTCCTGGTTTTTTTTTGTTTGTTTGTTTTAAAGGAGAGAATTACAGAAAGAGTCTTCCACCTGATGATTCACTCCCCAAATGGCAGAAACAGCCAGAGTGCAGCTAATCTGCAACCAGGAGCTTCTTGTGAGTCTCCCATGTGGTTTCAGAGACCCAGAGATCATCCTTCCCACCCTCTGCTGCTTTCCCAGGTGCATTAGCAGGGAGCTGAATCCTACCCAAAGCAGCCAAGACTTGAACTGTCTGTCATATGAGATGCTGGTGCTGCAGGCCGAGGCTTTAACCCACTGTGTTCTTTCTTCCTCCCTCCCCTCCTCCCCCTTCCTACCCTCCTTCCTTCCTTCCATCTTCCCTTCCTTTCTCTCTCTCTCTCCCTCTCTCTCAAACACACACACACAAATACACACATGACACATACCAGATATATTCAGCTGATGAAGAACTCAGATAGACTGTCTTTCTTGGCCATGCTTTTTCTTGTAATGGCCTAGAGAATGCTTCCTCCAAACAGTCTCTTCCTTCCTCAGTTCTTCCATACCCAGAGCACATGACCAGTTCCATGGGAATATGATTTGGAAAGAGAAATAGTAGAACTGCAGATATAATGAGCCAATTTTCCTCTCCTCTCCTCCATAAAGGCATGTGTAGCCCCAGTGCTCCCTCAACTACATCCAGATGATGAGAGAGGGATGGAGAGGGAGCCCTATTCAGCAGTTCAAACCCACTTACTGCAATGGCTGGAAAAAATGAAATGACTGATACCATGTAATTAGGTCTTAATTATTTATCATTTTTGGTTAATTACTGCCACTCGCAAGTTAACAGGTTGTAAAACTCTTGGGCTGTGTTTATTAAATGTTAGGCGATCATTAGCAAGGAAGCGCCATCTTCCAATGTTAATGAAACATCCGTAAAAATCCATGACTGTGAGCAACGCAGGACTTGAGGCCACTTGGGAGAGAGTTACGTGGATTTATAGCTAATTATATGTGTTTGGAGTCTGTATTGCAATGTTTGAGATGATAACTTGAAAAAAAGACTGCAGTGCCTCTGTGGACTCTCCCATCACTCGTGTAGTGGATGGGGCAGAGGGGAAGTCTGGGGGAGTAGGGAATGGAGGGTGGATGGGGAGAGAAAAGGAGTCGAATAAAGAGTACAAAAGGGCAGCTCCTATTTCCAAGCACTCACCCCTCCTCATAGTCACAGTGTCTAAGTGTCGGCTTTTAGAACTCTGTTCGTTGGCATATGTTATCCAGGTTATGCAGATGTCCCTCAGCAAGTAAACATTCATGGAGGAGTCCTTTATGATATAAGAGGGAAATGTGACTTTGTAGTAGAAGTTGGGAAAGGGGGCCGGCGCCGTGGCTCAACAGGCTAATCCTCCGCCTTGCGGCGCCGGCACACCGGGTTCTAGTCCCGGTTGGGGCACCGATCCTGTCCCGGTTGCCCCTCTTCCAGGCCAGCTCTCTGCTGTGGCCAGGGAGTGCAGTGGAGGATGGCCCAAGTCCTTGGGTCCTGCACCCCATGGGAGACCAGGAGAATCACCTGGCTCCTGCCATCGGAACAGCGCGGTGCGCCGGCCGCAACGCGCTACCGCGGCGGCCATTGGAGGGTGAACCAACGGCAAAAGGAAGACCTTTCTCTCTGTCTCTCTCTCACTGTCCACTCTGCCTGTCAAAAAATAAAAAAAAATAAAAAAAATTAAAAAAAAAAAAGAAGTTGGGAAAGGGAACTCATACCAATAATTATTCAAACATGATTTCATATTAGTGTAAGCCATATTAATATAAGACTAAGGACTAAAACAAAGGCGGTGAATATAGGCACACTCCAACTACAATTGCAAATTCAGTTCCAGAGATCACATTTTGAAGGGAACAGAGAGAGGCAACAGTGATTTCTTCACAGGTGGATTTTATCCTGAAATGTTAGCATGCATTTCACTGGAAGGTCTTTCAAAGAACTTAGGTTGCTTAGCCTGGAAAATTAGATAGCTTGACAATTGTCTCCAAATACTGCAAGAACTTCTGGTGGATTAGAAAGAAATATATTCTGTATGTCCAACACATAGTGGCTTCTTGGCAAGATTTGGCTTTAAAATCTGTTGAAAGGTAAGAGCTGTTGAGGCCAGTGTCGTGGCATAGTACTGGGTTGAATCCCAGCTGCTCCACTTCTGATCCAGCACTCTGTTAATGGCCTGGGAAAAACAGCAAAAGATGGTTCCAGTGTTTGGAACTATGCTACCCATGTGGAAGACCCAGAAGAAGTTCCCTGCTCTTGGCTTTGACCTGGCCCAGCCCTGGTGATTGCAGCCATCAAGGGAGTGAACCAGTGTATGGAAGATTCTCTCTCTCTCTCTCCCTCCCTCCCTGTCTCCCTCTCTGTCTCCCTCCCCCTCCCTCTCTCTGTCTCTCGCTCTCTCTGTATAATTCTGAGTTTCAAATAAATAAACAAATCTTTAAAAAGATAAAAGTTGTTCATGAATGGAATGGGCCGACTCAATAGGTAATGAGTTCACCTTCTTAAAGGATTACAAGCAGAACTGGATGATGACCTATTGAGACACAGTGAAGGGGGAGGTTATCCACAGTTTGGAATGCCCACATCTCTTATCAGAGTGCTGGTCTGAGTATCAGCCACACTGCTTCCCGTCAAACTTCCTGCTAATATATCCTGAGAGGAATCAGATAATGGCTCAAGTGATGGGAGATCGAAAAAAGTTCTGGGCTCTTTAATTAGCCTGGCCCAGCCCTGTTGCAGCTATTTGGAGTGAACCAACAGATGGAGGATCTCTCTCTCTCTCTCTCTCTCTCTCTCTCTCCTTTTCAAGTAGATAAAAATACATAAAAACAAACACTTAAGAAAGATAAAAAAAAAGATAGGGTGGAAGAACCCCATCACTTGCTGTAAGACTGGTTCTAAGATTCTGGAATGTTTAAAGTTCTATGAACATAAATTCATTAACACTTATAATATTAACTAGTTTATTTCATGTCTTCCCTTGACACTAGAAGCTGGGGGCAGTCAGAGACTCCTAGGGATCAGAAAATGGGATGAACTAGAAAGTACTAAATATTTATATTGAAATATAAAAACATAAGCATAGGTAACTAAATGTAAGTGTAGGTTAGCTGAAATCAACACAATTTTAGATCAATTGTTTTATTTAAAGTAAATAAAGCTGTTATTCTATGGTTGTTGAGTGGGAAGGGTCCAGAATGAGAATTTATCACTGATGACCAGAAGAGGAGAAAGCTTCAGCCTTAAGACTTTCAGGGGCCAGTGGTGTGGTGGAGTGGGTAAATCTGCTGCCTGCAGTGCCGGCATTCCAGATCGGCGCTGGTTCAAGACCAGGCTGCTCCATTTCTGATCCACTCTCTGCTGTGGTCTGGGAAAGCAGTAGATGGCCCAAGTCCTTATGTCCCTGCACCCACATGGGAGTCTTGGAGGAAGCTCCTGGCTTCTGGCTTTGGATTGAAGCAGCTCTGGCCATTGCAGCCGTCAGGGGAGTGGACCAGCAGATGGAAGATCTCTCTCTCTCTCTCTCTCTCTCTCTCTCTCTCTCTGCCTCTGCCTCTGCCTCTTTGTAACTCTGCCTTTCAAATAAATGGATAAAAAAAAAAGATTTCCAGTAACTTACTCTGGTACTTGATTTATTTTCTTATGCAGTGCCGTAGTTCTCCCATCTGTAAATAGGAAGCTAAGTTTCATGACCTTTTGGGGCCATTCTATGTCTACTAGGAAATGGTTCTATCTTCTAATGTAGAAGTAGCCCTCAGGATCTCAGTTCACAACCAGACTTCTATTTCTTCACATAAGAAGCAAAGAGAGTGATGCCTGTCTCTAAGCTTCCTCTTCAAGATGCTGTAAGGAATAATGAGGCCATTTGTTGTTCCTCTGAGCTCAGTGTTGAATGCTCAATCACCATTGAGAGGTACTTGTATACAGACATATCAGGTATATAACATAATATTATAGGAATAGAAAAGCATAGAAGGATTTGTAATTAAGATAAAGAATCAACCAGCCTATTCTTTCTGTTTTATATGCTCAGCCCAAGCAACTGACAAGTGTCAAGTGGCTGCATTCAAGGTCACATAGTATGTATTTGTGTATTTCTAAGTGTAATGTGAAATAAAACCCTCAACTGAAACAACTTAAATCTGTCATTGATTTAGTCAATGTAAAGGAAGTAGACCCTGTGTTTGGGGCACTGTACTAGACAGAAGATAGAGATAGTTGTAGTCTCTATGTTCAAAAATCTTGCAGAAGGAGAGTCTGGAATCACACAACAATAGCCTCTACATACCCACAGAGGCTGATTGTTCAGCTCTGTAGCATCAGTGTTCAGGACAATATATGGCCTATAGCAGGTATTTGTTAATTGTCTCATGAATAAATCCTTGAATGAAAGTTTTATGGGTTCTATGATGCAACGCAATTTAAACACTAGGAAATAAGGGGCTGGTGTTGTGGTACAACAGGTTAAGCCACCACCTGCAACACTGGCATCCCACATCAAAGCAACTATTTTGGTCCTGGATACCCCACTTCTTGTCCAGCTTCCTGTTAATGCTTGGGAAAGCAATGGAAGATTGTCAAAGTGCTTGAGCCCCTGCCACTCACATGGAAGACCTGGTTGGGGTTCTAGGCTCTTAGCTTCAAATGAACTCTGCGCCCATTAAGGGAGCAGACCAGCAGATACATCTCTCTGTCTCTCCTTCTCTCTACCACGCTGCCCTTCAAGTAAGTAAAATAAATATTTAAAGAAAAGAGTAGGGGAGCCGGCGTTGTGGCTCACTTGGCTAATCCTCTACCTGTGGCGCTGGCATCCCATATGGGCACTGGGTTCTAGCCCCTGCTGCTCCTCTTCCAGTCCACCTCTCTGCTGTGGCCCAGGAAGGCAGTGGAGGATGGCCCAAGTGCTTGGGCGCCTGCACCCGTGTGGGAGACCAGGAAGAAGCACCTGGCTCCTGGCTTCAGATTGTGTAGCTCCAGTTGTAAAGGCCTTTTGGGGGGTGAACCAACAGAAGGAATACCTTTCTTAATGTCTCTTTCTCTCAAATAAGTCTATCTGTCTATAAAGAAAGTCTAAGACTATCTGTCAAATAGTCTATCTTTCAAATAAGTCTATCTGTCAAATAAAGAAAAAAAAAAGACTAGGAAAGAAAACAGTAAGAAGGAGTTGGGTGTTTAACCTGCATCTCATATTTGTTCAATTCTTGGCACCAGATACTGATTCCAGTTTCCCACTAATATGGATCCTAGAGAACTAATCACAGTGATGGTTCAAGTGACTGGGTTACTGCAATCCATGTGGTAAACCTGAATTGAATTCCCAACTCTCAGCTTTTGCCTTAGTCCAACCCTGGCAATTGTGGGCACTTGAGTAGTAAACCAGGGTATGGGAGTATTCTCTGTATGTGTCTTTCTCATTTTTCTCTTTCTCTTTCTGTCCCTTTTCCTCTCAAACAAACAAACAACAAACAACAACAATAACAACAAAAACACTGGGAGGAATTCAGATGAAGAAGAAATTTATACCAGTTGAGAAAATCAGAGAATGCATGGTGGAGCCACTACTTTGTGGAATGTAGAACCACAGATACTTTATGTTAACAGAGGAGATAATATTTAACCTCTTCCCATCTCTTTTGGTGTTATCCTTGGGCATCCCATTACCAGTGGGCTATCTGTGTCCCCCATGGTACGTAGGAGGACCACTTCTGTGGAACACACTTAAAATCCTATCCTACAGCCCTGTGCACAGGTGCTTATTTTACACCCCTTTGTCATTGTGCTGAGGAAACACATGTTGTGGAGGCAGAAATAGGATATGGTTGCTTGACAATATGGCCTCTCTTAGATATCTTTGGCACCAATATAAGAACTCATTTTCTTCCTCTCTTTTCTACTTGTTTTCACGCTACCACTATCTGTTCTCCTTTGCTATTTTATTGATATCTTAATAAAATTTATCAAATGCATTTCAAGCATATAAGCAATTTTGTTAGGAACATCCTAGCTTCTCTCATTCAATGCTATCTTACAAATATTATTTTCATTTAACAGACAAGGAAACTGGGCAGAAACAAAACTACCTGATGACTACATCTAAAGCATCCTTACAAGTATTTCCTTTTTCACACACTCCTCATTCCTCATACATCACTGTCTGATATTAGATGGCCTCTTATTTGCATATGTTTACTGTCAGTATTATTGTAAAGTGGAAAATTCCATGAGGGCAAGGATTATGTCTGTTTCCTTCACTGCTGAATATACAGCACCTATAACATAGTACAGAGCAGATGCTTGGTACATGAAGAGGAAGCTATGCACTGTGATGATTGAAAAAGGCCTCCCTGAAGATGTGGATTTTATTCTGTCTGCATGTGGAGGAATAGACAGGATTATAACAAGCATTCTGTGTGGAGGAAACAGCATAAGCAAAGGTATAGAATTGTGACATTCTGCATGCATTGTATTTCCACTGTCAGAAAACATATACAAGGACTCCAGGATACGTGCATGGACTTTTTCTAAAATGCTTGGCTATAGCTTGGTCCCAAGAGCTTTAGGTTTGGGATATATTGGAAAATGAGACATCACTCACACAGAGGACTACAATAGTCTCCAAAAGATGATTGTGATGCTATTCTTGCTCCCTTTTCAATGAATATCCTGAAACCCAGCAGCAGCCAGGATTGTGTTTTTTAAACTTTATCTTATTAAGTCACTCGTTTTCAAATCTCTAGACAGGGCATGGGATATGGTGTAGAGAGTTAAGCCACTGTTTATGAAACCTGCATCCCATATGGGAACAAGTTCATGTCTGGGCTGCTCCACTTTTGATGCAACATTCTGCTAATGTGCCTGGGAAAGCAACAGAAAATGGCTCAACTCCTTGAGACCATGCCACCCATGTGGGAGACCCGGTTGAAGCTCCTGGCTCCTGGCTTTGGCCTGGCCCAGGCCTGGCTCTTGCATCCATTTGGGAAATGAACCAGTGGATGGAAGATCTCTCTCTCTCTCTCTCTCTCTCTCTCTCTCTCTAACCTTTCTCTTTCTGTCTGTAACACTGCCTTTCAATTAAATAAATAAATCTACTTTAAAAAATCCCTCTGGTGGCTTCCCGTCACCCTAGAGCAAGACTCAAAGTTCTGAGCTCCAGGTCTGCCTACATGGTATTTCCATATTTGTTTCCACATTGACTCTTTTTTAGCTGTTCCTGGAACACACCTAGTACATTCCCCTTTCAGGACTTTGGACTTGTTTGTTCAACAGGGAATAATTTCTGCCAATGTATCTGCATGGCTCCTCCTTTGTTTTCATTTATTTCTCTGTTCAAAATCTACCTTTTCCAAGAGGCAATCTCTAATCTCTCTACTGAAAATAGCACTAGCTGTTCTAACTAACCTAATATCCTATCACCATGCTTTCTGATTCCCATTGTAATTCTATTTCTGATAGTATGCTGTATATTAACTTATTGAACTGTTTTTGTCTAACTCCTTTGCTAAATTGTACATTCTATGGGAGGTATTTCTATTTATCTTACTTCTATTAAGAACTATTTCTGGCACAGAGTTGAAACCCAATCAGTACATGCAAAATGAATGAATAAAAGTAGCCAAAATATTTCATTTTTGACACTCTCATTTTACCAAATTTTATAGTAAATAGGTTACTCATGGCAATGACTTTGGTGTGCTGCATCACAATTCATCTTCTTTTTACTGCCATCCATAAAAAAATATGTCTCTTTCATTCATCTGTTCAATGGGTATAATGTTTCTATAGTGCCTTCCCTTATAAGCGATTATAAATGGATAGTGAGAAAGTTTCTTACAAAATCAACAAATTCAAATGGTTTTGTAAGAATTTAGAGGCAATGATGATGTTAGTTTTGACTCATTAGCTGGAGGAGTGACAAAATTCAGTTCCTAAGGGAAAATAACCCTATTCATTTTACCACCCAATGTACCCTAATCTCCTTAGACCCTAATGAATTTATCAAGGAACCTCTGAAACAACAGCTAACTAGGGCATCACTTTGAGAAAATCAGGAAAACAATCCAATTTGAAAGAGACATAGAGCACATTTTGGGAAACATCTCAAGAATAGTTTTCAAGTGGGATGGTGACCAGCTGTTCTCCCTCTCTACCCAGGAAGGGAGAGAACTACCATGGAAATTTAGAGACTAGGTGTAGGAGAAATTATACAAGTTCTAAGGAGTTTGAATTTAACAAGCACCAAAGAAAGGGACATGGAGTTAGCACTAGATTCACCCTATAGTTACCTTAATAAAACAAATCTAGTGACGAGTGTACAATGTAGAGGGTTAAGCTGCTGCCTGTGATGCCAGCATCCCATATGGGTGTCAGTTCCAGTTTAGGCTGCTCCACTTACAATCCAGCTCCTTGCCAAGGTAAAGCAGCTGAAGATGGCCCAAGCACTTGGGCCCCTGCACTCACATGGGAAGAAACTCCTGGTTTCTGGCTCTGTGGCCCAGCTCCAACCATTGTGGTCATATGGGGAGTGAACCAGTGGATGGACAATCTCTCTGTCTCTCCCTCTCTCTCTCTAAACTCTGCCTTCCAAATAAATGAATAAAGCTCGAAAAACATTTTCAGGTTAAAAAATAACAAATCTATACATGTGTCACAGAGTTTATAAGCTTTCAGTGGCTTCTCATTACCTGTGGTATCAATTACAAACTAATTAGCTTGATTTTTAAAGACCTCTCATTAACTGGATCCTGCCATCCCCTTCAGCCTCATTTCTTACCATTTCTTGATTGACATTGTATTGTTCATTAGCACAGATTTCTTTGCACTTTTCGCACACACACCTAGACATCTCACTCTTCCTCCCTCTGTTTCTTTACTTTTGACTTTCTGCTTCATTGAGTAACTTTTACCCGCTTCTCATCAAAATAACTTCTTATCCCTAAGTTCTGCTTTCATTTTCTAGCTATACCTCTCTGTAAATATGCACCCCTACACACAAAATGGCAGGTGCTTCCAGATTTCCTATGTATAAATCATAATTTTTATAAGTATATTATATGTTAATTATTTGTTTAAAAATGCAAACATATCTATATATATGCATCCCTGTGAAATATGAGAGAAATGGATTTTCTTTGGCTTTTGATTTTCTGCATATTTCCTATAACAAAAAATGATCTGGAGACCCTACAGGTGACACTGAAAGAAGCTGACTTCTTTTATTACTGCTAAAATCATCTTTTTCGTCGTCAGTGAGATCTGGGATGCTTTTAGGTTACCTTTCCATGACAAGGAAAGGTTCATTGCATTGGGTAGCCTCAAGGCCATGGAGTCAAAATATGATTTAGAAACCTTGACTGCATCGTCAGAGATTGATCGATTTTCTCAGAATTTCTCCTAAGTCTGTTCAAGAACTAGAAGGGCGAGCATTTGGGGTAGTGGTTAAGACACCTCTTGAGATGCTCTCACTGCATATTACAGTGCCTAGGTTCAAGTCTCAGCTCTGCTTCCCATTCCACCTTCCCAATAATGCACATTCCTGTAAACCATGTGATGGCTCAAGTAGTCGGGTCCCTGACACCCATGCAGGAGACCTATCCTGAATTCTAGTCTCACAATTTCATCCCGATCTGGCCACAGTTCTTACAGGCATTTGGAAAGTGAACCAACAAATGGGATATTTCTTTTACTATCTCTCTCTTTCTCTCTCACTACTTTTACATAAATAAAAATGAATAAATATGTTCTTTATAAAATGAGCTAGAACTGATGTCAGTTGTATGGTTAGAATCAAGTTGAGACTACACAAGCCCAATTACCACAGAAATATCTGAACTCAGGATGAAGAAGAAGGAGTCACTCTCTGTGTCTGGACATTGTAAGAGGAGTATACTCAGAATACAACCAAGCAACTGAAAGTGGAAGATCCACTATTGAGAAGGTAAGGTCTTTGCGTTTATACTAGAATTCAGGATCAATTTTTTCACCTTTGGATATAGAAATATTTTTTTTTAAAAATCTATGCATGGCCTCATAAGACTTGAATTGCAGAAATAAAAACTGTGATGTGTAACCAAGTGCTACTGCATCCTCTCAAGTCAAGAATATAGTATCAGAATGTAAAATGCATTGGTTCATAGACAAGGAACTATAAGATCAGAGAATGTTCCATAGTAGGTTAAAGGAGACATTGTATTTATGCCTGGAGAGGTAGCAAGACAATTGACTTTAATTTTATTCTGTGGAAAAGTAGATGATACAAAATGAGTTTATACAGGAGACTGCATGAGTAGACTAGATATTTAATAATTGCATGGTATTTGTTCAATTATTTATTTATTTAATATAAGAATATTTATTAAATATTTATTTATTAAATATAAGAATGAGTAAGTGAACAGTTTGTCTCTAAAAAGGGTAACCTCAATAATTTTTTCCTAATAAAATATGTTTTACACTAAAATCTACTTGCTGGAACAACAAGGAGAAAGGAGGATGGACGATACAGCTTAAGCTCCAGAAGGCAAATGTAGCTTAGTTGATGCTTACACTATAGCCAGAAGATAAATTAAAATACTACCTGTGCCAATCATTTGACAGCAGTATCCTGGGTAAAGAGCATGCAAAGATGGTGAAAATAAGGTGTAACCCTCATTCAAATCAGTTCAATTAATATCTGCCAAAAGCAAGCATTTTGGTGAGACTTTTGAATTATTCAATGGAAACTAGACAGGTATTAAATATATCCCCACCTCCAAGGTGGTGACAATAAAGGACACATATTCTTTAAGAGTCAGTCCTTAGAGTAATACTGACATAGTTTATTATATAGGACAAGTGTGAGAACAGCAGACAATGGTATTTCCTGAATTAATTTAGATATTTCCTGAACTTCTATACTACACAAGTACCCATGTTTGGTATTAGAAAGGAAATAGACAAAACAAGAAATAAGTATATTCAAAGAGTTTACAGTCCCATAATTTGAGATTTTAAGAAACACAATTATTATTTTTTTAACAGGCAGAGTTAGATAGTGAGAGAGAGAGACAGAGAGAAAGGTCTTCCTTCCGTTGGTTCACCCCCCCCCCCCCAAATGGCCACTACGGCCGGCGCGCTGCACCAATCCGAAGCCAGGAACCAGATGCTTCTTCCTGGTCTCCCATGCGGGTGCAGGATGCAAGCACCTGGGCCATCCTCCAGTGATCTCCCAGGCCACAGCAGAAAGCTGGACTGGAAGAAGAGTAACCGGGACAGAATCCGGCACCCTGACCGGGACTAGAACATGGGGTGCCGGCGCCACAGGCAGAGGATTAGCCAAGTGAGCCACAGCGCCGGCCAAGAAACACAATTATACAACCCCAAGCCAGAGTTGAATAGGATAAGAAGAAAATTAATAAAAAGGAAAAATATTAATAATAAATTCAGGAATGGAAATAATAACAAGGAATTACTTTCTGTTTAGAGGAAATAAGAATGTTGTAAAGTGAGGATATAACATTTTCCTGGGCCTTTGATATGTGATTTTGATAGAACAGTCTGTGTTGAGAAGGTTAGGTTTGCAAAGGCATATAGTGGAGAACACAAAGGGAAATATTAGTGTAGGAAAGGAGCCTGATTCAAATGTAATAGAGGGAGTTAGAATGGGAGTTGAAGACAAATGAGATTGGAAAGAAAGTGTGCATTCAGACAAGGTTTTGGGCAACTTACACTCAATAACGCTGATTTTATTCTCTGGTTGGCGTCGAGTGTCAGCAGATGTTTCTCAGAATGGTACATGGTGAGAGGATGAGATGGTAAAATCACCTATTCCTGGAAGTTTAATGTCAATAATTCTGAGAAAGGTGGTGTTTTGGCCCTCTGGTTCCATTTTTATTTCATCAAGAAAGTTAAGGCTTGGAAAGTGTCAAGGGCTTCTATTTCTTCTCTATTCTCAGTGCAGATACCCATGGGACTCTGTGGCTTCTCACTTCATTATAGACCGGCTGGAACACCAAATGAACCATCATCCTAATGGGTCTGGCTGCATCTGGAGTCAGCCCATGAAGCAAATTAACGAGCAGTTTTAGTGAGAGCTTCTGGCCCTGTTGCCTTACACATTTGGACAACAGATCTGCAGCAGTGGCAGCCAGAAGCCCAGGAGATGAGAGTAAAGAAGAGGCCCCCAGAGAGACATCCTGCAGAGGTGACGATGTGAGGAGGCTTCGGTGGAGTGAGAGGAAAAGGCAAGAAGCTGCAGGCCCATCCTTCAGCCCCCATTTGGCAAAACCACACATTACAGGTGGAACCATGAGTCTTTATTGGACTAGAGTAGCCTGAACATTCAGCTGGGAACAATTTTTTCCAGAACAAGGAGCCAGACCAGAGGCAGTTTATCATTCTAATTTCTACGACTTCAAGTCTTTCTCCAAATATCCAAGAAGGAAAGCCATAGATAGGTGACAAATGATCCCTTTCTCTGGGGATAATTCAGAGTTTGGCCACCATTACCTACACAGATTGTTTCCTCTGAGGCCTCAAGATGGGAAGCAAATTCAGGAATGCAAAGCAGGCGCATGCTTTGAAGGAATGATCATCTATTCTTGCTAAAATTTCATTGATCTCAACTAATGGTTTTATACTTGAGCACCTATTATATGCCAGGCATCAAGCTAGATATCATCATGCATCTTTCACAGAGAGAAAGGATAATGAGGCACAAGAAATTACACAAATATCTGGAGATCTCACTGAATCCCAACCTGAGCTCAAACACAATAAATAAATTCTAGGCTATATTAATAGGAAAAAATCATAAAGTATACTGAAACATTTTTACCTGTGATAGACCTTGTCTGATAGTGCTGGGATCAGTCTATGGCCTTATTTTAATTCAGAATGTAGGTTTATTTCTAATTGGAGTACAAGAACCTAGATTTCTTTTTTCTATAGATACAAATAGCTAGTGATTTATCTGGGAAAAGGAAAAGTGAGAAGGCTATGATGTTTTCCAACACATGATGATGTATTTTTCCAGAGACAGGATGCAAAGTAAACAATGGAGATTAACAACTTCTGTTTTTCTTACCCCACTCAAAAAAGATCTGCTTTAGTACTATTGGTCAACCTGTGTCCCTATGGATTCCACTGTGCCTTCAACCTGTGTCAGAGTTCTTCTTCATAGAAGTGAGGTGAGGTTGGAGTGTCTTAACCTTCCTCTGAGACCATTTAGTAGGATCTCTGTCCTTAATGTGTTGTACAATGTGAATTAATGCTATAACTAGTACTCCAACAGTATTTTACACTTTATGTTCTGTGTGGGTGCAAACTGTTGAAATCTTTACTTAATATATGCTAAATTGATCTTCTGTATATAAAAATAATTGGAAATGAATCTTGATGTGAAAGGAATACAAGATAGGGAGTGGGATATGGGAGGGTTGCGGGTGGGAGGGAAGTTATGGGGGGGGGGGAGCCACTGTAATCCCAAAGCTGTACTTTGGAAAATTATATTTATTAAATAAAAGTTTAAAAAGAATAATCTGAGAATTTTATAAGATACATATTCCTGAGACCCAGGTCCAGAAGTTAATGAATGATACAGCAAGTTGGTAGCAGAGTCACCCTGGACCCCTGACTCCCAATCAAATTGCTACCCTGTCTTCTGTACCTGGCCGCCCCACAGTTCTGTTCCCCAGATTGCATTCTGATGTCTCCTCTCTCCTTTTCCTTCTATTTCTCCCAAAAAGGCAGCTCCAAAAGTGAAATTGGCTCTTAGAAATCAAGCCAGGGAATAACCTGACTATTTCTTGCAGAGAAGTAATAATTATGGCCCTGGAAGGATGCAATCTGCATACATTATTGCAAGTTATGCCAACAGAATGTCAACATTTGTGTCGGGAGGAATCTCGAGCGGCAATTACTCCAGGTCTTGGCCTGGCATTCTGAGACAGAGCTGGCGGTTCTAATTGCAGAGGAGGTGAACTAGTGGGAGGGCTGGTTATTTGGAAGGGGGACAGAAGAGCAACCACAGCCTTAAGGGTCAGTGTGAGTTGGGGTAAGAAATGAACTTGGAACTGTCTAGGTCATGGGAATGCTGGGGATAAAGCTGTTCTCTACTAAGACAGTAAGGAGTCTAGTCACAGACATATTCACTTTTTAGTTCTAGGATTTTCCCTGCTATTGAAGGTCTACCTTGTCTTTTTTTTTTAATAAATCTTATATAAAAATTTATTTGACAGGTGGAGTTATAGACAGTGTGAGAGAAAAGCAACCAGGACTAGAACCGGCACCCACATGGGATGCTGGGGCCTCAGGTGGAGGATTAACCAAGTGAGCCACGGCGCCAGCCCCAAAGGTCCACCTTCTCTTGGACATAGGGGGTTTCTCTTCTAAAAGAGACTGAAAAAGGTGATTAAACTCCGTGAATTCATCCATTCATGCCTTCTTCTATTTCTTGAGCATCTAATGCACCAAGCACTATACAAGTGGCTGCAGATTTAGAAAGGAAGTAGATTCAGTCCAAAGTCATAGTCAGAGTGACAGGCAGGTCCATAAGCAAACCACTACAATACAGCATGCTAAGTGTCAAGCAGGTAAACTTACAAAATGAACTAGAAGGGCCGGTGTCATGGCTCAATAGGCTAATCTTTGCCTGCGGCGCCGGCACACCGGGTTCTAGTCCCGGTCGGGGCGCCGGATTCTGTCCCGGTTGCCCCTCTACCAGTCCAGCTCTCTGCTGTGGCCTGGGAGTGCAGTGGAGGATGGCCCAAGTCCTTGGGCCCTGCACCCGCATGGGAGACCAGGAGAAGCACCTGGCTCCTGGCTTCGGATCAGCGCAGTGCTCTGGCTGCAGTGAGCCGGCCGCAGTGCGCCGGCCGCAGCGCGCCAGCCGCAGCGGCCGTTGGGGGGGTGAACCAACAGAAAAGGAAGACCTTTCTCTCTGTCTCTCTCTCTCTCACTGTCCACTCTGCCTGTCCAAAAAAAAAAAAAAAAAAAAAAAAAGAACTAGAAGGTTGTATAGATAAGTCATTGGAGCAGTGGAGGATAAGAGTGTGTTTCATAAAGGAAAAAAATTGAGCTGTGATTTCAAAACATGAATGAGTGCAAATTTACCAGTGGACATTTTTTAGGAGGAAGGAGAGTTTAGTTTAGTTAAAAATAGAAACTTCAACAGTTCTAATAATCAGTGAGAACTAAATATGAGAATAAGGAATGAGATATGAAAATAAAGATATATGTACCCAGTGAAGTGCCTTACTGCAAAAAAAAAAAAAAAAGGAAGAAAAAGAGCTTAATTGTAGTCCTTCTCTTGCCACAATGAAAGGCAACAAGCAATTTATGAGTAATGTCTGTATTAGAGATTTTACACATGCAGTACCTTAATCAATATCCACACAGTCTTGTCTTAAGCCATGTTACAACTGGAGAAACTATCTTAAAGAGGATAAATACTTTGCCCAATGTTGCACAGTAAAAAAAAAAAACAAAAAAAACAAAAAAAACACACACACAAATCAGGGAGCTGGGTCATATGTGGGGCAGTGGGCCACAAATAAATAAATACATCTTATACAAATAAATAAATACATCTTAAAAAAATGAGGGAGTTCAGTCATATGTGGGGCAGCGGGACTCTAGCCAGCATTCCACTATGGGATGCCATTGTCACAAGCTGTAGCTTATCCCATTGCACCACAACACCAGCACTACAGGAGTCACTGTGTACTTACACCCCATGTGGGATCTGTCCTTAATGTGTTGTCTAATGTGAAGTGATGCTATAACTAGTACTAAAACAATGTTTTTACACTTTGTGTTTCTGTGTGGGTGCAAAATGATGAAATCTTTACTTAGCATATACTGAATCGATCTTCTGTATATAGATAATTGAAAATGAAAAAAAAAAAAACACCTGGTGTTAAATTGGAAATTGCATACAAAAGTAATCAATTTTTAAAAATATCATGTAGGATCTCTGTCTTTAATGTGCTGTACACAGTTATTTAATGCCATAACTAGTACTCCAACAGTATTTTTTCACTTTGTGTTGCTATGTGGGGGAAACTGTTGAAATCTTTACTTAATATATACCAAACTGATCTTCTGTATATGAAGAGAATTGAAAGTGAATCTTGATGTGAATGGAAGGGGAGAGGGAGCGGGAGATGGGAGGGTTGCAGGTGGGAGGGAAGTTATGGGGGGGGGGAGCCATTGTAATCCATAAGCTGTACTTTGGAAATTTATATGCATTAAATAAAAGTTAAAAAAAAAAGAAATGCAGTTACAGAGAGACAGAGAGAGACACAGAGAGAGAGAGAGAGAGAGGGAAGAAGAAGGAGGAGGAAGAGGGAGGAGGAGGGGGGAGGGAGGGAGGAGGGGAGAGGAGGGGGGAGGGAGAGCGGGGAGGAGGAGGGGGGGAGGAGAAGAAAGAGGAAGAAAAGAGAGATTGTGTATCCAGTGTTTCACTCCCCAAATGGCTGCAATGGCCAGGTTGGGCCAGGACGAAGCCAGGGACCAGAAATGTCTCCTGATCCTCCCATGTGGGTGTACGGGCCCAAGTGCTTAAGCCATCGTCTGCTGCTTTCCCAGGTGCTTTAACAGGGAGCTGGATCAGAAGTGGAGCAGCAGGCACTTAAACCAATGCACATACAGAGTACTGGCACTACAGGTTGGAGGTTTAACATTGTACACCACAGCTCCACCCCCAGCTCCTTTCTAATGTACCTAGAAAAGCATCAGAAGGTAGCCCACAAGGTCAGCACTGTGGTGCAGCAGGTAAAGCCACCGCCTGGAATACCGGCATCCTATATGGGCGCCAGTTAGAGTCCTGGCTGCTCCACTTCCATTCCAGCTCTCTGCTATGGCCTGGGAAAGCAGTAGAAAATGGTCCAAGTCCTTGGGCCCCTGCACCCACATGGGAGACCCAGAAGAAGCTCGTGGCTCCTGGCTTCAGATCAGCACAGCTCTGGCCATCGTGGCCAGTTGCAGAGTGAAGACCTCTCTCTCCCTCTCTCTCTGCTTCTCCTTCTCTCTCTGTGTAATGCTGACTTTCAAATAAATATTAAAAAAAAAGATAACCCAACTTCTTGGGGCCCTGCGACCCATGTGGGAGACCTGAATAGAGTTCCTGGCTCCTGCGTTCAGCCTGACCCAGTCTTGGTCATTGCCCCCATTTGAGAAATGTACCAGTGGATTGAAGATTTCTCTCTGTGTGTGTCTCTCTTTCTCTCTCTCCCCCTTACCTCTTTCTTTCGATCTCCCTCTCTCTCCCCCTCTCCCTCTCCCTTCTCTTCTCCCTCTCCCTCTGTGTGTGTGTCACTCTACCTTTTAAATAAATGAAATCTATTAAAACATTAAAAATGCTTTAAAAAGTTGCAAATCTTCTAAATCCTGAAGTTTATGCTCAGCCCATTCTCTCATGTATCTTCCTAGACAAGTCTACTAAATGTCAATACTTTAATCCTTCATTTATAAATTAAATTATTAAATCAGTTCAGGATTTCATTTTTCTTCTGAAGTACTGCTGTATTTCAGTGAGTAAGTGCAAGCTGCTCCTGGAGATGTAAGGAGGGAGGTCAGTGAACAAAGTGTCCTACCATGAGCAGACACTTTCATGAAGTTGCATGTCTTTTATATTTATATAAAATTATTGAGAACCTTGCAATGTTCCCTATACTATATTCTTATTAAAATAAATACATATTACATCACACATATGTTAAATTACTTTTTTTTCTTCCTAATGTGCTGTGTAAAACTAATGCTTTGGGAAGCAGTGCTCAAAATGTATAAAGGTTAGAGAGGAGGAACCAGCAGGAGCATTTTGTCTGGAACTCAGCCTCAAATTTTAGTTGCTCTGTTGTGGCAAATTTGTGCAGTGGAATAAGATAAGATCTGATCACAATAGTAGCTCCCAACAGAAATTCCTCAGTCCCCAAAATCACTTGAATAAGAGGATGAAAGACTAGAATGGCCTCCAGAGAGATGGCTGTAAAAGGGCTAAACCTTCCCATTGAAGCTCCCAACAGCCTAAATATTAGGTGTACAGGCTATGGTCATAGGTCCAACATGGATTGCTGTTGGGAACACAGCTCCAAAATGGAAAATCCTGGTTGATATGGTTTTAAAAGTTCTAGCAATGTTTTGATTTCTCATCACTGTGAAAGCCTTTCACCTTTCAAGATCACTAAGCTAAAATAATCATAGACCTGGGGAGCAGTTACACTTAAGCTTACTAGGGTGAAGAGATGTGAAAAGGAAAAGTAGATGCTCCACCATTGACTGGCTGTGTGACCTTCTGCTTGGAGTTTAAGCTCCTTTCCTGTAAAGGAAAGTCAAGTCACATGATCTTCAAAGCTACTTTGCTGTTTTAGAAAGAAATGATCAGACATCAAATCTACCAATCGAGCTGTGATTCTGTGATAGGAAAGTCTATTTATGTGGGGAGTAGCGGCATTAAGATGACTCAAATGATTTCTCATGGGTGGCTACATCTATCAAAGTTTACCTCTGAAGTCATGGCTCAGTTTCCACTGGATGTTGCAACTGAATTTATCTCAGAACCTGAACATGTGTAGTTCACGTGAGGGAAGAAACAGAAGTACACAAATGGTTCTATAGAATAAGCAATCATGTCCTTGAACCCAGTGGGAGGAAGAAGAAAGGAGATGTAATTAGTGACCCATCAGCATTGATGAGCAGAGGCACTAAAAGGGCAGACACAGCTTCCAGGTTGTGACATGCTCACACCAGACAGAAGCCAGCAGCCTCTGAACCAGTCATAGATGCCTATGTCACAGCATGCCTACCGCCTTGGTTGACACATCTTGATTATTTTCTAACCCTTTTGCTTGGGCACTTTTCCCCCAGGATTGTATCTCACCTCTTCAAAGGGAACTGCAGAGGCTAGAAAAGGCTTTATCATGATCAGTAGCTGACTCAAGTGGGGTCAGGATGTTGACTTAGAAAATTACTGTTTTCCTAGATTCTGAATAAATCCAGTACCAGATCCAGGCCCTTCAGATTAGAGAATTTAATTTAGATCAATTGATGTACCCATTGTGGACAGGTGGACTCTATAAAGTATTTTTAGACAAGATTTACAGAGGTCGCCCCCTACACCCTGCTCTGCTCCAACATTTTTTTTTCTTTAAATGACTAGTGTTGCTGACAAACTCCTCTGATCTTTACAGATCCATTTCCTGTGGGACAGTGCTCATGTCAAGAGATAAAAGGATGGAAAATGGTATCCTAACTGTGGCGTGAAGCCGGTGTCTTGGCTAAAGAAGAGAGAAAGAGGGGCAGCAATCAACTGCCCTCCCTGTGAGTTTCCAGACGTGTGTTCAGGAGGCAGAATGCTGTTTGGCTTGATTGCTTACATGTTGTCTTTGGCTTATAGCCAACACCATTAGAAAGAGAAGAAAGATGAGAAATAAAGAATAAATTCAAATTCCCCATTGATTTATTACTTTATGAATTAGGTAGGGATCAACATGACAATATAGTTAGGATTGGGACAAGGTTATAGGTTGCAGATAAAAGTCATATTGTTTTTAGAGAAGGAGAGGATTGAAAAAATTCCTTTAAGGGGAGTTTCAGTGACTAGGAGGGGACAAACAAATAGAAAGATCATCTAAAGTAGCAGTCGGGGACAGTTGTTGTGGTTAAGTTGCCTCTTGGGATGCCTGCATCATTTATCAGAGTGGCCAAGATCAAATCCCACCTCTACTCCCAATTCAGCTTCTGCTAATGCACCTGGAATGCAGGAGATGATGGCTCAAGTAATTGAGTTTCTGACACCCGCATGGAGACCTGGTCAGAATTCTTGGTTCCTGGCTTCCTCCTGGCTCAACTTTGGCAGTTGCAAGCACTTGGGAAGGGAGCCAGTATATGGAATAACTTTGTCTCTCCCTCTCTTTCTCTCTCTCTCTTACTCTTCAAATACATAAAAATTAAATATGCAAAAAATCTTTTGAATGAGGTAACATTTAGTAAACTTCATCTGTAAAGGTACAGATAGTAAATATATTGGGCTTTGTGGACCAAATGACTTCTTTCGCATCTTCTCAATTCTGCCACTGTCATGTGAAAGCAACTATAGACAATGCAAGGAATACATCAATGGGCATGGCTGGGTTCCAATCAATCTTTAGTCACAAAGGCAGATGACAAATAGATTAGGCCTGCAGACTTTAGTTGGAAGATCCCTGATCTGAAATGTGTGATGAATCCACAAGTCCCTCCTACCATACCAGGCTGTTCTATGATGTGTAGCTTTCTGCAAGAGATCCTTGATGAGAAGCCCTGGGAAATCAAAAGCGGGAATTAATAATCATAATCATTCATAGAGTATGTATTGTGTGCCAGACATGGTAGAGGTACTCTTCACATACCGCTTCTAACATTCGTCACCCCACAAGCAAGGGAGGTATTGTTACCACAGTTGACTGAAGTGTAGTTCCCCTTGGCATCCAATAAACAAAAAGTCTCTAGGTTGCCCTAGGTTTGGAGTCGCCAACTTTCATAATCATTAAATAACTCTATTTTGAAGTCTTGTGTTGCAATGATAAGATGCTTCTTTGCTCTTAATGTGTGACTGTTCTCAGAGAATACATCCACATTTGTTTTCTATACAACACTGATTTTTTTTGAAATTTGTCTATGATTTGATATACACTGCCATGAGCATTCTCTATTAAATTTTCCCATCTTCTGTGCCATGCTCCTATGTCAGTTTTGGTACGTGGAAATCCATTCCACATGCTTTCATATACACATCATAAATTTGGAAGAAACGGTACTGGTGATTGTACAGCAACACCACCGTTACGTCAGTGTCTTCTTAGTCTATTGCACACATAATTATTTTTGAACCAGTTAGTAGTTTTACTGGCTTCTTTAGGCAAATGCAGCTTTAATTCATTAAAATATCCTGGAATTTCCTCAGCTGGAAGGAATATCAATGCAGAAAAATAATCTGCTTTTAGACTGAAGTTTTTGATGTTGTCACCTAAAGATGCCAACCTCTTCACTAGAATTTGACTTTCTACCTCTTACATTGCCTTTTCTTAAATGGGAATTTTAGTTTTCAGGATTTAATTAGCTGGGATTTTAATCTCTTGGGATGATGCTTTTGAGGATTTTAGATGTAAGGGAGTTTTGACATTTTGGAATTTCAAGATTTGGGATTACAACATTAGGGTTATATTTATATATTTGGTTGTTTTGGGCTATATTTAGTACTGGCTGTGCCATGTGACTTGCTTTATCTTATAGGAAGTGGCTGCTCATGATGATTTTAATTCCTGGGAAGGAAATTTTTATCATGGAAATTAACTGTTCCTAGGCAGGTATGGAAACACATACTGACGTGGAGGTGCCAGAGATAGGAGCAATCTGGACACTGAGCCAGTACCTGGAGGATGTGTTCTGGATAGCTTTCCAAAGTATTTAGTAGCCTTTGAGCCAAAGTTCATTTTGGTTGCATTAAGAGTTAAATATCCACTGAGAGTCATAATACTTTTGTTGCTGCTGTTACAATAGCCTGATTTATCCTGATCTCACTCCATCACGAGGCTGAGTAAGACATCAAAAATATACCATGAATAAGGGATCAAGACAGGATTAAGTTCAGATCTTTCTGAATCTAAAGTCTGTTTTCTTCTCCATTATAGAATCTGAAATATCAAGAAATGTCCATTCATTTTGAATAAAGGTGCTGGAGTAATGTTTCTGAAATATAGTTTACACTTACTTTGAGGTAGAATTGCAGTCCTTGCCAGGTTCTCCAGGGCTCTACACCATGTTCTCTTGTATGTCTCTCTACCCTCTTCCCACTGGCCCCTATTCTTGTCCTGCTCCAGCCACTTTGCCCTTATTTCAGTTTCTAGAAATTTCCAAATCCTTCCTCCTCCTGGTCAACTTCACACTCACAATTATTTACATCTGGCGTGTTTTAACCTCTGATCTTTGCCTCTTATGCTTTGGGCATCAGTTTAACTGTTTCTTTCCTTAAAATGCTTTTCCTAACTGCATTTGATAGCCCCCACCCATTCCCTGTACCCTCATTCATTACATTTTAGTCTTCAAGTTGAATTTTCATGCTTTTGTAAAATTACCTATTGTCTGTGTTTCCAGGGAGAGCCAGAATTTGTCAAATTACTTTAGGACTCAATAACAAAGCCTGGCACAGTGCCTGGCCTGTGATTGGCCCTCTATAACTCCAGTAAATGAGTGAAGATGAGCATCAAGTTTCAAATACATTTCAGGTAATTGATACCTGAGAAGATGGTCACAGAACCAAGCTCAGCTTTTCCATTTTTTATTTGTGTGGTTCTGAGCAAGGACGTTTTTACCAATGGCAGTAGTGCTATCATGACAGAAGAGAGATGAGTTATAGATCACCATGCCTGAGTCTCTATCCCCAGAATCAGGTAATGGGGTTACATCTGCAGGAGTCAAACATATTGGATATAGACAGTGTTACTCCAAGGGAAATAAATAATTAAAATTTCTCTTCTGTAATAAATAACACCAAATTTGTATTCATTCAATACCTATTAAAGGCATCACTAACCATTTATTGATTTTTTAAAAGATCATACTAACTGAATAAAAAGCTAGGCCAAAGGAAGCAGGAAGCCATGGTGGAAAGGAAACCAGACTTGGAACCATGACTGCTACTCTTTAGAGGTAGGATCAGGAAAAGATCTGAGATGTCTCTGAATCTGAGGTGTGGGGTGCATGTGCAGATGCGTGTTTAGAGATAACATCCACTCACATAATAAGGTCACAATTAGCAGGTAATTTTGAAAAAACCGAGTAACTGTTGGACTTCTTGGGAGAGGCAGGATGGTGAGTGGTGGACTACTCATGGATTTTGCATGTCCACATATTTTGAGTGAGAAAAATCCACTATACCACTCACCACTGTATGACAATGATTAAGTGCCTATCTTCTCTGAGCTTCATTTCCCTCTCAGTTAAATGGGAACACTAGAACTGAGTGTTTGACCTAACGGTTAAAAAGCTGGTTAGGATATCTGTGCCCCATATCCGAGTGTCTGGGTTCAATACCTGGCTCCAGCTCCTGATTCTAGCTTTCTGCCAGTGCAGATTCTGGGAGACAGCAGTATCAGTTGAAGTACTTGGGTCACAGTCAGCCAAATGGAAGACCTGGGTTGAGTTCCTGGTTCTTAGCTGCAGCCCCAGGCCCAGTGCTCTCTTCCTCTTGGAGATAATGACTACTGCCTCATCCAGCTCAATTATGCACATAAGACAGATGGCAACAATAGGACACTTATGAAAAATTATTGTTGTGATACAATGCACTCATTATACAAGGGCTGCTAAATAGCATGATAGTGCACAACTTCAGGCTGCGGATTTGCTGGGTCCTTAAGAGACTACCTTTAATGCTTTGGAGGCTTGACTGATGCTCATCGTGAGAGCAGTTCTTTCTCCCTCCCTGCATCTCAGGTGGTCCAGTGTGGTAGGGAGCTAAGTTCCTCCCAAGCCCCTGGTCCAAGTCTCCAGGTAAGTATTAGCATAACAGAGTAGGGAGTCTGGCAGCCTTTTATCCATGGCCCTGGAAAAGAACTTGGTTGCTTCTGCCTGACAGGTGTTATGTAAATAGGGAGCTTTAATTACTATAATTAGCTCATGCTCTGGCTCCTTAACAAGAATGGTCACACCTGATTCTCTGTGGAACCTGACTCTGAATCCAACTATCTGAGCTCTTGCACAGGAAAGGGTAGAATGATGGAGGCAACTGGTTTGGATCAAATGTGTTAGCCAGAGGAAGCAAATCGCTTTCTCGAGCTGGGGAAGGCATACAACAGGCATGCAAAGAAAGCATACCACTCACTGTCAATCATTCCTCATGGCAGGGGACATTATGCAAGGGGACACCTGATGATTTATAAGACAGCTACACAGAGGACATCACAATGTTCATGCTGCAGGAAATGTCTAGAACCAAGGTGTTAAAAACTTTGAATATATAGATTTGCTCCAGATTCTAGTCCAAACTTTTGCTACTCACTAGCTGTGTTTCCCTGAGCACATGCTGTCACTTCTCTGAGTGTTTTTTCCAATGCACAGGAGTGACATGAGCATAGCATCTGGCACCTAGAAACCATGGTGTGCATCACCTTCTTTAATCCTGACAGCAGTCATCTCAACGGGAATTCATACCCCACTTTACATACTAGGAGACAAGTTCAGAGAAGACTGTAGATCCCCTTTGTCATGGTGTGGGCAAGGTTCCAATTGACAAAATAAAGGCCCGGGCTCAGCATGCTTCCAGGTATTGAGGGCTGAGGACAAGGAATGAGAACAATGATCAATAGAACCATCAACAGTGACACTAGTTACAATCACTACCACTGTTTGAGAACCATCTGCATATTAGCATCTGTCCTACATGACATGCACAAGTGCACAATTCACTCACCCTAACCATAATAGGGGGATCACAGGAGTAGAGAGCTTGAGTCAGTACTTCTCAAACTTCATGTGCAAATGGCTTACCTGGGGATCGATCTTCTCAAAACACAAAGCTCTCTAACAAAGCTCCAGATGAGGCTGATGTTATGAGGACCACACTTTGAGTAACCAAGAGTAAAAGAAGTTACACTCAACAGAATATCAAGAGGTAGAGAGAGGATCCAAACCCAGGTTTCTCTGACTCTAAAGGCTGTGTTCTTCTCTGTACTTTAATAATTGGGATTGATTTTACAGAGAAGGTGTCATTGCAGAAGGCCCTCACAGGATCACCTAAGAAGAGAGCCGCCTCACCCCACTCCCAGGTTTGTCTTACTGGATAGATTAGGCTCATTTTTAATAAAACACATCCATTTTCAGCTGTGTGTTCCATTTCTTAAAAGCTATTTGTTTATGTAAGTTGCTGAATTGTCTCCATTGTTGCCTTCTTTACACATTTCCTTAGCAATTTTTTTGTTACTCATAGAGTGTAAGGAAACTAGAAACTCTATGTTATCAAAGTGAAAAATAAGGAACGTTTATTGTATTGTACACATGTTTGTTACAATAGTGATGCTGGATCCCCTGTCCAGTTTAGGATCACAGACTACACCCAAAGGAGCAACCAGAACGGTAGAATTTCATACCTCACAAACACAGGTGAACTTCACACACAGCATGAACCTCAGTCAGACTTCAGCAGTTGTGATTTTTGTGCCCAGAAAATCCGTTAGTTCTAGTCTCAAAATAAGAAAATGCTAAACAAAGAAGGCATGTTAAATAATAGGCCATCTATAAGAAATATATGTTAAGCCCTGAAGCAAATACTAAGAAAATAACAAAAAAGTATGTAAAAAAATTTAAGGAATTACAATGACAGAAAGCAGCAAACAAGCAGAGAGTAGCAAAAAAGACCTGAGACAGATAAAATGTAGACTTAACTGAGGTAGTAGTTCCTGCATGAGGCTGATTTTGCAAGAACCAGACTGAAAATACTCTCTTATTTCTTCTTTTTGTTTCCATTTTTTCAAGGAAAGCCTTAGCATGCATTCAAGTTTTGCTAGGAAAGTAAACATCACACCTAATGATAAAATTTTATAAAAACATGCTTAAAGTTAGGTACATCCCTAATAATCAACATTATCTTGATATGTATTAGTCAATGCATAAATATAATAAAAATAAATGAGTAAATGTTGATACAGAAGAGACAAATTAGCAAGAGAGAATCAGGATAGCCTCATTGTAAAGAAGGCAAACAATGAAATCACACTTGACTTTAAATCTTGTCTTTCTCATTTGCCATCTAAAAAACCCTAGGCAAATTTCTTAATCTCTATGCTTTAATTTCTCCATCTATAATGTTAAGATAAAAATGCTTAGAAAATCTTTGCTGTTACTCAAAAAATATAATCATTCATAATTCACACCATATTCAAAAAATTACATAGCCTGGCCACTAAAACTAATAATGAGGGAGCACAATAGTTTCTTTTAAATTTTATTTAAACTTCATATATTTCATATATACAAATTTAAGAACTTAGTGATACTTCCCACCCTACCCTCCCTCCCACCCACCCTCCAGAACTTCCTCCACCTTCCTCTCTTACTCTCTATCTTAATTTTTACAATGATCTACTTTCAATTAACTTTATAAACATAAAATTAACCCTACACTAAGTAAAGGGTTCAACAAATAGTACGAAGGAAAAAAAAAAAAAACACTGCTACTCAACAGTCAAGACAAGGATTGTTAAAAATCATCACACCTCAAAGTGTTAATTTTACTCCTATACATTCCATTTTTGGTATTCTATTATTACCACAGATCAGGAAAATATGTAGTATTTGTCTTTTTGAGACTGGTTTATTTTATCCAGTTGTATCCATATTCCATATTATCCAGCAATTCCACTCTGGAGAAGTTACCCAGAGAAATAAAATCAGCATATGAAAGAGTTAGTGATATCCCCATGTTTATTGCAGCTCTATTCACAATAGCTAAGATATGGAATCAACCCAGATGCCCATCAATTGATGCCTGGATAAAGAAATTATGGCATGTATATAGTATGGAATAATACTCAGCCATAAAAAATAATGAAATCCTGTCTTTTGCACAATGGTCTCTTGATAAAAAAGATTAGTACTATTTCTTTTTGTAAACACATTGCATAAAAGGCAAAAGAAGATAAATCTAACCTGTCTGTTTTGGAAAGGTACTGCTAACAAAGTGATTCTGAAAAATCAGAGAATGAATTAAACTCATCAGGGGAAAGAGAGAAAGGAAAATATTCCAAAGCTAGCTGTTCCATCTGCACTACTCAGTAGAGACAGAGAAGGGGAGGTCTTGATGCAGTAAGACTGCGTCTCCCTTCTGAGGCCCATGAATGTGTCAGTGACTGAAAGCTATCTTCACTGTTCATCCCCAGGGATCATGGTGGAAAACGCACATGTGTTATCCCATTGCTTTCTTGCTCTCCATTATTCTACCCTATCCATTTGGCACTAAATCAATTTACCTTGATTTCATTTTTTTAAGATTTTTTTAATTTATTTGAAATGCAGAACCACAGAGAGGCAGAGGCAGAGAAAAAGAGAAAGAGAGAGAGTGAGAGAGAGAGAAAGTGGTCTTCCATCTGCTGGTTCACATCCCAGATGGCCGCAATGGCCGGAGCTGCACAGATCCGAAGCCAGGAGTCAGGAGCTTCTTCAGGGTCTCCCACATGCGTGCAGGCCCCAATGGCTTGGACCATCCTCTACTGCTTCCCCAGGCCATAGCTGAGAGTTGGATCAGAAGTGGAAGAGATGGGAATTGAATCAGTGTACATATGGGATGGTGGCTCTGAAGGCAGTGGCTTCATCCACTATGCCACAGCGTCGGACCATACCTTGATTTCTATCATGATTTCTCTCCTCTGGAGGGAATCCCTTTTCCCTTCAGCATATGGAAAACTCCTCCTTATCTTTCAATATCTATATCAAATGGCTCCTCCCCTTCAAAGCCTTCCCTGATTCCCACATGGAAAATCAAAATGCTTTGCCTTGTTCTTCATTTCAAATATATTTGCATTTGTATGGAAGAGGAATGAGAAACTGAAAAACACAGATATTCTACTCACCAGCTAATTGGTAAATTTACTCCCTGAAATCTGTTTTTCAAATGAAACCAGATAGAAAAAAATTCAGCACCTATTTCTCCCAGAGAAGACATAAGTATGTGGGCTGAGGCCAAACTTCAACAACTTGGATGTGAGGGTTTTCCCATTCACTCCTTCTGTAACCAACTTACTTATGGGGATTTGCAGAAACTTCTTAACTTTATGGGAATTCAAGGGGCAAAATCTTCAAAGAGGAAATGAGGTAAACACAGAAATAGATACACAATATTGTCTTCAGCATTTTTTCCCTAGGAGTTTGGACTCAACGTACATATTGCAAATCAATAATCAACTATGAGAGCAGGAAAGTGAGGATCTATTCCTGGGCAATTCAAGGAATGCTTAGGAACATGCTTATTTTATTCTGATGCAATAGACACACTGTACCATGTTTAGCAAACCCAAAATAAAAACTGCTTTGGCTTCAGTAGGGATAGAGCTGAAAGCTGTGTAAGATACATTTTCAGCACCAAATGCTGATCTCACCTTTCCCTTTACATTACATGACTAATTTATAAAGATACAAATAGCAAAATTCAGCTATTTAAAGCCTTCCTTCTTTCTTACTTCCTTCACTCAAAAAATATCTAACAATCATGTAATGTCAAGTGAGGTGGGATGGCAGGGGAGGGATGCAACTTAGCTTACAGTATAGTATTAGAGTCAAAAACAACTCAAAGATTTTTAAAGTAACTATGGAATTAAAAGTATGATCAGTGTGATGATAGAGAGGAACAGAAGTAAAAATATGTGTAATGTGGAGATAAACCTGATTTAGAAGAGAGGAGAGAAGTATAGGGATGGTCTCCTTGTTAAAGGATATTGAACCTGACACTGAAGAATGAATAGATTCATGCAGATGAACAGTGTGATCAAGAACATTCTAGGAAATTGAGTAGTTTATGGAAAAGCTCTCGGGTGTCAGGGAGTTTGACAACATCAAGAAAGAATAGAAAGTAATCGTTGCGGTAAGAGGAAGTGCTGGGCATAGGGTAGCACAAGCTGAGTTTGTAGTGGGGTAGAGACCATATCCATAAAGGCCTTATAGACCATGTAAATGATGTGGACTTGATCTTGAGACCACTTAGACTGATTAAGATGGAGAATGATGTGGTAGAATTTGCACATCAGTATTTCTACCTTAAAAAGTTCCTACTGATATTGAAATGTTCAATTTGAATTAACGCACCCTACTGAATCTCTGAAACTCTTAAAACTGTTTCAGGTTTCTTATCTTCAAGATCATTTATTTTTTTCCTCTTTTCTGCCCCAAAATCCAATTCCTTAAATTATTCCAAGTTATATTATGTTATTTTTCAGGATAACAATCTCACCTCTTTTTGAGATGTGGAATTTCCCTCAGAACAGTAATCTAAGATATTTAATTAGAAAACAATCTGCTAATTATTTAGCCCAAATGTCCACACAGTTAAAAATGATTTTGAAATATTTATGAAAAGAGCTTATTGTTTTTAACCTGGGTATGGAATTTAAAAAAAATTGTAATAATATAAAGAAAACAGATTTTATGTATTGCGTTGGTACAGTTCAAGAAGACAAGCACACATCCATCACTCCCCTGCTCCTCCCCCCAAAACCCTTCCTTCCATCCACTCTCTTCTTCAGTTATTATAAGGACATAATTCTAATCAACTCTATATTCATAGGCTTATTATTCCACCAATCATAATATTCAACAAGTAAAAAGTAGGAATGCCAGTTTCACAAGACCATAAACACAAGTTATAATTGACAACTGTATTGTATCGCATTCATATATATTTTTTGTATTTTGTATTAGCTGCCACATATCAGAGAAAACATGACATTTGTCTTTTTGAGACTGGCTTATAAGTATAATGGCTTCCAGTTGCATCTATTTTATTGCAAAAGACAGTATTTCATTCCCTTTTATAGCTTAGTGTTATTCAACACTGTATATATACTGTATACATATATATATTATATTTCATTTATCCAGTTATTAGTTAATGGACATCTGGCTTGATTTCATATCTTATCTACTGTGAATAGAGCTGCAATTAACATGGGGTGCATGTTTAAATTTCCAGGACTGGGATCGTTGGGTCATATGGTAGACCTATTTTCAGATTTCTGAGGAATCTACATACTTCCATAATGGTTGATTAGTTCATGTTACTACCTACATTGGATTGGGCTACCTATTTTTTGTCATATCTTAGCTAGAGCTTGTTGGTTTTTTTTTTTTTATTTCCGTATGTTAGGCATTCTAACTGGAGTGAGGTGAAACCTCATTGTGATTTTTATTTGTAAGTCCCTTACAACTAGTGATTCTAAGAATTTTTCATGTGTTGTAGACTATTTGAATTTCACACTTTGACAAATACCTGTTCATGTACTTTGCCCATTTCTTGACTGGATTGTTTATTTTGTTATTATTGAGTTTCTATAGCACTTCATGGATTCTGATATTCATCCTTTATCAGTTGCATAGTTTGCAAATATTTTCTCCCATTCTGTCACTTTCCTCTTCACTTTGTTGAGTTTTTTCTTTGCAGTGCTGAAGCTTCTTAACTTGATGTAATCCCATTTGTATGTTTTGCTTTACTTGCCTGTGTTTCTAGGGTGTTTTCCAAGAAGTCTTTTCCTATGCCAATATGCCAGTGTCTTTCAGAGCTTCACCAATGCTTTACTCTGGTAATTTGATGATATCAATTTTAGATCTAGATTCTTCATCCATTATGAATTATTTTTTGAACAAGCTGTCAGACAGGGTCTGAATTCACACTACTGCATATGTAGATACAATTTTGCCAGCACCAGGGACTGATTTTAGCTCCTTCATCAAAGATTAGTTGGTTATAGATGCTTAGATTAATTTCTGCATTTTCTACTCTGTTCAATTGGCCTATATGTCTTTTTACATGTTGGTACCAATCTATTTTGATTAAATTTCCTAGTAGTATGTAAATTACTTTGAGTAGTATGGACCTTTTGATGATATTAATTCTTTAATTCATGAATGTGGAAGATTTTCTCATTTTTTGTGTCTTCTATTTATTTCACTAATGTTTTGTAATTTTAATTGTAGAGTTCATTCACTTCTGTGGTTAAATTTATTCTAAGGTATTTAAATTTGTATAGCCACTTTGAATGGGACTGATCTTACAATTTCTTTTTCAGCCAATGTATTGTCTGTGTATGCAAAGGTTTTTTATTTGTGCATGTTGATTTTGTATCCTAAAACTTTACCAAACTTTGTTATGAAATTCAATAGTCTCAGGCTGGGACTGTGGCACAGTGGGTAAAAGCCATGATCTGCAGCCCCAGTATCCCATAAGGGCACTGGTTCAAGTTCTGGCTGCTCCACTTCCAAACCAGTTCTAAGCTGTGGCCTGCAAAACAGTAGAAGATAACCCAATTCATTGGAACCTCCAGGCATGTGAGAGACCCAGAGGAAAGCTCCTGGCTCCTGGCTTCAGATTGGCATAGATCTGGCCATTTCTGTCATCTGGTAGTGAACCTGTGGATGGAAGACCTCTCTCTCTCTCTCTCTCTTCCTCTCACTCTCACTCTCGCTATCTCCCTCTGCTTCTCTGTAACTCTGCCTTTCAAATAAATAAATAAATCTTCAAAAAATGCAAAACAGAAAAAAGAAATCCAATAGTCTCTTAGCAGAGTCTTTTGGTTCCCCTATATATAGGATCATGTCATCTGCAAAAAGGGATAAATTGAATTCCTCCTATCCAATATGCATCCCTTTGACTTTTTGTTGTTGTTGTTGTTGCCTAATTTTTCTGGCTCAAACTTACAGAACCATATTGAAAGCAATGGTGAAAGTGGGCATCCTTATCTGGTTCTACATCTTAGTGGAAATGCCTAAAGCTTTTCTACATGAAATACGATACTGGCTATGGGTTTGTCATATATTGCCTTAATTGTGTTGAGGAATGTTCTTTCCATACTCAATTTTCTTGGGCTCCTATTATGAAGGATATTATATTTTATCAAATGCACTTTCTGCATCCTTTGTGATACTCATATCATTTTCTTTTTTTTCAAATTTTAGTTAATAAATATAAATTTCCAAAGTACAACTTTTGAATTATAGTGGCTTTTTCCCCCATAACCTCCCAACCACCTGCAACCATCCCATCTCCCACTCCCTCTCCAATCCCATTCTTCATCAAGATTCATTTTCAATTATCTTTATATACAGAAGATCAACGTAGTATATACTAAGTAAATATTTCAACAGACTGCACCCACACAGACACACAAAGTATACAGTACTGTTTGAGTCATAGTTTTACCTTTAATTCACATAGTACAACACATTAAGGACAGAGATCCTACATGGGGAGTAGTGCACAGTGACTCCCATTGTTGAATTAACAATTGACACTCTTGTTTATGACATCAGTAATTACCCAAGGCTCTTGTTTCTCCAATATTCTCTAATAATATGATGGTGCTGGGTCGTAGATTTAGATCTTTAATCCATGTTGAGTGAATTTTTGTATAAGGTGAAAGGTAGGGGTCTTGCTTCACGCTTCTGCATGTGGAAATCCAGTTTTCCCAGCACCATTTGTTGAATAGACTGTCCTTGCTCCAGGAATTGGTTTTAGATTCTTGATCAAATAAAAGTTGGCTGTAGATGTTTGGATTGATTTCTGGTGTTTTTATTCTGTTCCATTGGTCTATCCATTTCTTTATGTACCAATACCATGCTGTTTTGATTACAACTGCAAGTGTAGTATGTCTGTCTTGAAATTTGGTATTGTGATGCTTCTGGCTTTGTTTTTGTTGTAGAAGATTGCTTTAGCTATTCGAGGTCTCCTGTGTCTCCATGTGAATCTCAGCATCATTTTTTCCAGATCTGAGAAGAATGTCTTTGGTATTTTGATTGGTATTGCATTGAATCTGTAAATTGCTTTTGGGAGAACGGACATTTTGATGACATTGATTCTTCTAATCCATACATGGAAGATTTTTCCATTTTTTGGTATTCTTTTCTATTTCTTTCTTTAAGATTTCATTATTCTCAACATAGAGTTATTTAATGCCCTTGATTAAGTTTACACCAAGGTACTTGATTGTTTTTGTAGCTATTTCCAATAGGATTGATCTTAGAAGTTCTTTCTCAGCCGTGGCATTGCCTATGTATACATAGGCTGTTTATTTTTGTGCATTGATTTCATATCCTACTACTTTACCAAACTCTTCTATGTGTTCCAATAGTCTCTTAGTAGAGTTCTTTGGATCCCCTAGATAAAGAATCATATCAACTGCAAAGAGAGATAGTTTGACTTCTTCCTTCCCAATTTGTATCTCTTTAATTTCATTTATTGCCTAATGGCTCTGGCTAAAACTTCCAGTACTATATTGAATACCTGTGGTGAGAGTGGACATCCCTGTCTGGCACCAGATCTCAGTGGAAATGCTTCCAACTTTTCCCCTTCAATAGGATACTGGCCATGGGTTTTTCATAAATTGCTTTGATTGTATTGAGGAATGTTCCTTCTATACCCAATTTGCTTAGAGTTTTCATCATGAAAGGGTGTTGTAGTTTATCAAATGCTTTCTGTGCATCTATTGAGATAATCATATGGTTTTTCTTCTGCAGTTTGTTAATAAGGTGTATCACATTGATTGATTTGCAAATGTTGAACTATCCCTGCATAAAATCCCACTTGGTCTGGGTGGATGATCTTTCTGATGTGTTGTTGCATTCTTTTGGCCAGAAATTTATTGAGGATTTTTGCATCTATGTTCATCAAGGAAATTGGCCTGGAATACTCTTTCAGTGCTGCTTCTTTTTTGGTTTAGGAATTAAGGTAATGCTGGCTTCATAGAAAGGATTTGGAAGGATTCCCTCTTTTTCAATTGTTCTGAATAGTTTGAGAAGAATTGGAGTTAGTTCTTCTTTAAATATCTGGTAGAATTCAGCAGTGAATCCATCCGGTCCTGGGCTTTTCTTTGTTGGGAGGGCCTTTATTACTGTTTCAATTTCTGTCTCAGTTATGGGTCTGTTTAGGTTTTCTATGTCTTCATGGTTCAATTTAGGTAGGTTGTATATGTCGAGGAATCTATGAATTTCTGATAGATTTCCATGTTTGCTGGCATACAACTCTTTGAAGAAATTTCTGATGATGCTTTTTATTTCTGTGGTGTCTGTTGTTACATTCCCTTTTTCATCTATAATGTTATTGATTTGGATCTTCTCTCTCCTTTTTTTTTTAGTTAATTCAGCCAATGGTGTGTCAATTTTGTTTATTTTTTTCAAAAAACCACCTCTTCATTTGGCTGATCTTTTGTAATTTTTTTGATTCAATCTTGATGATTTCTGCTCTAGTTCTAATTGTTTCTCTTATCCTACTAGTTTTGGGTCTGGTTTGCTGCAGATTTTTAGATCCTTGAGATGCATTGAAAGCTCATTTTTTGGTGCCTTTCCAATTTCTTGATGAAGGCACCTATTGCTATAAACTTTCCTCTTAATGCTGCTTTTGCTGTACCCCGTAAGTTTTGATATGTTGTGTTGTTTTCCTCATTTACTTCCAGAAAGTTTTTGATTTCTCTTTTGATTTCTTCTATGACCCAGTGTTCATTCAGGAGCATGTTGTTCAATCTCCATGTGTTTGCATATGCTCTAGGGATTGCTCAGTTGCTAATTTTCAGCTTAATTCCACTGAGGTCTGAGAAGATGCATGGTATGATTTCAATTCGCTTGAATTTGCTGAGATTTGCTTTATGGCCTAGTATGTTGTCAGTCCTAGAGTAGGTTCCATGTACTGCTGAAAAGAATGTGTATTCTACAAGTGTAGAATGAAAATTCTGTAGATATCTGTTAGATCCATTTGGTCTATAGCATCTATTAAATCTTCTGTTTCCTTGTTGATCTTCTGTCTGGTTGATCTGTCTATTGCTGAAAGTGGAGCATTGAAGCCCTTCAATACTATTGAAGTATTGAAATCTAAGTCTCTCTTTATGTTCCCTAACATATCTTTTAAATACCCAGGTGCCCTATAATTGGGTGAATATACATCTATAATAGTTACATCTTCCTGTTGAATTGATCCTTTAATCATTATATAGTGCCTCTCTCTCTCTCTTAACAGTTTTATTTTTAAAGTTTATTTTGTCTGATATTAAGATGGCTATGACAGCTCTGTTTTGGTTTCTGTTAGCATGGAATGTCTTTTTCCAACCTTTCACTTTCAGTCTGCATGCATCTTTGTTGGAAAAAATGTATTTCTTGTAAGCAGCAAATAGATGGGTTTTGATTTTTAATCCATTCTGCCAGTCTGTATCTTTTAATTGGAGAGTTGAGGACATTTGCATTCAATGTGAAAATTGATAAGTAGTGACTGTGTCCTGCCATTTTCCCAAAGATATTTCTACTGTATGCTTTGAACTTCCTGTGATCTTTTACTGAGAGGTTTTCTTCCTTGACCTTCTTTCATATTGACAGCCCGGTTTCTGTGTTTCTGTGTGTAACACATCTTTAAGCATCTTTTGCAGGGCTGGACGAGTGGTGACAAATTCTTTCAATTTCTGTTTGCTATGAAAGGTCTTTATTTCACCTTCATTCACAATTGAGAGCTTTGCAGGATATAATATTCTAGGCTGGAAGTTTTTTGTTTTTGTTTTTGTTTTTCTCTTAGTACTTGAGCTATATCTCTCCATTCCCTCCTAACCTGCAGGGTTTCTGTTGGGAAGTCTGCTGTGAGTCTAATTGGAGTTCCTCTGAGAGTGATCTGACGTTTCTCTCTTGCACATTTTAAAATCTTTTCTTTATGTGTCACTGTGGTGAGTTTGATTACAATATGTTGTGGTGAGGATCTCTTCTTGTGTTGCTTATTGGGAGTTCTATGTGCTTTCTGTACTTGGATGTCTCTTTCTCCAAACTCTGGAAGTTTTCTGATAGTATCTCACTAAAAATTCTTTCTAATCCTTTCTCTCTTTCCATGCCTTCAGGAACTCCTAGAACCCAAATGTTAGGTTTTTTAATAGTATCCTGTAGATTCCCGACAATATTTTTTAGATTTCTAATTTCCTCTTCTTTTCTTTGGTTTGACTGTGTACTTTCCTGTGCCCCATCTTCTAAGTCCAATATTCTCTCTTCTGCCTCACTGATTCTGTTTTTAAGGTTCTCAAATGTGTTTTTTATTTGTTCTATTGAATTCTTCATTTCATTTTGATTTCTCTTAATATCTCAACTTCATGTCCTACTAAATTCCTCATTTCACTTTGATTCCTCCTTAAGATTTCATTTTCAAGCCGGCACCGTGGCTCAGTAGGCTAATCCTCCGCCTTGCTGCACCGGCACACCAGGTTCTAGACCCGGACGGGGCACCGATCCTGTCCCAGTTGCCCCTCTTCCAGGCCAGCTCTCTGCTGTGGCCAGGGAGTGCAGTGGAGGATGGCCCAAGTGCTTGGGCCCTGCACCCCATGGGAGACCAGGAGAAGAAGCACCTGGCTCCTGCCATCAGAACAGTGTGGTGTGCCGGCCGCAGCACGCCTACCGCGGCGGCCATTGGAGGGTGAACCAACGGCAAAAGGAAGACCTTTCTCTCTGTCTCCCTCTACTGACCATTCTGCCTGTCAAAAATTAAAAAAAAAAAAAAAGATTTCATTTTCATGAGAGAGATTTTCTGTCATGTCCTGAGAGAGATTTTCTGTCATGTCCTGCATGGATTTCTGTAATTCATTCATTTGTTTTTGAGAATTTCTAAATGTTCTTATCATAAATCTTTTGAGTTCTGTTTCTTGCAATTCTTCTATCTCATCTTCTTCATAATCTTGTATTGGAGTGTCATTTTCTTTTTGGAGCATCATGATGTCTTCCTTGTTCTTGTTTCCTTGGTTTTTGCATTTGTTGTTTGGCATTGTGGAGATATTCTTTGATTCCTTCTCCTTCTCCTTCTCCTTCTCCTTCTCCTTCTCCTTCTCCTTCTCCTTCTCCTTCTCCTTCTCCTTCTCCTTCTCCTTCTCCTTCTCCTTCTCCTTCTCCTTCTCCTTCTCCTTCTTCTTCTTCTTCTTTTTCATTGTGGTGGCTTTTCTCATTATACTATGAATCTAGATTAAGAGGACTTTCTGCTTTTGGTGAATCTCTAGAGGCTTGTGGTGGGTGTGGCCAGAAGCTTTGTTCAGTTCTTCAGGGTTAAAGTTCTTTGTGGCAAAGGTGACACACCCAGGTTTGTCCTGGTAAATCTTCTCTCTCTCTCTCTTTTTTTTATTCTGAAGGGAAGTAATTCTGCTCAGCTGAGCTCTTACCTTGATGGCAATCAGTGCCTGAGCACTAGCCCCTGTGGGCATAATATTTGTCTGCTCTGTCCCAAGAACTACACAAGGGATCTGTGCAGTCCTCAATGTAAGCTCAGATTCCGCTGCAATGTCTCTCACCGGGCAGCCAAGGCTGCTCGAGTTTGTGGCATCTCCCACCGAGACTATTTGTGTGTCAGCCACACTGTGAGTTCTCCCACACATCCTCAGGTTTTTGGTTTTTTTTTTTTTTTTAATTCCTGGTTCATAAGCTCCATACATTCACTAGGTCTTAGTCTCCTGTTATTACTCCCCACCAGAGTCAGTTTTTTCTGTTTGGCTGAAGGCAGGTGCAGCCCCGAGCTTGTGCAGCTGTTATGTATGTCCAAAATGGCGCCTACTCTATTGTCTCACATGCCTTTGTAAGGTGCGTGGAGAGATAGAATCATGTCTATATCATCCCTTTTATTCTTTTCTCTCCTCTACTTAGGCTGGTGTACTTTCTCCCACAGTGCTTCAAGCGTTATTCCCTCTAGCCTCCTCCTGCTGCTTTCCTGCCAGTGTCTCAGGCTACTGTGGTTTCGCTTCACCTCTCTTTCCAGCTCTGGTGTGTAGACCCTCTCGGCACCTGGGCTCCCAAGCCATTGGCGCCTGTGCCTTCCACGTAGATCCACCGTGTCCCTCTAATTCTGGAAGAGTTTCCTCTGCTGCTTTTTTCCCTAACTCTTCCATGAAACTACACTATTTCCACTTTTATTAAACTATCTTGTTCTGGACTATCAGTGAGCTCTCTCCCTATTCCACCATCTTGGATTCAACCCATATCATTTTAATTCTTCAGTTTATTAATGTTATGTATTACATTTAGTGATTTGTATATATTGAACCATCTCTGCATACCAGAGATAAATCCCACTTGGTCCAGGTGAATGACCTTATTGATATGTTGTTGGATTCAATTAGTATTATTTTGTTGAGGATTTTTGCATCTAAGTTCATGAAAGATATTCGTGTATATTTCTCTTTCTTTTTGGTATTTTTCTCTGGTTTTAGAATTAAGATGATACTGATTTTTTAGGAGGAGTTTGGAGGATCCCCTGAATTTCAGTTGTTTTGAATGCTTTGAGAATAATGAGCATTAGTGCATTTTTAAAATTTGGTAGTGTTCAGCAGTGAAGTTGAAACTTGCTTTTTGGTCTAGTATGTGGTCAATCCTAGAGAAAGTTTCATACACTAGTGAGAAGAATGTGTATTCTGTGGCTGTAATGGGGAAAGTTCTGTAGATATCTGTTAGGTCTATTTGGTCTATAGTTTCAATTAATTCTGTTATTTCCTTGTTGATTTTCTGTCTGGTTGATCTTTCCATTGCTGAAAGTAGGGTATTGGAGTCCCCCATTACTATTGTATTGGAGTCCATGTCTCCCTTTAGATCCATTAATATTTCTTTAAATAGCCAGGTGCCCTGTAATTTGGTGTGTATACATGTATAAAAGTCACTTCTTCCTGTTGAATAAATCCTTTAATCACTACATAATACCCTTCTCTTTTAACAGTGTTTGTGTTAAAGTCTATTTTGTCTGATATTAGGATGGCTACAGTGTTCATTTTTGCTTTCTATTAGCATGTAATATTTTTTTCTATCCTTTGACTATCATTCTGCATGCATTGTTGCTGGTGAAGTGTGTTTTTTCTAGCCTGCAAATAGATGGGTCTTGTTTTTTAGTCCATTCATCCAGTCTGTATCTTTTAATTGGAAAATTCAGGCCATTTACACTCAAGGTTATTATTGATAAGTAATGATTTGGTCCTACCATTTTCCCATAAATATCCTTACTCTTCATTTTTACATTTCCTTTGTACTTTTACTAGGTGATTTTCTGTCTTCACATTCTTTCATAGTGATGACTATCATTCTCTGTTTCTAGGTGTTGCACACCATTATGGCTCATTTGTAAAGCTGGACATGTGGTGAAAAGTCTTTTGATTTCTATGTGTTTCGGAAGTTCTTTATTTCACTTTTATTTATAAATGAGAGCATTGATGGATACAGTATTCTGGGTTGACTATTTCCTTCTTTTAGAACTTGACTATGTCTCTCCATTCTCTCCTAGCCTGTAGAGAAATCAGCTTAAATCTTTGGAGATTTTTTAAACTAATCTGGCATATCTCTCATGCACATTTTAGAATATTTTCATTATGTTTTACTTGTAAGTAAAATGTCTAATGTATAATGTCTCATGGGGAAGATCATGTCTCACTGTGTCTATTAGGAGATACAAGTGCTTCCTCTATTTGAATGTCCCTTTCTTTATCCAGATTAGGGAATTTTTCTGCTATTATTTTTCTGAATAAGCCTTCTAATACATTCTCTCTTTCCACACCTTCAGGAACTCCCAAGACACATATATTTGGTCTTTTGATAGTGTTTCATAAGTCTTGAACACTATTTGCAGTTTTTTTAATATTTTCTTCTTTTTGTCTGATTAAGATTTTTTTTCAAGAATTTGTATTCTAGCTCAGCTATTCTTTCTTCTCTTCACCAAGTCTGTTATTTAGGCTTTCCACTGCATTTTCTATTTGACTTATTGAATTCTTCATTTCTAATATTTCAGTTCGATTTATCTTCAATATTTCAATCTCTTGGCAAAATTTTTTCATCCATATTGGGTATCAATTTCTTTATCTCATGAATTTACTTCTCTGTGTTTCTGAGTAATTTTATGATATTCTTTTGAATTCATTTTTGGCCATTTCATCAATCTCTTTGTCTTTACATTCTAAATTGAAGTGTTGAATTCCTTTTGAGGAGTCATTTTGCCTTCTTTGTTCTTTTTTCTTATATTTCTGCATTTATTTTTAGGTATTTATGGAAACACTTGGTTTTCTCCTTTAATGCATTTTATTTTTGAACTCTGCATCTATAGATTAGTGGAATGTCTGTTCCTTCAGTGGGTATTCAGAGGCATATACTGGGTGGGACCAGGGAGCTCTGGTCTGTGCTTAAGGGTGGGGTGAGAATCTAGGGTGACACCCAAGTTGGGCATGGTAGATATACTCTATTGTCAGTAGGGGAGACAATATGATCATGTCTGTTGGACTAATAATAACCTCACTTCATGCCAGCATGTGAACCACACAAAGGATCTGTGTGTAAGCAAACAACCTCCTGCAATGTCCTACCCCAGACTATCAGGAAGCTCTGAGCCCTTGATGCCATACACAGTGATTATCCAGAGACCCAGCTATACTCTGAGTCCTATCGTGCAGTCACTGAATATCCACAATCACAGCATACAAGGCTCCTACAGTCACAGGGTATAGCAGATCTGCTCAGCCTTGTGAGCCTGCCCCATCCGCAGAGAGAGCAGAGATATTCAGAGCCAATGCCTGTGGGTGTTCCATCTCCACAGTTTGAGCCTCAGAGCCTGTAACATCTTGAGAAGATAGAGGCATCTCACAATCCTGCGTGTGTGCCCAGCCCCCTGTCAACCCTCTCAGCCATATTCAAAGTCAGTGGGGAATGTGGATTTCTCCCTCTGGAAAAATTCCCTGCTCACATGCACACATGAAAGTTGCTCCATTGTGTCAAGATGGTGCCTTCTCCCCACTGGTTGCCAAGTATCTTTGTGGGGTATGGGGAAAAATAAATGTGATTTTAGTTCACTGGCTTATGTGGGTGCTCTGTCTCTCTGCTTTGACTCAAGTCCATATTCAAAGTCAGTATGGTCTGCAAGGTACTTTCACAGGCAATATCACCCGTGGCACAGCTGCTGCAATTTGCTTTCACCTAGCTCTCAGAATCTGGCATCTTCTCAAGGCCCCTGTGATGAGAGCTTTGAGTGGTGTCCCTGCTCACTGCTGCGTGTCTGAACTTTCCATGCTGCTCCACATTGTCTCTCTTGTTTCTGTAGAATTTCCATTGCAAACTTCTATCCAATTATCCCCTGTGAATCTACTTCCTCTGCTTTTCTTCTGTTATATTCTCCTAATCAAAATTAGAAAATCTTTTCCCTATTCAATCATCTATGGATCCCCTTTCTTTTTTAAAAATACATTTGCTTATTTATTTGAAAATTAGAGTGACAGAGAGAGATTAGAGAGAGGGAGAAAGATGGAGATCTTCCACCTGCTGTCTCACAACTTAAATGGCTGCAACAACCATGGCTGGGCCATACTGAAGCTAGGAAGCAGGAATTCCATTCAAGTTTCTCACATGGGTAGCAGGAACCCAAGTTCTTTGGCCATCATTTGTTGTTTTCTCAGAAGCATATTAGATAGTTGGATTAGAAGTGGAGTAGCTAAGACTCAAACCAGCACTCCAACATAGAGTGCTAGAGTCTGGAGCAGCAGCTTAATCTACTGTGCCACAATGCCATCCCTGGAGCTCATCATTTCTCTGTTGAGTTCTCACTGAGAGGAATCATCCTACATTTGACATTTCTGACTAAAACCTTCCATTTGTGGCTCTATTTATGCATATACATGATATAAGACTATTACCACATAATGACATTCTCATACTTTCTCCCCTTGGAAGATGAAGATATCCCCTTTTGATGCACTTTAACCTTTTCTCCTTAGTGTCAACAGTGTGATACTTCATATATTTGCTTCATATCATGATACTGCTCTTTTTAAACTTTTTTACGGTGGGTTTGTGTTATACCAAGTTAATTGGCACTTAATTTCACAGAATCTTCCTTTACTGAATATTTCATAATGAGCAGGGCCAGAAGACATACTTTGCATGCTTTGAAAGGCATGGTTGGAGAAGCACTCACATTCTGTTTACATTTGGAATATCAATTCAGGACACAAAGTTCTCTTGCACTCTTGCAACTTGTGATGGGTAGTTGAATGTGTCACATTGCCTGGACTAAAGTGTGCCCAGATATTTGGTCAAATTTATTCTGAGTATTTCTTTTTGGCATCTGAATCAGTATATTCAGAAAAACATATTTGCTTCCTAGTATGGATGGGTCCTCCAATCTGCTGAAGTCATAACTATAATGAAAAAACTGAGCCCCTCTCCAGTAAGAAGGATGTCCTTCTGCTGGACAGCTTTCAAAGTGGGGCATTCTATCCCTCTGCTTTCCTAGTCACATTGAAGTCTGGCTTTTCCTGTATCTTGAGTCTACTGGTCTCCAGATTGGAACTACACCATCTCTCTTGAGTCTCTAGTTCATCCACTTGTCAACCTCCAGACTCACAGGACTCAATTCTTTATGGCAAATCATTAACTGTATATACTGTAAATATATTACTCCTATTTCTCCAGAGAGCTCTGCCTCAAACAGTTCATTCATGTTGTGTGCTTCTGTTGACCCACCTGTTGTGTGGGGTTACATCCAGACCTACCAGTCCCTCCAGCTTTCAGAGATTTCCTGTTTCCACTTCTCACATTCCTGGGATAGGGATGTTTTTATCAGTACAAAGGATGCCTCTTCTTCTGCCAGACACCTCCATCATTTATAACAGTGGAAGACTGAAGGCATTGAGAGACTGAGAAGGTTCCCAGGCTATCCTCCTAAATTGCAGTTCATTCTCACCTGTTTCATTCTATTCTTGCTTCTTCCATTTCATATCCACTATCCTGTCCCAACTGCTGGCCATCAGCAGACTCAGAAGATAGAGTACACTATTCAACCAGCTGCTGCAATTCTACAAGGTTAAGTTCTTGAAATAAATTCTGCTTCTCTGATCGAAATTTGCTTGATAGATATTTCAATGACTTTTATTTTCTTTTTTTTAAAGGATTTTATTTATTTATTTGAAAGTCAGAAATACAGAGATAGAGAGAATGAGAATCTTCCATCCTTTGGTTCACTCCCAAAATGGTCACAATAGCCAGGGGCTGGGCCAGGCTGAAGCTAGGAGCCAGGAGTTTCTTCTAGGTCTCTCATATGGGTGTAGGGGCTCAACTACTTGGGCCATTTTCCACTGTTTTCCTAGACACATCAGCACAGAGCTGGATCAGAGGTAGATAGCTGGGACTGGAACCAGTACCATATTGGATGCCAGCATTGCAGGTGGCAGCTTAACCTTCATTGCCACAGTGTCAGCCCCTCAGTGGTTTTTCTTAATGTAATCTAGAGAAAAGACTGCATGTTATGACTCCCTTATCCTTCTTGGATCATCTCACATTCCCTTACCTTTACTTTTTAGCTACAATGGCCTTTTAATTGTTGCTTGTTGAATAAATATGCTCAATGGACTCCCTATTTCTAGACATATTGCCTTTTCTTCCTAAAATAATATTTATATGGTTGCTTTCTGTGCTTTTCAGATCATAGCAGAGACATCACTTCCCAGAAAAGTTTCCAAGAATATTCAGAATTAAGTAATTATTTCTTTGTATACCCCCAGAGCAGGTCACAGAACATGCTCTTACCATTGTAATTATTATTAGTCATGATTTTACGTATTTGTATTCCTAAGCAGCCTGTCTAGTTGTTTTTTTTTTCTACAGTTCCTCACTGCATTCTAAATACCCAAGAGTTGTTTAGAACAGTCTGTAAAAAATGTCCTTTCTTGGAAAAACCAAGAATACAGCATTCAAAGTCTTCATAGTAATTTCTATTTATCCTATTCTCTCCATCATGAACCCATCATGGGCTTATTGATTACATATTATTGGACAACAATTTCATGAAAAAGGCAGACATTGTAGCACAGAAGTTTACTCCACATTGGGGTCATTCACATCTCATATTTGAGTGCCTGCATTGGAGTTCTGCCTCTGCTTCCAATCAAATGGCCTACTCATGTGCATCCTAGAATGAAATAAATGATTGCTAAAGTATACAGGTTCCTACCATCCATGTAGGAGACCCAAACAGAGTTCTTAGCTCCTGGCTTCAGCTTGGCCCCATCCCAGCTATTGTGTGCATTTGGGGAGTGCACAGGCAGATGGAAGATCATCATCTATTTCTCTGTGTCTCTCTGCTTTTCAAATAGGCAAAAACAAATATTAAAAAAGCAATTTGATAGCAACTTTAGGATATTTTGTATCCTAATTAGGTTTGCAACATAATCCAGAAAAATGCAGTCCCAAATACCATACTCCTGAATATTTGACTCTTAAAAGACAAAATCCTTAAGGTCTAATGACCTGTAAGATCAAAACACCATACATACAATTTTGGGGAAAAATTAAAAATTATTTTAAAAGAATGTATCTGAGAAATGTATGAAAACACAAGAGGATATTTCATAGGGTATTTTACACAACTATGCAATAATAACATGCATACATTTGCAAGTGTAAACACCCAAGTATACTAACAGTTAGGTGTAACAGTTATGATTGGAAAACTTTGTTCACAAAGAAAAAAGTAATATATATATATATAGATAGATAGATAGATATAAATACATATCACTATATATATGTATAAACACACACACACACACACACATATATATATATATAAACAACTATCACTATGGTTGGTAATTGTGTGCATCCAGTTTAATAACTGTGGTCATCTGAAATACAAGAAGAAAACCTGAGTTTTTTGATCAATCATGAACCTCAATCAGTCACCACCAAAGACACAGTTGAACAAAGAGCAAAGATAATGCAAAATTTTCTTTCTCAAAGGCAGATGTTATAAAGCATATCTCTTCATTTATTGAGGAAGTTTCAATGTTTTTACTTACATATATGAGGCTTATACACAAAGTCAACATTGTGATAATGCACTTTGCATAGCCATAAAATAAATTATAACTCTCTCAAAGTACACAAATTATACCTCTGTTATCAGGAGTGATGTAAAGAGGAAATACAACATAACAAGCTGTAAAATATAATGGGAATAATCTAAAAGAGTAGAGAAAAACTAAAAGAAAAGCTTTTTAAAAACTAGAAAATTTGACTTGAAAAATATATTACAGTCATAGAATATGGGTAATCACACAGAGATAGTCCATAGAGCTGGCTGATTTTCACGATCATTAACTAATTTTGAAGTCTTGCATCATGATGAAAGCTGCTATTTTTTTCAGGGTATAGCTCTCCTTGGGGAATATGTTCACATTCATTTTCTACATGGCGTTGCTCTTTTCATGCACTCATATACAGACCGCAAATTTGGCGGAAACAGTATTGGTGATAGGAAAGCTACACTGCTGCATAAGTGTCTTCTTCTTCTACTGTGCACATAATTATTTTCAAACCAGTCAGTACCTTCACTGATTTCTTTAGGCAAATGTGGCTTTAATTCATTAAAACCTCCTAGAATTTCATCAGGTAGAAAGAATGCCAATGCAGACAAATGACCCAATTTTAAACTAAAATTTTTGTCATTGCTATTTGGTAAGGCAGATCCCTTCCTCCAAATTCAGCTTTCTGCCTCTCTAACATAGCCTTATTTTGTCATGGAAATTCCAATTTTCAAGATCTTGGCTTTTAGGATTTCAATATTCAGACTTTCATCTTTTGGAATTATAATTTTCAGGATTTTAGACTTCAGGTATTTTTAGACCTTAGGGACTTTGAACTTTGAAGGTTCCATCATTCATGATTACAACATCTAGGACTGCATTTTTCAAGATTATGATTGACATTCTTCCTAAATAATTTGGTCTCTCATCTAATCAAATTGATGAATTTTTGAGCAAAAAAATATATTTTGGTTATATACTCAATCCAAACTCACAGGTTCTTTGGCAACTCTCCAAAGTACTTCATACTTATGTGACCTTGAGTAGTAGTTATGTTGAAATCATCAGTAATGTTATGGAAATAATATTACTGTATTGCCTTTTTTTCTGGCATTTCAAAAATTCACTTTAGGGAAAAAATACACAAGAAATGTGACTATTGCTCCATTATAAACCACTTTAATAGCTCATTATTTTTATAATTATATTATAGTTCTTGTATTTCACATGTTATTATGATCTTTACTAGAATGTCTAAATTCCAGATAGTTTATTTGACTTTGAGAATGATTCTGAGAGGGATAGAACGAAGTGGATGTTTATGGTTTCAGGTATTCTGAAAAAAGAAAAAATAGTATAACCTTTTCAACGTGTCGTCCATTTTCTGTTTTTTCCCTCACCTTGATTTTTAGTACTCATGTTTCAAGGGATTTCTTACAAAAAAATAAAATAAAAGGAAATTGTTTTCTAGATGTTAATCATTGGGGAGTTTGATAAAACCTTCCAGATGGGAAATATATATGAAAAATCTCATCTCAGTGAAAAATAAATCCCCCAAATAGAGGCATGTAATGAAACACCTAATTCACTCCAACTATATTGGTCATATTGCTGCAATATTATAATGCCAGATGACTCCTTTAGCACCATGGACAACAGCTGGCCTTCCATCAGTAATGTCTAAATATGAATGCAGCGTTCTTTCCAATAGAAATTTGGCTAGTATTTGGAGTCCATTGGATGGCACACTACTTATATTCATGCTAAACAATTAGTGATTTTTAATAAGTTTTTAAAAGTGTTTCCTTGTTTTTACTCTCCACAAATTTGGATTGCTATATGGCATCACTGAACAGTGAAATATTCTTAAAAGATTCATTCAACTATAACATCAGCAATCATTGTCAGTCTTCAAGCTTTGTGACTTCTCTGAAACTTTGACACTAGTGATTATGCCAGTTATAAGCAGGTTATTTCCCCTTAGCTGTTTTCCTCCTTAGTCATAGTAAACCATTTTAATCCAACTCCCAAGTCCTCCTTCATCTTCTTTGATTCTGTCTTCCCCAGTGCACTCCATTTTCATTATTTTTCCCATTTCTTTGGAAAACTCTTCCAGCCCCGTGGTCTCCATCACCACCCCTGTGAGGTTGATGCTGAACTCTTCCTTTCAACCTCTGTCCATCTTCCTCCACTGTCACATTCCCAAAGCATCCTGGATCCTTTCAGCTGGATGTAGCTGATATTTCAATCACAAAACATCATATTATTTTCACAATCCTGTGTCTCTCTTTCTCTGTTTCTCACTTTTTTGTGCTCTCTTGCTTTTAATAAACTCATCTTAGTGCCTAATAATTATTCTTAACTTCCTCTGTTATGACCAAACAAGCAACAAGTCCTTTAAATGCAATTCCCTAATACATAAGCAATTGCTTACTTACCTAGATTTGAATCCCCATAGGGGAAAGCAAATGTTGCTTTACTTTGTCACATGCTAGTGTTTACTGGGAATAGTATGTAGTTCCAAGGTTGAGGAGTTTCTTTTTCACCAAAAATGCTCGATCTTCCATCTCAATATTTCTTGCATACTTCAGTGCTCACTTCCTCTTGTCTCTTGTTTTCTTGCTTTAAATCAGTGTAGTAGCAATCACCCAGGCAAAGAAACCCTACCAATGTGAATTTTTATATCAACTCTTTGACTAATTACCACTGTGTGAATTCTGTTGGCACCTAAACTTTCCCATATACAAAAAAGAGAATGGTAATAAAATTATCACACTTTTCCTGTGAGAATGAAATGAATTGACCAAAAAATGATTACCCATGCTCCTAGCACATAGTAGAATTCTAACAAATATTAGTTTCTATCCATTCCCCACCCTACCATGGATTTCCTTTTGTAGTCTTTCCATTCTAATCCATATCTAACAGTACTGCCTAATTGATATTTTCAAATTGCTCTTCCAATTGTTCTATTACTGTACCATCAAATGCAGAATAAAGTTCAAATTCTTTAACTCAGCACTCAAAGCTCTCATTTAACTGGCCCCAATCTATACTTTCAATCTAGTTTTCCATTCTGTTTCATTGAAACTGCTGTGAAGATGATACTAAACCTTGCATTTACATACATCAGGCATTGTGCATGTAGTCTCGCTTTGTTTGTTTTCTTAAAACCCAGGATACCCTTCACATCTTCAAATCTGTATTTTAATCCCAGTTCAAAAACTACCTCCTCCATATCACCAAAGATTTTTTAGAAAAATACAATCTTTTTATTCAGAATTTCCATAGTGATTTAAATTCATCCTTCTGATGGCATTAATTACATTTTACTTTGTTGGCTACATATTTATGATATTTACCTTATATTCCCTACTGGATTGCAGGTTCTTTAAAGGCAAGAAGCACATGATGAATGATGACCTTTTAGTCATCTCACATTAACTAACAATACTTTTTACATTGTGAGTTTTCAACACATAGTTGGTATCACATGAATATCCTGTCAATTATTTTCACATCTGTTCATGCCACTCATTATTGAGAAACACTTTCTGTCAATAAGGGGTCTGAATGATGACACATTTGAGGTTCAACATCATGAACCTATAAAGACTTTATTTATAAGAAAGACTAACTTGATAAATAGGTTTTTGAATACTACCCTCCTTAAGTCAAGATGGCTGTGACTTTGATTAGCCAGATACATACACACAACCTTCCTTTTGCTTCTCTTATCAATTAAGTGAATTAGACTTGTTTCACTGGATAGATACATTCCTTAACTTTGGAGCCAGATATAAATTCTAATGAACAATAAAAATTTGACAAGGAGAAGTATGCTTGTATTTTCCTATGGGAAATGAATTCTGAGTAAATAATGAATTATTTTGGTTAGTATGGACAGTCTTATTATTGCTTTTATTTTTTGAACTGTCATTCGACACAATAGTACCCCAAAGCTCTATAAAGTATAATGTTATTAAACTCATCATTCCAATTCTCCTAATAAATTTTCCATTCCCTCATGTATCATTTTGTCATGAAGTCAGGGATAGTATTTTCTGCAGGGTATCAGTGAGTTGGGTAGGGGGTCTGGGTAAGGTTTATGTAATGTTGCTAAAAGAATCATTCTTGAGCCAAGTTTATACTGAGACTTTGGTTTTGAAGAATAAGGTATATTCTATAAACAATAAAATCACATTGCATTCTGATTGATCTATATTTTTAAATACCTCTACAAAATCTAAAATCTCAGGGCAATGAGACTAGGGCTTAACTGCTGTGGCAAAAGTTATTGAGAAAGATAGAAGAGACCATCAAGTGAATGTAGGGCAGTGTTTAAAGGTAGAAAAAGAGGTGGAGGGAAAAATGCCCTCACCCTCAGAGATAGTCTTGATTGATATTTTTTTCTCTGTTCAGTTACAGACAACACAAGCTAAGAGGTAGGACCTATTGGACAGTGGGACAGTGATTGGCAGCATGAGTTACTCAAAAGCATATGAGAATGTCTGAAATACTTTTGTTGGGATAGTTTCGGTTCAATATCCTATGAGTCCTAAAGGTGTCGGGACTGTTAACTTTGCCTTTGTGTTTGTTGCCTTATTTGGGTCCAGGAAGTACCTTCTGAATTGTGTTTTACTGAGGGATGGGCAGAGGCAATTCAAGCATGGTTAAGAGCGATAGAGACCTATATGCTGGGCTTATGGTGGGTCAGAAAGAGGAACAACCATATCATTAGGTTTCCTCTAGGTGCCCAAGACCTGTCACTAGGGTGGAAAATGAAGCCATAATTCAAGGTATACCCTCCAACAAGGACTATTAATGCTTTGTTTTTCTGGAGTTTAACACTTTAGACTAATGATTGATAGACAGTTTTAAAAGACAGCCTGCTAAAGTTTGAATCCTGAATCTGCCACTAATTAGCTGCATGATATTTGTCAAGTCATTTCACGTCTCTGTGCTAGAGTTTGTTCAGCTACATTATGGAAATGATACCAGGCATCCATTCTGTGAGCCATTGCAAACATTAAATACACTAATATATATATAAATCATTTGAGACAATGTCTCACCAAATGATTCCTGAATTAGTTATTCCTTCATTTGTTGTTCCTCAATGATAGCTGACTAAACTTTAGAAAGACTAAGGCTCTTGGTTTCAAAATAGATTATAAAGTGATTGTAATAAAAACAGCATGTACTGGCCTACAAAACAGACACATCAGCCACTAGAACAAGAAAGAATCCTAGACAGAGGCCCACACAGTTATGGTCTGTTAATTTTCCACAAAGCTATCAAGAATTGCCTTACAGAAGAGACAGTATTTCAGTAGATGAAGCTGAGAAGTCAGGCTATTCATAGGCATAATGAAATTCAAGCCTCATCTCACTACAAATGCAATAATTAATGCAAAATGGATTAAAGGCTTATATGTAAGACCTGAAATACTAAAACATAGAAAATACTACACAATGTTTATTTGAGCAGCAATTTTTGTATTATCCTGAATAAACAACAACTAAAGGCAAAAATAGACAAATAAGGTGACATAAAACTAAAGAATTTCTACACAGTGAAGAAAACTATTAGCAAAGTGAAGAGACAGCCTATGTAATGGGAGAATATATTTAAACATACAAAATATTTGAAAAACATATAATGAAATCACTCAACACCAAGAAAACAAATAATTCAATTTTTAAATGAGAAACCAACTTGAACAGAAATATCTCAGAAGAAGACATTGCCTGGCTGGCGCTGCAGCTCAAAAGGCTAATCCTCCGCCTGCCGCGCTGGCACACTGGGTTCTAGTCCCTGTTGGGGCGCCAGATTCTGTCCCAGTCGCTCCTCTTCCTGTCCAGCTCTCTGCTATGTCCTGGGAGTGCAGTGGAGGATGGCCAAGTCCTTGGGCCTTGCACCCACATGCGAGACCAGGAGAAGCACCTGGCTCCTGGCTTTGGATCAACGTGGCGCCATTGGGGGGTGAACCAACGTAAAAGGAAGACCTTTCTCTCTGTCTCTCTCTCTCACTGTCCACTCTACCTGTCCAAAAAAAAAAAAAAAAGAAGAAGAAGAAGAAGCAGACATTGCCAACATGTGTATGAAAAAGCACTTAGCAACACCACTCATTAGAAAAATGTAACTTAGGGCCCAGTGTTGTGTGGCACTGGGTAAAGCCTCCACCTGCAACACTGGCATACCATTTGGGAACCTGTTCGTTTCCTGGCTGCTTCACTTTCAATCAAGCTCCCTGCCAATGGCCTGGGAAAAGCAGCAGAGGATGGCCCAAGTGTCTGGGCCCTTGCTATCCACATGGGAGAACTGCAGGAAGCTCCTGGCTCTTGTCTTCAGCCTGGCTCAGCCCTGGCTATTGCAGCTATCCAGGGTGTGAACCAGCAGAGGGAAGATCTTTCTCTCTCTGCCTCTCCCTCTCTTTCTCTGTAACTCTGACTTTCATATAAATAGATTTAAAAAATAAACAGAAAAATGTAAATTAAAACCACAATGAGAAAATATGTCATACTTGTTAGAATGGCTTTGATTTAAAAAGAAAAAAATAAAAGAACAAGCGTTGATGAGGTTATAGAGAAAGGAGGACTCTAGCACACTGTGTATAAGAATGTGAATTAGTACTGTTATTATGGAAAACTGTATGAAAGTTCCTCAAAAAACTAAAAATAGAATTACTATTTTATCCAGTAATCTACTTGTATATATCCAAGGGAAATAAATTCAGTGTGGCAAAAAATGAAATCTGCAGTCTATGTTTATTGCAGTATTATTACCAATAAACAGGATATGGGATCAGCATTTGAATCAACAGTTGAATGGGTAAAGAAAATATAGTACATATGCACAATGATGCACATTGGAAAACTATTCAGCCTTTTTAAAAAAAAGGAATTCTAGAACTTGGAAAACATGGCTGAACCTGTAGGGCGCTATGATAAATGAAATAAGCCAGGAACAAAAAAACAAATACCACATGATTATATATATATATGTATATATATATATCTATATTATATATAGATATATGAAATATATCTATATATATCTCAAATCTAAAAGAGTTGGACTCATAAAAGTAGCATAGAAAGATGGTTCATAGAATCTAGGCAGCTAGAGGGATGAGAAGAGAGAAAATGAAGAGTTGTTTTGTCAGCAGATTCAAATGTCTGGGTAGACAGGAGGAACCAGTTCTGATATTTATGGAATAGGTGGGTGAGTATAGTCATTAATAAATTATTGCATATTTAAAAAGCAAGTGAATTTCAAATATATTGATATGAAAATGATAAGTACATAAGGTGATGGATACTTTCTTTGGTTTGACCCAATCACTGCACATTACATTAATACATCAAAATATCCTATTGTATCTGCACTTGTATATAATTATGATTTGTCAATTCAAAGTAATATTAAGTCAAAAATCAAAAAAGGAAGGCCAGGATACAAAGTAGTCCTTCAATCCAAATCTTTGCTATAATTCACTGAACTACACTATCTTTTGTGTAAATATGATTTTAATAGGATTATGAAATCAGAAACTATCTGCAAATTTTAGGATCAGTGTAGATTGCTTCTTACTCAAGGGACTTGCTGAGTCCCCCCTTGTAATCAATACCAATTAAATAACAATCCTTGAAAACAGAAACATAGACAGAACCCTGATGCATAAGCTGATAACAGTCCATCCACTCTGTGGACACATGGGCTTTAGCTGCAATCTAGTTCCTGGAAAGCAATTCATAATTAAATCATATTACCTAGAGAATATTTCAACTTGTATTGACTTGAGTTACAATATTTGGAAAGCACTACATACAAAACAAATCACATTGCATACAAGTAAAATCAGGTCTACCTAACATAAAAACAGAGAGATGGAGGATTGATTAGAGGGTGTGGTCAGTTGTATACTTAGTGTAGCCTTTGAAATGCTTTAATCCACATTTTCTTAATTATCATGATAATTAAGCCATTCTGTAGATTTAAGCTAAATGATGTGGGTAATGGTGACTGAAGCCTTTACCTGAGGGCAGATTTACACTCTCATCTTGGCAGAATCAACTACTTGCTTTGTGATTGTGGAAACATTTGGAGAGAAACATTAATTTTCCATCCATTAACTTTGGTGGATATGAACACCCCAGAGGGAAAAATGTGTGAAGCCGCTTAACAACCTTTTGGCTGTTAGGAAGGTAAAAACATTTTGAAAACATTTTTCTTTGCAAAAGAAAAAAAATAGAAAACGAAAAGTAACTATTCAATCAGGGAATAGTATGTCTTTCAGAGGATTTTGTAAATGTTTGCGCTGTATCAAAATACAGCTCTTTTCAATAGACCTCACCTATTTGGTTTATCCTCTATCTAGGTATAAATCAAGCCTGTACTCGGGCAGATACTTCTAACAGAACTGAATTTTTGAAACAATTTTATTTGTTTATATATTTGAAACTCAGAGCTAGAGAGAGAGAAGGAGAGAGAGAGATCTGAATCTGTTGGTTCCCTCCCCAGATGACCACAACAGACAGGGCTGAGCCAGGCCAAAGGCAGGAGTCAGAAGCTTCATCTGGTTGTCTCACATGGATACAGGGGCCCAAACACTTGGGTCACCTTCTGCTGCATTTCCCAGGCCATAAGCAGGAAGCTGGATCAGAAGTGGACCAGCCAGGGCTTGAACTGGTACTCAAAGGGATGCTGGCATTGCAGACAGCAGCTTTACTCAGTATGCCACAGTGTGGCTCCTAGGATTGCTCTGTTTAATCACACACTTTTTCTTTTATGGGCTAGATACATTATGTATTTAATTACTGAGTGAAGAGGAAAATTGTGAGCTAAGAAGAAAGAATGTTAAAAGGTAAATTATAAAAAATGATTTTATTTTTGCATTGTAACCGTTAAGAGAGCAAAAACTAAGCCCAGAACTAGAACTGAAGTGGTGTATATTAGAAGAGAAGAAGCTATTGTAAGCAAAAGTGAGGTGATGGATACATGTTGAAGATACTCTGGGTTGGAATTAACCAAGATGAAAGTAAAGCTTCAATACCCGAGTATTCGGTTCATGATGCCAACAGATAAACAGAGCATTATCCAACAGCTGATGTATGCTCTACATGGTGCGAGGCTCAAAGACGGTTATCTGAGGAAGTGTCCCTCTGTAGCTTCGTGGGGAACTTGAAAAATAAATAAATCAATAAACATGCAATAAAATGATGATAAATGGTACAGGGAAGGAAAGAAGCTGCATAAAAACATGAACTGAGAAGCCTGATCCAGCAACACAGATCAGTAATGCTTCTTTGAGGAAGGAATATGCAATTCAGCTCTTAAGTAATCTGAATACATGGATATATTTGTGAGGGGTCAGGGAAGAAGAGGGTTGGTAGAAAGAGAGGGTTAGTGCAAAGGTGCTGGGGCAGAAATGAACTTTGTATGTGGAAAATTCAGTAAGTGAAAGACAGAAAGTGAAGGCTAGATGATGGGATAAGAAGGGGTTCCGAGAGAAATGAGGGCAAAGCATAAATTTCTATAGGGATAAGGATGTGAACTAGCAATGAGGAAACTGGAAAATTTTAAGCAGGAGAGAAAAGTGAGTATGTCTGTGTTTTGGAAAAGTCTCTTTAGTTCATTTAAAACCTGGTTAGGAGGCTATTGTGTGGCTCAGGAGAGAGACAATGGTGCCATGGACAGAAAATGGCAGAGGAGAAAGAAGATAGGATAGGAGAGACATTAAGTGTGGTTGGGACTGGCACTAGGGAAGAGGTGTAAAAACACTTCCACCTCTACCCCTGTTCCATTTTTCAAGAAATACAAGTAGATATTCCTTCTAATTTGGCTAAACTAACCATAGTAAAGACTTTTACCCAACTTCTTTCTAGTCAAGTTATTCTGTCTAAATGAAACCTCCACATATCACAAGGCAGAGGCTCCAAACATTGAATGCCAATTCACTTTCAGTTTTCTTTTCCCTTTACTGGTTTTTGCAAAATTAAAAGTAAACCTTCTGTGAGCAGAAATGGGCAGGAAATAAAAATCCTGGTTAATACAGAGATGCAAAGCATGCCATAAGACTCTTACTGATTTTCAAAGATTTAGTATACAATATATAAGAGAGATAGGAAAGTACTAAAGCATAGCAACGGAGTAACTGGGCTCTGATTTGCTTGTCTGCCATGGAACTAAAAAAAAAGTTACCATGCAAGGTAAGGATGAGAAGTTAGGAATTCGGATTTTTGTGGTCATATGATCCTGCATGTGAAATCCTGCTCTGTCATTTTTTAAAAGATGTATTTATTTAGCTAAAAGGCAGAGTGACAGAAAGAGATCTTCCATCTGTTGCTTCATTCCTCAAATGGTCGCATCAGCCAGGGCTGGGCCAAGCCAAAGCCAGAAGCCAGGAATGCCATGCTGGACTTCTATATGGATGGCAGGGCCCATCTTCTGCTTCTTTCGCAAGTGCATAAGCAGAAAGCAAGATCAGAAGGGGAGCAGCCAGGATTGAAACCAGCACTTGGATATGTGACACTGGCATTGTAAGCAGAGCTTAACATGCTGCTCTCCAAGGCCAGAATCTGCCCTTTATCACTACATTGTGTAAACCTGAGCCTGCTCCTTAATCTTGTTGAGACTCAGTAATCTCATCTGTGAAATACAGATGAAAATGCTGCTTCATATGATCATTATAATAATTCAATGTTTTCATTTGAAAGTGAAGCAACTTAACTCTAGCAACCATTTTTCTGTAGTGTTTCTCTCATCTGTATGCTGAAGATAGTAACATTTTCCCTACTTCCAGGAGTTCTTAAGAGTGCCCCTAACCTATAGTAAATGTATGTGAAATTTAAACATGCTTTCCAAGAAACCACAAAGGATTGACCCTTATTAGTATTGCTATGCTATTATTTTGTAGATAAATACTAGAACTGAGCCACCTCAATTTTCTCCATGAATAAACCACTCAGGAATGCTGTGGTTCCCTTAGTCTACTACTGTAGCCTCACTGCCCTGTGGAAGTGACTACCAAAGGTGTGTGGAATTGAGTTAAACCTATACTTGACCTCAGGACATATCATGGAATCATTTTTCTCAAGAAAAATCCACAATATCAGCTTGTTGACTTGCATTTTTTTCTTTTCCTTTTTCATAAAAGCAGAATGCAGACTTGCCAAGTAATAGAGGGTTTGAGTTGTGGAGTGGCAGGTGAGCTGGCTTTTACTGCACTGCTCATGTGCAATTACAGTCTATAAAACATCTCAACTTAATATGTACCTCTGGTTATGGACATGCTTAATTTATGATTCAGTCTATTCGAAGATTGGCCAAAGTGCCCTTCTTGACAATTAGATAGTGTTTGGGGTCACTATGTAGATTGATTTGAAAGGCTCTGACCATGTTTCCCAATTATCCCTCCCACAGTCACACACACTGGAATTCAGTCTTTAAAATTAATTCCTTAGGGCTTTGACAGATTTCAGCAGTAAAGGTAATAAAATGCAAGAGTTGAGAATAACTTAGATATCATTTGGTCTAGTCCCCTTTTTTATCAGTGAGCACACTGAGACTGGACAACAAGAAGACCCTGCCTTCCCTGCAAGGTCAAATGCTAACTGGGGAGAGAGTCAAGTCAGAATGTCCAGTGTCTCTCAGCATCCTCCTGGCCAATGAGTTTCCTGATGATGTTTGAAGTTACCAAGAAACAGAAGGAAGCATCTACCTGCATTCATCCCTGGGGAAGTCAGAACTACAGCTTAGTCCCTGACTATTTTTGGTGCTCCGACTATCCTTGTGACCAAGTAGAGATGCTGAGGTTTTATGTTTCTTTAAAAAGAGAGGCCAACTTGCTGAAACATAAAAATTAAAAAATCACAAATATAACAGCTTTTATAAAGGAGACTATCTGGCAGAAAATTCATTCCCCCAAAGGGGAAATGGGATTAGACAAGTGATGAGGCAAAGGCATGATTCAGCAGCGATCGCTTTTAAACTGAGAAGTGGACAGGTTTATGCTCTGCAGAATGCAATGGCAGGTTAACTGTTATCAAATGTAAAAACACATTTCCTCTGTGAGGGCAGAAACATTCTCATCTGCACATAGGAGATGAAGTAGAGAAATACAATCAGAAACTGATGAGATTTACCAAGTAATAATAAGATATTATAGCTACTGTATTCTAAGAACTCTGCAGGCAGGATCTTTAATACTTGCAGCAACTCCATGATGTATCATCCTAATTATCCCCCATTTCACAGATGAGAAAACTAAGGCTGAGAAACTTGACCAAAGTCATAGTGCTTATAAAATTCAAAAAAAAGATCTGAAATCAAGTACATCTGATATACAAACTCCAGTAATCTGAATGGTTTCCAACTCAATAGGCATGCACCTTGTGCTTTTGTAGCTCTAAGCCATTCTAATAAACTATTGGATTTCTTGTTATGCCTTAAAAATGTGTGTCTCAGTTTCTTCATCTCATATGTAGTCATTGAGAAGATAAAAATAAGGCCAGGGGTATAAAAAATTTATAGATGGCTGTAGTGTAGCACAAATATGGCCTTTAATAAACCATTGCTTTCATACTGCAGTAGCTGTGGACATGGCTCACTAAGAAAAACATTGACATACGGAAAACTGTGTGCGTATATTTGTGTGTGTGCACATTTCAAGAGCGTACTATCATGGTCATTAAGTAACATGAGTATTGGCTTCTGTAAGAAGAGAAGTACTTAAACACTTAACAAACAAATTTAAATACATTTAACTCACAGGAAAATACCCAATTTATATGTGGACTGTAACTGCATTCAAGAAAAGCATTTTTTACTTCCTGGGCTATACAGTCTGATCAGCAAAGTTCAAAGAGGGATATGCTACAGACAGAACTTCAGGTTAGGGAATCACCTTAGCTCTGTTCCTAGCTAATCATGACTTGGAGCAAATGACATCACCTCTCTGAATCTTAGTTGTTTAATCTTTCATTGTGTTAAAGCCTGGTCATATCTACTCAAGTCAAAGTTCTACAAAACACCAGCTCTTTCTGATTATTTCTACTTAGTATGGAAGGGTAACAGGCAAGCAGTCTTATTCATTTAACAAACTTCTGTTTGTCAACACTACAAAAAATGCTCTAAAGGGGTCCCCAAGATAAAGGAAATAACTTCTGGTTGTGCTTACTCCTGGTGCAGAGGAATTGTCAAGCCCCACAAAAGAGTCATTGACTTGGAAAAGTATCCTGTTCATACTCATTTTCAATAAAAATATAAAAGAATCTCTGTTTGTCTTCTGCTTTATTTTCTTTCTTCCTAAAGAACTGAAAGCTGAGAACAAGGAGATACATTTCCAGGGGAGAGTTGTTAGGGAAGAAAGAAAGAAGTATCTTTGGCCTGTTCTAACCTGCGGAGAGCATCTCTATCTTCCCAGCAGGTTCAGCAGGAAGCACGCAGACTAGCAGAGCACAGCTGGACCGCCTTGCTCTGAAAAATCTCTGCTGAGGTTCTCAGAAAGGTAGACCAGGCAATCCACAGATCTTGTTATTGAAGGAAGCAATCTGGAAACAAATCCTGCTTCCTTTCCCTTTCCCTCTCCCTTTTTTCCTCCTCTACTCGTTCTCTTTCTAGATTCTTCTTCAATTTCACACTTTGTCTTCTTGCTGCCTGTCCCGCTATTCCTTCCTCTCTTGTCCTGCTTTCCTCTCTCCCTATTTTCTGTTTTTCTCCTCCCTTTGTCCATTAATCTCCTTCCTTCTGTCCATTTTCATCTTCCTCTGTCCATTAATCATTCCCAGCCTTCTTTCACTCTCCCTGAACATTTTGTTTTAATTTTCTTCTATTCTCACATCTCTACTCTCTCATTATTTACTTCCATCCTTTTTTCCACACTCTCTCCATTCCTTAAGTTCCATCGCTGCTATCAATTGCATTGTTACATTTATTCAAGTGAAGTGATCCTTAACCTAAGATATCTGTGGCTGATGCAACTAATGAGTTAACCTGGGAATTTGTTTGAATTTCTTTTATGATTGGTATTTTAACGAGTACTTTTTGTATTCCTTGGGATATTCCCATTTCCAAAAGTTTCAGAAAGTAAAGACTTCTTTACTTATTTTACTTTTTCTACAAAGAGCTTCTCTCATTCATAGTGTGAGTACATCACAGTTTTGTGAATGGAGACCATTCAATTTGACTGTATTGAATTTTACAACTGAGAAAGGAAATCCAGGTAATCTAAAATCAGGAAATTTTACCTGAGCTACAATGCTGACTGTGATTGTGGCAATGGCATGAAAACATTGGTGTGTGTGTGTAGGCGTGGGTGTGTGTGTGTGAATTTGCTTTTTTATTTGTGGAAAATCATGTTTGGGGCATATCTTTCCAGAATTTGTCTGTAGAAAAGGAAAGTAATAACTCAAAGGTCATATGTAACAGCTTCCATTCATTACAAGGCATTGTATTAGACAATGCTTAGTAAACCTCATACACATTATCTTGTTTAAACCTCTCAGTTATCCCATGAATAAGTATATTTCTTATTCCCATTTTACAGAAATGAAAACTAACATTTGAGAAAGATTAGAAATTTATCTAAGGTCAAACAGATAGGTAGTGTAACAAAAAGATGATTGCTCATCTGTACCATTTTTATAGTTGTCTTTTAGATTTGAACTGACTTGCAATGTGTTTCATCAAGCTGAGGTATAAGCCAGAAAGAAGTCCTGTGGCAGAGAAACCATGCTGTAAATTATCCTGCCTGATGTGAGAGGCTGGGGCGCTGCATTCTGAAGCCCTGCAAGGTAGCAAACAGAGCATGAGCTTTGGAGTCAGAAGAGTTTGGATTCCAACACGATTCTATTACCTTCCACTCATGGGACCTTGAGCAAGATAATTCTCTGCTCAATCACACAATGTCACTGCAGAGTTTTCTATTAGTCCAATTGTCTATCTTATCAAAACTCCATTGTGTTTGATTAATTTCCTTCTATTGCATCAACCTCCCTTTGGAAATCTACACCCTAGTTTCCATAACGTAGTACTTCCTTTGTTCTCCTTTCGCCTTATGGACCTCTCCTTTCCTGCAAGTCTAATAATCTACTGATGGCAACCCCGACCTTTAACTTCAGTCTACATTCTGTCTCCAACCCCAGCAGGGTATACCAGATACCTCAAACTCAGAATTGGTCCTGAATTGGTCATATCCTACCTTTCCCACTTCCATTCTTGCTCTTCCTTTATGTTCTCTGTTTCACTTGATATCACTGCTCATTTTACAACAACCAGAGCCAGAACAAGGAAATATTCTTTAACACAACACACTTCTCATCTTGGTTGCACATATCCAATCCATGTTAGTTGTGGCTTGGATCCCTTTCTTCCCCTTGGATACCTTCCTTCCCCTTAATCCAAGCCTTCTTGGATAACAGCTCAGCTTGTTATTTCCTCAGTCTCCATAGCAGCCTCTAATATGCAAAGTGAACTTTTGGGTCCCCTGCTTCCAGCCCATTTGTTACCTCTGCTTGGTTATCAGATAACCTCCAGACCCACCAACTGGTGCAGCAGCCCACTAGGCTAATCCTCCACCTGGGGTGCCTGCACCCTGGGTTCTGGTTGGGGCACCAGATTCTGTCCCAGTTGCTCCTCTTCCAGTCCAGCTCTCTGCTGTGGCCTGGGAAGGCAGTGGAAGATGATCCAAGTGCTTGGGCCCTGCACCCACATGGGAGACCAGGAGAAGCACCTGGCTCCTGGCTTCGGATTAGCGTAGTGTCTATAACACTCTCTCTCTCTCTCTCTCTCTCTCTCTCTCACTAACTAACTCTGCCTGGCAAAAATAAAATAAAATAAATAAAAAAATAAAAATAAAAGATAACCTCCAGATCCCTTGACATAACTGTTCCTACTCTTCAGTCTGGGCCCTGGTCATCTGGTCATCACTTCACTTCAATCATACTTTACTTTCAATCATACTTTCAATCATACTTTATTTTCGACTATAATCTCCCACAGTTATGTGAATTTACATCTGTAAGATTTTGTTTTGTCTGGAAATATTCCATGCTAAGCTTAGTCCCACTTATTTCTGAGATTCAGGAAGCCCTTGTGAAACTCTTCTGTCCTCCTTTATGCCATCTTATATCCTGGGTTAGATGCTCTTCCTCTACGGCATTTACCACCTTGTACATGAATCTTCTGTTACCCTCTCCATATTTTGGTATGATTATCTGTCCACAAACTTGTCTCCACCATTAGACTATAAACAAAAGGGATAGATCATGTCTTCCACTTCTTGAATCTTTGGAGCCATGATGTGCCATATTCACTGTACTGATGATATACACTCAGCACATAGGTGAGTTGCTTATTTCTAACTCTCTTCTCACTATTCATGTGACCTTAGGCCATTTATTAAGCCTCATTTTTCTCCTTTGTAAAATAAAGATGCTGAATTTGATTATTTGGGGTTATGCTGAGAGCCAGAATAGTTTAGAACAAGAACAAACATAGCATTCATTGAGGCCATAGTGCGGACCAAGCTCTGGTCCAAATGTTTTATAAGTTTTTATTCACTTAATTATCATAGCAACCCTATAAGATAGATGTTATTATTATCTCAGCTGTGTAGAAGAGAACACTGAGACTCAGAATAATTAATCAACTCGCCCTAGGTGAAGGCTTGTGAGCAGTGGAGCTTGGGAAGTCTGCTAGGAATTTCTTGCTCTTAACAAGTGCCCCCTATTTCTCAGACACCTACATGTGGTTTTTATCAAAGTGCCTGATATATAATAGGCACTAAATAATAAAATGGATTGTTTTTGTGCAATGTCACTTTGATGGACAGGCTCCAGCCTCCCTCATTCTTCTCCCTATGTAACAGCACTCAGCAGACACATAACAGTGTTTGTCTTGTTTCAGTTCAAATTTCCTAGAAAATGGAACCGGCAGCAAAGATCACATGCTAAATTATGGAGGGAAGGGAAGGGAAGGGAATTAAGCAAGAAAAAGGAAAGAGTAATTTTAAAATGCTATCACCAATGGTCATGACTTCCTTAGAACACACAGTCAAATATTCTGTCACATTGTGAGAGCTCCTACCAGAGAGGATGCTATGGAAGCCTGTCAAGGAAGGTCAAGGCAACTAGCTGCTCTAGGAGACGAGAGGACAGACATGGCAGCTGGGAGTCTTAACTGAGCAAGCAGCCAAGGGGTCAGCATTCAGGTAGGCCAAGTGCATGTGGAATGATATTCAAATTGCATCTAATGCCTCTAACACTATGTTCTTCCTGTATGTAGAGCAATTACTCTTTCCAGGATTCAGATTTTTCATTGGCAACATGGAGTAAAGAGAATTTATCTTACCTTATAATAACATGGTGCATTAGCTGTAGGTACATAGATTACAATTGCTAGAAGCTCCTTCCTTTGTCCACACAAGACCCGGTAGTGGATTAGATACTCAGATCGTAGCTGACTTAGCTAGCACAAGAGTAGTTGCTTGGAGATAACACAACCCAACAACTTTGGCCTGGAAATTGAGTCTTTATCTTCTTTCTGTGTATGTGTGTGCACGCACATGTGTGTGTACAGAGAGATGCACACGCACACACACAAACACACACAGTGTAAGAGGAAAAATCTGGAATTCATACCCACAATTGTAACAATGATTTTCCTTTATTGAATTGAATATACTAAGAACTCTTCTGAAAATGTTTAAAATCCATTGTCCCATTGAATCATTATGACAATCCTGAAAAACGCATTATTCTCCCCATTTAATAAATGAGAAAACTGAGGCTTACAGGGGTGAAGGGAGTGCCTGTTCTTCCATTCTCCTCCCCTGCCTCAAAGCCTCCAGGATGGTCTTTCTTCTTTAGGTTGAAAGACCACTGTCGTAACTTTTCTTTAAACTAAGTGAAGCCTTGCCCTTATTTCAGTCTAGTGCCTTGAAGGTGTTTACTGAGGAGCTGAAGGTCATGCAGCAAGCCAGAGCCACTTTACCCGCTCCTGCCCACCCCTATACTACTGTTTTGATTTTCTGGGATTGAAGAGAAGGTAGAAAGAGATTGAAAACAAGCCTTGGTCATTTTTAATTTATCATCTTTGTCTGAGAATTTTTACTTAACATTGAAATAGCATTTTCCTTCTTTCCTACACCTAGAATTGCAAAGCAAGAGCAGAGAAATGGGAGAAAAATCTATTAGAACAAGATCCTTGCTACTTTATGGTAATTAAAAGCAATAAATATTCTTGCCCACAATGCTAAAAATCTCAAATAGCCAGTGGGTCAATACTGGTTCCCTGGTTAGGATGGTAATAAATCTTTATTCCTTTTGAGTCAAAATAAAGAAGGAGTTTTATTCATGAATTCCATGACCTGCTACAGCGACATTTTCAAAACAAGCACGCCTGGAATGAAGAGTTTCTCTACCAAGTGTGTTTATATGCCCTCTTCCAACCTACTTCCTCCCACACCATACTGTCTGTCCTTGCATGGACTTTTTATTAATGTAAGAGCAGTAGCTTTCTCTTGCGCCACTAGTGGCACGATGCTGCGGAACATCTACTCTGCCTTCTCACCATCACTATAACCAAATACATTCATTGTCCTGGTGGAAAACCAGATGATTTAACTCTGAACTTCTCAAGCTCATCTCCCTTCTAAACCACTGCTGCTGGATATGAAAGCCATTGCTACAACCTACTAATATGATTATTTTTCTTTTTAATTCAGGCGTTAACATTCCTTATCATTTTTGAAAAGTAGCTCTTTTTTCAAGTTTGTACCTAACATCGACTTTAGTTTTCTGCTCATTTAGGAAGTTGAATTGTCCCTGGCCCTTCAGTGAGTGGGGCCTTAGAGTCAGACCTTCATACAAACCCAGGGGTTCCTTCCAGGTAGGTTGTGTGGTCTTCGGGAAATCTTTCATTCTCTGGGCCCTGATTTTCTTATCTACAAATGGGTGGGTTTTCAGGCACTTTTTAAGGTTCCCCCCCCCATTCATTGCTTCATGATCCTGTAAATTGTGTACACTCTGTATTAACTCCCACTTGGAAATCAGTCATGGGAGAGAGCAGAGATTCACTGGAAGCAGCAGCTTTTCTCAAGTTGAGCTGCTCTGATAAGCCCATTCTCCTCCCTTTGGCAAGATGCATGAATCTGCTTCTGCCTCTTAGAATTGATTTTATATATAAAGCTTATGTTAAGTTCAAGTTGCTTCAGCAACACCACTCGTGTTGGGGTGACTCGGGGGTGACTTTAACATTTAGCTAACACAGCACAATGTGTATCAGGCTAGCTTAGAAATAAATGCATGAATGTTGCTAAGACATCCACAAAAACAGCAACATTCCAAAAGACTTCTGGTCCAATTTACGCCTATGCAACAATGCATGCTTTATTTTCTATGGGGGAAAAACACCTCAGAGAATAGGTTTGCTGAATAAGATAGACCCTTTTCATGCCTACTTATTGAATCATAGGTAGGCTGTGGAATGCTTTATGCTAAAAAAGGCTCACAGTAAATAGTGAGGAATGTCAAGAGTAACTGTGTATCTGTGAATAACACTATAGAAAAATTGCTTGCTAAAATGAAGACTATATAGCAAACCTCATTGCTTGTATGTCACCATTTTCTCAATTCATTATTCAGCACCACACTTGTAAATTTGTACTGCTTTGCATTATTTTTCTTTGGGAAACCTAGGCTAGTTGAAAAAGAGGGAGGAGTGCATTGAATTCAGAATTCAGGAAACTTGGGGTCTTTACAATGGATAGAGGCCAAGCTGGGACTCAGAAACAATGCAAAACTTCCCGACTGGTTTCACCAGAAGGATGGAACCTGGGTCAGAGAAGTCAGGATCACTGGACGACATTCACAATGTACTGCAGGTCTTATGGGCAATAATGGGACTCAAAGAGGGTAAGTAAATCTTGGCCGGAAATCTGAATACCCAAAGCAAAACTTCAGTGCATTTATTTATGGAATAGGAGGAGAAAATAAAAGGTTTCGGAGAGTTGGATGGGGGAGCAATGAGCACAATAGCACACCACCACTTCAACCTACTTTTGGTTCTACATTTTCATCCCAAGAAGGAGGGCCTGTAATTCACCATCTAGTTTTAAGTGAAAAAAGGATCTACTTTATTATAAAGGTCAGGAAAACCATCCATGGTTATATCATTTTTTAGAGACTTATTTCAGTTTCTACTTGTGTTTACAAGACAAGAAACTAGCATTTAAAGAGATGAAAATACATCTGGGATACCTAAATGGGTGGTTTCCAAGAATCATTTCAGTGAGCATTTATAGCACCCCTTCAGACAGGTATTATTACTACACCCAGCACTAATCCTGTGATCACTTTATGCACTATGCATATTTTATGCCTTGAATCTAATTGCGTGGTGGTGAGACTTGAGATGAACCAATTTCTGGACCAGGAGAATAACAGCAGAATTGTTCTGGACTGAAAGATGAGATGAACAGGCACCTATAATAGCAACTATTTTAGACTTGGGAGGCTAAGAGGAGTTTGAATTCGTGTTCCCTCATCCATATAAGCCACTTTCCATGCATTCTGAGGGATAGACTGAAATTCCATAATCACTTCCATTCTGTAAGTATCGCACCCACTGTTCATAATTCCCATTTTCTAAGTGTGAGCATCATTGCCTCTTTGCTGAGGGCTTTCTCTGGCCACCAATGACCATTACACTGGGAAGACCAAAGACTCAGGGAATTACTGCCTGCCTAGAACCATCACTTAGCCATTACCACCACAAAAATTTGTGTGTATGTTCCCCACCTTACTTTTTTTCCCATGTAACATAACATTTTAATTTTTAAAGCTTATTTTATTTGTTGAGAGAAAGAAACTCCCATCAACCAGTACATTCCCCAGATGTCTGACAACAGCTGGGGTTGGACTGTGCCCAAGTTGGGATCCCAGGACTCAGTCAAGGTGTCCCATAAGGGTGGCAGAACAACTACTTGAGGCAACACCTGATTTTGTCACAGTGCACATCAGTGGGAAACTGGAATGGAGAACACAGCCAGAATGCAAACCTGACCATTTTTATGTGGGATAGAGGTGTCCCATAAATAGTATCTTAACTTTTGCAATGCCCCCAAGTATTGTATCTTATAAGTCTAAGCCCTATACAGGCTCCCAAAGTTCCTCATAAGGACCAGGGTCACTACTGAACTTCAATGATTTTCTTGATAACTACTCTTTAGGAGCTGTTTTTCCTTCCTTGTCTCATTCCCCACTGACTTGCTGGTATTTGCTCGAATCATGTCTCAAGCAAATTCTTTCATTTGAATTCTTGACTCAACGTCTGTTTCTGGGAGACCCCAACTTAAAGCATCAGCCAAGTATATGTGTATTCCTCACCAGGGAATGAAGGTAAAAATACGATGTTCCAGGAGAAACTGGCTGCCCACAAAGATGCTGGGACAGTGACGCCCAAGCCAGGGTGATTGTCAGAGCCACATAAACTTTTAAAGAAAAGTACATTTCCTATACCTGGAGAACATTTCAACGATATATGACTAGGGCCTTGAGAGCTAAATGTTGAAAAATCTCTCTAGGTGATTCTAATGATCAGTCTATCTGAGGAGCATTTTAGGGAGAACAAGAATTGTCCAAATGACATCTATCTCCTAAGAGCCTGTTAATACATTGCTTTGCATGTAAAAGTAAAATTATGGTGGCAGATGGAACTAGGTTTTCTAAACAAGTGACCATAAGATGAAAAGAGCATCATAGATTATTCAGATGGGACCAAACAATCACAAAAGTCTTTAAATGTCCAAGAGGGAGGCAGGAGATCAGAACCAGAGAGACAGAAGCATAAGAAATACTGAGTATTTGTCACTGGATTTGAAGAGGGAAGAATGGGACCATGAACCAAGAAATGCAGGCAGTCTCTTGAAGCAATGAAAGGCAAGGAAATTAATTCTCCCTTGAATCTTGGTACACAGGAACACAACACTGTAGATCCCTTGATCTTAATTCAGTGATGCACATTCCAGACCTCTAACCTCCAGACTGTAATATTATAAATCCATGTCTCTAGAATCCACTAAGTTTCTGATAATTTGTTATAGCAGCAATAAAAAATTAGCCCATTAGTAATTATTTATAGAGATAGGACTTCTCAAACTTTAATATACCTAGAAGTCACCTGGGGATTTTGTTAACATCTAGAATAAGCTATAGAAAGTCTATGGTAAGACTTAGGATTCTGACTTCCCAACAAGCTCACAAGTGAGGAAGATGTGGTTAATCTTGAGAACACACAAAGAGGAGCGAGGTCAGAGCAGGATTTCTCAAACTCGGCACCACTGACCTTTCATCCCCAATAACTCTTTTTGTAGAGTTTTTCTGCGCTTTGTAGAATGTTTACCAGCAATGGTACCTTCCACTTATTATATGCCAATAGCAACACCCTCCATTTATAGTAAAAAACAAAGATGTCTGTAGACATTGTCAAATGTCCCCTGGGGACTTGGCAAAAAAGAGAGTGGAAAGGAATCATTGTTCTAGAGAACGGAGGAGACATCGCCTCTCGGCCTTTTGGCTAAGATCAAGTATGAGAACGGAGGGCCAGGAAACTGTCAATGGTAAATAAGGAACTAGCTAGAGAACAGCGCAGTAGAGTGGAATTAGAAAGTCCACATAAAAAACAATATGTTTTGTTAAAGATTTTGGAACCTGGATCTCTGTCAAGGAAAGCAACAATTTTCTATCTAAAAACAAAATAGAAATTTGACAAGTTCCAATAAATGACCCTATTTATAACAAACTGCAAACCAGAAAAATCAAGCCAAAATGAAATAAAAGTTTTGAATAATCCTATTATTCATCCATAAAAAATTTAATTTATATTTTAAAAGCAACCAAAAAGAAATGTCCATGTCTACATGGTTCCACTTTACAATTCTATGTTTATTAAAAATAATTAGCATCAATTTTACTCAATCTTTTGCATGAAATAAAGGAGTAAGAATATTTTACAAGATTAATATTACCATAAAATATAAAGCCACATGAAGGTAGTATAAGGAAAGGAAACATAATGAATAACTCTCATGAACACAGACACAAAAATCCACAAAAAGGCTAGTCATTTGATACAGTGTTTACGATGACGTTTTAGGACTCCCATATCCCATATCATAGAACCTCATTTGCATCCTGAATCCTCTGTTTCCAATCTAGCTACCTTCTAATGCATACCGTGACAGACAGCAAATATTGTCTCAAATGCATGGATCCCTCCCACCAATGTGGGAAATCAAAACTGAGTTCTAAGCTCTCCTGACTTCAGCTAGGCCCAGTCCTGACTACTGTGGGCTTTTGGACAGTGAACCAATAAATCTTTATATATCTCTGTGTTTCTCTCTCTCTCTCCCTCTCTCTCTATCCCTCAAATAGAGTAAAAATAAAGAAGTTTTTAATAACCTACAACAAAATATTATCAAATTTGCATCAGTAATGTGTATTAGCAATGATAAAGCATGATCAAGTCAAATTTATTCTAGCAAGTTGGTTCAACATTCACAAATCAGTTAGCTAAACCTACTATATCAACAAGCTAAAGAAGAAATATCACATGAGTATGGGTAGGACAGCATGTATGGTGGGAAGGATCACCATATTCCTAAAGTTATACTTATGAAATGAGTGAAGTTTATATACCTAAATAAAAAGTTTCTGGGGAAAAATGCCCATTTCCATACTATATTCTTTAATTGGAAAATTCAGCCAAGGAAAAATGGCAGTTTTTCCAGAATTGGCATTGAAGTTTACTGCAATTCCTATCAAAATTCAAGCAAGATGTCTTATAAATATAAACAAGTTTATTCTAAAAGTTACTTGGAAAGACAAAGCACAAAGAATGACTAAATATTCTTGAAAAGAAAGAATGAACTGAGAGAACTCACACTACACAAAGTTAAGGATTATTAGCTTTGCTAATCAGGACAGTGTGGTATGGATGAAGGATAACAGGCCTAGAAATCAGTGAAGCATAGAAGATAACCCAGAAATATACCCACTCAAGTAAATATACCCAACTTCTTTTTCACAAGGGACAGATTTCTCAACAAATGGAATTAGAGCAATTGGACATTCACAGAGGAAAATAATCTCAATTTAGTACTCCCAATTTATACAAAAATTAACTCAATATCTACCACAGATTTAGATAAATATAAAATGTAAAACTATATAAAATTTTCATAAATGATTAATGAAAATATTTGGGATCTCAAGGCTAGGCAAGTAGTAATTAGATAAAACACAAAAACTTAATACAGAAAAGGTAAAATTGATAAATAAAATCTAAAAAACTTTGTAAAAAATACTGTGAAATGAATGAAATTAAAAACTATGAAATAAAATATTTTCAAATGATGTATCTGATATAGGCCTTGTATCTAGAATATATAAAGAACTTTCATGACAGCATGTGGCATAGTGCACTGGACACCCACCTGCAACACCAGAATCCCACATGAGCACAAGTTCAAGTACTGGCTGCTCCATTTCTAATCCAGCTCCCTGCTAGTTGATCTGGGAAGGTAGTGGAGAATGACCAAAGTGCCTGCATCCCTGCCAACCACATGGAATACCCAGATGAAGCTCCTGGATTCTGGCTTAAGCCTGGTCTAGTCCTGGCTATTGCAACCATTTGTGGAGTAAACCAAAAGATGGAAGATAATTCTCTCTCTCTTTGTAACTCAGCCTTTCAAATAAATCTTTTTTTAAAAGCAACTGTTTGCATTCAGTTCTCTCTTTTTTTTGAAAGATTTTTTATTTGATTATTTAAGAGATAGAGTTACAGACAAAGAGAGGGAGAAACAGAGAGAAAAGTCTTCCATCCTCTGGTTTACTCCCCAAATGTCCACACCGGCCGGAGCTGAGCAAATCTGAAACCAGGAGCCAGGGGCATCTTCTGAGTCTCCTACACAAGGGCCCAAGCACGTGGGCCATCTTCTATTGACTTCCCAGGCCATAAGCAGAGCGCTGACTCAGAGGAGGAGCAACTGGATACAAACAGGCACCCAAATGGGATGCGGGCACCAAAGGTGGTAGTTTAGCCTACTACGCCACAGTACCAGCCACTCAAATAAATCTTTTTAAAAGCATCTCAAAATATTGCAGTCAAGAAAACAAAAAAATAAAATAAAATTTTCAATAAAGTTATGGGCAAAAGACATGTGCATACATTTCACTGAAGTAGAAATACATACACATATGTATAAGATATGAAATATATTATTAAATCTATATGTAATATATTTTATACATACTAAGTACATAAAAATGTGTACAATTGATACAATCAGCTATTAAGACAATACAAAGTAAAGCCAAGGAAATATCCCTACTCATTTAGAACAATGGCTGAGACTTTTTTAAAAAGTGTTGACATTGAAGCTGGCTCTGTGTTGGCCAAGCATCTACCTGCAGTGCCATCATCCTACATAGCCACCAGTTCATGTCCCAGCTGTTCCTCTTCTGATCCCACTCTCTACTATGGCCTAGGGAAGCAGCAGAGGATGGCCCAAGTGCTAGGGTGCTCAGACCTCTGCACCCATGTGGGAGACCCAGAACAAGTTCCTGGATCCTGGATTCTGTTTTGCCCAGCTCTGGCCATTGCAGCCATTTGAGGAGTGAACCAGTGGATAAAAGACACCACTCTCTCTCACTCTCTCTCTCTCTCTCTCTCTGTCTGTCTCTCCCTCTCTCCGTCTGTAACACTACCTCTCAAATAAATAAATAAAATATTTTAAAATAGTGATGACATGAAATTCAGGAAAGGATTTGTAGAAACTCATCACTCATACATTGCTTGTGTGAATAAAAGTTGTATTATCATATTGGGTGTAGATATGGTATAGTCCTATAAAATTAATCATTTACGTTTACACAACTCAACATTTATCACATATCTCACAGAAATGAAACATTGTATTTATACAAAAACCGGTGCCTGAACTTCCATAGCAGCTTTATTCATGAATAAAGCTCCTCCTCTGATTCAGCGCTCTGCTTATGGCCTGGGAAGTCAGTAGAAGATGGCCCACGTGCTTGGGCCCCTGTGTAGGAGACTCAGAAGATGCCCCTGGCTCCTGGTTTCAGATTTGCTCAGCTCCGGCCAGTGTGGCCATTTGGGGAGTGAACCAGAGGATGGAAGACCTTTCTCTCTGTTTCTCCCTCTCTTTGTCTGTAACTCTATCTCTTAAATAATCAAATAAAAAATCTTTCAAAAAAAGAGAGAACTGAATGCAAACAGTTGCTTTTAAAAAAAGATTTATTTGAAAGGCTGAGTTACAAAGAGAGAGAGAGAGAATTATATTGATATTTCAAACCTGTAAACAATTCAAATATCCTTCAATAAATGAGTGGTTAAACAAACTGTGGTTCAGCCAGGCCATAAAATGCTACTCAGCAATGAAAAAAATTATAATATTGATTCACACATTATTTGATGGGTCTGAAGGGAATTATGCTGTTTAAAAAAAAAACTTTCAAAATGACATACTGTACAATTCCTTTCACATAACACAAATTGACAGTGGTTATAGAGAAACTGGAGAAAAGACTAGTGACTGCCAGGATTTAAGGAGGAGGCCAAGAGGAAGGGAGGGTACCAGGAAGGGAAGGAGAAAGAGAAAGAAAGGACGAGGGGCAGAGGGACAGGGAAGGGAGAGAAAGCCGGCTGTTTGTACCATTTGTCCTTGGAGAGTTGATACATTCCAATGGTGATGGCAGGATTTGGGCTTGAAATGAAGACAGAAATTCTGCAGGCCACTTTAGACCATGGTGCATTCACTAGAGAACAACAGATGGCCTCACAGAGAGTGAAGGAAGCCTGCAACCGTATGTGTGAACTTCAAAGACTGGAGAAGTAACTAAAGATCTAAAGAGACTTCTAACCCTGTCTCCCATGTTATAAAAGGCTGGCCATGTTAGACACGTAAGAACAGTGTCTCCCAATTGTCAGTAATCCCATACCATCATCAAGATATTTACCCTGTCTAGAGTCTATGTGGCTATTATCTATTTGGCATCTTTGTGTAAGTTGATTTGGGTGTAACATAACAAATTTTTGCAAAAAAAACAAGAATTCTACCAATGAACTGACTACCTAAAGGAGGCTGGTACCCCATCAGAGGTTCACAAATGGGGGAGAGAGAGAGAGAAATTGTGAGCAAAAGTAAATGCCAGAGATACAGCACAAAATAGTGAAAGCATGAAGTAGCATGATGTACTCACAAAGAGTGATGCAAGGGTGAATGTTTTTAGGCAGGGTGTGGCGGGGAGTGGAGCTGGGGTGAGTGAGGAGACCGCAGTCAGTCAGGGCAGTGATGGAAGGGACTGGGAGGATCAAAGGCCACTTCACTCTTTGTGTTTTTTCTCATTCAGGCAGGACTGGGCAAATGTCCTGGGAACTGCATGTTCTCACTCACTCCCTGGGCTGCAGAAATGTGGGCAGTCGTGTGTGACTGTGTTAACACTACATGACTAAAACCAATCCCCCAACCCCTCCCGGCTGCACACCTCACCGCCTCCACCACTTCCGTGTGCTGATTTGCATCCAGGCAGGTTGTGTAAACAAGGCTGTTAGGGGAACATAAATAACTGCAGCCTGGATTGCGGTTCAATAGTCTGGCCTGGGGAAATCAAAATTTCCACTTATCTCCCACGGCAAGGTGGAGCTTCTTGACAGCTTCCACTGTCCTCAGTTCTCTCCCTCTCCCTCCCAAGATGCAGGTGTCGCTCTGAGGTCCTGGATGTTTTCCTCCCTCCCAGTCCCTGGCTCCACTCCTGTTTTTATAGCCACAGATGGCTAACTTGCTGAATTGTCATACAGAACCGAGAGCTCTCACTACACCAAGGAGAGCAGATCAGAGGAACAGAGGCTGAGTTTCCTTAGAGCGATTCCACATTTATATACACAGTGAACTTTTCAAGGTCATAAATTCAATCATATTCTGTCTGCTGTGTGGCCTGCAGTGGTTAGCCCAATTCCTAATTCAGTTACTCAGTCTATTCAGCCTTGAGTATGAGTTAATTCCAGTTCCCTGCTGTGTGACCTTGGGCAAGTTACTTAAACTTTCTGAGCATTCATTTTGTTCTCCTCTAAAAAGTGGAGGTGATGATAAAACATTTACAGAGATCCAAGATGGCGGAATAGGAAGGGAGCACATTGATATTCTTCAGCAAGACACAGGTTAATAAAAGTGGAGATACTGCAGGGTCAAGGAAGAGTAGGGGAAGAAACAACAGAGGAAACTCTACCGGAACTAGTGATTCACAGCGGACCTGTGTGGAGAGCGTGGGAGCCCAAGTTCGGGACACCAGCGGCAGACTCAACGCACCAGCGCTGGAACGCGAGGTGAGCCGAACCTCCATAGCCCGAGACACCAGCGGGCAAGCGGAAAGAGGAGGCTAGAGGGAATGAGGCTTGAAACTCCGTGGGGAAAAGTTCACCAGGCTAACTAGAAGAGAGAGAGAGGAGAAAAAAAAAAAAGTGACCGAAACGGACACGAGTTTCTCTCTCTCCGCTCACCCCTCAAGGGCGAGCAAGACAAAGAGCAGGCGCCATTTTGGACATACGTCATAAGCAGGGCGACCTCAGGTCTGCACCGGCCCTGAGCCTAGCAGAAAAACCTGACTCTGGGGGGAGGGGTGAAATAACTGGAGATTAGCATCTAACTTGGCAACCCAGTGGGAGACTGCAGGAGAATTGGAGCCCACACCGAGGGCAGCAGAGATTCCCTGTGTGGTCCTTGGGAAAGAGCTTCCAATCTCTGGCTCCTGTGGGTATATCATTTGCCTGCTAACTACCTCCAATTACATTCAGCTGTGTGGAATTACTTCCCTTTTGAATCAACAAAAGAAAGAGACATTTACCACACCTAACCTGGGAGTGTCATCTTGACACACCCTCAACCCTGAGGAACCAAACACAGCTCTCAGTCCACACCCATCTCAAGCCTCTAAGGCTCCACTAAAAGCAGACAGTCCACTTAATCTAGAGTCATAGTATAACAAGAAAAAAAAAAAAACACCACAGTGAAGAAACCAAATATCTCCAACATGCCATACAACAAACGCAAAAACCGAGGTAACAAGAACAAGGAAGACATTATGACGCCCCCAAATGAAAAAGACACCCCAACTAAAGATTATGAAGATGAGGTGATCGAAGAAATGCAAGAAGCGGATCTCAAAATATTGATAAGAACATTAAGAAGTTCTCAAAAACAAATTCTTGAACTACAGAAATCCTTAAAGGACAAGATAGAAAATCTCTCTCGTGAAAGTGAAATATTAAGGAGGAATCAAAATGAAATGAAACAACTAGTGGAACAAGAAATGGTGATTGTGACGAGAAATCATAATGAAATGAAGAATTCAATAGATCAAATGACAAACACATTAGAGAGCCTTAAAAACAGAATGGGCGAAGCAGAAGAGAGAATATCAGACTTAGAAGACAGAGAACAGGAAAGGAAACAGGCAAACCAAAGAAAAGAAGAAGAAATTAGAAATCTAAAAAATATTGTCGGGAATCTACAGGATACTATTAAAAAATCTAACATTCGGGTTCTAGGAGTTCCTGAAGGCATGGAGAGGGAGAAAGGATTAGAAGGCATTTTCAGTGAGATACTAGCAGAAAATTTCCCAGGTTTGGAGAAGGACAGAGGCATCTTAGTACAGGAAGCTTATAGAACCCCTAATAAACATGACCAAAAGAGATCCTCACCACGACACGTCATAATCAAACTCACCACAGTGAAACATAAAGAAAAGATTCTAAAAGGTGCAAGAGAGAAACGTCAGATTACTCTCAGAGGATCTCCAATTAGACTCACAGCAGACTTCTCATCAGAAACCCTACAAGCTAGAAGGGAATGGCGAGACATAGCCCAGGTACTAAGAGAGAAAAACTGCCAGCCCAGAATATTATATCCTGCAAAGCTCTCATTTGTGAATGAAGGTGAAATTAAGACTTTTCATAGCAAACAGAAACTGAAAGAATATGTTGCCACTCATCCTGCCCTGCAAAAGATGCTTAAAGATGTGTTACACACAGAAACACAGACACATGGTCACCAATATGAAAGAAGGTAAAGGAAGGAAACCTCACAGCAAAAGATCACAGGAAGCTCAATTTCTCTTTGACATAGAATTAAACTCTGATGCACTGTTAGAGCAATGTGTTAAAGTAATCTATTATGTTCTCTTGATGTCTGTTAAATTCTAATTGTTCAAAAACAGCTGAATTTTTATTAAGAGCTATGGGTTATTTAACTATGTGCTTATTTTCAAAGACTTGAATAATCACCTTGTAACAATGATCAAATTTGGACTATGTTATGTCATGATTTTAAGGAATCTTAGTTCAACCAGATATTTTGGATTTTGATATTGGTCTATTATGCTATGTTATATGTGCGTACATATTGTATGTCCACATGGGGAAATTTTATTAAGTTTTATTTTAAATGGCTTTTAGATAAGATTGTCCATAAATTTAAGCTGCTAAAATCAATCAAAGATACATTTTAATTTGTGGGACCTGAATCTGTGTATCATATGTTTTAAACTTGTTGGTAGAAAGAAACTAAAAACATTTTAATGGTTGTGCTTAAATTTACTGGTTAAACAAACTACACCATCTTAGATATTTAAGAGGTGTTTTCAAATACATGATTCTTAAAATTTATAGAAGGCATTGGACCTTCTGGTAAATGTTTTATTAAGTGCTTATCTAAGGGTTGAAACGGTTTGCTAAGTATTCATGTAATATTGCTATTTTCAGCAAGTGATCTAGGACTTGCTCCCTCATTTCTCTATTCTAAGCCCAACTTGTTCTTTCATTTCTCTATTCTCTTCAAGGTAGGGAATTAATTCTATTATGAAGGAATCTGTAGGACGCACAATTTAATCTTTAGACCTTATAAGAGATGGCTAACATTTTTCTGTAATAGCATAGCCAAAATAAGAGCTTAAATAATAATCTCATAGCTAGATTCACATCGCCATCAGCGAAGTATACAGTAAGTAGAAAAAAAAAAAAAACCTCCCTTTCAGACCAAAGGGAAAGAAAGTTTTAAAGTGAGAATATAATTTTCCTCATGGGCATTGTCTACCTTAGAAAAACTACTACAGAACATGCCTGTGACTATAGACTTGTAGTTCAGGCCACCGAAGATTAGAGATGGGACATGGGCACTCCCTTGACTTGCATCCTCTGGTCTGCTTTAACACAAACCAGGAGGAAAAGAAAGCTAGGCATCAGAAGCAATGGGTGGCAGGCCTATTAATGGCTGATCTGTACGGTGATCTGCCCTCAAGGAGACCCAACAGGCCAGTCCACTGCAGTGGCTTTCAATGTGGTAAGTCTGGGCTTCAGCAGAAGTCAGCTTGTGAAGAGCCCTGGCAGCTCTGCCAAGAGTTGGGTCACTGGAAATGGACCTGCCCTGGACTCGAAGGATGCCCAGGTCAGAGCCACAGATCTTATTGGCTCCAAGCTGAAAAGCCCTTCACTCAGCCCAACTTCCAAAGTGACCACTGCAGCTGAGGGGATGGTCAAGTAGGGTCAGCAACATTGCAGGCAGAACTGTAAATTTCTTGTTAGAGATGCCCCCTGCCTTTACCTGGCCAGCTCTCCTCCCAGGCCAGCCAAGTAATGAAAGTCAACAGAGTGCCTTCCCCTAGGAGGTTCACACCTCCCTTAGGATATACCCCATGTGAAGAGATAGATAGGTCTGGGCCTCTTAACTTACAAGGCCTAAAGCCCACCAAATTATTATCAAGCCCCTTCTATCAGGTTCTATTTGCCTCTCAATCAGAAAACTTAATTGTAGCTTAGACAACACCTTTCTTAGCTCCTCTAATAATGACTCTGTCCTTTGTTCTAGACCCTGTCTAGTACACTTGGGCCTCATTCCTTTGTAATCATAACCTCTACTCTACCACCAATGGCTCTACTCCCAACCTATGTGTACTGATGGTCCTCCTCCCCACTTAATGCTGTATAATTGTTCAGACCTGGTAAATGCCACTCTTAGGATCATTGGTTACTATCCTCACCCTGTCTTTTATGACCTTGTCTAAATATGATCAGAGTCGGGGAACTTGGAAGGCTTCCATAGCCTTGGCAACTCATGATGACAGCCTAGGGTGGTTACTGGTGCCATAAACTAGAGTGTCAATTTGTTGGGTCAACAACAGGAGCCACTGTGCGCTTGCTCCTGATGTGGGATCTCTGTCCTTAATGTACTGTACATTTTGATTTAATGCTATAACTAGTACTCAAACAGTATGTTTCACTTTGTGTTTCTATGTGGGTGCAAACTGTTGAAATCTTAACTTAATATATACTAAATTGATCTTCTTTATATAAAGAGAATTGAAAATTAATTTTAATGTGAATGGAAGGGGAGAGGGAGCGGGAGAGGGGAGGGTTGCGGGTGGGAGGGAAATTATGGGAAAGGGAAGCCATTGTAATCCATAAGCTGTATACTGGAAATTTATATTCATTAAATAAAAGTTAAAAAAAAAAAAGTGGAGGTGATAATCTTATCTACTCCATAGGATTACTTAAAGAAAAAAATTTAGTGATGTATACCAGGGGCTGGGGATATTTCCTGGATAAAGTATTTTCCCAATAAATCATAACTGTTATGAATATCATTCTGGGGTGGTGATGATGACAGTGATGGTGACATCAGTGTATATATTCAAAGAATTAAATCAAAGAATTACAGAGATCTACTTTTCTTGTCCCTCTAGACTGCCATACAAGATTGGCTTAAAATACATGAGCCGAGGACAACACCAAAGAATCGTCAGGCATTTTCAACACAGCAATAGAAACCCAAGACTTGAAGGTTAGTAGATCAAGATTTAAATCTTAACACAGCCATCTAAATCTTTAAAACACCTGCTAATTTCTCTAAATTCTAGATCAGTCATCCATAAATTAAATTTCCAATAACTTGCCTCCCAAGGTTAATTTGAGAACCAAGTTAAACAAAGCATTTGGAATGTATATACTGGGATATAGTTCAGACTTACTGATAGGGGCTGGCGTTGTGACAGCAACCCATATGGGCACCAGTCCAAGTCCTGGCTACTCCATTTCCAATCAAGCTCCCTGCTAATGGCCTGGGAAAAGCAGTGGAAGATGGCCCAAGTGCTTGGGCCCCTGTCACTGCAGCCATCTGGGGAGTGAACCAGTGGATAGAAGTTTCTCTCTCTCCTCTCCTCTCCTCTCCTCTCCTCTCCTCCCCTCCCCTCCGCTCCCCTCTCCTGTCCTCTCTTCTCCTCTCCTGTCCTCTCCTCTCCTCTCCTTTCTCCCTCTATCTTCCCTCTCCTTCTCTCTGTGTAACTCTGCCTTTCAAATAAGTAAATACATCTCTGAAGTAGTTGTGTATATAGCCCACTATGAGTATGTAAGTTCTGAAAGCCTCATAAAGATTAGAACTTGGCACTGCTCTGAGGAACCTGTAGCCACCCAGTCTCTTTGTCAGTGTTTCCAGAGCCCTCATTCTAGACTAACTTACTTTGGGTCTGGTTTCAGCCAATCTCACTCCCCTTCTCCTATGCCCCCCAAACTCCAGCCAGATGGCTCTCTTTAGTCTTTGAACCCTTCAAGTTCATTCTACCTCAGGTTCTGCAATTTTCTTTCTACCATGTCTGGAAACTCTCCTTCAGTTTATGATATGGCTCATTAAAACCATTCAGACTTTGTACCAATTCTGACGTTCTCAATATTTTCCTTTTATCCCTGAACCAGTGAGATCCCTAATCCTTTTCTGTCACTTGGGCATACTTAATTTTCATCATAGCATTTATTATTTAACCCTATCATTTTCATTCATTTGACTATTTGTTTTATCTGTCCCTCTTACTGAAAGTTAAGCTGCATGAAGGCAGGAGCATCATCTGCCTCATCACTGTGATTTCAGATCCTGGAATATACAGGGTTGTGCAGGATGGGTGCTGAAGAAATTGAGTTGGACAGTAGAGGGGACTGAAAGAAGTCATTACCCTTCCCCTAGAGAAACTTAAAATCTAAATGAGGACCCTAAGAGCTATTTGAGTCATATCAGGCACAAAACACTGCCATAGGAAACAGGTAAAGTTGTGTTGGTCTGCACTTGGTAATCAGGCAGAACTACTGCAGTCACACAGTGCTTGTGCATTTGGAGGAGAGAGGCTTGAGAACAAATGCTACCTATGTCTGAGCACTGGGTTAGATCCCCTTCCATGTGAGTCTCTCGCTTCTTGAACATTTGCTCTATGGCAGCTGCCATGGTAAATACCTTCCTATTCATTATCTCATTTAATCCTCACAATATCTCCATGATGTAGGTATTATTATTAATATTAATTATTATTATTACAACATCCATTTTACAGGTAAATGAGTCCAGCAGTTCAACAACCCATTATATTAATCACCTGGCTACACTGCTTTTTTTATTCTTCTGAGGCCTCCTACCTCAGCTTTTATTATGTTTCACTGTTTTGGCTGCATCTCAAAATTTAAACACACAGAAACAAAAAAATACATCAATCAAACAAGTTTGTTTTAGGAGGAATCAGCTGGAGGAGGAATTAACAATATTTACTTCAAAATTTCTTGTCCAACAGTCCATTAAAATAAATATCTCACTGATTTCCTTGCTATGCCAAGACTTTGTCCCCTAGGTTGAATGTATATTTTCTTTGGTTACATAATGTGAACTCTACTATACAATGTAGTTCCCCTTTTCTCCTAGCTACTGAAGAACTCAGAATCAAACTCACTTCCTGATCCTGGCAGGTATTTTCATGTATTAATCCATTCATACATTTAATAACAACAAAAAGAGCTATGGTTGGATGTTGATGTAAATATATAGCATAAACAATTTGCCAGGCATTGTGATGGCAAACTACTTCAACTCAGAGACTGACAAACATTTATTCTTTGCTCATCTTAATTTATTTAAATTTGCCTTTACATTCAATTCACCTGTTCTCTGTTTCTTAAACTTATCTCTAAAGTATGTTGGAGAAGGTAGTATATCATATTGAATTAATAGTCATAATGTCAGATTGAAAAGACATAGATAGTAACTCTTGTGTCATTAGCCCTTTTGTGATAGAATCATATATGATTCCAATGCCCATTTCTTTTTTTAAAATTATTTGAGTGGCAGAGAGACAGAAACAGAAAGAAAAAGCTCTCGTCTTCAAAAAATTTCTTGGGAAACGTGTGTTTTAAAAAGGCATGGATTTTTTAAAATTTTTGCATGAATATAAACTTATCTTCTAACTTCATTTTTTTCTATCACTCCCCAAATTCCAACAGTGACATGACGGGGCCAGGACTGGACCAGGACAAGGCCAGGACGAAGCCGGGTACTAGAAACTCACTCCAGGTATTCCATGTAAGTGGCAGGAACCCAGTCAGCTATCACTGCTGCCTTAACAGAAGCCAGAATCAGGAGCCAGCACTAGGCATTGAACATAGGTGCTCCAATGGAGGATGTGATTGTATTAATCAATACATAAACACCCAGTGCATCCACTTAAAGTCCATTTCTTAAGAGCAGTCTTAAAAAGCAAAGCAGTTCAAGAATTCTTGAAGAAGCATCAGAGATGGAATCAGCTCATAATCCCTAATAGGTGAGGATGCTAAGTAAATACTGACCAATCATTAAAAATTGCATTTGTTGACATGCAGTCTGCAGTGGGAAAGGTAGAGATGTGCATTTCATCCCTAAGTGACAACAGGCATCTCTTACCACAGTAGTTCCTTGCCAAGTTCTACCAATGCTACTGTAAAGTGACTGTTCAGTCCTCCCAACCATTGCTGTTTTGATTCAGGCTCCCTGAACTATTACTACCAGGGATCTTCAAAGAGTTCATGGGAAATGTGTGCATGCAAAAAAGAAGTATGAGAGAGGAAGGAAGAGAGGATAGTATGGTTATCTTAGAATTGTATTTGTGAAATACATAAAATCTGTTCTCTTTATATTAGTAACAAAAAAGTCAAAAAATTTAAAAAGCATGGATTTTTAAAAAATTTTCACCAAGTGGACCAGTGCTGTGGCATAGTGTGTTAAGCCTCCACCTGTGGCTCCAGCATCACACATGGATACCTGTTCAAGTCCCAGCTGTTCCACTTTTGATCCATCTCCATGCTGATGGACTGAGAAAGCAGTGGGAGATAACCCAGGTTCTTGGGCCCCTGTATCTGTGTGGAAGACCCAGAGGAAGCTCCTGTCTCCTAGTTTCAGATCAGTCCAGCTCTGGCAGTTGCAGCCATTTGGAGAGTGAACCAGTGGATTGTGGACCTCTTTTTCTCTGTCTCTCTCAGTCTCTGTAACTCTGCCTCTCAAATAAATAAATAAATCTGTAAAAAAAATTTTTCAGGACAATAACCTTATCTTCTAATATCATTTTTCCAAAACCTCTTGAAAGGCCCCTCATACAGATTCCTGCAACAGGTCACCACAGCTCCCAATCCCCAGCTGATCTCTTGGGTGCCACTACCTTGCTCAGACAACCTCTATGGTTCCGTTTTTCAAATAATGAAATCCAGATCTTTTAGCTTAGTATTTAATATCCTCTACAATCAGTCCTTCCATGTACATACTCATCTCACCCCACCCTACTCTGTGGACCAGTTGATGGTCCTGTTTCTCAGATCTGGAAGAAAGAGAAAGATGTGATGGGGACTCCAATCTTAGAATCTCCAAGCAACTGCTTAATGTGATTTACAATTCTAGAGACAGATATGTAGTAGACTAAGGGTTCAGGTTATGGAGTCCAATAGTCTCACTGCCCTTAAATAACAGAGGCCTGAATTATACAATCTCACCTCCCAGAGCCCAACTTTTCTCCTCAACAAAATAGAAATAAACAATAGCTTATACCTCACAGGATGTTGGAAGATTAAATTAGAAAATACATGTAGGGACCAACATTGTGGTGTAACAGGTAAAATCATCACCTGCAATGCTGGGGCATAACATTTAACCTGAGGCTTTAAAGGCAAGTCGAGTTAACTAGATGAAAAGAAGAAACCGAGAGTTCTTATCACAGAACACAGCATGTGAAAAGGCCCTGAGAAGGAAGCTAGAGAGAAGCACACAGGCTAGAAAGTGGTGGGCAAAGGCATAGTAGCTGAATATAATACTAAGAAACAAGGTAGTGAGAGATTTCCTATTCACCTTCAAACTGCAATTTGAATGTTACTTCTTTGAAGAATTCCCAGGCCAACACCTTATAAGAATTTATTATCCTGCTTCTGTGGTTCATATCTCAGTTTTATTTGTTTTATAGAGTATACAGTTTCTGTTGTGCATGTCTATCTCTCTGTTACAAGAACACAAGAAATTTAAGGACCTAATCTTATTCATCCTTTCTTGCTCCACTCCCTCTTGCACAATTCCCAAGACAAAATGATTGTTCAAGGAATGTATGCCAGTTTTCTTTTGGAGCTACAAAGTCCAAAGGACTTAGAGTTGAGAGAGGAGATTTTAAAAGTAGTGTATATCAGAGTTTTTGCCACTCTTAGGGAGTGAGATAGGTCTTGTGTTTCCTTATCATTGCCCACCACTAATTCTTTCCATTTTCTCCCCAGCTGTGTTGCTTAATTAATTTCTTATTAACATTTCTCAATCTGAGGATCTACTAATCACCACCATACCACAGATAACTTGATTTAAAGATGGCCATTTTATAGGAGGGAGCTGTCAATTGCACTGAAGTCTGATAGATAATGAATAACCACAGGGCATTTAGAAGCTTGAAAACAAAATATGAGCCACAAGACACATAGGATTGCCTTAAATGTAAGTAATTTTGCAAAGTAATTCATGTGAATATTAAAATAATTTTCCTCCATCAATGAACTAGCTGTGGTGTGGCAACAGATAGGGCAACTTGAAAAACCCTCTATTAACCACAACCTTGCCTGAACACTCCCAAAGGATATGTGACAGTCTATGGAGGAAATGAATTGTGATTTCAAAAGGCTGAGAGCCAAAATATGGGAAAAGGTAATATTTCCACAATGTTGTTTTGTTTTCTTTTCTTTTAAAGATTTACTTATTTATTTAAAGACAGACTGACAGAGAGAAATTCCCCATCTGATTGTTCATTCATCAAAGGAACTCAACAGTTATGGTAGACCATGCTGAACCAGGGACCCAAGAATTCCATCTGGGTGTCCCATGTGGGTGGCACTAACCCAAGTACATGGCCCATCATCCAGTTTTTTCCAGTCTCATTAGTAGGAAGTATGGAGATTTGAGCCAGGCACTCTGATATGGGATGGCAGAGTTCCTAGTGATTGTGCCACAATCCCTGACTCTTCCCAGTGTTTTATGAAATGATGACATCAAATTTGATGTAAGTGAGTACACCCTACTAAAAAATCTATGGCAAGAAATTGAAACATTCCAGGTAAAGCAATAAGATGCAAAAGATGATTTTTTCCTGGAGGGCTTTCAAGAGTTTTTAATATTTTTATATATTCATTATCAATTACATAAATGGAAATAGCAAATTCAATGTTTCCATTTGACTCACAGATTATTTTTTCATGTATACCTATTACACTAACTTACAATAACAAAGAGGACAGTATGAATAAGGTCTGAGTTATTTAGTACCTCAGGTAACCGCATGAAGTGGAAATATCACAGGCCTTAGAATTAAAATGCTTGGGTTCAAGCCCCTGATGAGTCATTAAAAAATTATGTCCTTAATCGTGTCACTTAACCTTGAAGCTTCAATCTCCTTACCTGTAAAAGAACGTGAAATCATCAGTTTCAACTTCACTGGCTTAATAGGATGATTAAATATGTTAATAAATATTAAAGGCCTTTTAAGAAGTGTAAGCACCATGTAATTTTTGTTTTTATTATTAATAAAGTTTAATATGAAGACTAAGCACCCAGAGAAGGATAATGGCAAACTTACCAGAGTAGGGAGATCTAAGGTAGAAACTGAGAACTCATCAAGGCAGTCTGTGTGTGCATGTTATAAAGTCAGAACCATGGAGAGCTTCCTCTGCTGCTGGTCTCTCCTGGCTACCTGAGTCCACTTACTAAACTCCTTCCTAAGGGAGCCCACACCTCACTACTCAGTTAAATATTCTGAGGCTAATAGAAGCTGAAATGTCTCCATCAAGGACTTACCATGGCTTACAAGGAAGGTCAAGTTTAACTAAAAGAACACAAAGTGAAGAAGGTTTGTCAGCTCTGGTGATTTCATTTTTTAGACAAAGTGTTTGAATCTCATGTTACATTTATCCTAGGATGTCTATTTCTTTTGAGGTCTTTGATTTCAGGATTTCCTTTAAAATTATCTATTTTTAAAAGATTTATTTATTTAATTGAAAGTCAGAGTTAGAGAGGGAGAGACAGAGAGAGAGCGAGCCCTTCCCTCTGTTGGCTCACTCCCCAAATGGATGCAATGGCAGGAGCTGGGCAGATCAGAAGTCAGGAGCCAGGAGTTTCTTTTGTGTCTCCCACATGGATGCAGCCATCCAAGGACCTGGACCATCTTCTGTTGCTTTCTCAGGCACATTAGCAGGAAGCTGGATCAGAAGTGGAACAGGCAGGACTTGAACTGTTGTTCATCAGAGATCACAATTTAGTAGGCTGGATCTAGGGACTTTGCAAACCACATTTTGCAAACTTGCTTTTCAGTTTGGTTGCTGTTAAGTTATACCAATGAGAGGCACAGATTATTATTAGAAGAAGTATGAAGAGGTTCCTCTTTCCTATTTGTGCTGTGATCCATGTCATCCCAGTGTTGCTTGGCAGAAGGACCCAGAATTATTCAGCACTTCCACAAGCTGTTTTGTGTCATTGCAGAGATCTATAGAGTCTTTATTTTTGAAGATCCAACCACCATAGGGCTCCTCCTACAAGCCCCAAGCATCCACATCCTCTGACCTCTCTCCTTTGGATCCCCTCCCTGGTAGTAGCCATTCTTCCTATATTTATTATTTCTGAAATATTCTTGGTGTTTTCTTCCTTTTGTTCATCCAAAACTTACATAACTAATCCTTTATATTGCACCCTCTTTGTTGAAATATGAACTGTAGTTCCTGCTTTCTTGATGGATCTTGACTGATAAAATGGTGGAATTAGCAGTCCTTTCAAGTCATTGACCCAATATCCAAAGCTATGGGAGTGTGCAACCAGAACTGTAATGCTTTCTAAATACTTTTATAGCCAGGAACCCATTTTGGGAATTTGACTGATATTGTGAACCTTGTTACTGGAAACCATATATTCACAAATTTTGAATGCAGAGTTAAGGGGCCACACAGTCCCTATAACTCTTGCCCCCTTCATTTCCAGATGATACTTAATCTATAGAGAGGTGAAGGTTCCTTGAGGTCAAAATTTCAAGAAAACTATATTTATTTTTCAAGATAAGCTTTTTTAGCATATAACAAAAATTTCCCTTTTTAAGAAAAAGTAAATGAGTCACAGCAGTAATTCCATATTTTGGAATTTTCTTTTTTTGTTTTTTAATCCCCATCTGTCTATGTCCATGTTTATTGGTCCATTTTTAAAATTAAATCCTTGCTAAACCTACTTTCTCTAAAATATTTTTACTAGAACCAAAATTAATAATTAACCTAACTTTAAATTTTTATTTAACTTAATTGACAGAATAAAATTTGTGTAAACATATTTGAATATGTATACATTATTGAATGACTCAATTAAGCTAAATAACATGTATTATCTCACATGCTTTTCATTTTTGTGGTAGGAGTGCTTAAAATATACATTCTAAGTACTTTTCAATAATGTAATTCATTTTTATTGGCTATACTCACCATGAGGTAGAAAAGATCCCTTGAATTTATTCTTCCTGTATGACTGAAATTTATCAGATTTTGATAAACATCTCCCCAGTCTTACCTACCCCACCCTCCAAATCCTGGTAATTACAATTCCATTCTCTACACTTGTAAATTCCACTATTTTAGATTCCATATGTAAGTGAGGTCACTTAGTCAATATGTGTCTTTCAGCTCTGGGCTTATTTCACTTAACATAACTACCTCCAGATTCACACATTTTGTCCCAAATAGCCTCATTTTATGATTATTTAAGACAATATAGTATTCTGTATTATTTTTATATATTTTCTTTATCTATCCATCTGTTGATGGACACTAAGGTTAATTTTGTATCTTACACTTGATCTTAGCATTCAAAAGGCCAAGAAGTGATTAATTTTCTATCTTGGCTACTGTCAATTACCCTGCAATGAACTTGGGAGGGCAGATAGCTTTTCAGAATATAGATTTCCTTTCCTTCAGATACCTGGAAGTGGGATTGCTGGAACATATGGTAGTTCCATTTTTAGTTTCTTAGGACAGCCTCAATACATTTCTCATAATGGCTATAATAATTTACATTCCAATCAACATCAGATAAGGATTCCCTTTTCTCCATATCCTCACCAGCACTTGTTATCTTTCATTTTTGTGATAACTGCCATGTTAACAGGTGTGATGATATATTATTGTGATTTTAATTTAAATTTCACATGATTAGAGATGCTGGCCATCTTCTTACACACCCAGTATGCCTGCTTTTGAGAAATGTCTATTTACATACTTCATCAAATTTTTTGTCACGTTGGTTGTTTCCTTGTTATTGAGTTGTTTGTGTGTTTATAAATTTTGGCTACTACCTTTCTCCCATTCCACGGAATGTCATTTCACTTTATTCTGTCATCGGCTATGCAAACACTTTTATTTTGCCTAGAAATCTTTTATTTAAAGTATACAAACTTCACACATTCCATATATACAAATTTAGGAACATAGTGATTCTTTCCACCCTACCCTCCCTCATACCCACACTCCAACCCTTATTCCTCCTCCCTCCCCTATTCCCAAACTTTTTTTTTTAACTTTTATTTAACAAATATAAATTTCTGAAGTACAGCTATGGATTTCAGTGGTTAACCCCCATAACTTCCCTCCCACTCACAACCCTCCCCTTTCCCGCTCCCTCTCTTGCATTCCATTCATATCAAGATTCATTTTCAATTATCTTTATATACAGAAGATCAATTTAGTATATACTAAGTAAAGATTTCAACAGTTTGCACCTACACCGAAACATAAAGTGAAAAGTACTGTTTGAGTACTAGTTATAGCATTAATTCACATTGTACAACACATTAAGGACAGAGATCCCACATGAGGAGTAAGTACACAGTGACTCCTGTTGTTACTTAACAATTTGACACTCTTGTTTATGGCATCAGTAATCTCCCTAGGCTCTTGTCATGAGTTGCCAAGGCTATGGAAGCCTTTTGAGTTTGCCGACTTCAATCTTATTTAGACAAGGTCATAGTCAAAGTGGAAGTTCTCTCCTCCCTTCAGAGAAAGGTATCTCCTTCTTTGATGGCCCATTCTTTCCACTGGGTTTCACTAGCAGAGATCTTTCTTCCTGGCCTAGTGCTCCCATATTTTGGTTGATTCATTTGCCCTGTCTTGTTTTGTCTTCACAGTAGTCATCTATGTTAATGGTGGAAAGCTGATTGCTGTATGTTATAGCTAATACAGTAATCCCTAGGAAATATTCTGTGAAATATTCCTATTCATGAAGCTAGAAACAACTGAGTCAGTATTAGCATTTAAAATTTCTGGGTCCTAATCTAGAAGATCTTTCTCCTCTATCTTAGAAAATAGGAAACTATGATTGAGGCCGGAGCCACAGCTCAATAAGCTAATCCTCCGCCTGCGGCACTAGTTCTGCGGTTCTAGTCCCGGTCGGGGCACCAGATTCTGTCCTGTTTGCTCCTCTTCCTGTCCAGCTCTCTGCTGTGGCCCAGGAAGGCAGTGGAGGATGGCCCAAGTCCTTGGGCCCTGCACCCGCATGGGAGACCAGAAGAAGCACCTGGCTTCGGATCAACGCGTTGTGCCTGCAGCAGAGCACCAGCTGCAGCAGCCATTGGGGGGTGAACCAGCGGAAAGGGAAGAACTTTCTCTCTGTCTCTCTCTCTTACTGTCCACTCTGCCTGTCAAAAAATAAAAATAAAAAAAGGAAACTATGATTGAGAAATGAGGTAGTTTATAAAGCTGTATTACAGATTCTCAAGTTTTACTTCACGTGGTCTGACACCCACAGAAGTTATTGAAGATCTACAACTCTAGTAGAATTAGACCTAACCAAGGACCTATTTAGGAAGACTTGATATTATAAAAATGTGTAAATTTTCAGAAAAAGAAAATTCATCATGTGATTATCTTTTTAAATGTAGGCTTTAGGAACAACCCGGTTTCAGTTAAAATCAAGGAACTGCCATTTACCAACTATGAGACCTTAAGAAATTTATCCAGTAGCCTTATCCTTGATTTTTTAATCTATAAATCTATATAATAATGTTTTACAATAGTCAAGGTGAGAAAACATGAAAATATACTGCATAATGCCTAGAAAACAAGAGCTTCCCAGAGCTCAGTTCTCTTATCTTTCCCTATTCTTTATAAACAATTCCACTAATAATTAGAGTTTTTAGGAGCTCCATATCCTACATTTGAGAATTATCTCTCCTGGGGCTAGTGATATGGCTCAGCAACTTAAGCTCACACCTGCAAACTAGATCCCATATGAGTGTCTGTGTAGGTAGCCGCTCCTTCACTTCAGATCCTGCTCTCTGCTAATGTGCCTGGGAAAGCAGCAAAATATGGCCCAAGTGCTTGGGGCCCTGAAAACATACAAAACCTAGATGGAGTTCTGGTCTCCAACTCAGCCATTGCTATCACTTGTAAAGTGAACCAGCAGATAGAAGACATTTTTTTTCTCTCTCTCTCCTCTCTCTCTCTTTCTCTCTCTCTTTTCCTAACTCTTCCTTTCACATAAATAAAAAAACTCTCCAACTCCCAACTATACCCTCTGGTTCCTTAACAAAGCATTGCTTTATCAAAAGCATGTGGTTGCTTCCCTCCCCCTAAAGTAGTAGTACAATGCAGACTTCACTCTTTACATTTTAGACTCTTTCTTTCATTGTTCTGCTACTAACACTGGAAACTTTTCCAGGAGAGTGATTAATGCGACTCAATGAAATATGGAAATACTTCCACAATTTTCTCATTTCCCTTATGGAGGCTCTTACACATATTTTCCTTTGCACCCCCTTAAACTAATCTCCAAGGGGCCTTCCTTAATGGAGTCCCTGCAGATGCGCTGTTCTGTCAGGGGCTCTTCTAAGCACTTCACAAATAACACAAGATTGGATGAACAGCTCAGCTTTTCCAGGTCGTTAAACATTGCTTAACTATTTTCAAATGTTTTGGCATCAATAAAAATCTCAAATGCTTTTGGGGCCAAGCACTGGTTCCATTAATATTTTATTCCTTGAATGTTTTAAGGGATTTATTTATTCTGAAGTCATCTGTCGACTTTTCTCTAAGAGCTTTTTTGATATCCCACCAGCTCCCCACAAACTCTCTGTGAAAATTTCTAAATATCTTTATCCATTTCTACCATCTCCTAGATTCAGACACTGTGAGTGACCCTAGGAACTAGGCTCCAGACAGGAGTAGAAAGGGATCCTCACAGCAAGACTAGCTCCTGGTAAAGTTGTTAAGAATATTAGTGGAGAGTTATAAATTATGTGTGATTCTCTAGGATAAGGGGACAGAATGAATGGATCATTGTCCTGATAAGGTTGTTATTTTTATGAAGGGATTGCTTTTCAATACAAGGCTTTGGATGCAGGTCCAGAAGATGCTACTTCTGAGAGGTTCCATAGCAAGCAAATCTAAAAGACAGAGCCAAACAGTTCTGGCTTTTTGATAATTTCGAGGGTCTCTTGCAACTTCTTTGATCCCAATGAGCATATAATCAGTGGTCATATTGCACATGGACTGTCTGCATGTAGTTTCATTTTGGGGGGGCTTGTATATCAGATAAAATGATGGTTCTGAAGACCAGATAAATGTGACCTACTACACATGTACTGTTTTTCATTTTGTTTGCAATTACATTGAAAAAAATCCAGGGCCAGGACTCCCAATTTGTTTTTAATATTTATGTATTTATTTAAAAGTCAGAGTTACACAAAGAGAGAAGGAGAGGCAGAGAGAGAGAGAGAGAGAGAGAGAGAGAGAGAGAGAGAGAGAGAAAGAGAGGTCTTTCAACCACTGGTTCACTCAGCAATTGACTGCAATGGCCGGAGCTGTGCCGATCCAAAACCAGGAGACAGGAGTTACTTGCAGGTCTCCCATGAGGGTGCAGGGGCCCAAGGACTTGGGCCACCTTCTACTGCTTTACCAAGCCACACCAGAGAGCTGGATTGGAAGTGGAGCATCCAGGACTGGAACTGGCACCCATGTGGGATGCCAGCATTGCAGGCGGCAGCTTTACCTGCTATGCCACAGCACCAGCCCCAAGGATTCCCAGTTCTGAAGGATCATCTCCTTAAACAAGAACAGTATGTTTGCGCATTTATACAGGACTCCAGTAAGCTAGCACTCAACTTTCAGGCTCTCTCAAATGCCTTAACTCAATTAGAAATCCCATTAAAATTCAATGCTAATTGTCATAATTTTTTTTAAAAAAGGCAATGTCTTTCTTTAAATTGTACAATCTGGATACCCCACACCAAGTAAAGCCTTCAACTAGGGACCCGAAGAATTAGATTTTAGCTCCAGCTCCATTATTTGCTAGCTGTGTGACTTCCAGCATACCCCATTGAGCTTTGGGATTTTCATGAGGGAGATGGCAAGATAATTTCTGAAATAAATTTTCTTGGTAGGGATTTTGAAAATACTTTGAAATTTACAAAGCAAGCTGCATTAATAGTTATTTTGTGACTTGGCAAGACAGATCTTTTTAATTTTTTATTTTTAAAAATATTTATTTTATTTATTTTTTTGAAAGTCAGAGTTACAGTTAAAATTTAAAATTTAAATTTAAACACCTAAGAATAGTTGTGTGTTAATTACAGAGTTCAACCACTAGTACTAGAACAAAAAGAACAACAACAACAACAAATACTAAAAAGGATAAAGTATTACATTGTACATCTAGAGCCAGGACAAGAGCTGATCAGGTCATAGTTTCTTATAGTGTCCATTTAAATTTTAACTGAAAAGTGATCCCTGTTAAATATAAGAGTGGGAATAAGAGAGGGAGGAGATGTACAATTTGGGACATGCACAATCTGACTTGCCGCAAATGATGGAGTTAGAAATGTACCAGGGGATTCCAATACAATCCCATCAAGGTGGCATGTATCAATGCCATCTCACTAGTCCAAGTGATCAATTTCAGTTCACAACCGATGGCTCTGATAGGTCTAAGAATCAAAGGGATCACACAAACAAGACAAGTGTCTGCTAATACTAACTGATAGAATCAAAAAGGGAGAGAAAGATCCAACATGGGAAATGTGATACACAGCAGACTCATAGAATGGCAGGCGTCCTAAACAACACTCTGGCCTCAGAATCAGCCCTTAAGGCATTTGGATGTGGCTCAAGAGCCCATGAGAGTATTGTAGGCATGGAAAGCCAAGACATCATGGAAAAGAAAAAAAAAAAGAAGACCTAAATGAAAGATCTCTGTTAGTGAGATCCCAGTGGAAAGAACGGGGCCATCAAAGAAGGAGGTACCTTTCTCTGAAGGGAGGAGAGAACTTCCACTTTGACTATGACCCTATCGGAATAAGATCAAAGTCAGCGAACTCTAAAGGCTTCCATAGCCCTGGCAACTCATGACTAGAGCCTAGGGAGATTACTGACGCCATGAACAGGAGTGTCAAATTGTTAAGTCAGCAACAGGAGTCACTGTGTACTTACATCCCATGTGGGATCTGTCCTTAATGTGTTGTCTAATGTGCAGTGATGCTATAACTAGTACTAAAACAGTATTTTTACACTTTGTGTTTCTGCATGGGTGCAAACTGATGTGATCTTTACTAATTATATACTGAATCGATCTTCTGTATATAAAGATAATTGGAAATGAAAAAAAAAAAAACCTGGTGTTAAATTGGAAATGGCATAGAAAATTAATTAATTTTTTTTAAAAAAATATTATGTAGGATCTCTGCCTTTAATGTGCTGTACACTCTTATTTAATGCTATAACTAGTACTCCGACAGTTTTTTTTTTTTCACTATGTGTTGCTATATGGCGGCAAACTGTTGAAATCATTACCTAATATATACTAAACTGATCTTCTGTATATAAAGAGAATTGAAAATGAATCATGATGTGATTGGAAGGGGAGAGGGAGCGGGAAAGGGGAGGGTTGCGGGTGGGAGGGAAGTTTTGGGAGGGGGAAGCCATTGTAACCCATAAGCAGTACTTTGGAAATTTATATTCATTAAATAAAAGTTTAATTTAAAAAAAAAGAAAAAAGAAAGTCAGAGTTACAGAAAGAAGTATAGACAGAGAGAGAGGTCTTCTGTCTGCTGGTTCATTCCCCCGATGGCCGCAACGGCTGGAGCTGTGCCAATCCGAAGCAAGGAAGGGCAGATCATTTTAATCCCATTTTTCAGGCTGAAGAAATGGAAGATCAAAAAGACAAAATTCCTTTTTCAATAGTTCAAAACAAGCAAAAATCAGAATTCGGGCTTATGCTCACACACCTTCCATCCCTCTGGAAGATATCATACTGCAATTTTCCACATTTCTCCCCAAAAAGATACAAATTAATGGTAATGTGATCCACGTATTTCTTTCTTGCTGCTATTTGTTTCTTTGTTTATATTGTAGTAAAAACATTTAAATGAACATTTAAACATGAAATGCTTATCTTCTTAAAAAATTTTTAAGTGTCCAAGGCAATATTGGGAACACACCACTGTACAATAACCTCCTATACATACTCACCTTGAATAATTGAAACCTCATATCCAAAGAAATTTCACCTTCCCCAACCCTCATCAATTTAGTCTCTGCTTCTATGAGGTCGACTTTCTCAGAGACCTCCTGTAAGTGGAGTTACGGAACATTTGTCCTTCTATGACTGGATGTTTCACTTAGCATAATGTACTATAGGTCCATCTATGTTGTGGGCATACAGGATTTCCTTCTTTAAAACTAAATAATAGCCATTGTACACATATACCACATATTCATTCTTCATTCATCTGTCAGTGGACATTTAATTTATCTTCACATCTTGGCATATAGTAGTTTTATAATTTTTGAGTAACTTCATTTCTGTGCCTGTGCAATTTTGCATCCCTACCAACAGTTTCCAAGGAAGGTTTCTCTTCCCTCTGCCTTCACTAACACTTGTTACATATATGTATAATCTTGACAGCACCTCTCCTAACAGGTGAAAAGTGATATGTTATTGTGACATTTCTCTGGTGAGTAGTGATATTCACCAGAATGTCATCACCAGAATATCAAAATAACATCCTTTTCCATACCTTTTAGTTATTTATTTCATCCTTTAATAATTTTAATTGGGTTATTTTTGTTATTGATTTGTAGGTGTTCCTTACATAGTTTGTATTTTACTTCCTTATTAACTACACGGCTTGCAAACATGTCACCTTCCACTTTATTCATTGCTGTGGTATGCAGAAGAATTTAATAGTCTCACTTATCTAATTTTTGCTCTTGTTGTCTGTGCTTTTGGTGTCTCAGCCAAGAAATCATTACTAAGATCAAAGTCTTAGTTTTCCATATATATATATATATATATATATATATATGTATGTATATATATATATATATTTTTTTTTCCCCTCTGGGAATTTTGCATTTTCAAGTCTTAACATTTAAGACTTTCACTTGGCCGGCGCCGTGGCTTAACAGGCTAATCCTCCACCTTGCGGCACCGGCACACTGGGTTCTAGTCCCGGTTGGGGTGCCGGATTCTATCCCGGTTGCCCCTCTTCCAGGCCAGCTCTCTGCTATGGCCCAGGAAGGCAGTGGAGGATGGCCCAAGTCCTTGGGCCCTGCACCTGCATGGGAGACCAGAAGTACCTGGCTCCTGGCTTTGGATCAGCGAGATGCGCTGGCCGCAGCAGCCATTGGAGGGTGAACCAATGGCAAAAAGGAAGACCTTTCTGTCTCTCTCTCACTATCCACTCTGCCTGTCAAAAAAAAAAAAAAAAAAAAAACCAAAACAAAACTGCAAGACTCAGTTTAAAAAAAAAAAAACATTTAAGACTTTAATCTATTTTCAGCTATTTTTGTTTACTGTGTAGTTAAGGAACCACTCAAGTCTTTTGCATGTGGGCATTCAGTTTTACCCAACACCATTTGTTCAAGAGACTATCTTTTCCTTAATTTGGCAACCTTGTTCAAGATCAAAATTATGTGCATGAGTATATTTCAGAAGTCTGTAATCTTTTTTATTGGCCTATATGTCTGTCTTTATAAAACTACCTTACTGGTTTAATTGCTGCAAGTTTAAACTTAATACATTTTGAAATCAGGAAGTGTGATGCCTGCAACTTTGTTGTTCTTTCTCAATGTTTTTGGTTATTCAGGTTCATCTGTGGTTCCATATGAATTTTAACAGCACTTTTGCTATATATGTAAAAATTACCATGGGGATTTTGACAACGATTTCATTGAGTATGTTCATCATTTTGGATAGCATGAATACTTTAATAGTATCAAGTCTTCCAAATCATAAGCATGGGATGTCTTTTCAAAATTTATTTTCATCTTATTTGTTGCATCAATATTTTATATGTTTCATTGTACAATTTGTTAACCTTTTTAGTTAAATTTTTTCCTAATGTGCCAAGCATTGAGGCACAGTAACTTAAGGTGCTACTTGCAATGCCAGCATTTCACATCAGAACTCCAACTTGAGTTCTGGCTGCTCTGCTTCTGATTCAGCTTCCTTCTAATGTGCCTGGAAAGCAGCAGAGGATGGCCCATTACCCACGGGGGAGACCTAGATGGAGTTCCAGGCTCCTGACTTCAGACTAGCCCAGTCCCCACTATTCAGCCATTTGGGTAGTGAAACAGGGAATAAAAAAATATCTTTCTCTCTCTCTCTCTCTTTCTCCTCATCACTCTATTTGTCAAATAAATGAATGAGTGAATAAATAAATCTTAGCAGAAACTGGCTACCACCAGAAGAAATCAGATACTTTCATATCACCCTACAGTTGTTGCTAATATTTAGAAATAATGTTTATGTGTGATGCAACTTTGTTAGACCTACCACTAGATCTTGCTATTTAATGTTAATAAGAGATCACAAATTTTAAAAATATATTCTGAAGTATTTTATTTTTCTTTGCATTATTACAAATGGGATTGTTTTCTTATTTTTTCTGATAGTTCACTTTTTTTTTTTTAACACGCAAAGTGGACAGTGAGAGAGAGAAAGAGACAGAGAAAGGTCTTCCTCTTTCCGTTGGTTCACCCCCCAAATGGCTGCTGCAGCAGGTGCGCTGCAACTGGTGCACCACGCTGATCTGCAGCCAGGAGCCAGGTGCTTCCTCTTGGTCTCCCATGCAGATGCAGGGCCCAAGCACTTGGGCCATCCTCCACTGCAGTCCCGGGCCACAGCACAGAGCTGGACTGGAAGAGGAGCAACCAGGACAGAATCCGGCACCCCGACCGGGACTAGAACTTGGGGTGCCGGCGCCACAGTCGGAGGATTAGCCTATTGAGCTGCGGCGCTGGCCCAATAGTTCACTTTTAATGTCATATAAATGCAACTAATATTTGTATATTGATTTTGTATCTTTCAAATTTACCAAATTCGTTTACTAGTTCGAATAGTTCTTTTGTGGAGTCTTTAGGGTTTCTAGACAAAAGATCATGCCACTTGCACACAGAAATAATTTTACTTCTCCCTTTCTATGATTTTATTTCTTTTTCTTGTCTAATTGCTCTAAGACTTCTAGTATTAAATTGAATACAAGTGGTGAGAGTGAGCATATTTGAGTTGTTCCTATTCTTGGCAGAAATGCTTTTAGTTTTTCAACATTGACTATGATGTTGGCTATGGGCTTTTCATATTTGGCCTCTATGGTTTTGAATAAATTTTATTTTATTTCTCTTTGTCAATAGTTTTTATCAGAAAATGATGTTGAATTTTGTCAAGTAGTTTCTCCATATCTATTGAGATCATGTGATTTTTATACTTTGTTCTGTTAAGAAGGTCTATTATAATTAATTGGTTTCCATATGTTGAATCACCCTTGTGTCCAGGGATAAGTCTCAGTTTGTCATAGTGTATGATACTGTCAGTGAGCTGTCAAATTTGGTTTGCTGGTATTTGGTAGAAGATTTTTGCACCTATGTTCACCAAGGACATTTGCTTAAAATTTCCTTTCCTATACTGTCATTGTATATCTTTGTTACTAAGCCAGTTGGAACCCAGGCACCCCAATATGGGATGCAGGCATTCTTACAGGTAGCCTAACCACTGGACCAAATGCTAGAAAAATGTAGACGTATAACACTATAAGCTTCTCTCTTAGAATTTCTTCTACTTTCTATAGATATTGTCATGTTGCCATTTTTGTTTTTACTTGCCTCAAGATATTTTTCAATTTTCCTGTTGATTTCTTCTTTCATCTATTTGTTATTTGGGATAGGTTGTGTAATTTTTGCACATTTGTGAATTTTCCAGTTTTCCTTCTGCTATTGACCTCTGGTTTCATTTTACTGTGGTTGGAAGAGATATATTTGGTATAATTTCAATCTTATTAGACTTTTAAAGACTTCTCTTGCTCTTAACGTAAACTGCAGGATAGTCTATGTGCACTTGAGAAGGTACATTCTGTTGCTGTTAGGTGAAATGTTCTCTATGTTCCTTGCGACCATTTGGTATTCAGTGTTATTCAAGCATCCTGTTTGCTTATTGATTTTCTCTCTGAATGGTCTATTACCAAAAGTGGAGTACTGATATTTCCTGTTATTATTGTATTGTTACATATTTTCATACCAACTTTGTCAGTGTTTGCTTTATATATTCAGCTGCTCTGATGTTGGATGCATATTTATTCATTATTTTTCATGTCTTCATGACAAATTGACATGTTTTTAGTGTATAATACCTTTCTTTGTCTCTTGTGACATTATGTTACCAGCTTAAAATAAGCAATTATAACAAAAAGATGTTTTTTGTAAGCCCCATGGCAATCTAAAAAAATTATCTAAAGAACATACACAAAAGGAAAAAAAAAGAAAGCAATCAAGGCATATCAATACAAAAATAAAATATTAGAAAACAATAATATAAAAAGAGCTATAAGACTAACAGAAAACAATGAACAAAATGGCAATAATAATTCCTTCTCTGCTAATAATTACATTTAAATGGATCAAGCCTCTCAATCAAAACAAAATCCTAACAGACAAACAAAAACAAGATCCAACTACATGCTGTCTATAAGAGACCTACTTTAGGTTTAAAAACACATGTAGATGGAAAATGAAAGGATGGAGGCAATATATTCCATGCAAATGCAAACCAAAGGAGGGCAGGGGTGGCTATACATATACCAGACAAAATAGGACTTAAGGCAGAAACTGTTACAGCTTCTATGCAAGACTCTGTATGACCAGAGATACACAGCAAGTTGATTTCTCAGGTAGATAGATGCTGTGGGAAATCCTCATTTAACTTATTCAGCTCAGCACAATTTAAAAAAAACAACCTCTCTGCTCAGACAGGTGTTAGTCCATAAGCAGGACTGGTTGGCATAACCACTTGGAGACTTGGCAATCAGGGATTTGGAATGAACCAAGATACCAGCGTGTGGAGAGATACAAAGACATCATGAAGAAGGAAGTAGATCTCATGTGTGGATTTAGGTTCAAGGACAAGATAAAGGGAAGGCTGAAGATGTCTTCTCTTCATACTACTGTACAATAGAAATAAAAGCTGAAGGCTTAAAATTTTCTGTTTTAGGACACAGCAAAATATCTTCAGAAACACAACATCAAAATAGTCACAACAAAGCATCCTATTTCCACTATTGAAGTCTCCTCTCTGATATGTGGGGTTTTATAATCTTCAATAAATCTTAATAGTAAGTACCATTTCATACCCCTATGCAACCACCTGATGTCTAGAACATGCAAATACAGCATCAATGTTCTGTGCTACTACCTTTATAGTTCTCCTGAATGCATTCAAAATATATTGCCCTTGCATCCATTCTTTTCATTCTCTGATTTCTTCACCCATGCGCAAGTATGCCTATTAATTCTGACATGGAGAAATAGCATATTCCTTTTACTTCTGATGTGGAAAGGATTTTTTTGTGCTCTAGAAACAGAATCTGTGTTGTCTAAACATGTAGCAGACAGCTAACTGATACTAAGTTAAAACAAAATTGAAATGGATTGAAAGATCCCTCTGTATGCAAACGTCTCTGATATTGAAATGCTTGCCTGGGTCTCTCCTGGACCCTGCGGTCCTTTTTGCACTGGAGCTGCATACAAACGAATACCACTCGCTCTATTAGGAGAACACAAGCTGGGTGAGCATGTGAGGGAGAGTTTATTTTCACAACAAGTGGAACATCAAAATAGCTTCAGAGCCATTGCAGCAGGGCCTTCAGCTGCAAGAGAGAGGACCAGCAAGCAGGGATGTGAGTGAGAAGAAAAAAAAAAATCAGAAAGAGAACACAAGTGTAAAAAGAGACCTGGGTTGGACAGGAGGATGGGAGGAGGGGGCCTGTGTCTCTACATCTGAGCGAGTCACAGAGCTTGCTGAGGAAAGAAGAGGAAGCAGCTCAAATTCCTAAATCAAAACTGCAACTTGCAGAACTTGTGTTCAAAACTGATTGATGAAAATTTGTTAAAAAGGCCGGCGCCGTGGCTCACTAGGCTAGTCCTCCACCTTGCGGCGCCGGCACACAGGGTTCTAGTCCCGGTCGGGCACCGGATTCTGTCCCGGTTGCCCCTCTTCCAGGCCAGCTCTCTGCTGTGGCCAGGGAAGGCAGTGGAGGATGGCCCAAGTGCTTGGGCCCTGCACCCCATGGGAGACCAGGATAAGCACCTGGCTCCTGCCGTTGGATCAGCGCAGTGCGCCAGCCACAGCACGCCAACCACGGCGGCCATTGGAGGGTGAACCAATGGCAAAAAGGAAGACCTTTCTCTCTGTCTCTCTCTCTCACTGTCCACTCCGCCTGTCAAAAAAAAAATTTTTGTTAAAAAGCCAATGAAACTCTTTCCTGCATTGAAGAGAAATGCCCAAGGAGGAAGTCCAGTATTGGTACCAGCTCAGCCCTGCCCATAGATGCAGGAATGGCAGAATGGCTGGCAGGATGACAGAAGCATAGGAAGAGGATATTAGTTCAGACCTCCCTGTTGGACAGACCTGGCTCCAAATTGCAGCTGTGTGACCTATAGCACATTTTAGACTCTCATTTCCCCTGACTTGCTCAGTGCCTATAACCCTAAGACAAAGATAAAAATGTCTTCCTTATAGGGCCAATGCTAGGATTAATTATGATCTTGCAGAGCTTGACAGTCAGAAAATAAACACTCAATAAAATAAGGCAGGTCTTTAAGCAATTTGGGAGAACATCTCAGAGCCTTCTATTGAGATGAATAGAAAAATAGTATGGTAATGCATGTTTGTAGACTTTATAGTCTTAAACAGCCATGTGAGTTGGGGGATACAGGGATCATTGTAAATGGCATGATTATGGGCAAAATGTACAGAGCTGGCTCCATCTGAGGTCAAATCCTACACCTGAATCATTGTTGGCTGTGGGTCTTGAGTATCTCCTCATCCGTTCAGTTATTCATTGGTGAAGTACAGATAATAATACTTCCCACCTAGTGAGATTTTTTTTATGGGATTAGGTGAATTAATACTTCTGTGCATTGAACAGTGCATAGAATATATTAAGAGCTCAACAGACATGAACTATTTTTGTTAGTCTTACTTTATAGCAAAACAAAAGAAACTATGAGTCTCAAAGTAATTAATTGACATTTCCAATGAATCCCAGGGAAAAAGTAAAGGGTCTAAGCTCAAATCCAAGACACTGGACTCCAAGTCCCAGGGACTTTCTGCCTTCAGAAGTCTCCATGGACTCCATAGTGATTTGTTTGTTCATGGGACACTTAGCATCTCTATGGCCTGGAGTTGCAGCAAGACAGCAAAACGATAGATACGAGTAAGAAATCCCCTAAGGTATTCCCAAAACATTCTGTTGGAGGCATCAGAGGTGTGACATGAAAATGGTGAGCAAGATGTTCAGGTAAGTTATTATCTCTGCTTAAGACATTTTTTTCTAACTTCTCTTCATTCTTCACCTGCCTGTAGGCATTGTATTAGTTGTCTCCAAAGGGATAGCACCAATAAATTTTGTATACTCAGTCTATCTATCCAGCTCACACAATTGTGGGTCTGGTGGGAATGAAATGCAAAGGGCAGGCCGATACACTGGGAACTCATGAAGGAGCTGATGTTGCAATCTTGAGTCAGAATTTCTTACTGGCCGGCACCGCAGCTCACTTGGCTAATCCTCCGCCTGTGGCACCGGCACCCCAGGTTCTAGTCCCTGTTGGGGCTCCGGATTCTGTCCCGGTTGCTCCTCTTCCAGTCCAGCTCTCTGCTGTGGCCCAAGTGCTTGGGCCCTGACCTGCATGGGAGACCAGGAGGAAGCACCTGGCTCCTGGCTTCACATCGGTGCAGCACACTGGTGGTGACAGCCATTTTGGGGGTGAACCAATGGAAGGAAGACCTTTCTCTCTGTCTCTCTCTCTCACTGTCTGACTCTGCCTGTCCAAAAAAAATAAAAAAATAAAAAAGAATTTCTTCAACTCTAGGAAACCTCAGTTTTAATCTTAAAGCATTCAAATAATTGAATGGAGCCCATCCACATTACCCAAGGGTAACCTCTTTTACCTTAAAATCAAGCAATTGTACATGTTAACCATATCTACAAAATACCTTCATAGCAATATCTATATTTGTGTGTGATTGAATAACTAGGTACCAATAGCACAGCCAAGTTGATACATAAACCATCACACTTTTCAACTCAAGTGATCCTTCCTCCAGGCACAACTCCCCTGACTCCTCAAACCAGGTCAGGGCTTTCTTTTGTACTGTGGTGAAAGCCTGTAGTTCTCCTTCATAATAGGTATTAAAATAAACATAACATAATAGCTCGCATAATTATTCACTTAAGGCATAAGCACTATGATGGCAGGGACTCTTTCTGTCTTCAGGATTCACAGAGCTGAGTATAGGATCTGGCTCTCAGGGACAATTTGCATTTAGTAGAATGCATGAAAGTTCACTTTGGGGAAGTACTGTTCTCTAGGGGAGGTGGTGGCAAATTAGCAATAGATACATGGGACTCTGTTGCTCTAACCCCCCCATCACCATTTTTTTTCTTACTTTTTTTTAAAACCTGCTTATCGCTTCTCAACATTTCTGTAAAATAGATTGGGGAAAATCTTGTTTCCTCCTTAGGGAAGAACGAAAAAGCAAGCCAGTTGTTTTCTCCCTGCATGCACAGGAATGTTGGCCTTTAGGGAGCTATCAGAGCGTGATAAGAGGGGAGGTGTCAAAGTCTGGAGAGAAATGTTCAGACTAGTTTTTTTTCCTTCCTTTTTCCCTCTTCACTTGGATGACTCCTCTTTGTGGATTTATTGCCTGATTGGTTCCTTTGTTCCTTGAACAATTTTAGATTCCCCATTTAGAGCAAGTCCCGTTGTTATCAATGTCATCTGGTCCTGAGTCAGGGTTTAGAGTAAGTCTGGATGACTTCTATTCTGGCTCCCAAAGGGAAATGGCTGAACCGGGAAGTGTTTGAGAGTTCAGATCGATGTTATCTCAGTTCTTCAGGGAACAGAATTCATCTCATCAGGTGAGAGGCAGAGAATGGGAAAGAGGGAGTGAGAGCTATTAAGTCAAACATGAATATGGGAAAAGTAACATTTACTGAAAATGGACACATTTTATGACTTACCACTGGATTTTGTAGATGGTGAGAAGAGGGATATCTTTATTGGGAAAAATATCTTTAATGTTCCTGGGATAAAATGTGAGACCTTTAGACTTGAATATCAGCTGTGCCAGTACATCTGAGATCAGTTGCTCTTCATAAAAGACAAAATAATTTTGGACTTCCATGAAAATCTAGGTGTTAGGAAACAAACAGAAGATAGTAGAAAAAACCCACATTTATGGTGTGATGCTGGGAGCTATGTATGTGACTTTTTTTCCCCAATGCTCAACACACACACACACACACACATTCCCTTCAGGTCATCAAAAATGTCTACCTAACTCACAAGTATCTAGAGTAGGGACTGATTTGGGTTGCTATAATACCAAAAACAGAGGCTGAGCCTGACATAAAAGAAAACATGATGCCAAAGAAAGTCAGTTCTCAATAGTACAGGAGCTCTGAGTCCCAGAGAGGGCTGGGAATCTACAAATGATCCAGGTAGCCAGGTACTTCGGGAAGGGTTTATTATCCATGGATTGCAGAATGAGCAGAGCCCAGCCAGGTTATATGAATCTAAGGGAAATTGACAACTAGCTAACAAACTAATTTAGTCATCATTTCTACTTTCTGCAGTACATCGTCATCCCATATTGTTGATGTCTGTGGTAAAACACACTGGAGAGCAAACCACAGAGCTCAGAGACTACCAGGCATAGAACCCAGACTGCCCAATCAAAAATCCCATGATAAAGATAACTCAGGCACCAGGCACTGCTCTGGGTACTTTTCATTCATTAATCCATTTAATCCCAATTTCCTATATGAGGATACTAAATAATAGGAAGATTGCCTAGGGTCCAGAAGCTAGAAATAGATCCAGGATTCAAATGTGTGTAGTCTGGGCCAGTGTACAGGAACCAATCACTAGGCTGCTCTGTCTCTGCCTGCCTACCATGTTCCACTCCTTCCTAATGACTATCCCTTGCTAGTTATTTCCATATGAAACAGCAACCCTGTTTTCCCCATAACTTTGCTGCTGTTATCAGTTTATATCTCCCTGCTGCTGGCTGTTGTATTATTATGCCTTTGTATCTCATATCTCCTTGCATTTGGTTATGATATGCATCCTGTTTATGAGAGGCCAGACCATTGACTTGCACTTTGTATTTCAAAAATATTTGCATAAGGGATTCTGAACTTCAAACAGAGGAAAACAAATTAGCAACTAAAAACACCTTGGGTGGCAGGTCAATAGCTTCTGAAAGACACTAGACAGAACTGTTTGAAGATTTTATTATAAACTCATTCAACCATTCACCCACTGATAAATTCATTCAACAAACTTTATTGAGCTTTTGCTACAGCAAGGAGAAGTAGATGAGATGCGGTAATGATAAGGAGAGTGCATCTCCCAAAAAAGATAGAAACCTGTCTAAAATGGACAATTTTGTAAGAGGGCTTTGTAAGGAAACAGGCTCCTTTAAGAGGTGGTGAGGTCCCTGTCAATGGTTATATTCAAGCAGTCTGAGCAACTTCTTACAATGAACAGTGTAGATGGAATTCAAGCATCAGATGGCTGTTGAGTTTAAACTATCTTTCCATTACCTAGAATTATCGACATTCTCTAAGGACAATGCAGAAAATGTAAAATGCTATTTAAAAAAAAAGTGTAGGTCAGATTCCTTAGAACATAGATCATAGGCCGGCACCGCGGCTCAATAGGCTAATCCTCCGCCTTGTGGCGCCAGCACCCTGGGTTCTAGTCCTGGTCGGGGCGCCGGATTCTGTCCCGGTTGCCCCTCTTCCAGGCCAGCTCTCTGCTGTAGCCAGGGAGTGCAGTGGAGGATGGCCCAAGTCCTTGGGCCCTGCACCCTCATGGGAGACCAGGAAAAGCACCTGGCTCCTGCTTCGGATCAGCGCGGTGCGCCGGCCACAGCAGCCATTGGAGGGTGAACCAACGGAAAAGGAAGACCTTTCTCCCTGTCTCTCTCTCCCTCACTGTCCACTCTGCCTGTCAAAAAAAAAAAAAAAAAAAAAAGAACATAGATCATAGAAGAACTAACTTCAACCAGTGGAAACAGGGAAGGTTTGTAGGGTGCAGGGAGCAGTGAACAAAAGGTTGATTAATTTGTGGGCAACACAGTGATAGCTTTCATGGCCTCTAGGCATCCAAAGTTATTTAAACTTGCTGAGCTTCTGTCTCCTAATCTCTAAGACAGGGTTAATTGTGCCTGCCCTGCCCAATTTTCCTTGCTGCTGGGAGAATCAAATGAGATGTTTAAAGTAGTTTGTAAACTAAAAAAGTGTTATGCAAATATAATGTTAAATTAGAAACTTGGTGCAAAGGGAGCAAACATTGATGATGAAATCATTCAGACATCAATAGGTGCATGGGTCTTTTTTTTATTTAATTTTAAACAAGTTCAATTTAGTACTTAGATACAATTCTAAGAAAATAATGATATTCCCTTCCTCCCTCCTTCTGACCCTCCATCCCTCCTTGCTTCCTTTCTTTCCTTATCTCCTTCCTTCTTTCCATTCTTTGCTTCCTTTTTTTGTTTTTGAGATAACATAATTTAAACTTACATTACATTAAAAGGCTCCATGCTTCACCAAATAAGAAGTTTAACCTATTAAAAGCAAAAATACCTTAGTATAGCAGGTATATACGCAAGAACTGTAAACAATCATTAAAAGTAAAGATGATTGGCTGGCGCTGTGCCTTAACAGGCTAATCCTCCGCCTTGCTGTGCCAGCATACTGGGTTCTAGTCCCAGTTGGGGCACCGGATTCTATCCCGGTTGCCCCTCTTCCAGGCCAGCTCTCTGCTATGGCCCGGGAAGGCAGTGGAGGATGGCCCAAGTGCTTGGGCCCTGCACCCGCATGGGAGACCAGGAGAAGCACCTGGCTCCTGGCTTCGAATCAGTGAGATGCACCGGCTGCGGTGGCCATTGGAGGGTGAACCAACGGCAAAAAGGAAGACCTTTCTCTCTGTCTCTCTCTCTCACTATCCACTCTGCCTGTCAGAAATAAAGTAAAGATGATTATTTCACCTATGTACAGTCAATTTTAAAGTAACCACAGATCATTGAAATTGTGGTAGTATAACATTCTTAACCATTGGTTTGACATAGGTATAAAACAAAAATTTATAAAACTATACTTACTGTGATACTAATGCACACAGGCATTTCTTTGTTTCTGTTTTTGCTTTGTGCTTTTTTTTTTTTTTCAGTTGAGAACTTTCTTTAGAATCTCAAACCATATCACACAACTGGCAATAGAACATTCCTCTTGAATTTACTGAAATTCTAGTCCAAGGCTGATGCATCCTCTCTGGCCTTGGGCAAGATTGTTCAGTTCCTTGCTTCAGTTTATCCAATCAGCATAAAAGGATTGCAAGTCTTTACAAGACCTATTTGTTAAACCACCATATAAAAATAAATATTTCTACAACCAATGAGATTAAATAGCAGGTTCTTCCATTTCTCTGAATTTCTATATTTCCTAAGGCAGACTCAGTGAAAAGAACAAGTGTGAAAAATGAATGTATTGTGATATCAACAGATACGCACTAGGGACAAGATAGACACAGTGATCTCACATACCAGGGACATGCAGATAACATTTCAAAGCTCAGTTCAGTGGCTGTTCACTGAGCACTTATTATACACCACATTCTATGGCAGGCAATGCCAGGGGACACAGAGATGAAATCAATAGGACATAATTGTGTCCTCAAGGAGCCTACATATTTATGAACTCTCGTTGTAGGTGATAAGGAGACTAGACTAGATTAAATGGATTGTGAATCAAAATAACAACCTAAATCCTAGGGCAGATACTGATTCACTGGATGGCCTCTGTTAAGATATCTTACCACTCTGTGTCCATCCCTTGTCAGCACTAAATGAACACCCATAAAACACTGCTTTCAAATGTTTGTCCCTTTAAAATCAACCACTAGAAATCTTAACAAAAACAATTTTTTAAGAAAACAATGAACTTTCAGCCTTCCAGTGAGTAATTTATGCATTAATGACATAGCAATAGTTTTCTGCTTCTTATACCCCTTAAAAAAGAAATAGTTGAATAAATCTTATCTTTTTATCCTAAATAAACTAATTCCTTATTCTGGTCTCCATTTAGATTTAGAGTAACTTTCTTACTGGGACGTTAGAATGGAGAAAGACAGAGATTTTGTAACTAATGACTTTGTAGAAAGAGTTTTACTTTATTAACAATAAGTAAACAGTAGACAGCACTGTACGGCTGAAATATGCTTCATGTAATATGCCTAATAGTTATTTTGTGATCTCTCACTCTCTCTCATACACACACACACACACACAAAGAGAGAGAGAGAGAGAGCACTCTAACAAGACTGAAAGACTCTGGTAGGGAAGATGACAATGATCTAATTATTGACTTGTGCTGGTACAGGTGTGGATGCAGCAGTCTGAGAAAGGGGAGCATAAAGTCTCAGAAGAAATTCACCTGTAGATTTCTTCCTATTTATTGCATACTTATTATCCACAATATCTCTTTCCATTTTTTATCAGAATCCATCAAACAATTATGTGTTTTGTGGGAAGATGACACTCTATCTATTCTACTTCTCATATCCTGACTAGTAGAAACCGGCCATGGGAATCCTATTCATCTTGTCCATGTCACATTAATGAATAGGCATGCAACACAGTAACAGTGATTGGTACATGAGAAGGATGCTCTGCTGTGTGTCTTCCAGACAAGCATATTTTCTTGTAAAAAGGAAACAGCAGAAAATGTTCCATTTGTGTTTTTATATATGTTGTGTCTGAAAATGACACTTTGAACATCAATAGAATGTTTTGTGAAGCTCTTGAGAACAAAGCCAATATATGGAGCCAAGATCACCATAGAAAAGGAGACCAGGACCACTGATACACTGCCCTGAAACCACTCTCTACTGGCTTCTCAATATGTGAGGTAAGTTGTTTTCTTAGTACTCAAGACATCCTTATTTGTGTTCTCTGTCATTTGAATTCCATACCTTCATAATGAAAATACTCATCCTCTGGCATAATGAGCCTGCTCTTCATCACCATTTTGAACTTTGGTCATTAAAACACTTGCAGAAGCATAACACGGCCATATCATGGAGCCTATGAAGGGTCCACATCAAGATATCATTCACCCTTGCGGCGCCGGCACACCGGGTTCTAGTCCCGGTCGGGGCACCGATCCTGTCCTGGTTGCCCCTCTTCCAGGCCAGCTCTCTGCTGTGGCCCGGGAGTGCAGTGGAGGATGGCCCAAGTGCTTGGGCCCTGCACCCCATGGGAGACCAGGAGAAGCACCTGGCTCCTGCCATCGGATCAGCACGGTGCGCCGGCCGCAGCGCGCCTACCGCGGCGGCCATTGGAGGGTGAACCAACGGCAAAAGGAAGACCTTTCTCTCTGTCTCTCTCTCACTGTCCACTCTGCCTGTCAAAAAAAAAAAAAAAGATATCATTCAAGTGTTTGAAGTATACCATATTCTTGTGACAATGCTTACAAGAATCTAAGCATACGGAAACACTCAGAGAACTGTATTTTTAAAAAGTGATTACTGCTGTATTTAATAAAAATGATCCCACAATAGCGGAGCATGGAGTCAAGTCCAAGCTGTATGACCCCAAAGTCACCCTGCTTCTGAGTATTTGTCAAGCCTGATATAAATAGCTCAATACTTACAGTCAGGAGGCTGAAGTTTAAATCTCAGTTCTGCCACTTGATGGCTATGTGAACTTATGCATTTTGATTTATCCATGTTGGTTTTTCTCAACCACCAAATGCACATTATAATAATCTCTGCTCATTTAATCTTTTTTGAGGGGAGGTAGGATCAAATAAGAAAATGAGAATCATGTTTGTAAATGTAGAACAAAGCACAAATGTTTGTCATGGAAACTGAGTCAAAACACACACTTTTCCAATGCCACTCATGCTGAAGTCCCGTACTCCTGAAGGGTAAGCCAACTATAAAAATCCACGGTGTGCCTGCTGTCACCACCTCCAACCTGCACCCATGAGAGACACCCAGCCACTTTTGTACTATTTTCCTCTGAGGTCCTTATTTATGTACTGTCTACTCAATCCTCTCCTCCAGACAGTTTTTGTAAATCATTTGGAGTTGGTACACAGTTGAAACCTCTTAGCAAACATTGAGTTATATACATCCAGTATCTTCCAGTCTTGCCTATTATCTTACTTCAACATACTCTCCCATATTCTTTTATTTAACTCAAAATTTTCTTTATTATTTTTGAAATAACTTTTAATTTGAATTATTATAGTCAAAGTCTTAGTGCTCCACTAAATAAAATATTCAACAAATAAAAAGACCATAGATCAGCCAGAATGTAGGCAAGGCTATAAACAATAATCAAGTGAAAAGATGTTTGACATCATTCATTAAAGTAAATTTAAAATAGTTTCAGATCATTAAAACTATAGGAGTACATAATTCTTAACAATTTGCATGACAAATGTTTAAAACAAAGCTTGACAAAAACGACATTTGCAGCAAATGTGATACAAACAGTCATTTTTTATTTTAGTTTGGTTTAGAACATTGACACCAGAATAAAAATTCACATTTTGGGGCCGACATTGTGGTGGAGCAGTAAAACTGCTGCCTGCATTGCTGGCATCCCACGTGAGCGCTGGTTTGTGTCCCGGCTGCTTCACTGCCAATGCAGCTCTCTGCTATGGCCTGGGAAAGCAATGGAAAATGGCCTAAGTCCTTGGGCCCCTGCACCCACATGGGAGACCTGGGAGAAGCTCCTGGCTCCTGACTTCAGATCAGCACAGCTCTGGCCACTGCAGCCAATTGGGGAGTGAACCAGTGGATGGAAGAAGCACTCTGTCTCTCTACCTTTTCTTTTCTCTCTGTGTAACTCTGACTTTCAAATAAATAAATAAATCTTTAAAAAAGATTCACATTTCTTGGGATCCGGTGTAGTTAGTTTTTCCATAAGATCAAATTCTAGCCAGTGAGATGCAGGGAAGCCATTGTGGACTTTCAGAACAGCCACATAGGAAACCTAATTCATTTTTCAGGATGCCCCTTTAGCCCTTCTGCCTTTCTCATTTTTACAACTTGCATTATAGATGCAAAATACAAGATAAAAACACTAGATTTGACTATAGAATGACCTGAGAAATAAAATTAATATACTTAGATGGCAAAGTAAAAGAACAAAATCTTGTATTTTTGAAAACATCTTGGTGCCATTATACAACTTCATAAAGTTCACCTGTTGTAGAATTCTGTTATATGACCAAGAAGGTATAGTTTAACTTAATGTAAAATGAACTAATCATACTTAATTCCTAGCTCAAGGGAAAAATGGAACAAAGAAGGAAGGGAATATCTTTATATCCTTAGAAATGTATCTATAGGGGCCGGTGCTGTGACATAGTGGGTAAAGCCACCACCTGCAGGGCCAGCATCCCACATGGGCACTGGTTCATGTCCCAGCTGCCCCACTTCTAATCCAGCTGTCTTCTGGCCTGGCAAAAGCAGCAGAAGATGGCCCAAATCATTGGGCCCCTTTACTCACGTGGGAGACCTGAAAAAAACTCCTGGTTCCTGGCTTTGGATCTGCCCAGCTCCAGCTGTTATGGCCATCTGGGGAGTAAACCAGCAGATGGAAGTTTCCCCCTCTCTTTCTCTGTAACCCTGCCTTTCAACTGAATAAATAGATCTTTAAAAATGTAAATAACATATAAATAAACCTCATAAAATGCTCAGTCTATTTCTATTATGGAATGAATAAACGAAGATATGTAAAGGAAAGGATACACTGGTATTTGTATTAGCATTAGTACACTCAATACACAGAATTTTTTCTGAAATATTTTGAATATATAGTGAGCAAAAGTCTGTATGAATACTTATGGAATAAGCCATGTAAGATTTATCTATCTCAGTCTCCCAATCTAGGGAATCTAAATGGGAGAAAAGAAAAAACATATTGAAAATCATACACATATATAAATAATAATATAATTGCTTGTTGAGCTTTTAATATGTGCTAGTAACTTTGTATTACTCATCTCACAAAATTTACCAAGGTATGTATCATAAACTCCAGTTTGTAGAGTAACACTGAGGCTCAGTGAGTTAAGGTAAATGGCCCAGATTCAAATAGATAATAAGTGATGCATCTAAGGTTCCAAGCAAATTTGTCTCATGCCAAAGGCTATGCCCTTTCAATGGCACCATAGAAACTAGGTTAATTATAACCTTGGTTGGACACCTAGCAAAAGAAACCATTAAGTGTTGATAAAATATACAACAAATAGTAGTGCTAGATACAATTGGTAGGTGGGGGCATTTTTAGAACAAATTTGCAGAGCTGATGATTCTTTAAGTACTAGGGATGCATGAATCATGGCTCCTAGGGAACAGATGGTTAGTGGTCTGTGTTATTTCAGTGACAACATTTTGAGCAGACTAAGGATAACAATAAAACTTCGCCTCACGATATTTATCGTCTTCAGTCCTAGACTCATCCTTAGAACTGCTGCTACAGCGTCTCTCCTCCAAGACCATATTTTGTTGGTCATTCAGTTCAAATTATCCTTTAAACTGATTGACTTTATGAAAGATATTCAGGTGATATTTTTAATTCACTATCATTCCAAGGATTTTATACAGTCTTTATTCTAACATTACTCAATCAAAACTGTCAGGAAGTGGAACACGTAAGCTCATTTCTCAAGATTGTTGGCTGTGCACTTTGGAAGTCATCAATAATGGTTTCTCGGGATTATGATGAAAGCTGCGCACTCTGATCCAGGGATTTTGCTTGGGTTATCTCATTTAATCCTCATCCAACATCATAAACTAAAGGATATTGTTATTTGCAATTGACAATTATGGAAATCAAGAAAGAAGGGACAAAGTGACTTGCTACAGAAAGGGAAAGAGGTAGATTGGGCATTTGCACTCAGACAGTGACCCTTAAAGAGATCTTAAAAGCTAGGTATAATTATTTAAGGTAGGTTAACAGTGGTGCAGACCACCCTCAGATCTCATTGGTTTAATATAATAAAGATTCACTAGTTAGTTCTCTCATAGTTCACTGATGGCTGACCAAGGTCTGGGCTCCATACAACTGATCAGTCAAGTACCCAAGCCTCATTTATTTAATGTTTCAGCAATTTTCCAATGCCATAGAAATCTCCTATGTATCAGCTACATTCTCACAACTGACAAGAAAAGAGACAAATTTAGTGAAGGTCGTACAAAGGATTTTAGAGGCTGGGCATGTACACAACAAACACTATTCACACTATATTCCCTCACCCTAGAATTCAAATGCTAACCCCGCCAAGACGCAGAGAAGGATGGGAAATGTAGTAGATATTTTAGGTTGCAAAGGGGTGGATAGCATAGGAATATGCAAGGAAAGAAGCCTGAGCCAAAGCAAAGGTGTCTGAAAATACTAATCAAATTTGAGGAACCACAAGTGTTTGATATTGTAGAAGCCTAGGTTGGCAGTTTGGGTGATTGAGGGGCCAGATTCTCTAGGGACTTGGAATGTGCACTAAGGAGTTTGAACTTTATAACAGGTGAAGGAGCAGTACTCGGGTATTAACCAGTAGAAAATATCCTATCCGGAATTTAGAAATCATTCTGTGAACAGCATTGACAGTTTTGGAGAGAACAAGACAAGGAGTCAAGAGAAGTTAGGACTACATCATAAATATTAGGTGTCATAAAGATGGTTGTAATGAGATAGGAAAAAAGAAAATACATGAATTAGATTAAGAAAGTAGAATTATAAACTTATAGGAGTTTAAAAGTGTTCACTCTCTCCTTAATGCCCAATTTAGCCTTACACCTCTATCTGCATTATACAGATGAAGAGACAGGAGAGTTGAAGGACTCACTGAGGTCACACCATTCACTAATACCTGAGCCAGGAGCCAGCAATGTCCAACTCCAAAACCACATTCCCATCTATTAACCTCAATCATATGAGGTTATCTGCAAGAGCCATTTGTATGTTTATGAACAGCTATTCCTACCCTCTCTACATCTTCTATTTTTCTAGGAGAAAATATTCCAAATTTGTCCAAACATGACTTATATTACCTACTAAGTTTCTTCAGCCTTCAGGTCACACTTGTCTAGATGTGTTTTAAATAACCCACTTAACATAAGGAATTCCTTCCTGAAACCATTATTTCAGTTGTGCGGTAACATATCAAAGTAAAAGCTATTCCATTGTTTTTTCAACTCATCACATATAGAATCCAAATAGCTCACAAGTTTTTTAAAAAGTACTATTATTATTATTCTGTTCATTTTAATGCCACAGAATGCAAGTTCCCTCACTTATAAATTTAATGAGCCATTAGCTGTTTCAAAACATTGCTAATGCTTTGCTGGAATTGGTCAGATCCCACCATCTCATTTGTAAAGACCCACACTTGTGCAGGAGGGTTCTTTTCCAGCTATATAACTTCAACTGTTTAAAAACGCGTTGTGCTTAAATGCCTGTTGCATCCTAGAGTGTGCATTAGCAGGAAGCTGAAATGGAGAGAAGATCTGGAATTCAATCCCAAAGGACCCCAATACAGGATAAGGACATCTCAACTGGCACTTGCTGTGCCAAATGTCCACCCCAAAAAACTGTTTTGAAAAAGAAAGAGAATATAGGACTTAGATCCTAGCTCATGAAATCCCCAACATTAAAAACCTGCTCTACCTCAGCTATTTCTAATATCAATGAGTGATATCTATCAATTTTCACCCAGATATCTATCAGGCGAGAAAACTGGGAGTCATATCTAATTCATCTCTCTTGCCCATCTCTCACATTTAATTAATCATCACGTTAATCCAACTTCTAATTTGATTCAACTTTCTTTAAAAAAATCTCAAAGCCAAATAGTTTTCTTATTCCCACTGTTACTACACTGGCCCAGGATGTGATCTCTTCTTCAATGACTGTAGCAAGTCCCTAATTAGGCTCTTTGAGTTCTACATGCCTTAATCTATTCTCCCCTCTGCAGCCACAATGTAGATCTGGCCAATTTATGCTAAATGACCATCTGTTCGCATCATACACCTGTTTGAAACACTCGATGGCTCCCCACCCCCATTACCCACATGTACACCCAGGCACAGCATGCAATTCATTCTATTATCTGCTCAAAGCTCCTAGCTTCAGCCACCTCATTCTCACATGCTCTACTCTAGTCCTACAAAACACCTTTCAGTTCCCCAAATGGAGCTTGTTTTTTCTCACATTCATACTTTTTCACCTGCTGTTCCTTCTGTCTCCAGTACTTCACTCACCCTTTTTTCCTTGCTAACTCCTATTTATTTTTCAGATCTCAGTTTAGCTCTCATTTCCTCCATACATCCTTCTCTGACCTCCAAGACTGACTTAGGTGCTTCTGCCTAAATTCTGTGACCTTCTACTTCCTGTATTTACTCCACTAATCACGCTATCCTTTGTACCCAGTATTGTTTTCTGACACAAGGTCATCCCACCAGAAATATTTTTCAGACGCTTCAATTACTTGAAAACGAAAACAAACACATTCTTCCTTAGAAAAGGAGACAGAGCCAAGAAAGAGACCTTGTCTGTCCTCAGGATCGATGTGCCGTGTTAATGGGAGAGATCTCCAAGGTAAAACACGGCCCCAGGTAAAGTTCAAAACACAACTAAAAAATAACTGAAGACTACAATCCAGAGGTGGGCAATTAAGGGCTCAGATATTCTGACAAGGGCACTTCAATCCTGTCCCATTACAACAGTAACAGTGGAGCCGGCGCTGCGGCTCAACAGGCTAATCCTCCGCCTTGCTGCGCCGGCACACCAGGTTCTAGACCCGGTCGGGGCGCCAGATTCTGTCCCGGTTGCCCCTCTTCCAGGCCAGCTCTCTGCTGTGGCCCGGGAAGGCAGAGGAGGATGGCCCAAGTGCTTGGGCCCTGCACCCCATGGGAGACCAGGACAAGCACCTGGCTCCTGCCATCGGATCAGCGTGGTGCGCCGGCCATGGCGGCCATTGGAGGGTGAACCAACGGCAAAGGAAGACCTTTCTCTCTGTCTCTCTCTCTCTCTCACTGTCCACTCTGCCTGTCAAAAACAAAACAAACAAACAAACAAACAAAAAAACAGTAACAGTGGAGACATAGCTTGAATATGTTTAGTTTGTTAGCATTTGATTCATTCATTATTTCATTAATTCATTATTTCTTCTTCTTTTTTTACTTTTTGACAGGCAGAGTGGACAGTGAGGGAGAGAGACAGAGAGAAAGGTCTTCATTTACCGTTGGTTCACCTTCCAATGGCCGCTTCGGCCAGCACGCTGCAGCCGGCACACAGCGATGATCCGAAGCCAGGAGCCAGGTGCTTCTCCTGGTCTCCCATGCGGGGGCAGGGCCCAAGGACCTGGGCCATCCTCCACTGCACTCCTGGTCCACAGCAGAGAGCTGGACTGGAAGAGGGGCAACCGGGACAGAATCTGGCGCCCCTACCAGGACTAGAACCCAGTGTGCCGGCGCCACAGCAGGAGGATTAGCCTGGTGAGCTGTGGCGCTGGCCAAATTCATTATTTCACTCATCCAGTTTCAAAATGATGTTATGCACCAGGCACTGTGATAGAAACACTGAATTCTGAAGGGAAATCTAAAGAAGATTATAGATAATTTCTCTTTTTTTCTAAGATTTATTTATTTATTTGAAAGGCTAGGTTACAGAGAGGCAGAGGCAGAGAGAGAGAGAGAGAAAGAGAGAGAGAGAGAGAGAGAGGTCTTCCAACCTCTAGTTCACTACCCAAATGGCCACAATGGCCGGAGCTGGGCCGATCTGAAGCCAGGAGCCAGGAGCTTCTTCCAGGTCTCCCACACGGTTGAGGGGCCCAAGGACTTGAGTCATCTCCCACTGATTTCCCAGGCCACAGCAGAGAGCTGGATCAGAAGCGGAGCAGCCTGCACTTGAACCGGTTGCCCATGGGATGCTGGCACTGCAGGTGGGGCAGCTCTACCGGTTATGCCACAGTGCCAGCCCCTAGATAATTACAAAAGAAAATCTTATAAGAGTCACAATAGAAATAGACATAAAAAATTGTGCTTAACTCCGTCTGGGAGAGTCAGGAAACCCTGCTCTGGACACAGAATGGTTCCCTATCACATCCTAATGGTAATCGTTACCCTAACCTACCCTGCTCTCCAGGATTGCCTTTCTCAATTCAGGATCAGAGAAATCTAAAATGACTAAGCACAGTTTTAAATGTAAATATGGTCAGGTAATAGATAGGCCATGGAACTCTGCAGCATTTGTAAGATAAACATTGCCCAAGAAAGGAAGCCATATCAAAATTCTAAAACAAGATGTTTACCTGTGTTCACGAGTCACTCTGATTTGGTCACTTACTCTCTCTGGGTCGTGGATGGTCTCATGTGGAAAATAGAAATGGTCACACAAACACTAAAAATATTAGAGCTGGAAGAGCTCTTTGGGATTCTCTTGTGCAACAGCTGTCAAAGTATGCTCCAAGTGACATCTCAAGGATGTCAATGGGTGTTTCTTAGAAACAGATCCCTGAAGCTACTGACATTTTTGTAGGAAAAGCTGGAAATTAATTCAGTACCAGGATCAGGAAGTTACATAGGATCAGTTTTGGGTGGAAGACACTGGAGCTAATTAAATCAATTCCTCCAGAGAAGGAAACTGGGAACCAAAGCAAGAAAGGAATTTGTGGGGCTGGCATTGTGGCATAGTGAGTTAAGCTGTGACACCAGCATCCCTTTCGGATGCAGATTTGAGTCCAGGTCTCTACTAACGGACCTGAGAAAGCAGTGGATGATGGCCCAACTGCTCGGACCCCTGCACCCCCATGGGAGACCTGTATGGAACTGTATGAAGGCTGTCTCCTAGCTTCAGCCTGGCCCATTGCAGCCAAATGGGGAGTGAATCAGTGAATGGACAATCTCTCTCTCTCTCTCTCTCTCTGTCTCCCCCGCCCTTTCTCTTTCAAATAAATACATCTTTTTGAAAGAAAAAGAGTAATTTGCCATGCATCATTCAGCCAGTGCATTGAAAAGTTAGAATCAGACCTTCAGAGGCAAGAGTTTAGCCCAGCTGTTAAGATTCATCCAGGGTGTCTGGATTCCAGTCCTGGCTCTTCTTCCAATTCCAGTGTCCTGCTAATGTATGCCGTGAGAGGCAGCAGGTGATGCATCAAGCAGGTGGGTCCCTGTGACCGACATGGGAGACCCAGATTGAATTACTGGCCCCTGACTTCTACCTGGCATAACCTCATCTGTGGTGGACGTTTCAGGAACGAACATATGGGTGGCAAGTGTCTGGCCATCTGCCTGCCCTATGTTTCTGTGCTTCCATGTGTGTCTCACTACCTTTCAAATAAATCAAGTAAATAAATAAAACTTCTAAAAAGAACTAGACCTCTCATGCTGTACTTGTGCACCAGGTATGTTTTCCACTAATTATGAGGAATCCTCCCTCCCAAGGCCCCTGCCTGTTTGGAGGTCCTAATAAGATGTAAGTGAGAGTGAGAGTGATTAGCAATGTCTCAAGTGTAAGATGTGTATGTGAATCTCTCTGCAATTAGAGTTCCCAATAAAAAGATATTTCTATATTCTATAACCAGCAGAACCTGCAATCCAATCAGCATTTATTACATGGCCATCAGGTGCACATGCCAGATCAGGCAGTGTGCACAAACATGACTGAGGGTTGAGCTCCACCTTGCAGAAGCTGTACCAGCACTGATAAGACACATTCCAGGAAATGTGTCAATTGTTGTTTGATCCCAATTTATTGAAATTAGGCTTCAGATTGTTGGTTATTTGTTGGTCTTTCTCAAAAAAAAAAAAAAAAGTCAACTAATCATCCAGAACACTTGCAAAACAGAATCTACAAAATGCTAAACAGTATCTCTGTGGCTTTAGTTAATATGGAATTAGAAGTGAGATGCAGCCCCTTTTAACCCAGGAAACTCACTCTGAACCAACACATTAAATAAACTGGGAAAAGAGAAGCATCACAAATTAAAAAGCAGCATTTGAAATCTAATCAGATATTCTCTCAATTTACTCACCACCCCTGTGGTGCTATCCAACTTTATTAGGATTTTATTCTGCATTCTCTTTTAAAGTGACATTTACATTAATTTATAGTACTAACACGAAATTCTATTAAAAAGGAAGAACTTTTATAACTTTATTATCTTTTCCCGGTTACTGTCCCTAGGTTTTCAAACCACTAACAAGGATTCTTTTTGTTTTATTTCATATCTTGGAGAGGAATGGTAAAGTCTCTTCAAAACCATCTCCTGCTGGGTTGTTAAACAGTAAGAACACCATGTGGAGGGCATGTGCTATAATTGGCTATGGGGCCCAGGAAGTTGAGCTTTCTCATCTGGTTTAGACTCCTTTCATCTTGAATGTCTTTTAAGTTTATAATCATTTTTTAGTTTGTCTCTGTTTTCAAAAGGCATGGTGCTGTGGCATAGCAGGTAAAGCTGCCATCTACAGTGCCAGCATCCCCTATGGGCAACAGTTAAATTCTTGGCTGCTCTACTTCCAATCCAGCTCCCTGCTAACATGCCTGGGAAAGCAGTAGATGATAGCCCAAGTGCTTGGGACCCTGCACCCATGTGGGAGACCTAGAAGAAGCTCCAGGTTCCTGGCTTTGGATTGGCTCAACTCCTGCTGTTGTAGCCATTTGCGTAGTGGACCAGTAGATGGAAGACCTCTCTCTTTCTTGCTCACTCTTTCTCTCTCTCTCTCTCTCTCTCTCTCTCTGCCTCTGCCTCTCTGTAACTCTGCCTTAGGAAGGAAGGAAGGAAGGAAGGAAGGAAGGAAGGAAGGAAGGAAGGAAGGAAGGAAGGAAGGAAGGACTCAGCTATGAGAAATGGAAATGTTAGCTCATCCCCACCTCTCAACTTTGGTGACCTCACGCTATGTTTTCCCAGAAATGGAAACTGCAGCTCTCCTTGTCTCTGACCTGAGTGTTGTCCCATCTCTTAGACCAACTGGGCCATCCAGAGATGAGTCACAGCCCATGTGGGATGGAAGGAAATTACAGATCATCACAACCTCTTCATTTTACATGTGTGGAAACTGAGGCCCAGAAAGCTGATGTGATTTACTCAAGATCACTGAGGAAGAACATGGCTTGAGCCAAGAATAAAATCCCCATGTTTTAGCTCTCAGCATAATGTTACTCTCCTTCCCCACTGTGTGAAACCTGGGGTTTTTTCAAAAGGAGAGATTAGCCCAATACAAGAAAATTTAGTAATTTTTTTGTTAAGGGCAAGTTATATTTCTACCTGACCCATACCTACAATGCTCCGTTTCTGAACCATTTCTGTTTCTCATATATATAGGTGTATATATACATATGTATTTCTAATTAACAAAGACAATAAATTATATCTGTCCTCAATGTTTACTTCTCTATATAAGTTCCATGGCAGTTGCATTGTTTATCAGTTCAATATGTTTCAAGCAGATACTAGTTCTGTGGATAAAAGTCATTATTATTTTTTAATGAATATTCTACACTAGCTATATCCAAGCAACCTATTCCACTACCAAGCCAGTCTTTCATCTGACACCCAAATTGTTATGTGCCCAGAGGCCAAATTTTAAGAATCTCTTTCATATAATTTGTTCATTCCCCTTAAATATATGAAAACATTCTTTGACAAAAGCACCAAATGATACATTGATCTATGTATCCCATTAAGATCTTCCATGCATCTACTATGTAGTAGTATGCTGGGCACAGGGACAACAAAGATGAACAATGCAGACTCTGGCTTTGCATAGATCACATCCTAAGGAAAAAAAAATTAGTCTCTGGATATACAATAACAGCCACATTGTAAGTGATACTCGATCAATGGCAGAGAGAAATGATTCAAGCCTACTTAAG